>NC_058377.1:48703670-49950545 GCF_018350175.1 Felis catus | reverse complement strand
AACATAAAAAACCCAAAGATGACCAAGACATGACTCCTATAATTAAGGACTTGGCAAGCTGCATTTATAATTAAAAGACAACAACAAAATCATCAGTGTTGATCAATATTCTTCTGGCGTGTGATCAGAAACAATGTTCGCACTGAGCCCTAGAAATTTAAACAAATTTATATTTTCTCCATGTTTTTTTATGACTGTGAATTCTGCTTGATTAAAAATCTCTACAAGATTCTTTCATTCACTCATCAATTCATTCATTTAATAAATATCTCCTGACCATGTCCCACATCAGGCACTTTGCCAAGCACAGATGGTACAAGAATACAATAAGATAATACTTTTCCTCAGAGGCATTTTTAATGAAAACAGATAAATACAAGAAACACAGTAAACCTAAAAACAAAGTAAATTTAACTCTGCATGGGGATCATGAAAAGCTTCTCAGTGAAGATAACATTTAACTTCGGTCTTGAAAAAGGAGTTAGAGTCTGCCAAAAGTTTTATTATTATCAGAGGTGATGATAGAGATGAATATGTAATTTGTCTTTACGGCGCATGCTAACCAGTATGAGCCTCTAGCTGTGCAACAACATTAACAACCCATAAAGGTGACAACTGTCCTAGAGATGGGTGTTCTGGCATTTTTCTGACTAGAATCTCTTGGATTATTTTCCCAGGCACTTGAATTTAAAGAAAAGTTCTCCCAATATAGATTTCACAGGAGTGCTAATATCAGGTTATTCATCTTCTGTATTTTATATATACTGTCTAAAGGATTTCCAACAATCCTTTGTGTATGTATGGGGAGAACTAAACAAACTATTTTTATATGCCATAAAAACTTTAACTTGAGGATAAATTTATTGACTCTAGATTTTGCTAACATGGATTTTTTGGTGCCTTCCAAACAGTAAAATGTAGGGATTCACGGAAAAGAAAGTCTCACAATACTTTCAAAAAGTAGAAGACATTTCAGTCAATGGTCAATCAACATATTTTAAATTCCTCTCTGGGACAGATAAGAAGGAAGACTCATGCAATATATGAATTTTGTTTATTTTTTCTTCTTAAATTTGATTTTCCTAATCATAAAGGAATAGATTCACACTGTGGAAAACTGAGAAAATACAGAAAAATAATAATAATGATCCCAATTGCTGTCACTGAACACTTTCTCTGTGCATTGTGTTTCACATACATTACCTCATATCATCTTCACCACAACCCCATGAGGTAAATATTATAATCATTATCATTTTACAATAAATGAAAAGAGGCTTAAAGAGACCTAGAGATACCAGCACGGGACAGCATCATATGACAAACTTAAAATATCTGACTCCAGAACCCTCACATCTACTCATCTTCTACAAGGTTGCCACCACTTCATCTAGTTGCAGTTTTCCCCTTTTTCCTTAATTCACTTAAATAATATTTCATTACATGTTTGTACCAGGCACTATATTTTACGTGCTGGAGGTACAGAAGTAAGGGCAGTCTCTGGCTATGACCTATCTTTATTCTACTGGAAGAGGTGGACATTGCACAAGTAATTACAAATGTGTCACATACAATAAAGGAAAAGTGGTTTGAGAGCTCATAATAAGAGGAACCAAATTTAGCCAGGTGGACCACACAATGCTTCCCCAAGTCATCTCTCTATACATCTTCTATGTAAAGTTGATTTACTATTTCTGACTTTTCAATGTTACTTTGCTCATTTAACACTACATTATAAGCATTTCCCGAGTAATTAAGTGTGATTTGTTTTAGCTACTTACATAATATTTTCAT
This sequence comes from Felis catus, assembly GCF_018350175.1. Lineage (NCBI taxonomy): Eukaryota > Metazoa > Chordata > Mammalia > Carnivora > Felidae > Felis > Felis catus. Next base: position 49,948,751 of record NC_058377.1, on the reverse strand, counting down.
TTAGGAATGCATCAATTAGCCATTCTCTATTATTGAGTATTTTAGTAGTTTCCTATTTTTCTTTGTTATAAACAATAATATAGTTAACGTCCTTGTGCATAGTGCTTTTTCTATAAGTCTAATTATCTAAAGATAATTTCCTCAGGAAAAAGAATCCCCAAATTAGAAGACTACAGAGACCTAGATTATTATAGGATCTCAAAAATATACTTGCTGAATAAATAAATACAGACATGAATGGAAAAACAAAAAATTATCACTATTTCAGTTTGAAATAGATGTATGGTTGTTGTAAGAGGTAAGAATGGGTTTCTAAACAGTTGCTATAACTCAAGTCCAAACTGTCACTAATGACAGTGAAATAAAAAGCAGTTAGCACCTTCACCAAATACACTTCTATTTATAATTTTGTGCAGAACCTCATCCCTTCATCAGCATAATATGAGACCCTCCTCCTTGATCATCACTGCCTGGCATCAAAACGCTGAATGCCACATGACCACCAACAGGCACTGCTGGACGTGAATTTCACACACACTCCTGTCACCACTATCAAAGGAGAAGAGCTTTGGAGACAAGTTATGTGACCATAAACATGTTTCTTAATTCCTTAGGTTCCAATTTCTGTATCCAAAAAATTAGGAATGGTATATCTGGCTTTGTGGCTGTCAAGAACATTAAAAGTTAAATGAGGAATTGTATACACACGCTGCCCACCAACTGTGCATCAGGTACTTGTAAGGCCCATCTTATGCTGCATGTAATGTCTAACCATGGTGACTCAGCTTTCAAATCATTCATCAATAAAGAAAAAAATGTGGAAGAAATGGGAGAAGGGGATGATAGCAAAAGATACACAATGTATTCTTGAGATGATAAAAGTGATCTAAAATTGACTATAATGATGGTTACACTGATCTGTGAACCCCTTAAAAACCAATGAATTGTACACTTTAAATGGGTGAATTGTATGATATTCAGATTATATCTCAATAAAGCTGTTAAAAAAGAGAGAAAGGGGCGCCTGGGTGGCTCAGTCGGTTGAGCGGCCGGCTTCGGCTCAGGTCATGATCTCACAGTCTGTGAGTTCGAGCCCCGCGTCGGGCTCTGTGCTGACCGCTCAGAGCCTGGAGCCTGTTTCAGATTCTGTGTCTCCCTCTCTCTGCCCCTCCCCCGTTCATGCTCTGTCTCTCTCTGTCTCAAAATAAATAAACGTTAAAAAAAAATTAAAAGAAAAAAAAAGAGAGAGGAAAAATAAGTTATTAGGCAGCAATATTACCCTAGTCAGATTCTGGCCTGTGAAAGGCTGATTTTAACTCATTTGATAAATATATATTAAGCAACTGGCACGTTCCAGGAGTGATTCTAGATGGCAGAGATATAGCAGCACACAAGCCAAACAAAGCCCTACCCTAATGGAGTTAACAGTAAGCTAAAAACATAGGCATATTAATAAATATCAGATATGATGAGTGTTATTTTAAAATAGAGAAACAGATCAAACTATTTTAAATACAGTGATCAGGAAAGACAGCTCTTTGGAGTTATCCTGTAAACAGAAAACTGAATGAAATAAAGGAGCAATTGCAGCAGAGGAAATGGCAAATACAATGGGCTTGAGGAAAAAAAATTAACGTGGATATTCAGGAAACAGTAAAAATGCTGGTATGCCTGGAGCATATCGAGTTCATTATCTCTGAGTTTGTGCTTCTGCCAATCTGAATACCTGCTTGTACCTATCTTACAAAATGTTACAGCTTCACCAGAAATAATTTGGAATTACAGTACCACCTTGGAGAACTTTGGATATAACCAAAATTCCCTATTGTGGAAGCATTTTAGAGCAAAAGGGAAGCAAAATTTCTAATAATCAATGTTCATTCTTCTTTGATGGAGTAAAAAGTTCTTTAAAACTCTTCATAAAGCTTCATTATTATACAAAATACATTATCCAAAATATATTTGTATGTATGTGATATTAAACAAATATATATATTCATTAAATGCTTCTTTGCCCAAAGTTAATGAAATATGTGAATTTAGAAACATTTCACTTTTGAATCCATCAAAATCTTGTTCCGCTATTCATTGCCTATTTCCTACAACAGCTTTTCTTCTCTCTGATACTCTCCTAATTTTTCTTTTTTATCTTTTTCACCTAGATCTTCTTCCCTTTTCCTCAAATTCTCCTTGTCTTAAACCATCTCCCCCCCCCCTTGATTTTATCCTAAAGTGCACAATTTCCTTTAAAAATAAGATCGCTGAAGCAGGAATACATATTTGGCAGGTAGATTTTAAGATCTAGCCTTGGTCTGACTTAGAGACAATTATCACATATTTCCCCAAACTCTGAAAGGAAAAGTAAAAATGTACTGTAGACTTTCAATAGTATTAGGAACTCAATATCCTGATCTCCCGGATCTATAATAACTAATAGTAACTAACACCTGTTTCCATAGGTCCATTTGATATTTGATGCTGAAGCCTGGCAAAAAATGACTACAAAAAATATTATTGGAAAGATTCAAAAAAAGTGAAGTTATTCCCAAGGTCCACCAAACAGAATAAGAATTCTAAAAAGTACAAAATGTGGAGCAATCCTAACTGAGAATTATATTTGTTATATTTCCAGTAAAGAATGACTAGATATTAATCCAGTCTTGCAAGGAAAGAAAGGGCAAATCCATTAGAGGTTTTGGAAATCACCTTTTCAATAACTTGGGTCAACATTCAGGAGTGGATCCACAGATACATGCTTCTGCTGCACTATTCTCACTTTTTACGAACGGCCTTATGCTATAAAATGCAGGAATTGGTATGTAAACAAATACCCAAATAGGAAATAGTTCTCCTAACAGAACTTTAGCATTTGCCCAAACATATTGAGTCTTAGAACAAAAGCAGAATAACACCCAAAAACAAGTTAATGACTTTGCAAAATAAAACTACTGAATGGTCCCTTGTCATCTTGTGTTCTCCCAAACAAAACTGCCCATGATAGATCTGTGGAATTATCCATGATTTGGGATGCTTTGAAAAGAGTAATTTTTTCTGAACACAAGATGGATTCCTATCAACAATGATTAAGTGGTGAAGGAACTTGTTGATGTTCCAATGCTGGCAAAGGAAGTAGCCACTCTAAAGGCAAAAATTACCTTTAAAAATGGATGATCTAGAAACCACAGACTAGCTCATCATTATGTCAGGCAGATAGTTGCTATAAAGAGTATTTGCATCTATGATGCCTCAAACACCTAGATTTTGGAAGCGTTCAAATAAACCATCACAGAATGCTAAATTTCAGCTCCAACAGCAAAGAACAAATACTATAAACTATATGAATGTAAGTTATATGGAGATAAACTTTGGCATTCCCAGGATAGCTGACTGGTAGCACAGGTGACCTAAAGTGGAACCTTGCTAAAATCCTTCATGAAATCCACACCACAGCAAGGACAACCTGGCTACCACTGCACACCAACACAGTGGGTGAATTTTGGAAAAATCACTGAGAATGTCTCTACTGTTCATCTTACCTGCTAAAATGTGATCCTAGCAAAACTCTAAAGATAGGGGATATGAATGGCACAAACTTTGAGGTCTATTTGACTCTCAAGGTGGAATTTTACTTTTTATTCTACTTGTCTCATCTTTTATCAAAGAGCACATCTTGACAGCATCAGAGACAGATTTTGTTTTTGGCTTGGCAAATCTGAACCATTTTCTAGTAATAACCATACTCATTATACCGGGACAGTCATTAAAGAGCTCTTCAAGGTATTACACTAACTTTGAGACATCCTTACTTTTCATGATCACTATACCTCTGTGCTTCATGTCTCATTTAAGTGCGTTGCCAGAAATTTTAAAACAAAGCTACTATGAGATAAGCTACTGTGAAGGATTACTCACAATAATTACTGATCCACTTTTTATGTGCACCATCTGAGCAATAAATTATACAATAAAGGTTATAGAATTAGAAAAAGTAGCCAGAAATTTATCACTAAACTTAGCCAAAATTATAAATTATACTCTCCCAGTATCTACGGTTCAAGCCTTAGAAGGCACATCTAAAACTCTTTAGCCCAAGTAGAAATAGAGAATTAAAAAGCTTTCACATTCTATTAGTTATCCACGATGGTGTCTGTTATTTCCAATACTTCATGTTGAATTTGGATAAATATAATTGGTCAGGTAGAACAATTCATCTAAACTGAAGGTGTCGACCACCTGACTCTCCAAAATAGATCAAAAAGGAGTCTGGGATATGTTTTCTTCATAGATTTTGGTATTTGGGGATCATGATTTCAAAGAATTCAGGCTCTTAATCTTTGTGTGTATTGCTGTTGTCAACTGTGGCTTCTCATGTCTTAAATGCTGCTTCACAGCCATCATCATGTCAGATGATTCAACCACTCATCATCTGACAAAAGCAGCAAGAGGGTAGGCTGTAGTTTGACTCTGCACTGTTGTGATTGAAATAAAGATGTCACCTAGAGATCAGGACAGTGGTGTAAATCTGGCATGACACTGATTTTATGACTCACCCTCTGGCCTCACTAGAGGATAACCAAAAGATAGAGGTCTGAGAACCTATACAACACACCCAATCAGTCATGCAATACAGAGAACAAAAAGAACTATCTTTATCATATTCAACTATATTAAGAACCTCATGTCACTTAGATGGACCCTACCTTAGTATTTAACAAATCTGACTTATCCCACTTCTAATACCTTGATTTCCCCTAACTAGATGCCATTTAAGAATTGTATGTTTTGTGTTCTCTGTCAATGCAGTGAGTCAGTAAAACTCCATTTGTATGCATTGTAACAGGTATTTTTATTTTGAGTTTTCTATACTTCAAACAGGCAAAAGAGAATGGAGTCTAGTGAACAAGTTTAGGATTTGTTGCCCTAGATGTAAAATGACCTCTTCACATACTAAATAAAGGAAAGCAAAATATATATGGTACAGACACCAGGCCATTTACAAGATTTTTACCTCAAGAAGACTGGTATATGCCCAATGTTAGATGGATCTTCCACTTTCCTGCTCTTATAAAATACAGACTCAGCTGGGCTTAGACTCATCTCATATGCAATCAATTCAAAATGACAGATATGTGTACACATGTGGATCAAAGTAGATGGTAGAAAAAGAAGGTCTATATTTAACCTTGATGCTCAAAGCAGTTATCTGGTTATTATAATAAAAAAAGGGAGGGAGCCAAGATGGCAGAACAGCATAGAAGTTTTTTGTGTGTCTCTCGCCATGAAATACAGCCAGACGAACACTTAACCATCCTGCACACTTAGAAAACTGATCTGAGGATTAACACAACAATCTGCACAACCCGAACCACAGAAGTCAGCAAGTATGCAGCACAGAGAGGTGAACTTGGGGAAAGAGAAGCCTCGGAGGGCAGGGAGGTGCTTTTGCCTGTGGAGAGAGGATGGAGATGGTGGGAAGAATACAGGAAAAGTACCTCCCGAAAAGCAGCTGGAGAGAAAGTGGAAAATTGGAAACAGCTGCAGGGACTAAACTAAAAAGGGAGAAGGGACAAAGGAGAAAGGAGAAAGGAGAAAGGAGAGGGTTTAAATTCCATTAAGACTGTAAACAGGGGGAGCACAGAGAGTCTGCAACTCCTCAGCTCCACACCTGGTGGTGCTCTGGTGGGAAGGGTGAATCCCCATGAGCAGAGTGGGGTCCGGGAGGTTCTTGAGCCACACAGGGAGAAGTGGTTCCACTGCTGGAAGGACATTTGGGAGAGGCTGGGAGGCAACCTGGGCCCAGCAGACCCCAGAGAACAGCCACATTCACTGGTGCTGGAACAAGTGATTAAGGGTGAAGCCTGGTGCCAGATGTGTGTTGTATTGTCTATAATCCCTGAAACGTTGTTGCTACACTATCTTGTGAACTTTTGCCGGGGTGGGCTGGCACCTGGCTGCAGTCTCTGGGCTTTGGCAGCAGCACAGTAATACGAACTTTCCTGGGTGTGGCCGGGATTCAGCCATTGCTCGGTTAGACCTGCTGCAGAGGGGCAGAACAGGTCAAAGCCGCAGTCCCTCAGAAGTAAGGGGCAGGGGAAAATAGCCGCATCTGAGACAAAACTCGGGAGAGATGTACTACCTGGGGCTTAGTTACGGACAGTGAAAAAGCTGGGAGTGGATGAAAGTTGAAGACAGAGGACAGGTGCATGAATGCTGATCAAGGAGAACAGAGTTCCAATACTGAGGACAGGGTAGCTGGATGACGCCATTTTCACCACTGCCGCACATGTGCATACACACCTACAAGCGCCACAACAATCCACACCAGTAGCAAAGCAGTGCTATGTAGTGGAAAACGGAGCCATTAAACTAAGCCCCCCCAATTGGGCCAACCTTGGTCTTCAAGACCAGGAGTCTCACCGCCTGCTTAGTTTATGGATTATAAAGCGCTTCATAGTCTGACTTCTAGGGGAAAACGAAGTAATTTCAGTCATATTTCAGTCTGTTAGCAGATCCATTTATTCACTTTTCTTACTTTTTTTTCTCTTTTTTATTTCTCTTCTTTTTCTTGAATACAGAAAGAAAAAAATTCATTTTTATTTTTGATTTTTATTAAAAATATTTTTCCTTAATTTTTTTACATTTTTTAATTTTGTGTCAATTTTTTCAACTTCTATTTTACTTCCATCATTTTATTTTAGTCTACTTCAGTATATTCATTTTTTCAAATATTCAAACGATTTCCTTTTTTTTCGTTTTTCTTTTTAGTTTCTTTTTTTCTCTTCTTTCTTGAATACAGAAAGAGAAAAAGTTCCTCTTTATTTTTGATTTTTATTAAAAATATGTTTCTCTAATTTTATTCTTATAGTTTTTACTTTTGTGTAAATTTTTTCAAATTCTGGTTTACTACATTCATTTTAGTCTACTTCGGTGTATTCATTTTCTCAAATTTTCAAACGATTTCCTTTTTTGTCTTTTTTCTCTTTTTCATTTCTTTTTTTTTTCATTTTTTCTTCTTCCCTGAATACAGGAAGAGAAAAAAAAATCATCTTTATTTTTAATTTTTATTAAAAATACTTTTTCTTTAATTTTTTTCAACTATGTTTTTTACTTTTGCGTAAATTTTTTCAAATTCTAGTTTACTTCCATCATTTCATTTTAGTCTACTACAGTGTATCCATTTATTCAAATTTTCAAATGATTTCCTTTTTTTTCTTCTTTCCCCTTTTTTCTCTAATCTATCAAGCCACTTTCAACACCCAGACCAAAACACGCCTAGGATCTAGCATCCTTTATTCAGTTTTGGTGTGTGTGTTTTTAATTTTTTAATTTTAATATTTTTTAATTTCACTTTTTTAATTTTAATTTTTTCTACCTCATTAATTCCTTTTCTCCCTTCAAATGATGAAATGAAGGAATTCACCCCAAAAGAAAGAGCATGAAGAAATGACAGCCAGAGACTTAACCAACGCAGAGACAAGCAAGATGTTTGAACCAGAATTTAGAATCACAAATATAAGAATACTAGCTGAAGTCAAAAATAGATTAGAATCCCTTTCTGCAGAGATAAAAGAAGTAAAAAAGAGTCAGGATGAAATAAAAAAGGCGATAACTGAGCTGCAATCACGGATGGATGCAGTGGCAGCAAGGATGGATGAGGCAGAACAGAGAATCAGTGATGTAGAGGACGAACTTATAGAGAATAATAAAGCAGAAAAAAAGAGGGAGATTAAATCAAAAGAGCACAATTTAAGAATTAGAGAAATCAGTGACTCATTAAAAAGGAACAACATCAGAATCATAGGGGTCCCAGAAGAGGAACAGAAATAAATAGTGGTAGAAGGGTAATGTAAGCAAATCATAGCAGAAAACTTTCCTAACCTGGGGAAAGACACAGACATCAAAATCCAGGAAGCACAGAGGACTCCCATTAGATTCAACAAAAACCGACCATCAACAAGGCATATAATAGTCAAATTCACAAAATACTCAGGCAAGGAGAGAATCATGAAAGCAGCAAGGAAAAAAAAGTCCCTAACCTACAAGGGAAGACAGATCAGGTTTGCAGCAGACCTATCCACAGAAACTGGGCAGACCAGAAAGGAGGGGCAGGATATATTCAATGTGCTAAACTGAAAAATATGCAGCCAATAATTCTTTACTCAGCAAGGCTGTCATTCAAAATAGAAGGAGAGATAAAATGTTTCCCAGAAAAACAAAAATTAAAGGAGTTGTGACCACTAAACCAGTCCTGCAAGAAATTTTAAGGGGGACTCTGTGAGGGGAGAATAGATGAAAAAAAAATTTTATATATATATATATATATATATATATATATATATAACCAAAAGCAACAAAAGATTAGAAAGGACCAGAAAATACCACCAGAAACTCCAACTCTACAAGCATTATAATAGCAATAAATTCATATCTTTCAGTACTCACTCCAAATGTGAATGGACTCAATGCTCCAATCAAAAGACATAGGGTAACAGAATGGATAAAAAAACAAGATCCATCTATATGCTGTTTACAAGAGACCCACTTTAGACCTAAAGATCGAAAAGTAATCTTTCACCTTCATTGAAAGTAAGGGGATGGAGAACCATCTATCATGGTAATGGTCAACAAAAGAAAGCCAGAGTAGCCGTACTTATATCAGACAATCCAGACTTTAAAATAAAGACTGTATCAAGAGATGCAGAAGGCCATTCTATCATAATCAAGGGGTCTATCCACCAAGAAGACCTAACAATTATAAACATTTAGGGGCCAAATGTGGGAGAACCCAAATATATAAATCAATTAATCACAAACATAAGGAAACTCATCGATAGTAATACCATAATAATAGACTTCAACACCCCACTCACAGCAATGAACAGATCATCTAATCAAAAAATCAACAAGGAAACAATGGCTTTGAATGACACACTGGACCACATAAACTTAACAGATATATTCAGAAAATGCAGCAGAATATACATTCTTCTCCAGTGCACATGGAATGTTCTCCAGAATACACAATATACTGGGACACAAATCAGCCCTAAGTAAGCACAAAAAGATCGAGGTCATACCATGCATATTTTCAGACTACAGTGCTATGAAACTCGAAATCAACCACAAGAAAAAATTTGGAAAGGTAACAAATACTTGGAGACTGAAGAACATCCTACTAAAGAATGAATGGGCTAACCAAGAAGTTAAAGAGGAAATTAAAAAGTGTATGGAAGCCAATGAAAATGATAACACCACAACCCAAAACCTCTGGGACACAGCAAAGGCGGTCATAAAAAGAAAGTATATAGCAATCCAGGCCTTCGTAAAGAAGGAAGAAAGATCTCAGACACACAACCTAACCTTATGTCTTAAGGAGCTGGAAAAAGAACAAATAAAACCCAAAACCAGAAGAAGACAGGAAATAATAAAGATTAGAACAGAAATTAATGCTATCGAAACAAAACAAAAAAAAAAAAAAAAACAATAGAACAGATCAATCAAACCAGAATCTGGTTCTTTGAAAGAATTAACAAAATTGATAAACCACTAGCTCCTTTGATCAAAAATAAAAAGGAAAGGACCCAAATAAATAAAATCAAGAATGAAAGAGGAGAGATCACAACCAACACAGCAGAAATAAAAACAGTAAGAGAATATTATAAGCGATTATATGACAATAAAATGGGCAATCTGAAGAAAGGGACAAATTCCTACAAACATATACACTACCAAAACTGAAACAACAAGAAACAGAAAATTTGAAAAGACCCATAACCAGTAAGGAAATCAAATTAGTAATCAAAAATTTGCCAAAAAAACAAGAATCCAGGGCCAGATGGCTTTCCAGGGGAATTCTACCGAACATTTAAGGAAGAGTTAACACCTATTCTCTTGAAGGTATTCCAAAAAACAGAAACGGAAGGAAAACTTCCAAACTCTTTCTATGAAGCCAGCATGACCTTGATTCCAAAACCAGACAGAGACCCCACTAAAATGGAAAACTATAGACCAATTTCCCTGATGAACATGGATGCAAAAATCCTCAACAAGATATTAGCCAACCAGATCCAACAACACATTAAAAAAGAGCAATAAACCCTAGCAGTGAGAAGGAATTAAAAAAAAAAAAAATTCACCACCACCAAGTGAGATTTATACCTGGGATGCAGGGCTGGTTCAATAACCGCAAAACAATTAATGTGATTCATCACATCAATAAAAGAAAGGACAAGAACCATATGATCCTCTCAACAGATGCAGAGAAAGCATTTGACAAAATACAACATCCATTCTTGATAAAAACCCTCAAAAAAGTAGGCATAGAAGGAGCATACCTCGAGATCACAAAAGCCGTATATGAACAACCCAATGCTAATATCGTCCTCAAGGGGGAAAAACTGAGAGTTTTCCCCCTAAGGTCAGGAACAAGACAGATATCCACTCTCACCACTGTTATTCAACATAGTATTGGAAGACTTAGCCTCTGCAAGCAGACAACACAAAGAAATAAAAGGCATCCAAATCGGCCAGGACAAGGTCAAACTTTCACTCTTTGCAGATAACATGATACTCTATATGGAAAACCAAAAGATTCCACCAAAAAACTGCTAGAACTGATTCATGAATTCAGCAAAGTTGCAGGATATAAAACCGACACACAGAAATCGGTTGCATTCCTATACACCAACAATAAAGGGACAGAAAGAGAAATCAAGGAATCAATCCCATGTACAGTTGCATCAAAAACCATAAAATACATAGGAATAAATCTAACCAAAGAGGTGAAAAATCTATACACTGAAAACTATAGAAAGCTTATGAGAGAAATTGAAGAAGACACAAAAAATGGAAGAAGATTCCATGCTCCTGGATAGGAAGAAAAAATATTGTTAAAATGTCAATACTACCCAAAGCAATCTACATATTCAATGCAATCCCTATCAAAGTAACACCAGCATTCTTCACAGAGCTAAAACAAATAATCCTAAAATTTGTATGGAACCAGAAAGGACCCCGAATAGCCAAAGCAATCTTGAAAAAGAAAACCAAAGCAGGAGGCATCACAATCCCGGACTTCAAGCTATACTCCAAAGCTGTAATCATCAAGACAGTATGGTACTGGCACAAGAACAGACACTCAGATCAACGGAACAGAATAGAGAACCCAGACATGGACCCACAAATGTATGGCCAGCTAATCTTTGACAAAACAGGAAAGAGTATCCAATGGAATAAAGACAGTCTCTTCAGCAAGTGGTGCTCGAAAACTGGACGGTGACATGCAGAAGAATGAACATGGACCAGCTTCTTACACCATACACAAAAATAAACTCAAAATGGGTGAAAGACCTCAATGTAAGACAGGAAGCCATCAAAATCCTCGAGGAGAAAGCAGGCAAAAACCTCTTTGATCTTGCCCGCAGCAACTTCTTACTCAACACGTCTCTGGAGGCAAGGGAAACAAAAGCAAAAATGAACTACTGGGACCCATTTTACAAATAAGGAAGACAAGGAACTTTATTTTTTGGATTTTTTAACTTTATTTTTTATTTTTTTAAATTTACATCCAAATTATTTAGCATATAGTGCAATGATTTCAGGAGTAGATTCCTTAATGCCCCTTACCCATTTAGACCATCACCCTTCCCACACCCCCTCCAGTAACCCTCTGTTTGTTCTCCGTATTTATGAGTCTCTTTTGTTTTGTCCCCCTCCATGTTTTTATATTATTTTTGTTTCCCTTCCCTTATGTTCATCTGTTTTGCCCCTTAAAGTCCTCATATGAGTGAAGTCATATGACTTTTGTCTTTCTCTCACTGACTAATTTCACTTAGCATAATACCCTCCATTTCAATCCATGTAGTTTCAAATGGCAAGGCTTCATTCTTTTTGATTGCTGAGTAATAATCCATTGTATATATATACCACATCTTTATCCATTCATCCATCGATGGACATTTGGGCTCTTTCCATACTTTGGCTCTTGTTGATAGTGCTGCTATAAACATGGGGGTGCATGTGTCCCTTCGAAACAGCACACCTGTATCCCTGAGATAAATACCTAGTAGTGCAATTGCTGGGTCATAGGGTAGTTCTATTTTTAGTTTTTTGAGGAACCTCCATACTGTTTTCCAGAGTGGCTCTACCAGCTTGCATTCCCACCAACAATGCAAAAGAGATCCTCTTTCTGCACATCCTCACCAACATCTGTTGTTCCCTGAGTTGTTAATTTTAGCCATTCTGACAGGTGTGAGGTGGTATCTCATTGTGGTTTTGATTTGTATTTCCCTGATGATGAGTGATGTTGAGCATGTTTTCATGTGTCGGTTGGCCATCTCGATGTTTTCTTTGGAGAAGTGTCTATTCATGTCTTTTGCCCATTTCTTCACTGGATTCTTTGTTTTTTGGGTGTTGAGTTTGAGAAGTTCTTTGTAGATTTTGGATACTAACCCTTTATCTGATATGTCATTTGCAAATATCTTCTCCCATTCTGTCGGTTGCCTTTTAGTTTTGCTGATTGTTTCCTTCACTGTGCAGCATTTTTTATTTTGATGAGGTCCCAGTAGTTCATTTTTGCTTTTGTTTCCCTTGCCTCCAGAGACGTGTTGAGTAAGAAGTTGCTGCGGGCAAGATCAAAGAGGTTTTTGCCTGCTTTCTCCTCGAGGATTTTGATGGCTTCCTGTCTTACACTGAGGTCTTTCACCCATTTTGAGTTTATTTTTGTGTATGGTGTAAGAAGCTGGTCCATGTTCATTCTTCTGCATGTCGCTGTCCAGTTTTCCCAGCACCACTTGCTGAAGAGACTGTCTTTATTCCATTGGATACTCTTTCCTGTTTTGTCAAAGATTAGCTGGCCATACATTTGTGGGTCCATGTCTGGGTTCTCTATTCTGTTCCGTTGATCTGAGTGTCTGTTCTTGTGCCAGTACCATACTGTCTTGATGATTACAGCTTTGGAGTATAGCTTGAAGTCCGGGATTGTGATGCCTCCTGCTTTGGTTTTCTTTTTCAAGATTGCTTTGGCTATTCGGGGTCCTTTCTGGTTCCATACAAATTTTAGGATTATTTGTTTTAGCTCTGTGAAGAATGCTGGTGTTACTTTGATAGGGATTGCATTGAATATGTAGATTGCTTTGGGTAGTATTGACATTTTAACAATATTTGTTCTTCCCATCCAGGAGCATGGAATCTTTTTCCATATCTTTGTGTAGCAAGCCAAGGAAGTTTAAATAATCTCCTAACAGTTACTGCTCTAGTGGAAATATTATGTTCTTTATTTAAACTTTACAACAATTACCCATTTTCCAGATTAAGAAATGAAGGTGAAATCACAGAACTGTCAATTCCTGAGAGTTTTTATTATTATTAAAATGTTGTTATTATATTAAAATATATATTATTTTATTATTATATTACATATTATTTTATTATATGAAAATATTATCAAATGCTGTGCTGACAGCATGGAGCCTCTTGGGATTCTCTCTCTCTCTCTCTCTCTCTCTCTCTCAATAAATACATAAATAAATAAGTAAATAAATAAAATAAACATTAAAAAAAAGATTCGAACTAATATGTGTCTGGCTTTAAAGTCCACCTAATTTAGAGTCTACCATACTGCCTTCTAAATTTCTGTGTGGTTGATAGATACACATATGTACTCAGAAATAAAACTATTCAGTAGATTTGAAGCTCCTTGGGCACTAATACAGCCTCAGTTCTAGACTGAAGTCATATTTATTCCAGGTTTCATTGAAATTACACAGTAATGGCAAAATGATGTATCATAAGGGACTAACTCTAAACTACTCCTTACCCTCCATACTTAATGAAATGCAACTGATCTCCAGCTAGTAATTTATTATTGTAAATTTACCAATATTTTATGAATATGTGTTGAATAATTCTAAATCAATAATTTGATATAAATAAAAGATGACTGATATTCAACAAAGCCACACACAATCAATTTTTTATCTCTGTCTCAAACACAATGTCATTGTGTGACAGGTTGATTTACACTGACATTAAATGTCAGTTTTGAGAAGGTCCATGGTGACACACCCGATTGAATAACCTGCATTTCAGTGTACAGCAACAAAACCAGGTACACCTAGCAATGCCAGAGAAGCTTCCATTAGCACCATTTGAGAGGCAGTAAGGCATGATGGCTAACACCATAAACTCTAGAGCCAGACTGATTGAGTTCAAATCTCAATTCTATACAGTAAAACCTTGGATTTTGAATAGCTTGTTTTGCGAGTGTTCTGCAAGATGAGCAACATTTCTAATTTTAACTTGATAAATGAGCAATGTCTTGCAATACAAGTAGTACATGACACCAAATGTCACATGATCACAACTGAGCCAATGGTTCTTCTCTCTCTCTCTCTCTCTCTCTCTTTCTCTCTCTCTTTCTACAGTACTGTGGGTGATCATCTTCCATGTTTGGATGCTCAGTCTCAGGCCATAGTGATTGAAAGAAATCAGTGATTTTTCAGAACGTTGAAAGGTGCCCACAACCGCCTTGGTGTATTTTTTTTATCATTTCAAAGCACCTATGGATAGTCCTTTGCTTTTCCATACAAGACTAAGCTTAGGAATGCTTTGCTTCCTTCTAGGTCAGGCTGCCTACAAATATAGACCCCTTCCTCTGCTGACTTATTGCCAGTTACATTAAATACAGTTTATGACAAAAGTTGATTAATACTGTACTATAGTCAACATCCGTGCGAGTATATACAATGGCCTCCATGCAGAAAAGGAATGAAAAGAAAGGTGGTAAGAAGAAGGAGATAAGCACAGTGGAAGTTAAGGAGGAAATCATCAATAAGTACAAATGAGGAATGAGGGGCCGAGACTGCAAGATTTTATAAAAAGTCTATGCCTGTATCTCATCTACAGAGGAGGAGGAGAAAAAGGCAGAGGAATCCCTCACTTATATGAGATTAGGGAGATGTGTAAAATATGGAAAACAGTGCAAAATTTTGTAGAAAAGCACCACCTAAATAAGGCTGTAGCAGTGCGAGAGATCAATCTGTTTAATGACAATGCAATGTCACATTTCTGTGAAATCTTGACACTGCAAAATTAAGTGTCATTAAATAGGTTCCTTGTTAGAGCTGCACAAAAAGAAAAAGATTCCATTTAGCCAACAGATAGCAGTGATTCTGTTAGTGATAGTGAAAGTCATCCTACACAATAACCTTCCTCTCTCTTGTCTTCTTCATACCAGCCATGAAGATTTTCAAAGGTAAGTGCAGGTTTGTGTATTTTGCTTTATATTTTATATTTTATTTCTTATTTTGTATTATATTACAGTACTGTAATCATTTTTATGTGAGTATATTTGGGTTGTGGAACAAATCATCTGAGTTTCCGCTATTTCTTATGGGGAAATTTGCTTTAATATACAAGTGCTTTGGATTACAAGCATGTTTCCAGAATGAATTATGCTCACAAACCAAAGTTTTACTGTAACATTACTAGTTGTGTGACATTGGACAAATTACATAACCTCTCAACTCTAAAATGAAGATAACAGTAACTTCAGCATAGGTTTATGATATAAAACTAAAGTTTCTAAAGCACTTAGAACAAAGGCCAGGCATACAGAAAACATTACCTAATACAGCTACCACTTGCCAACAAAAAATTCTTGGGCAGTGGAATTTAAACTGTTGCACATACACATATTTGTATTTGGAAAGTTTATTTGAATTCATGTGAACCTTGATGTGCAGAAACTTGATGGGGAAATCTTTTCACAATGCAAACGTATATCAAATCATAATGATGTGTGTTTTAAATATATTACAATTTTATTTGTCAATTATACCACAACAAAGCTGGAGGAAAAAAAGAAACAAGCATGGGAACAGTACAGGTATACAAGGAGAAGCAGAAACTAGAAGGCAGGGAACTCCTTCTTTGTGTTTCCATGATTGAGTTCTGTACGTCTTCCCTGAATCCTTCTGGTTATTCTCTTTTTCTTGACCTGCTTTGAGTAATTTTTGCTTTCATTCATCCTGAAGATCCCTAAAACAGTCTCCTTGGTAAAAAGGTAGACAGAAAGTTAGGAGGGAATAGATACAGCTGAGAAGAAAGCCCGTGTCCCAGCCAGTGAGAACAGGCTCATCCATGTCTTTGGTTAGCCCACAATAGTTCCTTTGACCTCTCTAGCAGACTATTTCACATTTCTCTGGCACTGACATTCAAAATGTTAGCCCAAATTATACAACATACTCTGAGATCAGAGCCCTTGCTGGTATGTAGACATCTTATGGAGAGTATGAGTTAGAAGTCTGAACTGACATGTGGATGGAATTTTTTATTTATAACTAATTGAAGGTGAAAAGAGGTAAGAAGCTACATTCACATTTAATTCAGTTTACTGGAATACGGAAGGTTGATTAGAAAATATATTACATATGATCTTTACCCCTCTAAGAATAAGAGTGAAAGTCATTCCCAGGCTGCAAAGAAGTAATGAATTTCTAGAGTCCATGGGTTTCTCTCTGTTCAAAGACATATCTTTGGGGATTTTTTGTTTCTTGGGTTTCTTCCATCAGCATCAAGATTTTCTACCTACTTTATTAAAGAATTTATTCAGTCATATTTATTTGAATTCAGTTTCTCCTTGCCACAGTATTTTCTATAGGCTTCCTTATTTAAAAAAAAAAAAAAGAGGGGAGGATTCCAAAAGAGTAGCCACATCTTTCCCTATTATATGTAGTTCTTTCAAACGTAACAGAGTTTTTATCTGTTTCTATCACTAGCACCTAGAAGAGTACATAACACATCATAGGCTCTCAATGAATTTTACTTGTTATTGAATCTATGTTACTATAACAATGATAAAATGGAGTTCTCTGATCACTAAATCAAAAAGGCACAGAGGAAGCTTATAGGTTTTGGAACCAGAAGAGACAACATAGCTGTGTTTCCCTAGCTGTTATGAAAAGTAGTAATAAAGTATATGGCTGCACAGTTTAAAGTCACAGCCACCTTTCAATGATTTTTTTATAAAATTCTCCTAAATTATGTATTGAATCTTTGTCATTATTTGGGACTTTTATTGTGCTTCTTAGCATTTTAATATAACATTCAAATTTTGTTTCTCCTCTAAGAAACTGTTGCTCTGAAATATGATTGAAAGGTAGTATCCACTAAGACACACTATCTGAAGGCAGAAAGAAAAAAAGTGTATGCTGATTCTCCATAAGTCATAAACCCCCAAAATTACAAAATAGAGAGTCTGGTGTCAAGAACATCTATACCAGTCTTTTAACTTCTATCATAGAAGAAAAGATCTACATATCTGTTGACATGAAGATTTAAAATTTTTTGAGTGTCAGTGGCAAATTTTAAAAAGATTATAAAGAAAATAAAATTTTAAGAACTATAATCCAGGGAAATAACTTTACTATATATAAAAGTCTTATAAAGTAAAATATCACTGACTGTATGTTACAGACTATGAGTCTGGAGTTCTCTCTTGTCCAGCAAGAGAGTGGACACAGAATTGAATACAAGAGAAACTAATGTCCAGGAGGAGAGAAAAGCCCCGAACAGTGGTTCATCTCTGTTTTTTGAGCTTTCAAGATCTTACACACATGGTGAATGTGA
The DNA here is from genome assembly GCF_018350175.1 of Felis catus. Classification (NCBI taxonomy): domain Eukaryota; kingdom Metazoa; phylum Chordata; class Mammalia; order Carnivora; family Felidae; genus Felis; species Felis catus. The sequence continues at coordinate 49,931,123 of NC_058377.1, read as the reverse complement.
AGAAAACAAGATCTTAGAGAGTGAACATGGAGAAAACAATCAGATAGTAACCATTAACTCATGTGATTAAGAAGCAAAGGGTCTGGGTGGCAAGTGGTGTTTGTGATTAAGGTACCTTGGTGTCAGATGGAAAGTAATTTCCTGCATGTGATAAAACAAGTTATTCGTGATTCCATTATAATATCACAATAGCTAACCTCGGGCGCTTTCACCCTGTGGTGGCAGCTTTCCACCCTACGCTTTTTTCTAACCCATTTATGTAAGTAGAACCTATTTCCCCACAACTATAAGAGATTAAATAATCAGAGAGCACATTAAATAATTTATGAGAGAAAAAGCAACTAATAACTAATGTATAAAAATATAATACTATCCAACTATAGCAATATAGTAATTAACACCTTGTAACAACAATGAGGTAACATCTTTTATATTATATGTGTTGTTAGTGATTTTACATATCACAGGCTGGTGAGCAATAAAACAGTAATTTTTCTATTTAATTGGTAAAATTGTATACTGTTTTAAACCTTTGGGAAACTTTAGATATCAAGAGCTTAAAAACTATTTTATTGACAGCAATTGCATCTCTAGGAATTTAAAATATGGACAAGTCAAATCCAAGTAGAAGTTAATCACAGAATTGCTTATACTTATTTTAAAATGGAAATAAGCGACTTAATTATCATCCCTGAGGAAATGGTGAAGAGAACACTATAAATTTAATGAAGTACTATGCTATCATTAAAATGTTTGATTTTGCAGCATCTTGAAGTGATCTTTGCAGTCCTATGTTCATGGTAGCATTATTCAAAATAGCTAAGATATGAAAACAACCTAAGTGTTCATCAACAGATGAGTGGATAAAAAAGATGCTGTATATATAAAAAAAATTTAGTGCTTATTTATTTTTGAGAGAAAGAGAGAGGGTGAACAGGGAAGGGGCAAAGAGAGACAGAATCTGAAGCAGGCTCCAGGCTCTGTGCTGGTAGCACATGGCTCGAACTAACAAGCCATGAGATCATGACCAGAGCTGAGATCGGATGCTCAACTGACTGAGCCATCCAAGCGCCACTAGATGCTGTATATATATAAATAATGGAATATTATTCAGCCACAGAAAAGTAGGAAATCCTGCTGTTTTTGACAACATGAATAACTCTTGAGGGTGTTATGCTAAGTGAAGTTAAGTCAGACACAGAAAGACAAATACTATAGGTATCACTTATATGTGAAATCTGAAAAAGGGAAACAGAGTAGTGGTTACTAGGGACTCAGGGATGGGGGCAATTAAGAGATACTGGTCAATGGGAACAAATTCAGCAATACAATCCCTATCAAAATACCAACAGCATTTTTCACAGAACTAGAACAAATATACTAAAATTTGAATGGAACCACAAAAGACCCCAAATAGCCAAAGTCTTGAAAAAGGAAAACAAAACTGGAGATATCACAATCCCAGATTTTAAGATATACTACAAAGCTGTAGTAATCTAAACAGTGGGTACTGGCACAAAAATAGATCCAGAGATCAGAAAAGACCCATGGAAAAGAACACATAACACATAAACACATACCAAAATTTTCTGAAATGTAATAATAGTAATGGCAATAACAGTAACAATATGAAAATGAAGCTAAGCACATGGAGATCCATTCCATTCAAATTAACACAAGCCCACATCCAAAGAATTATGAAAATATTAACCACTGCAAATAAGATAAATAAGTAAATAAATTCTTCCTTAAACATGTAAGAATTTGAAAACATAGTAAAAAGTTGGCTCAATACATCTGCAGCCACAGAAACTTTCTGTGGTAAAATCAGAAAGAATGAGGTGATAGCTCATTGAAGTTTTGATTTGCATTTCCCTGATGGCCATCTGTATGTATTCTTTGAAAATGTCTATTCATGTCTTCTGCACATTTTTAATTGGATTTTCTTTCATTTGGGGGACATTGGTTTTGTAAGTTCTTTATATATTTTAGATACTAACCCTTAACTAGATATGTCATTTGCCAATATCTTCTCCCATTCCATAGGTTACCTTTTAGTTTTGTTGATTGTTTCCTTTGTTGTGCAGAAGATTTTTATTTTGATGTAGTCCCAATAGTTTATTTTTTGCTTTTGTTTCCCTTGCCTCAGGACACAAACTACAAAGAAGTTGCTATGGCCGATGTCAAAGAGTTTACTGTCTGTGTTCTCCTCCAGGATTTTGATAGTTTCATGTCTCACATTTATGTATGTAATCCATTTTGAATTTTTTTTTGTGTATGGTGTAAGAAAGTGGTCCAGTTTCATTCTTTTGCATATTGTTGTCTAGTTCTACCAACACCATTTGTTGAAGAAACTATCTTTTTTCCCATTGAATATTTTTTCCTGCTTTGTTGAAGATTAAATGACCTATAGTTGTGGGTTTGTTTCTGGGTTTTCTATTTTGTTCCATTGATCTATGTATCTATTTTTGTGCCAGTACCCTACTGTTTTGATTACTACAGCTCTGTAATATACTTTGAAGTCCAGAATTGTGATGCCTCCAGCTTTTTCTTTTTCAAGGTTGCTTTGGCTATTCTGGGTCATTTGTAGTTCCACAAAATTTTCAGATGGTTGAAAAATGCTGGTGGTATTTTGATAGGGATTTCATTAAATGTGTAGATTGCTTTGGGTAGCATAGACATTTTAACAATATTTGATCACCTCACACCTGTCAAAATAGCTAAAACCAACAAGACAAGAAACATTAGGTGTTGGCAAGAATTTGGGGGAAAAGGAACCCTCTTGCACTGTTGGTAGGAATGCAGACTGGTAGAGCCACTGCACCAGTTTCCTCAAAAACCTAAAAATAGATCTACCCTACAATCTAGCAATTGCACTACTAAGTATTTACCCAAAGAATACAAAAATACTAATTCAAAGGGATATATGCACCCCAGTGTTTATAACAGCATTATCTACAATAGCCAAATCATGGAAATTGCCCAAGTGTCCATCAACTGATGAATAAATAAAGAAGTGGCGCGCGTGCGCGCACACACACACGCACAGGGGAATAATATTCAGCCATAAAAAAGAATGAAATCTTGCCATTTACAACAACATGAAAGGAGCTAGAGAGTATTATGCTAAGCGAAATAAGTCAGTCAACAAATGACAAATAACAGATGATTTTACTCATATGTGGAATTTAAGAAACAAGCAAAGGGAAAAAAAGAGAAGGAGAGGGAGAGACAAAGCAGAAAACAGACTCTTAATTACAGAGAAAAATCTGATGGTTACCAGCAGACAGGGGTGGGAAAATGGGTTAAATAGGTGATGGGAATTAAGGAGAGCACTTGCTGTAATGAGCACTGTGTGCTATATGGAAGTGCTGAATCACTATATTGTACACCTGAAACTAATACTGCACTGTATGCTAACTAACTTGAATTAAAATAGAACACTTAAAAAAATTCAGAAAGAACATGAGGGACCTATGAAGTAGTTGATTTATGGCAAGAAAAAAAAAAGTATAACATGGACTGTCTTTTAAAAGTTTGCCAGAAAAGGATATTTATTACAAATAACCTAGGCTCTGACTCAGTAAACCCACCCCAGGTTTTAGTAAGTCCCAGACTCTCATAACAAAGTTAAATTCATCTTTCTACAGTCTGTTAATCTTTCATTATTGGCTCTCAGTAAAAGTTACAATCCTTCATAAAACCATAAATGCTATATCAATATATAGCATTATATTATAGTAGAATTCTTTAATATTATTTAAAACCAAACTTTATTCTGCCTTCTAAAAGTTTGGATAAGGTATATAAATCATATTAATGGAGTACAAAAATACATATCTACCATGGTTCCTTCCAGTTTGATGAATAAGGTAATAAAACTTAAAATTTTCTATTTTTTACTACTTCTGTATTACCAAAGAGTAAGACCTAGGGCAGATGACATTTTTTTAGCAGAGTTCCTCAATTAGTTTTTGGTTCTGGAAAATATGCCTGGAAGCAAATAAGGGAATGGAAAATTAAAATTGCTCTCAAAAACTATTATGAAAATTAAGATGTGATTGCATCTTGAAGAAGGAAGAGAGGCAACAGCCTGGCAGAAGGCTGGAACTTCCTGAGAAATCTAGTCAGTTCCCAGTGGTGGAGTGGTAGAAGAACTTTTTAAAAAGGTGATGTCTAGATTTGAAATTTATGGTATTTTCAATTTCTGCAATGAGAAAAAAATCCCTCTCTAATGTCTGCTACAACATAAATGATTTGTGCATGGCTTCACAGGAAATTAAGGAAAAGAATACTGTGTTCCTGATTTGAATTGATGGCAAGAAACTAGTAAATAATAAAATACAGTGTTATGAAATGTTTACAGAGCTATAAGCTCTGGGATGGCAAGGACACGTCTGTCTTGTTCATCACTGTCTAGAGACTAAGTCCATGACTGAGATCTCCAATAAACATGTGCTAAATGAATTAACAAATTATGGCACCAATATACAAAGATTAAGCACAGTAGTGTGAAAACACATAGAAGGAAGTGCTTAACTATTCCTGGAGATTTTAGGAAAAGATTTCTGGAGTTTAATTGAATGAAGTGCTATTTGAGCAAAATGTTGAGTTCACGAGAAAACAGCAGGATGAGTGCATTGTAGCCAATGGGGACAACACATACAGGAGCACAGAGGTGTGAAATGGCCTGGTGTGTCTGGGGATCTGCAGATTGTGTGGTGTGGCTCAGTCTCACCATCCATGTGAGAGAGAGCTGGGAGAAGAACCTCAAAAGGAGCAGAGGCCTAATCGTACAGACTTGGTGTGATGTACCATAGCATAGAGTTCAGATGTTTCACTTATATGTGTATGCTAATAGGACTGGTATCCTATTTGTTCAGGACACCACACTCTTCTGAATACAAATGACTAAAACAACCTGTGTGGTAAATTTGAAGATGCCCTCTTTTGTCAGTTGAGGAAAGCAGCAATTTACACATTCAAAATGCATTCATTTAGAGGCCCAAAGTTGTGGAGGCATCTCAGCTCACACAACTTTGGACAACACAGTATACCTAATATTGAGGCTGTGAAACACCCCCCTGCCTCTCAGTGCTGTATTGACAAGATCAAATGATCCATGAGGTGAGATGGCATTCCTTCCTATTCATAAATTGATACACATACAATCATAATTGAAATTCTAACACATATGGGAGAAAACCCTAATTAGGATCATCTGAATGTATATTGAAAATAGCACCGAAATATAAGGAGTTTGGGAAAAGAACCTCCAGGTGTTTTGATTATCATATGTATAAAATCTACATATTCATACTCATCTGGAAAGCTACCATGAGCTGTGTGGTCCTTATGCTGCATATGCAATTGCTATCTTCCTTTCCCCACCCCTTGGCTCTCCCACTAAATAATTGCATTTTTAAAAAAGGCAAGAAATGGCAAGGATACCAAAGCAGAATTTTATCACTGTATTTTACAGCCTTAAGACAAATTGACAGTTCAAGCTTCCTTCTTCTTACAGATACTGTTAATTTATCCTGATATTAGTGACATCCCAGTATATTTAGACAAACTATGTGACAGTGAGGAAGATCCACAGGGCAGGTACCAGTGGCCTATTAAAGAGGACAAGCAGAGAGGACAGCTGATAAGAAGTCCTAGAACAGGGTTTTAATCTGGGGTCCACATACCACCAATCAATGACTTCTGAGGTCCATAAACTTGCAGGCAAAAGTATATTGCATATTATTTTCACTTATTTCTTTTTAAAAAATTTTTTTGATGTTTATTTTTCAGAGAGAGAGATAGAGCACAAGTGGGGGAGGGTCAAAAGAGAGAAGGAGACACAGAATCTGAACCAGGCTCCAGGCTCTGAATTGTCAGCACAGAGCCTGACACAGGGCTCTAACTCACGAATGGTGAGATCATGACCTGAGCCGAAGTTGGACACTTAACCAACTGAGCCACCAGGCATTCCTATTTTCACTTATTTCTGACTGAAATTCAGTATTTCCTTAAACTATGAATGTAAGTAATAAAGCACAGTAATATTAGCAGTGCCCATGACATTGTCACCAGGAGAAATGACAGATATTTTAACATAATGTTACAATTATTACAAATATATCACTTATACATATCACTAATTTGAAATTACAGTACTATTTTCACTTGCCCTTAATCACACTTACTCACAATCTTCCTATTTACAGATACTGGCCCAACTACAGCACTATTCTGTCCTTAGTGGTCATTCAACCTCTAGCAATAAAGCTATGAATTCTCACATTGGTAACCAATACAGAGTCATTGCTTTCCACGGCACTTTAAAATTGCTAATTGGTGAATATACTGAAAGGTGTGAGTTATGCTAATATTTGTATTCCTTTATTTCAGTATAATTGTTAGCCTGTAATTTTGTATATTTTATTGTATGCATATAAAAACCTTATTCTGAGAATTGGTCTATAAGCTTCACTACCAAAAAATTCCATTAAACCAAAAAAGTTTTGATCCCTTGGCCTAGATCACATTGTTTTCTGGATATTAGGCATCAATTCTTATCTTCCTTCCATTTTTCAACTTGGTGTCAGTAAAGGGTGGACTCTGGAAAATGGCGGGGGTTGGTGGGGAGTGTAGTTGGCAATCTCCACTATTTAAAATAAAAGCAGCAGGAATCTACTCCTGAAATCATTGTTTCACTATATGCTAACTAATTTGGATGTAAATTTTTAAAAATAAGAAATAAAATTTTAAAAACTAAATAAATAAAAATAAAAAATATACAAAATAAAATAAAAGCAGCAGTATTTCTAGTTTTCATGTCAGGAAGGACTCAAGTCTGGAAGCCAAACGCTAAGGAATTCCCAAGGTTCTGAACATCTGATCTTTTGCTTCAATTCCTTGCTTAAAATTATTTGCATTCTACAGTAGTAAGCAACTCCTTTAAGTCAGAAAGGCCTTGGGTTTCCCTTCTGAGGCAACTAGGAAGGAAAGCACTAAAATGAGAAAAGACCTCTCACGCCTGTGAAAATAGCTAAAATAAAAACCTCAATAAGCAAAGTTGGAAAGGATGTGAAGAACAAGGAGCACAGCCCATTGGTGGGAATGCAAGCTGGTACAGCCATTGTGGAAAACAGTATGGAAGTTCTTCAAAAAATTAAAAATATAAATACCATATGATCCAGTAATTTCACTACTGGGTATTTACCCAAAGAAAATAAAAAGAGTAATTCAAAAGGATATATGCAGCCCCATGTTTATTGCAGCATTATTTACAATAGCCAAGATATGGAAGCAACCCAAGTGTCCATCCATAGATGAATCGATAAAGAACATATGGCATATATACACAATGGAATGTTACTCAGCCACTAAAAACGAAACATAGCTTGCCATTTGCAACAACATAGATGGTTCTAGAGGGTATAACGTTAAGTGAAATAAGTCAGAGAAAGACAAATACCATAAGATTTCACTCACATGTAGAATTTAAGAAACAAAACAAACTAAAGAAAGAGAGACAAACAAAAAAAACAAACTCTTAATTATAGAGAACAAACTGATGGCTCCCAGAGGGGAGGTGGATGGGGGTATGGGTGAAATTGGTGATGGGGATTAAGAGTACAATTATGTGATGACTGAATAATGTACTAGACTTGTTGAATCACTAGACTGCATACCTGAAACTAATTTAAAACTATAAGTCAAATATATATATATATATATATATATATATATTATATATAATAAATATATATAATAAGTACATATGTATATATAAAGTAAATTATATATATATATGTGTGTATATATATATATATATATATATATATATACACACATATATATATGCATCCAAAGAAGAGACTGAAGCAACAGAATAAATAGTGGAGTACCTTGGGGAAGAAATTTCCAAAAGGAGAGATATGCACACTGACTTCCTATTACAGGAAGAGAAGAGGGCAGATACCTTGGAGCCATTCTGTGACTAGAGAAAGGGATGCTAAAGTAGAAGCCATCTGTTACTCTCTCAACCTTCTCAAAAAATTTTAAGGACATAGAAAAATTACTGACGAACTATTGTACATAACTGTTAGGAATAAATCTATGTTCTGATGCCAAGATCTGTCAAAGACCCATGCATACAATGGCCACAGTGGCCCCCCCTTTAATTCTGAAATATGATTATTGACCTTAGAAATCCAAAGCCCCTGGAGTCCTGCCACCACAACATCACCCACTTCCCACTAAGCCCTGTAAAAGTCACAAAGCATTTTCACCCTGGTATAAAATGTCGATTCCCTAGGAAACAGAAATAAGTAAATCCTGTTCTCAAGAATACCGAGTCTAAGAAAAAAGAAGGAGAAGAAGAAGAAGAAGAAGAAGAAGAAGAAGAAGAAGAAGAATACTGAGTCTCTCAAGAAAGAAAAGTAGAAGAATCAGAATTTCTTCAGTGCCAGGCCTTGTGCTGGATATTTATTTCACTTAATCCTCAAGGCACTAATTTAAAATAAATAATACTATCCTAATTTTCCAGAAAACTGAAACTCAGAGGGATTAATTAATTTGCTGAAGTTCAAATAAAATAGTCAAGGTTACTTGACTCTAAATGATTATTCTACATCTACCACATTGTGCTATACAGAATCATAAACAAGAGCTCACATTATGGAATCAAATCCAAGCTTCTTCAACTTCATAGCATCATGATTTGGTCAGCTTTCTTTATCTCTCTATGGTACAATTTCTTCATCTATAAAATGTGGATAATAGTGCTACTTCACTCAGCACCATGCACTTGGAACATAATAAGTGGGTGATTAAGGTTATTTTCATTATGGCATAGGCAAAAAAATAAAACTCAGAAAGAGAAAATGGCAAGAAACTAAAGATAGCAAGACATGATCCAGTGTCTCACATGATTTGCACAACATTGTGATCTCTCCGTTTTAATTCAGGAAACATTTATTGCACACCCAATATATACAAGGAGCAGTATAAAGATGACTTGGAACCATATTCTGTTTTTAAAGATTTATTCTTTTTTAAAAATGATGGAAATGGTACCGTGAGCTTGACAGAGAAGACATACAATTAAAACAAAGCCTGTATTATATTGTATTGTAACTTACTATCTCTATTTGTACTGGGGAGCCTTTCAAAAGCAAAAATGTTTAGTCTCCTCTGTCTTCCCAGTATCTACTAGAGTGCCTAAAAACAGAAGTTACTTAATCAACGTTCCAAGAAAGACAGGAGGGAAAAAGAGAAGCAGGAGGAACAAGTAAATGGGGGAGAAAGGTGGAAAAGCAGGAGTAAATAAGGGAGATAGTCTACAAACAGACACAATCAGAGAATTGTGGGACTTCAGAGGAAAGTAATATTAATTGGGTGGAAATACTGTGGTATTTGAGATATACTCGGTAACTTAAGGAATGGGTTGGGACTTAGTCTTGTCTGTTGTGCCTGACATGTAGTGGCATTCAGTAAGCATTTGTTCATTGAATAAGTTAATGGATGAATAGCCCAGGAGTTGGAAAAAGTCTTGGGAAACCCCTGTGGGAATGTGAACATGCTATTTACCTTTCCTATTCTCAGACTGCTTGCTGGACAAAATCAAGCATGAAATCATGCCCTTTAATTTCTCCTACTAATATTTTCATTCCCAAACTAATTTTTCCAGTTTATCTTTTGAAAAATCCAAAATAGAGAAACGTTATTCTCCATTATATGGTGGCTAACCCACATTTTCATAATTCTATGCTTCTCTCTGGCTCCATGTAGACAGTTCCCAACACTAGGGGTGTAAGAGTTGAGGCTCCACAACTTTTTACAATATCTGAGACTCATTAAACATGTTAAATCAGAGAAATGTATCTAATGCCTTTTAAATGACATATTTTTTTATGTCTCAGGGAATGAGGAAGTTCTGTATAGTAAAAACCAAGAGGCTGACAAGGTACATGAACAAATTTCCTTGATATCTTTTCTAGACTAGTAGCTCAGATGTTCTGCCTCATTAAGTAAAACTACTTTCCACTCCTTGTACTATTAAAGAGATAGGTCATAATACCTTTGAACTGAATGATATGTAGAGAGCGCTCTCACGCTCTCGCTCACTCTCTCTCTCTCTCTCTCTCTCTCTCTCTCTCCTACAAATGTTGAGCAGTTGAAACACAGTTTCAAACAAAGATAGTGAGCAGGGGGAGAGGGAAAGTTAAGATAGGAAAGAACTTATTTAAACAAATCCCTGGCAGAACGTCAAGATCATCTAATAAATGTTAAGATTTCTTGGGAGGAAAAGAGGGGTAAAGAGAGGAAGGAATTGAAGTAAGGAGGAAAAAAAAGAATGAAACAATAAGGTAGATCACAGCTTGCAGGTTTTGAAAAGAGTGTGTGTGTGTGTGTGTATGTATATATATATATATATATATATATATATATATATATATATATGGAGAGAGAGAGAGAGAGAGAGAGAGAGAGAGAGAGAGAGAGAGAGATTCTGTGTGGAATATAGTGTCCGACATTGCAGATAATGAAATGAATGAGGCCCAATGTCTGTCTTTCAGCACCTTGCAGTAGAATGTGAAGACAGGTTTGTAAGCAGATGTTTCCAGTATTATACAAGGGCCATATCAGAGGCATATCCACTATGGGTTAGGACCCTTTTGGAGCTCTGAGTATGTCAACAGCATGAAGAACAGAAATCATGTGAATTCCACCACTACCTCTTACTGCCTAGGCGATTTGGGGACAAGTTACATAATTTTGGTTTCCTATTTAATAGTAGTACTTAACTCTAAGGACCATTGGGGATGTTAAATGCAATGACATTTTTCTGATGTTTTATTTATTTTTGAGAGAGAGAGGGACAGAGGCAGGGAGGGAGAGAACGAGTCAGGGAGGGGCACAGAGAGAGGGAGACACAGAATCCTAAACAGGCTCCAGGCTCTGAGCTGTCAGCACAGAGCCCGATGCGGGGCTCGAACCCACGAACTGTGAGATCATGACCTTAGCTGAAGTCGGACACTCAACCAACTAAGCCACCCAGGCGCCCCAAGATGACATTTTTATCTCAGTGCAGGAGCCACAGAATGTGTGTTTGCTCTATTATTCAAGAATATTCAATTCTACTCTAGAAAACAAGAAAAATAAATGGGATGGATGGAACCCTTTAGAAGTATTAAGAATATAAAGGAAGTAAGCAAGTAGTCTGTAAAATGTAGGCAGAAGTCACATGGTATCATAAGTATCAATAGTAAGTAAGGTAGTAACATTTGAGATGTGTTAAAGATGGATATGATAAAGGAATGTATGAGAGAATAAACAAAGAGCTCCTGTTAAATAGAAAGTGATGAAAAGATAAATTCATAAGGTATATTATGCCACCTCTGGTGTGACAAATATGTCATCAAAAAATCAGCTACCCACTATAGGCCTATTATGGCCCAGGGTATCCTCTGGCCAAGAAACACAAATAAATTCCAAAACAACTCTCAGGCTAATTTTTGAGCTATAGGATATGCCATGTGTATTTGTACTTGCATCTCTATGAAAAACAGGATATGTATTTGGGCCCAGATACCTTCTGTTTATTGGGCCCTTTATTCAGACCTCAATTCTGGTCCTTGCATATACAAGATCAGTAAGCAAGGCTGATGCAACAGAGATAAAATATACAACATCATGTATTTCAGGTACTATGGTACATGCATCTCACTTGCATCTTAGCCCAAGTATACTAACCTGATCTCTTTCTCTTTGCATCTCTTCCCCTTTTAAATTGGTTTGATAAACTATACAATTAAAGCACCTTAATCTGCTCTGTAAGTAGGTCTGTCCCATGACCTCTGAGATGACTTACCTACTTATAGGCTGCCATAGCTTCAAAGTGACTTCCTACATGTCAGAAGTTGTGTGTATTAGTTCCTTTTTTTATCTTACAGAAAGATTAAAAAAAAGGATGAATTGCAGTACATTCTGGAAAGAGAAAGGCTTGATTATATTTTCTATTTGACCCTACTTGTACAAAATATGTCTTTCATGGCAAGTCCCACTCATAACTCCTTCTGTGTAAACATCAGCCTACACAATGCCACTTCCCTGGCAATAGTTTATTGGACAAGGGATGGATTGATACAATACCAGATAACCATTGGCTGGCCAGTGACCTGAGACTTGCAAGACATGATTCAAAAAAAATCAGCCAGGCCAGCCAAATAATGATGTTGAGAATTTAGACCTGAGACACTGAAGCTAGCATCAGTTTAAAGAGGGACTAAAGTAGGTAGGTAACGCTATGGCTAAGGGCTGGTATGGAATGTCAGGGAACAGATGAATAGAGCTCCACTAGACACACTCAGGATGATGAGAAAGGAAGATAACACTGGTCTATGGAAAGAAGGAAGAGAAGACACACAGGAAAAAGCAGAGCTATCACTGAAGAGTGACTACAAATTCCCCCAGGAAAAAAAGGGATGTGAAATTTGCCTTAAGTGAAGCTTTCCATTTCCAGCTTTAGTGGGGCCCAGCTGTTCTGAAGTTTCCCTCCTGGGTCCCACACACCAGTACAGTTTATAAGAAACTTCCATTTATCTTGATCCTATTTCTTGCAGCCAAATCAATAAAATATTTCATTCGAATACTACTTGTTCATTTTAATGTTCCCAAATAACCTCATTTAGAAACCACTTACACATCTTACTTTAAGAGTATATACTGATGATAAAACTATATGATTCAATTAATATGGTGTCACTCATATATTTAAGTGCCACACTGTTAATGTGTCATAAAAGACACCAGCTGTGCAGACCCTAGTAAATTAGAGTATTTGCTGATGACATTGAAGCCACCAACAGAACACTAGTCCCCTTACACCTATCCTATCTAAAAGAATTAATCCCAGGAAGCTTCACAGTCTATGCTACTGGACAAGTTAATGATAGAGAAAAAAGTAGCATATCTCCAAACTTACCCAATTTATAGAATACCAATAAAAATTGTCATCAATTAGCAAACTGAGTGAGAGGGCAGTAATGTTGTTTCTCCAGAAAACTTACTCCACTTGATAGCTGGATCACATTTGGCCTACATGTAATTATTTCTTGGTGAAAAATTAATTAGCAAAAAACACTGATCTGCTAGTCTTCTGATTTTATGGGAAATGAACTGTCAAGACTGGACAAAGTCACATAAAAATGTTTGTAAGCACATCACAGTAAACCTAAAAATGAATTTCTCAACCAAAGTTTTATTATGCATATATTAACCACTGAACTGATCTCCAGCTCTAAAAATTATTTCTAACTCAAAATATTACCTTAAATGAGAGTTTTAATGTTGCCTTAAACTATACTGCCCCTAACTATATTCCAAGCACTCTGTCAAGGACTTTTGACAAATAGATTGCTACCCCCATATACTTTAAAAGAGGAAACTGAGATTCAGAGAAATATTATTTTTTTCCCAGGGATACAAACCAAGTAAATTACAGGGTTCATATTCTAATTAAACTGTATCTAGCTCCAAACCTAGCTTTTCTATTTCATCATGCTACTTAAACTCAATAAAAATGTGTTAAATTGATGCTATTTAAGCAATAAAATATGTTCTACTTTAATCACTTTTAGAAATTTATCTGGCTGTCTCAAACCTTATTTAAACACAATAAACACTTTAAGCTTTTTCACTCTCTTGGAGAAATCATTAATCAAAATCACTGATACTATCTAAAGTGTAAAAAGGTGCTGGTCTGAGGCTCTTCAACAAGATAGAACTCGTTATCCCTACAAGAAATGGCCTTCAGTCATCACAAAGTCTGCATTTGCTAAAGAAATAAAGGAAAATCGCTCAGGCACCTGAAACTCAGCATCTCCAAAACTAAATTCATTTTCTCTAAGCTTCCCTTTTGTAAAAATACAGTAATAATAAACTTATCTGTCTTGTACTTCTCTACATCAATGAATATGATCACCAACCATCTTGTTTCCTACAGTAGAATTGTAGAAGTCATCCTGACTCCTCCTGTTTCTGGTCCCCTTAATTCAATGTGTTACTGTGCTAGATACCTTCCAGATACCCTCGCTAGACCCACTTTATTCTCATTTCTTCCTTGCTCTGTGTCCATAGTAGTTAGCTACATATGGAGGGCATCAGTGGGCTTACAATCAGCCCATGCACAGCCCAGATGATACAAAAAAGAGGGGAAAAGGCAAGGTCAGTGTATTTATGCCCTTTGCTCCATCTTTACTAGGATCCTATGAGCTAGCTGTGACCTTTAGTCAAAGGTCACAGATCCTGTCAGCCTTTCTGTAGAGTTCTTTCTCACCAGGTTCTGGTAACTACTCTCTCATGCTATTTAAGCCTAGAGCTAGAAATAACTGCCCATTGCATTAATCTTCCTTACAACATACGTACATTCTGCCCTCACCTTAGTAAATACTAAAACTCATCTCAAAATAACTTGTCTCAGTATGCCCTCTATTTCCTGTATTCTAATACTGTAATCTAATCCTGTTTATTCTAGATATTTCTTGAATCTGTCAACTTCTCTTCTCAATGCCTTCACCTTAATTTGGAACTTCATCTTTTATTTTATGGATTTCTGCAATGCCCTCTTGACTAATCTCTAATTTATTCTCCATATTCTAATTAGTGATACCTTCTTTAAAAAAATATCAGGTCACCATATATCATGGCTTTGTATAAGACCTTTCAATGAATGACTCCTCATTGTACCAAGATAACTCCAAGCCCTCAGAAAGTCCAACAAGTTCCTTAATTATCTGGACCATGTTCACCTCATTGGATTTACTGCTCAACATGCCCTTGAATTTTATGTTTTATCCATGTTGGTGTGTAGTTCAGCAGGCCTCCATAATGCACTGTGCTCAATCCCCCAATTCCAATCCAATTTTCAATCTTTCCACTCAACTTGCATTGGCTAACTCCTACTTCTCCTCTTCATCACCTCTGAGAAGTCTTTGCTGAGATCTCTTCCCGTTCTAGATTATTGTTCTTTGCGTTCCTACGTGCCTATCTTTGTCATGATACTGATCACACTGCTTGCCCCCACTAAACAAAAATTTCTTTCAAGTCTTTTATCTCTGTATCCCTAGCTCCAGGAAAAGTACTTGACACAGAACAGGTACTCAATAAAGTTTTGTTGAATTAATTTAGTCCCCTGAACATTCCTCCCAACAAAAATGCAAACCTTGCAAAACATACTTTTCTTTTATTCTCCTTATCAAGGTGTCTTTGGTACAGAAGTGTTTGTGATGTGCATGTTTATCTGAAATATGAGGTGATATTGATTTGTATGTATATTTATATTTCATGCAGTCACATTATGCTATGCTTTGGTAATAGCTGCATAATTCTCCCACTGGGAGAGCAGTTTCTATAATCGCAGTTGATGATTTCTTTTTATAGACTTTATATTTTATGCACTGCTCTTTATTGTCAGAAATCAAATTAAGAAAGAGAATTCTTCTGAAATGAGGGTTCTGGCTCTGAAAACTATAAATCCAAAGGTAGGAATTTATCTATCCCAATGAAACACCAGGTAAATTACCACAGAGATTACAAACTGCTTGAGAAAACAGTTTTCAATTCACCAACATAAACTAGAATGTAAAATCCAAACAAATACGATATGGAGAGAAAGACACAGAACCTAGGATCTTGAACTTTGTGGAGTGAATTACTGAGATACTGCAAAGAAATCACACCTACATCTATTACAGATGTCAGTGCTACAGTTAATTTTTTCTCTGCTCTTTTGTTCAGAGGCAGATTCTACAGCTATAGATTAAAGGAAGTAATATGTGGTCTTTCAGTCTTTATGTACAATAAAATACTACTTGTTATAGAGTGAGGCTCTGACATCCTCCCCTTTTCCATGGAAACCATAAACTTCCCATTTTGTGAGAATGTATCTTCCCCACTTGTCAACTACCTACTACTGCACAACATAGTGGTGCAACATACTACACCAGTGGTTGTTTCACTTATTCTATCACAATTCTGGGGGTTGGTAATGTGAGCTGGGTTCAGCTGGGTAATTCTTCTGCTCGACTCCCCCATATGGTAAGTGGTCAGCAGGTGGGTTATCCAGGGCTAGTTAAATTATGAAGGTCTTCCCTAAGACAGTTGGCATGACTAGAGCCTCTCCTCATGTAATGCCTCATCCTCCAGCAGGCTACCTGATCTAGTTCACATAGTGATCACAGAGTTCCAAGAGCAGAAAGTCTTGAAGAGTAAGCCCCAAAGTGCAAGCACTTTCCAAGCTGCAGCTTATACCATGTTTTCTACTTTTCCCATAACCAAAACAAGGCACATGACCAAACCCAGAGTCAATGTGACAAGAGACAAAAGAAATTTATGGATATAGGAAGGCATGAACAAATTGGGAGCCATTACTACAGTATTCAACCATATCATTCCCAATGTTTCCTTCTGTGTGGTGAAGACTCAATTATGTATTACTCCTGGTTTCTCTCTGCCCTTTAACTCACTCATGCCCAGAGAGTAGGAGTGATGTTTTTTTCTTGGAAATTTGAGTAGAATAAAGTAAGCATACTCAGATAGCTCTTCTCTTCTTTCCCACTTGGAGTAGGACTGCCTACAGACAGCACGCATTCTCTGCACTCTAAGAGATGCCTGTGTCTCTTGTATTTAGGGACTGAGTAATAGAAAATTCATTTGTCTACAAATAAAAGTCATATTCTCCAATATCTAGATTTTGCCAATAAACAAAATTAAGACTTGTCAATATACTCTTCTTATTTTTCAATTAGTTCAGAAATCAGCCAAAGAAGACACTACCCTTTCCATCCTAATTAATTCTCTCCAAGTGTGCACAAGCACATGTGCACACGTGCACGCACACACACACACACACACACACACACACACACACACACACACACCAGCATTTGAATGAAAAACTGCCAAATGGCAGGTCTCTTAACTGGAAAATAAAAGGATTGATAAGAGGATAATTCCTGGGAAAGACTACAGAATAATGATTACAGAAACTCTATCACTGAACAGTGCAAAACCTGATGAAGCAACGTCTTTGAGAAAGACTTCAGCTGCAAGCATAAACACAATAAAACAAAGTTGAAGAGATCCAGTGCATTACAAAACCCATATAAAAATAATGAACCAGTGCACTGAGTCAGGAAAAAGGCCAAACCCAAGGACTCCAAGTGAGGGTAACTAAGACTGTGTTTATCAAAGCAATTGGCATTGGTAACAAAGATGAAATTAGTAAGAGTGGGCTGGCAGCACCACATGTAAATAAACGAAGACAGTGGTAAACTAAAGGAAGACATTTTTCCCTTTCTACTTCTATAATCTTAACTAGTTTATATACTTCAGCATTAATCAAAATAACAACCCTAACAATTACATATGATTGGTTTCATTCTATAAGTGGGGGAATAGAGATAAAATGAAATTAAGAGACTTTCCAAGGGCATTGTAAAGAATTGAATACTGCCCAAAAAGAGGTCTGGCCTTTGTCTTGGCCTACTGGGAGGTAGACTATCTGTGCTTGCTTGAGAGTCTTGGGCTAACCACATAATAACAATGTGAGTTAAAATGGGGGCTTTGACTCACATCAAACCATGTGATTTAGGGTGGGAGCTATGGATCACACCTGGAGGGGCTGGAGACTAGAGACTGAGATCAACCATGTGGGAAATTAATCAATCAGTCATGTCTATGTAATGGAGCCCCACTATGAACACCGAGACTTGGGTGAGCTTCCTTGGTTGACAATACTCCATTCATATACAGTCACACATCATTGCCAGGAGAGTAACACAATTGCCAGGAGAGTAATGATGGAAGTTTCATATTTGGAACATTCCTAGACTCTGCTCTAGGCATCTCTTCCTTTGACTAACCTTAATCCCTGTAATAAACCACAACTGTGAGTACAACAACCTTTCATAAGCTCTGTGAGTTTTTCTAGAAAATTATCTAACCTGAAGGTAGTTTGAGGAACGTTCCCTTCCACTCCCCACCAAACTTCAGTTGGAATGAGAAGTGAGGGCTGTCTTGTGGAGGACTGTATGCTCTCTAACTCCGTAGTTGACCCTAACCTCTCACACCAGCATAATTCATAAGCCACCATGTGTGGCTCTGCAGTTTGCACTCTGCGAACTCTAGAATGTAGCATTTATACAGAATACAACTAATATCACCAAGTAAGATGGATCAAAATACTACTCAATAGATATTTTATAGCAAAATATTTTAACTCATTAGAGATTATAAGACTAATGAAAAATTCAGTATTAATCGTTCAGACCATCCAACTCTTGATCTCAGCTCAGATCATGATCTCACAGTTTGCGGGATCAAGCCCTGCACTGCAGGCTCTGCACTGACTGGGATTCTCTCTCCTTCTGTCTCTCTGCCCCTCCCTGGCTTGCATTCTCTCTCTCTCTCAGAAATAAATAAAAATAAAAACTTTAAAGAAAATCATAAGAAAAAATACATTTATAGTAATATACTATATTTAGTTTTTTAAATCTGCATGTAAGTGGACCCATGCTGTTCAAACTTTTGTTGTTAAAGGGCCAACTGTATCATTCAAAATATAAGTATAATATTATGGGTTGCCTGGGTTCAGCTGGTTAAGTGTCTGACTCTTGATTTAGGCTCAGGTCATGATCTTATGGTTCATGAGATCGAGCCTCACAATGGGCTCTACACTGACAGCACAGCCTGCTTGGGATTCTCTCTCTCCCTCTCTCTCTGCCCCTCCTCTGCCCTTTCCCTCTCAAAATAAATAAATAAACATTTTTTTAAAGTAGATCTTAGTTCATAAATAAAAGAAGCATAATATTATACAAAGAGGATATCCATAAGTTTGGACTTTAAGAGAACAGTTCTCTGCCAAGAGGATTTTAAACACAATTTCTAAAGAAAAGTCAGAATCCATGTCTTATTGTTTGTTGTTTGCCCAA
This sequence comes from Felis catus, assembly GCF_018350175.1. Classification (NCBI taxonomy): domain Eukaryota; kingdom Metazoa; phylum Chordata; class Mammalia; order Carnivora; family Felidae; genus Felis; species Felis catus. The sequence continues at coordinate 49,912,134 of NC_058377.1, read as the reverse complement.
CTTCTAGCATAGGGATAGGACACAGAACTCAATATAGGATTGTTGGATTTGTGAAATTAATGAAAACAAGTGGGAAACAGTAGTCTAATCCAGGTCCTGCTTCTTGAAAGACTCTTCTCTCCTGCCCTCTACCATTTATTGGCCAACTGCTTTCAGTCAGGGAAGGGAAGGGAAGTGAAGGGAAGGGAAGGGAAGAGAAGGGAGGAGAGGGGAAGGAAGGGAGGGGAGAGGAAGGGAAGGGGGAAGGAGTGGGAAGGGAAGGGGGAAGGAGTGGGAAGGGAAGGGAATAAAAACAACATACTGGAAAATAATAAAAATAGTAGTGATGTATAATATTCCTTTAGTTCTAGAAACATAATGTTTCTGCTTCTCTATCTTATAAAGTTTATACTACCAAGTGAAACAGATAGAAAATCTCTAAAATAGACTTTTTAAAGTAATTTAGATCCTCATTATTTTTATTATAGATGATGAAAAGAAAAAATTATGAGACATTGGTTAAAAACCACCTTGACATGTTCAACATTAAAATTAGATACTAGTTTTTCTGATCACATAAAAGTCTTATTGGTAATAAGCACCAGGTCAAATACAATCCAGGGGAAGGCAAAGTAAAACTTTGCACCCCATGATCAAGTCTCTTGAGGCAGCTGTGCAAAACTTGACATTTAATTTAAAAAGCATGGAGGCATGATGGAAAAGCATCTCTGTGTAGAGAGTGGAGAGCAGTGGCGCATTTTATTTGACATGGTGGATTTGCTTTCCTTTATTTTCATATTTTAATAAGTTCAACTCATGAAAGCATAATGAAAATAGAAAGATCAGCTATAATCAGGATGCATGGACATTTGGGGATCTTGATTTAAAAAGCAGTTGCCTTCCTAAGTCTTTCAACAAAATGTAAATTAAACAGATGAAATTGCCTAAAACATCACTGATTCCCAAGGGAATGTAATCATGCTTAAATGCCAACACTAAATTAATCAGAGGAACAGAATGTGGAGATGAGAAATTTCATTTTAAGCAGCTTCATGTTTCATTAAAGTAAGTGGACATGGCAGGTCAGGTTAAGACTTTGCAAAGAATGATTTGAAAAGCAAAAGGCAAAGGTTTCCATCTCAAAACTATGCAGCCACAAAGCCTATTCAAATAGAACTGAATGTTAATTCATGTGCATTGTATTCTCCATAGCTGATAATTTTCCCAAGATACTTCTTTTTTCTCAGTGCAGAATTCTGGAGAAAAATGTATTAACATTTGTGTAACTATGTTGTTTTCTTCAAAATAGCTTAGTTATAGTCATATACTATACTTACACTGCTTATAAACAATCATGTTCTTCTACACTAAACTGGTTTACAAAAATAAATTGAGCTGTCAATTGAAACATGGCATGTATTTAACTCAGAAGAAGCAAATAAAAGGATTTGGGTGAGATGTAAATGAACAAAATTTTTGTCAGAATTTATTTATTTGTTCAACAAATCTTTCTTGAATGCCTGTTCTGTACTAGGCACTGTTGGAGATATGCACAGTAAACACACACACACACACACACACACACACACAGATCTTTAGATTTTAAAAATTAAATTATGTGATATAGAATATAATAACTAGAATGGAAAAAATTTAGACTCGGGGAAGGAGGAGAGGAGGTACCTGGTCGAGGGAAAGAGACAAGTCAGAGTATCAAAGATGGTTATTAAGGCAGGCCTCACTGTAAGGGGGATTTGAAAGAGATGAGAAGGTTATCCATGGAGATGCTTGTAGGATCATTCCATATAGCAGGAACAGTCAGTTCAAAGGCCCTGAGCTGAGGCATGCATTTTGCCTTGACTTGATATGGTATGTAAAAAAAAGACAAGTCAAAGATGACTTTAACATTTTTGGCATGAGTTTCTAAAAATAAGAAGTTGTCATCAACTGAGATGAAGAGGATTGTGAGTATGAAAAACTTGGGGTTGGAAAGATAAGCTCAGTATTGGACATGTTGAGTTTGAGATGTCAAGTAGTAACCCAAATGTAGATATGAAGAAACTGATTAAACATGTTAGCTTAGAATACAAAAAGATCTGGCCTGAGATATAAATTAGATAGTTCTTTTTTTTTTTTTTTGCTTTCTATAATTTATTTATTTTTTATAATTTACATCCAAGTTAGTTAGCACATGGTACAACAATAATTTCAAGAGTAGATTCCTTAAGCCCCTTACCAATTTTGCCCATCCCCCCTCCCACAATGCCTACAGCAAACCTCTGTTTGTTCTCTATATTTGAGTCTCATGTTTTCACTCCCTCCCTATTTTTATATTATTTTCACTTCCCTTCCCTAATGTTCATCTGTTTTTTATTTTACAGTCCTCATATGAGTGAAGTCATATATTTGTCTTTCTCTGACTGACTTATTTCGCTTAGCATAATACCCTCTAATTCCATCCACATTGTTGCAAATGGGAAGATTTAATTCTTTTTGATTGCTGAGTAATACTCCATTGTATGTATGTATGTATGTATGTATGTATGTGTGTATACACACACACACACACACACACACACACACACCACCTTCTTTATCCATTCATCTGTCAGTGGACATTTGGGCTCTTTCCATACTTTGGCTATTGTGGATAGTGCTGCTATAAACATTGGGGTGCATGTGTCCCTTTGAAACAGCACACCTGTATCCCTTGGATAAATACCTAGTAGTGCAATTGCTAGGTCGTAGGGTAGTTCTACTTTTAATTTTTTGAGGAACCTCCATACTGTTTTCCAGAGTGGCTGCACCAGTTTGCATTCTCACCAGCAGTGCAAAAGAGATCCTCTTTCTCCGCATCCTTGCCAACATCTGTTGTTGCCTGAGTTGTTAATGTTAGTCATTCTGACAGATGTAATGTGGTTTTGATTTGTATTTCCCAGATAATGAGTGATGTTGAGCATGTTTTCATGTGTCAGTTGGCCATCTGGATGTCTTCTTTGGAGAAGTGTCTATTCATGTCTTTTGCCCATTTCTTCACTGGATTCTTTGTTTGTTGGGTGTTGAGTTTGGTAAGTTCTCTATAGATTTTGGATACTAACCCTTTATCTGATATGTCATTTGCAAATTAAATTGGGTAATTCCTATCATAGATGATAGATGATAAAGCTCTAACAGAGATCTCTAAGATTAGGACTCACTTAAGACTTGCCAAGAAATATATAATTTTTTAATTTTAAGTCCTTGTCTTTTGCCCTCTCTCTTTTTTTTTAAATTTTAATTCCTATATAGTTAACATACAGCATCATATTAGTTTCAAGTTTACAATACAGCGATTCAACAATTCAATACATTGCTCAGCATTTATCATGATAAGTGCATTCTTAATCCCCTTCACCTATTTCACCCCCACCCCCACCCTCCCCACACACACACATCCCCTCTGGTAACCATCAATTTGTTCTCTATAGTTAAGAGTCTATTTCTTGATCTGTCTCTCTCTCTCTTTTTATTTTTTTCCTTTGCTCATCTGTTTTGTGTATGAAATTCCACATAAGAGTGAAATCATATGGTATTTGTTTTTCTCTGACTTATTTTGCTTAGCATTATATTCTCTAGCTCCATCCATGTTGGTGCAAATGGCAAGATTTCATTCTTTTTTATGGTTGAATGTGTGAATGCGTGTGTGTGTGTGTGTGTGTGTGTGTGTGTGTGTGTGTGTGTATATCACATCTTCTTTATCCATTCATCTATCAGTGAACACTTGGGCTGCTTCCATAATTTGGCTATTGTAAACAATACTGCTATAAACATAGGGGTGCATTATCCCTTTGAAGGAAACATACAACAAAACTAAAAGGCAACCTACTGAATTGGAGAAGATATTTACAAATGACATATCTGATAAAGGGTTAGTATCCAAAATAAAAAAATAACTTATAAAACTCAATACCCCAAAAATGAGTAATCTAATTAAAAATGGGCAGAAGACATGAACAGACGTTTTTCTATAGAAGACATACAGATGGGCAACAGACACATTAAAAGATGCTCAATGCCACTTATCATCAGGGAAATGCAAATCAAAACTACAATGAGATACCATCTCACACCTGTCAGAATGGCTAAAATCAAAGACACAAGAAACAACAAGTGTTGGCAAGGATGTAGAGAAAAAGGAATCCCCTTGCACTGCTGGTGGTAATGCAAACTGGTACAGCCACTGTGGAAAACAGCATGGAGTTTCCTCAAAGAATTAAAAATAGAACTACCCTATGATCCAGTAATCACAGTACTGGATTTACCAAAAACAAACAAACAAACAAACAAACAAAAACACACTAGCCCTTTCTCTTTTGATCTTTTCTGTCAACATCACATCCCACCTGTAAAAGTCAACTAACTCATCCAGCTCAAATGAAAGCTCCTCTAAGAGGCTTTGCACTACAGTTGACGTTAACATCTATTCTTGTTTCATTTTCATAACTCTTTGTTGGGCCCCCTCTTTCCATTTGCATCATAAGTCTATCTTATCATACAGCCCTATTCCTTACATCTCTCCCACAACCAACATCTCCCCTGCCTGTGAGAAGCTTGAGAACAAAGAATTACTTCAGTCATTGTTATGTCTCTATCCCAATGCTTCTCCTAACGCCTAACATAATGCCTAATGTAGTAGGTGTTAATTGAATATATTAGGTCCAACTGGATTACTAAGTCTACAAGTTAACATAGAAAACCGTTTAAATGACGAAAAGAGAAATATCATGTTTTTATCTAGTTTGTGCGCAGCTTGAACTGGAATTGGAGAGTTCTAGAGAGAAATTTCTATCATATATGAGCGCATTCCTCAAGTGGGAAACATACAAAATTATTTAGCACTTACTCTGTATGAAGCACTTGAAATACATTATCTCATTTTATTTATTTAATAAGCTCATCTCGTTGACAGATTTAGCTTTATTTTACAAATAAGAAGACTTAACAGTAAATAGAATAACAGGAATTTGAGCCCAGACATATCTGATTCAAGAGCTTATCTTCTTTCCACCATCCCACTGCTGCACCTGAGATTATCAGAGCTCTGTGAGCATCACAGCAAGAGTCCAGGGAAGGCAGGTACATCTTTGGACTTCTGCCAATATGAGACTAAAAAGCAGTGCCCTCTGTTTTCAGATTAAGACATCATCCTCCTCTCTACATCCCATCCCTCACTACATACTTGAAAGCTTCATAGTTTAGGAGGGGTAAGAAAAATTAAACTCAAGAAAGGATGAAACAGGAAACTCAGAAAGCTGGGCCAGCCCTTAGATTTTTCTCATGGTTGACTATGTCCCTTGTTCAGGCTGCTGTGGTCCAGGACACCACCAGGCCTCATTACCTAAGGTGCAAAGTTCCAGTTTGAGAAATATTATATCAGATTTTTTATGACCAGTAAAGGAAGTCAATCTTATCTTAACATCAGCCTGTAGTAAGCCAGCCAGCTAGAGGCAATAGTGAATCCAGAGAAGGACCTACAGTCAGATAACCTGGGTTCAAATCCCAGCCCTACCACTTATAGTTGTGGGGCCTCACAGAAATCATTTAAATTCTCTGACCCTAATTTCTACATCAGGAAAAAGAGGGCAGTAACACCTGCCCTGCCTACCTCATAGGACTGAACTGAGAATGGAAGAGATATTGAAGGAAAGGTGGTTCAGAATCTAAGAATATTATTCTAGTTTAATCTCTCTACTTAGGTTTTTGGTGCCCATTTCTGCAGTCTGGTTTGCATAAGTTCTCTGTACAATGAGTAAGAGATGTGAAGAAGGATCTGGGTTTGTGCCCAAGACATCTAGGTATCTGAGATAAGACTCAAAAATGACCCAGAAATGAATAAGAGACTTAATAGAAGTGTTCCTTTAAGCACAGAATCATTTGATGGACTTCAAATAAATAAAAGGAAAACCTTAAAACAAATAAAACACAAAGGACCCCTATGGTACATTACAAAAAATGCCACAATCATTTGCAGCTTCTCCCATTAAGGGTGGAACATATTTCTCTACCCTTAAATCTGTCTGCACTGGTGATTTGCTTTAGGTAATAGTAATATAAAGTGATCATGATATTATGCAGTTTCTAAGCCTGAGCCACAAAAGGTTTTGAACACTTTTATCTGCTCCCTTGGATCCTTGTGAAAGTCACATTGTATAAGTCTAAGCTTGTCTGATGGATGATGAGAGACCACATGTAATTAAGACAAGCTGTCCCAGTAAGACATCTTGGACCAGTGAGCTCAAATCAACACTGCTGACCATATATGCATGAAATAATCCAGCCAAAATCAACAAAATCTGACCCTATGGAACCAATCCCAGCCCAAATTTCTGGCCCACAAAATCATGAGTTCAACAGTCATTTGTAAGCTACTAATTTGGGGGTGACTTATTACATAGAATATGATGACTTTTCTGACAACTGAGATTATAGGAATGGGAACTTGGAGTCACATCTGAGCTTTTCCCATACCTATCATGTCTGTCTTTGTAAAGTTTATATTGGCTCATCATGAAAGTTGGCAGGAGATGGACAAAGGAGTAGAACTCTCCTTTGCCTCTACACAAGTACCCTTGACTTGGTAGCTTGATAATGTGAGCAAAGTTGGGAGGTCCATGTTACCTGGTCTCAACTGAATCTCTAAGAAGGAAAAGAAATAAACCAGTGGGACAAGAATCATCAGGAAGAATGAGCATTAGGCTCTGAGCTGAAAGCCTTCAACTTCCTGGAAAGAAACCCAATAATTCAGACTTCAATAGCTCACTTTGTTCACTTGGATGGGGATTCAGCACAAACACTAATCTCACAATGTAATGAGGCAGAGCCCATTTTCTGCCTATCCAGTGGAAAGTGAAATTGCAATCCACCTCTGTTGTAAATCAAAATGCCTTTATAACCTTAGTTGTTAATAACAAATGTATATTTCTCATTTCACCACCATCTTTTTAGAATTCACACATTAAAAGACTTATTTCACACAATATTCTGCTTTGCTCAAATTTATTTTCAAGACTTTTCCCAGAGGCTACTGAGCCTCTTGTCTAAATAGGTTTTTTTGTAAGCTAGGAAGTTTAGAGTATTAACCAGCAATCTAGAAAGCGGATGTGTAAACTACCTGACAAATCCATTTTAATTTTTAAAACACAACATTCACTCAAAGAACATATTATTCGCTTTTTATTTTCCATCCACTCTGATACTAGTAATGACATTCATTTGGTGGCAGAAAAGAAATAGAAAAGAAAATCAAAAGAGCAACTGAAAATATTTTTAAGATAGTGTCATCTTATTTCAGAAGTTTACAGACTTTGTTCTATAGGTTGCTCTTGAGGCTTAACATAATTGATCCATCTTTTTTTAATTTTTTTAAGTTTATTTATTTATTTTGAGGGAGACAGAGACAGCACGAGTCGGGGAGGGGCAGAGAGAGAGGAGAGAGAGAGAAACAGAGTAAGAGAGAATCCCAAGAGGGCTCAGTGCTGCCAGCACAGGCTCAATGCAGGGTTCAAACTCACAAACCCATGAGATCATGACCTGAGCCGAAACCAAGAGTCAAATGCTTAACCAACTGAGCCACCAAACCACCCCAAATTGATCCATTTTCAACCTAAAATGTATTGGAGGGAACATCCTTATTATCACCTATTCATCCCCAGCCAGGGAACCTCCTGGAATCCAGAAAAAAAAAATCAAAGAATTTCCTCACCAAGAAAAGTATATGGAGGCCATCATCATAAGACTCAAAAGGTGTCATGTGAAATACATGAGTAGTTGAAGATATTACCTCTATCTTCAAAGAGCTTAGAATCCTCTCATGGAGATAATACCAACACACACGAAAACTTCAATAGAATAACTAAATGCCAAACTGAAAGATACAGATGGAAGTGCCATTAGTAGGAGAACTGTCATTTATTAATCTCCTACTTGGTTTCAAGTATTATCTCATCTAATCCTGCCAACAAAAAGAAAAGTATTGTAACTAATAATAAGAAAATAAGAAGAAAATACAACTAATAATAAGAAAATAATAATAAGAAAATAATAATAAAAAGAAAAGTGAGGGAATTTTTACAGGTGAACCAGCTAATGAAGAGTAGAACCAGAATTCAGCCAAGTTTGTCTGACCAAAGATCCCATGACTTTCTTTCTGTATTACATTGTCAAAAGGTTAGGGTAGAGAGGAAGCTGCTTTATGCCTCTTCAAGTCTCCCCTAACACTATACTTATATGCATCTTTATTTATGACAGTTACTAATAAGGATGCAGTCAGTATATTGAATTCAGAATAAGCTTTGGAGTCAGAAAGATCTGATTTCAAAATCTCTTCTCAACCTCTGATTAGCTGAAATGATGTAGGCATGTCACTTAACATCTAATAATGCCTACCCAACAGCATTGGTAAGAGAAATAAAATTAATTCATGCACTCAACAAATACTGATTATCTACTATGTTCCAAGCATTATGGATTTTATTCACAACAGTGAGTAAAAGAGATTTTAAAAATCCCTGTTATCTTGGTGCTTACATTGTCAGTAAAAGAGACAGATAAATTAATAAATAGATGGTATAAATTTAAGCAGCTGTAAAATCTATGAAGGAAAATAAAGTAATGTAAGGGATAAAGGGTACAATGGGTAACTTTATTAAGCATGTAATGGACACTATTTACTGAACTAAATAATGTGGAAACTAATATAAATCTATGTCTGTCTTCAAGAAGTTTGTGCTGATCCACGTGGAAACATTCGTGGGAAAAAGACCACACATACAGATTGTTGGCTGTAACACCACCTGGTGACCATGCCAGAGAGCTATAGAGTACTTAGGACAACAGAGGACGCCGTAATCAGTTCTGCCAGGAGAGAAGGTGAAGGCTTTTGGTGATAATAATAAAAGGAAGAACGCACTGACACAAGAAGCTACCACTGTGTGGCCAGCATTTAAAAAAAAAATTAAGTTTTATTTATTTTTGAGAGAGGCAGAGACAGAGCGTGAGCAGGGGAGGGGCAGAGAGAGGGAAACACAGAATCCAAAGCAGGCTCCAGGCTCCAAGCTGTCAAGCATAGAGCCCAACACAGGGCTCGAACTCACAAACCACGCGATCATGACCTGAGCTGAAGTTGGAGGCTTAACTGAGCCACCCAAGCACCCCTGTGCCTGGCATTTTAAACACATTTTCCTATTAATTATCTCAGTGTCTTAGAGGTAGGACATTATTATCCCTGTTTAACATGTAAAGAGACTGAGATTCAGAAGGTTAAATATCTTGTTAGCCATCCCACAGCCTGAAAATTAACATTCAAACCCAAGCGTTTGGAGCAAAGCTCTTGATTATTCAAGATCATTTGGTTTGCCCTCCATATAAATCAGTAGGTAAATATCCAGAAATTTTGTGTTGGAAGAGTTGCCCTCAGAATTAGTATCTGTAAGATTTCCTTGATATACACAGTAATCTCATGTCTGGCTTTCCAGAACATTCTATTACTCTTCTCACTCACTGGAGCTATGACACATCTTTTCCCAAGGCACTTTCCCACAAACTTCTACATAAGCAGAGTGTTTTCAAATCCACAAAGTGTTTTCACACCCTTTAGAGTATTTGGTTTTTTGGTAACTCTGTGAAGTAGGCAGGAATATGTGTCATACCCATTTAACAAATAAGAGAAATTGAAGCAGTTTAGGTAATTGCCTGATAACCCACAGCTGGTAAGTGGGCTTTGCAAAGTTTTAAATATAATCTTTGATTCTACATCCATTGCCCTTTCAACTACACTACACCCACATAAGGGAAAAAGAGGAGAACAGATTCAGGTAGAGGCCAATTCCTGATGCTCCCCTTTATCTTCACAGAAAAAAATCAATACAAAAGAAAAAATGGGACACAGAAGGAAAGGACTATGCTGAAAGACCTCTCTATACTTCTTAGAATTCTCCCCAGATCTTTCTGCTTGGTTTTCCAGAACAACTTCTCTCATCACACCTTACAGACATGGACTAGTCCCAATATCCTGAGTTTATCGGAAACACCCATTTGGGCAGGGAATCTATCCAACCTAAAATAAACCTAGAGGCAAAAGTTAAGTAAAAATCTTGGTCTGTGAAAAATCTTAGTACATATAGTTCAGTTACTCCCTACTAGACACTGTGCTGGACTCTGGGAACAAAGATAAGATTCAGGGAGAGTCTCTGCCCCGGAGCAAATAACAGGATTGGAGGAAAAATAAGAAGCCCTCTACCAGCAGTAATGCAAGGAAGAATGAGGCAAGGGCTCTAAGGAGATACAGTCCAAGGTCTGCCAGCATTCAAAGCCTGGTGCCACTCATTCTGTGAAGCAGGACCAGGGAAAGCTTGATCTCTGGCTAAGAATTTACATGGAGGGGCCTGATATGCACATTCATTCATACATTAGTGGTTAAAAGTCCAGTTGGCAGGAAGTGAGGGGAGAAAGGGAAGGATGAATAGTCAGAGCATAGAGGATACTTAGGGCAGTGAAACTATTCTGTATGATACTATAATGATATATGTCATTATAAATTTGTCCAAATCCATAGAATGTACAACACCAAGAATGAATCCTTCTATAAACCATGGATTTGGGTGATAACCACATGTCAGTGTAGGTTCATTAATTGTAACAAAGGTACCACACTGGTGGAGAATGTTGATAAAGGGCAAGGTGATACATGCTGGGGGCAGGAGATATATGGGAAATCTCTGTACCTTCAGCTCAATTTTACTATGAATGTAAAAGTGCTCTAAAAAAATAAAGTCTGAAAAAAAGCCTAATAGGCACCCAACTCTACCACTTTATAATTATGTGAAGACAGCAAGTTACTTTAGCTCTTCATGTCTCAATTTTTCACTCATAAATGGCATAAAAAAACATACTATATACAGATGTTCAGAAGACGAAATAAAAGTAAATGATATCATATTTCATTAAAGTGCTTTAGCAGGGTGTCTGGCTGTGTCAACCCCCCAATAGTTAAGCTTTTTTTTAAGGTCATTCATACAATAGTGAAGAATTGAAGAGAATAGTACAAAGACTGTGAAGCTGAAGCATGAAGTCCAATGGGAAATAGAAGACTAAACAAGAAGCTGATTGCTTCCCAAATAGCTCTGTATGGAGATGCATAGGAGCTATAAAGTCAATGTATCATAAACTGAACTCATTGTCTCTCCCTCTAAACCTGCACTCTCTCCCACAGTCCTTATCTTGGTGAATAATACCCTACCCTTCAGTCACCTAAACCAGAAAGCTTTAAGTCAACTCAGATTCTGCTCTCTCCTTAACTCCTAGTCACCAAGTCCTATAGAATCTATCTACTTCCCATCTTCCCTTCCTTTCAGCTCAGTCAGTGAGAATGTGTCATTACTATGTTGGTTTAGCTCTCCATCATCTCTCTTGTGGACTAAGGCAGTAGTGGCCTATCTAGTTGACCTTTCTCCAGACCTCAGTCCCTCAAAAACAATTTCCACATCAAAGCCAGAGTAATCTTTCTAAAGCATTAAATCTGATCATTTACCTACCCTTTTAAAAATATTTCAATTGGTCACATTGTCTAGGAAAAAGTCCATCCTATTTACAGTGCTCTCTGTTATAGGGCCCCTGTTACATCCCCCTCCACACAGCACAACTCCAGTGAACTCCTGATTGGTCCCCAGGTCTGCCAGGCTATTTCATGCCTCTGTGCATTTGCTCATGCCATCTTCTCCACATTTCCCAAAGGATAGTTTGTGAAATACTCAACCCCAAAGATGCTCTATGAAGTAAGTGACCTCTAGTCAAACAAGTTTTAGAAAAGCTGCACACCTTTTTTTTTCCTTCTAGAGACTCTTTAGGCTCTGAGATGTCCTAAATCAGGAAGTCTATTTAACTCCTTATTAAGGCATTTGATAGTAGAAATTTTTTTTTCAAGTAAAATTTTCTGGGACTTACATACCCTAAAAGTAGCATTTTGTAAAACACCTCTTGGGAACTCCATTCCTACACGTGAATGGTTGTATGTGTGATATTTAGTCAATCCTTCGTCTTGTTGGTTTCTGAGCCTGATAAATATTTATTACTTTTATTTTCAGGAAATAATAGTGGATCTTTGGTTCTAATTTTATTAATTCTGCCTGTCATAGAATTAAATAGATTTTGCAAAATCCCAGAAAAAGCATATCAGATTTGAGTCTTGCTAACCATAACAGTATGTTCTTAAGATTGATACATTAATAATTCTTTACCTCAGAGAAGCAGTGAAATGTGGAAAAATATGCATTGCTAAGTATGAGCTCAAATTCTCTGCTCCAAATTGAGAATTTACCTACTGTGTCATTTGTTTGAAATAATAACCCCATTAACTTCAATAAAACATTCAAACCGAAATCAAATGAGCTATTACCTGCTGCTTTCCTTCCATCAACCATTTTATCTTTTCTTTGAAGAGTGGTCAGAGCTATAAGTGAGATTGCTAACATTAGCAAAACTCAGAGAAGCCAAGCACTGAGTGTTATAACTGAATTTGTGTCCAAAACAAAATTGAAATATTGAGCTTCTCCAATCCAGGCTTGTTTGCATAGTCAGTACACCTTATTGTGAAGTGAACTCAGAAAGAGCAAATGGAGAACAAAGAAGTCACCCCTCAATGTAGAAAAATGGGGAGAATTTGGTTCAAAATTTAGTTTTAGTGTGTAAACCTAACTTTCTTAGTCTCTCCAAACTCTATTTCCTCATATATAGAAATGAGGATAATAAAAAAAACCCTACCATGTTATTTCAAGGCTTAAATTAGAAAACACATGAAACATGTAGAGTAGTACCTCTTACACACCATGACATTGTAGATGCTCAATGAATATTTGTTTTCTCCCCTCTTTTCTCTCTAATCTACCTACAATTCCCATTGTTACTTGCTCAGATCTTCATTCTGTTATAGACATCCCTATATTTGTGTAAAAAATACACTTAGTTTTGCTCGAAATCATAAACTATGGATTGGCAAACTATATTATACAGGCTAAATCTGGCTGACTACCCTGTTTTTTGTAAATAAAACTTCATTGGGACATAGCCATATCCATGTGTTTACATCTGTGGCTGGTCTCACCCCCAGTAACAAATGAGAGCAGTTGTGACATAGACCATATGTATTAGTTGTCTGTTGCTGCTGTAACAAAATCAGCACAAACTTAGTGGCATAAAACCACATTTATTACCTTACAATCTTATAGGTTAGAAGCCCAACACAGGTCTCACTTGACTGAGATCAAGGTATCAGTAGGGCTGCATTGCTTTCTGGAGCCTCTAGGAACACTCAATTTCCTTGTTTTCTCCAATTTCTAGAGGCTGCCTGCACTCATTGGCTCATGGCCCCCTTCCTCCATCTTCAAAGCCAGAACAGTGAACTGAGGCCTTCCCACGTCTCACATATTATCACTCTGATCTTCTCTTCTGCCTCTCTCTTCCACTTTAAGAACCCTTGTGATTACACTGGGCCCATCCAGACAATCCACAATAAGCTCCCTACTGTAAAGTCAGCTGATTGACAACTTTAATTCCATCTGCAACCTTAATTTCACTTTTCCATGTAACGCAACATATTCCTAGGTTCCTGGGACTATGGTAGACATCTTTGGAGGACCACTATTCTTTCTACCACACCATATAATCTGCAAAGATTATAATTCCACACCATATAATCTGTAAAATATTTACTGTGAGTCCTTTAGATGAAAAGTTTTCCAATCCCTATCCTGAACTTTGACTCATGCTTATGAACCTAACTAAACATACACAGACCATATAGAATTTCTGGGATATGTGCTTAATACAACATAGCTTATTATTATAACAATAAGAATAATTTTTATAAATATGTATTATCCAGGTGCCTGAAATAAAATTATGACCAATATTCTTGACTCCATTGGCAGATAAATCTATAAAAACCTCTTGTAAAAGGCAGTAATGCATAAAAATCAACAGTGAAGACTGGGGAGTGGGAGAAACCTGTATTTAATCACAGCTCTTTCACTTACTAGCTGGGTGATCTTTTATAAATTAACCTCTCTGTGCTTGAGTTTCTTTACCTGTTCAAATATTAACCACTTCATATGGTTGCTGTGAAAATTAAATGCATGTAATGTGCTTAGTATAGTCTCTGGCACATAGTAAATTCTCAATCTTAGTTGTAAATATGATAAGATAGAGGTTCTAGGTAGAACTAGGGAAACTGCTCTATTCTTCAACTTAAAGAGATATTTGAAGAGAGGTCTCAATAAGATCAAAGAATATGGTTAAACTGTGTTCTTAAACCACATAGTCTTAACCCCTACTGAAGATGCCAAGCCATGTCACCACTAGAAACAACCCATTCTTCCTCCTCCATGCTGCCTGGCTACTTATAATAAAAGAGATGTTTTCTCACTTGCTTGGACTAATAAATAAGGGACTGAGGCTTTGGCAGGGAGGGGGGGCATCCTTCCAGTATTCAGACACTCTAAACTGAAGCCACTGAAGAGGCCAGAACCTAGAGACCTACCTTTAGATTCAGAGGAAAGAGGAGCCCTCGCTCTGGGCTCCAGGGATTGGAAGGCTCTATGTATCACAAACACCAAATCATAAATTCTTTTTCCTTTTAATTTCATAAGAAAGATTTTTCTTTAAATTTCAGTTTTCTATAGCACTAACAGGAATTATAGAAAAAGGTCCTACAAACAAAATCCCTTCTCCCTACCGCCGACCAAGACCAGTGTGGGATTGAAAGTGTGTGCAGAAGGAAGAGAAAATCAACACCTCTTGTCTGGGAAACCAAATAAAGAGTAGCTGCTATTGTTTAAATTTGGCTACCCCAAATTCACCCAAAGTGCACATCTAGGGCCAGCTACCCCTGATAACTGCTCTCCTTCATCCTCACTGCTCAGATGGTATAGTTTGGGGAAGTGCTTTGAACAGCCTATTACTCCTTCAAACAGCCTATTATTCCTCAGCTGGAAAAGTAATGTGCTGAAGAGAAACTGCCCCCCCCCCAGTCCCTAAAATCAGTCTCCATCCTGGGTTCAATCTAACCCATCATTGCCCAGGAGTCCTAAGCTCTGGCCTAGATTCTGTTCTGCCTTCTCCAGAGACTTGAGGCTTATAGGGGATTGGGCCAGGGAAGAATGTTCAAGTCTCATGAACATAGACCAGAGGCTATAGGGCCCTGGGTGGAAACACAGGGCAAGCTGTGGGCACAGCTTGATTCCCAGCTTTTAAATATTTAGATATATGGTATGTGGGCCTTCATTTATACCCCTGCCCTGAACCTTGCAAGTCTGTTCACATGTTACCTCCGAGTCATAGCACCCACCTCTGAGTACCTTTTCTTCACTGCACTACTAGGGATGAACTGTGGACAACCAATAACTATACTTCTGGAAAAAAGAGGAAGCAGTAACTGAGACCATGGTGGCTTTCCCAGGCCAACATGAGCTGCTTTGTTGACACCTATTCCCTCATAACCAGCAACCTATTGGTTAATAGCAATCCATTTCCTCTTGATTAGCCAACAGATTAGGGTTGTTATCTTTGTTTTCAGCAAACCAATAAGAGGAAGTATGAATTCACATCATCTGAAGAGGAGAGAATAAGCCAAATACTAAGATAAAAATATAACTTGATACAGCCATACCTATGCTGAAAAATATGAACAGCTGAATTTCTATGATCAAAACCACGTCACTTTCTTCCTGAATCCAGAAGTTAGTTGAAAAAGAAGTACCAAAGGATACACACATACCAAGCATAGACACAAATATTTATCCATATATTGAAGGTTGGCAGTAGGGGAAAAAAGGGGAACAAAAATCAATATGTTTAAAATAAAAAGCGACCTTGCACTTTTAGGTATGTCTTGAGCTATCAATGAATTAATTGCTTGATCAATGCAGCAAGAGCCCTTAAGAAGCTCATCTCTGCAAAAGGATCCTGCTGACAGAAGGTTAACAACCTTCCAACTGCAGCTGCCTCAGTAGGTTTAGGAAAGGAAACAGACTTGTCAATGAGAGAGAATGAAATACGGCCTTGTGTAGCAACATGGTTGGAACTGGAGAGTGTTATGCTAAGTGAAATAAGTCATACAAAGAAAGACAGATACCATATGTTTTCACTCTTAGGTGGATCCTGAAAAACTTAACAGAAGACCATGGGGGAGGGGAAGGAAAAAAAAAAGTTAGAGAGGGAGAGAGCCAAACCATAAAAGACTCTTAAAAACTGAGAATAAACTGAGGGTTGATGGGGGGTAGGAGGGAGGGGAGGGTGGGTGATGGGCATTGAGGAGGGTACCTGTTGGGATGAGCACTGAGTGTTGTATGGAAACCAATTTGACAATAAACTTCATATTAAAAATAAAAATAAAATAAAATAAAAACAAAAACCAAAAAAGGAAACAGAGCTGAGCCACATGTAAGGATGTCACAGAAAACTGACATTCAGAAGATTCCAGACAAACATTAAAACAGCTCACTCCTTGGTCCTATTGACAGGTCTGCCAACAAAGAGCACTTTTAGGAAGGAATGGGGATTTGACATATATTTTTCAAAATATTTTCACACTACTGAGACGCATTTAATAGCCCCATCGAAAGTTTTTAAAAGATTGTTTTGAATTATGCAATCTATTTTGCTTTGGTTCTGTTCAATTCAGCAAACACTTTTCTGAATACCAATCAAGTGGCTAGTTAAGGTGCTGGATGTTGTGCTTTCAAACATGAAAAACATAAGCCCTATCTGCAAGGAATTCATAGTCAAATAGGAAGTGAAACACAAGTCCACTAATAATTAGAGAGAGAAGGTTATATACCCTAAAGTAAAGTCATCTGACCTAGTCTGGGTTCTTGTCTTATGAACAGAAACCTATCTAGGATTGAGTTCAATATTGTTTGTGTGGAAAGATAAACTGTGCAGCCCCCTCACCCCTCCCACCACAACCTCACATCTACCAGCTTTTATCAGAAAGAGACTTAGAATAAATAATTAAATCACATCCAGCAAATCCAAGCTGGCACCATCCTCCCCTCCTTTAATGTACCAAAGAGAATACCCATTAGCTGCAAGTAAGAAGGAGCAGGAAGAGCCAAGAGATTCTCAGCCCAGTAACTAGAGAGTCTATCTTTCATAAGATCAAGGACAAAATCCTGCTGACAGGAGAAAGAGCCTTTCTTCAGTATAGGATTGTACTGCATAATCTCTGGGGAAAAATAAGGTTTGTATGTACAAAGGTCAGCTTACTTCAAGATGACATAATAAAGAGAATAGTCAGGTCAAGGTTTCCAACAGTTCAAAGACTAAGGGGGACCCACATTAGCCTTATTCAGGAGACCAGATCTCACCTCTTTTCTGGATCTCTTTTTGCATCCAGCTGTAGTTTATGATATTGTTCAAATTTGTAAGCTACAATAAAATACAAATTTGCAAGATTTAAGGTATTACACCTCATCCTCTGTATAGGATAAGCAGAGTTTTCTGAGTGAGGAGGGTGGGATTACAAACCTGAGAAACTTGAAAAGTGGCTTAATAAGAAAAAGATCCCCTAAGATTAGAGTTAGTTCAGGCATATCCAGTGGGAATATGCTTACCAAAGCTTACATCCAATAGAATGAATGACTATGTTATCTGGAATTTCAAGCTTTATTCTCCTTCACTGTGATGCATTATGAGATCTGCCTCATTCTTTACTAAGAAAACTTATATGTGTGCCTTGAACCCCTGTGTGCTCGAGATGATGAAAGTAAATAGGGCAAGTTGGCCTATAAAGGAGATGGGGCCCAAACACCCCATTGTCTTGAGAGGTTGCTGGAGCAGGACCTTGAAGGGCATTAAGTTCTTTGGTTAAATTAGAGATTGGCATCGTTTGAGTCACCACAGTAGCAAAGACACCTGGGTAGAACGGAAAATCCTCAAGATGCCCCAGACAGAAAGACCAGAATTTATCTGAAGAATGCCTCTTCATAACTTAAAAAGTGAGGAAATCTTGATTCATCGATGCTATGTTTAGATTTATGCAAAAGTATAAATTTAACAAATACTAACAAAAATCTTTTTTCACACTCCATGTACCCAAAGTTATGGGATCCTATACTAACAAGATAGCTCATGTTGTGATAAGCAGTCAGTATTGAATGTTAAGTGTTCAATCACTAAATTCTACACCTGAAACTAATATTACACTGTATGTTAACTAATTGGAATTTAAATAAAAAAGAGGGATAGCCCTATCCAAGAACACCCTAGGTTTGATCTCAGTAAATCAGTTCATAATCAGAGACAAGCTGAGGGATGGCCAGTTATCTGAATATATCTGTTGAGCACCTTCAAGATTCCGTCCACCCATCATCATCTTATGCAGTCTTTCCATTTCATACCAAGCTAGGATCTAGGCCAGTCTGTCTGTTCCCAAAGCATCTTGGAACATTCTCAATTATAAAATACTTCGCATTGCTCTGTGACTATTTTCTAGTCTGCCCTGGACTCAGGGCTTTGGTCTCCTTCAGGAAATGATTTTGCTCTTTTTGTATCCCCAATATAATAGTTAATGAAACTTCTGAGGACCTTGAATAGTAACTGAATAGGTCACTACAGGTGACAAGAATCACTGTTTTGTTCACACTTTTTGGACTTGTTTTGTTTGTTTTGAATTCCAAGGCCTTTAATTGGTAGCCAGCACCTCACCCTAGCTCCTCTGTGTTGCCATGCCCCACCCCATGCCAGCACCTCCCACTCCCTTCCCACACCCCCCTCATGCTGCCCTCACGTCTCCTCTACAGCTGGGCCCTCCTCCCGGCCTAAGTGGAAGCAGGCAGGGGTGCCGCCAGAGTCCCCACCACCCCCAGCATCAGCATGGCCAGGGCTTTGAGCCCCGTGGTGTGGATCTTCTCATGCCGGTGCAGGTTGGAGCACTGGCCGAAGCTCCTGCCACCGAGAGGGCAGGAGGAGGGCTGGACGCAGTGGTGGATGCGCTGGTGGGCGGTGAGGTGTGAGCTGTGGCTGAAGCTCTTGCCGCAGTCGAGGTAGTGGTAGGGCTTGTGGCCCCTGTACGTGCAATTGTGGGTGACGAGGTTGGAGTGCTGGCTGAAGCACTTGCCGCACTCGGGGCACATGTAGGGCTTGACCCCAGTGTGGGCGCACCGGTGGGTGACCAGGGCCGAGCTCTGCATGAAGCACCGGCTGCAGATGGGGCGCTTATGGGGCTTGGCGCCCTGTGGGGGTGCCCTGGTGGGTGACCAGGTCCAAGTGGCGGGTGAAGCACTTGGCACAGCGATGGCACACATAGGACTTCTGGCCCATGTGGATGCCCTCGTGCTGGATCAGGGTGTTGTGCTGGCTGAGGCTCTTCCAGCAAGAGGGGCAGGTGGAGGGCTTCTCGCCCAGGGGCATGATCTGGTGCTGGAAAAGGTGCCAGCTGCCGCCAAGCTCTTGCCACAGCTGGTGCAGGCGTAGGACTTCTTGACTGTGTGCGTGTGCCTGGTGGGTCACCAGGTGGGAGTGCCAGCTGAAGCCCTTGCCACAGAAAACATTCCGTAGGGATGCTGCCAGTCCCTATTACCCGCCAGGATCCACAGCTAGTCCCAAACAAGAGCACTCAGAGCTAATCCACAACTAACCCTAACCTGCTGTCCACCCCCAATGAGGATGTACCTAAGTTGGCTGATCCATTTTCAGCATTTGGCAGATCCTATGCCATCTCAGCTCAGAAAGCTTAAACTGTGAGCTCCTTGAGGACAAAGATTTGCTTTTTATCTCTCCATCCCTACACTTTAACAAAGTTAAATTGAGTAGGCATTCAATAAATATTTGTTAGCTGAATTAGCATAGTTGGTGCTGTTCTAGCTTATTTTTAGTTGCAGTACTATATATCTATAGAACATACTACTTCAGAAAGTTAAACTAACTTGCCCCTGCAGCCAATAGGCTGCAGTGCAGTGATAAAATCTTACGTCTTCCTGAGCCAGAGACCATATGACCCCACTGTTGCACCACATTGCTTTTCACAGAACACTTAAATGAACCAGATCCTTTCACATTTCATCACAAAGGAATAATAGAAAATTTGGAATTACATGCAAAAGACAGTTAATAAGGAAGAAATGTTTGGTTACAAGAACTTTCCCTGGAACTTCTCCCATAGCAGCAAGTTTACTACCTTCCATGTTGAGCTAACTCTATTCTGGATACCATAAGTATCCTGTTTATCAACGTATCTAATACTCATAGGAGAGAGACTGGTTCTACTATTCCTATTTTATGGCTATGGAAACTAAAGTTAAAAAGCCAAAGGCACAGGCTTTGACAGTTGATAGAACTGAGAACTGAAAACCAGGACTCTCTGGCTCTAAATTTACAGCCTAAGGACACGCCTAATTCACTTCTCCGGAATAAGTACAAAGTTTCATGTTATTATGATCTACTCCAATGATCAGTGAGAATCAACATTAAATGCTAGATTAAGGACATTTAAAGTGCTAGATTTGGGGTGCCTGGGTGGTTCAGTAGGTTAAGCATCCAACTTCAGCTCAGGTCATGATGTCACCAATCGTGATTTCAAGCCCAGGGTCAGGCTCTGTGCTGACAGCTCAGAGCCTGGAGCCTGGTACAGATTCTTTGTCTACCTCTCTCTCTGTCCCTGCCCTGTTTGTGTTCTCTCTTTCTCTCAAAAATAAATATTTAAAAATAAATAAAGTGCTAGATTTGTCCTAACTAGTAAAATGCCAACAAACTCACTAGACACAGTAACAAATGAACTACTTAAAGTCTAAAAGGTGTTCCAGACTAGGAGGATACAAAATGAAATTTGCATTTCAAAAACATTACCCTAAATCATGCACAAAAAACAACTTGGAAAGGGGCAAAAATGGGCAAGAACGAATACAAGTAGTCCAGGTGGAAGGCCATTGCCATAATCCCAATAAGAGTTAACAATGCTGGGGCGCCTGGGTGGCGCAGTCGGTTAAGCGTCCGACTTCAGCCAGGTCACGATCTCGCGGTCCGGGAGTTTGAGCCCCGCATCGGGCTCTGGGCTGATGGCTCGGAGCCTGGAGCCTGTTTCCAATTCTGTGTCTCCCTCTCTCTCTGCCCCTCCCCCGTTCATGCTCTGTCTCTCTCTGTCCTAAAAATAAAAAAAAATAAACGTTGAAAAAAATTTTTTAAAAAAAGAGTTAACAATGCTTACTGAACTAGGGTGTTAAGTTTGGATTTTGTATATCGGCCTCTATATTAAATTTTTTTTTAACGTTTTTATTTATTTTTGGGACAGAGGGAGACAGAGCATGAACGGGGGAGGGGCAGAGAGAGAGGGAGACACAGAATCGGAAACAGGCTCCAGGCTCCGAGCCATCAGCCCAGAGCCTGACGCGGGGCTCGAACTCACGAACCGCGAGATCGTGACCTGGCTGAAGTCGGACGCTTAACCGACTGCGCCACCTAGGCGCCCCAATCGGCCTCTATATTAACAGCCCATCACTGCCCTATCCTGGGAAAGGTCTGGTAGAAGATACTATATGCAAACAAATGTTTTCTCTTTCCAATGTTTTCTTGAAGAAAAAAAAAAAAAAAAACCTGAAGGAACAGATCATTCAAAACTCTGTAGCATCTGGGCATGCTCTGGACTCCATTTAAAGAGAAACTCCCCAAATCATCAATCCATGGCAGCACAGAAGCACTAAGAAGAATATCTGCTAGGGAGGTCTTAACAGGTTAATGGAAGACAAGCAGGAGTTACCTGTGGCACAAATATGCTACACTGAGAACTAAATCTGAGAACCATGAAAAAGACTGTAGACATTAAAATACCAAAAAATGGCAGCCCCCTGCAATAAACTGTGAGAACATATTTTGTTTGTATGAGAACAAAGTGAATACAACCATACACCTGGGAACAACTCAGAGTCAATGAGAATGAACCTACACAAGTGAAAACAAATAAAGTTAATGAGCAGAAGAAAAAATAATGTACTTCTAGTTCTGTTTTTCAATTAATAGCTAGGAGGCAGTAGCCATTAGTCACATTTATCTTACACCAAGCATTTTCCCCATAAAATAACATAGGAATAGTTAAGAGGAACTTAAGTCTTAAGTTTATTTTGAATTAAATTCAAGAATCTATTAAGAACCCACTGTGTGCTAGGAAATCTGGATGCAAAAATGAGTAAAATATGATTCTGACCCTACAAGCACTCACAATAGAAAGAGAAAGCTGGGATGTAACTTTTAATTATGATAAAAGCAGCTATAATTTTTTCAAGCAGCTAACATATGTCAGACACTGTGCCGGGTACATCCATATATTATTAATCCTTAAGCAACTCTGACATGGAAGGTATAATTATTCTCATTTTTATGATTGAGAAAGTTTAGACTCAAAGAGGTTATACAGATTTCCCAACAACATACACTCAGATGACAATAAAGCCTCCTTTACTATGAGGCTCATGTTCTCCCCATTCTACCACATAGTCTTTCCAGATGTATAGGCTAGAGGAGGGAAATAGACTACATCCAGGAGCAAGATATGCAGTGATATCCTGAGGCAGTCTGGGGCACCAGCTTAAATAGGAAAAAAAAAAAAAACACTTCCAAGCCTGATCCTTCTGAGAACTAATGCAAAATGGTCAAAAACTGAAAGATTGTGGCTGAGTCATTGCGTAAGGATTGCCAAGAATCAAAGCTAAAAGCCAAATTCTGTCCCCAAGCAACCATGGCACCAAGACTGATGAACAAAGCAAAAAGGGGAAGTATCAGCAGTGAGAATGGAGCACAAAGACAAACCACTGAACATCTTCTATGCATAGATTCCTTCCTTGAAAAATGGAGGCACCACCTCCTAATGGGGTTGTTGTGGAACTCAACCAAACTAATAAATGCAAACAAGCATCATGGTAAAGTTCTGTATAAACAGTAAAAATCAAGATTATCATGAGGGACTGCTGTGAAGACCTTTGGCAGATGTAATTAAGCTTGCTAATCAGCTGACTTTAAGATAGGAACATTATCTTTATTATCCAGGTAGATCCAATATAATCACATGGGCTCTTAAAAGCAGAAGAGGAATTAGAGAGTTGCCATGGAAGAAGGCAGGAGAGATGAGGAAGGAAATGTTCAAAGAGATTCAAAGGATGAGAAACACTAGGTCTACCATTGCCAGCTTTGAAGATGGAGGAAGTGAGCCACAAGCCAAGGAATATAAGCAGCCTCTAGAAGTGCAGAACCCCTGGCCAACATCCAGTAAAGAAATGGGGACCTCAGTCCTACAACTAACAGAACGGAGTCCACCAGCACTCTGAATGAGCATGGAAGCAGATTCACCCTCAGAGCCTCCACAAAGGAGTGATGCCGTGCCAACACCTAAATTGTGGCCTTGGGAAATGCTGAGCAGGGAAGCAACTGAGCCCTGTTGTACCTGGACTTTTGACCTATAGAAACTAAGAGAATATATTTGAGTTGTTTTAACCTGCTTTGTCTGTGATAGTTTGTTATAGCAGCAATAGAAAAGCAATACACACTTGCCGATTATTATTTAGCCATCTAATTAACTCTTTATCTAGGTAATGTCTTGTAATCATCTTACCCACATTTTCCCCTAGTCAATTCTAACTTCAAGAGTCCCAAAATTAGAGCCTAAAGACATTCAAACTTTCATCTGCCAATTTGTACAGACAGGTCTAGACATAAACATGTGAATTGTGAGACTGATTCTTTACATTGGCAAATAGGTGGACACTGAATACTACAGTTGCAAATAACCATGTTTATTTTTTAAATATTAACAAGAATTATACTTTCAAAAAATTAAATTAAAAATTCCACCATTATTAAGAGTACACTTACCTTGATGAGCACTGAATAATATATGGAACTGTTGAATCACTATATCGTACACCTGAAACTAATATAACACTGTATGTTAACTACACCAGAAATAATTTTTTTAAACCCATCTTAAATAATTTTGATTAATACCCCCTAATATTGTTCAACGTCTATGTACAGCTCTTATGTTTATCATGCTGATTCATGAAAACCTCTGGAGCTACATATTGAAACACAAAGAGAAACATTTCCTATTGGAGGCTGGGCAGTGCTAGAATAACACATTGTTAAGCAAAATCTATTACAGTCATGCTACCTAAGAGGAGAGATTCAACAAGATGATAATTTTGCCTTCTCTCTTTATCTAAAGCTTCTGCTATTCAAATCTTCCCTGTATTCATGATATGAATGGGCAAACCCACAGAACTTCAAGTATTCAGATACAGTTGTCTTTATTCTGAGAATACAGGGCAAGAGATATGAAAAAGTATTTCCCTGGGGCCTGAATGGTGGTACTTATGTGAGCTAATATTTGGGAAATGGGTTACAATATACCAGCGCTAAGCAACCAGATTCTAAGTGAGAGAGAGCTATCCATAAGCTCTTAAGTAAGTTTTATTTTGGTGTTTGTCATCTGCATGGCCCAATAAAGCACAGGGCCCTTTACAGGGACCCCTCTTGCCCAACTTTTAAGGGTGATGCCATACCTTAAGGTGTTAGCCTGAAACCAAAGGTGCTACTTCTTTTGATTATGCCCTTTGAACAGCATACTATTGTGAAGGTTAGATAGGTATCTCTGCAATGATACACAACAGAAAATTAACTTTGTGCTCCAAAAGCCACATGCATACATACCTACACACAAACACATACACATAAATACACACATACACACACATACTTCTATGCATATTCTGAAGCCAGTAAAGGGTGCTTCCTTACAATAAAAGTGTGTTCATTGGTTTTCTCTAATTTAATCAAAGTTTGCATTATTTTGTAAGTTAAGAGATGGATGCTCTATTGATCAATGAAGGCCAATTGCAATATTATTCCTGGTGCCACCACTACATAATTAGAATCATCCTAATTACAAATAGAAGTTGGAAGCACTATGTGGCTTGAAAAAACTCTTAAATTCACAACAGAAACATAAAACTTGAGTAAAAGATCCATTAGAAAAATGTGCCTTCAGAGTGATGATAAATGCTTCACTCATCACTTTTACTGCCAGATTCGAATGATTACCAGATGGTTTTAGTAATTAATTTGCATTCAGCACACAAGTATTGAGCAGTTAACATGCATTCAGTGGGTTTTTCTCTGTTACTTTCTCAGTAAAACAAATGTGGGTTTAAATAATCTATGCTCTGTTTTTCTTCCAAGATCATAGCCCCAAAATCCCTACTCTATAAGTTAATCTTTCTCTTTATTATACTTTCCTTCTTCTCCTGCTTCTTCTCTTCCTCCTATTTCTTTCTTGAAATGAATGTTTGAGATGGTAGCTTCCATTCAAAACCCTTTGGCCTGTCCACCAGCACAGAGGAGTGAGGTATGAAAATTTATGGTATAGTATTTTATATAGGACATGTCAGAGGCTATATATACACATATATTAGAAACAGTAATATTCCTCGAATGTAGATATTCAAATTCATACCCAAGTTCAAATAGAATGAAACAGGGCACTATGGAGAGGACATGAACTTCAGAAACAGCCTTGACATGGAATCCCAGTTCTTCCACTTGCTAATTATATGACATTGAAGAGCTTAATTAAATTATCTGAAACTTAGGGCTTCCTTGGTAAGATATGGATAAACCTTAAGCTATTTTAAGGTTTAAAAAAGACAAAGTTTGGGGCGCCTGGGTGGCGCAGTCGGTTAAGCGTCCGACTTCAGCCAGGTCACGATCTCGCGGTCCGTGAGTTCGAGCCCCGCGTCGGGCTCTGGGCTGATGGCTCAGAGCCTGGAGCCTGTTTCCGATTCTGTGTCTCCCTCTCTCTCTGCCCCTCCCCCGTTCATGCTTTGTCTCTCTCTGTCCCAAAAATAAATAAACGTTGAAAAAAAAAAAAGACAAAGTTTATAAATCACATAGCACAAGGCCTTACTCATGGTAAAAAAAAAAAAACAAAAACTGTTGGTTCCTTTCCCTAACAATTACTGAACTGTTACCACATATCAGATACTCTGTTACACAGTTTCAACTGTGTATTTCACTGAATGAGTGTTTCATAAATCCTGTGTGCAGAGAGTTCCAGAGGGAGCCTGATATCGGTATTAAGTATGTTAGTGGGAAATTGGTGGGTAGGGGCAGGGGGCCAGCTCAGGTTCTGCTTGCTGTATATTGGTATGTATTTGACCTCAACCTTGAGACTGAAATCCATAATCCAGTATAGGGAACAAAATCCTCCTATGTCTCAGAGAAAATCTCAGACAACAGATTTGTCCTGAAATAGGAAATACGGAAAGTGGTTAGAGTCAGGACAGAGATATTAGCTAAGTATAAACAAAAAGGGACTATTTAGACTAGAAGGCCATATGATGTCACTAACATCTTACCACTGGTCCTAGAGAGAATTTGTTTCCAGTTCCCTATTGTCTTAGGGGCTGCTATAACCAAATTACCATAGACTGGTTGGCTTATAAACAACAGTAATTCATTTCTCATGGGTCTAGAGGCTGAGCAATCCAGGATCAAGATGCAGGCAGATTCACTATCTGGTGAGAGCCCACCTCCTGGTTCACAGATGGCTGTCTTCATATGCCATCATCATATCCTCATGTGGTGGGGCTCTCTAGGGTCCCATTCATGAGACCACAGGGAGCCCTTCAATCTAATCACCTCCCAAAGACCTTCTAATACCAATATATTGGGCACATACAAATTTTGGGGGAAGGGACACAAGCATTTGGACAATATCACTGATATGTGTAATTCTTCTTTAAAAAATACAGAAACAATAAAAACTTAATCAAATAAAAGTAGAGGCACTGGGGCGCCTGGGTGGCGCAGTCCGTTAAACGTCCGACTTCAGCCAGGTCACGATCTCGCGGTCCGTGAGTTCGAGCCCCGCGTCAGGCTCTGGGCTGATGGCTCAGAGCCTGGAGCCTGTTTCCGATTCTGTGTCTCCCTCTCTCACTGCCCCTCCCCCGTTCATGCTCTGTCTCTCTCTGTCCCAAAAATAAATAAACATTGAAAAAAAAAATTTTTTTAAAAAGTAGAGGCACTAACCAAAGAAAGGGTCAACACAGAGAGGGTCATTTCCTGGACTCAGTAAAAGCAAGTATTAGAGCAAGGAAGTGGAGAAAATCACATGGGCCCAGGAGAAATGATGACAAGTTGACAACTGTAGACTGGAAAAACAGCCTGGCCCCACAGATGGAACAGTGCCATCTCAGCTATCATTTGAGCCACACAGAAGCAGCAATGAGAGCCCCAGCCAAGATCAGGAGGAGACCTTACCAGCAAGTGGACATAAAAGGCCACCTAGGCATTACTAGGAGAAAGGAGGAACTCCAGCAAGCTCACTAACAGACTTCACCATATCCCCATCTCTCTCACTAGTTATCTTCACCCAGATGTTTGGTTGGAGATGAAGGACAGCATCAGTTTCAAGAGAATAAAATACTACACATATTACTATAGTAGACAATTCCTATTTAACAAAATAAAGATTCGTTGGATAGCTACTACGTATCAAGCATCCTGCTAGGTGAAAAGGATACCAAAATAGATATATAGACAATAATCTATGACAAAATAAAGCAGCAAATAAAAGTTACCACATAAAGAGGAGATGGAGAATAGTGAGTTTCAAATTTCCAAATATAACTCTGTTATCTACTGCACATATTTTGGAAGAATAAAACATTGGCATTTCTATTTGATAATCTGCTAAATATTTTTCTTCTCCTGTGGACTCCATATACATACTAAATGTTGAGACATTTTAAGAGTCTGTTACCCCAACACAGTATGCAGAACTCTAGAAGCCAAGCTTATGCCACTATATTGGATGAAGTGGTGTGCCACCCAGATGTCTCTTCAGTACTGTAATGCTCAAGGTCCTCCAGAGAAACAGAATTGATTGGCAATTAGATGCATATAAGTAGATACATGATAAAGACACAGAATATAGATAGTTTTATTATAAGAATTGACTCACACTATTCTAAAGACCAAGAAATCTCATAACCATTTGCCATCTACAAGCTGGAGAACCAAGAAAGCTGCTGGTATGATTCAGTCTGAGTCAAAAGCCTTGAGAACCAGGAAAACTGACAGTGTCAGTTTCTGTCCAAGTCTAAAGGCCTGAAAACCAGAATCACTGATGTCTGAGGGCAGGAGAAGATGAATATCCTATCTCAGGCCAAGAGAACAAATTCTCCCTTCCTCCACCTTTTTGTTCTATTCAGGCATTCAGCAGATTGGATGATGTCCACCTGCATCTTCATTATTCAGTCTACCAATTCAAATATCAATCTTTCCCAGAAACACTCTAACAGACATACACAGAAATAATGTTTTACCAGCTATCTAGGCATTCCTTATCCCAATCAAGTTGACACATAAAATTGACCATCTCAAAGACCAAAGATTCCCCCCAGGTGCCAGAAGTACCGACAGCAGACAATTCTTAGCTGTCAGTCCTATTCAGGAAATGTCTCAACTGAAGAATTCCCAAGGCCATGGCTCCTGTCAGGGACAACTACATCCAATGACTGACCAATATGAGGGTATAAAGATGCAGCCCCTGCTCATACCCATGCAGATAATTTAGAAGGGCCATCACAGGATCAGAGCTCCCATGGGGTCGGCTAAGGCCTTCACTGAGAATACATCATAGCCCAAATTCTCTTTTGCACAATCCTGCTTTTTTCTCTTCACTTACATAAGTGTTGACCCCAATGGTATTCCCTAATAAACTTCTTGCATGCTAATCTCTGCTTCCCAGGGAACCCAAACTATAATACCTTTGATGCAAGAGATGAGATATTCTTCTAGGGAATCTGACCAGCTTAAGGAAAAAGACCTCAAAGTAGTGATATCAAGGGCTCCCCAGTGAAAGTTTTCAGCCAGGTTTATGTGAGGTAAAGCTCACAGTTGGCCAGAAAACCCACTCATGTTGAAAAGAAGCCCTACCAATGTACATACAGCTCATAATTAAGTTTTTTATACACCACTCTTAAATATAAAATGGTCAACAATAATCACCAGCTACTTGAGAAAAACGTTTTAAAGAAAGACAAAGGCCAAAATAAACAGAAGCTAGTAATTTAATAAGTAAATAGACTATCATGGAGATATAATCAGAAAAAATAATCAATAGTTGAATCTACGAAGATGGCAGTGGAGTAGGAGGACCGTAGCCTTGTCTTGTCCCATGAATGCAACTAGATGACTATCAAATTATCCTAAAGAAACCAGAAATTCAGCTGAAGACTGGCAGAACAAACTCTATGACTAATGGTTGAGAAGAGGCCACATTGAAGAAGGTGGGAGGCGTGGAGATGTGATTTGGGAGAGAAAGGGATCATGGCCACTGCAGTAGGGAGGGAACCACTGTCAGAGAGAAGGGTTAGAGACAGACTAACACACAGGGGAGTGCACAGGGAAAATTAATCTCCATAGCAATTGGCTTGGAACGCAAGAGGGACTGAATTTCATGATTTCCGACCAGCAGGGCATAAAGCCTGGAATTTTAAAGGTCAGTGGCCTTGGCTGGGATGGAGCCCAGAAGGTATTGTGCTGCTCTTAGAGAAAAGGCAGGTAAACAAACCACAGACACACAGTGTAGAAACAGTGATCTGAAGAGCATCTGAGGCACACAGTGGGCAAGTTCATGAAGAGAACCCTGCAGGAACAAAGGAACTGGCTGGCACCATTTCCCTCCCCTACCACTCAGCATAAGCACAGGGCCACCTGGAGGAACCAGCACAGTTCCCACACTTGCTATCTAATTTGCTTACACCAAGCCCCACCCCACCATGCTCTAGTGGAAGTGCCCTGCTCAGTCACATTTACCCCAGTCCCAGCATGGTGGGCACCATCCCTCAGAAGACCAGCCCAAACCCCTACCAACACCATGTCTCCTGACACCAGAGTTTTGCAGAACTTTGGCTCAGATGGCAGTGGCAACAGGTCTCATTTCACAAACAGACCAAAGCACACCTAGTTAAAATGCAGCACATTCGGTCCAAGGACCAAACATTGCCCATGACAGACAGAAGTCATTTCAGATGATGGGCGTAAAGGATAAAGCAGCCAGGACAAAACAGTAGAGGGCACACAGCACACACTGGAGACACTCTCAGAAGGATGAAGCCCTTGGGGCACCTGGTTGGCTCAGTGGGTTAAGCATCTGACTTCAGCTCAGGTCATGATCTCACTGCTCTGAGTTTGAGCCCCAAGTCAGGCTCTGCGCTGATAGCTCAGAGCCTGGAGCCTGCTTCGTATTCTGTACACGTATTCTGTGTTTCAGATTCTGTGTCTCCCTCTATCTCTGCCCCTCCCCAACTCTTGCTCTCTCTCTCTCTCTCTCTCTTTCAAACAAAAATAAATAAAACATTTAAATTTTTTAAAAAAAAAAAAAGAAGGACGAGACCCTGAGGAACAGAGAACACAACAGAGCAGGGCACTACAGGACTTCTTCATAACACCATTACCCTTAATAAAAGAAGACAGAGCAGGGGCGCCTGGGTGGCGCAGTCCGTTAAGCGTCCGACTTCAGCCAGGTCACGATCTCGCGGTCCGGGAGTTCAAGCCCCGCGTCGGGCTCTGGGCTGATGGCTCGGAGCCTGGAGCCTGTTTCCGATTCTGTGTCTCCCTCTCTCTCTGCCCCTCCCCCGTTCATGCTCTGTCTCTCTCTGTCCCAAAAATAAATAAACGTTGAAAAAAAAATTTA
This sequence comes from Felis catus, assembly GCF_018350175.1. Classification (NCBI taxonomy): domain Eukaryota; kingdom Metazoa; phylum Chordata; class Mammalia; order Carnivora; family Felidae; genus Felis; species Felis catus. The sequence continues at coordinate 49,881,383 of NC_058377.1, read as the reverse complement.
AAAAAAGAGAAGAAGACAGAGCTGAGTTTCCTAACACAAAGAAATAGGCATGGAGACTTAGACAAAATGAGAAGACAGAGAAATTTATCCCAAATGAAAGAATAGGACAAGGCCATGACCAGAGAGCTAAACAAAACAGATATAAGTCACATGCTTGATACAGGACTTAAAGTAATGATCATTAGGATACTCATTGGACTTGAGAAAAGAGTGAAAGACATGAATGATACCCTTAACACAGAGAAAAGAAATAACATGACAGAGATAAAGGATACAATAAATTAAATGAGAAACACACTTGAGGGCATGAACAGTAGGATGGAAGAAGCGGAAAAAATGAATTAGTGACCTAGAAGACAGAGCAATGGAAAGTAATCAACCTGAACAAAATAGAAAAAAAAAAGAATTTTGCAAAATGACAATAGCCTTAGGGAACACAGTGACTCCATCAAATGTAATAGCATTCATATTATAGGAGTTCCAGAAGAAGAGAGAGCAAAGGGAGCAGAAAATTTATTTGAAGAACAATAGTTGAAAACTTCCCTAATCTGGGGAAGGAAATAGGCATCCAGATCCAGGAAGCACAGAGAACTCCCATCAAAATCAACAAAGGCAGACCTACACCAAGACATATTGAAATTAAATTGGAAAAATATAGTGATAAAAAATTTTATTTCATTTTTTTAATGTTTATTTATTTTTGAGAAAGAGAGACAGAGAGACAGAGAGAGACACAGTGGGAGCAGGAGAGGAGCAGAGAGAGAGGGAGACACAGAATCTGAAACAGGCTCCAGGCTCTGAGTTGTCAGCACAGAGCCCAACACAGGGCTCTAACCCACGAACTGTGAGATCATGACCTGAGCTGAAGTCCAGTGCTTTACTGACTGAGCCACCCAGGCGCCCCAAGAAAAAATTTTAAAAGCAACAAGAGAAGGAGGGGGAAGAGGAGGAGGAGGAAGAGGAGGAGGAGGAGGAGGAGGAGGAGGAGGAGGAGGAGTTACTAACATAGGAAAACCCATAAGGCTACCAGGAGATTTCTTAGTAGGAACTTTCCAAGACAGAAAGGAGTGGCATGAAATATTCAAAGTACTGGCAGGAAGATCTGCAGCCAAGAATACTCTACCCAACAAAGTTATCATTCAGAATAGAAGATATAAAGAGTTTCCCAGAAAACCAAAAGCTAAAGGAGTTCATGGCCACTAAACCAGCCCATCAAGAAAGAGTAAAAGGTAGTTTTACAGTGGAAAAGAGACCAAAAGGGACAGTATAAAGGTAGGAAACACAAAAACATTAAAAAATAGTATTTCTGTAAAAAAATTAGTCAAGGAAGTAACAAACTAAAAGCATGTAATATATAATAAAATATACCTTAAATGTGGGAAGGAGAGGAGTAAAAAATGGGTTCAAACTTAAAAAACCATCAACTTAATACAGAGTGTTATATGTAGAAGAGGTTATATACAAACCTAACGGTACCACATATCAAACCACTAATAAATATGCAAAGATATCACTAAAGAAAATCAACAAACTATGAAAGACAAGAAAAATAAGATAAAATAATCAGAAACAACCACAAAACCAATAATAAAATAAAAATAAATACATATCTATCAATAATTACTTTGAATGTAAATGGACTAAGCACTCCAAAGTACTTACTTTGAAAGTAAGGGAATGGAGAAATATCTATCATGCAAATGGATGTCAGAAGAAAGCCAGAGTAGCAATACTTATATTGGACAAAATAGACCTTTTTTTTCAAATTTTTATTTAAATTCTAGTTAGTTAACACACAATTCAATATTGGTTTCAGGAATAGAATTCAGTGAATCATCACTTACATACAATACCCAGTGCTCATCATAACAAGTGTCTTTCTTAATACGCATTCCCCATCTAACCCCCTCCCTCCATCAATCTTCAGTTTGTTGTCTACCTGTAAGAGTCTCTCGGGGCGCCTGGGTGGCTCAGTCAGTTAAGCGTCCGACTTCGGCTCAGGTCATGATCTCGCGGTCCGTGAGTTCAAGCCCCGCGTCAGGCTCTGTGCTGACTGCTTAGAGCCTGGAGCCTGTTTCAGATTCTGTGTCTCCCTCTCTCTCTGACCCTCCCCCATTCATGCCCTGTCTCTCTCTGTCTCAAAAATAAATAAACGTTAAAAAAAAAAAAAGGGTCTCTCATGGTTTGTTTCACTGTTTAGCTCACTGAGGTCAATCAGTGCTGGTGGGCTAATGCTGAAAATGCCTTCACCCTGCTGTCTACTCTCCAGAGTGGGAAGTTCACACCCTCACAGTTATGCCTTCACAGATGCACAATCACCCCTCCCATGCCCCTGGCTTCTGTCAGCTCCCCCTCCCCTTCACCATCTGTGTCTAAGCTGTCCACCCTCCTGGGTTTTATCTCAGGAGCAGCTGTATTTCAAAACCCCACACATCAGACACGCCCACAGCTTGTAGCCACACTAATCCCCTGGGAGAGGGTCTTGCCATGCTGTGGCCAGTACCAGCTTGTCTGAGAAAACCGCTGCAAGACTGCATAGTGGCAGCGGCATGGAGTTCATGGTAAATCTTGATACACAGCCAGCACCAGGTTTTGCTGCCCTCAGCTGGTGTCTGTGCCAGTGAACGGGCAGCTGTATGGCACCTGCAGGGTCTTTTGCCAGTGGAGAAGCCATATTGCCACTACAAACTGCACTCTGAGCAGAGGAACCACTTCTCCCCATGTGACCCAGGGGATCCTCAGACTGCTGCCTGCTCCCAGGGCTCAATCCTGCTTCCTCACAGAAGCACCACCAGGCGCTGAGCTACAAAACTTCAGACACTGTACTCCGCTGTTTATAAAAAACTGGCAGTATTGAAACCCTGTCCTTTTTCCCCACCAATGATTTTGTGTAATAGTTTTCTTGTGCAGTCCCCTGTGCATGTTTTCACTCTTTCTCTCCCTCCTTCTTTCTAGCTACTTTCAGGGGGAAGGCTTTTCTTGTGTAAACACTGCAGCTCTTCCCTCTCCCAACTCACCTCTCTGCACCAGGTGTCTCCCACATTCTCCCCCTCAAATTATGCACTTTGTTCTCTTAATTCTCAGATCCATTTCCTAGGTGTTCAAAATGATTTGATGTTGATCTACCTGTGTTCAAGGGATGAGACAAGCCCAGGGTTCCCTTACTAATCCACCATCTTAACTCCTCCCCCAGGACAAAATAGACTTTAAAACAAAGATGGTGACAAGAGACAAAGAAGGGCACTATATAATAATATAGGGGCAATCCAACAAGAAGATAAAACAATTATAAATATTTATACACCCAATATAGAAGCACCCAAATATATAAAACAGTTAATAACAAACATAAAGGAACTGATGAATAGTAAAACAATAATAGTAGGGGATTTTAACACCCCACTTACATCAATGAACAGATCATTTAAACAGAAAATCAACAAGAAAACAATGGCTTTGAATGATGCACTGGACCAGATGGATTTAACATACATATTCAGAACATTCCATCCTAAAAAAGCAGAATACACATTATTTTCACTTGCACAATGAACATTCTCCAGAAAAGATCACATATTGGGCCATAAAATAAGCCTCAACAAATTCAAGAAGGTCAAAGTATACTATGCATATTTTATTACCATAAAGCTATAAAAACAGAAGTTAAACACAAGAAAAAATCTGGAAAGACCACAATACATGGAGGTCAAATAACATGCTACTACTGGGATTCCTGGGTGGCTTAGTTGGTTAAGTGTTCGACTTTGGCTCAGGTCATGATCTCATGGTTCATGGGTTCAAGCCCCACATTGGGCTCTGTGCTGACAGTGCTGAGCCCAGCAGGCGAAGTGGAGCCTGCTTCAGATTCTATGTCTGCCACCTCCTCTGCCCTTCCCCCACTCATGTTCTCTCTCTCTCTCTCTCTCTCTCTCTCTCAAAATATAAAATAAACATAAAAAAATAATAATAACAAGCTACTAAACAATGAATTGGTCAACCAGGAGATCAAAGAAGAAATAAAATAGTATAAAAAAGCAAATGAAAATTAAAACACAACAGTCCAAAACCTTTAGGATGTAGCAAAAGCAGTTCTAAGAGGGAAGTTTATAGCAATACAGGCCTACCTCAAGAAGCAAGAAAAATCTCAAATAAACAAACAAACCTTACACCCAAAGGAGCTAGAAAAAGAACAAACAAAAACCAAAACCAGTAGGAGAAAGTAAATAATAAAGATTAGAACAGAAATAATTTACAAATGAAAAACAATAGAACAGATCAATTAAACCAGGAGTTAGTTCTTTGAAAAAAAAATCAATAAGTTGATAAATGTCTAGCCAGACATATCAAGAAAAAAAGAGAAAGGACTCATAAATAAAATCACAAATGAGAGAGGAAAAATAACAACCAACACTACAGATATACAATTATATGAGAATATTGTACAAAAAAAAACTATATGCCAACAAATTGGACAACCTAGAAGAAATGGATAAATTCCTAGAAACATATAAACTACCAAAACTGAAACAGGAAGAAATATAAAATTTAAATAGACTGATAACCAGCAAAGAAATTGAATCAGTAATCAAAACACTCCCAACAAACAAAAGTACAGGATCAGGTGGCTTCACAGGTGAATTCTACCAAACATTTCAAGAAGAATACCTCTTCTTCTCAAACTAATCCAAAAAAGAGAAGAGAAAGGAGAACAGCCAAATTAATTCTAAGAGATCAGCATTACCTTGATACCAAAACCAGATAAAGATACCACTAAAAAAGAGAAGTATAGGCCAATACCTCTAATGAATACAGATGCAAAAATCCTCAACAAAATATTCACAAACCAAACCCAACAATGCACTTAAAAAATGATTCATCACAATCAAATAGGATTCATTCCTGGTTTGCAAGGTTGGCTCAATATTTGCAAATCAACCAACAATAAGAGAGAGGATAAGAATGAGCAGAAAAAGCAATTGACAAAGTACAACATCTCTTCATAATAAAAACCCTCAACAAAGTAGACTTAGAGGGAACATACCCTCAACATAATAAAGGTCCCCTATGAAAAACCCACAGTTAACCTCATCTTAAATGGGAAAAAGCTTAGAGCTTTTTCCCAGGTCAGGAACAAGACAAGAATGTCCTCTCTCACCACTTTTATTCAACATAGTACTGAAAGTCCTAGCCACAGCAATCAGACAACAAAGAAATAAAAGACATCCAAATAGCTAAGGAAGAAGTAAAATTTTCACTATTTGCAGATGACATGATACTATACATAGAAAACCCAAAGACTCCACTAAAAAACAGCTAGAGCTGAAAAATTCAGTAAAGTCGCAGAATTCAAAATCACTATACAGAAATCTATCACATTTCTATTCACCAACAATGAAGAAGCAGAAAGGGAAAGAAAACAATCCTATTTACAATTGCACATAAGATGATTACATACCTAGGAATAAGCCTAACTAAAGAGGTGAAAGATCTGTACTCTGAAAACTCTAAACCATTGATGAAAGAAATTGAAGAGGACACAAAGAAATAGAAAGACATTCCATGCTTGTGGATTAGAAGAAAAAATATCGTTAAAATGTCTATACTACCCAAAGCAATCTACACATTTAATGCAACCCCTATCAAAATACCAACAGCTTTTTTCACAGAACTAGAACAAACAATTCTAAACCACAAAAGACCCCACAAAAGGAACCACAAAAGACCCCAACTAGCCAAAGAAATCTTGAATAAGAAAAGCAAAACTGGAGGAATTGCAATTCTGGACTTCAAGTTATATTACCAAGCTGTAGTGATTAAAATAGTATGGTACCGGGGCGCCTGGGTGGCTCAGTCGGTTAAGCGTCCGACTTCAGCTCAGGTCACGATCTCGCGGTCCGCGAGTTCGAGCCCCGCGTCAGGCTCTGGGCTGATGGCTCAGAGCCTGGAGCCTGCTTCCGATTCTGTGCCTCCCTCTCTCTCTGCCCCTCCCCCGTTCATGCTCTCTTTCTGTCTCAAAAATAAATAAACGTTAAAAAAAATTGTTTTTTAATAAAAAAAAAACTGTATGGTACCCGTACAAAAACAGACACATAGATCAATGTAACACAATAGAAAACCCAGATAAACCCACAACGATCAACTAATCTTCAACAAAGAAAGAAAGAATACCCAATGGAAAACAGCAGTTTTTTTGACTCAAGAATAATTTATTAAGCATAATTTAAAATGAAGCATTTACCACAATTGTTGAACCCTTATTATAAATCTTCCCCCAAACCCAGTACTCTTTGACAATGCATTTCTTTCATCCAGCATCCCTGCCTCTCTCATCGATAGTGTGTGAAAGGACAGTGGTAATCTGACCAAAAGCTCCCTAAAAATGCATCTTTTTTTTTAATTTTTTAATATGAAATTTATTGTCAAATTGGTTTCCTGATGAATAGATAAAGAAATTGTGGTATATATACACAATGAAATACTACTTGACAATGAGAAATAATGAAATATGGCCTTTTGTAGCAACGTGGATGGAACTGGAGAGTGTAATGCTAAGTGAAATAAGTCACACAGAGAAAGACAGATATCATATGTTTTCACTCTTAGATGGATCCTGAGAAACTTAACAGAAGACCATGGGGGAGGGGAAGGAAAATAAAAAGAGAGGGAGGGAGCCAAAACATAAGAGACTCTTAAAAACTGAGAATCAAGTGGGAGTGTTGGGGGATGGCAGGGAGGGGAAAGTGGGTGATGGGCATTGAGGAGGGCACCTGTTGGGATGAGCACTGGATGTTGTACAGTCTTTTCAAAAAATGGTGTTTGAAAAACTGGACAGCAATATGCAAAAGAATGAAACTGGACCACTTTCTCTCACCATACATAAAAATAAATTCAAAATGGATTAAAGGCTTAAATGTGACTCAGAAAACCATCAAAATCCTAGAGGAGAACATACCCAGTAACTTCTTTGACATTGGCCAAAAAGAACTTTTTTCTAGGTATGTCTCCTGAGGCAAGGAAAACAAAAGCAAAAATAAACTACTGGGACTACATCAAAATAAAAAGTTCTGCACAACAAAATAAACAATCAACAAAACTAAAAGGCAACCAATAGAATGGGAGAAGATATTTGAAAATCACCTATCCAATAAGGTTAGTACCCAAAGTATATAAAAAACTTATAAAACCCCAAAACCCCAAAAATGAATAATCCATTAAAAAATTCAGCAGGGGAGGAACCACGATGGCGGAACAGCATGGAACTTTTTGTGTGTCTTGCATCCATGAAATACAGCCAGACCAACACTAAACCATCCTGCACACCTAGAAAATTGATTGGAGGATTAACACAACTATATGCACAACCCGAACCACAGAATTCAGCAGGTACACGACATGGAGAGGTGAACTTGGGGAGCGGGAAGAGAGGTGCTTTTGAGGGCAGAGAGAGGAGGGAGACGGGGCAGGGCGGTGGGGGGAGAATATGGGAAAAGCACCCCTCCCCAAAAGCAGCTGGAGAGAAAGTGGAAAATTGGAAACAGCCACAGGGACTAAACTAAAAAGGGAGAAAGGATAAAGGAGAAGGTTTAAATTCCATTAAGACTGTAAACAAGGGGAGCACAAAGTCTGCAAAACTCCGCAGCTCGATACCTAGTGGTGCTCTGGTGGGAAGGGTGAATCCCCAGGAGCAGAGTGGGGTCCAGGAGGTTCTTGGGCCACATGGGGAGAAACAGTTCCACTGCAGGAAGGACATTTGGTAGAGACTGTTGAAGCCACCTGGTCCCAGCAGACCCCAGAAAACTGCCACATTCGCTGGTGCTGGAACAAGGTTGTTAAGGGTGAAGCCTGGTGCCAGATGTGTGTTGTGATTTTCCATAATCCCTGAAACGCTGCTGCTACACTATTTCGCAAACTTTTTCTGGGGTGGGCTGGCACCTGGCTGCAGTCTCAGGACACCAGCAGCAGCAGGGTCCAGCAGGTGTTCCTAGGTGCTGCAGGCATTCGGCCATTGCTCAGTGAGACCATCCCGCAGAGGGGCAAAACAGGTCAAAGCCGCAGTCCTTCAGAAGTAAGGGGCGGAGGAAAACAGCTGCATCTCAGACAAAACTCGGGAGAGAGGTACTGCCTGGGGCTTGGTCATGGACAGTGAAAAAACGGAGAGTAGACGGAAGCTGAAGACAGAGGACAGGTACATGATTGTTGATCAGGGAGAACAGAGTTCTGATACTAGAGACTGGGCAGCTGGGTGACGCCATTTTCACTGCTCCCGCACATGCACATACGTACCTATGAGCACTGCAACAATCCACCCCAGTAGCCTAGCAGTACCATCTAGTGAAGAACAGAGCTATTACACTGAGCCCCACCCAAATGGGACAACCATGCTCTTCAAGAACACAAGTCTCACCACCTGCTTAGGTTATGGACTATAAAGTGCTTCATAGTCTGACTGCTAGGGGAAAACGTAGTAATTTCAGTCATATTCCAATCTGTTAGCAGGTCCATCTATTCAACTTTCTTTCTTTTTTTTCTTTTTCACTTCTTTTCATTTTCTTGAATACAAAAGAGAAAAAATTCATTTTTATTTCCAATTTTTATTAAAAATATTTTTAATTGTTCTAATATATTTTTTACTTTTGTGTAATTTTTTTCAAATTCTATTTTATTTCCATCATTTTATTTTAGTCTACTTCAGTGTATGCACTTTTTCAAATTTTCAAACGATTTCCTTTTTTCTAATTTTTTATTTTTCTTTTTTCTCTTTTTCATTTCTTTTCTTTTTCTTGAATGCAGAAAGAGAAAAACTTCATTTTTACTTTCAATTTCTGTTAAAAATATTTTTCTAATTTTCTCACTACATTTTTCCCTTTTATGTAAATTTTTTCAAATTCTATTTTACTTCCATCATTTTATTTTAGTCTACTACAGTCTATTCACTTTTTCAACTTTTCAAACGATTTCTTTCCTTTTTTTCCTCTTTTTTCTTTTTCATTTCCTTTCTTTTTCTTCAATATAGAAAGAGTTCATCTTTATTTTTAATTTTTATTAAAAATATTTTCTTTAATTTTTTTCTACTATATTCTTTACTTTTGTGTAAATTTTTTCAAATTCTATTTTACTCCCATCATCTCATTTTAGCCTACTTCAGTATATTCATTTTTTCAAATTCTCAAACGATTTCCTTCCCCCCCGTCTTTTTTTCTATAACCTGACAAACCACTTTCAACACCCAGACCAAAACACACCTAAAATCTACCATCATTTATTCGATTTTTTGTGTGTATGTATTTTTAATTTTAATGTTTTTAATTTTACTTTTTTTATTTTAATTTTTCTACTTTATTAGTTCCTCTTCTCCCTTCAAAATGATGAAACAAAGGAATTCACCCCAAAAGAAAGAGCATGAAGAAACAACAACCAGGGATTTAACCAACACAGATAGAAGCAAGATGTCTGAACCAGAATTTAGAATCACGATACTAAAAATATTAGCTGGAGTCGAAAATAGATTAGAATACCTTTCTGCAGAGATAAAAGAAGTAAAAAATAAAATGAAATTTAAAATGCTATAACTGAGCTGCATTCATGGATGGATGCTGTGGCAGCAAGAATGGATGAGGCAGAACAGAGAACCAGCTATAGGGTCAACAAACTTATGGAGAATAATGAAGTAGAAAAAAAGTGGGAGATTAAGGCAAAAGAGCACTATTTAAGAATTAGAGAGAGAAATCAGTGATTCATTAAAAAGGAACATCAGATCATAGGGGTCACAGAAAAGGAAGAGAGAGAAATAGGGATAGAAGGGTTATGTGAGCAAATCAGAGCGGAAAATGTTCCTCACCTGGGGAAAGACACAGACATCAAAATCCAGGAAGCACAGAGGACCTCCCTTAGATTCAACAAAAACCGACCATCAACAAGGCATATCATAGTCAAATTCACAAACTACTCAGGCAAGGAGAGAATCATGAAAGCAGCAAGGGAAAAAAAGTCCCTAACCTACAAGGGAAGACAGATCAGGTTTGCAGCAGAACTATCCACAGAAACCTGGCAGGCCAGAAAGGAGTGGCAGGATATGTTCAATGTGCTGAATCAAAATATATGCAGCCAAGAATTCTCTACCCAGCAAGGCTGTCATTCAAAATAGAAGGAGAGATAAAAAGTTTCCCAGACAAACAAAAATTAAAGGAGTCTGTGATCACTAAACCAGCCCTTTGAGAAATTTTAAGGGGGGAGAAAAGATGAAAAAAAAATTATATATATATGTATCAAAAGCAACAAAGATTAGAAAGGACCAGAGAACACCACCAGAAAATCCAACTCTACAAGCATCATGGTAATAAATTCATATCTTTCAGTACTCACTCTAAACATCAATGGACTCAATGCTCCAATAAAAAGACATAGGGTAACAGAATGAATAAGAAAACAAGATCCGCCTATATGCTGTTTACAAGAGACCCACTATTTTTTTTATAAATTTTTTTAATGTTTTTATTTATTTTTGAGACTGAGAGAGACAGAGCATGAGCAGGGGAGGGGAAGAGAGAGGGGGAGACAAAGAATCTGAAGCAGGCTCCAGGCTCCAAGCTGTCAGCACAGAGCCTGACGTGGGGCTTGAACTCACAGAGTATGAGATCATGACCTGAACTCGGACGCTCTTTAGACCTAAAGACACCTTCAGATTGAAGTAAGGGGATGGAGAACCATCTATCATGGTAATGGTCAACAAAAGAAAGCCAGAGTAGCCATACTTATATCAGACAATCTAGACTTTAAAATAAAGACTCTATCAAGAGATGCAGAAGGGCATTCTATCATAATCAAGGGGTCTATCCACCAAGAAGACCTAACAATTGTAAACATTTAGGGGCCAAATGTGGGAGAACCCAAATACATAAATTAATCATAAACATAAAGAAACTCATCGATAGTAATACCATAATAGTAGGAGACTCAACACCCAAGTCACAGCAATGGACACATCCTCTAATCAAGAAATCAACAAGGAAACAATGGCTTTGAATGACACACTGGACCAGATGGACTTAACAGATATAGTCAGAACATTTCATCCTAAAGCAGCAGAATATACATTCTTCTCCAGTGCACATGGAATGTTCTCAAGAATAGACCATATACTGGGACACAAATCAGACCTAAGTAAATACAAAAAGATCGAGGTCATACCATGCATATTTTCAGACCAAATTGCCATGAAACTCAAAATCAACCACAAGAAAAAATTTGGAAAGGTAACAAATACTTGGAGACTGAAGAACACCCTACTAAAGAATGAATGGGCTAAGCAAGCAGTTACAGAGGAAATTAAAAAGTATACGGGAGCCAATGAAAATGATAACACCACAACCCAAAACCTCTGGGACACAGCAAAGGTTGTTGTCATAGGAGGAAAGTATATAGCAATTCAGGCCTTCCTAAAGAAGGAAGAAAGAGATATGGAGATTGGGAAGATGGCGGCAAAGGAGGACGCTGGGCTCACCACGTCCTGATGATCACTTACATTCCACCCACATCTGCCTAATTTACCCCGATAACCACCAGAAGACTAGCAAAACAGACTCTCCAGAGCCAAGCGAAGACGAGAGGCCCACGGAAGAGGGTAGGAAGGGTGGCGAAGTGGTGCGTGCTACATGGACTGACGGGAGGGAGCCGGGGCAGTGGAGGGGCAGGCTGCCCAGCAAGGCAGACCCCCTGAGTCTGACTTGCAAAAGTGGAGGGGCCGGATGGAGTGTGTTCTGACAGACAGTGGGACTTAACATCTGGAATGTTATAAGTCAACAGCTCTGCTTGGAGAGTGGGAGGGAGAGTTGTTAAGCCCTGGAGGACAGAGCTCAGCTTGGTGGGGAACAAAGGTGCTAGGAAGCACCGTCTCCCTCACCCATCCCCCAGCCAAAATCCCAAAGGGAGCCAGTTCCCATCACGGAAGTTGCTTGCACTGCGCAAACACCCAACACTGTGCTTCTGTGGATCCATTCCTCCGACGGGTCTGCCTCCCTCCCGATGCCGCAGGGCCCCTCCCGAAGTGGACCACCAAAGGCAAAACGAGCTGAGCCGCCCCTCCCGCCCCTGTGCACCTTGCGGGTCCACCCCGGCTAATACGCCAGATCCCATCGAAGCAGCACCACAGGCCTGACAGTGTGCAAGTAGCCCAGAGAGAGGCCACACCACTCCACAGTGAGTCCTGCCCCTGGGAGAGGGGAAGATAAGGTACACACCAGTCTGACTGTGGCCCCAGCGGCAGGCTGGGGGCAGACATCAGGTCTGACTGCAGCCCCGCCCACCAACGCTAGTTACTCCAGACAGCACAGAGGAAGAGCCCTGCAGTTCCATGCCACTCCAGGGACTATCCAAAATGATGAAATGGAGGAATTCTCCTAAAAAGAAATTCCAGGAAGTAGCGACGGCTAACAAACTGATCAAAAACGATTGAAACAATATAGCAGAAAATGAATTTAAAATAATAGTCATAAAATTAATCACTGGGCTTGAAAAGAGTATAGCAGACAGCAGAGAATCTATTACTACAGAGATCAAGGGACTAAGAAACAGGAGGAGCTAAAAAAAGTGCTATAAATGAGCTGCAAAATAAACTGGAGGCAACCACAGCTCAGATGGAAGAACAGAGGAGAGAATAGGTGAATTAGAAGATAAATTACAGAAAAAGAAGACGCTGAGAAAAAGAGATAAAAAAACTCCAGGACTATGACGGAAGACTTAGATAACTAAGTGACATAATTAAGCGAAATAATGTATGCATAGTTGGGATTCCAGAGGAGGAAGAGAGAGGGAAAGGTGCTGAAGGTATACTTGAAGAAATCATAACTGAGAACTTCCCCAAACTGGGGAAGGAAAAAGGCATTGAAATCCAAGAGGCACAGAGAACTCCCTTCAGACGTAACTTGAATTGATCTTCTGCACATGTCATAGTGAAACTGGCAAAATACAAGGATAAAGAGAGAATTCTGAAAAAATGAAATATGGCCTTTTGTAGCAACGTGGATGGAACTGGAGAGTGTGATGCTAAGTGAAATAAGCCATACAGAGAAAGACAGATACCATATGGTTTCACTCTTATGTGGACCCTGAGAAACTTAACAGGAACCCATGGGGGAGGGGAAGGAAAAAAAAAAAACAGGTTAGAGTGGGAGAGAGCCAAAGCATAAGAGACTGTTAAAAACTGAGAACAAACTGAGGGTTGATGGGGGGTGGGAGGGAGGAGAGGGTGGGTGATGGGTATTGAGGAGGGCACCTTTTGGGATGAGCACTGGGTGTTGTATGGAAACCAATTTGTCAATAAATTTCATATAAAAAAAATAAACAATTACATATACATAAAAAAAAAGAATTGAAAAAAAAAGAGAGAATTCTGAAAGCAGCTAGGGATAAACATGCTCTAACATATAAAGGGAGACCGATAAGACTCGTGACGGATCTCTCTACTGAAACTTAGCAGGCCAGAAAGGAATGGCAGGAAATCTTCAATGTGATGCACAGAAAAAAATATGCAGCCAAGAATCCTTTATCCAGCAAGTCTGTCATTTAGAAAACAAGGAGAGATAAAGGTCTTCCCAAACAAACAAAAACTGAAGGAATTCATCACCACTACACCAGCCCTACAATAGATCCTAAGGGGGATCCTGTGAGACAAAGTACCAGAGACATCACTGCAAGCATGAAACCTACAGACATCACAACGACTCTAAACCCATATCTTCCAATAATAACACTGAATATAAATGGACTAAATGCTCCAACCAAAAGACATGGGGTATCAGAATGGGAAAAAAAAACAAGACTTATCTATTTGCTGTCTACAAGAGACTCATTTTAGACCTGAGGACACCTTCAGATTGAAAGTGAGGGGATGGAGAACTATCTATCATGCTACTGGAACTCAAAAGAAAGCTGGAGTAGCCATACTTATATCAGACAAACTAGACTTCAAATTGTAACAATTGTAACTTCTTCTTGTTGTAACAAGAGAAGAAGAAGGGCACTATATAATCATTACAAGGTCTATCCATTAGGAAGAGCTAACAATTATAAATGTCTATGTGCCGAATACAGACGCCCCAAAATATATAAAACAATTACTCACAAACATAAGCAACCTCATTGATAAGAATGTGGTAATTGCAGGGGACTTTAATACTCCACTTACAACATTGGATAGATCATCTACACACAGGATCAAAAGAAACAAGGGCCCTGAATGATACACTGGATCAGATGGACTTGATAGATATATTTACAACTCTGCATCCCAAAGCAACAGAATATAATTTCTTCTCGAGTGCACATGGAACATTCTCCAAGATAGATCACATACTGGGTCACAAAACTGCCCTTCATAAGTATATACAAGAATTGAAATTATACCATGCATACTTTCAGACCACAATGCTATGAAGCTTGAAATCAACCACAGAAAAAAGTCTGGAAAACCTCCAAAAGCATGGAGGTTAAAGAACACCCTACTAACGAATGAGTGGGTCAACCAGGCAATTAGAGAAGACATTAAAAAATATATGGAAACAAATGAAAATGAAAATACAACAATCCAAATGCTTTGGGATGCAGCGAAGGCACTCCTCAGAGGAAAATACATTGCAATCCAGGCCTATCTCAAGAAATAAGAAAAATCCCAAATACAAAATCTAACAGCACACCTAAAGGAACTAGAAGCAGAACAGCAAAGGCAGCCTAAACCCAGCAGAAGAAGAGAAATAATAAAGATCAGAGCAGAAATAAACAATATAGAATCTAAAAAAACTGTAGAGCAGATCAACGAAACCAAGAGTTGGTTTTTTGAAAAAATAAACAAAATTGACAAACCTCTAGCCAGGCTTCTCAAAAAGAAAAGGGAGATGACCCAAATAGATAAAATCATGAATTAAAATGGAATTATTACAACCAATCCCTCAGAGATACAAACAACTATCAGGGAATACTATGAAAAATTATATGCCAACAAATTGGATAACCTGGAAGAAATGGAGAAATTCCTAAACACCCACACTCTTCCAAACTCAATCAGGAGGAAGTAGAAAGCTTGAACAGACCCATAACCAGCGAAGAAACTGAATCAGTCATCAAAACTCTCCCAAAAAATAAGAGTCCAGGACCAGATGGCTTCCCAGGGGAGTTCTACCAGACGTTTAAAGCAGAGATAATACCTATCCTTCTCAAGCTATTCCAAGAAATAGAAAGGGAAGGAAAACTTCCAGACTCATTCTATGAAGCCAGTATTACTTTGATTCCTAAACCAGACAGAGACCCAGTAAAAAAAGAGAACTACAGGCCAATATCCCTGATGAATACGGATGCAAAAATTCTCAATAAGATACTAGCAAATCGAATTCAACAGCATATAAAAAGAATTATTCACCATGATCAAGTGGGATTCATTCCTGGGATGCAGGGCTGGTTCAACATTCGCAAATCAATCAACGTGATACATCACATTAATAAAAGAAAAGACAAGAACCACATGCTCCTGTCAATCAATGCAGAAAAAGCATTTGACAATATTCAGCATCCTTTCTTAATAAAAACCCTCGAAAAAGTCGGGATAGAAGGAACATACTTAAACATCATAAAATCCATTTATGAAAAGCCCACAGCTAACATCATCCTCAATGAGGAAAAACTGAGAGCTTTTCCCCTGAGATCAGGAACACAACAGGGATGTCCACTCTCACCGCTGTTGTTTCACACAGTGTTGGAAGTGCTAGCATCAGCAATCAGACAACAAAAGGAAATCAAAGGCATCAAAATTGGCAAAGATGAAGTTAAGCTTTCACTTTTTATAGATGACATGATATTATACATGGAAAACCCGATAGACTCCACCAAAAGTCTGCTAAAACTGATACATGAATTCAGCAAAGTTGCAGGATACAAAATCAATGTACAGAAATCAGTTGCATTCTTATACACTAATAATGAAGCAACAGAAGGACAAATAAAGAAACTGATCCCATTCACAATTGCACCAAGAAGCATAAAATACCTAGGAATAAACCTGACCAAAGATGTAAAGATCTGTATGCTGAAAACTATAGAAAGCTTATGAAGGAAATTGAAGAAGATACAAAGAAATGGAAAAACATTCCATGCTCATGGATCAGAAGAATAAATATTGTTAAAATGTCAATACTACCCAAAGCTATCTACACATTCAATGCAATCCCAATCAAAATTGCACCAGCTTTCTTCTCGAAGCTTGAACAAGCAATCCTAAAATTCATATGGAACCACAAAAGGCCCCAAATAGCCAAAGTAATTTTGAAGAAGACCAAAGCATGAGGCATCACAATCCCAGACTTTAGCCTCTACTACAAAGCTGTAATCATCAAGACAGCATGGTATTGGCACAAAAACAGACACACAGACCAATGGAATAGAATAGGAACCCCAGAACTAGACCCACAAAAGTATGGCCAACTAATCTTTGACAAAGCAGGAAAGAATATCCAATGGAAAAAAGTCAGGCTCTTTAACAAATGGTTCTGGGAGAACTGGACAGCAACATGCAGAAGGATGAAACTAGACCACTTTCTTACACCATTCACAAAAACAAACTCCAAATGGATAAAGGACCTAAATGTGAGACAGGAAACCATCAAAACCCTAGAGGAAAAAGCAGGGAAAAACCTCTCTGACCTCAGCCGCAGCAACATCCCCAAAGGCAAGGGAATTAAAAGCAAAAATGAAATACTGGGACCTTATGAAGATAAAAAGCTTCTGCACAGCAAAGGAAACAATCAACAAAACTAAAAGGCAACCAATGGAATGGGAAAAGATATTTGCAAATGACGTATCAGACAAAGGGCTAGTATCCAAAATCTATAAAGAGCTCACCAAACTCCACACCCGAAAAACAAATAATCCAGTGAAGAAATGGGCAGAAAACATGAATAGACACTCCTCTAAAGAAGACATCCAGATGGCCAACAGGCACATGAAAAGATGCTCAACGTCGCTTCTCATCAGGGAAATACAAATCAAAACCACACTGTGACATCACCTCACACCAGTAAGAGTGGCCAAAATGAACAAATCAGGAGACTAGATGCTGGAGAGGATGTGGAGAAACGGGAACCTCTTGCACTGTTGGTGGGAATGCCAACTGGTGCAGCCGCTCTGGAAAACAGTGTGGAGGTTCCTCAAAAAATTAAAAATAGACCTACCCTATGACCCAGCAGTAGCACTGCTAGGAATTTACCCAAGGGATACAGGAGTACTGATGCATAGGGGCACTTGTACTCCAATGTTTATAGCAGCACTCTCAACAATAGCTAAATTATGGAAAGAGCCTAAATGTGCATCAACCGATGAATGGATAAAGAAATTGTGGTTTATGTACACAATGGAATACTACGTGGCAATGAGAAAGAATGAAATATGGCCTTTTGTAGCAACATGGATGGAACTGGAGAATGTTATGCTAAGTGAAATAAGTCCTACAGAGAAGGACAGATTCCATATGTTTTCACTCCTATGTGGATCCTGAGAAACTTAACAGAAGTCCATGGGGGAGGGGAAGAAAAAAAATGGTTAGAGAGGGAGGGAGCCAAAACATAAGAAACTCCTGAAAACTGAGAACAAACTGAGGGTTTATGGGGGGTGGGAGGGTAGGTGGGTGATGGGTATTGAGGGCACCTGTTGGGATGAGCACTGGGTGTTGTATGGAAACCAATTTGACAACAAATTTCATAATAAAAAAAAAGAAGGAAGATCTCAGATACACAACCTAACCTTATGCCTTTAGGAGCTAGAAAAAGAACAGCAAATAAAACCCAAAACCAGAAGAAGACAGGAAAAAATAAAGATTACAGCAGAAATTCATGCTATTGAAACCAAGAAAAAACAGTAGAACAGATAAATGAAACCAGAATCTGGTTCTTTGAAAGAACTAACAAAATTGATAAACCACTAGCCAGTTTGATCAAAAGAAAAAGGAAAGGACCCAAATAAATAAAATCAAGAATCAAAGAGGAGAGATCACAACCAACGCAGCAGAAATAAAAACAACAGTAAGAGAATATTATGAGAAATTACATGCCAATAAAATGGGCAATCTAAAGAAAGGGACAAATTCCTAGAAACATATACACTACCAAAACTGAAACAGGAAGAAATAGAAAATTTGAACAGACCCATAACCAGTAAGGAAATCAAATTAGTAATCAAAAATTTGCCAAAAAATAAGAGTCCAGGGCCAGATGGCTTTCCAGAGGAATTCTACCAAACATTTAAGGAAGAGTTAACATCTATTCTCTTAAAGGTATTCCAAAAAACAGAAATGGGAGGAAAACTTCCAAACTCTTTCTACGAAGCCAGCATGACCTTGATTCCAAAACCAGACAGAAACCTCACTAAAAAGGAGAACTATAGACCAATTTTCCTGATGAACATGGATGCAAAAATCCTCAACAAGATATTAGCCAACCAGATCCAACAATACATTAAAAAAAATACTCACCACCACCAAGTGGGATTTATACCTGGGATGCAGGGCTAG
The DNA here is from genome assembly GCF_018350175.1 of Felis catus. Taxonomy (NCBI): domain Eukaryota; kingdom Metazoa; phylum Chordata; class Mammalia; order Carnivora; family Felidae; genus Felis; species Felis catus. The sequence goes on along the minus strand of NC_058377.1, from coordinate 49,862,836 downwards.
TTCAATAACCGCAAAACAATTAATGTGATTCATCACATCGATAAAAGAAAGGACAAGAACCATATGACCCTCTCAATAGATGCAGAGAAAGCATTTGACAAAATACAACATCCATTCTTGATAAAAACCCTCAAGAAAGTAGGGGTAGAAGGAGCATACCTCGAGACCATAAAAGCCATATATGAACAACCCAATGCTAATATCATCCTCAAAGGGGAAAAACTGAGAGTTTTCCCCCTAAGGTCAGGAACAAGACAGGGATGTCCACTCTCACCACTGTTATTCAACATAGTAGTGGAAGCCTTACCCTCTGCAATCAGACAACATAAAGAAATAAAAGGCATCCAAATCAGCCAGGAGGAGGTCAAACTTTTACTCTTCGCAGATGACATGATACTTTACATGGAAAACCAAAATATTCCACCAAAAAACTGCTAGAATTGATTCATGAATTCAGCAAAGTTGCAGGATATAAAGTCAATGCACAGAAATCGGTTGCATTCCTATACACCAACAATGAAGTGACAGAAAGAAAAATCAAGGAATCTATCCCATTTATACTTGCACCAAAACCTGTAAAATACCTATGAATAAATCTAACCAAAGAGGTGAAAAATCTATACACTGAAAACTATAGAAAGCTTATGAGAGAAATTGAAGAAGACACAAACAAATGGAAAAAGATTCCATGCTCCTGGATAGGAAGAACAAATATTGTTAAAATGTCAATACTCCCCAAAGCAATCTACATATTCAATGCAATCCCTATCAAAATAACACCAGCATTCTTCAGAGCTAAAACAAACAATCCTAAAATTTGTATGGAACCAGAAAAGACCCTGAATAGCCAAAGCAATCTTGAAAAAGAAAACCAAAGCAGGAGGCATCACAATCCCGGACTTCAAGCTATACTCCAAAGCTGTAATCATCAAGACAGTATGGTACTGGCACAAGAACAGACACTCAGATCAACGGAACAGAATAGAGAACCCAGACATGGACCCACAAACGTATGGCCAGCTAATCTTTGACAAAACAGTAAAGAGTATCCAATGGAATAAAGACAGTCTCTTCAGCAAGTGGTGCTGGGAAAACTGGACAGCGACATGCAGAAGAATGAACCTGGACCAGCTTCTTACACCATACACAAAAATAAACTCAAAATGGATGAAAGACCTCAGTGTAAGACAGGAAGCCATCCAAATCCTCAAGGAGAAAGCAGGCAAAAACCTCTTTGCTCTTGGCCACAGCAACTTCTTACTCAACACGTCTCTGGAGGCAAGGGAAACAAAAGCAAAAATGAACTACTGGGACCTCATGAAAATGAAAAGCTTCTGCACAGTGATGGAAACAATCAGGCAAAACTAAAAGGCAACCGACAGAATGGGAGAAGATATTTGCAAATGACATATCAGATAAAGGGTTAGTGTCCAAAATCTATAGAGAACTTACCCAACTCAGCACCCAAAAAACAAAGAATGCAGTGAAGAAATGGGCAAAAGACATGAATAGACACTTCTCCAAAGAAGATATCCAGATGACCAACCGACACATGAAAAAATGCTCAACATCACTCATCATCAGGGAAATACAAATCAAAACCACAATGAGATACCACCTCACACCTGTCAGAATGGCTAACATTAACAACTCGGGCAACAACAGATGTTGGTGAGGATGTGCAGAAAGAGGATCTCTTTTGCATTGTTGGTGGGAATGCAAACTGCCACAGCCACTCTGGAAAACTGTATGGAGGTTCCTCAAAAAACTAAAAATAGAACTACCCTATGACCCAGCAATTGCATTACTAGGTATTTATCTCAGGGATACAGGTGTGCTGTTTTGAAGGGGCACATGCCTCCCCATGTTTATAGCAGCACTATCAATAATAGCCAAAGTATAGAAAGAGCCCAAATGTCCCTCGATGGATGAATGGCTAAAGAAGATGTGGTATATATATACAATGGAGTATTACTCGGCAATCAAAAAGAATGAAATCTTGCCATTTGCAACTACATGAATGGAACTGGAGGGTATTATGCTAAGTGAAATTAGTCAGCGAGAGAAAGACAAAAATCATATGATTTCACTCATATGAGGACTTTAAGAGACAAAACAGATGAACATAAGGGAAGGGAAACAAAAATAATATAGAAACAGGGAGGGGGACAAAACAGAAGAAACTCATAAAGAGTTCTCATAAATATGGAGAACAAACTGAGAGTTACTGGAGGGGTTTGGGGAGGGGTATGGGCTAAATGGGTAAGGGGCACTAAGGAATCTACTCCTGAAATCATTGTTGCACTATATGCTAACTAATTTGGATAAAAATTTAAAAAAATAAAAAATTAAATTAAATTAAAAAATAAAAGGTGGGCAGCAAGAGAACACCCTCTCCACATTTAAAGAATATTAAAAAAGAAAAAAAAATTTTTTAAAGAAAACAAAAAAGAAATGGGCAGAAGCCATGAACAGACATTTCTCCAAACAAGACATACATATGCCAATAAACACATGAAAAGATATTCCTCATTACTTACCATCAAGGAAATGCAAATCAAAACTACAATGAAGTACCACCCCACACCCATCAGAATGGCTAAAATAAACAACGCAAGAAACAGGTGTTGGCAAGGATTGGGGAAAAAGAAACCTACCTGCACTGTTGGTGGGAATAAGAACTAGTGCAGCCACTCTAGCAAAGAGTATAGAGGCTCCTCAAAAACTTAAAAATAGTCAGGCGCCTGGGTGGCGCAGTCGGTTAAGCGTCCGACTTCAGCCAGGTCACGATCTCGCGGTCCGTGAGTTCGAGCCCCGCGTCAGGCTCTGGGCTGATGGCTCGGAGCCTGGAGCCTGTTTCCGATGCTGTGTCTCCCTCTCTCTCTGCCCCTCCCCTGTTCATGCTCTGTTTCTCTCTGTCCCAAAAATAAATTAAAAACGTTGAAAAAAAATTAAAAAAAAAAAACTTAAAAATAGAATTACCTTATGATCCATCAATCACACTACTGGGCATTTACCTAAAGAATACAAAATCACTAATTCAAGGGGATACTTGTACCCCTATGTTTATAATAGCATTGTTTACAATAGCCAAGACATGGAAGCAGCCCAAGTGTCCATCAATTGATGAATGGATAAATAGAAATATAAGCAAAGGGGGAAAAAAAGATAGAGGGAGACAAATCAAGAAACAGAGTCTTAATTATGGAGAACTGATGGCTGGGGAAGGGGGCGTGAAATAGGTGATGGGGATTAAGGAGTGCACTTATCATGATGAGCACCAGGTATTGTATGGAAGTGTTGAATCACTATATTGTATACCTGAAACTAATATAACACTGTATTTAACTGGAATTTTAAAAAGAAAAAAGAAAACAAAAGAAAAAAATTAAAATCTCTCCAACTGATTGCAAAAAAAATTAAATATTCCTTCATTAAATAGAATACTATAAATAAAATCAGTGACAAGCTGAGGAAAAGAATATTTTTCAAAAAATAAAAGAAGGCATTGCATCCATAAAACAAAAATTAAAATGTATTAAAAATAAAAAGAAACATTCATGGATGCCTGGGTGGCTCAGTCAGTTAAGAACCCAATTCTTGATTTCACTCAGGTCAGGATCTCAAGGATTGTGAGATCAAGCCCCATATGCATCTCCGTGCTAACAGTTCAGAGCCTGCTTAGAATTCTCCCTCTCCCTCTTTCTCTGCCTCTCTCTCTTCATCTTACACAATAAACAAATAAACTTTTAGAAGGCCAGATTTCAAAATAAAATAAATATATATATTAATAAAAGGAAACATTCAGAAGTACATAAAAATTAAAAGTGTCTAAATACTATAAGAATGAAAAATTCAACAGAGGTTTGAACACAAAGTTGAGCAATTACCCTAGAAAACAGAATAAAAAGAACAAGAATGGAGAAGGAGAAAAAAGTTACAAAATTAAAACACTAGTTCAATTTTTTGGTATCAAAATATTAGGAGTTTCAGAAAGAGTGAACAAAGGAAATAAAAATAAAGAAATCATCTTAAAAATAAATAGAGAATTTTTTCCATAAAAAATAGAAGTTTTCATATTTCTAAGGGCTTACTGAGTGCCCAGAATGATGGATAAAATAGACCTATACCAAAGAATGGAAAAAACAAAATTTGAGAGCTACAGGAGTAAAGATCCTAAAAGATATGTACAAGTTCCATACAAGATCTTAAAAGGGTCCATACAGGTTTCATACAAAAAAGAATCAGAAGAAGCATTGGACCTCTCAATAAAAACTTGAATAGAGCAAAAGTTAAAGTGAAGTTTATTTCCAACTGAGAATTCTATACCTAACCAAGCTATCAATTAAGTATGAGAGCAGAGTAAAAATATTATTTGACATGCAGGGTTTCAAAATATTTACTGAAGATTCACCCTTCCTTATCAAGTTTTTGGAGGACATGTGAGTTTTAAATAAAAAAAGAAAAAGAAAAAGAAATAGAATCACAGAAATAAAGAATTATTCATTAGGGAGAGGCAAAGGGAGTACCCATGATGATGGAGAAAAGACAGCATAGACTTCATAACAGAAGATACTAAACTACACTTCTTCTGGAGAATAAAATTGATAAAATACCTGATGTATTTTAATGTGAGAGGATATGTGCGCAACTTGGGGTGAGTTGAGAGACAAATTAATTATAAGTACCTAGAACTAAGCAAATAAAACTCAAGACCTTCATTAACTATATAGAAACCAATCAACTGAGCAGGGAAAAAAGTTTACCTTGTTTCTCAACTCTGAATTGAATTGACAAAAGTCATAATAATGTAAATTCTGAGTACTTATGTAGCTAAAACTATGATGTATCTTGAGAAATTGGGGATGGTAAGTCAATATGTGTACGATGGGGCCAGGAAAGAGATGAGAAGTGAAGAGTTAAATTCTCATCTTCCATAGTGGGAAATTGATAAATGCCTAAAACTAAAAAAATCAAAGAGTAGCAATATACGCACATGATTTATAAAATCATAGGTAAATATCTAAAATCAACCAAAAGTATTAAAAGTGATTACTTCTGTGAAGTGGGAAAATGGGGGTAGAGTACAGACCAGGGGACTGTTCTTTTTACAAAAGCACTGTAGAATGAATTGACTCTTTATATTGTGAGCATATATAACACGATAAAACTAAAAGCTATTTGAAAACCTTTAATGATTCTCCATTTCTCTTGAATTACAATCTAAGTATATGAAAATTACTTTAAAAATCCTTTCTAATCTGGATGCTAATAGGCTTCTTAGTTTTTTCTTATATCTCCCACTCTCACATTCTACGTTCCAACTAAACTAAAGTGACTTGAGCTCTTTTCAGATGAAGAAATGGTTCATAAGCCTTGAAAGGACTTTTGCTTTTATTCTTTAGTCAAAGACTAGGAGTTACTGAAGGGTTTCAGACAGAGTGGTGTATCAGTGTGGAGAATAGATCAAAAGGAGGCCAGTCTATAAACCCAGAAATCACTTAGAAAGCTGTTGCCATGGCAGTGAATGGAAGGAACAGAAACTGAACAATGAGGAATCCAGAAATCTAAATTTTGGTCACTACTAATTTGCTATACAACCGAAGCAATTCACTTAACTCCTCTAATTCTTGAGTTCCTAGGGTGCAATATAAAAATGTAAGACAATTTTCATCCAAACCTGGTCCTTTTTCAGGGTTACCATCTCAAGGGATATCACCATCGAACACCCAACAGTCAGAAATCTGTGACTCATTTTTTATCCTCCTCTCCACCCATACCCTATCAACCATCAAGTCCTTTTGATTTAACCACTTACATTTCTTGAGTCTATTTATCTCCATCCCCATTAGTCTGACCCTAATCCAGGCCACTTTAATCTCACAGTTGAACTGTAACACCCAGTTTCTTATATCCACTTCTGACTTCCTCCAATCTCTTGTCCACATTACATATGGAGTGATTTTCAAAAAGCAAACCTGATCATATTACTATCCCCTGTCTAACACCTGGCTTCTTTTTTCCCTTAAGATAAAGATCAAAATCCCAAACATGGACTCCCATTCATGCATATTCTGACTCTTGGAAAGTTCTCTGGCTACATCATATGTCATTCTCCTCTATTCTCCAACTACAGTAGTTTTCAAAAGTGACATGCTTCTTCCCACAGCCCCTTTGCACACGCTGCTCCCTCTGCTTAGAATCCTCTTCTTCTCCCTCTTCCCCATTCCCCTTGCTTATTTTTAATCATCCTTTAAATCTCAGCTTACACATTTCTATTAGAAAGGATTCTTTGATCTATTCTAAGCTGGGTTAGTTCTCTTGTTATTCACTTTTAGAATACCCTAGAAATTTAACATTTGCCACCATTGTGAATAAATATTTTTTGTGTAATTAGCTATTTAATAACCAGCTCCTAAAAATGAAAATATAAGCTTCTCAAGACAGAAATAATATATTTTAGTTAACAGTATAAATATATTGCCTAAAAAATAAATATTTGTTATATGAATAAATGAATTAAATAAGTAAGTATGAATTTGGAGTTTTTTTGTTCTCTTCACCCAATTTTGTTACTTTACATATCTTCCTTGTAAAGAAAGGGTCTTTAACTATAATAATACAACAAAGCTAGTTAGAAAAGGATGCCAACATAGCAAGTAAAAGGTCAAATTTGTCATAGAGACTCTGGACTCTGAAAAAAAAAGGAAAAAAACATGGAGATCTAAGCCAGGACAAACAGTTGGTTTTTCTGACATGGGACAAAAGAGATGAATAGTTTTAGTAGTCTCCATGAAGACAAAATATGTAGATATATGTATACACACACACACACACACACACACACACACACACACACACATATACAGAGAGAGAGAGAGAGAGAGAGAGAGAGATGACCTATAGAAAAGGGGTCTCCAAGAAACCATGAGAAGTCTGAAAATGACCCAAAAAGGAACAATGCCTTAGACTTTCCAAACTTTGTGGGCATGAGGACAAATTTTAAAATGTTTTATAAAAGCCTTGTCAGCCTGGAATGTGAGAATTTGTAGCCTGGGTCCAATTTCTAGTATCCCTATCACATAATTTCAGAAACCCTAAACAACTCATTATTTTCCCAAATGCACCACATAAAGTCTGATGCACCATGTGTGCCCAACTCTACTACCCGTTGGCCTACATTCCCACCTCCAAAATATTCCTTAAAACCTACCTCAAATGTTAGCTCTTCTGTGAAGTTTCCCTAAGACCTCCAGTCAGAAACCATCTCCCCTATTTTTGTTGAACCCCCCCATAAGTCTGTAATTTGTTGTCATTATTATTAGTTACAACATATTGATTTGGTTCTTATAACCTATCATAAATAATCCTATAAGCTGCTTTATTACCTACTAAGCTCTTTTACACCCAACATCACTTAGGCTCCCACTCAGCAACAATGCTATAAAGCAATGTGATTATCTCCACTTTATAGGACAAAGATAATGTAGTTTATAGAAGAAAATGGACAGGAAATTGTCCAAAATCACAAAGCTTACTAGATGACCGACCTAGGGTTTAAATCTAGACTCTTTGACCCCAAATTATTTGTTCCTTCCATTATTTCAAGTTGACTGTCTTCACCTGCTGTCTTGCTTTGCCTCTAGGTGTGAACATGTCTTAACCTCCCTTGTAAACCAGAAAGTGGCAGAGAAAAAGACATGCATCTGATTTTTCTCTGTACGTGCTTTTGATGATATTTGAATCATTGACTAATGAGAGAAGGTTCTAAGAAACTTGAAAGTCCAACAAGAACTGACTCAAAAAGGCATTTTCCTGATATCTTGATTTCACTATCATATGAAAACTGTCCCCAAAACCAATGTGAACATCTAGCAAACGGGTGAAATTATAGACCTTAAGGTACAATAGGCCTCCAGACACATTTTTAGGGTTGTCCATCAAAGGCAATGAAAAGGCTAAGGTGTTACTGAAGACATAAGCAGAAGAGAAGCTTTTGGTGTGAAAAGTTCTCAGTAAGAAAGAACTATTTAGGTATTTCCACTAAAAGAGATATTATTTAGCAGCAAGAATGCATCAGGTCCTATATTAGGCCTACCACTGTGTAACAAATTGCCCTAAAAGTTAGCGACTTAAAACTGTTTCACAGACTCTTAACTATAAAGAACAAACTGACAGTTACCAGAGTGGGAGGGGGGTGAAATAGATGATGGGGATTAAGGAGTGCACTGGTCATGATGAGCACCAGCTGATATATGGAATATATGGAATTGAATCCCTATATTGTACACCTGAAACTCATATAACGCTGAATGTTAACTACACTGGCATTAAAATAAAAACTTAATAAACAAAAAAAAAACTGTTTCAGGATCAGGAATCTGGGCATGGCTTAGGTGGGTGCCTCTGATTTAGCATTCCTCACAAGGCTGCAATCAAGTTCTTGCCCAAGGCTGCAATCTCACATCAAGGCTCAAATAGGAGAAGATTTGCTACCAAATTCACTCTCATGGTTATCAGCTGGCCCTGAGTCCTCATTACCTGTTAACTAATAATATCTATTCCTTGCTATATGGACCACTCCACAGAGCTACACACTATATAGCAGCTTGCTTCTCCCAAAATGAGAACTGAGAGAGCAAAACAGAAGTCAGCCTTCTAAAGCTAATCTCAACAGTGACAACCCATCACTTTTACCACATTCTATTCTTTAGAATCAAGTCACTAGGTCCAGTCCTCACTCAAAGGATGGGATTCTATTGGGGACTACCAGCAGAGATCACTGGGGACCATTTCAGAGGCTACCCACCACAAAACCTGAGCTAAGCTATATATACATACTATATTTCATTTGGTCTTCACAACTGTGCTATGAGGTATGTATAATAACCTTGGCTTTACAGTTGACTCAAAGTCATATAGTTAATAAAACTAAAGAAGAAACTTAAATCCAAGACTGATTCTAAAGTCAGTTAGTTATAGGCAGAGTGACCCCTATGCCCCTGTTCACCTGAGACAGTTTCATCTCATGCCTGTTACCCCAGTGTAATTATGAATAGCACATACTTTTACCTCCAAAAAGGTTCAGACTTGGATGATAAATTATGGAGCCACCTTACTTGTAGACATTCAAAGGAAGTTCATTTCAAAAGTCAGCTCCTCTTGGACCTTTCTCTGGATCCTCCAAGGTAAGGCCTAATGCAGAATGTGCACTCAATCCTGATTAATGGAACAGAATCAAATTGATTTCTCAATGCAACTGAACTTAAAACACTTTAGAAAACTTCAGTAGACATGGGAATTAATAACAGAGGTAACACCATCAGAGAGACAAAATAAAGACTAGATTATTTTCATTCTTTGAATAAATATTTACTGAACACCTACATTGAGGCTAGGTGCTATAGAGATGTTATTATGTGTTTCTTCCCTCGAGGACAAGAAACCCAGCAGAAGCCTACAACTCTATAATACAGGTGATCCATGCAATGATAATGTATATGTTTTTGTATTTCCATGCCTTTGCTTCTGTCTAGAATTCTCACTCCAGCTGCCTACACACCTGATGGATTCCTAATTATCTTTTAAAACACAGATGAAGTGTCATCTTCTCTGAGTCTTCCATGGTCCTTTCCCCACTCTCCAGTAGAGTGGGTCATTCCCACCTTTGTTTCCCTCTATGTTTTATTCTAATCTCTATACTGCTTATTAACCCACCACTGCAAGAATTGGCTAACATAGCTAGCTGTCTCCCCTACTCACTAAACTTTAAGCTCCTGATAGCAAGAACCATTAACTTATGTCAAAACACAGTTTGTGCCCAAGAAATTTCTGTGTTGAACTAAGCAGAAAGCTAAATATTTATCACTATCATCATCAGCCAGTGTGGACTGACTCCCACATCCAGGGCAGAGCCTGCTGAACTGCCCTTTTTTCCCCAAATTTAAGACTATACAGAGTGACTGACCTGGAGCTTTCATCTTATAAGACAATTCTGACTAGCTGGAAGTAACTACATGAAGTGCTACATCAAGAAAGGATTCTGGGGGCGCCTGGGTGGTGCAGTCGGTTAAGCGTCCGACTTCAGCCAGATCACGATCTCGTGGTCTGTGAGTTCGAGCCCCGCGTCAGGCTCTGGGCTGATGGCTCAGAGCCTGGAGCCTGTTTCCGATTCTGTGTCTCCCTCTCTCTCTGCCCCTCCCCGTTCATGCTCTGTCTCTCTCTGTCCCAAAAATAAATAAACGTTGAAAAAAAAAAAAAGAAAGGATTCTGGGGCTGGATCCAGATTCAACACAAAACGAAGTCACTTAGGAAAGGAACAAGAGCAGGGAGAAAGACCACACGTGCCTGTATTTGCATCCCTGATATAGACTTACTTCTGTTACAATAGCACAGAGGCATCCATGTATCCTCACTAAAATACACAGAGAGAAAGGCACAGAGGAAGGGAACTGCTTTTCCAGAATCCTCAAATCAAAGCTCCCAGAAATGTTATAAAGCCTAATAGCAGGAGGAGCCCTAAGTACAATAAGGGAAGGGGGTTTTATCAGTTTTATGTATTGCTATATCACCTAACTGTTGTGCAGTTAGAACAGTGCCAGGTACTCAATAAACATCTGTACTGTTACAAATTGTAACAAAAAATTGTACTGTTAATTCAATATTTTAGGTATATTATTACTAATGTAGAACTTCTGTCTACTCTGGAAACCTAAGCAGCATCTCTTACACTGAGTCCAGGAAAAAAGCAGTCTGAGTGTTTATTTGAAAAAACACGTCAAGATTTTCTATATGCTTTTGTGCCTTTGCCCATGCTTTTCCCCTAGTTTGGAATGTCTATTCTCCTTTTTCACCTAGAAAACTCCTATAAACCCTTTAAAGTCTAGCTCTTTAAAACACACACACACACACACACACACACACACACACACACACACACACATCAAGATTTTCGAAATGCTTTTGTGCCTTTGCACGTGCTTTTCCCCTTGTTTGGAATGTCCACTCTCCTTTTTCACCTAGAGAACTCTATAAACCCTTTAAGGTCTAGTTCAAATGTCACTCCTGTGTGAAACCTTTCCAGATTCTCCCAGCAGAGTTCGTGCTAACTCTCCCACGTTCCTATGGTGTGGTGTTGGCTTGTATACTTCATAAGGAGCCCACATCTCCAACTCCAGTCAGATAAAATCTTTTTAAATGAAGGCAATTCTTCTTTAAAATGGTTCTCCTTTTTCCTTTCAAAACCACAAAATGCATTAGATGCGTTCCTGAACATGATTAGGAGAAACGAAAACCAACTAAAAGCTTTTACAAGATGCCTTTTCATCACTGCATGGCAGAGAATAAAATCAGTTCTTGTTATTCCTTAGACAGACAGCCCTTCTTTGCCTCCTGGGTTCCACAGCTTTTAGTTCTTCCCATTGTTATAAACCATGACACAGCATGTTACTCACAAAAGAAAATTACTTTTTCAAAGGAGGCACTGAAGCTGCCTCTGTGAAGGTGACGCCTCGAGTTTGTGAAGGTCAGTTGCTAAGGGCAAAGTCATAAGGCAATCTTCTCAAGCATCTTGGGGACCATCTATAACCTACATGTTCAGACCAGGCATAAAACCTGCATTACGACTTATGGGCTGGAGAGATGGCGTCTGACCAAATCCCCCTCGATGACAAGAAAACAGAAAAGGAAATGGTTGCAGTCTGATTAAAGCCAGTCCACTGAGTGAGTTCTCAGAGTTCTAAAATTCCCCCAAGAAGGCATGACCTTGTAGCTGTCCAGAAGAAGAATGAGAATGGCTGACTTACTCAAAAATACTGTGTGTCTCAATTTATCGAATGGTTCAATTTCTTCTTCATGTTGTGTTGACATATCTATCTCCCTAAAGTGCATAAGGCATTACGCTTATAATCAGAATTTTTCTTTGTTTTGGTTTCATCCAGATGGAGCTGCTCAGACCTTGAAAACTTACACAAGGCCTCTCCCACCATCCTGTTTCTCTGCCATAACCCAAAAATCTGGGTTACAAGACATGCCAGATCTTAATGCCGTCCAAAAAGAATAAAGTAAGCCTTAAAATAAACCTAAAACACTCTGTTCAAAGAGGCTTGGAAAACTCAGGTCTGATCCAGGCTGGCATCGATAGGTGAAGGGCTTGATTTCATAGGATGGCATATAGCAGCAGAAACTTACGGTCATTTATGATATTCATTGTCTCCATTTATCTGGTTATATCAGGGATGTGGCTGGCAGCAGATTTATATGTGGAGAATTTGAATCCAAGCCTCAGGCCATAAAAGTTGTCCAGGGTCAGAGATCCAGGGACTTACTTTCTTGAGGCTTCAGGGAACTTCATGGGAAATAACCATCCCTAAGGAGAGGAAACTTCATACTATGGTCAGTCATAAAGCCTGAATAAAGCCTCAACACCTCCAGGGGGTTGAGGAAAAGACAAATGCCCAATACACATGTCCATTATCAAGTTTTATCCCAAGGACAATAAGACTAAACCCAAACTCCACTTGTGCTTAATAAAGGAAATTTCAGCACAGCATAAAACTTGGTGCTCATCACCTCACCCCCAAGAGGTGCTGGGCCTAGAGATTGGGTATCTTTAGTACCTGTGTCCTACCTGTTCTAGAGCAGTAAGAGCCTAGCCTCAGCCTCTACCCCACCCCAGTCTCCTCTGGCAGATAAACCTATTAATTCAACCAACTGAGTCTGTCAAAATGGTATCATAAATTGATATAAGTGGATGTCTCAGTGTCTTCTGCAATGGTTACTTGTATATATCAACCTGACTGGACTAACAAATGCCCAAGTAGCTGATAAAACATTATTTCTGGATATGTCTGCAAGGATGTTTCTGAAAGAGATTAGTATTTGATTCAGTAGACTAACAGAACTTCCCTTGCCAACATGGGTAGGTATCATCCAATCCTTTGAGGGCTCAGATGGAAACAAAAGGTGAAGGAAAAGTGAATTCTCTCATTTCTTAAGCTGGCACATCTATCTTTTCCTCCCCTTCTACTTTGGATCTCCTGGTTCTCAGGCATTCAGACTTAAACTGAATTATACCACAGGCTTTCCTGGTTCTCCAGCTTGCATATGGAAGATTATGGGACAGTCACGTGAGCCAATTTCTGTAATAAATCTCATCTTATATATATCTACATATATCCTATTAGCTTCTCTCTGGAGAACCCTAATACACTTTCATTCAGCAAGTTTGTACTAAATACCTACAAAGTGGCAGACACTCTACTAAGCTTTCAAGTTACAAACACATGATCCTCCCTTCACAGAGTTCACAGATTAGTTGAAAATACAAAGAGCAAAGAAAGAATTATAATACAATGTGATGAATGCAATATTAGGATATGCAGAACATTATTGTGCTATATCAAAGAGGTCCCTAACCCAACTTGTAGAGTTCAAGGAAGTTTACATGAATGAAGTAGTTTAAGAATATCTTTTTGTATTTTTTATTTGAATATTATTTGAGTACATTGGTAGAGTACTAAACAATGTAGTAGGAGTTCATGAGGAACATGGTGAGGAATCAGCATTCTAGACAGAATGGCATAAGTAAAAGCAAAGACAAGAAAAGAGCTACGTGTACTAGTCATTGGAGGCAGTTCATATTGTTGGAATATAAGGTGTGAGGTAGGGAGGAAAGGAGGTGAAACTAGAGACGTGGATGTAAGTCACAACATGGATGCCATGTCAATGATCATGGCTTTTACCTGGTAGGAGATGGAGAACCATTATGACCCCTAATTATTAGCATAGCTAGTGACACTGATACCCAAAACAAACAAGAACTTGTGTTCTTATTTCTCTGGAATCAGTGTTTGATACCAAATAACTCCACCATTTACTGTGTGATTTTAGAAAAATCAATTAATCCCTCTAACACTCATCTTCCCCATCTCTAATTTTTTTTAATGTTTATTTATTTTTGAGAGCGAGACACAGAGCATGAGTGGGACAGGAGCGGAGAGAGAGAGGCAGACACAGAATCCTAAACAGGCTCCAGGCTCTGAGCTGTCAGCACAGAACTAGACAGGGCTTAAACTCACTAATCGTGAGATCATGACCTGAGCCAAAGTCAGACGCTTAACTGACTGAGCCGCCCAGGTGTCTCTCATCTTCCACATCTCTAAAATGGGGATCACAATACCTTGAAAATTTTTGTTAGGATCAAATGAGACAAAACATTTAATATGGTGAAGTCAGAACTCAAACCCTATACAAAAATCAAGGCTGTTGCCTATTTTGACTACTGCCTGTGTAATGAAACAGTCTTCATACAAAAGATTATTAATGGAGAATCTCTTCTTCAGCATCTTTTTATATTAAATTAAAAAAATAAAGTAGATCATCCACCCCTACAGTTTCATCTGTAGGACATTTCACTTCCTAGAGCAGGGCATCAATAACTTGCAGTATATGGGAAGTGACTGATTGAAAAGTTATATTTAATTGGGAAATCAATGAATAGAAAGAGAGTACCAAGGTCACAGAGACAGTACTATCCTCACCGATCTCACTCCCTTGCCCTTTCTCTGGGTATTCCATCATCATATCACACTTGCCAATTCCTCAGCAGTCTTAATTATGGACACAGCCATTTGTCTTCAAATATCACAGCTCTGTGAAATCTATGCATCGATAAATACAGCTCAAAAGCTGTTTTCCACACTGCTGGAGAGTTAATTGCTTCTGTGGTTAAAGCAAATGTGGTCATTCTTTACCTTTGAGGGGGACTTTCAAGGTCTCCAAGTGTCTGGAAGCTTCCTATAAAGACAGAAAAAAGAAAACCATAGTTTTAGGACTTGAAGTTGTGTCTCAAAAAATCAACACTTAGAGATTACCTCTTCATGGCCAAAGAGTAACAAACCAGGTTTCTAGTATTAAACAAAGCCAACTAAATCAATTCTCTATTTCAAAATAGACATCTTCTTTGTGCCAATCTTCATTCCTTTCCCTATTTCCCCTTTCAGAAAGCATTTACTGGGTATGAGATATGTGTAAGATATTCGGAGGGGAAAGAGAGTAAAATAAGAAATGGCATCTACTTTCAAGACCAGCGAAGGTAAATATGCTCAAAAAAATCCAAAGCAAGCAAAAGGGTGTTACAAGAAAACTCTGATCAGTATGCAAGATCTCAAAAAACAGGGGATTATTTCTACTACATGCTGGGGGTCAGGAGAAGCACTATGGAGGAGATGATACTTAAACTGAATCTGAAGATGAATATGGACTCATCTGGCATCAAGAATGGGAATTAAAAAAGAAAAAGCTTGTCATACAGATGTAACAGAATAAATAAAGGGACTGAAACATGTGAAAGGCAACCAAGGGATGTAAGTCCTCTGGTGTGGATGGTACATAGGGTGGAATAGAGGCAGAAGGAGAAGGGAGGCTGGGCAGGTAGGGAGGAGCCAGATGACAGAATGCCTCGTGTAGTTTCAGAAAGCTACAGGATCACTGACGGGCTTGAATCAAGAAAATGACATACTCAAATATGTTCTAGAAAAATCATTCTGACTGACAGTCTGGACAGTGTGTGGAAAAGAGAGAGACTAGAATTAGGAAGACCAGTTAATGAGCAGTCACAATCATTTAAAAAAGAGACCTTGAAGACTAATCTGAGGGAGTAGCAGTAAAGATGTAGATGAGTGGACAAGCACAAAATAAGGATGACAATTCCAAAGGCACAGCTGTGAGCAGGCAGAGAATGAAGTTCTTGGTTACTTCTTTGGAAGAACAGATGAGTACAGCCTTGGAAATCAGAGCAAGAGCAAAAATATGGTCAGATAAGATTATACAGAATGTAATTCTATTAAATTCATCTGATTTTGATTGGACATCCAGATTGTGACAGGAACCATGATACATCATGCCTCATCTTGCGCAGAAATGAACAAAAGATCTCTGCCTCAAAGCATGGCAGAAAATACATGAGCAAAATAGCTATACAGATACCAAATGACCAGAAGCACAATTCTCCCACTTCCTTGCTTTATTTTTCTTGTTTATGGTATTTATTGTCCATTTCCTCCCATGCTCAATTACAATGTAAGCTCTATGAGGGCAAAAGTTTTTATCTATTGGTGTTAGCACCTACAAAAGTATTTGGCATATAGTAGCTGCTCATTAAGTATTTACTAAATAAATTAATGAATCTATCCCGATCAGAATCTGTGCTCTCTTTCAGTTTGTATAAATCTAGAAATTCTCAGCTATTACTTCTTTCAATATTGCCTCTATCCTATTATCTCTATCCATTACTTCTCTTATGTTAGAATCTTCACCTCCCATGTCTCAATTTCTTTTTTATATTTTCTATCTCTTTACCTCTCTATGCATTCTGGATAATTTTTTCAGATCTATCTTCAAAATTATCCTTCAAACTTACCCTCATCTGTCAATTGAGAGTTTTGTTTTAATGACTTTTTTTCTTTCATTTCTATAATTTCACTTTGGTTCTGTTTCAAATCTACCTATGATTTGTCAGATTATAGGAGTTGTGCCTTAGTTTCTTTTCCTCTTTGATGTTTTATTTCTTTGATCATTTTAAGTATATTTGTTTTAGAAATTTGGAAAGTTTATTATTTTTTTAAGTGTATTTATTTTGACAGAGAGAGCACAAGGTGGAGATGGGCAAAGAGGGAGAGAGAGAAACTCAACCAAGTTCCACACTGTCAGTGCAGAGCCCATCATGGGGCTTGAATTTACAAAATCAAGAGTCAGAGGCTTAACCCACTGAGCCACCCAGGCACTCCTATATCTATTTATTTTAATATCTTTTAGATTGATCTATTATTTCTATACATTGAGGTGATACTTAGCTCATCTGCTGATATATGTTTTACCTGCTGATTTCTCTCTCTCATAGCATTTTATTCTACTGTATGATTTTTGATATTTGATGCATGGTCATCTTCACCAATACTTTTGGAGTCTTGGTACTTTAGATGCATCCCTGTATTAAATCTGTCACTGTTAGTCTCCACAGTTTTCACTGGTTTTAGACTAATTTTTATGTTAACTCTTTGGTTTGGTATTAATACTACATTGTACTACTTTGATAGCCATATGTGATGCAGACCTGAGCTTCTGATTTCTCATTGGTGATTTGTTTATCATACACAGACCCAGGTAGACTACAAACTTCCTTGATGCCTCTCAGGAGAGGCAGGCCAAGTTTTTCTTGTCCTTCCTTGTTCAGAACTAGAGAGATCTTCATGACTCCTGCTTTTAGGCAAGTATTTCATCAATAGCATAAGCTTGAAATCTGAGGCCTTTTTGTTTTGTTTTACATTCTTTTTCTTTTTAATTTTATTTTTTTTAATTTACATCCAAATTAGTTAGCATGTAGTGCAACAATGATTTCAGGAGTAGATTCCTTAGTGCCCCTTACCCACTTAGCCCATCCCCCCTCCCATACCCCCTCTAGTAATACTCTGTTCTCTATATTTATGAGTCTCTTATGTTTTGCCCCCTCCTGTTTTTATATTATTTTTGTTTCCCTTCCCTAATGTTCATCTGTTTTGTCTCTTAAAGTCCTCATATGAGTGAAGTCATATGATTTTTGTCTTTCTCTGACTAATGTCACATAGCATAATACCCTCCCGTACCATTCACATAGTTGCAAATGGCAAGATTTCATTCTTTTTGATTGCCGAGTAATACTCCACTGTGTGTGTGTGTGTGTGTGTGTGTGTGTGTGTGTGTGTGTGTGTACATCTTCTTTATCCATTCATCCATCGATGGACATTTGGGCTCTTTCCACACTTTGGCCATTGTTGATAGTGCTGCTATAAACATTGAGGTGCAAGTGCCCTTTTGAAACAGCATACCTGTATCCCTTGGATAAATGCCTAGTAGTGCAATTGCTGGGTCATAGGGTAGTTCTATTTTTAGTTTTTTGAGGAACCTCCATATTGTTTTCCAGAGTGGCTGCACCAGCTTGCATTCCCAGAAATCTGAGGCCTTTACTAACCTCCTGATGCCAATATCAGAGAACCCTAGTCACCAGTCCCTAGACTTTAAATTTTATGATGTTACAATACCTATATAAGCTTTTCAGCTTTACTACTCTGACTGAGCTTCCTCTTTGTTTTGGCACCTGAGTATTTTCTGTTCCTGGTTTATTCTTCAGGTATGTATGCAAAAGGTCTTTGGAATTATTTTATCCAATATTTTCATAAATTTGAAGTAGGAAAAGCAGTCCCCCCATTCCAATTTGCCAATATTCATGATTCCATAATCCTAAAACCAAAAATTGCAGTTTCAAACTTAATTGTACAAGTTGCAAGAACTTCTATCCACTCTCTTTCATTAAATATTTTACTGATATAACCTGGGGTGACATATTCATTTCCGGATACCAAAGGCTGAAAGGAAAACTGACAATATGACACACTTCTGGAAAAGACTGAACATGGTGAGGAATCTGGAAGCTCCGCCACAATGGAAGCGTTTGACCAATGAAAGCCCGCATAGCCTGAAGAAGAGAAGACTTGGGAGTACAAGAGTACTGCCACCAAATATTTAAAGGGCTGTCATGTAGAAGAATTAGTTTTTTCTCATGTAGTTTCAGAGAACAGACCCAAAACTGCGCTGCAAAAAGCGAGGATTCTGGTGAGCATGCTCTGACACTGAACCATCACATAACAAGCCTGGACAAATCACTTACCCCTGATGGACTCCGGGGTGCTCATCTGTAAAATGAGGAGGCTGAATCACATGAGTGCCAAGTTCCTTCAGCTCCAATACAGTTTGCATCATTTCTCACCAAAGGTAATGAGCAGAATTTTTCCAGCAATGAATCAGTGCACACACTTGATGAATGATTTTGACCTCCCTTATTTTATCCTCACTCAAAATAATGTATCACATTTTTTGCTTCACCTAGACTACAGACCTCAGACCAGGTTTCCATAACCCCCATTTGGGCCAGAAATTATAGTTTATGAATGCCTGAATGACAGAGTGGAATGGGGGAAAGATTCTGGATTTGGGTGTCATACAGACATGAGTACTAAGCCAAATTTTCACCTAATTCTTTGTCCTTGAGCACCATTTAATTTCTTTGACTATCAGTTCCCTCTTGCATAAAATTATATAATATACAACTTAATGTTTTTAGAATTATTAAAATTTAAAGCCAATATAAAAGTGTCTAACACACTATAGGCATTCCTTTAATGTTAGTAAAATCAAGTATCAAAACCAAATGTTCTGTATTGACAAGAATTAGAATGATGCCTATGACAACAGGATATATTTTAATCCTTCCAACATGTTACACCATGAAGCCTTCATATTGTAAAATATCTTCTAACCCCATCACAATTTGCATGCATTCCAAATCCTAGTGATTAATTAGTTTCATACAAGGTACAGTTATCAGAATTACACCAACACCTTAGGCATCTCTAGAAAATTATCTTTCCCTTGAATTGCTAAACCATAGGTAATCAAATCCCAGTCTCATAAATATTTGATTTAACAAAAAACAATTGCTATCCCTCTTGGTAACCAGTGTTTCTTCCAACTTATCTCTGGCCTCCTTCATTATCTCTTTGCACAGAGGGATTCCAGCCTCTCATATTTCTATCACACCAGAATGGTACTTTATGAGCTGACATCTATGCATCTATCTCCTGACATCTGAGAGGATCTTAACTTGGTAAACAATACAACTGGATTCATTAAAAGTTTCTAACGCATAGCAACTCCATGAAAACTTGCTCTATTTTTCTGATGAGATTTATTTCCTGGGCTCTTTTGTCATGGGGGTTTCATTTTGGTAAAGTTGTTCCTGTCTCTGAAAAAGGGAAATTAAAATCTTCTACACTCCCTAGATATATAGGCGTGACTACAGACATACCTCATTTTATTTTGTCTCACTTTATTGCACTTTACAGATATTGCATTTTTCACAAACAGAAGAAGCAAGGAGCAACCCTGTACCGAGCAGGCCCATCAGCACCATTTTAACAACATCTGCTCACTTTGTGTGTCTGTGTCACATGTCGGTAATTTTTGCAATATTTCAAACTCTTTCACTATCATTATACTCATTATGGTGATGTGTGATCAGTGATCTTTGTTGTTACTATTGTAACTGTTTTGGGACATCACAAACCACACCCACATAAGATGGTGAACTTAACCAACAAATGTATATTCTGACTGCTCCACCAACCAGCCATTTCCCCATCTTTCTCCCTCTTCTCAAGCCTATTGAAATGAGGCCAATTAATAACCGTGCAATGGCCTCTAAGTGTTCAAGTGAAAGGAACAATTACACATCTCTCACTTTAAATCAAAAGCTAGAAATGATTAAGCTCAGTGAAGAAGGCTTGTCAAAAGGCAAGACAGGCTAAAGTCTGGGATTGTGATGCCTCCTGCTTTGGTCTTCTTCTTCAAAATTCCTTTGGCTATTCAGGGCCTTTTGTGGTTCCATATGAATTTTAGGATCGCTTGTTCTAGTTTCGAGAAGAATGCTGGTGCAATTTTGATTGGGATTGCATTGAATGTGTAGATAGCTTTGGGTAGTATGGAAACCAATTTGTCAATAAATTTCATATATATATAAAAAAAAAAAAAACAAAAGGCAAGACAGGCTGAAAGCAAGGCCTCTTGCACCAGTTAGCCACATTGTAAATGCAAAGGAAAAGTTCTTGAAGAAAACTGAAAGTTCTACTCAGTGAACATACAAATGTTAAGAAAGCAAAATAGCCTTAGTGCCAGCCACAACGTTCCCTTAGGCCAAAACCTAATCCCAAGCAAGGCCCTGACTCCCATCAATTCTATGAAGCATGAGTGGTGAGGAAGCTGCAGAAGAAAAGTCTGAAGCTAGCAGAGCTTGGTTCATGAGGTTTAAGGAATGAAGCTGTCTCCACAACATAAAAATGCAATGTGAAGCAGCAGGTGCTGACATAAAATCTATAACAAGTTATCCAGAAGATCTAGCTGAGATAATTCACGGAGGTGGCTATACTCAACAACAGATTTTCAGTGTAGATGAAACAGCCTTCTATTTGAAGAAGATACCATCTAAGACTTTTATAGCTAGAGAGGAGAAGTCAATGTTTGGCTTCAAAGCTTCAAAGGACAGACTGTCTTGTCAGGGACTAACACAGCTGGTGACTTTAAGTTGAAGCCAACACTAATACAGCATTCCAAAAATCCCAGGGCCCTTGAGAATTATGCTAAATGTATACTGTCTATGCTCTATAAATGTAACAACAAGGCCTGGATAACAGCACATCTGTTTATAACACGTTTTACTGAATATTTTAGGCCCACTGTGAAGTCCTACTGGTCAGAAAAACAAATTGCTTTCAAAATATTACTGATCATTGACAATGCATCTGGTCACCCAAGAGCTCTGACAGAGATGCACAGTAAGATGAATCTTATTTTCACTTATGCTAACACAACATCCATTCTGCAGCCCATGAATCACGGAGTAATTTCAACTTTCAATTCTTATTATTTAAGAAATACATTTTATAAGGCTATAGTTGCCACAGAAAGTGATTCTCTGACAGATCTGGGTAAAGCCAATTGAAAACCTTCTGGAAAGGATTCATCATTCTAGGTGCCATAAAGAACATTTGTGATTTATGGGACAAGGTCAAAATATCAATATTAACAGAAGTCTGGAAGAAGCTGATTCCAACCCTCATGGATGACTTTCAGGGATTCAAGATTTCAGTGAAGAAAGTAAGTGCAGATGAGGTGAAAACAGCAAAAGAACTAGAATTACAAGTGGAACCTGAAGATATGACTAAAGTACCACAGTCTCATCATAAAACTTAAATGGATGAAGAGTTACTTCTCATGGATGAGCAAAGAAAATGGTTTTGGAGATGAAATCTACTCCTGGTGAAGATGGTTAAAATGACAAACAAGGATTTAGAATATTACATAAACTTAGTTGATAAAGTTTGAGAGGACTGACCCCAATTTTGAAAGAAGTTCTACCGTGGGTAAAATACTATCTAACAGCATCACATGCTATGGACAAATTGTTCATGAAAGCAAGAGTCAATCAATGTGGCAGACTTCACTGTTGTTTTATTTTAAGACATCGCCACAGCTACCCCAGCCTTCAGCAACAACCACTCTGATTAGTCAGCAGCCATCAACATCGAAGCAAGACCCTCCACCTGCAAAAAGATTATGACTCACTGAAAGCTCAAAAGATGGTTAGCATTTCTTGGCAATAAAGCAGTTTTAGTTAAGATATGTACGTGTTTTTTTAGACATAATGCTATTACATACTTAATATACTACATGACTCTAAAACCTAAGTTCTTATCAGTACTACACGTTTTATGTCTGCTGCTTCTATTAAAGCAATCTAAGAATGCACCAGTGAACCAACAGCTTTATATACTTGATGGCTAGCAGGAAATGAAAATAAACATTGCTTGGGGCACCTGGATGGCTCAGTCAGTAAGCGTCCAACTTCAGCTCGGGTCATGATCTCACGGTTCGTGAGTTCGAGCCCTGCATGAGGCTCTGTGCTGACAGCTCAGAGCCTGGGGCCTGCTTTGGATTCTGTGTCTCCCTCTCTCTCTGCTCCTCCCCCACTCACACTGTCTCTCTCTCTCAAAAATAAATAAACATTAAAAAAAAGAAGACAAAAGAAAATAAACATTGCTCCAAGTTTCCTATCACTGGGAGTAAAAGCACTAGAGCCAGGAGCCCTGAATTCTGTTCAGACTGCCTCTATCTCACTTGGGCCTCCTTGCACTCCCTTGATCTAGGCTTCAGTTTCCTAGAATTCTAAATTACTAGATAAAACAAATCCTGGCCAAAGTTTCTGCCAACAGTAACAGTCTATGCATCTGAGGCTATTATAAAAATAGATCAGAATAATTCTTTCCATTTTCTCTTCTCATTATTTTCCTTGAGAATGAGGAAAAAGTCTTCTGTGTTAAACAGGGAGGCAGGATCATATCAAACTTCTGGTTTTCCCTGAGCAGGCTATTTGGGACACTGAAAGTCAAAACTGCTGGGATTGGGGTAGAATCAGATAAGGAGATTATTCCAAAGCTGAAGGTCATCTCATAAACTCCTTACCAAATCTTGACAGTGTTCCAGTGAATGCACATCCTCAGAATCTTCCCATTATAGGAGTGTGTCCCAAAGGCTTGTCAGAGCCGGGAGAAATCAAAGAGGCCATTATATATAAGCTCTTCATTTTATAAATGAGGTACTTGAGGCCCAGAGAGGTGACATGACTCCCCCGAGATCCCATGAGCCACTCACTGAGGTTGAAGCCCCAACTCTCTGACTCAAGTTGGTACTCTTTCAAGAGCATCACACTATCAACTTGAGGAACAAGATTATTGGGAGAAAAAAAAAAAAAGCAAAAGCACTAGACAAAGAACCCAAGACCTAGGTTTGTGTCCTGGTTACCCTGCTTTCCAATTTCCTACACCTTATCAAGCATTGAAAGTGAAGATTTCATGAGAAAATCATGTGGAAGTGCCTAGTAACTGAACCTAACACATAGTGAGTGTTCAAATAAAAAATGCCTTTCAAATCTGAATCCCTCAAGGAAGTAATATTTGGTTGAGGTAATTCATGTGAACATATTATACAAAATATAAAGTGGTATAGAAGTGGAAAGAACTGTTATATTTTTAACAGTAAAACAAAGACCTTTTAAATAGGATTGCAATGGATGAGAGAAATTATTACTTTCAATCTCATGGACAAGTTGCAGCAATATTTATGCTCTTAAACTACCAATGCTTGCAATTCTGCATCCAAACTCTGAGTCTTGGACATAAGCATTCATCTTGACTTGAAAATAAATCCATTCTATCTGGACCAACAGGAAAGACACAGTGCATAGCAAATATACTGAAATAAATAGCTTAAGTGTAGGCTCTCTTTTGCTGATTATAGCCAGCTGGGTCAACTATCTCCAGAAATAATTCAAGATGCCCTTGAAATAAGAAAACACTACTTAAAATACTCCTAAATATTTTATGGACACCAAAATAAAATGGATTGGGACTATAGTAAACTTACTCCTACTCTTAAAGCTTATGAAAAATAATCTGTCATTATCTATTAAGCCCTCCTGGGGTATGAGGATGAGGGGTGGGGCAGGTAACTAGCACTAGAGAAGCCCTCTGCAAGATGTTTGACTTACATGGTCTCATTTAATTCTCCCTCTATCACTATTATTATTCCCATTTCAGAGAGGTTGTCAAATCTCCTTAGAGTCAAATCCTGGTCTGTCTTTCTACCACATGCAATCAACACACTGGAAAACACAATCTTACATGCACCACAGATATACCTTTCTAATGAATCAGATCTAAAACCCAAAGCAGAAATCTAAAGCCTCAGAGCACTCTTTGGGAATTTGGGAGTCTATTTGGATAACTGGGGTTTTTTTCCTTTCTCTGTAATAAAAAGATAATAATACCTTACTATGTAAAAAACTTTAGAAAGTATTTATTTTCAACGGCATAGCTAAGATTTAAAACCAAGTTTTTTGGGGCACCTGAGTGGCTCAGTCAGTTAAGTGTCCAACTCTTGTTTCTGGCTCAGGTCACGATCTCACTGTTCTTGAGTTCAGGCACCACTTTGGGCTCTGGTGGTGTGGTAGTGTGCAGCCAGCTTGGGATATTCCCGCTGCTCGCTCTCTATCTCTCTCTCTCTCTCTCTCTCTGCCCCTCCTCTGCTCACATGCATGCTCTCTCTCAAAATAAATAAATTAAAACTTAAAAAAAAAATAAAATAAATCCATGTTCTAACTCCAAATCCAGCCCTCTTCCCACCAGAGCCTGTCTCAGGGAATCGAAACAAGAGTTCAGATACCTAATGGATGACAATATAGTCCTCCAAAAAGAGTCTTCCAGAGGAGAAAAGAATTCCAATAGTATCATCACCAAGATAAGGCCATCATAGAAGCTATTGCCTTGATTGGAAAATCAGCAAGCAAGGGATAATGGTCTATTATTTTCTAATTTCCCATATATAAAATATGTATTAGCCACCTGATGAAACCATCACAAACCATAAAAAGGAGCAAAAAAAGGAAACTTTTTTTTAATCCAGTAGAAACATTCTTGGGAATTGATATCAAAATGAGGGGAACGGGTAGGGGGAGGACAGAATCCCTACAGGAAAAGTTGCAGATGTGAAAACATTCATTGCAATACCATGTAAACAGCGAAACGTTGAAAATAAACTACAAATCCAACAACAGGAGAATTGTTAAATGAACTGTGGTACACCAACCAGATGGTATTTTATGTAACTGTTAAATAGGATATTTCTAAATACTGGATAGTTGAAGCTAAAAAGTACAGGATACATTAAATCAAAAAAAGAAAAAATTACTCTGTCATGCAAAAATAACATATGCATATAAGCAAGAAGCAGAAGAGAACATTAAAATGACAACTATTGATTTATAAGGATAACAGAATTATAGATGGTTTTGTTCTCCATTTTTAAATTTCCAGTCCATTTGTTATAACTTATTTCTAGTTGAGCTTAGCATTATTCCAAACTGACTTTCTTTTAGCCAAATAACAGAAAAAGGCAAGACATTTACAATCTCTTTGGGGAATCCGTGATTTTTTTTATCCACTGTGTGTAAGTTCTTGTAATTGATCTTTGTCATTCAATTCAATGTCACCCAAATTTACAGATCTTTGTTTCAAGGTAATGTAGATAAATGAGTCTCACGTTAGACTATTGACATTATCTTGGCACTTGTGCACCTCAGCACTTTGGATGTTTGATTAACACGTAATCCAGGCTTGGGAAAGCTAAGAAGTTGATGTAAGAAGTCTTCTCCTTTCTGCACAAAAAAAGCATGGCTCAGAACTGAGCCCAGGAATCCATTCCACTCTGGTATAACACACTACTTATATGAATTACTTAGCCTCCTGTGTCTAGTTGCTTCTCTCTGACAGAACAAAGGTGGGAATCCCAGCTCCACCCACGTCACTGGGCAGTGATGAGAGATGCCCTGAGGTGCAAACAAGTGCTGAGCAGAGCTCTAGGCAGGGGCTTCCAAGATAGGAACAGCTTTTCAGGTGTTGCACAAGTGATAAAAATTACCATTTACTTAATGCTGTCAGGCACTATGATCAGCATTTTATATGCATTATTCATATATTTTAAAAATTATTCATATATTTTAAAAATATGCATTGATCATCTACTCTGACAGATGTTGGTACATGTAGGCCCATGGAATACATTGGAGAGAAAGTCAAACCCTTGCCCACACGGAGCTGACATTCCTGCAAAGCAAGACAGAAAATGAAGAGCAAACATAAAAAAGTAACTTATTGGATACGTTAGAAGATAATGGGGGGAAGATAAAAGTAGCATTGTGTAAAGGAGGTCCTGAGTACAGGGACAGAGGAAATTTTAAATGGGGTGGTCCAGGGTAGCCATCACTGTGACATTTGGGCAAAGACTTGAAGCTGAAGCAGCTGGTCATGTAGATATCAGAGAGAAGAGCACTGCAGGCAGAGAGTATTCTGGGACAAAGAAAGAAAGGTTGGAGCTTGCCTGACATGTCTGTCAAAAATTAACGGGGCTTCTGTGACTGGAGTAAGAGTGCAGAGAAGAGAGAGTAATCAGAAATGAGGTCAGAGAGGTAACAGGGAGTCTGATCACATAGGACCTTGTAAAACACCAATGTAAGGACTTCGGCGTTTATTCTGAGAAAATTGACAGAGGGTTGGATCAGAGGAGTGACATGATATACTTTCATTTTAACACGATCACTCTGCTTAATATATTGAGAATAAACCATGCATGGTGGGGCAAGAGTAGAATCCAAGAAACTACTGCAAAAACAGGAATGGTAGCATAAACCAGGACAGCAGCAGAGGAGTTGGTGAAAAGTAGCTCAATTCTGTGTTAATTTTGAAAGTGAAGCACACAGATTTGGTGGCATGCTGAATGTAGGATATGAGAGAGGAGTCAAGGATGACTGTATGGCTTCTGACCTGAGAAGGTGGAGGGATCAGGTTGCCATCCTCTGATGTGGCAAGATTAAAAATGAAATTGTCTTGATAATCCTCACCAAACCTATGATGTAGGTAATGTTATCCACATCTTACAGATCAGAAAACTGTTGTTTATATGGTTAAGTGACTTACCCACAGATCACACAACTATTCAGCTATAGAGCCAGGATTTAAGCTCTGGTTTATCTGACTCCAAAGCCTAGGCATTTTAACACTGCCTATTGCTGCTTTGCAAAGCAAAAGCTAGGAATATCCAAGTTTTGCCGTGAGTGACCACATACTCAGAATCTCATAAATGTGTAGACATAAGACTATTTTATTAATAATTGTGGCAAATGGAAAGGGATTTCTAGTACTGGTCATGATGAGAATCAAGTGCCCAAAGAGACCTGACTCACTCCCATTTACCCTTCTGTCAGTAACCCTCCATGGTGCCCAGTTGTGTGATATAGCACTCAGGATTACATATGAGTTTGTTCAGCTTCAATTATAATAACTAAGAGATCTCAACATGCTAATCCAACATCTGGCAGCAGTTGTTGCATGGCTGGTTCCCATTAGGATCATCTAGGAATCCATAAAAGTATGGATTCCACCATTTGCAACTACATGAATGGAACTAGAGGGTATTAACGCTAAGCAAAATTAGTCAGCCAGAGAAAGACAAATATCCTATGACTTCACTCATATAAGGAATTTAAGATACAAAACAGATGAACATAAGAGAAGGGAAGCAAAAATAATATAAAGACAGGGAGAGGGACAAAACATAAGAGACTCTTAAATATAGAGAACAAACAGAGGGTTGCCGGAGGGGTTGTGGGAGGAGGGATGGGCTAAATGGGTAAGGGGCACTAAGGAAGACGCTTGCTGCAATGAGCATTGGGTGTTATACATAGGGAATGAATCACTGCAATCTATTCCTGAAATCATTATTGCACTCTATGCTAGCTAACTTGGATGTAAATTTAAAAATTAATTAATTAAAAAATACAGATTCGAAGCCCCCCCCCCAACCCCCTCACCTATAGAACTAGAATATCCTGGGGTAGATTCAGGAATCTTTATTTTTACAACTGATTCTTCTGCAGTCTTGCAGGCACCAGTTAGTTAAATGGTGCTTGAGAACTTCTGAGTTAAGCAAGAACAGTAGGGACAAATGGTTGGGCTGCATTAGTTTACTAGGTTAGATGTGCTAGCTAAGGTTAAAACATGTCACTAGTCAATACATGGCCCCTGAGTAGTAGTGGCAGTCTCACCTGGAAAATTGTGAGAAGTTCAGGCTCTCAAGCCCCATTCTACACCTATTGAATTCGAACCTGGATTTTTAGCAAGGTTACCCACTGCTTTGCAGGCACAGTGAAACCTGAAAAGCACTGGAACATATTAACAAATCCTAACTGGACCCTACTCTAGGGTCACATGGGCTGCAGATGGCTCAATGGCTGTTTTTGGTACAGTTGACTTTTATATGCAGCTCAGTTGGTCCTGGACTGGGTGCTTTACAAAATATATCATCTTATTTACTCCTCACGACAACCCTACAAGATAAATATTATTATTCCCCCCTTTTTTATAGGTGAGAAAACTCAGAAAGTTATAGTAACTCAGCAAAGGCCTTTTCTAAGAATCAAAGTTAGGATTTGAACCCAAGTCTGTTTATTCTCTTGAGTACATGCTCATCACACTGTACCATATTGCTTAAGATGAATAGCCAGTTGAAGGCTCAGCCAAATTCAGGAAAACTCATACAGGCAATCAGGTAAAACATGGAGCTCATTGTCCAAGAATGTCTGTAAGGGGATTCAGAACAACATGTCATTGAATCAGGCTTCTTCACCCAAGCTTCAATCACATTAGATACCTGCCATTACATTTTTATAAAACAGCAGGCCTGGCTACTCTCTACTGCACACATAGTGTGGCATCTGGCATCTGGCTGGCTCTTGGGATGGCATGGGCCATGTTCTACATGAGGTGGGAGGCACCCTGTGCTATCTGTAGCAGTCACAATCCTGTAATGAGTAAACTATTCCCTTGGAGTAAACTACTCACCCATGTGCGGTAAACAACCAGAACAGCTGCTTCAGGGTGAGCCAAGCAGTACCATTTATGTGCCATCAGGTTCCCTAGAATTCTGCAGGTAGCAATAATAATCATAGCAAATTCTTGTAGAGTGCCTTGGAGTCTGAAAATAGCATTGACATTTGTTGTTTTATTTGACTCTTAGAGAAGTCCCAAAAGTTAGATATTTTACTGATGAAAAAACAGATTCAGAAAGATTGATGACTTCTGCAAGACCACATAGCTAGTAAATGGCCAAGCATGTACTCAAACCTATGTCTTCTGATTTTAAATTCTTTGTTATTAGCCCAAGACAGTGCATGTAAATAGTTTAACAGTCGAGTCCCAGAGCTACATAAATCAGGGAGGATTTCCAGTATGGATACACTGAAAGTTGTAGCCTTGTTAAAGAAATTTACTACTGCTGAACCTGAATCTAAACATGTCTTTTTGGAGAAAGGTTTTGGAGAAGCCTTTGGTTTCCAAAGGCCAGAGAACATCCACCTCCTCCCCATGCCCAGAGGTCTTCACAAGGAGCTAGTTTAACTGAATAGAAGTGAGGGTTCCCCTGATAGCAAGGACAGCTTCACAAACTCCCTAGCTAAACTCCGGAGGCTCTTCAGGCCTACTCCCATTGTTACATGGAAAACTAAGTGCCCCCCTGTCCCAGCCTCTCCTTCCTTGCCTTCTCTATAAATGTGTAAAGCAGTTAACAACATTCTTCTACAGAGTGCCTTCCACGGCATTACCCATCTCTGTAGACCAAACACACCTCAATGCACAACTATGGAGATTCAGGGGATCCTATGTACTCCACTACTCCTCCACTTGTAGATAATTCTCAGTAAATCTTTTCATAATGAACACCACACATCATCAGTAGTGTGGGTTACTATATACCACATACATATGGTGGCATCAAATGTGGTGGGTTCATTCATTCCAGTGTTACAGGATTTTGGAAGTGGGAAAATAATTTAACCAGACTACTGCAATTGGAAAACCTCACTGCTGGGTAACAGTGGTAGGTCACCCGTCATCTGGGAATGTCACTGACCGGACAGCTGTGAAATTTATACCATTAAACATGGAAGCTCAGTAGGTCTGCAGTTAAAGGGCTTCTAAAGAAGATAAGAATGCTCAAAACATGAGCATTTTTACTACATTGGAAGTCTTTTTTGAGCCATAAGAAAAAATAATAGGTTATCTCAGAGACAGAGAGGTGGGGCACCCCATCCCCTACAGGACTACAATTCAGCTAACAGGGCAGCTGACTCCCTTGGAAACAGTAGAAGCATATCCAGAAGGGAAACAGGACAGTCTCCCTTTATAATGCTACTAGAGCCATGGAAGTCAACCCCAGTAGATATGAAATAGTTGATATGAAATGTGGCAAATCTAACAGAGGCCCAAGGGAAACATCACCAGAAGCAAGTGTGTTAGTATGAAAAACTAGAATTAAACTGTCTCTTCTATCATAAATGTCCAAGCCAGAGACATCCTTAGAGGTTTTAATGGTTAATTTGCATGAAGAAGTATGCTATCAGCCTTGTTGAATGAAGCTGACTGGCCTGTTATGGGGAGACTTTCATATGACTCTCACCATAGAGTGAATTCTCTGGGTTGACTAAGAATAATGGGAGAAGCATCACTGTCTTAAATTGGGTACTTTGTGGAACTGTGTATACACACCCATTGTGGAGATTTCCTAGAAGAAGTGGATATAAGTAGAGAACACAAGGTTGTTCTCTAGGATATCCTAGGATATCCTACTTTGGGATATCTTACTCTGCTGGCATGGTTATAAGACCCAAAGGCATCAGGGGAGAGAACTCCAAGCAATAAGGCTTTGACCTAGGTAATGCTGGATGATTTGATACAGGCAGCACCCCCTAATTGGACAAATGGACAATGGCCTTGAATTTTCTCCTGCACTCTGGAGTAAAGGGTAAAGAGCCTGCTTCATCCTCAAAGAGGAATAATAAACATACCTCTAGGAGATTCAGACAGTGAATAACTTTCTGCATTCTTATTATAGATATGGTCAAAGAGCTCCAAAAAGCTCTCCCTGAGAATCCCAAACACTGGATTGGAATGTAATCTCATTACTATGTTTATCTATATAAGTCCTTAGCAAACCCAGATGCAGAAACTTCATTGACTTCCCACTCCTACACAGTGACATAGAATCAGCTGGGGAAACGGGAGAGAATTTCATAAGCCACACAGTAGGGGATAGAATAAGGAAAGACAAATCCTGATGACTTGGAGGCTGACTTCCATTCCCCCTTTGGTAACTTAATAGAGCACTGACTCAGTAGGTATGGGTTAGTTCAACAAACATACCATGACCAGTACCTGAGCCTTTCTGATGGCTTCTTTTTTCTAACAAGACTACTTGTTCAAGCATTCCAATTTGCAAGAGACTGGGGAGTTTCTCAGGATGCAAGACGTTGAGTTCTATAACCTAAACAACAGTCCCAGGCAAAACAGGATGGTTGGTGACCCTATCAACCAGAAACCTTCTATTCTAACAGTAATATAGATGTCCTTCTGGCTCTGTAGCCTTTACATATATGGAGCATTTGGGAAGTTTCTCTCCTGAAACTCCAAGCATGGAACCTATCCTTGTGGGATAATAAGACTATGGGGTTTTTGTCCTTCAACACTTCAGCTTCTAAAATTTTTCCCTTAAAAAATCTTTTTTATATCTGCACAATATGGCATTAGTGTGAGCATGTCCCTTTGCACATCATTGTTCTTGCCAAATGAGTGAGCTTCTAAAATTCTGCCAATAACTTCTGCACAGGCAAGACACTGAGTCGACACACTAGAGCAGTCGAGAAAGATACAGAAAGTTGCAGGTCTATACCAATGCAGAGAAAAGCCATGTGCTATATGGGCATGGATCAGAACAAGTGAACAAGAAGAGACAGCCAGCTCACAGACATCTATTGTTTGGCCCACTCATGGCTTTTCTCTCATTGACTCTGAATGTCTAAATGGCCTTGCAAGAGCTCTGTAGGTCATTATGAATCCCAAACCCCTATTGCCTCACTCTTGGCCACTCTACTTATCCACTGCTTCTTGTAGATCTAGAAGTACACTGTTGGATCCCCTAACTAACCTATAGAGTCATAGGCACTTCCAAAAAAAAACAAAAGAAATCTTTGGCATAGGGTAGAGGTATCAGCAGGAAGTTTGGCACAAAG
This sequence comes from Felis catus, assembly GCF_018350175.1. NCBI lineage: Eukaryota > Metazoa > Chordata > Mammalia > Carnivora > Felidae > Felis > Felis catus. Next base: position 49,830,516 of record NC_058377.1, on the reverse strand, counting down.
TAAACACAAAAGCCCAGAAGGTGTGGAGGAAAGGGTTAAAATGCTACAGTTATTGTTCCAGATGTTATCACCTCATGTCAGGATAACTAAAATCTGCTAATAACCTGTCTCCATGCTTCCAGAAATCCTTCCCTGTATCTTCCCTGAGCACTGACATGGTTGCCATCTGCACACCACTTCCTTACTCATCTGTACATCCCCCAATGCCCAGCTTGTGGTAATGCAAGCACCTAATAATGACTTATTAACTTAATGTGACAATTTGTCCATTGATTTAAAACTCTGATGGCTCCCCCATCTGTACCACCATGCTTTTCAGTCTTTTCTTAAACCTTTCTTAAAGACTTTTCTTAAACCTTTGTTAAAATGAGTGTATTTGGAAACCCAAAATGCAAAGGAAATAAAGTTGAGCTGCCCTGGTTGAACTGGAGGAGGAGGCGTGGAATCTTTCCCCACTGTCCCTCCTCCTCTAGCAATGGTGTCTGAAAAGGAGTAGGAAACATCATGAAAAATACTTTGAAAGCCACTTACTTACAGTGTGTTAAAGCTGAACTCAAAGGCTCTCCATAAGTATATCCACATGCCTCTTAATTCTCTCATCCTCTCCAATGTGAACCTTCTCCTTCAGGTTGTTCAGCAATCTCTGAGTTTGCCCTACTCATCCTCACCTCTTCCTGGAGTGACTTTTCTACTGGAATCTTTCCATCCTCCCCTCCGTTTAGATAAGGTATCTAAACCCTACCTTATCCTTCAAAGTCTAACTCAAATCCATCTTCTTCCCTCATCCCCATCAACTAGGCCCACAATGAATCTTCCTTTTAGGAAAATCAGTGTTTGAATCTCTGTCACCATTTTGGAGTATTCAGTACTTAGTCTGGCATGGTTAACTATTTCCTATGTATGTTTCAGTAATTTCTAAACTAATCTATTTGCTTACTTTGTAGGTCTGTTGGAGTTACAGATCACTTTAGATCAAGAGAGAGGAGTCCTATGATCCACTCTCTTCCTGTTACTGGAGTCATGCCTCTAGATGGGACCAGGTGCTGGTATTGTGGTATGTCAGCTCAAACATTACAAAAGGCAAGGGGATACATAGATGAATTCCTGTGGAGTTTGGAATAAACCAGGAACTCTCCAGATTAGTCACTAAAACCATGTTCTCTGTACTGAATTTATGTATCTTACCTTTTTTCCCATCTGAAGGGCTACGGCTGGAACTAGAAGGAATTGGACAATTGAAAAGCTTCAATGACATCTGATAGAATCATTACCAATATTATAATACAATGTATAACAATGTGATGCTAAGGCCCCAAGTGTAGGAGACACTGTCAGTGCTCTTTCTGTGCCCGTTCAGATCCCTCACTATTTACATTCATGTCAGAACCTGTGTCTTCTCATAGAGCTACCTCATGTTAACAGAACCCACTGCATGCACTGGAATTGCCTGGCATTTACACATACACACACCAGGAAAGGGAGGATTAGGTAGCCTACAACCAATAACTACTAATACCCCAGCTCCTTCTTCCATTGGCTGGGAGAATTCTGAAACATGTGCTTTGCAGTGTTTTCTAGAGTTTCTCTATGGAACAAAGCAACCATTTCCCACTCTGACAACTAACTTAAAGCTCATGCTTAAGTGGCTGACTTCCCTCTCCCCATCACTTCCTCCTCACTTTCTATGTTTCTTCCACCTTCTAATAAACTGAATGCATTCAAATCCTTGTCTCAAGGTCTCAAGCTGGGGAACCCAAACCAAAATACCAAAGCCATCCACCCAGAAATAGAGGTTATCAGAGATAGGCCTGTGTCAACATGAATTTCCTGAGATAAAGTGGCCAGGTAAGCATGTGCTGACCTCCTTCCCTACAAAAGGAAATTCATGCTTCCATACTTTACCTCAGAGACTGCATGTTCCTCTCCCTCCTTCCAGGTGAGAAGAGCATTAACAGAGGACATGAAGCCAGCCGAACTCCACAGTTACACAGACTCTTCTTTCTGAGTCTTCTCCTTGCTGTCTTCTATTCACATTTAAGTTCTCAACCTACCACATGACACATCTCCCAGGAAGCCTTCTCGGATCCTTCATTTCTCTCCCTCTCCCTCCCAAACACTCTCTTTCCTAGCACCAACAGCCTGTTCGTGATTGCTGCTTCTGGTACTTTCCACCAGACTAAATTCAAGGACTGTATCTCATCTGTATCTCATCTGCTGGGACTGTATCTCATCTTCATGTTTACCTTCAAAATATAAAACAGGGTCTGGCACAGAGTAAGTGCTTAAAGAATAATTGTTGCATGAATGACTGCAATTTTCTAGATACCTATACTTGTTCTGGTCATTGTTTACAATGTTTATGATCTTGGATCATATTCTCTTCCACTTACCAGAGTGAGTGACCTAAACTCAGGATACTTGGTTACAAAGGACCACAGAGATCTCTTAGGATATCACTTTCACAGGAAAACTCAGATCAGTACATTACAAGGCCAAGATTCAGAAAACCTGGCTTCTACCACTTTCAGATGCATAACCTTGAACAAATCTCAATTCTCTCATTCAACAAAGCCCCTGAATCTTTCTCCCCATCTATAAAACTGGGAATTTGCCTTACCTACTTCAAAGAACAGTGTCCTTGTCTCAATATTTATTGAGCACTAACTAGTTGCCAGATCCTCTGCCTGGAATTGAAAATATAACACTCAGCACTCAGACTGTCTGCAAGGAGCTGATACTGGTGATGATCCAATGAGATGAACAATGCATCCCACAAAGGGGGAAAGTGATATTCAGAAAGGTATGTTATCTGTGCATGTTCACACAGCTAGTTAAAAGAATAAACAAACTCCAAATACAGCTTTATGTAAACAAAATACCACCTTTCCATAGCCTAGAGTTTCAGGTTCCCCTCTTCCACCTACCTCTAGTGCAAGGCATATATGTTCCTGCCCTTGCTTTAGATTTTAGCTTAGCTTTATATTTCAGTTTATAATCTAATTTTAGCAGCTGGCTGGTGGTATGGCCAAAATTAGCTAAATACTAAAGGAATAAAATGGCAGGCACTCAATAAGTGCTGGCTGCATTGAATCAAATTGAATAGTTTCAGTAATTGGGTTTCATAAGACGTGGAAAGTCCAAGGACCTGAATGACTTCAAGCACTCCAGCTATCTCCAATCAGTTCAATTCAACTCCATTCCATTCCATAAGCCTTTACTGACTGCCTCTGATGCAGGACACTGCACTAGGATGAATGATACAAAGCTGAACCTGTAGGACTAAAGAATATTTACAAAGAACTAATCTTAAGTGAAAGCAGCTGCTACCATGCCTGGTGCTTAGGTGCTGCCTGGTCAGTGTTTGTTGAGTGAATGAATGAATAGATAAGTTTGCATGCTCCTATGATATTTGCCTTTGTAAAATGGCAAATGCTCTGAGTCACATAAACCTTTATTTGAATCCTAGTGTGCTACTGAGTCTCAGTTTTCTCATCTGTAACATGGTGATAATATTGCACCCCCCCCACCCCTTTTTTTAAATAAATAGTTTCTTGAACATTTAAGAAAGAGTGAGTTTGATGCTGGTTGCACTGCACTACTAAATGACGGATTTTAGAGCTCCTCCTTTGTACCCATGCTTCCAACATCTTTAGGATCTGGTCCTAGAAGCATAGACTAGAATCCTAACTGCTCAGAGACTTTGGGAAAGTCCGTTCATCTCTCCAAGACTTAGTTTCTTCATCTATAAAATGGGGACAATAATAGCAGCTAACTCACAGGATTATTGTGAGGACTAAGTAAGATAACATGGGGAATAAATAAACATTAAAATATATATATATAACATGGAGAAAGTTCCCCTCTCAGTGCCTGGCACAGAGTAAGCATTAGATAAATAATAGTTCTCTTCCCTTACACTGCTTCCTTCTTGCTGCCTTAACCCTAGCACACCACTCATAACTCACTTCTCGACTTTCCATTGAGACCTTCCAGTTGACATTTATTAATGCTTCTGCCTGTACCACATCAAAAGCAGAAGCAGAAAGATCTCTCCCAACCTGAAATATACCATCTGTTATAACTGGGGGTGCAGCCACCCCACAGCACAGGAGCCTCATCGTGGGCCACCTAATTGCCAAGAAGATGGATCCTGTACCAGTTTCAGGTCATGAAAAGGAAAAGAATCACGCTAGGCCCTCTTTAACTCAAAAGAGAACCAACTCAGCTGTGCTCCCACCTGCCCAGAATTCAGAGTAAGCTTAAAGAGAAATCCCACCTACTGGAGGATGCTGAATCTGTGTGGAGGTCACGAAAGGCACCCATGGGCTCAAGGTGGCTGCTGCAGGAAGGAGGACTCTATTGATGAGCTTGCAGCGCCACCCGGTGGGAATTCTGGCCAATACAGCTAATTTAATCCTCAATCAAAAGCATCGATTTGTGGAGCCCTGTGATTCCATCAGCGTCAACCCTTACAGGTTTGTACCATGACTATCTACCAAGGGAAATAGATCCATCACCCCTTTTCTTAGCAATCAACATATTTCACTATTAATCACACCTTCCCCTGGGGAACTGTAGTGTGGGAAGTATGAGGGGGAGAAAGCATTGTATGGACCTGAGTTCAAATCCTCCAATTCCAAACCTACTGAGCTGTGGGTGGCCTAGGGCAACTTACTGCTTAGCTTCTGCATTTTCAGAACAGAGTTAGTTGTACTAACCTGGCGACATCTGTAAAGAATTAAATCAATTCTGTATGTAAAACACCTGGAACTCAGTAAATATTTGTTCACCACCACCGCCACCCCCCAACTACCACCAGCGTAAACTAATATGAGCTCACTATATATACAGACATCTTACTCAAAGCAAGGAAGGTTAATGTCGAAATTAGTCCTTGGGTCCCATTTTCATAAAGCTTGTTAAGTGTTTAAATAACAACTTCCTGTTACTTTCTTCATAACCCTCTTCCCCAGAGACCTCAGTTAAGAGCCTCTTATTAAGATCCTTTTTTTTCCTTCTGTCTCACAAGAGAGGCCACACAAGAATTTGTGTAAAAGAGGGATTAAGCTTTCAAAGATTCAAACCTAATGATTCCCTGAAGAAAAAGGAAACAATAAAAACGATGTAGATAGAGCCCTGGCAACAGACCCTGAGCACTGGGTGCTAGGTGAGCCTGTCTCCACAATGGGTTGGAAAAGACTTAATGAGGGAAGATCTGATATCATGATGGAATTGTGGCATCAGGCTACAGTGTTCAGGCTAGAAAGGAATTTAAACATCATCTCTCCCAACCCTTCATTTTATACGGAAGTAAACTAAGGCCCATGAGAATGGAGCTTTGCAAAGATAACATGAAATTAGTGACAGAGATGGAGACAAAACCCAGATCTCAAGCAGAGAGCAAGGCTGTTTGACATATGAAAAAAGAAGCCTTTCAAATCAGCAGGGAAAAGAAAGATTAACCAATAAATAGCACTGGGACAACTAGCTGGCCATCTTAAAAAAGGAAATAAAGCTAGATTCTTACCTTGCTTCCAATACCAAAATAAATTCCAGAGAGATTTTAAAAACACTTACATAAAAACAAAGAAATATAATTAGAGAAGTAACAGGAAAAATAGGTTAATAGTTTTATAAACACTTTCTAAGTATGCCATAAGTCCCAGAAGCCAGAAGGCACATTTCACGTAGGTATTTATCTTCCGCCTTTATTTTTTTTTGTAATGTTTATTTATTTTTGAGAGAGAGAGAGAGAAAGCACGAGCGGGGGAGGAGCAGAAAGAGAGGGAGACACGGATTTTGAAGCAGGCTCCAGGTTCTGAGCTGTCAGCACAGAGCCCAACGTGGGGCTAGACAACCGTGAGATCATGACCTGAGCGATAATCAGATGCTTAACTGAGCCACCCAGGTACACCTATCTCCTGCATTTAAACCAAGGAAGGAAGAGCCCTCCCTGCCCCAGCAACAACACACGAACAACTGCCTGCAGCCACTGAGAGACCTACACAACCTCACACTGTTGTCCTTCTCCAGTGAACTTCTGTTCAGAACGACCCTCCCCAATTTCCTCCTAAAACCTAATTAAACGTTGACTTTCTCTTTGTTTCTTCAGACTTGCCTATGGTTCACCACAGCCTGCTTTTCCCAAATTGCAATTCCTCTGCTATTCCTGAATAAACTCACTTTTTTTACTTAAATAAAATTGCTCTTTGTCCTGTTTAAAATCAACACTACCTTACGATAAAGTTTACTTGATAAATCAGACACAGTAAGAGATTAACAACAATAGCTAATAATGAAACAGAACAATAATAACAAACTACTACAATAAAAGTTAAGAGAACGCTGCCTCACTCTCAAAACACCGACGGTACTGTACTCACCCTTCTTGTGATAACTGAGAGACAACATCCCGCCTGCGTGACGGGATGACGTCAAGTGAATGACGCAGGCACTGTGACGTAGCGTTAGGCTACTTATTGACCTCCCTATGATTCGTCAGAAGGAGGATCCTCTGCTTCCAGACTGTGGTTGACCGAGAGTAACCGAATCTGCGGACCGCGAAACCGCAGATACAGAAGAATACTGTATCCCCCTTCCACGGGGCTGGAGGATGCCACCTAGTGCGGAGGTGCAGGTCCAGCGTCTGTCCTTCACAGGCTGGGCGTGGTGGTGCTTCTAGCAGCAGCAGAAACATGCCCCAGAGGCAGTGCCCAAGTGTTGTAACGGATCTGGCCTCTGCCAGATGGGCTGGTGGTGGACCCTCTTCTGGATACCAGTAGTTCTTTGAAAATCTGTGAGCTCCTGGCTTATAGCCAAACCAGAGGGTTCCGTCCAGGTGCTACAGGCTCAGACGTTCACTCAGAGCCACTTCCCCAGAGGGCAAGAGAGCTGCAAGAGGGCTGGCTTCTGTGCACTCGCCACTCTTCCCCATCACTAGGATCACCAACATCGATCTCCCAAAGCAGAAGATAGATGCATGCAGGAAGGAAAGGGGAGAAGAGTAGAACACCCGGCCTCCCAGAGGGACTTTTTACAGCTATTGACCTAACGCTTCCCCAGAGCTTCCCATGGGCTCTATTAAACCTTTTATTCGGAGCAGGGTCCCAGCCTGGTATACATCTGCAGGTGAAAGATGTCATCCCTCAAGATGTGCTTGAGGGTGAGAGAAGCTGCCAGCTGCTTTCACCAAAAAAGAATAGTTAATGTATGGTAGGGCTCTCCCTTACACCAGGAATGTGAACTGTAGGAATTTGCCTCACAGAAATACTTGAACAAGGACACGACAATAGCCATTGTAACAGAAAACTGAAAACGACATAAATGTTCATAAATATGAGTGATTAAGAAAATTATAGTATATCCATACCATACATACAGTGCCACACAGCTTTAAAAGCAATGAGGTAGATTTATGTTTACTGATGTGAAAAGATATGCAAGTTTCTTTAGTAATTGAGAAGGCATACCTCAAAGCATTTTTATAATATCCTCTTCCTCATTTTTAAGAGATTCTCTATAAAAATAACAAACACTACAAGCCAGATACTCTAAGTACTTTGCATATATTAACTCACCTACTCCTCATAACAACCCTATGGGGTAGGTGTCCATTTTACACTTAGGAAAACTGAGGCATAGGGAGCTTATGTAACTGCAGTTAAGCCCATGAAGCTAACAGGGACTGAGAGTTATCATTGTAACCAGGCAGGCTGGGTCCAGAGTCCAGCATCTCAGCACCACACCCCGTTTTTCTCTGTAGGTAGGTCTGCCTGCATTTGTTTGGAAAGAAACCCAAGAAAACTCTTCTTCTTTTTTTTAATATATGTATTTATTTTTGAGAGATAGAGCAGGAGTGGGGGGAAAGTGCGGGGAAGGGGGGAAGGATGGTGGGTGGACAGAAGATCTGAAGCTGGCTCTGTGCTGACAGCAGCAAGCCCATGCAGGCTCGAACTTATGAACCACAAGATCATGACCTGAGCCAAAGTTGGACGCTCAACTGACTGAGCCACCCAGGCTCCCAGAGAACTTTCAACACTAGTTACCTTCAAGAGTCAGGATTAGGAAACTGAAGGAATAGAAGGAAAAGTTTTATCTTTTAACTTATGGCTTTCTGTACAACTTGACTATTTTTATAATAAGCATGCATTGCCTTTACAATATAGACACATATACATGTGCATGTATATATACATACATAAACGTATACATATATTTGTTATTTACAACTGAGTCTCTAGACTTGGACTGATGCCGTCATCCACCTTCGTCCTAATCCCACTGATACTCCCTACGCTGATTTGCGAAAATCCTACTCAGCCTTTATTCATTCAGCCATTAACACTGAATCTGCTCTGAGTGCCTGATCACTGTCTCGCTTGAAACCTGCAATGACTTTCACCAGTCATGACAAAGTCTGTGATGCACTTCATACTAAAACTTTGGCACTTAAACCCTTGGCCCTTCATACTCAAACTTCATACTTGGGCAACACTATACTATTAGTTGTTCCCTGCTCACAAATTTCTGTCACTAGTTTCCTGGATTGCTCTTATCCAGCCATCCATTTCTACCCTCACTTGAACTCTTACTCATCTTTTAATGACAGTTCAAGAAGTACCTCAGCATAGAAGCTTTCCCCAAGCTCCTCACTGATGTCCTTCCCCATCAAGAATGAGTTTGGGGCCTCTCCTCCTGCTCCCATAAACCCTGCATGTGTCTCAATCCTAGGACTTCACACCTCATTTTAATTGCCTGATAGGGACACCTGTCTCCTGTGAGCTCCATGAGGGTTCTGTGTTCATCCTTGCTTCCCAGGCAACTAGCATAGAACCTGGAAAAGTATAAATCCTCGAGAACATCTGGGAACTAATAGAAAATATTGAAAATAATAGTTCGTCCAGTCATATGCCAGGCATTTAACCCTTTACATGGATTAGCTGTCAGTTAATTCTCACAGAAGCCCTATGATGGAGGAACTGTGATTATAGTTCTAGCCAAGAGGCCTTTTAAAAGCACAAAGTGATTATGTTATTTGCCTAAATTTGCACAGCTGGAATGTAGTAGTAGTCAGATATAGATCCAGACGTGTGACCTCAGAACCATGGGCTGAACCCCTGTGCTACCAGCTGCCTCTTGATGGAGAGCTAAGTACTCTAATTCCATGCTTTTAACTCCTCTCCAGGTCCCCCATCACTGCTAAGCTCTGACTTGGGAATGTAAAACCCATGAAGCCCATGCTTTGTGGAATACATACAGATGTCATTTCCTTGTTCCATCAAAGCTCCCAAAAGAGAAGCCAAATATTGACATTTGTGTTACCTCAGTGATAAGCCAGAGCCTGGAGCCTGGGAGCTGGCACTAAGGTGAGTATCTTCAGAAGGAAGGAAGGGAAGGAGGGAGGGAGAAAGGAAGGTATCTCACCTCTTCTGAGTCAGTTGTCAGTGTAAAAAGCAACTTCAAAACAGCATCTCAGCCTCTTTCCTATGTTTACTCTCTCTCGCTCTCTCTCTCTCTCTCTCTCTCTCTCTCTCTCGCTCTCTCTCTCTCTCTCTCTCTCAAGAGAATAGGATGGTCCTTTCTCTCTTCCAGAATTCCTAGCTTCATCTAAGTGCCTCAGAACTGGCACTGCAGCGCCACCTTGTGTTCAAAGGCCATTATGTCACCCCAGTTGAAGCATGTAAATAAGGTAGAAGTCACTTTTTTTCCAGGTTGATGAATGTTAATGGTCATACACACAGTCATATATACCCCACCCTTTGATAAACGGTATTTTATCAAAATTTATCAAATTTTATCAAATGTGGTGGACACAGTGTGCTCTGCTTACATTCCCTGTCAGTAAAGGAGTGCACCACTATTGACAGCATTTTGGTGTCAGCCCTAAGAATTGCCTCAGCTGCAGAGAGCTGCCTTGCCCAAGGTCACATCCTTCCTAGGGAGACTTATATACAATGTCTGATTGACACAGTGATGTAAAGGCTGGTGATCCTGGCCCAACAAAGATACCCCTGAAGAGCCATTCTCTCTCCAGAGCTCCCCCATGGGTTGGTTGGGGCTGTCACCAGACCTGCATTCAAAGAGCTTCCCCCTCTGCCCAGTCCTGCTTCCTGTCCCTCTTTTCCATAAGTGTCTATCTGAAGGGCACATGTTAATAACCATCCTACACACTAAACTGCATCACAGAATCTACATCCACAACACTGTGTCTCTGAAATGTGGAAGTATCTCTGTTTATTCCTCTATTCAAGAAGCATTTTCTAAGCCTGCATGTACTAAGGAATGAATTAGAAGATCGAATTCTCTATTTCTATAATCTAGAGCTTAAACTCGTCTAAATGCAGCTCCTAATTCTGTCAGCTGGTTTATAGGCAGGCAAGAGTACAAATAAAGCAGGTGAACCAATTAATAGTAGCAAAACCCCCTTTGAGGTGCTGCAGTAACTAAAATAAATAGAACATCAGGGCCACATTGATGTTTTATCAATGTCATACGACCTGCCAATCATGGGGAAAGGGACAAATATTTCCCACATGGATACAAAGGGTACATTTTGAAATTGTTTTTTTAAGTTAGAAGTGAGGAGGGGGGTAGAAAAAGGACCTTTCCTGTGGCAGCATTTTGTTACCCCTCTTCGCTTTAGCCCCTATCCTTAACTGAAGCAATTAAGGGCATTCTTGGGGAGATGTCAGATGCTCCCAATACTCTGACCCCTAATTCAGAGATGCAGGTCCTGGGAATTCCCCACCTATTTTCTAAATGTGAGCTCCTCGAATCTTCCATCATGAATTTCAACATTAGGGAAGCTAAAGCACCTTCACTCAATGCCAGCCTCACAAAAAAACCATACCACATAGACTACGTATCACCTAGCAGGAGGAGAAAGCCAGGAATTCTAAGGAGGTGCATGTGTTGTCTCTAGTAGCTCTGAATAGTTAACAAAATGCAGAACTATATGACCTATAATACCACTGAGTGGACACCCAATATTCTGTCTATCCAGCACCTTCACACCTTCACCATCTGGGGTACAACAGCTTCTTCTAGGAAATACTCTCTTCTTGCTCTAACAGGGGATGTTATGTCTGTATGTGGTTCTATAACCTCTGTCAACACCAACGTGGGGGACAGACCCCACCTAACAAAAGAAGTATGGATTTGCAAACCCCTGGAGGGAAACCATAGCAGGGGGCACCCTAGTAAGAAATAAACATACCAAGTACTAAAAGCTGGTTTGTTACACTCTAAATAAGTCACACACCTCTCTAGGTCTTCTTCGTCTGCAACAAAAGAAAAAACAGTACCCATTTTATGGCCTACTATGTCACGTGCCATGCTTGGGCTTTACTTACACTGCTGCCCTCACTTTTCTCAACTACTCAGGGAAGCCATTTTACAGATGAGAAAGTGCTGGCTCAGAGAGGTTAAGCAACTTGCCCAGTGTCACGGAGCTGGGAACTGGCAGAGCTCATGTTTGAACCTAGGTTTGTTTAACAGCAAAGCCCAGCTTGTTTACCTCACATATTGCTGTCTCTTAATAGCGTCTCACACGTTCTTAAAAGAGTGTATGTGAAAGTTCTTCCTAGCATAGCACCTGTATCTCATAGGCACTCAATAAATGCTGGAAGAGAATGGCAGCTGTTCATTGGAAACTTGCACAATGGATTGCACAGCCCAGCCCACTGCCATCATATACCTGAACCTGTCAGTAAAGATGGTTAAATTACAACGAATATGGAAGAGGCAGTGCATGCTCCCTTACCCAGACCACCTCTCACCAAAACAGCGTCCAGGGGTCAGTTTCAGGTGCTACCAAGACCTGAGTGTGCCTGAGGATTTCTCCCGTCACTCCAGCTCTTCAATTCAATGAACGCGCTTTCTTCCTCTGTCTCAGGCGAGCAGTTTAAAGACTTTCATGTATTTTGATCACATCCCTCTGTTCCTGTGATTGATGCTTTTAGAATAAATGATCTACCCCTCAGTCACTAATTGCCTGAGTTTCAGGAATTTCTTCTGTGGTCACAGGAGAGTCAATGAGTCATTACTCACCCCCCTCAATCTCCTTCCAAGGCAAAACTGAAGCAGCGAAGCTGAAGCAATAGTATTTTATCGGCAGGTTTATGCAGAGACAACGAAGCATCTAACGGATCTAACGAATAAAAATAGTGAGGAGAATAGCATTCATGGCCCATACCCAACATATCTGATATCTAGTGGGGGTTATTTTTTAACATCTCCTTCCTCCATAAAATAAATTTGATTTCGGTAATAACCATGAACTAAAACAAATAATCAGGATGATAAAACAAGGAATGCAGGTGATAAAATTGTTCCCTTTTTTTGCACTATGTATATATATTCACGCCAATAAAATTAAAACTGAAATAATTATGGGCGCCTGGGTGGCTCGGTCAAGCATCCAACTCTTGATTTCAGCTCAGGTCATGATCTCACAGTTCGAAGTTCGAGCCCTGATTCGGGCTCTGCACTGACAGTGCGGAGCCTGCTTGGGATTCGCTCTTTCTCCTTCTTTCTCTGCCCCTCCCCTGCTCACACTCTGTCTCTCTCAAAATAAATAAATAAACATAAAAGAACTGAAATACTTAAAGTAGAAAACGAAGGAAATGTGGATTAAGACTTCATATTTATATTAACTTACTTTTGCTTTAAAAGAGAGGGCAGTACGTGGGGCTGAGCTGACAGCTCAGAGCCTGGAGCCTGCTCCGGATTTTGTGTCTCCCTCTCTTGCTCTGCCCCCTGCCCCGCTCATGCGCGCGCTCTCTCTCTCTCTCTCTCTCTCTGTCATAAATAAAACAGGGGTGCCTGGGTGGCTCAGTCGGTTAAGCGTCTGACTTGGCTCAGGTCATGATCTCACTGTTCGTAAGTTCAAGCCCTATATTGTGCTCTGTGCTGACCTCTCAGAGCCTGGATGGAGCCTGCTTTGGATTCTGTGTCTCCCTCTCTCTCTGCTTCTCCCTCACTCACATTCTGTCCCTCAAAAATAAATAAACATTTAAAAAATCTTTTAAGAAAAGAATAAATAAAACATTATTTTAAAAAAATTTTTAAAAATAAAAGAGAGGGCAGTAAAGACATAAAGAAATGCTTCCAAGAGACCGAACTGCATGATGTTCCAAGAATGATCAGCACAGAGAAGGATGGAACTGAAGTAACTCCAGTTTCTTCGTCTCCCAATCACTGTGCTATCCATTTTTATTTTAAATCTACTGCTTAAATGCAGACATATATAGATCCATAGGAAACCCAATGGGCTAAATGCCCCAAATGGGCTAAAACAATTCCACATCATTTTGAATTTACTTTCCACACCCACACATATAGCTGAGTCCACGTGTGTTGAGGGCTCATGGAAGAACTGTAAGTTCTCCAAATTAATTTCCATGTAAATTCCAATCTTTGATAAAAGATCAGTAAAAAAACATACTGGATGAAGCGTATATATGTGTACGTGTCATAATTATTCAAACTCCACAGTACTCACGGTGGTTTGTTTTTCTTCTCTTTCAGGGACAAGTAATTTGTAGCTGACATTGTTTAGAAGTCCTAGTTTATGGTGATAATAAAAAGCAAACCAGTTTCCAGACAGCTTTATTACTGTTTATAAATTCTCCACAGACAGTGCACCCCTTTACTGCTTATGCAGGGGGCAGACACTTCCACCTGCCTGTCACACCACTGTTACTGGCTACTGTTTCTGGATTCCTGCTTTGTCCACAAACTGTGCCACATACTTTAAATACACTACTTAAGCCTCACAACAATCTTGATAAATGAATTCATGTACACGGGACGTTGCCGAGCACACGGTGGGGCTTCATCATCATCATCATTAACCCCACTTAATTAACACCCACACTGGGTAAGTGTGACCCAACTGGTAAAAAGCAGAACCAAAATGTGAAGTCCAATCTACCTGACTTCAAAAGTGAGTTCCATCCACAACATCATCTGATGAAACATTTGCAGGCGAGGTATAGTGTAGTAGAATGAGTAGCTGCCTGCCAGAGAGGGATTCAATACGTTCCGAACACACCTGTGTCTGCAGTTAATTCCCTCTCATACTAGCCTTTCTTTTTGTTTGTTTGTTTCTTTCTTTCTTTCTTTTTTAAGAGAGAGAGAGAGCATGAGCAAGCGAGAGGGCAGAGGGAGAGAGAGAATCTTAAGCAGGCTCCCTGCTCAGTGCAGAGCCAACTCAGGGCTCAATCCCACCACCCTGGGATCATGACCTGAAACAAAATGAAGAGTCTCATTCAACCGACTGAGCCACCCAGGGGCCCCCACACTAGCCTTCCATAATACCTGACATTTAGCCACTCATCTTTCTCTTCAGTTTTTTGTTTTGTTTTGTTTTTAAATTTTTTTTAAGTTTTACTTTAATTCCAATTAGTTAACATACCGTGTTATATTAGTTTCAAGTATATGGTATAGTAATTCAACACTTCTATACATCACTCTGTGCTCATCACAAGTGAACTCCTTAATCCCCATCACGTATTTCACCCATCCCCCAACCCCTCCACTCTGGTAACCATCAATTTGTTCTCTGTAGTTAAGAGTCTGTTTCTTGCTTTGTCTCTCTCTTACTTTTTTCCCTTTTGCTTGTTTGCTCCATCTTTTCAGCTTTAAGTAACATGCAGAGCATTTATTAGAGTTTAAATATTTCTGTGACTGTTGGATAAATGGTGGGTCCCTCATGGGCTGACAGCCACAAGGGGGCGGAGTGGGACCACATCTGCTTTGTTCCCAGTGTGTTCCCAGCACCTAGCGTAGTCCTAGAATACTATAGGCATCAAAAGTGCATAAGTTGCATGAGAAACGAATGAATGACTAGAAGAGTTTTTTAAAGTATATTTTCAGATTAAATGGGGTCCTCACAATAGGACAGGGAGGCAGACACTATTGAAACTAAATGAACACACTATTTTCACTAAATGAAAAATGTGAAGATTGAAAAAATGAAAACTTCCATCCCAAGGTTCTTCACTTGAGTTACTTTCTTGTCATTTCCCTCAATTTCAGTTCCCTTTAGCCTTCCTTCAAACCTGCCTGGAAACCTGCAGTAAGCCAGCACCTGCCTCCTTGGTTTCTATATGTTTAACTCCCATTTCCCTCATCTGTGTTCCCTGCTATACTGTGAGCTCTGTAAGGTCAGGGACAGCGTCTTCCTGTCATAACTGCGGCACCTAGAACAAGGTTTTACCAAAAATACACATATAATATGAACAAGTATATGCATAATAAATAATAAAATAGTCTGAATTTGAGTCTCAAGTCTGTCTTCTAGCAGCCATGTGTTTTGGGACAAGTCACTTAAACTCTTTGAGCCCAGTTTACTCATAGATAAAATGGGGATAATAATATCTCCTGGTAAAGCTTCTTCTGTAAGGATTATCAATGCTGGGATGCCTAGAAGTGATCCTGACACCTAATTAGAACCCAACAAATGACGAATGCTTATTTCCCCTGCCCTGTTCAGCTGTAGGCACAGAGGACCTTCTGACCTATGTCTAGTCGCAGTGAAAGGAGGCCTTAGCACTCACAGGTAGTTTGGCCCAGCTAGGGAAGGATCTGCAGAGACATTTAGGGACCACATTTAGTAGTAACTAAAACTGTCCTTTTGCCTTCTAGGACACGGAAGGAATAAGCACTGTCACCATGAGCACTTGCTCAGAGATTCCAATTTTGAACCCCTGCTCCTCAGAGGAAAAGATGCCAGCTGGGGCCACCAGCTTTTGGAGATCGAGGTGCAATGAGCTCAATGCCAAGCACTGTGGATGCACGAAGCCCTCGAGCACCGGAGAGAGAAGCGGGCTTTTATCTCCTAGCTTCCACTGCTTTACCTTCTAGGCGCCTGTTTTTCCACATTTCTTTCTGGTTTATACCACGTTTCCCAGAATGGAAACTTTCCTCTTCTTTCAGTTCACAAGGAGGCCTCCCCTCACCTGTGCCTATGTAGGCTGCTTGCCTTGGCTGGAGATTTGGGGAGGGAGGAGGGCTACACAGCACAGCACAGAAGCGGCTTCCAGTGGAATGGTTGTACTCTCTCACCACTCCCTTGAGGCCCTGCACCAGGGAGACTCAGAGACCCTTCAGGCCACCTGCTTCCAGCCTCTCTTGTCTCAACTTCTCCTTCCTCCTTTCTTTGCCCCTAACCTTACCCTGACAGTTGTCCTCACCTCATCCCCTATGCCAGAAACTCCTTATTTTTCTCCCTTTCTATCCAAAACTATAGAACCAAAGTTATCAAGTCACTGAAAGGAACAAAGAAGCTGCCATTTAATATTACCTGCTCTCTTTAAAGGTATATGGGAATCTGTAAGTAGCAAAATATTTTCTGTGGGCACATTTAATAAACATCATATCCTCCTTAGTTGCAGCAGCTCTGGGATTCTACCTTGACCCATTTCTTATCATTAGCATCAAGGCCATTATAGCCACCCCCCCCCCCCACCGGACAGTGTCCAAATGCTGGCATTTAAGTCTCCAATACTAATGTAGCTCTCACTCAAAGGATACAAGAGCTACAATTCAATTTAGCATTTATAAATTGCCAGGTACCGTAAAAGCAGATTCAGAGTATTAAGCAAAATCGCTGCTCTTAAAGGAACTGCATTCTAGACAGAGACAGGTATATACCCCTCTGGACTGGATATAATTTGCTTTCAGTTTTATGTGCCAATTACCACAACCTAATTTCTTTCCTAGACACAGCTCTGAGGTCTGTTTTATTTCTTTTCTAGCTTGTCCCCATGTTTCTCTTTCTTTTTCAACGTGAGGCTAGCTACCTTCAGACTAACTAAAAGAAAGGCTTGAATGGGAAAATAACACCCTTAATCTTATATTTGCTTAATGTCCTATATTTAATAAAGAAATATTTATGTGCCTAGTAATCCAACTTTTCCCAGCCTTATCTTCTTCTATTACATAGACCAGATCCCCTTCTGTGGACCTCTGGAGTGTTGCAAGAGCAAGAAATAAACTTCTACTATGTTGAACCATTACACGTGTGGGTCACACATGGCCATTACAGGCCATTACATGCCTGGACTGCACATACTAATTTTAAAACTGTTTGTCATACAAGGTAGAATGAAGTAAATGCTGGGTAGAGATATAAGTCATATGCTTTGAAGGGCACAGATGAAGAAATGATATTTTCTGCTTAGTATTTATTGTTTAGCTTGTCAGATTTTATCCTCCCAATAACAGTGCTCAGTATATTTTCTGTCCTTTGTATAGCTCGGGAGACTGAGATCAGAAAAATTAAGGAAGTTGCACATCACTAAGCTAACTTTAAATAGAAATAAGATACAAATTTAAGTGTTGCTTCAAAACCTATGTCCTTCCATGACACCATGTTACCCATTGTAGTGGAGGTCAAAGGTGACTTAACATGGATCTGGTATATGAACTGGGCCTGAGACAATACATAGTGGATAAACCCAAGTATCAGAGGCCATCTAAGATATTCCACTGATATCACATTCTTATGCAAATGAGCTTTGCATATGTGACCCAGAGTCATATCATGGTGGCTACAAAATTTGAAGCAAAACTTGTTTAATTCACAAAGCCACTTTCTGGAGAGATAATTAGTATTCTTGAGTGGAGCATGCATTTATCCTCTTCTACTGGGTACACAAGTCATTGGGATGATGAGCCCATCCACCATCTGTCTGGGTAAGTGATAACTGCCAAATACCAGGGGCTGAAGCTCTTAGCAAAGTGAGGACACTAGCAGCAGCAGTTGGCTTGAGCCTCCTCATATAGGAGAACTAATTAAGAGAAATAATTAGGCTTCTGCTAGATCCCAGTGGGATTCATTAAAGGAAAATCTTGTAAAATATTTTATCCCAGAACGTGTTTTTGGATCATCCAGAAGAGTGATTTAATTAGAGGATTAAAAACTCATTGAAGTAGATTCCAGAATGGAACTGTTTCTGTCAAAACAACATGGAGATCACTATCCCAGGGCAAAAAAGAAAAGAGAAAAAAAAAAAGACATGCCAGGCATCTTTTGCCTTTCTTTTTAATGGGCAGATGGCTGCAGTTACTCATTTCTTTTTTTTTAATTTATTTTTTATTTTTTAATATTTACATCCAAATTAGCATATAGTGTGACAATGATTTCAGGAGTAGATTCCTTAGTGCCTCTTACCCATTTAGCCCATCCCCCCTCCCACAACCCCTCCCGTAGCCTTCAGTTTGTTCTCCATATTTATGAGTCTCTTCTCTTTTGTCCCCCTCCCTGTCTTTGTATTATTTTATTTCCCTTCCCTTATGTTCATCTGTTTTGTCTCTTAAAGTCTTCATATGAGTGAAGTCATATGATTTTTGTCTTTCTCTCACTGACTAATTTCACTTAGCATAATACCCTCCAGTTCCATTTGCGTAGTTGCAAATGGCAAGATTTCATTCTTTTTGATTGCCGAGTAATACTCCATTGTGTGTGTGTGTGTGTGTGTGTGTGTGTATACATATATATACATACCATATATATATTCCATACCATATATACATATATGTAATACTCCATTGTGTGTGTGTGTGTGTGTGTGTATATATATATATATATATATATATATATATATACATGCCATATATATATATATATATATATATATACCACATCTTCTTTATCCATTCATCCATCGAGGGACATTTGGGCTCTTCCCATACTTTGGCTATTGTTGATAGTGCTGCTATAAACATGGGGGTGCACGTGTCCTTTCAAAACAGCACACCTGTATCCCGTGGATAAATGCCTAGTAGTGCAATTGCTGGGTCGTAGGGTAGTTCTATTTTTAGTTTTTTGAGGAATCTCCATATTGTTTTCCAGAGTGGCCGCACCAGCTTGCATTCCCACCAACAATGCAAAAGAGATCCTCTTTCTCCACATCCTCACCAACATCGGTTGTTGCCTGAGTTGTTAATGTTAGCCATTCAAACAGGTGTGAGGTAGTATCTCATTGTGGTTTTGATTTGTATTTCCCTGATGATGAGTGATGTTGAGCATTTTTCATGTGTTAGTTGGCCATCTGGATATCTTCTTTGGAGAAGTGTCTATTCATGTCTTGTGCCCATTTCTTCACTGGATTATTTTGCAGTTATTCATTTCTTAAGGGTCAAGTATATAAGAGTAATTTTCATTGAGTCTTTCCTGCCATGATTAAACCACATCATTATTATAGATCTCAATACCTCCTCCCAGTGTTGCCAAACTGTGACATCATTGGGGACTTTAATCTCCAACAAAATTCAGGTGTAAGATCAGCCTTGAACTGGAGTTCTGTGTATCCCCTTCCAAATTATGAGCCAGACAAAAACTGTGTCACATAATGTTAATGCCAACTCAGTGCCTGGTACATTGTGGTGTAACCCAGAGTCTAAACTGCTTCATGCAACAGAAGAATATACTTGAAATTTTCACGGGTCCCATATTGCTCCAAACTTTCAAATGCTACCTGTGAGTGAGGTTGGGGTCACAGTAATGGTCAAAATCCAAATTCCATTCTTTCTTGCCTCTGCTTGTATATGTAGAACCCCAACTTCTGCAAAAATAGTTTCAGAATATTTTTAAGAATGCCTGAGATATGTCTAACCCATGCTCTGGAGCAAAGCCAGGCCACTACCAAATGAGTGACATAATCTGTCTCCTCTTCCCACCCCTCTTCTTCACTTTTCAAAAACTTAGACCCAGAACCAATAGGGACTGAATGAGGAAACAAACTGAAATAGCAGACACCACACTATACTCAAACTTGCCCTTCCCAGTTTGCCACCAAGGCCTCCTGGTTGGGTCTAGTTTATCCAGACCTTTCCCCTCTTAGGGCAAGGTCTTTTTTAGAGGCTTCTCAGACCCTCAGGCAAACAAGCTTCTGATGAACCAGTCCCCTCTTAGGCAGCAAAAAACTTTCTCAGACTAGCCCAGGCTTACGTTCCTTTCAAACACTTACACAACATGTACCCTACCTTCGTATCACTTATCAGAGCTCATGCCATTTATTTATTGTGTATTTAACTGATTAAAATATGTGTCCCAGCTGGGGCGCCTGGGTGGCGCAGTCGGTTAAGCGTCCGACTTCAGCCAGGTCATGATCTCGCGGTCTGGGAGTTCGAGCCCCGCATCAGGCTCTGGGCTGATGGCTCAGAGCCTGGAGCCTGTTTCCGATTCTGTGTCTCCCTCTCTCTCTGCCCCTCCCCCGTTCATGCTCTGTCTCTCTCTCTATCCCAAAAATAAATAAAAACGTTGAAAAAAAATTAAAAAAAAAATATGTGTCCCAGCACACCTGGCTGGCTCAGTTGGTAGAACGTGTGACTCTTGATCTTGGGGCTCTACGTTTGAGCCCCACATTGGTATAGAGATTACTTAGAAATAAAATCTTTTAAAAAATATGTGTGTCCCAACTAGACTATAATCTCCAGGAAGTGACCACGCACATTTTGCTCCCCACTGCATCCCCACTGCTTAGCACAAAGCCTGTCAAATACAGAAGTCATTCAGTAAACAGTTATTGAGTGAAAGGCTCAAGCTTGTAATGCTTCCTTGTTCCTCTCCCCTTCCCTGGTTTGTAACTGCTTATGCTGTAGAAGACTAGCTGGTCAGGCCAGGAATTACTGTAATGCAGAAACGATTCCCCGTCTGCTAGAAAATTAAGCTTCTGCTTAAATTAGGCTTTATCACCTCCTATGTGCCATGCACCTTCTAAGCATAGTCTCTCATTCAATCCTCACAATAACACATAATAACACTATGAGGTAGATCTTGGTATTATCTATATTTTACAGAGGAGAGGACCCAAGCAGAGAAGTTAAGTAGATTGTTCAAATGCTAAGAACTAGCAAATGATAGAGCAGGCAGTCCAGCTACAACATCTGCACATGCTTTGATATGAAAAGTCTGCTACAGAAAGGCCTCCCTAAATCTACTTGGCCACACTTGAATTGGCCCTGCTGGACAAGCCTATGCAGAATAAGAATTGAGGTCAGTTTGTTGGGAATTTTGTTTTGTTTTGTTTGGGGGGGGGGTGGAGTTTTGTGGCTGGGAGGGGTTGAGGGCAGAGGTTGGTGCCAAAACCCAGGACCTCATGAATTTTAAAAGGTTATGGTGCAAAGATCTTTGGTTTTCTTAGACCCAAGACTAGGAGAAATGGTCATGGTAGTGACTATAACACAAAACCCCAGCATGGCACAACAGGGTTTTCCTAACATTGACAGTGGAGGAGCTCAGTGACAGTGGACAGTCTCCCATACCACCTGTCAGTAGAACCCACAGTGATGGCCCAGTGGCACATGGGCAGAGGTGAAGCCAGTCCAGCAACTGGCTAAGCAATGCCACGGAGTTAGTCATGAATTCAAAGACAGTCTTGCCCATCTCCATCAAACTACAAAAGGACAAAAAGCATAGAGGGTCACATGTGGGAAGTTTTATGAGCCCAACCTACAAGTGAATCATATTGTTTCCACTCACATTCCACGGCCTAAAACTCAGTCACATGGGCACATCTAACTGCAAGCCAGAACCTAAGAATAGAAATTGTAACTTTGTAGCAGTTCAAGCCTGCAGAAGCTCCCAGTTTTCATCCAGCACCGCTCTGCAGTCTGGTCTACAAGAAGAGAGGGTGGAGAATTACATCAATTTCCATTTGGTGGTTGCCAGGGTTGACAAATTTAAGGGGGGAAGAAAACAAATCTGTTCCTCTTACCTCCATGCCAGTAGAGCTACCAACCAAAGATGGAGTCGTTCACAGGTGTTACCACTAGATGGCTCTTTAGGCTCTTAGATTCCCCAAGTTTTGATCTGAGATGCTTTTCAGTGAAGCAGGACAAAAGGATTTTCCAGTCATCTGAACAGAGATATAAATGGCCTTATTCTTCGTGGCCTCCCGCAAAGAATGGGTCTGGGCCTGCCTTCACTTTGGGAAGTTTGGCAACCGAGAGTAAAGAGAAGTCAGTGCTGTTGAGCAGAGCACGGAGGATGTCCACAGGAGGCAGAGACACGGAGCCCACAAGGCTTGGCCAGATCCCCAGCTCTGCCCTGAATGCTCAGGGGGATGTCACCTCACACTAACTCCGTTTCATCATCTGTGAAATAAAGACTATTATACTACTGTAATTTAATGCAAGCTTTCGACTTTTTCAAATGCTTTCACAAACACCCTCTACTTGGTCCCCATGACATCGGTCCCCCACCGAGGCCAGCATTAGGCATTACTGGTCCCATTTTGCAGTTGCAGAAACTAAGGGACTAAAAGGGAAATTAATTTGCCCAAGATCACAAGGCAACTGAGGGCAGATGCAGAACTTGTGACTTTTTCCACTGTTGTGTTCTTTGCCTTCTACATATTATTGCCAATACTTTGCCTCCAAACAAGAAGAAGAAATGATATCAAGCCCATCTAAAACTCAGCTACAAGTATGAGGAATAGAGTGGGACACCACTAAATAGCCAACAGGACTTTGGTCTTCCTCAGACTCCAGAGGAAATGGAAAAAAGTTCACAGCTAAAGAAAGGATTGTATTGTCTGACCATGTGAGTTTCAGTTTCCACTAATATTTACTGATGCCTTGCACATGGCATAAACTATGCTGGCGACTGTTTATATTTTAGTTCATCTCACAGCCACCAGCAGAGACACCAGAGCCTTCATTTGAGAAAACACATTCAAAAATGGTCACGTGACTGACTCACTCAGCGCTTGTAAGTAGCAGGATTGGTTACATCCAAGGGTTAGAAATAACAATACCTACCCTTGCCTGGGAGTCAGCTCTGTGCCTGGCCCTTTGCCAGTAGCTATATATAGGATTTCTAATCATCAACCAACCCTAAAAAACAGGGAGTATTTGTATTCTCACTCTCCAGATGAGAAAGCCAACACTTAAAAAAGTTCAATAATTCTACCAGTGGCAGGCATCCCTGGGAAAAGACAGAAGCGGAATTCAGCACAGGTCAGCCTGGGTCTGTGTCTAGTGCAGCGTCGGATCTCCAGGCCCAGGGTCGCTCTTGTTGCGCTTGTAGTTGTTCCCATTTTCCACTATTTTCCAACTTGCTCTCAGCAGTTGCTGTGTGGTAACATACAGGAGCAAAGGTAAGGCCCTCGCACTGAATTGTGGCCCTGCCCATAGAAAGGATAGTAATTAAAGTCATGTTGCCGCACTTCCTGTTTCCTCATGCCATTGTGTGGGCAAGAATGGCTTTTCTTACAATGTTCTGGCAGCAACCAAGACCCAGGCCTGTGCCAAGGTGATTCAGATTCTGTCTGAGTTCTGGGCTACTGTTCAAATGTGTCCCGAGTTTCTCTCAGCCACTTCATCCCCGGCCATGCATTGAAGTCCTGTTGTTACGGACAGAACTGATTAAGAGATCAGGTTCTGAGCAGCATTCTGCACCCAGGACTCGGGTGTCCCCGGAGGCTCCCTGGGAACAGCACTGACCATCCACCTTCGGGCCCTCAGAGGGAGGCCAGCTCCCCGCCAGGAAAAGGACGAGACACAGAAGCCAGGAAGATGCAGACTCCTGGCCAGCCGCTGCTGGGGGTCCTTTGTGGGGGAATTTGTTTTGTCTTCTAGGGTAAAGTCTCGCTCTGCCATTGCTCCTTTATGAGCCAGCTCGTGTGAAGGGACTGGTTAGTCACGGCTTCTGAGTCATTGTGGAGGGATGGGCCTTTCTCAGCACCAGAGCTTCCAGTGACCTTTTAAATCCCGAGATGAAAATCCTGGGGCTTCCAGAGCCCTTCCTCACTCAATGCAAAGAAGGGAGGGACTGAGAAGTTCAAGCTCTCTGCCGAGGCCTCTCTGAGCAGTAATGGTAACAATAATAGTCACTGTTTATGAGTGGTCTTTATACAATACTGGGGTCTCTATAGATGTCATCTAGTGCAGCCACAATCCTATGTGATATCGTCATTGCCATTTGATGGAATTAAAAACTGAGGTTCTGGTTTAGTAATCTGCCCAAGGGCACACAGCTACAAGGGAAAGGCAGGAATTAACAGTCAGCTCTGTCTGACTGCAGATCCTCCAAAGATGCCCTTCAACATTCAGACCCCCTGACTAATGTAGCCAGCACCCACCCTCAGTGAGCCCTCCCAGAAGGTGGGAATTGCAAGCTACAATAGGAACTATGACAGACACGAACAGGAAATAAACCAGAAACATTGAGGGAGCCCCACCTTAAAAGTAAGGAGCCCAGTGGCACTTGGGTAGCTCAGCTGAGCATCTGACTTCAGCTCAGGTCATGATTTTGCAGTTCATTCAAGCCCCACATCAAGCTCGCTGCTGTCAGCCTGTCAGCGCAGAGCCACTTTGGATCCTCTATCCCCCTCTCTTTGCCCCTCCTCTACTTGTACTCTCCCCAAAATAAATAAATATTAAAAAAAAAAAAAAAAGGTAAGGAGCCCCAGTCTTAGTTAGCTCAGGCTGTTATAACAAAGTACCATAGACTGGGTGGCTAAAACAGACCTTTATTTCTCACAATTCTGGAGGCTCAAAGTCCAAGATCAGGGTGCCAGTATGCTTGGGTCCTTGGTGAAGGAAGGCCCTTCTCCTGGTTTATGGATAGCTGTCTTCTTTCTGCATCCTCACAGGATAGAAAGAGAGTGAGCTAGCTCTCTGGCCTCTTCTGATAAGGACACTAATCCCATTCATAAGAGCTCCACCCTCATGACCTCATCACTTCCCAAAGGCCTTTCCATCCAAATATCACCACATTGGGGATTAATTTTCCATGTACAGATTTGGGTGGATGCAAACATTCAGTCCATAACACCCACAGTTCAGAGAAGGGGGTTAAAAGGAAAAGCTGATGACCCAAGGAGATTCAAAGAAAGAGAAAGAAAGAAGGAAAGAGAAGAAAGAAAGAAAGAAAGAAAGAAAGAAAGAAAGAAAGAAAGAAAGAGAAAGAAAGAAAGAAAGAAAGAAAGAGAAAGAAAGAAAGAAAGAGAGAGAAAGAAAGAAAGAAAGAAAGAAAGAAAGAGAAAGAAAGAAAGAAAGAAAGAAAGAAAGAAAGAAAGAAGAAAGAAAGAAAGAAAGAAAGAAAGAAAGAAAGAAAGAAAGAAAGAAAGAAAGAAAGAGGAGCATGGTGGGGTTGGATCCCTGAGGTGACATATGCCACAGCCAGTCCTGACCCAATGTTCCTGGGCTCTGGTCTTGAGAGAGGAGATTGTCTTCCCACATGAGACCTTCTCAGCAAATGGGAGCAAGTCTGTTCTTCTGAGTAGGATCAGTTGTCAGCGGTGACCCCCAGGGCCACAGCTACCTACACAGTACCTTTGTGCAAATCTGAAGAAGGAGAAGAAGAAGGAGGAAGAAGAGGAACAAGATGACAGCATCCCCTTCCTTGGGTACATAGCTCAGGGAGAGCAGAGAAAGCAAGGGCTGGGGGTTAGTCTGCATCCATCTCCTTGGCTGTTCAATCTCTGCCATGTGTCTTATCCGTACAATTCCATGATCCTGAGTTGTATGACAGGCAATGATGGCAGCAGATTTATCAGACCCCAGAATTAATACAGTTCATGAATACAGGATATCTTTCCTCTTATTTGCATCCTCTTCAATTTCTTCCATCAAAGTTTTCTAGTTTTCAGTGTACAGATCTTTCTGTCCTTGGTTAATTTTATTTCAAATATTTTCTTCTTTTTGATGTTATTGTACATGGGATTATTTTCTTTATTTCTTTTTCAGATAGCTCACTTAGTGTTTAGAAACACAACTGATTTTCATATGTTGGTTCCGGACCCTGAAATTTTATAAATTTTGTGTATTAGTTCTGTTTTTTTGGTGGAGGCTTTAGAGTTTTCTACATATAAAATTACATCATCTGCAAAGAGAAACAATTTAATTCTTCCTTTCTGATTTGGATGTCTTTTCTTTGTTTTTCTTGCCTAATTGCTTTGGCCAGGACCTCCAATACTATGTTGAATAGGAGTGGTGACTGGGCATCCTTGTCTTGTTACTGATCTCATAGGAAAACCTTTGAGCTTTTCACTGTTGAGTATGATGTTAGCTATGGGTTTGTCATATAATACCTTTATTACATTCAGGTATATTCCCTCTGTACCTTTGTTGAAACTTTTCATCCTAAGACAATGTTGAATTTTGTCAGATGATTTCCTGCATCTGTTAATATGGTCATATGACTTTATTCTTCATTTTGTTAATGTGGTGTATCACATCTATTGATTTGCATATATTGAACCATCCTTACATCCCTGGAATAAATCCCACTTGATCATAGTATAGGATCCTTTTAGTGTACTGTTGACTTCAGTTTGCTAATATTTTGTTGAGGATTTTTGCATCTATGTTCTTCAGGGATGTTGGCCTATAGTTTTCTTTTTTTTTTTTTTTTAGTGCTGTTATATGTCTATGGTATCTGGGTAACGCTGGCCTCGTAAAATGTGGCTGGCTAGACTGCATGATCAAGTAGTGCCACAGGTTGTGCCTGTAGTTAGGTGGGATCACAGGTTGAATTTCATGCAAGGGCTGCTGGGTTTGCTCTCCTGTGGGCTTGGCTTGCTATTCAAGATATTTGATGGGGTGGGGCTGGAGGGTGATGAACTGAGCTCTAAGCCTCCCTACGGTCTCTGGCCGGGCTCTCTTATTAAGCAGGGCTGAAAGCTATGCTCAGTAGTTAGGCAGGTCTGCTAGCTTGCCACCCTGTCTGGGCAGGTCCATAGAATGGGATCTACAGCTGGGAACTCAAACTGGGCAGAACTGCCAACCAACCTCCCTGGCCAGACAGGGCTATTGGCTGGGCTCTGCAGATAGGTAAAATCCCTGGCTGGGCTTTCCACTGGGGTGCCACCACCAGCAGGAATGCAATCGGCCAATCTACACACTAGCTGCTCTGAGCCTCTCCCTCTTCTCGGTCTCTAGCTAATCCCTGGAGGTCTAGCCCTGAGGGAATCACTAATTGCCTCAGGGATGAGGTAAGATCAAAGTGGACCTCCTGGGAAGCAACCCAGAATGCTAGAGGAGCTGGATGTCCACCTTGGGCTCTCTTTTCCCTTAGGAAAAACTGTAGGCCCAGGGACACCCTCTAGGTGGGGTGCTGTGCTGGCCTGGGAGAGGGGTGATATAGTCAAAGTGAAACAGCAGCTTACTCATGAGGTCTTAAAGACAAGTGTGACTTGGACTTGGATGTGTGTCAGGGGAGGAACAGGATGAGAAGGGCATGTGAGACATTCAGGGTTGTTACTCTATGAATGATGGTCCCATAAGAAACAGTATTCTTATCCCAAGGCATCTTTGAGTCTACTTAAAGAAGTGCTGTAAGTGCTGAGAATTTGGTAGTAAGGTAGGACAATACCAAGGAGGGCTAGAAATCTGTTCTCGTGATAAATATTTGAGTCCCTGAATGTCAGATGGTCCCAGATGGTATAACAATGAACAGGACACACAGGGCCTGCACACACAAGCCTAAAGTCCAGCAAAGAGGAAGGGTGCCAGCCCCAGCTGGGCATCCTAATAGACCTCCAGACCCAGCTGAGCTTCAGAGGGAGACAGAGCAAAAACCATGTCATACAGATCAAGTACACACCAAGGAGAGTAGACAAAAGGCTGTACCATCTTGAGCATGCTTGCCTGCTTCCCCACCCCCACCCACGGGGTATCAAGGTGCCCATTAGACCACCTTTTGTTGAAGAGCAGTCATGGGGATGTCCCCATGCACAGTCAAGATAGATTCTTACTGGTCCAGATGCTGAATATTTGCAGCTGAGTGCAGCTGGATGGGGTGAAGTTCAACAATAGTAGTTGAACTACTGTGGAGTAGTCCAGCAAGTAGTGGACACAACACTTTACCAGACATGCTTCATTCTGACCAAGGCTGAGGCAAGGAAGGGGCTACTGAGAGCCCCTCCCTCAAATTATGGTCAGCTTCCAGGGTTTTTGTTACATCTATACAAGGTCCCTTTCCTAGTATTCCCTGCAATAAAATGAAATAAATGTGGTCTGATTATATAGGTCTTGTTTAAGCACAAAAAAACACATTATGGCATAATAAATAGGAGTAATTTTAGTTGCCATAGAGTTCATTATTTTATTAGTTTTCCTAGGGCTGCTGTAACAAAGTACCAGAAACTGGGTGACTTAAAACAACAGAAATTTATTATCTCACAGTTGTGGAGGTAGAAGTCTGAAATCAAGGTGTCACTATGGCTACACTGTCTATGAGGATGCTAGAGGCAGATCCATCCTTGCCTCTTCTAGTTTCTGGTGTTTGGTGGACAATGCTTGGTACTCCTTAGCCTTCACACACATCAATCCAGTCACAAGGCTGTCTTCTCTCTTCATTTGATCACATCGTCATCCTGTAGGTATCTATCTCTGTGTCCAAATGTCTTTTGGAAATTTGGCATCTTTTCATAAAGGTGTCAGTCATATTGGATTAGCTCCCACCCTACTGACCTCATTTTAACTTGATTCCCTCTGTGAAGACCCTATTTCCAAATAAGATCAAATTCTGAGGGTCCGGGAGTTAGCATTTCAACATATCTTATTGAGGGAACACAATTCAATGCAAAACATTTACTATGGGTAGTAAATGGATCTTGAACCACTTGCCAGGAATCTAGCCATATATTGGTTCCCCTCCCCCACTTCCCTCTCTCTCTCTGTCTCTCTGTCTCTCTCTCTTTCTCTCTCTCTCTCTCCCTCCCTCCCTCTCTGCCTTTACATTCTATGGGGAAATATATATGATTTTTATCAATTTGAAATATGCTTATAGGAATGTCACATCACCTTTTGAAAGTGAAAAAAAATGCCTATACCATTCATTTAGCAAAAAAACTAGTACTTTGTGACATTTTTCAGATGATTTTGTTTCTTCACTTCCTTATGGACACTGAACATTTCATTGTGTCAACTGCTCAACTCAATTTCAGGCTCATTAAGAACAAGGTTTCTACTTATTGTTGATCTCACAGAGGAAAATTCTGGTCACACTCTATA
The DNA here is from genome assembly GCF_018350175.1 of Felis catus. Taxonomy (NCBI): domain Eukaryota; kingdom Metazoa; phylum Chordata; class Mammalia; order Carnivora; family Felidae; genus Felis; species Felis catus. The sequence continues at coordinate 49,801,545 of NC_058377.1, read as the reverse complement.
TATGGGACAAATGATTGAAAGCGTGTCACAATATCCTCAATGTCTGCCACCAAATACACTGCTCCAGGCAAAACAACTCTGCTCTTTGATTTGACAAAATTGCTATTGTGGTTGTTATTCCACATACACAATTCCTGCCACAATTAGGGTTCCTACAGAAAGGGGCTCTCTTTGCACAGTAGATCCTTAACAAATAGTGACATATGATTATTTGGGAAATTGACAAGTTTGGGGTGAAGCTCAAATGTGCGGATGAATGGAAAGTTTCTTTTTCATCTTTAAAGCACCATAAACCTTATCCAGTAATCATTTATAACATGTTACCATTACCAGATTCCAAAAAGTGAGAAGAACGCAGAAGCAAGTACCTGCCCCCGATAGAGGAAGCAGAGGAATAACAAGTGTTATAACAGTGCAATTGCTACAAGAGAGTAAGCCTGGGGTTTCAGAATATCATAGATGATTCCAGAGTAGAAGTGCTTAATTGATCTAGGGAGTTTAAAAAAGAAGTTGAGACATAAGCTGAGAAAAATAAGGTTAGTAGAAATTAGCAAGCAGAGAAAATGAGGCATACAGTCTAGGTATAGATAGGGCAGACACAAATTTATGGGGGTGATATGTGTATGGAGTATTCAAGCACCTATCTATAATTAGAATTAAATTCCTGAAACACAGGTACTATAGAGGACTGGTAGGTGAGACTAGGCAGGAGCCACACATTTAAGCTAAGGACTTTGAACTTCACCTTGAAAGTGACAGGAGCCACTGAGAGAGTTTAAGGAAAGGAATGATGGCACTAAAGTTGCTTTCTAAAAATATCATCTCGGTGAGAGAGATGGTTAAGATGGATTAAATGATCATGACTTCATAGACAGGAAAGTCATTAGGAGATCATCACACTAGGTTAGGTGAGGGGTGATGAGTGCCCAAACTAGGGAAGTGACATTGGCAAAGGAGTGCCGAGGTGATACACAAGAGTACCTTAGAAGAGCATCTTTGAAACAGCAGGCCCAACTCATTAATGAGTCATAAAAGCCATAGAGTGGATAATAGACAGGTTTTAGTAAATAGAAAAGAAAGTATCAGTGTTTCACATAGCTCCTAAGAAGAATCTTGGCTTTGCAAAAAAAAAAAAAAAAAAAAAAAAATCGATTGTCTGTTGAATAGACAATAGACATTGAATATTAATATAGATTATAATCTAATAATATTTAAATTATCAAATATGAGTATGTTTATAAGGTTGTGAATTCACATGAATAGGGATATGGATATATTGAGACATAACATAAAATGAGGTTTTTCTGAAGGTCATGAATAAAAATATTTGAGACATACTGACTTAGAAGCTAGTATGGAATAGGCCAAGGTAACTGTTGGGTCAGGATACTACGAGAAAAGTGTGGCCAGGCTGACTGTGGGCTACTCCAGTTGTGTGTGTGTTTGATTTTGGACATAAAGCTTGAAAGCTTATGAGCCCACCCCTCCAAGAGAAGTCTAGGAAATAGGTGGGGAAATGAGTCTAAGATGGAAGAAAGCCGAGCAGGCCTAAATTTGGGGGTCATCAGCACATTAAGTGATGGCTGAAGCCTCGGGAACAGCTACCATCACCAGGAAAGAATGTATACAGTATGAAGAGCAAAGGACAGAAGTGAGAGGAGCCAGGGTCACACCAGTGTATGGGAGTTCCAGCAAGAAGTAGGCATGGCCAGAAAGTTAGGAGAAAACCAAAAGAAAATGAGATTCCACAAAACCCAAGGAGGAGAGCTTCCGGAAGGTGGAGCCCAGTTGTTCAGATGCAGCACAGAAGCCAAAAAAGGTGAAGGCTAAAGACCTCATGGTTGGTGACCACGGTTTCAGTGAGAGCAATTTTGGGGAAACAGTGGGCAGAAGTAGAGTGGTCATCTGTCCCAGTTTGCCCAGGACTGAGGGGCTTCTTGGAACTTTCAGTGCTAAAACTGAGATGCTCTCATGCAAACTGGGTGGTTAAGACCCCAAATAGGCAAGGTTTAAATAGTAGGTGAGGGGCGCCTGGGTGGCTCAGCTGGTTAAGCTACTGACTTTGGCTCAGGTCATGATCTCGCAGTTTGTGAGTTCGAGCCCCGTGTCGGGCTCTGTGCTGACAGCTCAGAACCTGGAGCCTACTTCAAATTCTATGTCTCCCCCTTTATGCCTCCCCTGCTCACACTCTGTGTCTCTCTGTCTCTCAATAATAAATAAACATTTAAAAAAATAATAAATAAATAAATAAATAAATAGTGGATGAGGTGGAAGCAAAAAAATGTGGATTCTTTCCTTGAGAGACTCAACTCTAAAGAGAAGATAGATTAATATCTAGAAAAGAGTTTTGCACTTCTTTATTCTCCTTATTTCTTGTTTTTAATCCATACTAAAAGTTTATTTCTAGGATGAGAGGAACCAATGAGGGTGAAGCTAAAGATATAAAAGACTAAAGATAATTAATTGATGGAGAAACATCTTGTTCTCATGAGGTAGAAAGGGCAGGATGCTGAGCCTGGAGGGCAGGAGAAGTTCCTGCGTGCTGGAGAGAAACACTCCTGTGTGAAAGAGGGGATGAGAAATGGAGGGAGACTTACAACAGATGTTCTCCATCTTGTCAGGATGTGGGAGTGAGGAAAAGGGTAGGACAGAGGCTTGAATGGAGATGAGCAATGGCTTGGGACAGCCACTTATAGGATGTAGGAAGACACTAAAACACATTCCAGGCACCAAGGCTGAGATGGGGAATCACGAATATGCAGCATACAGTGTAATTATTGTTACCAACTAGTTTAGAATCCCCAGCCTGTCCAAAGTCATACAACTACATATTATATTTCTGATCTTGAAAAATATCTACCATTGTACCTAAAAAGAAAACTCTACAAACAATTATGTGGCTAAACAAGAGACGAAAATACTTTCTAACACAGGCTGCAGTAGAAAATGACATGTGAGAGGAAGTAACAATACATTCAGCCCTTTGCAGGAGTATTATTAATGGCTGCTACTTACAGCAGGTGGCATGGTCAGACACACACGTGCTCAGACTGGAAGGCAATGTGGGGAGAAAAGGAATTAGACATGGGGCAATCTGGAGGCTACATAGTGACCCAGCACACATTCTTGGCATCCTGGATAACAGAATGGTTTGAAACCTTGATATAATGCCAAGCCTGCTAAGGACTACCTCTCTCTTGGTGGGTATGCATATAGTCCCTAAGCCAAATCCCCACGATAACTCTTTGTGAAGATTGTTGTCCAATTCTGCCAACAGGAAGACTGTGTCTCAATACAGCTAAGTAACTGGTCCATGACTCTTAAATTAGCACAGATAAGATACAGCTAAGTTAATTGATTTAACCCCTCCCTTCAGCCTTTTCACCTGTAACAAATAACAAATACCTAAGTACAGGCCTTTGTAAAAATTAAATGAGGCCATGTCTGTGAAAGTGCCAGGCACCCCATAGACACTATATATTTGTCTAGCATAATAGTTCTCAACTGGCAGCCATCTTGTCCCTCAGGGGACATGGGGTAATGGAGATATTTTCTACTGTCGCTACTAGAGGAGTTATATAGTGAGTGGAGGCCAGGGATGCCGCTAAACATTCTACTATGCACAGAACAACCTGCACAGCAATGAATTATCTCCTGCAAAATGTCAATAGTGGTTGAGGTTGAGAAACCCTGCTGGTAGCATAATGTAGGGGACTGGGAGCCATAAAGACTAACAAAGCATAGCAGAGCCTTGCAAGTGGCGGCCAGGTCGTGGTGTTAGGACACTTACAGATCTGGATATTGGACTCATTGCTTGCTTTCAACAAGTTACTTAACCTGTCTGAGCCTCTCTTTTCAAATGGGGATAATAAGAGCACCTACCTCATGCACTGTTCAGAAGCTCAGTGCTGACACATGGAAACACAGTGTTGGTATTATCGTTATTAATGAAAGACATGGCAAAATACTGGGAGTCAGATAGCCTGTTTCACTGAACTGGGTAAGAAGAAAGAAGAAATTAAGAAAGAAACATTGCAGTGACTACTATAGCCTTAGTCAGTGTCATGGGGTTAATGTTTTCCTATTATGCTATTCTGTCCTGGATTGTACTCATAGTACAGTAGTTTAGATAAATTAAATGACAGTTGGAATATTACTCTGCTTACACAATGGAATTAATCCCTTTTTATCACTTTGAAAGAAATCCAGCGGACAAGCTCTCTTGGTTAAGCTTGGTCAAGCTCTCTTGGAAAAGCTCTCTTCGTCATTAACAAGACTCATTGCTGTATTTCCCGTGGTGCTATCTAAAGAAAGATTTTAATCATAATAAAGAGACTTAGTAACAGCATTTAAAGTTGTCTGCCATGGCTTGATACCCATTTGTTTCTTGACAAATTCCTTTCTGAAAGTATCACAGCACTTTTGATTTGTACAAACATTAATCTGGATTTTAACATTTTTCGCAGTAACACTGGGGTTTCTACTTTCTCACATGTAGATATTCCTAGAATCTATCTTGGCTGCCTGGAACTGAGGCAGCTCTCTTTGCAATGTCATTAATCAGTAAATGACATCTCCTTACACTTCCTGAGTGTTGGTCTTCATGCATTTTCATGGCAGGTTTGCAGAACTAAAGGGCTCCCTCTTTTCTGTCCAGCTGCTTATTCCCCACCCAGTCTTTCGTCCTTTGCCCCTCAAAGAGGCATTACCATCCTGGTAATGCCATGTGTCCTCTCTGCCACATCATGGCTGGTTAAAACATTCATCTGACTTTCCCCTAAATCTCAGTTAACAGATCTGACTCTTTGGGGTCCCTTCAGATTCCAATCATCAAATCTGCTATTCAGGCAATAGAGACTCCTTTGGAAACATCACACCCTCACCATTCGGTTCCATGGAGGGATGTGAGGAGTACAGGAAATAAGGAAGCACAGGGAGGTAGAAACCAACCTAGGCGGGTGGGCTGGTTAATGAAACAGGAGGAGAAAGGGTAGAGAGCATGTACAGCTTGTAAGGGAAAGGGCAATCACCAGGCAGAGGCCAAAAAAGAGCATGGGACTCACAATCCTAATGGCTTCCATATGTATAAACCATGAATATATGTATATAAAATATGTATACCTGCAGAACCAATCAAGTAGCCCCAAGGAGTTTTATGTATTTCCCCTCTGCACTACCCACCAAGCTATGAAGAAGTGGTCAGTGAAGGCATATTATCCCCTTCCTCTCAGATAAGGAAACTTAAATAAGGTGCCTAGTGCCATCCTCGCAAAGTGGCTGAAGAATGGGAAAGGGAGAGAAATTGACCCCCAGTTTTGCCAAATTTAAGCCTCCTACGTCAGAGATTTTCGTGAAAAGCTAACAGAAATATATATGTATGTATATATATATATATACACACACACACACGTATGTGTGTATATACATATGTATATTTCTATTTATATATCTCGAAAGAGAGCAACAAGAGACCAGAGAAAGAGAAGGAAGGGAAGCAACGACACCGTTAAGAGTGGAAAAGAAATGGAAGAGGAAGGGAGCAGAAAACACTGAGGGGCAGAGAGGAGTCCCACACCCAGGAGGTCAGCAGTGGGCCACTGGCCTCCTGTCTTCAATAACACTCTCACCTAGCAAGGCCAACAGACCGTAATGAGAACCATCCTCTAAGAAAACACCCAAATCAATAACATATCTTCGCTCCATTCTTTTCAATATAGGCTTTAATTCATAATGCACTCAAAGAAGAAGGAAAGGGAGGGACCAGCGCACCGCTTGGAAGGCGCAAGTACACTACACACACTGACCTTTTGCTGAAAAGTTGCAGAAGGGCTGCAGGGGCCTCCGCTTGCCCCTTCCGCCAGCCCCACCCCAGTTCCCAAAGCCCGTCTGGTCTGGTCCAGTAAGAACCTACCAACGTTTTTTGTTTCTGTTTAAACACTTGAGGCTGTGATTAAAACCACCCCCAACTCCTCTTCAATTCTTTTTTGTAAGTTTCTTTTATTAAGTGAATATTTTTAAATCGTTTCATCTCCACGTGCACTTTCCCAGCGTTCTTAAGCTTAGGAGAGACCCAGAGGCGGGAGCTCCCCACAGCGGTCTCCAAGGGGAGGCTACGGTACCCCTCCATCAGTCCCGGTGCGCCCCCTCCTCCCCGGGCGCCCCTTCCCAAACCCCGTCCGGTCTCCAGAGGCTGGAGTAAGCCGTGCGGCTGTAGCCCGCGCTGTAATCGTAGGACACCTGGTGCGGCGGCGGTGGCGCGGGCAGGGCGCAGTCTGAGAAGAAGGGGGCGAAAGACGCCAAAAGGCCGGGCCCGTCCTCCGCTCCCGGAGAGTCCGCGGCGGAGGGGTACAGGGGGCGCAAGGGCTCGTTCAAGGTCAAGCCGCCGCGGGGGGCAGCCAGGGGCGGCTTCTTGGTCTGGGGGCAGCCCGGGGCGCTCCAGGACTCGGAGTACAGTAGGCTCCCCACCATCGCAGGTGGCGGCTCAAAGAGACCGGGCTCCAACTCCGGGGGACCCCGCAGGACGGCGGCTCCCGTAGGGAACACATCGAGAGGCTCTGCGGCGAGCAAGACGCTCGCCTCGGTGCCGGCGCCGTAGTCGGGCCCCAGCAGCTCGAAGAACTCCAGGGCCTCGGCGCCCTTCTCCAAGTCGCCCAGGCTCACGCCGGGCCCCGACGGGCCGCAGCCGCCGCCGCCCGCCCGGGACGGCTCGGTGAAGAAGGATGGGGGCAGGTTGCGGGCCCGCAGCGGGACCTTCCTGGCGCCGGGGACCGCCGTACCTCCCGCGGTGCCGGCCGCCTCCCCTCCCGAGCCCCCGGCGCCCGCTCCGCCGAGCCCGGCGGCGGGCGCAGCCAGCGAACCCCCGGCCCCCTCGGTGTCCCCAGGGACGTGGCGCAGCGAGTCGAAGAGCGCGGCCAGGCTCCGGCTCTGTAGGCTGGCGGCCGCCGCGGCCTGCGATGCCTCCCGCCGGGGGACAGCCTTGCCGTGGGGCGGGACCGCGACGGCCTGGGCGCTGGGGGCGGCGAGCGGCCGTTTGGCGGGCGTGTCGGCGGCGCCCGGAGAGGGCGGGCCGGGGGGCGCGGCGCCCATCAGGCCGCTGCAGCGCTTGATCTGCTTCTGCAGGTACTTGCGGTGGTTCACCTTCCGCTTCGACTTGCCTGGCTTGTCCAGTGCCAGCTTGATGTTGCTGGACGCCGAGTCGATGAAGCTGAGCAGGTCGCGGGTGGCCTCGCGCATGTCCCCGCCCTCGTTGCCCGCCAGCAGCTCGCCCGCTGGCGTCCCGGTCTCATCATCCTCGAAACAGCAGCCCTTGTCCAGGGCTCCGAAGGCGCCCCCCAGCCCGTCCGGGGAGCCCCCGAAGCCGAAGGGGACGAAGGGGTGCGTGCTAAGGAGGGCCGCCTGCACCGCCATCGCCGCGACTCCCAGGAGACCCGCAGCGCGGCGGGTGCGTCCCCGGCAGGTTCCCGCCCGCGACCCAGGCCCGGCTCCCGCCCTCGCGCGGCGCGCGCGGCGCAGCCTCCTAGCTCCGGGCCCGGCTCGCGGCTCGGCCTTGCGGGGGAGCTCATTAGGTCTTGTAAGCAAGGGGCGGAGGGAGGGAGAGCGCGGCTACCGCCCCGGTGGTGGAGGGGAGGGGCTTACTTAGCCTGGGTGGTGAGGTGGGGGGGGGGGGGGAGCCGTTTTTCTAGCTTTCTGGGCTTTCTCAAGCTCGTCACTTTAACCCCTTCGTTTCCCTTCGCTCTGGGGCGCTTTTCTTGCCTAGCTGCAGCTGCACGAGGCGAGGATTAGATGGCCCGTCCACAAATTCTAGCTCCTCTACAACCACGCCCTGGCGCGTGAGACTCTCTGTCAGGTCGAGAAGGCAGGAGTCCAGAGAAGGGTTTCAGCCCAGCTTTGGTAACAATAATAGCCACCAGCTACTGGGCGCTCGCTTATTCCAGGCGCTATCCGTACATTATCTCATTTAATCTGTGAGCAGTATCCCTGTGAAGTGCATATTGTAACCATATATTCATCTAACAAATGAAAAAAACAGCCTCAGAGAGGTTCGTTGAGTTGGCCGCGTAAGCTATATCCCCTCCAGTTCAACACCAAAGCCATTCCTAAGTTCTTGACAGAACTTGTGCTCCCTCTTGGCCTCCTCTTCTTCATCTATAAGATGGGAAAAGGAAACCAGGGTCTCTTTAAGATGTAGCCCTAGTCCTAAGACTCTAACTGGAGTGTCTGTAGGACTCTTAAGACCAATGCTCTTTCTTCTACCCTATTTCTATTATACCCTTGTTTCTATTAAAAGTAACAACTAGTTTATAGTAAATTGAGGCAAGCGCTTGGTCCATCTTTTAGTATTGTAGATAGACAGCAGGAGGCAAAGGAGAAAGGAGTTGCTCCACTAAGCCAGCAGGTGCTTGAGAGAGAACCCTGTGTGTGTATAAAACTCTCAGCACCTTAGGACAAAATCTGGATCAGAACCTCTCCCCTACTTGTCATGCCATTTAAGTTGTCCAGCTGGAACTTCTGTTCAGGATCACTCTGAAGTTCACTTCGACCCAGTTTCACCTGGGCAATCCTCTTCAGATAGAGAAAATGAGCAATATGATAGAGCATAGAAGATGATTCAGAAAAGACTGGTCTTTCCCCCATTCTGTCTTAGCTCCACCACTCAATAGCTCTGTGGTTTGGGTTAAAATCCAGATTCTGATGAGTACATGGCTTTGGTCAAACCAGCTAACCTCTTTCTGTCTTTTATTCACATTAAATGGAGGTAAGGTTGCCCACCTCATGGGTGCCTGTCATATTTAAAGGAAACATCCTGTGGAAAATCCTTATTTGTTGACTCTTGGATAGCCTGTGATGGGTATTTGCCCTTACTTTTCTAACACGCTACAAAGGTGACTATATTCCCTTATGTGTCTTTTCTGTCACAGGGTGTTCGTGAGGATTCAATGAGATCACATATATGAAGACATCATGATAGAAAAGACACATAAGATGTGTGATAAAGAGTTCTCTAAGTAAGTTATGATAATTTAGGTGCAGAGTCTGCCCCAGGGAAATGCAGACCATCTCTTATAAGACTCTTTTCTTTGAGGGGCACCTGCATGGCTCAGTTGGTTGAGCATCTTGATTTCAGCTCAGGTCACGATCCCAGGGTCCTGGGCCCTGCATCAGCCTCCCTGAGCACGGAGCCTGCTTGGGATTCTCTCTCTTTCAATCCCTCTGCCCTTCCCCCACTCACATGTGTGTGCTCTCTCTCTCTCTCTCTCGAATAAAAAAAAATTTAAAAATTATTTTCTTTAAGCCTCCATTTTCCAGGATGTAGCAAAATTTTTGAGCACCCTGAAGGTACAGACTTAGCAAAGAAGAGAAGCCAGAGAGCATTCCCACTGAAGTAGACACTATCCAAGCCAACATGGCTCAATCACACTTTTTGTTTTTTTAATTAAGGTGGCTCAGTTATAATATTCCTTTTATTAGAGTAACACAGGATTTTGTTCTTCATGATCGGGCTGTTTTACCCTTGGTGACATTTGCAGTAAGAAAATTGTGTGAGCCTGTTACCGATTTGTGTTTTTCACCTGTCAGATGTGGCTGTCAGCACTTACCTTCTCCTTTCTGACATGACCATTCCATAGGCCTTCAGGTCTGACAGCTAAGAACATCTTTTTTTCACCTTCTTTTAACTGAGCAACTCTTACAAATCCCCAGACACAGATTGCATATGGCTTTACATTAAATTGATATCTTTAGTCTGAAAAATCTCTTGTAATCTGCAGAGAGTTAACTAAGCCCTAACATAATCATATTCAAAATAAATGGAATGTGAAAAGTTTCATATGTAAAATCCCTTCACTTCCTTATCTTTGGAGTTTTAAGCTCAGAGATTGTTTGGAGTTAATAAGGCCGGGTTCAAATTCTGGCCTGCCACTTGCTAGGTGAATGTCCTTGGACAAGTCAGTTCATCTTCTAAGGCTCAGTTTCCTTATCTGAAAATTGGGATGGTCATAACTGTTCTCAGAGTATTTGTGAGAATTACACGACATAGCAGGCAAATAATACCTCTGAGTCTTACTTTTTTCTCTCTGTACAACAGAGATCATCTCAACTCCTCAAGGTTTTTGTGAGTTGGGGCATATGAAAGCTCCTGGCATGAAACAGCAGCTCCACAAATTTCCATGTTCTTGATTCCTTAGGTCTCACCAGTTTCTTAACAACACATCACTCTATAAAATCAGCATCATTTGTTCTTTCCCCCAACAAAGTGATTATTTTCAAATGCAAGAGAGCAGCTATACTTGCCGGCTATAGAAACTTATAATGTAGCAGAGGAAGAGCTGAAATTAGAGCCTGAGATTGGAGTCCAATCTTGCCTTTTATTATCCAACTGGTTATATAAAAGTCACTTAACCATCTGAACCCCCAATATTCCCATGTATAAAATGGGAATAATAATGTGAACCAATTTGATAAGGCTATTGTGAAAATCCATGTGAGCAAGAGGAAGTTCTTTGTCAACATAAAGCTATATAAAGACATATAAGATACTCATGGCTTGGAAGTTCTATAGCCTGATTCACAAAATTGATCCTTAGACATAAAATATCCATCCAGTCACTTATTCATTCAGATATTATTGACACCAACAATGTTGGTATTAGTACTGGGGAATACAGATACCAGAAGCCATGATCTCTACCCTTTCTGATGGAAAGACATGCAAACAAGTCATTGTAATATAATGTAATACATGTCTAAATGGAAGTAAGTTAAAGGTGTAATAGTTGATGGGATCAAAGGACCCACCAGTCGGCTCAGAAAAGTCAGGGAAGCCTGCATAGACAGGTAGCTTTTGAGCTAAGACTTAAATGATGCATTTGAGCATACCGAGAAAACAAGCAATATCTCTGGGAACAGCCCGAACAGAGACATGGTTATGTGAAAGTAAGGGTGTTTATGGAAAACTATAGAAAATAAGGCAATAAAGAATAACTTCTACTTGAAATAACTAACACCTGAAGCCAAAATAAATCCTTAGAGCTTCCAATATCCAACTAAATTGCTCATGTAGACCCTACCTCATGGTCTCAGTTTCTTTCCCCCTTGATCTACTTTCCTTTGGGGAAGAGCTCTATCTGGGATGAAATTAGTTTCAGCAGTCAGTGGCCAGATCCTGCCAAGCCCATCAGCCCCTCCTCCTACACCCTGAGTGAGCACACTCACTTGAATGGCTTTGACATCAATACACTTCACTTCCTATGGGGCAAAGGGACCCAGCTCCAGCCTGCGCAAGGGCCTCTCTGCAGAGCTCCAGACTAGAGCTCTTTTGCCCTAGTGATACCTAATGCTAAGCAAGTGGGATTAGTCTCCTTGGGAACCAAGCCCCCCAGGGGCTCAAGGGCTGAACTGCCCCAAACAGTTTGGGAGAATTGAGATTTCATATTGTTCTTTTACACTTGGATTTCAGGACATTACTTAAACAAAAGCCCACCTGAGAGCTGCCTCCTTTCTTGTGGGTAAATATAGCAGCAGGATCAAGAGCTGACTTACTTATTTTGTTTTCCTCTTTGTAACTTTAATCATACTCCCTGCAGGACGATCTTAGTCCTCAGAGATGTCAGGAATGCACATTCATAAAGGGAAAAATAATTATGCATCTTTTCTCCCCTCCCCCATACCAATTTCTCCTAGCTATTTTTGAAACCTCAAATAAAATAAATCAATTCCTCAATTTCACCACACAATTTATTATCATTTTCATCATGAAATAACATTACCTCACAAATTGAACATGCCCAAAAACATATCTCTTGGTTTGTTTTTGGTTTTTTTGTCATCCTTTCCTCCTGCAAACCACATTCTACTAACACCAGATCTCAATTTCCATCTTAAAATATTAGATGTTATTCTGTTTGTCTATAGTTGTATAGCAAACTACTCCAAAACTGAGTAGCTAAAAACAAACATTTTATTATATCTCACAGTATTATGGATTACTAATTGAGCGATGCTTGGCTGAGTCATCCTTCTGGTCCACTCCACATCGACTATAGCTGGTGTGGAGGATCCAAGATGGCATCATTCACATGACTGCACCTGTGCCTACAATGCTGGCCTCTCCAACATACTGGTCTAAGAGTACTCAGACTTCTTAGGCTCAGGTATCCCAGAGACAGTGCTGCAAGTGGCCTCATGTGGCACCTCCCAGGCTTCTTACAAACTAGCCCCAGAATTCCCAGAATGTCATTTTCACTACATCCTGTTGATCGAGCAAGTCACTAAGGCCAGATCAAATTCAAGGGGAGGGAAATTAGAATCCAACCCTCAATGGAAGAAATAGCAAAGAATTGTTTTGGTATGTCTCTTAAATCTCTGTTAATCTATATTGGTTCCACTTTCTGTTTTCTTTGCAATTGGTTTATTGAAGAAACTGGTCTTTGCCTTGTCATCTTTCCCACATTCTAAACTTGGTTAGTTGCATCCAATCTGCATGGTGTCATTTAATATGTTTCTTTGGTCCCTGTTTCCTGTAAATGGGAAGTAGAAGAAGAGGCTTGATCAGATTCATGTTCTTTTTTATGCTATGGCATACACACGTGCGCACACACACACACACACACACACACTATAGAATATATGCTACAATATGTGTAATACGTTCATAATAACAATGCCAATGTTCTTAATAATATAATTACTACAAACAATTCTTTTTCTTCCTTCTTTTTTCCCCCATCCTTTTGTCCTTCAAACATATCCCACTGGTGAGGAACAGTCTAATTACTATGTTTTAAATTTCACTTCAAAAAATCCTAGCGATTATGTCACGAATTCAATAGACAGGTGGGTTCACTTGTTCTACTTTGTTTCATATAAAATTTGCTTTCTACATGTTTAATTTTGTTTTATAATTTTTAAACATTTACATGGTTTCAAACTCAAAACTACACCATAAGACATAGTCAGGAAGGGCTAGCTTTCATTGTAGCCCCTCTACCCTATTTTGTCCCCTCTTCCAATAGGTTATCATCGTTGTTGTTTTGTTTGGGTTTAGGCTTATTCTTTGTTAGATAATCATATATATGCTTCCCTCTATCTTTTTTTTTTTTTTTTACTTCACAATAATATATCTTCATTCCTTTTCTTTTATAGTTGTATAGTATTCCACTGGGTGGATCTACCACAGTTTATTCAACCAGTCCTGTTATGATTAACTTAGCTGGGTTTTTTTCCCAGACCTTTTGTATCACAAATAGTGCTGCAATGAATAGCTTCAGTGTAAAACCAAGATTTACTACCTACTCGTCTCGTTCTCCTTTCATGGTATCAGTGTAGTTATGAATTGCTTAGGATAAAAAGAAGAATCCTTGCTACTAGACACAGTCAGATATTTCTTTCAAGGGTTCCCATCAAGAGGAAAGTATAAAATGGAGTGACCAATCTTCATAAATAACAGCTGTGGCTGATCATTATAAAAATGGCCCCAATAAATCACTGATCCCTGGGTCCAAGCCCCTTTACAATGTGACACTGAAACTTCCCATGCCGTTTATTTCTCCACACTTTTAAGTCTGTGCTGGAGATAGCACACAAGTTCCAAACCTTTGCAACTTCCAACTCAAGAGATTGTGCAGCTTCCACTTTCATATTGAGACCCCCACACTATGAACAATCCCAGGAGAATCCTGATGATGGGCAGCACCACTGCCAGGCATGCCAGTGAAGCCACTCAGCACCTTCCAAACCCACTCAAATCATCAGATAACTGAAGCACATGAGTGGTTCCAGGAAAGACCTGCGAAATAACCACTCACATTGCCAACCTATACAACCATATGAGGTAATAAATTTTAGTTCTAAGCCAATAAGTATTGTGATGGTTTGTCATGAAATAACTTTCATGGGCTATTTGTTAAATAATAGCCTTCTCTGCAGAAGAATAGCCCCACACTTCAATAAATCTATCAAAAGCAACTAAACAGAAAGCTTTCATTCTAATGGAATACCTTGGAAATATCTCTTGAGCAAGATAATCCTTGCCCTACACAGGAAACAGCAGATGTTGGCGAGGATGCAAATAAAGGGGAACCCTTACACTGTTGGTGGGAATGCAAACTGGTGCAGCCACTCTGGAAAACAGTGTGGAGGTTCCTGAAAAAATTAAAAATAGAACTACCCAACCACCCAGCAATCGCACCACGAGGTATTTACCCAAAGGACACAAAAATACTGATTGAAAGGAGTACATGCACCCCAAAGTTTATAGCAGCATTATCATCAATAGCCAAGTTATGGAAAGATCTCAAATGGCCACTGACTGATAAATGGCCCAAATGGCCATTACTCAGCCATCAAAAAGAATGAAATAAAAGAATGAAATCACTAAATTCTAAATTCTACACGTGAAACCAATTTTTACCATATATGTTAACCAACGAGAATTTAAATAAAAACTTGAAATAAAAAAATAAAAGATGATCCCTTAATTAAAAAAAAAAAAAAAGGCTAATCCCTGCCCTGCCTATTTCAACTGAGATAATGGATGTGAAAGCACTTTGCAAACTGGAACGCATCCTACCAGTGTCTGTCCAATTTTTTAAGGTTTATTTATTTTTGAGAGAGAAAGAGTGCAAGTGGGGGAGGGGCAAAAAGAGAGGAGGACAGAGGATCCCAAGCAGTCTCTGCAGCAAGCCTGATGCAGGCTCAAACCCACGAACTCACGAACCATGGGAACCACCTGAGCCAAACCACCTGAGTCGAAGTTGGACGCTCAACAGACTGAGCCACCCAGGAGCCCTGTCCAATTTTTTTTTAATTCTATGAGCTTTCCAGAATATTGCTAAACCAGGGCAGCAAGCAGTACCATAAAAGCAACATTAGACTCTCCTACCCTAGACAATCACTAAGTCAGTGTTTCCTATACTGTGCCCTCCATCCCCTGCTTGTTATCAATGATTGATTGCTCAGGTGATCCCTAGTGATTTCAAAAGAAAAGAGAGCTGAAACAATTTTGTGGGAATATATTCCATAAATTTTAAATTAAAAATTAATTATGACTTTCACAGAAATCACAATTTAGTCTTTTTTTTTGACAGAGAGATAGAGAGTGAGCACAAAACAGGGGGTGCAAGTGGGGGTGGGGAGGAGGGGGAGAGAGAGAATCTTAAGTAGGCTCCATGTGGGGATTGGTTTCATGACCCTGAGATCATGACCTGAGCTGAAATTGAGTTGGCAGCTTAACTGACTGAGTCACCCAGGCACCCCTCAATTTATTCTTTATCATCACATCCTAGTTATTACACATGTATTATAATATGTTTGTTCTGAATATGTTTGTTCTAATTAAATTATGTGACCATTCAGTTAAGAGAGGTGCTTTTCACCTCATTTTTATATAATTTACACATTACAGGTTTTGTTGGCAACATTTTCACTCTCTTCATTATTAATACAGTACATCTGGATGTTAAATCTATGAAAGCAGATCAATAGCTTCAAAGCAGTTTTTGTAGTATTAAATTAGTGAGGAAATGTAAAAAACATTATAAATGTATGTTATGTATAGTGAATAAGACAAATGAAAATATAAAATGTATATGCTGGCATAAATGTATCTATAAGCATAATAATTTATAAAAGCATGGCAAAAGAAAAGAAAAAGGAAGAAGAAATTTGGAAACTAGCTGATTTGGAAACTAGCTGACCAGGAAAGCTTCAGTATTTAAGAAAGCAAGAGTGAGGAGAGGTACTGAAAATAGGAGAATTGGTTGAAAGCCTGTGTAAGAAGCAGTTAGGTTCTAAGATTCCTTCCCCAACCCATGCAGCCACATAACAACATCTCTCCTAATTGGATTTGAAAACAAGATTTTTATTTCTATGAAACTGAACCATAATGGTTCTAGTCTAGGAGATTCCATGCGCAATGGAGAGGGAGCAATGAGACATTGTACTGAAAACAGAGGATTAAATGAGGTTCTGCATTATGAATTATGACCTTCAACCTTTTCAGTCAGTTTCTAGAATGTTTGCAGCAAGTTACCTACTCCTCAATCAGGAAATTGGAGTTGTCTTCTCTGTGCAGTTACCAGCACAAGAGAAAAAGTTGGGTGGCCTTCCAGTAAGCTTTTTAGTTATCCACTCTTAAACATAAATTGTCATGCAAGGTTCATCAAATATTTGGGCAATGTCCTCAACATGGATGGCAGAGACAAACAAACAAAAACAAAACAAAACAAAAGCAAAAACCTTGGGAGATGAGAATCCCAGAGGAAACTGACAATGCAAAAAACAAAAGAAAACTCCCTATAAATTATAATTTAAAGAGATAAAATAACATTAAAAAGATAAGAGAAAATATTGCAGTCATGAAACAAGAATTAGATGCTACCAAAAAAGGAAACGGTATCAAAAAATAAAGAGCTCTTAGAAACTTGTGGTAATACATTTTAAAAAGTCAAGAGAAGAATTGGAAGATAAAGTTGAGGAAATATCCTAGAAAAAACAAAAAGTCAAAGAGATGTTCAATATTTAGCCTAAAGAAATTTCAGAAAAGAGAATAGATAAGTCAGAGAAGAAAATATTATGAAAGAAATTAAAGAAGGAAATTTTGTAGAATTATAAGATATGCATTTCCAGAATAAAAGAACCCCCTAAATGCCTGGCAAACTTAATGAAAAAAGACTCACACCAAAGCATATTATAAATTTTTAGAATATCAAGGAATAAAGGACTCTAGAGAAAAATTACCATCATGAACAAAAAATGAAAATAAAAATGGAATCAGAATACCATCAGATTTCTCATTAACAGTAGTTGGAAAACAATGGAGCAATGAACTTAAAAATCTGAGAGAAAATTATTTCCTACTTAGAATTCTACACCAAACCCAATGGTCACTCAAGCATAAGCAGAGCATAGCCACATTTTCAGATACAATATCTTATAAAATTATCTCTCAAGAAACTTTTCTCAGGGAACCAAGAATAATGTACTCCATTAAGAAATAGAAGAAAAGAGTATCCAGAAAACAGGAGATCCATCATGAGATAGAATCAAATAGAATTCCCTGGATGATGACCAAGAAAATATCACAACAATAACCATATAGAGACTGAGGGGTGACAATCAATCCAAATCTAAACAGGAAAATGGAGAATTCCTGGAGAAGGAGGGGATGTCTCAAAACAAATGAATGGAAATGATAGATATACTTATGTGTTTGACCATAATGGTAGGAGGTGGCAGATACCCTTGCTGCTCTCAATATCCTACCCTTATTCTTATCCTTACCTGACAGGGCCCACCTACTTCTGTGGAGGCTGAATATGACAGACAATTGCACTTCCCTTTTAACTACAGCATGGGCTCGAGATCCAATCTTGGCCAATGAGACATTAAGAGAAATCTATTCTTGGAATTCAAGGAAAGTACCCCCTTACCTACATATCAAAAAGAGAGATAAAAGGAGAGAAAAGAAAGAGGAGAAGAAATGTTCTCCTTCCTGCCTTTGTTCATATGCAAATAATATGTGGAGCTGTGGCAGCCATCTTATAACCATGAAGGGGCAAGCCAAAAAAAACAAAAAAATCAACATGCTGAGGTTGGCAGACCAGAAATGTGAAAAGCACCTGAATCCTCAATGATATTATAATGTCACTGCATTAACTAACCCCAGAACTCTCTATCCGCAGACTTCTTGAAGGGTGAAATAATAAACCTCTTTTGTTTAGGCTACTTTTAGCTGGGCATAATGCTACTTGCAATCAAAAGCATTCTAAATTCTATAAAAAGGTGTTACCATTCTGTTAACCTGTTTAGGGAAGAATTTGTGAAATGTATATAGAAAACTAAGTCCCCCTCCACCAAAATAAGGCAGTTATTAACATAGGGTAAAACAAAAGCTGTACAAGAAATTTCAATAAAATGTAAATGAGCTGTGAAGAATATTTACTAATAATAGAATAATCATTGAATATTAATTAAACTAAACTTTGTGCTAGAACTATATCAAGGGAGGACTGGAAAACAGATGGAAAAGATATTAAGTGTTCTATAACCAATAGTTTCAGGGAAGGCAGCCTTTTGAGGGATAACACAGAAGATAAAAGGGAGAGAAATCAGAATTGGACAAGGAGAGCCTTCAGATTCCAATGCATATCTGAGACTTCTGAAAGGAAAGGAAAGAAGAGGCCAAATCCAGCAGGGAGGGCCTCAGACAGTTCCGTAGATCTGACGTAGATCTGACGGAAGTCTCTGCAAGCCCAGAGACGTCTGCTGCAAAGAGGACTCATTAAAGGAGCACTGCACTAGGCAGAAGTAGCTAGGTTTTTGCATCACCACTTCAAGCAGTTGTCTGAAGGGGTCGCCTCAATGAGAGCATGATCTCAGCTTAGAAGAAGAAGCTTGGGGTGCCTGGGTGGCTCAGTCGGTTAAGTGGCCGGTCAACTTTGGCTCAGGTCTCATGGTTTGTGAGTTCAAGCACAGTGTCAGGTTCTGTGCTGACAGCTCAGAGCCTGGAGCCTGCTTCAGATTCTGTGTGTCCCTCTCTCTCTCTGCCCTCCCCTGCTCACACTCTGTCTCTGTCTCTCTCAAAAAATAAAAATAAACATTAAAAAAAAAAAAAAAGAACAAATGAGAAAAATTACACATCCCTGCATGTGGAATCTTCTTTGGTTCGGACTTCATTCAAATACCTGATTGCATACACCTCTTAGAGACTTAAGTTGAATCAATGCGGAGCAATATCCATCAGGGCAGAGCATAAGGCTGCTCTGAGCCCACGGAGGTTTGCACCAGAATGTGACAAGTGCCAACACTGGAGACACGCAGGGTCTCAGCAAGGCCGGGTAACTTGAGCAGCCCTCAGCCTAATATCCGGTACGCCAGACAAATGCTTAAAGACCTAGATCCTATTATATGAGGTTGAATTCATTCAATTAAACAGCTTAAGCAGCTCGGATCAGCCGCTGGAACCCTTCTCTTCGGAGTGCTAAAACAATGGCCTAAGGGGCAGCTGAAGTTTGTTTTCTCTTGTGTGAGGCCAGCTGGAGTTGCCTAGCACATGGCCAAACTGGGGAGGGCCAACACGACATAATTGCATTAAACCTGCCTGTTCTTTCCGGAAAGCATTTCCTGACAGCACCAAGGAGGAAATGAATAAAGGGGGAGCTTTTAAATCTTATGATACCACCCTATCTTTCAATCTCCCTCCCCCAATCCCTCAAAATCACTTTTATGAAAAGAGAACCTGAATTTAGACTCCCCTACCTAAACACTTGCTTTGCTATATTATGCTTGGTCTTTCCTCATTATTGTTACAGTGACTTTTGTTGGGCATAGCATTAGGGGCAGCTGAAAATAAACTAGGGTATAGGTCTATAAGGTAGAATAAGGTATCACTAATTCCACTGCACTTTCTGAGAATCCTATTCTGCTTTCAAATCCATATTAAATGTTAACCTTTCTCTCAAAAAGCCCTCCCAGGTCTTTGTTACCACCAACTCAGGCTGCCATATCTCTCTCCCTCCTGCTTTCCTGATGCTTTACCTCAGTCTCTTTAATGACACTTTTTTATTCATCCACCCATTCACTCAACAAGCATTTACTGAGTTCCCACTGTACATCTGAAGTATACTGGGCACCTTCATTATTCATTTAACCCTCACAATAACGCTTTCAGGTAGTTAATATCATCCCCATTGTACTGAAGATACCTAAACTCACAGAGCTTAGGCACCTTGTTGATGGTCAAGGAGCTGGTACGGTCAGCGTTTAGCTTCAAATATAAGTCCAGTGTCTCCATGCCCAGTCTGCCGTATATCAGCTATTTGTGTACTTGTCTATCTCTGTCCCTTAAGAAATATCTATTGGGGGGCATGTGGGTGGCTCAGTCAGTGAAGCATCTGATGATTCATGGGTTCAAGCCCTGCATCAGGCTCCTTGCTGACAGTGCAGAGCCTACTTGGGATTTTCTGTCTCTTCCTCTCTCTCTGCCTCTCCCCTACTCTCTCTCTCTCAAAATAAGTAAACATAAAAAAAAAAAAAGAAATATCTATTGGGACCTACTATGTGGTAGGCACCATCCTAAGCACCAAAGATACACATGTAATTAAGTCCTGGTCCTAAGAAGACAGATATATTCCCAATGATTTATTTTAGTCCAACAGTCATGTCAATTTATTCATTCAGCAGACATTTGCTGAGCACCTGCAATATCCTAGGTACACCACGCTCTAGACATGGAGAAATGCCAGACATGTTTTTTGTCCTCAGGACAGTGTTCGAATAGAGGCACATGGAGCACAGAAGGGGGAGAAGCCTTCATAAAGAACATGCCGTTGAGTTGTGCTGTAAAAGATAAGGAGAGTTTTGGTAAATAAAAGTTTTTAAAAAGGTGGTGGGAAGGGCATCCTACAGAGAGCCTCGTGAGCCAGGACACAGAGGTATAAAAGTGCAGGGTAGTGTCAGGGTAACTGCGGGAGTACCATGTCGTTGGAATATACAGTGTGAGACAGGGAGTAGAGAGAGACAAGACCAGAAAGGGTGCCTCAAATGCTATGCAGAGGAGCTTAGATTTGATCTGAGGAAAATGGAGAGAACCACCGGAGATTTCTGAGCAGAGGAGCTTATTTATCTTTGTGTTCCATGGCATGTGGCAAACCGCCTCATCCGTGGTAGCAGTTTTTAGCCTCTGTCACTTTCCTGGCACCAGAGAAGACTTTGGCCCCCAACCTGATGCCATGCTCTGTTTACAGAAGAAAAATAATGCCCATGCTCTTGCGTATAGCAATTTCCTCGCCAGCGCCTCTGCCAAGTCATCCCAGGTCTGAGAGCAATCTTTTTCTTTTATCCAAGGCCAAATTGCTGACTCCATGTTGTTGTCACTGCTACAGATTCTGCTAATTTCTCCTTGGCGAACTGAAGCTGGTCCAGTAGAAGCTCTAGACTGGGAGATTTAAGGAACCAGTGTCCTGATCCCTGCTTCACAACTACCTAGAGTGTTACCTTGGCCTGTCTCCCATCTATAAAATGGATAGACGAT
Organism: Felis catus; assembly: GCF_018350175.1. NCBI lineage: Eukaryota > Metazoa > Chordata > Mammalia > Carnivora > Felidae > Felis > Felis catus. The sequence goes on along the minus strand of NC_058377.1, from coordinate 49,780,517 downwards.
CTCGACATTCTCTTCCAGACTTGAGAATCTTGCCAACATACCTTCAGTGGGGCCAGATGGTAGCTATATCTACAACATTCTGCTTTACCATGCGGCAGAATAATTTTCTGTGGTTGTAATTTGTTTTATTCTCTCTGTACTTTGCCTTACATCTCCAACCACCATGAACTAACTCTGTGCCCTTTCTAGAAAGGTTGCTAGGGACATTTGCACCTAAGCCTCAGGAGAGTTTTGTGTTGCCAAGCTAGAAGCAGAAGTCGCTAAAGAAAACCCTCTGCGTCAGTCTTTTTTTTTTTCTCTTTATTTGAGAGAGAGAGAGAGAGAGAGAGAGAGAGAGCATGAGTGGGGTAGAGGGGCAGAGGGAGAGAAAGAAAGAGAGAAAATCTTAAGCAGGACCCATGCTCAGCACAGAGCCCAATCTGGGGCTCAATCCCATGACTCTGGGATCATGACCCTAGCTGAAACCAAGAGTTGGCTGCTCAACCAAATGAGCCACCCAGGCGTCCCTCTACCAGTCTGTTTTGAAAGCCTAAATGCACTGAGGATGTTAGGTTATTTTTTCCAAAATAGGGCCCAGAGAGAAAGGAGCACTCTTCAGAAGAGAGAGGCAGGAATGGCAAGGTTGAGAATTTCTGTCTTAGTATGACTGATTTTTCAAGGGAGTACATTTTTGAAAATAACTTTTTTAAATGTTTATTTTTGACAGAGAGACAGAGCATGAGTGGGGGAGGGGCAGAGCAAGGGGGAGACACAGAATCCGAAGCAGGCTCCAGGCCCTGAGCTGTCAGCAGCACAGAGCCCAACTCAGGGCTTGAACTCACAAACCATGAGATCATGACCTGAGCCAAAGTCGGAAGCTCAACCGACTGAGCCACCCAAGAGCCCCCACATTTTTGAGAATAAAAGGTAAAATTGCTTATCAGTAATTACACTGGAAGCAAGGCATAAACCAGGATGGTCATAGGCAAACTTCATGGTGCAGTCACTCTATACCATCATTAAATCCAAGAATTGTGGCATCAAGACTCACTGTTCCAAAGACATCACTAATCAATCATCACATTCTTTCTACCTAGCCCAGATGAGCTTAGAACCCTTCTCATAATAGTACTCCTGACACTACTAATCTATCAGTTTTGGACCTTGAGTTGAAATCTTTTTATCACAGGTAACTTTGTAATAAAAATCATACAAAGTGGAAATCATGGTACTCTGCCCAGATCCCTTCTGGGAGCTGATGAACCCATCCCCCAGCAGCTGACTCTATTGTCTACTAATGGCTGACAGCCCTAGCCCTTATCAAGCATTGCCCACTGCTGAGGGAATTGCCTTGCTCAAGGTCATATCCTTCCCCAGGTGCACCAGAGACCAATGACTGGCAGATGGAGGGCTACAAAGGCCAGAACCCCCACCTTGCTTCAATTTGAGTCAAGTGTGAAAGGCCATCCTAGGTCCAGAGCTTTCCACAAGATCAGCTGAGGCTGATAGCAGGTCACCTTCTTCTGCACAATCTTGAATTTCTCACTTCCTACAGGTGTATCTACGGAGAGCCCCCTCAATCAAACTTCTGAGCACAACTCTCCATCTCAAGGTCTGTTTCTAGGGATCCTTATCTGAGGAACCAAACTACCTTCTGTGCTGTTAGTAAGAAGTAAACCACAAGGTTAACTTTTTAATTTGTATCTTAGTAAAATGGGTCAGTTAGAATTTATTTCTTATTTCCATATTTCATTGATCTTAATTTAAAAGCTGCCCTAGAAAATACATGCCCCTTCACTCTCTACAATCAGAAAAGTGTGAGTTCTCCTCTTCTCTGGTCTCTAGAGGAGGAGATAGGGTTGCTATGTGGTTCTATAACAGTAAAGTGGAACAAACACTTTTAGGAAGACAGGAGACCAGGATTTTAGTTCTGGCTTTGCCAATAACTCACTATGATGTGGGAAAATCATTTCCTCTCTCTAGGTGGTTCCAAATTTACTTGTCGATAAAATATAAGGGTTGTCATAAAAGTTACACAAAACTTGGAAATGACGTAGAAATGTGAGTCCTACATTCTTTCACTGTTACGCAGGCACAAAGACCACCCAGAGATTGTCTAGAATAATGAATTTAATTTTTCTCACAATTTGTTATTAGTTGAAGTTTCCAGATTTAGTAAAACTACTTATCACCTGGTAGAATTTTGCCCAGTAGATATGCAAATTTCTATCCATGGAACCACAGAGACCTATAGCCCAGCTTTTATGCAAACTCACCCTAATATTGTAATAATATATACCTGGCTTTTTAAATGTTCTTTGAATCAACCATAACATCTTAATGGCTTCTTTACTAATTCATAAATTAAATAGACTCTCTTACCTGTGGTTCATTTATATTTGCCTGAGAATCATGATTTTACCTTTTTAAAAATTATACTTCAACAGGCTTGATCTGCTCCATGATGCTGAAAGAAAACGAATCTACACACCCATTTTGAGAATCAGGGGATCTCATAGTATCTACACAAAAGTATCCAGGACTTCTTTCTGCAGAAATCCTCTGGACTGTGTTACCCTTAGGAGAGTAGTCAGCAGCACCAGAGCCACCATCAGTTGACTACTGTGCAGCTAGGGTAGAGGCTGGGAAAAGAGCAGCCCAGCCAAGGCTTAGTGACAGGGACTTTCCCAAGGTTTCCCAAGGTCTGAAAGGTATGCAAGTTATATATACTCAGAGTTAGGACTAAAACCCAGGCCTGTCTAGCAGTATGGGAAGCCCATTACTACCACGGCTCATATTTTCATGCCATAGCTCATCTGCCTGCAATCCCAATGTATACCACATATGCCTAGCACAAAGTAGGCAATCAATGTATATCCCATGCAATTAAAAATTTTTAACTCTTCCTAGTGACTAGAACTTGGATATTTCCGAAGGACAAAATCTATTGATGAGCCTCACTTCAGACCACTAGAAAAGACAGACAGGCCTACATTCCACCTCCTCATTGCCACTTAGTGGCTAATTAGTACTGCCACCTTGAACCAGAAATAAAGCACCATGAGCCTTTGTTTCCTCTCTTGTTACATGTAAATAATTCTCATAGGCTTCTTATGAAGATTAAAGTAGAAAAAGGAATATGAGAGCACTTAGCACAGGACCTAGCCCAAAGGTGCCTCCACCCACAATGATCGTCCCCTCTCAGAAGACCCTGGAAGGCTTTGAGGCCTTGGCTGGGCTGCCGTTTCTACCAGCCCCCACTCCAGGCACACAGTGATCAAGGGATGGGAAAATCCCTCTGTTCAAACAGGTGTCACTGTTCTAAACCTACAGTCTCATTTCCTGATCGTGTCTTAATCTGCTCGTCGGTGGTGAAAGTTGATTTCTTGCACATTCTTATATCAGTGGGAATTTCTGCCCTTGGCTGACAGGCATTATGGGCTGGCTTTGACATACAGCCCTACAGGGCCTGAACAGCCTCTATTCTTTCCCAGTCCTGAAAGGGAGCTTTGTGCCAAGGATTCATTAAACTGCACTGCACAGCCCCTTCATAAATGGGGCTCAATAATGAACAGTCGATTTAACTGGAAAAGCTGCTGGAGCTGTTAAATTAAAGGGAAATAAAGTGCATTTTAGACTCAGTCTGCCAGAAGAAATGGTGACCTAAAAGGAAAATCTTCATTTTTATTGAATTGAAGTTTTTAAAAAGTTTAAAATGTCCAGGAAGCTTCCTTGTGACAGGCAATGAGACATAAAAGCTCCGAATGCAGGCTTGAGATAGTGGTGCTTTTTATTCACCATCCCTAAGTGAGTCTCAGGCTCTTAAATGGTGCAAAGGAATGATCTCATTTTGAGAAGAAAATATGAAAAGACTCTGTAATATGCCACAAGAAGTGTTTTTGTTTTTGTTTTTAACTTTAAAAAGTATTTTAAGACCAGGCTCTCTCTTTCATTCTTGGAACATTCAAAGGACCAGGAGCCATTCTTTTCAATTTTTCTGCTCTCTTTCAGGGATAAGAAATTTCTCTGGGAGGAATCCAATTGTTTCTCCTCACACTACACCTCAGAGTTTTGTTTGGTTTAAGTATTGTGCTCTGACGTCTGACTGAGTAGTCTCTCTTTTAAATCTGAGATTTTCACAAGTATGCATAAGTGCTCCGAAGAACTTTCTTCTCTATTTGTTTTTCTGAGTTATATAACTTCCTGGCATGGTGACAGAGAACATCTACTAACATACGCTGGAATGTTGTTTCCAATAACTCTCAGGTGCAAGAAGCAAAAGCCACTGTGCTTTGGCAGATAGAATAACCATATGGTGATCTTAGCTTTTCTCTGCCACGCTGTTGTGAGCTGGGAATTCTTCTTAACATGCTTCCCTATGCTTCGTGTTTTCAAATCTTTACATAGAATCTGCTCCTGGGCATGTTACAGGCTGCAGTACCCTAGTCAAGGCCTTTTCTGGTTTTCATCGTTAAGCATCATTTGACCATCAAAAACAACAGTCAGTCATCACAGGGAATTTAAAGAGAAATCTGAAAAGCAATGTGAAATAAATAAAGGCCAACTTCCAGCCTTACTGTTCAGGGTCACTGGAATTAAAACACAGATTTTCAGTTGCAAAGCTGTATAGAAAGGGCAAAACATCCTTTTTAAGAAGTTATCTGCTCTTTTTCTGAAACCTACTTTTTCATTTAAATTCTAAGCCATCGATTTAATTTTTTAGGATTCTGCAATAGGCGATTCAAAGCCACCTTGAGAGAATATCCTGCAGTTGAAAAAATATATCTGCGCATGTTTTTATTTTAAATGGTAACTATGGTGACCCAATAAGTAGTATTTTTTTATTCTTTGTTCATCTACCACTAATGAGTCACAATCAACCAGTGTAAATCATAGGCTCTCCACACCATGAAATTCTGGATTCATAATAAAACTGCTGTTATTTTAACAAATTCTAGGATGAACTTTGTCCATTATAAGCCCTGATGGTTATTAGGGTCTACACCTGCTTCAGGACAATTTCATTCACCTTCCACTAAAGATTACCGCACTCCAAAATGGCTATGCCAACCTGTGTGGATTGTGTGGCTTGATTGCATTTTGACAATTAGCACTGGGATAACTATTCATTAGAAAATTCATATTAGACCAGTCCATATTTTACATATGGCATCAGTCATTCAAACACACTCTTCTAGTCATGACTTATTCCTACACAAGCAATCATTAACCTATTCAAAACATATTTAGCTTGAAGATGGGAGATAAGAGGATTTTCTGAATCTGCACAGATTTGACTACAGCCAGATTGCAAGTTAAGGAGAATGTTAATATATTACAGCTTATCTAAAGGAAAATGACTGGGAAGGCAATGGTGATCAAAACCAAAGCACAGGAGGAAGTATGCTTTTATAGGATTCAGAACACTTATTAATTCATTACTCTATTCATTTTAATGAATAAAATCTTATGTGTTTTTTTTTTCCTGCCAGTGCATACTTTTTCTGCGGAAAGGAAAGAAGTTATTTTCAGTGCCTAACAGAAAATGTGTTAGGTAGGGGTTTAATAAATATTTGACAAGGGAATAAAAGAAAGAGGAAAAGGAAGGGAAAGGAAGGTAAGAAAAGAGAAAAAAGGGAATGTAAGACAAGGAAAGGAGGATGTTAGTCTAGGGAAAACTAGAAACAACATGATAGCTTTCTTCATATATTTAAAGTACATCATTTGGGAAAAGGATTAGATTTATTCTTTTAGAAACCAAATAATTTAACCAAGAGCTATAAGTAGAAAGTTGGAGATTTCTGGGTCCTGGCTGTAAAGAATCACTATCCCATTCAAACAACCAAAAAGCTGAAAAAACTGAGAAATCAACAACTCTTTTTAGATCCATAAGAGAAATAAGGTCACAAGGCAAACCCCCATCCCCCAAATTGGAGGGAGAGAAAAATACAGAAAACCACATTTACTGGCACAGAAACATCCATGGGACCAGTGCTGGGGTAAGATAACCTGAACTGTTAATGCAAAATGCTGGGGGCTCAGTGTAGAAAAGCCTGAGAAATAAAAACTTCAGAGGGACCCCGTCATCATGGGATTCCCCCAAATTTTATAAGTTCCTGGAGCTCCCCCAGTTCTCACAGTAAATAACTGAGGAAAAAAATCCCCTTGTGCTTATAGGAGAGGCAGAAGAAAAGAAACCACCTTGAATTATGCCAGACCATTCTGTCCTGAAGAAGGTCTGCCCTCAGGAAAAAATATTTAACTAGAGCCTGACCTACCTGGAAAAAAGGAAATACCTAATTCCAGCTCACACTTGCCATCCTGTCCCACCTAAGAGGAGAAAAACACACACACACATGCACACACACACACACACACATACACACCTGCCAGGCACTTGTGAAATTCATAGTTTGGGGCACAGACTCATAAAAAGACTAAGCCCTATTCATAGGTCTATAAAATGCTTCCCCTCCCCCCATACCTCACTATCACATTACTAAAGTCTTATTTACTTCCTTTTACCTAGTACACAATGTTCAACTATCAAGAAAAATTACAAGGCATACTAAAAGGCAAAAACAGAGTTTGAAGAGACAGAGCAAGCATTAGAACCAGACTCATATTTGGCAGGGATATTGGAATTATCAGACCAGGAATTTAACTATGATTAATATGCTAAGAGATCTAATGAATGAAGTGGACAGCATGCAAGAAGAGATGGGTGATGCAAGCAGAGAGATGGAAATTCTAAGAACCAGAAAAAAATGCTAGAGATCCAAACACTGTAACAGAAATAAAGGATGTTTTTGATAGACTTATTAGTAGACTGGACAGGCTAAGGGAAGAATCTCTAAGTTTGAGAATATATCAACAGAAGCAACCAGAACTAAGACACGAAGAGAAAAAAGACTGGGGAAAAAACAGAACAGAATATCTAAGAACTGGGACAATCACCAAAGGTATAACACAATAATATGGAAAATACCAGAAGGAGAATAAAGAGAAAAAGGGACAGAAAAAATGTTGGAAACAATGCTGCTTGAAAATTTCTCTCAAATTAATGTTAGATACCAAATCAGAGATCCAGGAAGAGCAGAGAACAGCAAGCAGGATAAATGCCAAAAAACAAACAAACCAAACACTCATTTTGGGATATCCTTTCCAAACTACAGAAAAGCAAAGATAAAGAAAAAATCCAAAGAAGCCAGAGGAAAAAACACCTTACCTTTAGAGGAGCAATGATAAAAATACATCCAACTTCTCCTTACAAACAATGCAAGCAAGAAGACAGTAGAGGGAAATATTTAAAATGTTTGAGAAAAAAAAAACACCAACCTAAAATTCTGTACCCTATAAACTTATCCTTCAAGTGAGGAAGAAATATAAAGACTTCCTCATACAAACAAACATTGAGGGAATTTGTTGCCAGTAGACCTACCCTGCAAAAAATGTTAAAAGAAGTTCTTTAAAGAGAAAGAAAATAGTATAGGTCAGAAACTTGGATCTACATAAAGGAAGAGCATAAAAGAAAGAATAAATAAAGGTTTATAAATAAATAAAGGAAAAAAATATTTTCCTTTTTGTTTTTAAATTTCTATTTTTTCTTATTCTTTTTTAAAATTTTAATGTTTATTTATTTTTGAGAGAGAGGCAGAGTGTGAGTGGGGAAGGAGCAGAGAGAGAGGGAGACACAGAATCTGAAGCAGGCTCCAGGCTCTGGGCTGTCAGTGCAAAGCTCGACACAGGGCTCGAACTCATGCAGTGCGAGATCATGACCTGAGCTGAAGTTGGACACTCAACTGACTGAGCCACCAAGGTGCCCCTATTTTTTCTTATTCTTAACTGAACTAACAGACAACAATTTGTTCAAAATAATAATAGCAATAATGTATCTGATTATGTATGCCTATGTATATGTATATATATATGTATAAATGGAATGAAGGGCAGCATTGATACAAGGGACAGGAAAGGGGAGCTAGATTAGTTTGTTATTAGAAGGTATTTGCACTATGCACAATGCAGTGTAGTGTTATGTGGAAGCAGACTTGGATTAGTTGTAAATGTATGTTTCATACTCCAGGGAACCACTAAAAAAAAGTAAAAAACAAGTATAACTGATGAGCTAAGAAAAGAGAGAAAATAGAATCATACAAAACACTTAGTTAACACCACAAAAAGGCAGAAAAAGAGTGGACCACAATAAAAAGGCGGGGGGGAGGGGGACAAAGACTAAGGGCAACAATTAGTAAACAGCAATAAATATGGTAGATAATCCAACTATATTAATAATCACTTTGAATGACAATGGTCTAAATCCATCAATTTAAAGACAGAGATTGTCAGAGTAGATTAAAAAACAAGATCCAACTATGTTTTGTCTACATAAAGCCCACTTTAAATATAAAGCACATATAGACTGGGGTGCTTGGGTGGTTCATTTGGTTGAGTGCCTGACTCTTGATTTCAGCTCAAGACATGATCCCAGGGTCATGGGATCCAGCCCTGCATCAGACTCCATGCTGAGTGTGGAGACTGCTTGGGATTCTCTCCTCTCTCCCTCTGCTCCCACCCTGTTTGTGCTCTCTCTCTCAATCTCAAAATAATAAAATAAAATAAAATAAAATAGAATAGAATAAAATAAAATAAAATAAAATAAAATATTAAAGCACATATAGATTAAAAGTAAGCGGATGGAGAAAAATACATCATGCTAACACTAACATAAAAAAATGAAATTAGTATATTAATTTCACACAGAGAAGACTGACAGGAAAGTTATCAGCGATAAATAGGGACACTATATAATAATAAAGGGGTCAATACTCCAAGAATGCATAAGTCCTTAACACATATGCACCTAACAACAGAGTGTCAAAATACTTGAAGCAAAAACTGATAGAACTGCAAGGAGAAATGGATAAATCCCTTAATTAGGTTTGGGACTTAAATACTCCATATCCAGCAGGCAGAAAATTAGTAAGAACATAGTTGAACTCAGCACCATCCATCAGTTGAATATAAATGGACATCTATAGACTACTTCATCCAACAATAGCAGAAAGTGCATTCTTCTCAAGTTTACATGGAACATTCACCAAAATAAGCTACATTCTGGGCCAAAAACAAACTTTAACAAATTTACAATAGAAATCATACAGTGTCTTCTCTCAGACCATAATGAAATTAAACTAGAAATCAATAACAGAAAGAGAACTGGAAAATCCCTAAATCCCTGGAGGTTAAGCAATGCATTTCTAAATAACACATAGGCCAAAAAAGAAACCTCAAGAGAAATTAAAGGATATTTTGAACTGAAAATTAAAGTACAATCTTTCAAAATTTGTGGGAGGCAGCAAACCAATACTACAAGGAAATCTATAGCATTGAATGTACTTATTAGAAAACAAGAAACAGCTTTTTAAAAATGTTTTCAATAAAAAGAAATAAAAAGAAGACAAGGGACATCTAATATCAATCATCTAAGCTTCCACCTTAGGAAACTAGGAAAAGAAGAGGAAATTAAATCCAAATTCAGGGAACCACAGTGCAAGAAGAATATGAACATCAGCAGAAAGAGCTGGAGGAAGTCTACAACTCCATCACTACCAAACTGTACCAGAATGCAGGTGTGAGGGGAGGAATGCTTGAGGGCTCGCCCCATGGTGGAGCTCTTCCATCTGGCATTGCTTCCTCTGGGCCTACCACTGAAGAGGTTGATTAAGCCAACATGAGCATAGGTTTAGCATTGCTATACACAGAACATCAAAGGACCCAAATCTGTAGTAAATTCCATGGAAGTTTTAAAGTTGAGCTGCTATAGTAAATAACTGGGCATTCTTGATACTTAAACATGGAATATGTGTATAGAGAAAGGAAATAACATTACACTTTATAAGTACTGTATGGTAAGTGGAAAATGCAATTTAAAATTGGCACCGGATAAAACAAACAAACAAAAAATCTACAATTCAACCACAAATTTTTACTGTATTCAGATGTAGTTGTCTTTTGTTTTAAGGACACAAGACAAAAATATGAAGGTGTGTTTCCCTGGGACCTGAATGGTGTTAATTAGGAGAGCAGATGTTTGAGAGTACAAGCACCAATGACCAAATCACAGTGCTATCTACATGATTTAAAATATATATTTTTTTAACATTTTATTTATTTTTGTGAGACAGAGAGAGAGAGAGAGAGACAGAGCATAAGCAGGGGAGGAGGAGAGAGAGAAGAAGACACAAAATCCAAAGCAGGCTCCAGGCTCTGAGCTGTCAGCACAGAGCCCGAGGTGGGGCACGAACCCACGAATCGTGAGATCATGACCTGAGCTGAAGACAGACGCTTAACTGACTGAGCCACCCATGTGCCCCACATGACCTTTAATAAATGCATTTTTGTATGTGTTTGTGATATGTGAGGTCTCTAAAGTGTGGGACCCGGGCAAGGACCCATCTTTTCCAAATACAGTAGATCTTATACTCATTTAACAACTGAGAAAACTGGACTTCAATGTATCGGTCAGCATAAAATGCTATTTGAAATAGAAACATCTATAGACAGTTCAGACAGAAATTTCATACACAAATTATGAGTTTGCAAAATGATAGGAAGGGCTAGGGCATGGAAATAGAAGACTACTTTCTCTTACAACAAGAAAGGGAAAACTAGAAGCAGATACAGTTGGGCCTTGTTTTGGGGAGAGTGGGTATAGATATGTAGATTTGATGCACAGAAGATGAAAAAGTCCCCAACCAATGGCTTCTTTTGGTCAATGGAAGGAGGAGGAGACAAGCTGAGGAGACAAGCAGAGTGAGGTAGGAGGTTTGAGGAGAGAGAAAAAGGTATGAAAAGCCATTATGGAAAGTGGGTAAAGGAGCACATTCCAGGAACCTGGTATGATTGCCAGACAGTGTTTCAGGTTCACCTGGGGCTGTTAATCATTAATTTATAGAAAATCTGTCTAATTACATGCTCTATTTTCACAACCTTTGCCAAGTTCCTTCTCTGGTTTTCAGTTCCACATTCTAAAATAGTGATGATAAAAAGCTTATCTAGTAATATCGTTTTGTGGAACTTAGAACTTGTTTTCCACCCTAGATATGTCACATATACAGTCCCAGCCCAAGCCCATAGCCCATCAGAAAATACCTCATTCTCCCAAAGTTCCCCTTCACTACCTCTTGACATCCCTCTTCTAACCCAGATTCCCTCAGAGCTCCCAGCACCGAGGTCTAACCAGAGCTACCACAAGCCATGAGACCCAGGCCCACAGCAGAGGCAAAGGTAAGTCTCTCCTGCAGGCCCACCCATAAAGGAGGTCATCCCAAAGCTGAAAGAAGAGGAAGTTTGAAGAAAGGGCCTGAGTCAGTGTCACATTAAAGGTTCTACCTCACAGAGGTGTGGATGGAGAGAGCTTGCTTCTTGACAGGAAGAAGGATAAGGAGGATGGGAGGAAAAAGGGAGTAGAACAGTACAGGTTAAGTAAAGAAATTATGGTCATTAAAAGGTCTGGAGGCCTTTTTGTCAGGATTCTGAGGTGGGGAATGTCTTCCTAGGCATTTCCATTCCATTTAATGTGACCTCCTACATCAATGTTCTTTAACTAGAGTGTATATACACCTGAGGGTATAAAAAGACTCTTCAAAATACTTGGATAGGGGTAGTGGAAACAGGATGAATGTCCATACCCTCAAATCTCATATGTACTCTTTCTGAAAATTGATTGGAGACGTTTATTTCCCATCCTGTCTCTCACAACTGTCTTTACTTTAAAAAGAGGAGGGAGGGGCACCTAGGTGGCTCAGTCGGTTAAGTGACTGACTTCAGGTCAGGTCATGACCTCCCGATTCACTCACGAGTTCAAGCCCTTCATCGGGCTCTGTGCTGACAGCTCAGAGCCTGGGTCTGCTTCAGATTCTGTGTCTACCTCTCTCTCCCCCCATCCCCCACTCGTGCTCTCTCTCTCTCTCTCTCTCTCTCTCTCTCAAAAGTAAATGAACATTTAAAATAATTGAAAAGAAATTAAAAAGAGGAGAGAAAGTCATAACCATTCCTTTCTCTCCCATTCCTTTTCCCTTTTCCTTTCTTGCTCTACCTTTCTCTTCCTGAACAATCCAGTCCTAAAGCATTCAGGAAAGGCAGAGCAAAGCTAATCTCTGTGCTAGCAGTGAGATGGGTGGGGTGTAGGAGAACTGAAGTGGCCCACTGTAAGGTGTCAGAGCCCGAGCAACGAAGGGATATCAACCCATGTGCCAGTCTAATGTTGGGAAGGAGAGAATCCATGGAGGAGAGCTCCTTGTTCAGTGTCAGAGCCAAAGCACAGTGAGGAATGGGGTATGACATCTCAGAGCCCAAACAAGGGAAGGAGGCATCCTTGTGGAGGAAAGTCCTGGCACAGAATATTGGAGAGAGTTAAGGAGGGCATTTATGTAGAACAAGGGGTAGAGACAGATGAGAAATTGGCTTTATACAGGGGGATTGATCAAAAATTAAATATATTAAAGGTCAATAGCCAGGATTCTCCCTTTTAGAGAAGAGAGATACAAATATTCAAAGGGCAGGGGGTCTAAAATAAGCCCTGGGGTATTTTATTAGAATTGGCATTTTTGCTGTGAACTTATGGTTTTTAATATATGTAGATAAATATAGAAATAAATACAGGCATAAACGTGTGTTCCCTAGTCTTGTCTACTGGGAGAACCTAGGAGCAGCAACAGTCCAACAGCAATAAACATACTTTGCACTCAGATCTTGATTCCTTGAGTAATTAGCTGGTTCCAATCCTGAGGAGGGAAAGTATGAGGTGAGTCTGGAATATCTCTTTGCGTTGGAAGGGAAATGCTCAAATAAAGATGGAGATCTGCCAAAAGGACTCAGATGCCACCCTGAAGGGGTTCCCACTGACCAAATAGAAAACAATTTGAGCATCAGATAAATAATGATCGTAACAGATTATAAACTATTGAATAAAACTGAAAAGTATGAGTCCAAACACATATACTTAGATAAATGAATAAATTAAAAGTTTGGTAAGAAACTATTTACATAGTTTTAAAGAATCTCCTAACAAAATATGTATTATATATAAAGTAGAAAAGAGTAATTTCATATAGTAAAGAAGCCTGGAAGTTACCACATCAGTCAAGTGATCAAAGTAAATATTATTAGTAATGGGTCTAATTAAAATCACACACCACTGAGATAGAATACATCAAGAAGAATACAGAATTATTTCTGAGATACTCCTGCCTAAAATACATAATCTGAATCTAACATGAGAAAATATCAACCAAACCCAAGATAATGTGTGTTAGAACTGCCTCTGCCATGGAGTGGGACCATAAAAGCCCATTTTAGGGGACACAGTGAGGGGAAAGAGAAAATTGACCTCCTGTGGACAATTGTTCTTCCTTTTCCTGATTCAGTACTAGGTTCCAGATAAAACATATTAGATTCTTCTGAGAAGTTTCTCTGAGTAGCAGTGATGTTGTTACATGGAACAGAGCACTTTTGTCCTGGGTCTGAGGCTTGGACACAGCTGGTATTTTCCCTCCATGCAAGTCTATTCACTAGACCTTTGGCTGAAGGAACAAGCCTACTGACTTAACATTCCAATTGGAATTCCCAGGACTTAGTGACCTCCAAATGGAAGCAAGGATCTAGGCCAAGCTGGGAAGAGGAAGATAAAGATGTCAGGTTCTAAGCTCATTTTCCTGCACACATATTCCTGCCCTCCTCCTAAAGAATTATTGCTATGGACTTGACGCCAATGTATGGATTAGGAAACTGGGGCTCTGATGAAGTCTTGGCAACAAAGGATAGGGATCTAGGGGCACCTGGATGGCTCAGTCAGTGGAGCATCTGACTCGATTTTAGTTCAGGTCACGATCCCAGGGTGGTGGGATTGAGCCCCACATCAGGCTTTGCACTGAGCATGCAGCCTGCTTAAAATTCTCTCTCTTTCTCTCTCTCTCTCTGTCTCATTCTCTGCCTCTCTCCCCTGCTCATGCTCTCTCACTCTCTAAAACAAACAAACAAACAAACAAACAAACAAAGGCTAGGGATCTAGACTCCCGGGCTACATAGGAGCTTAACACAGTCCAGCACAAATAGTCTCTACCCATTTCTAATAGTCTCTACCATAAGTCTCTTTATTATTATTTAGCCCCACATACTCCTTCATGGCTTCCTTAGGCTGGTCCCTTCCACCTTTGTGGGAATACAGGGAGTAGAATCTGCTCACCTGCATGTTGGTAGTACTTTGGGCAAAAAGAAGCAGAGCAGATATGCTTTACCACCAGGTTCATAGGGCTCTTGGATTTGGATGCTTCTGAAAAGAGAAAGAGAACAGAGATGGAATCTGGGAAGACTCAAGGTAAGTTTGGGCAGATAGAGGAGGCTTGACTACATATACATGGTTGGCTGTTTCTACCCTCCCAAAGCCCTGGGACAAGGTCTGAGAGGGGATAGCTACTGGATTCTGGGGGGTCTCTTTTCTGACCTGAACATAGAACGAGGAAGGAGTTGGAGACGTTGGAGGTGGGAAGGGTAGGCCTGGACATGGGTGAGATAAGCAAGGCATTCAGGGTGCTCACTCTGAGGTCATGAAAGTAATGGTGCGAGTGAGTGCCTCTTTAAATTTGTGCTCTAGGTGACTCACTTAGCTCACTGCAGATGAAAGGAGGAAGGCGTATGAGAAAGTGTGACTACAGAATCAGAGGAACAGAGGTTTATCTCCCTTAGGCCAGAATCTGCCTTTGTCTGTGGGAGGGTAGGTTTCTATAGCAACTCTAATTGTGTTCTACCTTTGGATGGAAGATAGTTTACCCTTGCTGCTTATAATAAAATGGAAGAGGAAAGGATAAATTGAAAAAATAAACTTTTAAACACAAAGGAACCAGTACTTGATGATTTGGAAAATTTCCTGGCTATCAAGATAGCATGCTCTAGAAACAAGACTAGGGATATGGCCAGAAAACCATTTCCTAGAGATGGTTAAAGATGCTTATGAATACATGAATATGCATGTTAAACAACCATCTCAGCAGAAGCAAGGAGGAGAGATGTGGTTATCCAGAAAGACTGTGGAGGACCCTCTGATGGGATGGTTTGGACTCCCCATGTATTTCACAGATACTTGTTTTGTTTTTGAGAATGTCATACCAGCAGAAACACTGGACTGAAAGTGACAGAGATGTGACAGAATGAAGAAATAATTATTCCTGTGGCAGAACCAAAAATGTAGAGTCCAGAAAGGGTAGGGCTGCCACCCCAGCATGCCCAGAGGACAGAGCACTGAGCCACAAAGGATTATTCTTAGGCATGGAATCCAGTGGAATTTCCTCTACTAAGTTTTGGTTTGCTTGGGATCTGTGACCCTTTTTGTCCTTCCAATTTCTCCTTGTTGGAATGCAATGTCTATTCCATCCTCTTCTATTTTTGAAGCAGGTAACTTGTTTTTTAGATTTTGTAAGTCCACAGGTGGAGAGGAATTTTCTCCCTAGATGGATCATGGTTGGAGTCTCACCCATACCTGATAGAAATGATTTAGAAGATGGAATTCAAGACTCTGAGTTAATTATAGTTAGACAAGATTTTAGATTTAGAGTTGATGCTGGAATAAGTTAAAAGTTTGGGTAACATTTAGACTGGGTGAATGTATTTTATATATGGGAAGGACATGTATTTGAGGGGGCAGTCAGAGGGCAGAATGATATGGATAGAACTCCATCCTCCAAAAAGATAGACTGAAGTCCTAATCCCCAGTACCTGCAAATGTGAATTTATTGGGAAATAGCGTCTTTACAGATGTCAATTAAGGCGAGGTCATACTGAATTAGGGAGAGTCCTAATCTAACAGGACTGGTGTCCTTATAAGGAGAGGAAAAGAGACACAGAGAAGAAAATGGCATTGAAGACCTGGAGAGAAAGAAGGAGAAAACAGCCATGTGAAGATAGAAGCAGACATTAAAGTTACACTACTCCAAGCCAAGAAATGTTTGAGGGGACCAGAAGCTAGGAGAATCTGTGGTACATCCAGGCAATGGAATATTATTCAGCACCAAAAGAAATTAGCTATCATGTCATGAAAAGACATGGAGGAATTTTAAATGCATGTTACTAAATAAAAGAAGTCAATCTGAAAGGCTACAGACTGCATGATTCCAGATATACAACATTCTCAAAAAGGCAAAATGATAGATGGTAAAAAGATCAGTGGTTGCCAGGGGTAGAGGAAAGGGAAGGATGAATAGGTGGGGCACAGAGCATTTTTAAAGGGGTGAAACTACTCCAAATAGTACCATAATGGTGGAGACATATCATTACACATTAGTTAAAAAGCACTGAATGAACATCACCAAGAATGAACACTAATATCAACTATGGACTTTGGCTGATAATGAGGTATAAATGTAGATTCATCAGTTATAACAAATGTACTGCTCTGGTGTAGGATGTTAACAGTAAGAAGGCTAGGGAGAGAGGGAGTATATGGGAATGTCCTGTATTTTTTTAATGCTTATTTATTTATTTTGACATTTATTTATTTTGAGCACGTGACTGGGGAAGTGCAGAGAGTGAGAATCCTAAGCAAGCTCCACACTGTCAGCACAGAGCCCAACACGGGGCTCGATCCCACAAACCGTGAGATCATGACCTGAGCCAAAATCAAGAGTCAGATGCTTACCTGACTGAGCCATTCAGGTGCCCCTGTATTTTTTTTTTAATAAGCAAAGGATTTAAATAAACATTTCTCCAAAGAACACATGCAAATGGCCAATAATCATATAAAAAATTCTAAACATCATTAACCATTAAGGAAATACAAATCAAAACTATAATGAAATACTACTTCACACTCACAAAATGGCTATAATCCAAAAGACAGAAAATAAGTATTTTTGGTGATGATGTCGAAGTCCTGATATATAGCTGGTGGGAATGTTAAAAAGTGCAGCTACTTTGGAAAACAGTGTGTCAATTCCTCAAATTATTAACCTTAGAGTTACCATGCATTCCAAAAAATCCAGCAGCTTTTTGGATCACTTGGCAAACAGGCTGGAGTAGCACACCCAAATGAGAAATAGGCAGCCTCCAAAATCAAAAAAGATCTATGAGGCATTGTGGCTCTATTTTTGTTATAGGAGTGGCCAGATGAAGCACTTAATCCCTCTTAGAAGGAATAGGCCAACATGCCCCACATCACTGGACTCCTAGAAATTTCACTGAGGTAGAAGGCCTCTGAATTTTTGTTGGATTAATTTCCCACTCTCTGACACACAAATATCTGACCAGTAAGTCTAGAGTCATCACTACTTGGCTCACTATCAGCATAATGTCATCTCAATATAATGGACTCAGTGTGATATACTGCGGAAGGGAAAGATGATCAGAGTCCTTGCAAACTAAATTATGATATAGAGCTGGAGAGTTGATATACCCCTGAGGTAGGATAGTGAAGGTGTTGAAAGAAAACTGCTTCTTATTGTCTTAATTTGGAGATTAAGTATGGTTAAGAGATACATACGGGTGCCAAGATGACAAGGGGTGGCTGTTGATGGTTATAATATCATGTGTCAGTTGGACTAAGTTATAGTACCCAGTTGCATGCTGAAAGTCCAGATGTTGCTGTGAAGGCATTTTTAAGATATGTTTAAAATTTAAATCAGTAGACTTTGATTAAAGCAGCTTACCCTCTTTAATGTAGGTGGGCCTCATCCAATCAACTGAAGTTCCTAAAACACTAAAGTCTCTTTCAAGGAACCCTGCCTACAGATTGCCTTTGAACTCAAGACTGCAACATTAGCTCCTGCAGAAATTTTCAGCTTGCAGCTCATCCCAGCAAACTTCATCCCTCACAACTACGTGAGCCAATTTATTAAAATACACACACACACACACACACACACACACACACACACAGAGAGAGAGAGAGAGAGAGAGAGAGAAAGGAGAGAGAGAGAGAGAGAGAGAGAGAGAGAAACCTTCTATTCATTCTGTTTATCTGGAGAAACCTTACTAATACAAGGCTAAGGCATGTGGGGTTTCTTTTTAAAGTAATGAAAAGATTCAAAATTGATATGATTATATTTACTCTGTGAATATACTAAAAACCATTTAATTACACACTTTAAATGGATGAATTCTATGGTGTGTGAATTATATCTCAATAAATCTGTTAAAAATATCTATAACCACAAAATGTTTTAAGCATATTAGCTAAAAATGTAAAGGCAACATCCAAGGAGAAGTGGCTGTAAGAGTTGATGAACTTTTGATGAACTCTTGATGTTACTTGAACAGAACTTAGAGGTGGAAATTTCTCAACCATTATCTCTTCAAATATTTCTTCTTGCCTAATTTCTTTCTCTCTCTCTTTTCCTTCTTGGACTCTAGTTACAAATATGTTAGACTTGTTTTTTATTGCCCCATATCTCCAGATGCTCTCTTTTGTTTTTGTCCCCTCTGTTTAATTTGTGTTTCACTGTTGGTTTCTATTGATTTATGTTCAGGTTAAGGATTTTATACTCCAGTGATTCCAGTGTACTATGAGTTAAATGTTTTATAAATCATTAAAGGGATTGAAGGAATGGCAGTCAAGGAGCCAGCACTACATGTTAAAGTCACATCACCACCAGGTTTCAAGGTCAGGAAATTATTTCTGCTACTGCAAGTTCAGAAAACTAGGACACCACTGCAGTTGACACAACTGCCCAATATTCACAAAGCTGCTGGCTTAGAATGTGGAATCTGGCCACTGCAAAAACTCTTGACAGCTGACGTCCATACATCAGCTGCCATCACCCCAATAAAAATGACTTTTACCTCCTTCCATCTTCCAAATCTAACACAAATGTACCTCATTGGAGGAACCTAAACTGCACTTGGAATTCTAGTAACAAGTGAGTCTTGGAAATGACGTTTTTACCTTTCCAAAATCTGTAATACAGGGAGAGATTGAGAACACAGAAGAGGTAGAAACAACTACTAAGTGACAATAGATAATATATAGTACATTCCACCCCTTTGCTGACATAATACATAAGTTTCTATCATACGTAAACTTCCAATCAACAAAGTAGAAAATATAATAATATAGTAATATAATATAATATAATATAATAACCCCCATTTAAATGAAAATGCACTTACCCTCTGCCCAAAAGAGGAGCTTAACACCTAAAGCCCTATTACTCTCAGTTTTTTTCTATTGGTGATGTTCTTTTCTCTTCCAGCTCAGCCACAATCCCATCTTGATACCCTATAATCTAATGAACCAAATTATAAAGTTAAGCACCAACAGCATACCTTATATAAAATAGGTATGGTAAGGGAAAGGAAGAGTGGAATAAAGGAAAAAGGTTAATAAAAACAAATATATACATGACAAAGCAAGAAAATATGCATAACTACCACAATTCTCATTTCTCTAAGGTTCACAACCTTGTCCAGATCTTCATTTTTAAAGGGTCTGAAGCTTTAGCAGTCCTACCTTTATTTGGTCACTGTAGTGCACCTGGAGAATCCCCTGGTTTCTAAACACCCCTGGGTTCTCTTTGCCCCATTGAGCAAACTCTGTTTTCTCTTGGAAATTAGAATCAATCACATCAGCCACTGCAGTCACATCTTTCTTTGTATGTTAGATCAGTGACATGAGGAGCCCAACATTCCCAGGTGACAGTTTCAACTGCTAATTTGATGGAACTATTGCATGTCTCCTCATGAAAACATTCTTTCTTTGTGCATTAAGCCCTCTAAAATCAGCAGTGACCAAATATTTAAAGATGGAAAGAAAAAAATTTGCAATTGTGGGGGCAGTAAAAGGAGAAATTCCCACTTTAACTCCTAAATTTCTAGCTCTGTGCATTCTAGCTATGAGACAAACAGCATTGTATATTGGTTGTTAGATTAGCACATGTTTCACACTGTAGAATAGCATCCACCTCCAAAAGTGTGGTTTCCCAGCTGGTGGAGCAGGACCATTCTACTGTCCTATAAAGCCAGCTGCTTATGGATAGTAGAAAACATGATTGCACAAGGAAAACAGTGAATACCATGAGCTAGAACCCATAGTTTCTTCCTTCTGCTGTCAATAATTATTTCCTTGAATAAAAGCAATGAAATGTGAGAGCTGTGAGGGTGAATAAGGCATTCTAAAAGTCTATAGATGATGGAGCTGGCAAAGCATCTGAGGAGGAAAGTTAATACATACCCAGAATGACTATTCTAGTGAGAAAATTTGTTCTGTCAGTAATTGAAAGGACATTGAAATCAACTTGTTACCAGGTGGCTGGTTGGTACTCTCAGGGTATAGCATTCATCTTTGATGTTGGCAAGTTGGGCTTCCAACTGTGATGATAGTTCAGTCATGGAGAGGGAGAGTCCCATGTTGTGAAACCCATGCACAACTTTGAGCAAGCATCAGAATGGCTGAATAAAAAGACAGATTGACTTCTACAAACCTTGGCTTTTCTGCTCCTCAAGCACATTTCTGGGGGCACCTGGGTGGCTCCATCAGTTAAGCATCTCTTGATATTTGCTCAGATTTTGATCTCACGGTTGTGAGACTGAGCCCCACATTGGGATCCATTCAGAGATTCTCTTTTTCTCTCCCTCTGCCTCTCTCCTCCTTTCATGCTCTCTCTCTCTCTAAAATAAAAATAAAAATTTTTAAAGTACATTTCTTTGTGTATATAAACCAGAATTTCTTCATCCATTCATCAGTTGATGGACATGGGGGGATTTTTTTAAGAGTCTATTATGGTTATGGGGGGGAGGGAGGGGAAAGTGGGTGATGGGTATTGAGGAGGGCACCTTTTGGGATGAGCACTGGGTGTTGTATGGAAACCAATTTGACAATAAATTTCATATTAAAAAAATGAAAATAAATAAAAACATACAAAAGTTCCTATCAAAAAAAAAAAAGTATATTTCTTGCTAGAAATACGTGGAACCGTATATAGACCAGGCTAGAATTTTCTTCCTTTGTCAAAGGATTACAGAGAATTCCCCATGAGGCCATGGGCTTAGGGAAAGTTTGCAAAACAACAGTAGATGGATGAAAGTCTGAATTATACACCTTATGTGTTCCATCAAGTCCTGCTCTCCATCTAAGTCACTTTTAATTGGTGGAATGTTTTTTCCAGTTAGCTTAGGGCAGTCTCAGTTTTAGCACTGAAAATCCCAAATCCTAGGAACTTTCTCAGTGCAGGTAAACTGGGAAAGCAAGTCACCTTGGTTACTGCACACACCCAACATCATGGCTTGGATTAAATGACATCCAGTTTATAATATGCATCTCCAGCAGCATGTTCTCTTAGAGTCCCATGATCAGGTATTAAGTTTCTACCCACCCACCGAGGCCTAATAGCATTTCAGAAGTTTTCCCAAAAGGAAAGAGTAATTTTCTAGAGAAAATATAGCTTTGCTCCAAAATCCTAAAGGCCTACATTGTAAGTTCCTTCAGGAGCTTGCCAGAGCCTCTGTAGTATCCAAATATATATATGTATATTATGTACAAAGAAAGTACAGGAAGCTCTAATATATCTGTTCCCCCTTCCCCTACACAATTTCTCCAATTTTTAATATGTTGCATTTGTGTGGTACATTTGTCACAACTGATGAACCAATATTTATACAAAAGTTCAAAGTTTACATTATACAGTTCTGCGAGATTCACTGCAGATCTGGACAGATGCATAATCCTACAGTCCGCCGTCAAAATATCATACAGAATAGTTTCACTCTCCTAAAATGTCCTGTGCTCCATCCATTCATCTTTATTCCCTTCCCCTGGACCACTGGCAACCACTGATCTTTTTTACTGTTTTCATGCTTTACCTTTTCCAGAATGTCATATACTTTGAATTATGCAGTATGCAGCTTTTTTCAGACTGGCTTCTTTCACTTAGCAATATACATTTAAGGTTCCTCCATGGGTTTTTTTGGGTGTTTTGTTTTGTTTTGTTTTGTTTTGTTTTGTTTTATAGCTTGATAGCTCATTTCTCTTCTTGCTGAGTAATACTCAATAGTATGAATGTACCACACTTTGTTTATCCATTCACCTATTAAAGGACAACTTAGTTGTTTCCAAGTCCTGGCAGTTATGAAGAAAGCTTTTATAAACATTCCTATGCAGGTTTTTGTGTAAACATACATTTTTAACTCATTTGGGCAACTACCCAGTTGTGCAATCTTGACTCATATGCCAAGCCTATGTTTAGCTTTCTAAGCTGACACACTCTTCCAAAATGGCTGTACTATTTTGCATTTCCACCAGCAATGAATGAGAGTTCCTATTTCTCACATCTACTACACCTGCATTGCTTTACAAGTTGATGATAAACATGTGAATCTCTTCCTCTCAAACTTCACTGTTGCAAACTGAGGTTTCTTTTAGGTCTAGCTCTTTGAAAGGCCCTAGGCTGAGGAAAGACCTATAAAAAGGTAAATGTTTATGAACATCAGAACCAATTTCACTATAGAATGTAAGCTTCCTAAAAGTTTCTCTTACACAGGCTGCAACCTGATTAACCCCAGATGAAGATCTTCTATATCATGAGGGGAAATTTTTGAAGGTCAGTTTGGGAAGTGGATGGCTTAGCTGAACATTTGCGTCTTTAAGCCTCTTTAAAGCAAGTTCACTTACACATCGACTTGGGACTTTTTTCCAAAGCTGCTATATGTGATGATTCTCCCAAGATATATCCCAGTAAGAAATTAAGCCTTGTTAATGGGAAAGGAATATCGCCCACTTCTATTTTCATGCAAATGGTCCCAGCAGGATAAAAAGGGGGACAGTGAAAGTGATGACACTGATCTAATTATCTGCAGGCCAATATCACCAAGTTCTTGAAAGGAACCCACAGAATGGCCTGACACAGACACACAAAACACAGCCAGGAAACAATTGGGACCTTAGCAACAAGGCAAAAACTGGCTTCTTTGTGCATAAAGAGCTGTTTTATGAGCATTTCTTGTTACTTTCCATTAAGTCCCACTACCTCTTCCAAACAAGGGTGCAGTCTATTTTTAATTGATGCCCCCTTGCCTAGAATCACTGACATGTACCTTTCCAACCTCTGCTTTCCAGGACTATTGTCCACTCACACAGCTTCAAGCCCTGGTTTCATGGGAAATGTAACACAGAAGAATAGGACTTCAGTGGATACAAACCCTCAGCATCCAAACACAACCTGTCTCTCACATCATCCTATTAACCACAAAATGAAATTAGGTTAAAAATGTCACATTTTAAAATAAGGAAAATGAGGGGTGCCTGGGTGGCTCAGTTGGTTAAGCGTCTGACTTCGGCTCAGGTCATGATCTCGCGGTCCTTGAGTTCGAGCCCCGCGTCGGGCTCTGTGCTGACAGCTCAGACCCTGGAGCCTGTTTCAGATTCTGTGTCTCCCTCTCTCTGACCCTCCCCCGTTCATGCTTTATCTTTCTCTGTCTGAAAAATAAACGTTAAAAAAAAATTTTTTTTTAAACAAGGAAAATGAAATCCGAGGAGATGAGGCCACTTGACAAAACATTCAAAGCTAGCTAGCAAGTAGAAAGAGAGGAGTCCCAAGTATAAGACTCTTTATACTGCACCACATTGCAGCTGTGTTAAGATGTCAACAAAATGAAGAAATGAGAGGTATGCTCCAAACAGCAACATTCAGTGCAATTCAGCAAACAGTTTCCTGGTTTGTGCTTTAGTTCCCTGCATCCAGCCTGCTTTACCTGGGTTCCAGAGCCCTCCCAACCTTTCCTGAGGAGCCTCTTCTCTGCATGGGATGGGCTCCGGGGCACCTGGGTGGCTCAGTGAGTTCAAGCCCCTCATCGGGCTCACTGCTGTCAAGCCTGTCAGCACAGAGCCCACTTCAGATCCTCTGTCCCCCTCACTCTTCCTCTCCCTCGCTTGCTCTGTCCCTAAAATAAAATAAAATAAAATAAAATAAAATAGGATGGGCTTCATCTCATCTCTCTCACCCATCTCTCTCTCAGTTAATCTCTTGTTAACTATGGTCCTATATCAAATCCTGGCTGCCTTATCCCCACCTTGTAGTTACCTAAGTACCATCACTGCCTGGGGCCAAGTCATGCCCTGTCCTGTTCCCAGATAAGTCTTTGCCTCCTAATACCAGCTCAGATAAAATCAAGTTCATTACAACCCCTTAGGGTCCTGGCCATCCCCCTTAGGGATCGGATTTACAGTTTACTTCCCCTGGCCCTGCCTAAATCCAGCCCATCCACTTCTCTAGGGCCTCATAGTAAGGTTCCACACACTCTAGCAGAGGCAGTGTTTAGTAGGCAATTATCAAAGACTCTGGAGTCAGGCATTCAGGCCTGGGTTTGAATCCCATCAAATGAGCTGGGCAAGGTATTTCAGAAGTTCTATAAACTTCTATTTTCTTACCTGTCTATGGAGAATGATACAATGTACCTTGTGAGGAATCAGCACACAGTGATTGTTCAGTAAAGGTTAGATGTGTCCAAGATCATTATCTTCATTTATATTTAGTCAAAATTCTTTTACTGTTATTGAAGAATAACTACATTCAAATTAAATGGTAATAAATTGCCTTACTACTTAAAAATAGCTAACATTATTTAAGGAGTGAATAAATGATTGAATGATTAAATAATTGAATGAATCAATCAGACTATTGGATATACCTGGTACAAATGAATCAGTTCACTTAAACAAATGAATATTAAATACCATCATGTTCCAGCTACTATGCTGAGTTCTAGGTAAATAGCAGTGAATAAGACAGATGGGATCTTTGCTTTCAAAGAGCTTATGGTCCAACAATTACTCTCTCCTTCCCTTGGTTTTTGATACAAAATCTACAATAACATTGCACAAAATGTATTGGAATTATTTGCTTTGGAAGCTGAGTCCCTTGTTGGCCTGTGAGAACCATGAAGGTAAAAGCTGGGTCTTCAGTACTGCCCCAGGGCCTGGTAATGATTCACGACCTTAGGTACTAGCCTAATTTCCCATCCTTAACAGAGATTTTGCTCTGGATTTATGGATCCAGAGAGTGAATTTTAACTATATATATCTTAAAGGAAAGTGCCAATGTTGTAAAATGAGTCCAAGATAGTATGTCAACTGAAGAGAGCAAGGGGTCAATGAGAGCCAGACTGCGCACCAAGGAGTAAGCCCATGGCAATGCCCAAATTAATTCTGGAGACCAGCATTGCCTGCTGCTCCCTGATGCTCCTGCTATGCATTTGGGTAAGCAGCCCAGCTTAAAGAAACAGAACTACATGGAGACTGTTAACCTGTGGAGCTTTAAACCCACCCCAGTACCAAACAAAATTTGGACCAAGACTGAGGAAATTTGAGAGTGGTCACCCTTTCCCTTGTCAGGAAAACCAGCTGTGCCTTTAGAGGCTCAGGCCTGATGAGAAAAATGAATTCAGTCAGCAACTGGACACTTGTACCAACAAGATGGGCCAAGGTTTCTTCACCTGCTTTCTGGTGCCACAGATATGGGGGAGGACAGAATATATGGACGAACAATAATTCGCCTCACTTATACAATGGATGAAGAACGGGAAGCCTCAATGCAACTGCCTCACTCCCGTCAGAGCTTGTAGCTGGACATCATGAACATCGGACAGCATGTGGTTTTCAACTGTCTCACAGAGGAACCCTTTGGAGTAAATGGTATCCAGGAAGTCATTTCATAAGGCAGATGATGGCAGAGCTCTTGTGGTTGGAGTGAGGACACAAGGATACAAGGCCTGCTCAGCCTCCTCCTTGTCCGCCGCAGTTGGCAGGGGTGGGAGGAAGGGAGCAGGAAGGGAGAGAGTTGGGGAGAGGATGAGAGGTTGTGGTTCATAAAAAGAAACCACCACACTGCAGAGCGTTGGGATTTCATATTCTTTCAGGGTATTATATACCAAAACAATGGTGAACGGGAATGGTCAGGAATGAGTAATAATGGGCTGCCAGGATCCTTGTTAACCATGGTGATTATCTCCCAGCTAAAGTCAACAGGCAGCAGACCGATAAAAGACACATCAGTTCTTCTGTTCACAATTCAATTAAACCTTTTTTTTAAAAAAAATATGGAAGCCAATTTATTCAGATATGCAAGCTAGGTCTCTACTCGGCAGAGGGGCATTTGTTCCTTATCCCTCATCTTCTCTGACTCTTCAAAACCAGAGAGGAAAAGGTGCCAAACCAGCTGATCAGAAAGGTCTGCACTCATGCAGGACCTTCTTTCAAAGGCCCTATGGAACCAGAAGCCTGCATCCCTGCATCCGCCTGTGGCCAAGCATCTTCGGACTTCCCCTCACCCACCACACCCCAGCTTTGGGCAGCTGCTCCCCAGCTGCAGCGGCTGCCAGCCCACAGACTGGAGAAAGAGGAATAAACTGTTGCCATTTATCACCTGTCAAAAATTCAGACTCTGCTTGTCCTGAACAGCATAGCCAGACACAAAAAGGAGACCACCAGTCAGAGGATAAGAAGGAGGGCTGAGGGGCCTGTATCCCACTTGCAGGGAAGAAGAAAGAAAGGTAACAATGGTTTGCCAATGTCCTTCTTCTTTTTTTTTTAAATTTTTATTTATTTATTTGGAGAGAGAGTAGGGGAGGGGAAGAGAGAAAGGGAGAGAGAGAATCCCAAACAGGCTTTGTGCTGTCAGGAATGGCACCCCATTTCTATTGTCTTTCTGTCTAAGTAGGAAGGCAGAGTCTTCCAATGTGTGTCTCTTTAGAAATAAAAAGATCAGGCTGAGGGTCTCTATTCTGCCCCTTAACTGTGTGCCTTCCAGGGGCGCCTGGGTGGTTAAGTTGGTTAAATGTCCAACTTTGGCTCAGGTCATGATCTCACAGTTTGTGGGTTCAAGCTTCACATCGTGCTCTGTGCTGGAGGCTGCCTCGGATTCTGTGTCTCCTTCTCTCTCTCTCTCTCAAAAATAAATGAACATTAAAAACAAAACAAAACTGTGTGCCTTTCAGAAACTTACTTGATCTAAGACCTGGTTCCTTCATCTGTAGAAGGAGGACAATATGAACACCTGCTTCAAGGTTTTTGCAGAGATCAGGTAAAAAATATGATGAAGCTTATGAACTGTAAAGCACCGTATGTGTGATTACTGAGTATCTAAAGACTCCCTGGAAGCCACCTGGGTCTGAGTGTTACCGTCCCCTTGTTTCTGTTTTTTCCTGTGTAGAACCATGTGTGCCCAGAGGGACTGAAGGAATTAGCAACTTCAGCGCTGCCTGGGACAGCAGTCTAATTATACCACCACAGCAGCTGCAAGGTAACACAAGGCTTTGAACACTGACAGGCTGGGGATCCAGTGTTGCTTCTTACCACTTATGTGACACCTGACACAATATTTTCTCTGTGTCCCATACGGCTAATAGCATACACCTTCAAGGTTAAGTTTAAGTGTCATACTGTCTAAAGTGCCCATGGGCGTCTGGGTGGCTCAATCGGTTAAGCGACCAACTTTGGCTCAGGTCATGATCTCAGGGTTTGTGGATTCAAGCCCCACATTGGGCTCTGTGCTGACAGCTCAGAGCCTGGAGCCTGCTTCGGATTCTGTGTCTCCCTCTGTCTTTGTCCCTCCTCTGCTCACACGCTGTCTCTCTCTCTCAAAAATAAATAAACAATTAAAAAAAATTTTTAAGGGGCGCCTGGGTGGTGCAGTCGGTTAAGCGTCCGACTTCAGCCAGGTCACGATCTCGCGGTCCGTGAGTTCGAGCCCCGCGTCAGGCTCTGGGCTGATGGCTCAGAGCCTGGAGCCTGTTTCCGATGCTGTGTCTCCCTCTCTCTCTGCCCCTCCCCCGTTCATGCTCTGTTTCTCTCTGTCCCAGAAATAAATAAAAAACGTTGAAAAAAAAATTTAAAAAATAAAAAAAATAAAAAAAAATTTTTAAGTGCCCAGATCATTAAGACAAAACAACTGGAAATTGGTACTTTTGTATTGGAGATGTGAATTTCACAAACTACCATTTCATATTTTCTTTAATTTTTCCAATCTTCCTCAAAAGTTGCAGGAGCAAGAGGATTGAAAATTTTCAGTTAAATGGTATCTCTTTCTCTTCTGGTTTAACAGTCTCTTTTCTGTATCCTGGTATCTCGGAATAAACGCTGAGGTTTTCTTTTTTTCCTCCTTCCTCTGATCCACCCCAGGAATGGCATTTGGATCTGTGAGGAGGAGTAAGATAGGGTACCAGCATAGGTTGGTGGCAGCTGGGGAGGAGGTCCTTATCTCTTCAGGAAACCCCTTATACCTGGTCCCTAGACTGGTACACACGGAGGTGTTACTGATCCTACCAGATCTCTCGGGATGTCCTACACCAGTCTTCTCAGCACATCGGAGCCCTAGCACCGAGCTGAGCAGAAACTTCTGAACACCCTGTGTGCTCTTCACACATCAGGGGAAGAGGCACTACCTATGCCACCTAGCTAGACTGCTTCTTGGCCACAGCTCCCTAGTCTGGCTGGACTCAGTGCTAACCCACAGGCACAACTTCTACTAGAGGCGGACAGCATCCCTGGGCCCTGGACCCAGGCCACTAGTTTCAGTGCTTTCACTTTCCCCACACTCATCTGAGGACTTCCATGGTACAGACACACAGACAGGCAGATAGACACAAACACACAACTCAAGGTCATACCCTCAAAGGGGACTGAGGGGCCGGGGGAATGAGGGAGGACTCCAGTGTCTATCTTATCGTACCTCTTCCATGCTCTGTCTTCTCCTCCCAACATTAACCATGCTAGGAGAGGTGGGATATCTTCCCAAAGGGCAATACTATTTCCTGAAATTTTTGTTTCACTTTTACATGAATATATGTGTATGTGTGCATGTGTGTGTGCGTGTGTGTGTGTGTGTGTGTGTTAGGTGAGGATAAAAAAATGTATTTCTTACCAGGAATTGTGGTCAAAAGGTCTGAAAATCACTGGCTAAATTTAAATTCTTGTTAAAAATTTAAGCTTTGCTTTTGATATATAAGGGTAGCTTAAGACCTCTAGAAATCCATCTTTTTTGTCAAAAATGCCTGACTCTGAAAACTATTGTCTTTCTAAGGATTCGGCAAAGAATTCAGGTCTGAAACTGAAAGCTGAATGATGAATACTTTGCTCTAGGTGGTATCTGCCCTTTCAGTGAAAGATAATGACATTGAGTCATTGAATAAGAAGCCACAGGGCGCCTGGGTGGCTCAGTTGGTTGGGCGTCCAACTTCAGTTCAGGTCATGATCTCAAAACTCATGAGTTCAAGCACTGCATTGGGCTCTCTGCTGTCAGTGAGGATCCTCTGTCTCCCTCTCTCTGCCCCTCCCCTGCTCATTCTCTCTCTCTCAAAAATAAATAAACATTTAAAAAAAAAAGGAGCCAAAGATAATAAAATTTATATTAAGATTCATCTGACTAGTCTAAAATGTATGATCCTCAATATAGCTTGTAGAAAAGCATGTATGCCCTTGGCAGCCATGGCCCATGGTAATAACACAACTTATTACCCCCTGATGTCTTGCCAGACATCTCAGAATCAAAGACATTCTGACTGACTTATATCCTATTACAAACAGTCCATTAATAATCCAGTGATTATCTTCAGCAAAATTGGGTTATTCATTATTCCTAGAGTCAAATTTAGGGGTAGGCCAGCCAGGCCATTTCCCAAGATCCCAATTTATAAGGAGAGTGAAAGCAGGTCTGGATCATATCATATCCACACAAACAGTTTTAAACAGTGACAGCTGCCCAGTTTCACTAGGAAAAAAAATCCACCAATAGAGTCAAGAGAAAGCCTCAGAGTACCTTGCGTGATATGAGAAGAATGCCTTGGAGTTTGGGTTAATCAATGTAAGACCACCTCCCTCAGAATTCCATGCTCCTGATGGGGCCCTCACCTCTCTCTCCTTCCCTGGCTCAACACCCATAGCCTCACACTACTACCGTCTGCCTCAAGACCATCAGAATTAATCTCATATGCCCTTTATGCTAAAGTCGGACATCAAAAGGAGTCTGGACATCCTCATCCTCTGGGCTTTCATCCCCAATTGGTTCTCTATATCCTCTTTTCTGATGCCACTGACCTCAGGAGATACCTTAGGAAACCCTTCCACTGTATCCACCTGGAAATCAAAGCCAGTCATCAGTAAACCCTTATATCCTCAATCTTTACTTTGCCTTCTTGTTCTAATGGAAACCTGATCCTTCTGGGAGGACACTGCTTCCCCAGAAACCCTCTCAAGTGGTTGTTTTTTAATCTCCAAACTCCTTGGTCTATGGAGTCCAGGTGGAGTAAATGTTCTCCTTGCCCATTATAACTCCTCTGCGTGTCCCTAAAACTCCTAGTTTTTATTTTTTTAATGTTTATTTTTTGAGAGAGAGAGAGAGACAGAGTGCCAGCAGGAGGAGGGGCAGCTCTGAGCTGTCAGCACAGAGCCAGATGTGGGATCGAACTCGTGAACAGTGAGATCGTGATCATGAAGTCAGCACTTAACCAACTGAGACACCCAGGCACCCCTAAACCTCCTAGTTTTAAATCATGTCACCAGACCATACTGCCCACTACCCTCTCTTGGTTGCTGTCATCTACTGACCTCTAGGTCATGCCTCCTCATTTCTTGGAAACTGTACTTCACTTTTATTCTTACTTAGTTATAATGTAATAATTTCATTGAGACATAATTTCAGTAATCATATAGATGTTCCTTCCTGTATCCTGGTTTCTGTTTTCCTTGGTCTCATCTCCTCCGATGATATTACCCTACAGCCCAACCCAGCCACTCATTCCCATAGTCTTATCCAACACCTTACTGTGAATCAATAATAGCATTTATCTCATCTCAGTTTCAAACATGCCACATTCTGATCAACACCATCTCGTATCTTTCCCGTCTTAGTATCCCAGTTCCAACAAATCTTGGACCACACAGTAACCTGCAATCCATGGATCCCACTCCTTTTCACTACCACCCACTCTAGCACCCTGCTGCAGTTTCACTTCTCACTTGACCCAGCTTACAGTCCACGCTCTGTCATTATAATTTCTCCGCTACGTGCACCTTCAACTTTCTTTTCCCTTTCTTCCTTCACTGTACTCATCTTGAAAAACCCCAGCCTCAGTGAGATGCACCTCTTCACTTCTCCCAGCCTGCTTCTGAGTAGCTGAACCTGGCTGGAGATAAATACACAGCCATGCTGACTGGTCTGACTTTGTGTTCCTGACTCCTAAACTAGAGCAGGCCCTTGGAGCTGCTCAGGAATCAGGTCCATGGTCTAGTCTCTCTCCTGCTTTCTTAAGGAAGTAGTTCACCCATTTTCCTCTCTTTAAACCTCCATCTTTTCTTCCATCATTGCTTCTTCTTTCTCAGGGAAAGTAGAAACAGTCTACAGAACTTCCTGCAGCTGCATCAGCCCATTTTCCCTTAGACATGTGTCTGTGCCCACATTCTCTACGTTCTCCCCTGTTCCTGTGAATGAAAAGTCTTTGCTCCTACCTAGGGCCAGTTCTGTTGGCTGTATTTTGAAAGCATCTAAAAGCCAACCTCTTCTCCTTACCCATATCATTACCTCTTTGGTCCAAGATACTAAACCTGGTTTACTGCAATAAATCTCCTGACCAATGTCCCTACTTCCTCCCTTGATTCCTAAATCTATCCTCTAAACTTTTTAAAATGTGTCAGTTTGTGTCACTCCTCTGCTCAAAACCCTTCAGTGGTTCCTATCTCCTTCAGAATAAGAGCCAAGAAGCTCCATAGAGTAAACCATTCTCTATTCTCTGAGTCCTGTATGTACCACGATGATAACACTTCTCACACTGAATACTAATGAGCTTATTCACTGGTCTGTTATTGCCTACTCTATTAATTCCTTGAGGACGTGGGGTGGGGGGCATTTTCTTTTTCTTTTCAATTTTGGTACTCTCAGCTTCTAACACAGTGCTTAATACCTAGAAGGAGATCTATAAATATTCATTGAATTTTAATTGCACATAACCACAGTGAGTCTGCCTAAACCTAATTTTTCTTGCAGGAAAGTCCCCATATATTCCCAACTAGACTATAAACTCCATGAGGATTAAGATTGTGTCTGCTTCATTCACAGCGCCTAGCATGACATCTACTATGTAGTGGGTGCTGGGGAAATGGCTACTGAATGAATGAGTGATGAATAAGTAATGAAATAAAGGTCCTACACCTCAGGCTGACCCAACCCCCCCCCCCCCCCCCCGCCATGAAATGCCACTGTCATGTCCAGAACAGCAACTTGTACTTTTCTGAGAGAAGGCTTAGAGCTGTTAACTTCTTTCAGCAGTGCCGAGTTGGCAAAGGGGAACTGCTAGCCTCGTTTCCCGGGCTCAGCTGGCTGGGCTCCGAGCTCCATGCCTGGCTCTGGGGTAGGGGGAGAAAGGGAAGGCAACTATAGATCACTGCTTTGGTGAAGTGAGCAACACTTGCTTCCGTAAAGAAAATATCTTCTCTATTTACCTTCACCTCAAGTCAGAAGAGCTCCTGACCAGCCAGCTTTGTCCCCAGACTCTTTCTTCTCAGTCTCAGGAAGCTAGGAGCCAGAGCTCACTCCTTCTGTTCTGGTGTGTGGTCTGAGTTTCAATTCTGTCTGGCAGACAGTATGGAGGACCCCAGGTCAGCAGGGTCATCAGAATGCTAAGAGGAAATCTGATTGATGAGCAAGTGTCAGCAGGAATGAATGGGAGCCTTAATTAATGACTTCTGCCCTATTTCAAAGAAAGGTTCCCTTACACCCAGTTCTCTCTTTTCTCTGAAAAAAAAAAAAAAAATTGGGGTGGGTGAGGAACTGAGGAAGAAAAGGAGGAAAAAACACCCCTATAATCCAAAGTTTTCTAAACGACATAAAGGAGACTTCAAAGACAGACATGGTCAGTTTTTTATGTGCAAGACTGGTTCAGTGATTCTCTCCTCTCTTTGTTTCCATGGACAGCTAGGCTCCATTCCAAAGCTAAAAAATAAAAGGCCACATTGTTCTGAGGGGAGCTTGCTTTTACAAGAAATTTCCTCCTCACCACTGGGGCAAATTAACTGCCTCGGCCCTGGGTGCTCTGGGAGTATTTCTTCCAGAGCTGGCTCAGCAGGCCAGCCCTCCATTCCTGCCCTGCTTACTCTCACCAGAGGAGAAGTATAATCTGCCTAGTCCATTCAACAGACTTTGCAAACTGACCAGCCTGGTGAAAGATCACAAGTCAGAGAGATAAGCATGGTAACAGGTCTGATCAGGGTTCGTGTGCAACAGGGGCAACATTAGATTCCAGGATTCCTAGAACGGGTAGTGTCTAAACTGAGGCTTACGTTCAGGAATTTTAGTTGATAACCCAGTATTGAACATCTGCCACATGCCTGGCCATGTAGATGGATGATGTAACAGAAGGTAAAGAGGAAAGTTCCAAATCACAGCTCAGGAAACCACTTAAACTCTCTGTTCTTGGAATCCTCACCTCTAATGTAGATTTCATCAATATCTATTTCCAGAGGTTGCTGAGGGAGTGATGAAATGAGACAATATAGGTAAAATTCTTATGTGGTATGTGCTTGGGACATAAAAGCTAATCAATCCATGATAGTTTAGAAAGGGGAAGGGGAACCCTCCCAGTCTAGTGAGAACAACATGAAACATAAGTAGTCACATTGCGTCCTAGTAAGTTCTAGCTGCTATAACAAATTAACATAGACCGGTGGCTTATAAACAACAGAAATTTATTTCTCACAGCTCTACAGGCTGGAAGTCCAAAATCTGGGGGTCCCACAGTCAGATTCTGGTGAGATCCCTCTTCTGGGTTGCAGACTGCCTCCTTCTTGCTGTGTTCCCATTCATGAGGGCTTCATTCTCATGACAAAATTACCTCCCAAAGCCCCCCACCACTCCTAATACCATAGCATTGGAGGTTAGGGTTTCATTAATTTGGTGTGGGTGGGGGAGGGGGGCACATTCAGTCCATTGTGCTTTGTGATATTACAAAGGCTACAAGTATGAAGTAGAGTGTACACAGAATAGTAACCATGAAGGGAAAGTTTCAGCACAGATTTAACAAAGAGCCAAATTCGATCTGAGTGTTGAAAATCAAATAATTCACCAAGTTAAGGAAACTGGGAGACCATCTGAAGAGGAGAACCAGTAAAACTACATCAAGCGTCATACTCATCAAGGATGAGGGGAGATTCAGTAACAGATGGCACAGTGGGATGACAGAAGCCACCAAACCTATCAATGGATTGGACATGGGTTGAGGGCAGTGGGAGAAGTCAAAGATGGCTGAAGATGGGCTTGGCGGCAGGAAGATGGTGATGCCCCAAATTAATCTCCCAAGAAACGAGGCAGAGTTGCTCATTCAGGGCAAAGAGGAAAGAGCAGATTGAGTGGATCCACAAATCCCAACCAGTGGGGAAAATTCAGATGCTTTTATGCTTCTGGAAGCGGTGAGCAGGAGAGAGGACACTTAGCTAACTTTGGCCCAACATCCTCAAATTGTAACAGACCCTACTTCTGCAACTCCATCACCTCTATGAATTACTGCTGAAACCCTCATCAGATATTCCTCTGGCAGCCCTGTCAAGCAAGTGAGGACACTTGTTGTCCTCACTTTAAAGAGATGAAAAAGCTGGACCAATGAGTAGCACTTAACTGAAAAAACTGTAGGTCTGTTAATGAATTATCTTAAGTGATGTCACTGATTGTGTTTGAGTTAAAATCCAGGATCCAGTTTGCTGAGTTTTGTAAAAACACCTGAAACTAGTAAGTCAAATTGTTTTCCAATGAAAAACTAGGTCTATATGAAGTTAATATACAAACATTACTTTTTACAGATAGTTTTTTTTTCTTACCACTGTACATTTTTTTTTTTTTTTTGCTAGAAAATACATGCACGTGGTAAAGAAATTCTAAAGGTAGGAAAGGTTACAATGAAAAGGAAATCAACCTGTCTCTAGCCACTTCCATTTATCCCTTCCAGAGGTAACTTACCAATTTCATGTGTATCTATATTCTTCTTATATAAATAAAAATATATTCTACACTAATAAAACCTTGTTTGTATACTTCCTTTTATTTACACAAATGCTATTATACTATGCTAACAGTTCTGTACCTGTATTTTCCCACTTAGCAATTTATTTTGGACATTGTTCCATCTCATTATAGATACAATTGTTCTGACTTTTTCACGATTTTCGCATTACCAAAAAAAAAAAAAAGCCTTTATTAAATATTCTGGTATTTATTTATATAAATATTTTGGTACCTTAATTTACAGTTTTTAGAATAAAGTCCAAGAAGTGGATTGCAGAAAAAGAGGATATGTTAATTTTAACTTTTTTTACTTATTGCCAAGTTGCTCCCTTGTTAACATTTCCATTAGCAAACTATGTCTGATTTCCTTCACCCCCACCAATGCAATGTTATTAAACATTTCCATTTTTGCCAACCTGGTAGGAAAAAAGTGGTTTTATTGTGAATGAAGTTGACTATTTTTTCACATACTTAGCAGCAACTTGTATTTCCTTATTTATAAATTGTATATCCTAATTGTTGAGATTTCTCTTAGTGAATTATGATATTTTTGATACACTACGTGTCAGGCACTGACATAAATCAACTCTTTGGGTCCTCATAATAACACCATAAACTAAGTTCTATGTTGCATCCCCATTTTCTTAAATGAGGAAACGGAAGCTCAGAGAGACTTCATAATTTGCCCAATGTTACACAACCACAAAGTGGCGGAGTCTGTATTTGAACAGAGCCATTCTGGCTCCAGAACCCAAGAGTTAGCTAACTGCTATACAAGACAGCTTCTTAGCATTGTAACCCTCATCTTCATCTCCTGTCCTCCATGTACTGTATGACACTGGATGAAGCAGGGCACAAATGAATACTTGACCCAGTAGCAACACCAAAGGCGGAAGAATAAGACTATTCAGAACAAAAAAGGGCCTCCCTTCTGTGCTCTGTCAAAAAGGGAGAGAAAGTGGGAAACTGGTTTTGAGGAGATGAACTTGTGGCCACCTCACGGTCAGTGAGCCCTTAGGACCAGGTAATCTGCATGAGTCTTAGGGCCCCTTGAAGAATGCTAATACAAGGTGCTTCATTTATCCAGATATTTCAATAGAGGTCTGGAGGCAACTTGAGCTGCTGTCCTTCAGAGAATGTGCTCCCGTAGACTGCTCTTGCTCTGGTCCTTCCCCTCCCCCACTCCCCCTAAACCACTGTCGCCAATGCATTTCATAAAAAAAGAATTGAGAAATTTTATTTCCAGAGGATGTAGAATTTGAAGAAATCACTGGAATCCCAATTGAAAACAGCCTTCCACTTGCACATCAAGATTGGGAAACCAAGGTCCCAAACAGGAAGTGATTCATGCAGCTCTTTCTATAGGGGCCAGATCTCAAACTTCTGACCCTGGTTCCCACCTCAGTACTTTTTATACTGTTGGGGAAATGCAATTATAAACTCTCTTCCCGATCCAGAAAACTTCTCCACAAAGGTTGCAGAGAAAGAAAATAATTTTATTATTAAATAAGCATTAAACCAGAATATGATGCATATCATGGGCAATCAATCCACAGAGATTACAAAGACAGAAAGAAACCTCACCCTTTTATATGGTTTCCATGAGCTGAATTTTTTTCCCTTTAAAATTCATATGTTGGAGCATCTGGATGGCTCAGTCGGTTAAGTGTCCGACTTAGGCTCAGGTCGTGATCTAGCGGTCAGTGAGTTCGAGCCCTGCGTCGGGCTCTGTGCTGACAGCTCAGAGCCTGGAGCCTGCTTTGGATTCTGTGTCTCCCTCTCTCTCTGCCCTCCCCAGCCCACACTCTGTCTCTGTCTCTTAAAAATAAATAGACATTAAAAAAATTAAAAAAAAATTCATATAGTGAAGTCATAACCCCCAGCCCCTCAGAATATAACTATATTTGGAGATAAGGCCTTTAAAGAGGTAGTTAAAGGGAAGGCCCTAATGCAATCTGACTGGTATCCTTCTAAGAAGACTAAATTGGGACACACAAAAAGCCACCAGGGGTGTGCGCGCAGTGGAAAAGTCATGTAAGGACACAGTGAGAAGGCAGCCATCTGCAAGCCAAGGAGATGCCTCAGAAGAAAGTAAACCTGCTGACACCTCCAGTCTCCAGAAGTGTAAGAAAATAAATTTCTGTTGTTTAAGCCACTCCCCCACCCCATCTGTAGTACTTTCTTATGGCAGCCCTAGCAAATCAAGAGCCAAGCAGATGCAACCCATTTTGTTCATGTTCTCAAGATAAATGATAATATGGGGTGCCTGGGTGGCTGAGTTAAGTGTCCGACTTTGGCTCAGGTCATGATCTCATGGTTCATGAGTTTGAGCCCTGCGTCGGGCTTTGTGGTGACAACTCAGAGTCTGGAGCCTGCTTTGGATTCTGTGTCTCCCTCTCTGCCCCTCCCCCACTCATGCTCTGTCTCTCAAAAATAAGAAATGTTGAAAAAAAATTTTTAAAAAGATAAACAATAACTAGTCCTCAGTTAAGAGGACGTGGCAGCACCATTTGTCACACTCAATGCATCCTAGATTCACCTGGTAATTGAGGTGGCCAACTGTGTTGGCTAATTGGCTTTATAAAAAATATTAAAATTGGGGCGCGTGGGTGGCTCAGTTGGTTAGGCATATGATTTCGGCCCATGTCATGATCTCTCAGTTTGTGAGTTCGAGCCCCGCATCAGGCTCTGTGCTGTCAGCATGGAGCAGCCTCTCTCTGCTCCTCCCCTGCCTGCTCTCTTCTCTCTCAAAAATAAATGAACATTTAAAATATATTTTCTGTATCTTTATGAAAGGAAGTATTTTCACAAGTTGAAGCTGGGCACCCACAGAAGTTAGGCTCCTACCTTTCCACAGAACTGGGAGATGGGGGTGCCATCTGTTGCAAGATCAATTGTGGTGTCATTGCACAACAATGTGAACGTACTTAACTCCACTGAACCATTTGCTTTAAAATGGCCAACACGTGGGGCGCCTGGGTGGCTCAGTTTGTTAAGCCTCTGACTTCGGCTCAGGTCATGACCTCGTGGTTTGTGAGTTCAAGCCCTACACTGGGCTCTGTGCTGACAGCTCAGAGCCTGGAGCCTGCTTCAGATTCTGTGTCTCCCTCTCTCTCTGCCCCTCCCTGCTCTTGCTCTGTCTCTCTCTGTCTCTTAAAAATCAATAAATAATTAAAAAAAATAAAATGGCCAACATGATAAGTTTTATGTTATATATATTTTACCACAATACAAAAAGGAGAAATGGTTCCCAAGTCCTTGAGAAAGACATTCCTGGGTTGTAAAACTGGCGGGATGCTTTTAAAAGGATTTATATACATCTCAAAGGGACGGAGAAAGAATTTATAAGTTACCTAAAGAAAATACTCCAAGAAAAAAGAGAAGTCTTTTCCTTACTCTCAACAGGGAGAATTAAGTCTTTTATTTTTAGTTTGTATTTACCCTTATATTCTAAATCTTACCCCCTAATCACACTTAAGGAAACTATGGCCCAGAACGATCAAAGAGCTTGCCCAAGGTCACATAGCTGGTGAATGTCAAAACTTGGCCTTGAATTCAGGTGTCCTTACACCCAGGCTAGTGCTCACTCCTGAAATCCCCCCAGAGACAATAAAGTCACTCTACCTGTTTGTGGAGAAGCCACATCTTATCTTGCAGCTCACTGTGGGGCTATCATGCATATTAAGCAGGCAATGTCCTTTGGCAGTATCTGTGTGGCTAAGGCCAACATGATGTCTCCTCTCAGCTTGGGCCAAACAAACTACCAAGAAGCCTCCCTAGGGTCCTCACTCCCTGCTGCAAGGGGAAGGAGAATGAGACCATGAACAGTACCTCTGCCACAGTGCTTAGGGAAGTTCTTCTGCCTCCCTTTCTAATCTGTCTTGACTTGGACAAGTGGTATAATTCCTGTATTTCTAAACCACGAAAAGCCCTGTGAAGGCAGTAAAGAGGAAACAAAGGGGAGAAAATCCTGGTGCTTGGCCCAATGTGGTGCCATCACCGAGAGCCTGGATTATATGTTCCAAGCACTAACAATAACAGCAACCACATTTCAACAGCGCTTAATGGTTTCCAAAGTATGGTAAAACCATTATTATCATCACAACAACACTCTGAGTAAAAAGGAAATCTTTTATACACACCCACCACCTTCTTCTTCCCCTTCCCCTACCACACACACACACACACACACACACACACACACCCCACTTCACCTTCCAGTCAAAATACATACATACATACATCTTTCCTCTCATATCCTATCCAGTTTTTTTAAACTGTTAAGACATGCAGGAGACTGACCAAGATGGCAACACAGGGGCTTCTGAACTCCCCTCCTTTCATGGACACACTGAATAAACAGCTACAGTCAGAGCAATTTCCTCTGAAAGAAACCCAGAAACTAGCTGAGCAACTCTTACACATCAGGCAAGTGAGAAAATGCCCACATTGAAACAGGTAAGAAAGGCTGAGACACCCTCTTATTAGAGAGTCTACCTCCTGGGCAGTGCCATGCATTTGGGAAGAACTCAAATCCTGAAGTGCACAGAGTTTGGACCACATTTTTAGTGCTCTACCTTTTTTTTTAAAGTATATTAATATATTTTAAGAGAGAGAGAGAGACAGAGAGTGAGCGAATGGGGGAGGGGCAGAGAGTGGAAGAGACGATCTCAAACAGGCTCTGCACTGACAGAATAGGGCTCAAACTCACGAAACCATGAGCTCATGACCTGAGCCAATATCAAGAGTCAAGAGGCTTAACCAACTGAGCCACCCACGTGCCCCAAGTGCTCTAATTTTTAATACCCCTAAGTGATGGACCCCCCAAAGCACCCAGCTCTGAAAGCCAACAGGGATGGCATTCATGAGTCCCACAGAACTATAGTAAACAAAGAAGCAGTTCTTAAGGGGTGCACAAACACTCTCTCCCAGGGCTCAGTGCAGAAGGAGCAGGCAAAAATGACCATTTTCCAGTCTTTCCCTGAAAGGACTCTCCATCTGTATACTTTTGAAAGCTGCTGTCTGTGGGTCAGGTTTCTAATTTACTACAATGGATACCTTCCCTACTTTCTCCCTCTAGTCTGTTTCAATTCACCAGTATCAACCTGGAAGGAAATGTACACATTTCTGCACCCAGTTTTTGCAGCCACCACCCAAGAGATGGGTCCCCATATTATCTGGCTTTGATAGCCAACAGGGCTTGCATCCACAAGTCCCATGGGACTGTAGCAAACAAAGACGCAGTTCTTAACGAGAGCAGCAGTGCACCCACCCTGTGGCTATATACTTGGGCTAAGCACAGAGGAAACAAGCAAAAACATGAAAGGGGTTAATTACATACTTTTCTAACAGCTGCCTGAGGGTCCAGCTTCCAATCAGCCTTCATCTAAGTGCTGAATTTGATCTTCCCCTTTGGGACACTGCTGGGTCTTGGCACACCTACAACCAGGTAGTCCTTCAGAATTGAAGGAGGCATCAATTTTTCAAGAAAAGCAGAAGCCGAAGGGATTCATCACCACTAGACCTGAAACTGTAAAACTCCTAGAAGAAAATACTGGGAAAAAATTCCTTGAGACTGGCCTTGGCAATGAGTTTTTGGATATGACACCAACAGCATAAGCAATAAAAGCAAAAATCAATAGATGGAACTCTATCAAACAAAAAATGCTTCTGCACAGCAATAGAAACAATCAACAATGAAAAAGTAACCTATGGAATGGGAGAAGATATTTGCAAACCATATATTTGATAAGGGGTTAATATCCAAAATATACAAGAAATTCTCACAAATCAGTAGGAAAAAACCAAATAACCTGATTAACAATGGACAAAAAACAAAAACAAACCAACAAACAAACCCAATCTAGACATTTCTCCAAAGAAAAAACTATCTAAAGAACATGAGATTAAGAGTTCAATTAAAACACAAGCCAGAGAGACGTGATGCTTGGCAAACTTTCTCAGTGAGAATCCCCTGAGAAAATTAAATCTTACAGAAAATATTTTGAATAAATTCTCTTAAAGATGGTGCATAGCTAGGGTCATTTCCAGATGCAATGGAGAAAAGTGAGTTCATTACCCACCGTGGATACTTTAAACAGTGGGGCATAATTCGTTCATGAAATACATGAGAAAGACTTTAATAGCCTGAGGAAGAGGGAAGGGTCAAGAAGGAAGCCTGGGTTTCAGGCTTGGGACTTGAGAAGGTGGGAGTTCTATTTACTGAAACAAGAAAAAATACCCTACACCCGCCCCTCTGGTTGTAGAACATTCTGCTCCATCTACAGTAATAGTGCCTGTCCTTTCTCCCTGATTTCCCTAGATGTCTCACAAGCAGTAGCTTCATGTCCCAAAA
This sequence comes from Felis catus, assembly GCF_018350175.1. Classification (NCBI taxonomy): domain Eukaryota; kingdom Metazoa; phylum Chordata; class Mammalia; order Carnivora; family Felidae; genus Felis; species Felis catus. Next base: position 49,739,162 of record NC_058377.1, on the reverse strand, counting down.
CCAAGTTGTCATTTTCTATTTGCCTACATCCTCTCTCTAGCCTCAGTTGATTGGACTGTATCCTGGAGATGACACAAAGTCAGTGTTTGGGAATCATCAATTCAAGAGCAGGGTCTCTGCAGATGTGTGTTTGCTGTCTCACACAGTGCCTGACACACAACAGAACTCCACACGTACTGAGTGAATAATTAGGAAAGCGTGTATGATGACTAAACCGTTTGGGACTTCTTAAGCAAGAAAGTGACTTAAGATTTGTGTTTAAAAGGATTACTCTGGCTACAGTGTGCAGAATCTCCTAAAACAGGTTTTCTCAACCTTGGCACTGCTGGTATTTGAACTGGATAATTCTTTGCTGTGGGAGGCTGTCCAGGGCATTGTAGATATTTAACAACATCCCTAGCCTCTAGCCACTAAGTAGCATTCAATTCAATTATGAAAGCCAAAAATGTCTCTCCAGACATTGGCAATTTCTCTGGGAAGCAAAATGACCCCTGATGAGAACCACTGTCCTAAAGGGAAAAGATGAACGATCCTTCAGGTGACCGTTCACCAAATAATGTTATAGAAGGAAGAAGGAAGTGCAGTCACATTGGTTAAGAATGTCTACTAAGTGCTGGGCACTTTACATGTTACCATATGTTAAAGAAGGGTATGGGACATGAGAGCCCTACCCCACACCACCTGCTCCCTGAAATCCCTTCAGGATTACCTGACATCAAGCTCCCAAATGATTAAGTCCTAGGGCAGATGCCATCACTTTCCCTAGCCCCACTTGAGCACAGTGAAGACTAATTCCCACGCCATGTCAAAGAGGAGTATTTGACATTGCTCCATGGGTATTAATTTGTTATTCTGGGGAGGACTCAAGATCACTTTTCAGCCAGCTCCAAGGGGAAACAGAGCAGAATTTCTTTGGCACAAGTTGGTCAAATTTCAGGACTTGGTTATCTTCTTCCTTTGCCCAAGCCCTCATCCAAACTCGGGGAGCCGATCCTGGGGACCACGCAACAGCTGAGCTAAGAGCTAAATGCTGGAGCTGGCCAGCATTCTTGGGGAGGTCCAGCTCAGAGGGTCCTGACAGGTGACTGTGTTCACTTAGCAGCCTGGGGGCTCGGTTCGCTCCTCTCTGCTCCCACCATCACCCGCTGGCTGCTGCTGGTATTAATAACCTAAGCAGCAGGAGGCTTTGCACCAGAATCGGGGCTGTCTGGGTAATTATCTAGTGGCCTAGGACCAGTCAGTAAATTACTCTGTGACCTGGGAATTCAGCAGGTTACCACCATCACTCAGGCCTACTCACTTTATTGCTCTCCCCTCCTGCTGCCCTGGCATTTATTTGTCTAGTTTACATTCTGAGCATCGATTTCATGCCTTTTGTTTTCCATCTTAGAGGTAAGAAGTAGACCCCTTGGAGAGACTAGTTCTCAGGTCAGTGTAGTGACACAGGGAGGGAGAATATTGGAGGTTTTGTTTTGTGCAATCACTTAGTATGCTCCCAGCACACCAGCACCTGCTCTGTGGCACCCCCAAACGTATTTCAATCTTTTTTGTCAGAGCTATGACACATTCTGGTAAATTACCTGTTTATGTAATCTTGCTTATTGGGGAAAGGAAAGTCAGAGAAAAAACATCTCGTGTCACTCCCACCTCACACACTACACTTCAGCTATACCAAACGGGAACAGCACATTTGAGCTACAGTTCCCAAATGCAAGAGTCTCTCCTTGGAGCATTTGTTCCCTTTATCTAGAGCACACATTGCCCTCACCTTCACCACACGCTTACTTACCTTCCAGGTCTTTCTTAAATGTCACTTCCTCCACCCAGAAAGCTTTTCCCCACCCATCTGTAACACTGTCCGGTTACTAGTACCCCTTTGGGACTGCATAGCCATCCTAAGCCGCCTTATAGGACTAACTCCAGCTGGTTGCAATTACCTGTTTTCTTGCCTAGCCTGTCTTCCAGACTGTGAGCTCGGTAAGAAGTGTCCTACATTGCTTCCAGGCCCCCATTTAAAGTAGCCAAAGAAAATTCATAAGTAGACATAGGAAGATATCCCCCTAACTCTACCTTCCTGGCAAACCTGATTCCCAGCTTCAGTTCAGCCAAGACACTCATTTATGCAACACCATTCTCTAAAGACGGCTGTTTCCCAGTGGAGAAACTATAGCTCCAGCTAAGGACCTTATTCCCATTCCCTGGAATTATCTACTACAAATCTCTCCCTCTTTTCAATGTACCAATTTCTATAGATGCACCTGAAGATACTCCTGTAACTCTCATTAAATGTTTACTTTCACCTCATAATCCATCTAAAAAACACAGATATTCCTGGATCAGCTGATTAAACTGCTTTATGGCCTCGATGAAGACATTTGTATGCAGTCACTCTTGATTTCTTCTTGCACAGAAGGAGTTCATGATCTCTTACGTGCCCTCTTTTCTGAAAGTTTTCTCATCCTAAAATTTGAAGTGTACTTTGTACTTCTGCAGCATAAAGGGGGCAACAGTTCCCATTTTGCTGCAAACCCCTGACAGACAGAATAGAAATCAAGAAATTAATTAAAATAAAGAATTTACCCACTTTCTTCACAAAGGTGCAGTGTGAGAGATCATAACCTGGCTCCTATGTACTCCTCCAACCTGTCACACTCCACTGCTAATCACAGTTCCTCTCTGCACAAATGCTTTTCTAGCGAATGTACCTTTATACCTATGCTATTCCAACTGCTTACAATGCCCTGTTCCTCTGTACACCTGGAAAACTTCTAAATATGTTTGGAAGCCCAGCTATGGTTAACTCCTCTGGGAAGTCTTTCTTGATCTCAAGTGTAGCCCACCCAGCACAATGAGTAAGAGTTTAGACTGTAAAGTCAGACAGATCTGGGACTTTAATTTGGCCCACCACTTACCACTGTGGAAAAGTGACTTAGCTGATCTGACCAAGCCTCAGCCTCACGATAGTTTCTACCTCACAGGGCTACAAGGATTGAATGAAGTAACTTAGGTGAAGCAGTTGGCTAAGCTCCTGGCAAATAATAAGCACTGTATAAGAGTTAGCTATTATTATTGACCTCAAGTTAGAATTAACCAATTCTGATGCACATTTATCAAGCTGAATTTACATGCCTGCCTCCCCTACCAGACTGCGACTTCCTTAAAGGCTAGACTTATTCAGAACTAGGCATAATGCCCAGCATATAGTAAGTAGTCAACAAATGTTCTGCTGAGTTAAAAATGAATTAAACACTTAGAAGAGAATTCTTAAAAGAACAAATATTAAAAATAATACTTTAGGGGCGCTTGGGTGGCTCAGTTGGTTAAGTGTCTGACTTTGGCTCAGGTTATGATCTCACTGTTGGTGAATTCAAGCCCCGTATCAGGCTCTGTGCTGACAACTCAGAGCCTGGAGCCTGCTTCATGCTCTGTGTCTCCCTCTCTCTCTGCCCCTCTTCTACTTGCACTCTCTCTCTCTCTCTTTCAAAAATAAATAAACATTAAAAATTAAAAAAAATACTTTAAACAAAGTAAGGTAAAATAAAAGTGAGCATGTTATTTGAAAATGTTCTAGATTGGCTGTGACACTTTCATATTTATGTTCCCATTTTCAGTATGGTTCTCACAGTGGCTTTAAGTGGCAGGCATTATTATCCTGAGCTCACGAATTAGAGAAACAGACTCTGAGGGATCTAATTTTGGCCCAAAGTCAACAGAGCAATTTGCAGAATCCAAACGTGTATCACTTTTCTCCCCTCTTATGCTTCTCTTTCCTGCCCATCCCTTGCCCCGCCCCAAAAAGGAGTAGTGAAGCCACACTTTAACTCAGGTGTAAGATGTTAAGCTTCCACAAGTGATCCTTCAGCCAGCACTCAACGAAAGCGAGCGCTGATGAGACCTGGGCCCTTCTCGGAGAAACCATTCCTGCTGGTGACCGTGGCCCCGGGTGTCTCCACACGCTGTGGGGAAAGCAGGCATGTGCTGTACATTTTGCCCTCAGCATTTAGAGGAAACACTTGCTTTCTGCCAGTCCTTTGGGTTCCTCCAGACTTTTCCTGTGCTTTTTGTGCAGCTGAGAAGGTGAAGCGTACGGGTATCAAAAGTGGCAAACAGTCCCTACCTCTGGAGACAGGCATTTACTAGAAGAAAGAACGGACCAATGGCTTCCCAGAGCATTGTTCAGCCACATTAGAGAAAGGATTAAGCAGATACATTCAGCTATTCTAACAGATTTTCTTTAAGCCTTGAATACGCCTCTCACACTCACTCAGATAATCACATTAGTTTTGTCATTAAAAGCTCCCTTTTATAGAAAGTACCTAAACCGCTTAAACCACCCAGAGAGGTTGCATACATTATCAAACACCAAGACAAACAAAAGGGATTTTCTGTTCCACATCTCAGTTTTCCTTATTCCACAAAAAAAAAAAAAAAAAAAAAAAAAAAAAAGGGCGGGTGGGCGGGGAATAGAGGTAGCGATGATTTTTCAAATAGGCAGTGGTTGGACAGCAATTCTCATTCCCCCCTTCCCTTGGCAATTGCAACTGGGAGGACTGGAAAACCCCTTCAGCACTGAGGCCAGCAGAAAACAAAAGTTAAAACAGACATGGAGACAGCAGGGCAAGGAGAGGGTAGAAAGGAGAGGGTAGAAAGAAGTGTGCTTGCTTCTCTGCACAGGAAATTGCATTTGGAACCAAGGAAGGATAGAAAAGCACAGGATCTGGGATCAGAGAATTTAAGAAGAGAGGGGGGATGGAAGGGAGTCACTTCATTTCTCTTGGCTTCATGATCTTCCTGTATAAAATGGAGGTAGTATCTGCCAGGCATGTTGAGGAGCTCACATGAGCAAAGGCAGGTGGCAGCGTTCTGCGATCTATAAAGTATGATACCAGCATTACAGGGGAGGTTTCCCTTGGCTTTCTTTTTAGGAACCCTAGTAAAATGGCAACTATGTCCTTCTGTCTTTTTTTCACAGTAACATGATCGGTGCCTAACCCTTGCTACATAATGTGTACTTAATAATTTTCCTTTAAAGCCTTCCTCAAACCTTCAGGGAGAACCCATCACTTCTGTTTTCATGCTCCCACAGCATCCTGAGTGCAACACAAATTCTTAGCCCCATAACCCGACATTGTGACCATCTCTCCCTATTAATTAACACTGAGCTTCTTGAAAACAACTGGGCTTTGCCTTTGAATTCTTACTACCTAACACTATACTGCATAGTCAATTAATGTTTGAATGAACAAATGATAAACAAAGGGACAATCCAAAGAATTACAGTTATTTGGTCCAGGAAAAGTAAATTCAAGGACTAACTTGAGAATCAGTCTCCAAAATACATACAGGTTATTAAATTTTAGAGAGGAGTGTGTCTGTATTAAACATTGTGCTATTGCATGGTTCACAGCATAAGGCTATTGGATGAATTGAATTAACAATAAGTTTTTCATCTTCTTTGTGGGGTAAAACTTGAGGAAAGGGCCTTAGATTACAATAGCGATTTAGGTTGGACTAGAGTTTTTCAACATCAGCATTATTGGCATTTTGAGTCAGATGACTCTGCTGTGGCAGGCTGTCCTCTGCATTGTAGGATGTCAAATCACACTAGACACCAGCCCACCTCAAATTGTGACAACCAATAATAACCCCAGACATTGCCAAATGTCCCCTGGGGGGCAAAACTGACACCAGTTGAAAACCAGTTGCTTAGGCCTAAAGACTAAATTCCTGCCCGTGAGGGTTATGTGGCTCAGTCAGTTAAGCATCTGACTCTTGATGTTGGTTCAGGTCATGATCTTGCAGTTCATGAGATGGAGCCCAGCATGGGGCTCTGCACTGACAGCATGGAGCCTGCTTGAGATTCTCTTTCACCCTCTATCTCTCTGCCCCTCCCCTGGTCTCTCTCAAAATAAATAAATAAGCATTTAATATGAGACAAAGAAGATGGTGGAACTCTGACCATGAGTTTCTTTAAGACATAGCAGATGGTTTGTTTTACTGATTTACATTGTACCTTCCATTCTGAAGGCAGGTATTAAACAAATGAACTGATATCATGGTAACATATAAAACGTCTTCTGTCAGCTGCAAGGGATATTTCTGAAACAGGAATAATCCGACAGCCTTTGTTGATGAGAGAAGGAAGCCATTTATCATCTAGTTACTTCCACTGTATTGCACTTATTCAAGGTCACTGATTGTACACCCTCAGTGTCATAGCTCTTTACATATCACCTGAGCAAAAAGTTTTCATTTAGAGTTTAATATCTTAGAGTTACTGACTGGATGGTTTTCTGTAAATCTTTATTTGGCTATTTACCTCTGGGCTTCAGGAGCTACAAAACAGAGAGAACAGTTAAAATCATCCCCCAAAGCCATAGAGGAAGTTTGATGACACATGCGAACATCTCTGCAGTGGAAGAAGCACGTGATTCCTTGTCTCGCTCTGCATCCACATGGCTGGTGAGCTACCGTTGGTCCCATAGTAAGTTAACAGTATATTCAGGTGTCCGAGCTTGTTTTTTTTTTTCAAACTACTTCATTTGTGTTATAAAACAGCATTCCTTCTCCCTGTTCAACTACCTACTGAGGCATTCAAACTGGCCAAGACACATCTATCTGGTGAAATTTTGGCTGAGAGTGTTCCTCCAAACACTGTAAAATCTATTTTCAGATGAAGCCAGATCAGCAAAATATATACACACCAGTAGTAAATTTCATTAGCTCATTATAGAATAATTGCTGTACTTTGGTGTTAAGACTTTCCTCTGTACTAAAGGATCACATATGGATGAATACAATGAAACCTAGCCATATATGTAAAGAAGTTGAAGATCTCATTACATTTTTCCCCTTTCTGAGGCTCCTTTAGAACATTCCTGCCTTGGCTTCTCCAAGTCGATTGGTCTGGTTTATCTTACACACTGTGTGAACTGTTTAACTGACTTTGTGTCTTCTTTGAAGATGGCTGCTAGAAAAGTTAGCCAACTTTTCTTGGCCCCTGTCTTCTGAAAATATATAGAATTCTGTAACAGTATTTCTCAATGGCTTCCTCAAATGCTGTTGAAAAGGGGGTTCTGGATCAAACAAGTTTGGAAAATGTTGCATTCTTGGTGATTCACAATGCACATGGCATATCAAAGTTTTGAGAGATTCTGTAATAAAGATAAGCTGTTTACATTTATTTCAAGCATTTGCATCACGTATACCTTTTTAATGACCTACCCACTAACATCTGGCCATATTAGCATTCTGTGGAACCTAGCTGATAAATGCCACTTTATGGTTTGCATACTTAGATCCATTTTACATCTCTTTCCCTTTTAAATCTCTTCTGTCCCATATGCTGTGTTTAATCTATTATCTTTAGAGCATCTGAAATCCTTTCAGAATGAGGTGTGACAAAAATTTAAAAACAATAAATAAACTGTTAGCTATATGACCTTGGGCAAGTAACTTTCACACTCCAGGCCTGAACTTATTAAAGGTGTTAGCCATGTTAAACACACATGCAGAACTAAGACCGAATTTGCACTTTGCTACTGTAAGCATCCATCCTCCGATCTTCATTAGTAGGTAACAAAATCTATTGAAACCAGCCCCTTCTTTCACTCTTTGCATTGAAAAATGGCTTCAGAGAAATCCATCCACTTGCACATCTCCGTTTCTAGTGTTCTAGTTCCCACCTAACCTCAAGAGAGGTTCATCCCCTTGATAAAGACTGCCAGGCTGATAGAGTGGGAGAGGGAGCCAGGAACACACTCAGTTGAAGAGAGGGTAAATCGGGAAGTCTGTGTTCTAGAGGTATTGAGTACTTGGAGATCCCCTTTCCAAAATCCAGGGAAGCCTGGGGCAGGAGGTCACATGATCACATCAGAGCTGTGAAAGGTACTTGGCTATAGAGACAGAGGGATAGAAAGTTTGGCCTTTCCACCCCGCAATGTATCTATTCATATAAATTTACAGAGGGCCTACCAAGACCTGGCTGCCAGGCTCCATCCTAGATGCTGGTTATGAGAAAGAAGGAGGCATAGTTCCTGTTCTCAGAGAGCTTGGTCTTCCTAAGAGGGTGAGAACATTTAGCAAAACATTACAATTTGGGATATGTGTGTTAAATTAGAGGAAGTCGAGCACTGTTTAAGGTACTAGAGATGCAGAGATGAATAAAACAGATAATCCTTACCTTGGTGGAGCCTACATTAGAGCTGACATACTAGGTGTGAACCTTGTTCTTGGAGAGCGTAAATAAGGAAACCATTCCCTTTAGGAAAGCTGAGAAAGAACCTCACAGTGTAAGTAATCAAGTTGATCTGGGCTTTGAAAGATGCACACAAGTTTGCCAGTGAACACATATTGGAAAAACATATTGGGGGGTAATGCTAGGAAAGGAATTTCAGAGGAATTTTAGTGTGACTGAATGGCAGGGCATAAGGAAAGTAATAGGAGGCAAGTAAGAATGGGAAATGAGTGCAGAGAGGTAGATCCCAATTTAAGCCATGGTTGTACCACAGCACAAGTGGTGGGTTGGCTAAGTGGGGTCATATGTCCTACAGTTGTAGTACAAGATGTTTGGGGCTTACTTAATGTATCATGGTAAGTACCATACATTAGTGGCTCCTGAAGTTTCCTGAACACTAGTTCCGTGAACTAACATCCCAGGCTTTGATTACTATCCATTCACCATGGCTTTCCAGCCCAGACTGGATTCCAGACCTTTACATCCAACAGCCCTACTTGAGAGCTAGCTCTACTTGGTTATTTCAAAAGTACATAAAACTCAGCCTGACAAAACTGAACTGAACCCATAATCTTCCTGCCAAACCTGGTCACCCTCTGTCCTCTGATGCTCCTTGCCAGTGCATGGCACCACAATCTATCCAAGTGCATAAGCCAGAATTCATCATCCTTGACACCTGCCCAACTCATATCTCATAGAACACATCACCAAATCCCATTGACATTCCTTACTAAAACTCTCAAATTCCTCCACTTCTCGCTGTCACCTCTACCACCCTAGTCAGTGCCACCCTCTTCTCTAACATGCACAAATGCAACAGTGGTCTCTACACCACATGCTTGCCTCCTACAATGCATATTCCACTCTATAGCCAGCATGACCTTTTTATTTATTTACTTACTTACTTATTTATTTATTTATTTTTAATATATGAAATTTATTGTCAAATTGGTTTCCATACAACACCCAGTGCTCATCCCAAAAGATGCCCTCTTCAATACCCATCACCCACCCTCCCCTTACTCCCACCCCCCATCAACCCTCAGTTTGTTCTGTTTTTAAGAGTCTCTTATGCTTTGGCTCTCTCCCACTCTAACCTCTTTTTTTTTTTTTTCCTTCCCCTCCCCCATGGGTTTCTGTTAAGTTTCTCAGGATCCACATAACAGTGAAAACATATGGTTATTTATTTATTTTTTAAATGTTTGTTTATTTTTGAGAGAGAGACAGAGAGGCAGAGTGTGAGTGGGGGAGGGGTAGAGAGAGAGGGAGACACAGAATCCAAAGCAGGCTCCAGGCTCTGAGCTGTCAGTACAGAGCCTGACACAGTGCTCAAACTCACAGACTGCGAGATCATAACCCGAGGCAAAGTTGGATGCTTAACCAACTGAGCCACCCAGGTGCCCCTAGCCAGCATGACTTTTCTATTTTTTAATTCATTTATTTTTTTACATTTTATTTATATTTGAGAGACAGAAACAGAGCATAAGTGAAGGAGGGGCAGAGAGAGACGGAGACACAGAATCAGAAGCAGGCTCCAGGCTCCGAGCTGTCAGCACAGAGCCTGACACAGTGCTCAAACTCATGGACTGCAAGATCATAACCTGACCAAAGTCAGACGCTTAGCTGACTGAGCCATCCAGGCACTCCCAGGATGACCTTTTGAAATGAAAATCTGTTCATGTCATTCCCAACTAAGGACTGTCAATGATTTCTCATTCCCTGTAATGATTCCTTATCGTGGTCTACTTGAATGAGCTTTCTCCCTGCCCAAGCCTGCAGATTTATCTTATATCACTTCCCCTATGGTCTGCTATCCTACTACAGTGGCCTTCTTTCAGTTCCTGGAATATGCAACACAAGGACTTTCACACATGCCATTTTCTCCACTCCGCTTCCTATACAGCTCCCATTCATCATTTAGATCACAGCTAAAACATCACATCTCAAAAAAGCATTCTCATATTCCTGTAGACTAGCTCAGATTCCCTGCCAAAATAGCCCCCACTCTTCATGGCACTTATACCAACTCATTATAGAACTTGACATTTCGTGTCTTTCTTCCACTAGACCATAAACCTTATTAGAACAGGTACTATATTTTCTTTTCACCATCATTTTCTCCAGGTCCCAGAATGCCTTAAGCCTTATAGATGGTCTTAAGCCATCATTTTCCAAACTTGCATGACTATGGATCTTTCTCCTACCTAAGCATTGGCATTTTGTTGGACATTTATGTTCTGAAAAACACTGTGTGATAGATAGATAGATAGATGATAGATAGATAGAGTTGTCTGAACTGCTCTCTCTCCATCCTAAATAGTGTATCTCTGAAGCCGTGGTTTTATAACCTCATCCCTTTCTAAACACCTATGGGCTTGTTAGGTGGTGCAGCCACAGGTGCCTGAGGACACCATGCTGGGATGTCATCATGGTCCTTGTGCCAGCAGAAAAGAAGCTGGTCGGCAGAGAAAGAACAAAGCGACCATGGGAAGGGAAGCCTTAGGCAGGGCTCCCACACTCAGATGGAATTAGGCAGGACAACAGGAGTGAGGCAAATTGACGGGGCATGTCCTGTCTCAAGATATTCAAACTCAGAATTCTTTCAACTGCTGGTTCTCAAAATATGATCCCCCAGTATCCTCTAGAAACTTGTTAGAAAGGTAACTTCCCAGGGTCGACCGCCAAGACATATTACAAACTCTGGGGTGAAGTTCAGCAATCAGTGTTTTCAGTAATTCTAATCAGTAATTACTGATGCTCATTTGCATTTTATACTGCTGGCCAAACTATAAAAATCTGAGGAACAAATCTCGCCCACAGGCTGGTGACCTCTGTTGAAAGCAAGACAAAACAGAAAGTAGCAGTCTTTTTTTCATGACTTTCTAGACACTGGCTCCCCCCCCCCCCCCCCCACCAATTCCTGGTTTTATTCAAATCCTGGAGCTATGCCTGCATAGTTTCAATAAATTTCCTCTTTTGCTTAAACTAGTTTGTTGAGGTTTTGTTACTTATCCAAATAGAGATTTAGCTACATTAATTTAAAAAACAACAGCAGAACAAAACAAAACAAACCTGGATTTAAAGCCTGGTTCTACCAAAAATGAGCTATGACAAGTCCCGTCTCTCTGAGCCACAATGCCATCACCTACAAATGATGGGGTTGGACTGGATGATATCTAATTTCCTTCACCTTCTAATACACTAGACACTGATTCCTCTGGATAATCTCTTGATCCTCCAGATCCCTTAAGAAAGTTTCCTAAGTTTCTTTAGTTCTATCCATTGACTGAGGTAGTTAAAATACCAAAAATAGAAAATAGAAATACTCCAATTCTTTTTTTTATGTTTATTTTTTTGAGAGAGACAGAGTGCAAGCAGGGGAGGGGCAGAGAGGGAGGCACAGAATCAAAAGCAGGATCCAGGCCCCGAGCCATCAGCACAAAGACCGACGCAGGGTTCAAACCCACGAACCGTGAGATCATGACCTGAACTGAAGTTGGACGCTTAACCAACTGAGTCATCCAGGCACCCCAGAAATACCACAATTCTTTACATCTCTCTTTCTTTGTCTTTCAAAAGCATCATCTATTAATGAGAGAGATGCTTTAAATAATAACTTATTTCATGTTCTAAGTCTTTTTCAATGTAAATTAAATTCTAGCATTGTAATTAGGCTAACCTAAGGTTGTTGTCTGTAATGAAATGTACATTGAAAAATGTGTACGTAATACCAAATTATAATTGCATACAAATATAGTAATTTTGGCAGTTTTTCTCTTCACAAAAATGTAACTTATCCAAACAATGTTAAGTTAAGTGGCAAAATATTTTAAAGACGTTAACCAAGTATAAGGTTTCAAGGAAAATACCATAAAATCAATAGTACCTAAAATAAATAGTACGAATATCCTCTACTAAGCCCATAAACCCTGCTTATATAAAGAATAAAAACTAGTATTGTTTTGACCCTTAAATTCTCACTCCAGCAGACTTTTCTCTGATGCTGAAACGAAAATAGTGACCAAATGCTTTGATGGACAACTCATTACAATGAGAACTGAAGGCTTCCGAAACCAGACAAAGATTTTTTTTCTGTATCTCCCAGATGCCGGGAAAGTAAGGGAAATATTTCAGTTTCCCACCCAAGAATGAACTCTATGTCTGCACTTAAAAAACAAAAATAACTGCTTTAGAAATGACTGAACTCAAGGTACAGTTTTTGAAAAGCAGAAAATGTTCCCAAGGCAGGGTGAAGAAAAAAAAATTATTGAGAGAAAATAAAAAGAAGGGGGAAGAAATCTTTCAACAGAGTAGAAACTGTTAGTCTCTCTGTGTGTCCCTGAAAGGTTTTGATCCAACCCTATTTGTTATCCTAGAAAAGCTCCTCTGAAGAAAGGTCTCAGTGTAAGAACTGCTTGAAAGAAGCCAACCCCTTGGAAATAGGAATGGCTCAGCCATTTATTAATGTCAAATATGCTGCCTGCACGAATCAGTCAGCTTGTCTCTTGGAAGCCATACAGAAAAGTTCTCGCACACCTGCCTCTTGGTGCCTGGACGCTTCTGATTTTAATGACAGCAGTAACAACCACAAGAAAATAAAATCTAAAAAACAAAATGCTGAACATGACTATATTCTACTTTCCAAGTAGTTGATTCATCAATTTTTAAAGGCTTCTTGCTGAAGTATCATCAGTAACCACAGCATATAAAAGCTTGCTCAGATGTAAAAGCAAAAGCAAAACAGAGTCATTCTCCTAAACTGGCAAAATGTAACCAAATTACCACAAAACTGACCTTAGAAACAAAGAGAAATGGAGCAGAAAAAGGCCAGATTTCTTACTGGCAGTACCACAGTGGCAAGTATCCCAGAACTGAGAAAAGCTGCCAAGTAGAAGAGAGAAAATTAAAGGATTTTCCAAAAGCAGCCAAGCCCAATGCACACAGCATTCCCAACAGCTGGAGTGAGCTTCAGAAGCAACACACAGGTATAAGGTCCAGCCTTATTCTTTATTTACAGCACAGTCAAAATCATTAAATCAAGTACAAAAGAAATGGCTTCCATTTCCTGGATTGGCATCGGACATCCTTCCTACCAGCTGCAATTACATCATTTTTGTCTATCTTCTGCTGTTCTTTTTTGAGGGAAGGGCTAGGGAGTGACAAACGGACCAAAGAGACTTTACCCTCAAACCCAAGAGGAAGCTCTGCTTGCAGAGAAACAAAGGAAGTGACCCTCCCTCTTGTGAAAGGCAGTCAGGAACTCTGCTCCGGTTATGAGGGCCACTGATGGTGTAGGAAAGCTGTCACAAAGAGATTCTTCCCAGGGGTGGTGTGAAGAGGGCGACGATTCAGGGTGTGGGATGGCTGCTGTCACCATCATCACCCTCTCTTCTATCTCAACCTTTGCCTCATCAAATCTAATGACAAACAAGGGAAAGTAATTACATGTAGAAAACCAAAGTGAATGGGAACGTGGGTAGAATGAACAGAAAAGAAACTGAAAGTGATCAAAATTTCTCAGTGCTTCTTTCTCTGACTGGCATAGAAATCTCTGATCCACTGCTTCATGTGTCTAACTTCCAAGGAGCGGGCTAATAGCACGGTCGTGGGGTCAAAGGCATTTCTGGCTCGAAGATCTAGATGATGGGCCCCTTCTGGGATGGTGATCGCAACCAAGGTGTCTGTGATATCCTTGGTTACTCCACCTCCTGACCAGGGGTCTAGTTCACCATTGCTAAGTGAGGGAAAAAAGAAAAAATAAGATTGTTAGTTTTTCATATCTACACCCAGATAAGATAGGAGAAACCTATTATGTGCATAACATCAAAAATTACAAATTTATAACCTGGGGGATTTGATCTGAGATCTAATCTGTCATATAAAAAGGTGCTTCATGCTGGAATTTTACTTAATTTCTGTAACTAGGTGCAAGAAATAGAATCAGAGAAGACTGAAGGTGGTACTATATGAATCAACCCAGCTTCTACTAGGACATGGAATATAGAAGCCTGAATTTTAATCCCAGCTTCATCACTCAAAAGCTGGATACCTCACACAAGTTACTGACTCAGTTTCTTCATCTGTAAAATAGAGATAACAAGGCTGACCTCATAAGGTTGTTAATAAGGGCTAAACCAGATGGCACATGTGGATGTACTGAATAAGCACAGTGTCAGGCACAGAGGACTCCTTCAATTAATGCTGGTTTCCTTACTACCTAGGACCCCAACTCAGAAAATTTGGGCATTACTCAAAGATCTTCATTTTATATTAGTTTTAAACTTAAAGAAATGGTATTTTATTAGTCTTGGCTGTTTCACACAACACATTTCAGAATGATGTAAACAGGATCAGTCATTAAAATAGGCTATTTAGTTTAGCTGAGTAAAAAACCAATATACCACTGACAGTATTCCTAAGAATATTATCAACAGCTCTTACTGAGCCATAATTCACCTATCACAAAAGTCACCCACTTAAAACGCACAATTCAATGGCTTTTAGTATATTCAGAGTTTGCAACCATCACCACAATCAATTTTAGAAAAGTTCATCACCCCCAAAATGAAATCTATACTCATGGCAGTCAATCCCTATTCCCTTCCCCATATCTCCTCACTCTCAGCCCCAAGCAACCACTAATCAATTTTCTGCCTCTATAAATTTGCCTTTATCTTTACATTTCACATAAATGGAATTATACAATATGTGGTCTTTTGTGATTGGCTTAATTCACTTTGGCATAATGTTTTCAAGTTTCATCCATATTGTAGCATGTATCAGTACATTATTCCTTTTAATTGCCAAATAATGTTCCATTGTATGGGTATATTACATTTTATTTATCTAGTCATTAGATGCACATTTGTGTTGTTTCCACTTTTTGGCCATAATGAACATTGTTCCTATAAACATTCATATACAAGTTTTTGCTTGGGTGCAGGCTTTCATTTCTCTTGGGTATATACCTAAGAATGGAATTTCTGGGATGTATGGTGACTTAACCTTTTGATGCACTGCCAAACTTTTTCCAAAGTGGCTACACTATTTTATATTCCCACTAGCAATATATGAGGGTTGCAATTTCTCTATATCCTTGCCAATACTTATTATCTGTCTTCTTGATTATAGCCATCCTCTGTGGGTATAAAATGGAATCTCATTGTGGTTTTGATTTTAATTTCCCAAATGACTGAAGGTATTGAGCGTTTTTTCATGTGCTGACTGGCCATGCGTATGTCTTCTCTGCAAAAAAATGTCTCTTCAGATCCTTGACTGTTTTTAAATTGAGTTATCAACTAATATCATTTGATCCATTTTAAGTTACTTTTTTGTATGGTTATGAAATAGGGATCCAACTTCATTTTTTGCTTGTGAATATCCAGGTTTCTCAGCATCATTTCTTGAAAAAAAATACTCTTTCCCCAATAATTTGTCTTGGCCCTTGTCGAAAATCAATTGACCATATATATACCAAGGGTTGACTTCCAGACGGTCAATTCTCTTTGACTGATCTGTGTATGTCCTTATGGTAGTATCCTAATATATTGGTTATGGTAGCTTTATAATAATAAATTTGAAAACAGGAAGTATGAGGTATGAGTTCTTTAAATTTGTTCTTTTTTTTTTCATAATGTTTATTGAGAGACAGAGACGGTGGGGGGGGAGTGGGGGAGGGGCAGAGAGCTAAGGGGACAGAGGATCTGAAGCAGGCTCTGCAGTGACAGCAGAGAGCCCAGCCCCATGCAGGGCTCAAACTCACAAAGTGCGAGATCATGACTTGAGCCAAAGTTGGACACTTAACCAACTGAACCACCCAGGTGCCCCTGTCCTCCCTCTTCAAGATTATTCTGGCTATTCTGGGTCCCTTACACTTTTAAGATCAGCTTGTCAATTTATGTGAAAAAGCAAGCTGAGATTTTCATAGAGATTGCATTGAATTTGTATTTCAATTTACAGACTATTAACACCTTACCAATATTATCTCTTCGACAAGAACATGAGATGTCTTTCCATTTATTTAGATTTTAATTTCTTCCAACAATGTTTTGTAGTTGTATAAGTCTTACACTTCTTTTGTTAAACTTATTCCTAAGTATTTTATTCTAGATTCTATTAGAAATCAAATTCCTTCCTAACATTTATTAACTCCATATCTGCATAGAGTAGTTTAGAATTTACAAAGCCTTGACTATTATAACAACTCTGTGTGGTAGGTTTAATAACAACTCTTTATAGACAAGAAAACTAGTACCCAGAGAAACTAAACGATTTGCCCATATCATTCATCTAGCAGCGGCAAATCTGAGATACAAATTCAGACCTTGTAGCCCCAGTCTAATGTTCAATCTTTCATGCACACATCGTAAATCAACAGCACTTTTGACTTGTATGGTGCAGAATAAGAACATGAGCTTTGGGATCAAACACACCTGGGTTCCAGTGCCAGGTCTGCGCCTCACCTTCCTAATCTTATGGAAGTTTAGATTCCTCAAAATAAAATAAAGACTGAAATACCTGGATTAAGAACCTGGTAGCTATTAGATTACTTTCCCCTGGTACTGCACTTTTTGGTATATCTTTATCTACATATCACTTATGGAACATTTCTATATGCTTTCTGACATTTGTTTCATGTACATTCCATTTTGCTGATATTGTTACAAAGCCTGAAATAACAAATATTCAAGGTCACATTATCAGATATATGAAATTGTTCCCATAATTTGCATAATCATTTTTAAAAGTCTCATCTATAAGTACAAGCTATACAGATGCCTATCCAATAATATCTTTTTTTTAAAATGCTTATTTATTTTGAGAGAGAGAGAGAGAGCATGAGCAGGGGCCAGGCAGAGAGAGAGAGAGGAAGAGAATCCCAAGCAGGCTCTACACTGTCAGCTCTCCAACTACAATTCCATGAGGGCAGGGATTTTTGTCTCTTTTGTTTATTACTGCCCACAGTGCCTAGACCAGACCTGGCACATGGTAGGAGCCAGGTGCTTATTGTGTGAATGAAAAAAAATTTTTTAAGTGTTTAGATGTCTGTGGCCTTGTACCAAATGCCCTACAAAGAGATATATAAATATATGTAGGCAAGTTCAAGCATATGAAATCACTTCAGTACTTTTTATGTGGGAAACCAAAGTTAATATAAATGATCAATATAAATCTAGAGAGACTAACCTTCAGCTGTGTGTAGTAGTGAGAAGAACCACTAAGAAGATGTAAGTTTTATTGCCCTACCAGCCCATGACTTTAAGTCACCTAACATATGTGAACCTTAATTCCCACATATATAACAAAAAATAAATTTTTTTAAAAGATAATGCCCCTCCATCACAGAGATCTTGTGAGGCTCAAGTTAAATAATATATGTGGTAGTAAGATATAAACTATAAAATACTACACAAATGTGCAGTATTATTATAATAATTATCATATTCTGTAAGTATGAGAACTGTTAATACTTCTGAGAGGTAAATGAATCATGAAAAGGGATGTGAAAGCATGTCTCACAGACATTTGGCCAGAAAAGTAATGTGGTCAACATTTTCCAGTTAATGTACAAGCTAAATGAGAAAATAAGCATTTAGGTACATTAAATATATGTGTGTTTGAGATACAATTTTAAATTCCTTTTACAATTCCCACCACATTTCTCTTTTAAAAAAAATTAATTCAACTTCAACTTAATAACATCATTCTTGGAAAGAAATCACTCCAAAAATGTACATTTTTGGTTTCGTTAAAAATGAAAAGGAAAACTCACGTGCAAAATAACAGTCTTAGTTTTCAACTACCAGATAAATTCTTAAAGTAAACTACACAAGGGGTTAGATTTTCTTAAGTGAACAAATCGCCTTTATCATTATTCCAATTTAACAGAACCAACCCAGATAGGAAACTCTCCATTATTTGCAAAACAAAAAAGCCATCCCAACAGCCACATAATAAGCAAACTGCATTTGATTTAAAAGGTCATCTGAATCAGCCCAGTGGCTTAGCAACAGTGTTTGGAGTTGCCGAGAGACCCAAGATGCACATGGACTTGAATTTCTTGGTCCTAGACACGTGAAAGCTTAACCAGCCACTGGGACATTTACCAAAAAAATACTGGCTTTCATGAGAGAGTCTAGATGCCTGGATAAAATTCCCAACAGTGAGCTTCTAATCACTAGCAACAATTAATTTGCCTGAGAAATGATATTAAACTAACCAGCTCCTCAGGGACTCCCTTTTGGATTTATATTTAAATTACTGAGCATGACCATTGGTAAAATAGTTTTTTACCAGTTGGGGTTGGGGAAAAAAAGAAATCCTTCTAACAAAACAACCGTACAATAAAAAAATTGTTGAAATGGAATGATTAATGGCTCCTAGTTATTAACTCCTCATTCATTCAACAAACGTTTACTGAGTACCTACTATGTGTTCAACAGTGAACAGACAAAATGTCCTCATGATGCTTACTTCCATGATAATCTATTTACTCATTAAAGTAACCTTGTTTGGTAGTCATTATTTCTAACTTTTATATATTGGCAATTTGCCTGAGTCTATACAGCTAACTTGGTCTCCCTCACTTCAAAGCCCAAGGTTTTAATTGCACTGACAAATTTCCTGTCTGATATGGACTAAACTTTCCATTCAGGAAAGCAGTCACAGTTGGACTTGTGTGAGATGACCTAAGGAGAGAAGCATGGACATAAAGATACTTTCCACCTGGTTCCTTGGACATTTTCTTACTCATCAACCAAAACCGTTTTCTAGTTGGTAGCCACTAAGTAGAGACAACAGAGGCACACCTAAGGCTGTTTCTTTACTTTGGGAATGTGTTTACTTTAGAAAAGCAGGACAATTTTGAATTTTTAAATATACTGGGGACGTCTAGGTGGCTCAGTCGGTTAACCTTCTAACTCTTGATATCGTTTCAGGTCATGATTTCATTCACGGTTCTGACATCGAGCCCCACATTGGGCTCTGTGCTAACAGAGAGGAGCCTGCTTGGGATTCTCACTCTCTCGGCTCCTCCCCCACTTGTGCATGTGCATGTGTATACACATGCACACACACGTACACACACTCTCTCTCAAAATAAGTAAACATTAAAAAAAATAATAATAATAAAAATAAAACTTCTATACTGGATTTCCTCACACCTAGCAGCATAAAGATTTCTTTTTAAAAGTACTTGCCACTGTAAAAAGATAAACCAGTACCTTCACATAGTCCTGCCTTTACACTCTCATATGCCTCTACAGACTTTCTAAACTTTGTTATTTTGTTCCTTGTTTTTATCAACACACATATTTCTTGGGCATCTAGTATGTGCCAGGTACTGGATGCAAATGATGAAAGCACAGATACAATTAAGTCAAAGTCTCTGCCATTAAGAAGTTTTCAATCTCATGGGGCAGACAGAAACATAAATATATCATGTCCAGAGTGCTAAGTGATATTCACAGGCCTAGAGGAGCTAAGGGGATGGGGTAAATCTCACTTCCCTGGAGGAGTCAGGGAAGGTTTCTGGGAAGGTGCCTGAGTTTTAGGAAAAGGAGAAAAAGATGAAGGGGAAGGACATGCAAAGACGAATAATTCCCTATGTCTAGGACATGAGTACAAGGTAGAGTGTCCTTCCATTTATTCATTCAACAAATCTTTTTTGAGCACATATATTTGCCAAATCTGGGCCAAATACTTTCTTGGGTTAACTCTTAAGCATTACACAACTCTGTAGGGTGAGTTATTATTATCATTTTATAGAAAAGAAGTCTGAGGATCTAAGAGCTTAAGTAATTTTTCTTAAAATAGCTCAGTTTACCTTTGCAAAGTTCTATTGGAAAGTCCTCTCTTAACACTGAGTTAAAAGTTTCTAACACTGAGCTAGAATTTCCACTTCTTGCTTCAGTTCTATTCCCAAAACTTTTCTCACCAAATCTGCCCCCTCCCCCAATGATGATGATGATGATGATGAGTTTGATAGCCTAAGGAAAATAATATAAAAGGGCAAATAGATTACTAAGATACTCATCTATGGTTGAATCCCATAACTCATACATTAAACTCATACATTAAACAAATTCATACAGTGCTCGCTTCGGCAGCACATATACTAAAATTGGACTGATACAGATAAGATTAGCATGGCCTCTGCACAAGGATGACATGCAAATTTGTGAAGCGTTCCATATTTTTTTTACCCAAGGCATACAGGAGTGCTGATGCATAGGGCCACTTGTACCCCAATGTTTATAGCAGCACTTTCAACAATAGCCAGATTATGGAAAGAGCCTAAATGTCCATCAACTGATGAATGGATAAAGAAATTGTGGTTTATATACACAATGGAATACTACTTGGCAATAAGAAAGAATGAAATATGGCCTTTTGTAGCAACGTGGATGGAACTGGAGAGTGTTATGCTAAGTGAAATAAGCCATACAGAGAAAGACAGATACCACATATTTTCACTCTTATGTGGATCCTGAGAAACTTAACAGAAGACCATGGGGGAGGGGAAGGAAAAAAAAAGTTAGAGAGGGAGGGAGGCAAACCATAAGAGACTCTTAAGAACTGAGAACAAACTGAGGGTTGATGGGGAGTGGGAGGGAGGGGAGGGTGGGTGATGGGCATTGAGGAGGGCACCTGTTGGGATGAGCACTGGGTGTTGAATGGAAACCAATTTGACAATAAATTTCATATTAAGAAAAAATACATACTAAAATAAAAAACTAAACAAAAACAAAAACAAAAACAAAAACAAAAAAACTATTGGCCATGTTCAGAAGGTCAAATTTGACTCTCATTTTAAAGAGATTGTAAAAGAATGACATTTACAGTTTAAACAATGGCTCCAGGTTAAGAGGCCTATATGCTATCTCTCTACTATTTCCATGTAGATTTGGGGAAATTTTTTAAGTAACTTGTTTTTCTCTTAATAGCTGATAGGCTAAGGTTCAAACCAAAATATGGAAATTTTAAAATCACAATCACATACACATAGAGTCTACTCAATTAACCCTGATGTGAGCCAATACCAAATACATGCCTTCTAAAGAAGCAATGTAACATAGAGGAGCAAACACAGGTTTTGTAGTCAGGCAGGCCAAGGTTGAGATCTGGTTTACCACTTAGTAACCATTACAAAGCTGGATGAGGTTTGGCAAGAGACTGAACTCAGTGACCTTCGCTTTCCTCCTAAGTAAAAAAGAGACTATAACAACTACTTCAGAGGACTGCTGGGAGGATTCAATTAGGCAATTTATTTAAAGTGCCTCATATAGTGCCTGAAACAGAACACAGTAGGCACCTCAAAAGTGTTTGCTGAAAAAATAGTGAAAAATATTTACTATCAATTAATAATAACAGTAACAAGGGCAGTACAAATTGAGAACAGCAAATGATACTTCATTTTGTGCTAGTTTTTTTAAATAAAATATTTAAGTTTTGTTGCTGTTACTGTTTTTAAGCCTTTAAGCATGTTTGTAATAGAGTATACAAGTGTATCTCTTGCTCAGCATCCTCTGTCTTTCAAAGAAAGACATGATGGATACCACTCCTGTATTCTACATTGTTTTACTATCAGCATTTTTCTGGTTCTACCTTCTGAGCTATTCTACAAATGTCTTCATCAACCAAAGTTTTTCTCTGCACCAGTAAAAACTCACCTAAAAACAATGTTGCTGTGTGAACTGATGTTTCTGCCTCCATACACAGTAGTGATCCAGGTGGGCCTTGGTCTCACACCCCACTGTTTAAAACAGTCATCAGAATACTCCCTAAAGTTCCATGAGCGAGGCTCAAACATGTCATCGATACCATTAGTACAAAAAGGCATGACCATTTCTGTGCAAGCCTAAAAAAGGAAAACAAAAGAGAATCCAATGACAAAATAAAGCACAAAGAGTTAAATAACTTGTCCAAAGTTATTCTGCTGGTAGCAGCAAAGCTAGAGTTTGACCTCAGGCGGTCTGGCTTCAGAGCTCCTGCTCTTTACCTACATCATACCACCTCTCATTATTCCTGGAAAGGCTCAGCTGAGAAGTAACAAAAGTTAGGGCTATATATTCTTCATCGGTAAATTGCTTTCTTCCACATCTATTATCATATTTAACCCTCAGGAGGGAAAGTATTAGTATTAGTATTATTAGTCTCATGCAGGTGAAGGGATGGAGCTCAGAGAGTCAAGTCAGACTCTCCTTCTTTTCTTCATCCATAAAATGCTTCCTTTTGATAGGAAGCATTGCTTTTGATAGGACTTACCAAGAGATATTGTAATATTAGTATCTTTTTCAACAAACTATATTTAAAGGTGAGATCATGCCGTATTTATCTTTGTATCTTTGGAGTCTAGCAGGTTGCCTGGCACATGGGTACCCAGAAAATATTTGGTGATGATTAAATACATGAAGGAAGGAAGGAAGGAAGGAAGGAAGGAAGGAAGGAAGGAAGGAAGAAAAAAAGATAATGGAGCCCAGATTTGGACCCAGGTTAGTGACAAAATCTTGTGAACTATCTTACAGTACAACCATATCAGCGGGAAATTCCACTTGAGGAAATTATGCAAGCTTACCTGATAGCTCCAACCCTGGGTTCCCAGATTGCTAGTTGTTGTCTCTGATATATTCAGGCATCTCGCCTGGCCTGAGTAATTGTAATATATATTCAGAGCTTGGAAAATATTCTCCAGCAGCTGTGCATCAGATAAACTGGGATTGTTCAAATACTTGCACACTACCTGTCATTTTAAAGAGACATAAAAGAAGAAGAGTCAGAATATATTTATAAAATCATAATTTTAATGAAATAAAGAAGAAATATGACTGTGATTTGCCTATAAAATAATCTTAAACATCTAATAGCATTGCTTGACAATTTCTATCTCTTGAGTATAATCCTGTTCATAAATGAATAAACCATTACTCTCCAAGTGTAAAATTTAAATTACTCTCCAAGCTATAGAAATAAACCAAAGGCATTTGTATGGTATGCAAAGTATTCCACACCTACCACTGTAGCCTCATCTTTTTTGCACGCTTTGTTCCAGCCTAGCAAAACCATTCTCAACACACCAGGGTCTTTTTCTCCTCTTTGCCTTTGTTCACCCTAAAATACCCTTTTCTCACTCTCGCACTCCAGTAATGTCTGGCAAACACCAATACACCTTCTATAATACTTAGCTCAGGTATCACTTCCTCTATGAGGCCATCATTAGCTATGCCCTCAAGTTGGGGAGAACTAAACCACTACTCCCTTTGTGTTTCTACTTATACCCTGTACTTGCTTCTATCAAAACCCCTGTAACACTGTACTGTACTCATTTGATTCCACAACATCCCCCTCAGCACTCAGCAAGGTATCTGACAACTAAATGCTAGCTGAATGAATAAATACATTTTTGTGAAAATGTAAAATTTATAAAATTTCTTATGGAAAAACTATACCAAGCTCCAGTATCTGTGGTGTGATAAGAAATATATCAGGCAGCAACCCAGCTTCCAAATATTCCTGCCACTAGACTATCATCAGCATCTGAAATCTAGTACCTAAAAATCACAGAATACTTGGGGTCAGAAGTGAGGGCAGGAATGACTAGATAGAGGCATGGGGGAACTTTCAGGGGTAGGGAAATAATCCTGATCTTCATGGAAGTCTGGGTCACACAACAAACAGTTCACTTGCGATTTGTGCAATTCACTGTATATAAATTTTATCTCAAAAAAAAAAAAAAAGAAATACTGAACTTTAATTAATGATGATAAAGGTGAAGTATCCCTGAGAAGTATACTGATGTCTGCAACTTATTCTGAAATGCATTTTAAAAATAAGATGGAATGAAGGATAGAGGGATGGCTAGCCAAAAATATCTGTGCTAAATCAAATCTAGCAAAATACTTTTATAGAATTTAGGTGGTATTTTTAATGGGTGTTCACTGTCCAATTATTTCAGTATTTCTGTGTTTGAAATCTTTCACAATAAAATACTGGGGAAAAATCACAGGCAATGGTTTCACAGCTGCATAATACCACCACTTACTGATTATTACTGAGCTCTGGGTTTACAACCATTGTATTATATAATCCTCAAGCAATCCTATCAGATATATTATTGTCCATTATTTTACAAAAAGAAACTGAATCTTATGTTAAATCACTTTACTCGAGGTCATCCGCCTAGTAAATGTTAAGATCTAGATATAACCCAGATCTCTCTAGCTATGAAATAGGCATCTTATCCATTATGCTACACGGCTTAGGGAGCATCCTTTGTAAAACTGCAAATAGCCCCGATGGCAAGGGAAACACACTCAGCTTGCATCATGAAGTCAGTGATTTGGTCCTTTCTCATTTTATATGGAAAAGATGTATACAACAGGCAAGTCTGATTTTAAAAAAAGAGACAGGAAGAGAGAGGGACAAGCTGAGAGAAAAAGGAGCCAGGAAAGAAAGAGCCTAGTTACCCTACTTCAGGGAGAGACTCCACGCAACAGGAGCAACAAGGCCCAGGCTGGGGACATGCCCAAAAAGGAGGCACTGAGAAAGGAAGTGAACAGCAGAAAGCAAACCCAGCCTCTCCTCCTAGTTCTGTTTAGGACCAGTTTCCAGCAACACCTTTCTAAAAAAAGAGGAAATGTGAAAAGACTGCAGAAATGAATCATAAGGAAAATTCAAAGTCTCTCTCCAAATGCACTCAGCACAAAAATATTTCTGTGAAATGTTGAATGGCACTTTGTGAAAAAAAGGTTTCAGAGTCAAGTAATTTTAAGAAATATTGTGTCAGCAAATGTGAACAGTTTACTTGACTGCGGGAATACTCAGAGCCTTTAACATGCTCAACTACAACATGACTTTCCAAAAGGGATAGAGAGTGTGCACTACTTCCAGTAAGTTTTTGGAAATAACAAATGTAAGAAAAGTCAGAAATTGGGGCGCCTGGGTGGCTCGGTCGGTGAAGCGTCTGACTTCGGCTCAGGTCATGATCTCACGGTTTGTGAGTTTGAGCCTGCATTGGGCTCTGTGCTGACAGCTCAGAGCCTGGAGCATGCTTTAGATTCTGTATCTCCCTCTCTCTCTCTGAGCCTCCCCTGCTTGTGCTCTTTCTCTCATTCTCTCGTTCTCTCAAAAACATACATTTTAAAACATTAAAAAAAAAAAAAAAAGAGCCTGGGACCAAAACATACATGCTTATAGTTTATTTGGGAATGTGATCCCAAAGAAGATAAACAACAGGGACAGAAAAAGGTAAGGAAAAAAAGGTGATACGGAAATGTGTACCAGGTGGTCACCACCATGGTCTTCATAAGGCGCCTATAAGGGATCTTCATGGAATTCCTCAGAACCCTTGTGCACTATGGGTGAGAATATAAATTGGTACATTGTGGAAAACAGTATGGAGGTTCCTCAAAAAATTAAAAATAAAACTACCATAAAATCCAGCAATTCCACTTCTAGGCATATATTCAAATGAAAGGAAATTAGGATCTAAAAGAAATATCTACACCCCCATGTTCACTGCACCATTATTCACAATAGCCAAGATAAGGAAACCTAAGTGTCCATTGATGGATGAATGAATAAGGAAAATGTGAGATGTATATAAATGAAATGGAATATTAATCACTCTTTAAAAAGAAGCCTTGCCATTTGTGAGAATATGGATGAAACTGGAAGACATTACACAAGCCAGATACAGAAAGACAAACATTGTATGATCTCAGTTATGTGTAGAATCTAAAAAAGTCAAACTCATAGAACCAAGGTAGAATGGCAGTTGGTAAGGGCTGGGGGAAGGGCGATGGGTAAATGCAGAAATGTTGGTCAAAGGATATAAACTACCTTCAGTTATAAGATGAATAAGTTCTGGAGATCTAATGAAGATATTGGTGACTACTATTAATAATACTTGAAATCTTCCAGGAGAGCCCCGCGTCGGGCTCTGTGCTGACTGCTCAGAGCCTGAAGCCTGTTTCAGATTCTGTGTCTCCCTCTCTCTCTGCTCCTTCCCTGTTCATGCTCTGTCTCTCTCTGTCTCAAAAATAAATAAACGTTAAAAAAAAAAATTAAAAAAAAAAAGAAAAGTCAGAAATTAAGATGTCCAGATAACCTGGATATACCTTTAAAAAGTAACAGCGAGGTCATAAGAGTAAGATAAACCTGAAAAGGTGTACGTGAAGAAACAGTACTGAGCTAACCTCAGAGCTTCGCAAACCTGTTAAGCCTAAAGCAATAAGAAAATGAAAGCTGAAGAAAAAAGGCAAAACAGTGTTTTACTTTTCTACAACTTTCATTTACTCATGGTAAGTCAAAAAATACCTAACAGTTGTTGGAAAATGTCCCTAAGAAATATGCCAATAAGAAACACTCAAGAAAATATGGAAATCAAGAACCAATCACAGAATTTGTTAAACTACTTATTGCCAACAGTTGGTCAGCATTGCTTCCTGACTGTGGACACTAACGGTAGATTCAGCTGTTTCCAAATGCAGCATAAAGGTATGGAATGGACCCGCGGAATGCATAGGAGAGCATTATGTCCAAGCACAGCACAGTAGATGAGGCAGGGTGACAATGTAAGCCAGGCAGGAGGAAAAGGGAGCGCTGATGAGCAACAACAAACAAGTTGCCTAAAACTCTGTTAAAGAACAGTAGCAAGTAAGTGTGACTCACATGCTGGCATCAGATCCCCTCTCAGAGCTAGAACACTGGGCCTCTGTCAGGCAAAGAAAAGGAGTCCCCATGAATAGCCATCTCTGCAAACAGCAGTTACTGTCACTCCTTAAAAGACACAGGCATGGCTGGGGACCGACACCGGCTGACAATACTTGGGTTTCGGCAGTGCCAGTTACTCAGAGGGAACATCGTGGTCAGAAACTTGGCGTCTACTAATAGAAATTCCATATCCAGATTAAGGGCACTCCTGGGCCCACTGTCCTCTGTAAGGTCAGGGCTCCCTTGGAGCACTGGGTCCAGTTCCGAGCACCACACTTTAAAAAGGACACTCACCAACATGAGAAAATGTAGAGGGGAGCAATCAGGATGGGGAGTTGAGGAAAAGTTGAGGCAATCCTACAATTGTTTCTTTGTATCATTTTTCCAATCTTTCAGTACTACAAATAAGGCTACAATAAATAACCTTGGGCCTAAATCTTTACGTACACCCTGAACTGTTTTCTTGAGATAAATTCTTAGAGGAGTTATTAGTTCAAAGGAAATAAACATTTTTAAGGCTTTTGCTACATCAAGCTGCCTTATAGAAAGAAAGTACCAATTTATAATCCTAGTGGCACATTAGCTAGAAGGCCTAAAAAAACTTCTTTTTGTAAAATGTTTACAATTTTTTTTTAGTAAAATATTTACAAATTTACTAAGGGAATTTTATTATTTTAGGTGCTTCTAAAGTTCCTTTCTAAGTGAAAAATTCTGTGAGTACAAGCATCATTCTCTAGTGTAAACAACACAATCTCTACATATCTCTGTACACTACCTTAACAATTATGGTAGCAAAGAGTGAATAAAGTTTTCAAAAAACTACTGGAGTTATACTAGCAAAACCTCAGCACTATTCCCATGTTTATTCAAAAAAAGATAATCATGCACTTTTATAGAAGATCCACAGGATGCACAAAACTTCTCTAAATGTTAAGTTGCACCATATGAAGTTGCCATGTTCATAAGTCAAACACAGTTAGATATTAGCATCTTTGGTTCAACTTCATCTAATACTCCCTTCACCTTAAGCCTGATAATGTGCAGTTATTAGCCAATTGAGGAGTACAAGTACTTAGCCTGTTGATTGTTAATTGAGGGCCTGTAATAACAAGGAAAGAGTCTCTGCCAACCACTTCCATTCAGAATACTCAACACTCATGTAGCCCCTGTACTATATTTCCTATTTATCTTGTGGACACTCTCAAATTAGCTTCTTTCAAACACTTTCTATATAAGGTATAGCATTTCTATTTAGGTCATAAATTCAGTGATATGAGAGCAACTGGGACTGAGGCTGCTAGTCAAACTTGTGGTTCCTTGTGGTCAGGTACTTTCCCTATGATGACCCAGGGGAAAACATATAATGACCATCCCCATATCACAGAGGAGAAAACAAGCTCAGAGAGGTCTGGCTAAAGATATACAATTTTAAAACTCTGAATATAAGTTCTGAACCCACACTTTGGCCACAAAGTCCTACTACAACACTGCCTCTTTGTTACTATATACAACAATAATAGCTCTTGTTATTATTATATAATTAGTATCAATTTAGTGCTTACTAAGCACTGGGTCCTATTAAATTCTCATAATGACCCTAATAATTACTAGTAATTACAATTACTATTATCCCCACTTTGCAGATGAGGAAACTAAAGAACAGAGAGGTTAAGAAACCTGTCCCAGTCACACAGCCAGAAAGTGGCAGAGCTGGCATTCAAATGCAAGATTCGCTGTGGAGCTTCCATTTGTAACTGCCAATACTACACATACTCAACTTCAAAACTGTAGTGTAAGAGAAAAATAACAACACAAACAGTGCCTAAATATACCTGTAGTCTCACGCTTAATTTGTTAAGCAAAAACATTGTTTTAACGTTTATTCATCTTTGAGAGACAGAGAGAGACAGAGCATGAGTGGGGAAGGGGCAGAGAGAGGGAGACACAGAATCCGAAGCAGGCTCCAGGCTCTGAGCTGTCACTACAGAGCCTGATGCGGGGCTCGAACTCACAAACTACGAGATCATGACCTGAGCCGAAGTCGGATGCTCAACCGACTGAGCCACCCAGACGCTCCGCAAATTTTTTTATTCTTAGATTATCTTTATATTTTTCTAAGTTTGTTTTACATAAAAACTTAAATAAAAGGGATTCTGTGGCAATGTAAAAACCAAACAACTTTTTTTTTATCATGCAACAAAAAAGAAAACTGTAAAACAGTAGAGTAATTCATATGAGGCTCAAAAATCAACATATGAAATAGACTTAATTCACTTTCTATTTCCTAGAACAAAGATGAACATTCAGGAAAAACTTAAAAAGAGCATTAGAAGTCCATTTTAATAATTCTTGTTTTAAAGAGTGTAGAAATCACGGTGAAAGAACATTTCAATCTTAGTACCAAACTAATTAGCTCTATACCCAGATATTTAGAATCTCCCCTTTGATCCCACATACACTAGACAGTGTAAAGATAATGATTTGTTTAAAAGCTTTATGTGTCCCCTTACCTATAAGGATAAACGTCTGAATAAGAGAAATAAAAAGGGGGCAAAGAAAATTTTTTAAAAGAAGGAAAGATGGGTTAAAAAAAAAAAAAGACCAACCTCCTCTCAGAAAGTATGGCCCATCCACATTAGAGAAAGGATTAAGCAGATACATTCAGCTTTTCTAACAGATTTTCTTTCTCTACGGCTTCAATACCCCTCTCACACTCACAGATAATCACATTAGTTTTGTCATTAAAAGCTCCCTTTTCATAGAATGCACCTAAACCGCTTAAACCACCCAGAGAGGTCGCATACATTATCAAACACCAAGACAAACGGAAGAGATTTTCCATTTTATGTCTTATTATTTCACTACATCTAACTGCATGCTCAGAAGGCCAAGCCAAAAGATTTGGTGAGTTATCAGCTAAAAAATTATTCCAAAATCAATAACCGCTATAGTATCCTTAAAAACTGTTCTTTAAGCTGAGAAGAGACCTAGTAGTTTCTATGCTGACAGAGCAGTCAAATGACAGAGAGGTTTTCTATTTCCCTTTTCTCTTCTTCCTTGTGCTCTCTCAGCCAAGTCCATGATTATTTCTGCATGAATGTTGCAGCTTCTGTTAACAGTAAACAAAAGCAAATGGAGTCTGAGTGTGCAAAGCCCACAAACAAATTAAAAAGAACGATACTTGAGTTGACACGGAAAAGGCATTCAATCACTGCCTCTGGATCTTTCAGAACCATACAGGGTCCAGGCAGAATTGGAAATCACCTACTTTTTTTCATAACCCAACTGTTACACATTATCTCACTATCCTAAGCCTAAGTTACAGACTTAGAAAAGGACGGCTGTTTGTCAGCCTTTTAAAAAGGAGGAAGTGTATCAGAGGGAGGAGGAGTTATGGTTAAATGGAACTATCCAAGTGAAAGAGCGGTCCCCAACTGGGTAGTGTTCCTGGGATTAGTGGGTTGGGAGAACAGAGAGGAGGTCAAGAAAGGAGAAATAGAATGAACAGTGAAAGAAAGTGATCTGAAGCTAAAAGTTTGGGAGGGAGACATGTAGTAGAAAAACTTTGAAATCATATAGGATAAAACTGGAAATAGAGGCAATGGAAAGTTCTCAAGCAGGGGGCAATGAGAGATTTCTTTTGGTTGGGTGCAGGCAAGAAACAGAAACATAAATATATTATAAGCAACCAAGAATTCCTTAATATGCCAAAAGAAAGGATGAAACCAGTAAGAAATGACTGAAGAGAATAACAAGAAGTAGTCCTGGAGAAAAGAAGTAAAACCTGATTGTCGGGCAAAGACACAAATCACCTTGCCTTAAAAATAAACTTTTATAATGCATATATACAGAAGATAAAAGGACTGTGCTAAATCAAAAATAAATGGCAGAATATTTGAGATATACTCTACTAATTTTGAATGAATGAATTTTTAATGAATACTTAGGAGAGAGGAAGGATAGGATATTTATTTACATGTGAGATGCATCAGCAAATTTTTCAAAAGGAACATTAAAGAAAAGGGGAGAAAAGCAAAGTTAGTGTCCTTGTTCCAAATCATAATACAAACGAATACAAAAAAGCTGTATTCCTCTGGCTTTTTTCTAAATCAGGGGTTGGCACACCCCCAGGCCAAATCCAGGCTACTGCTTATTTTATAAATAAAGTATTATTGCATAGTCTTCCTCATTTACTTGTATTTGCCTATGGCTACTCTCCTGCCACACCTGCAGAACAGAGCAACTGTGACAGAGACCAAATGGCCCATAAAACCTAAAATTTTTATTATTAGCTGTTTACAAATAAAGTTTGCCAACTTCTGTTCCAAATACCAAGGGAATTCCCTGTATGTTTTTGATTTATGTATTTATTTTGAGAGAGTGATAGAGTGCAAGCAGGACAGGGGCAGAGTGGGAGACAGCAAGAATCCCAAGCAGGCTCCGCACTGACAGTACAGAGCCCAGCGCGGGGCTTGAACTCATAAACTGTGAGATCATGACCTGAGCCGAAATCAAGAGTTGGACACTCAATTGACTGAGCCACCCAGGCGCCCGATTCCCATAAGCTTATCATGTGACAACTCATTTGTTCTTCAAATGGGCATAAAAATGCAAACTTAATTTTCACTTTGTAAACAGACTATAGTTAAATTTGATAGTTGTCACAATGTGGCTAGAGATCCACCCCAAAATCCAGCCAAAACCTCTCCTAATCCAGTGCGATATGGTAAAAGATCAGAGGCTCTGAACAATGGTAGACCCAAGTTCAAATTGTGCTTTCCCCATTTCTTGACTGAGCTTAAATTTCCACTCCATTGTACCTCTTTTTCCCAGAGTATTTTTGTGGGGATTATATGGGACAGCATATATGAAAGTGTTCTGTAAATAGTAAAATAAGAGAGATAAGGCATTATTAGCACAAAGACATGTATGGAGGCTAACTGGCTCAAATTTAGTTTTTTTCTCATTATTTTGATCCAGGTTTTCTTACCATGAGAGAGATCTGATCTTTTAAATAACTCTGTATTGTCTAAATTCAATTGAATTCAATACAAATTTACCTCTGGCCTGCTATGTGCAAGACATCCACTTCTCATTCTAGTTTTTAGATGAAGAATAGGATCTCTAATAGCAAATGACCTTGTTCTATTTGGGTTACAAAGTTTTAAGTAAAATGTTCATTTAATAGTTCAAAGGGACTTATGGGGCACCTGGGTGGCTCAGTCAGTTAAGCGTCTTGACTTCAGCTCACAGTTCATGAGTTCAAGCTCCACATCGGGCTCTGGGCTGACAGCTCAGAGCCTGGAGCCTGCTATGGATTCTGTCTCCCTCTCTCTCTGCCCCTCCCCTGCTCACACTCTCTCTCTGTCTCTCTCTCTCTCTCTGTCTCTCTCTCTTTCTCTAAAATATAAACATTAAGAAAAAAATTTTTTTAAATAGTTCAAAGGGACTGTTAAGTTCAAAGTGCTTTTGAAAACTGGTTTTCATCTGACCAAGTCTATTTATATTTCCAGCACTCATTCTACCTGTAGAATCAATTATATTCTCTAAACTTAACCATCAAGTTAGCCAAACTTTAATTTTAAAACTAATAAGAATATTCTTTACAAAGAAATGCTTAAAAGAGGATGAATACACAATAAAGAATTTTGTCATGAAAAGAACTTTAAAATTTATGGTGTGATGTATCTTTGCAGTTTCCACAGTACTTTCATGTCTAATATTTTATTTGATCCTCAGCACAACCCTATGGAGAATGTAAGTATCATTACCTCACTTTGCAGAGGAAGACAGGGAGGCTCAGGAAGAAGACAGCCTTGCCCAAGATCACACAGCTTGTATATGGTGGTTCTGGATCAAAGATCCAGAGTCAGTACTCCTTCCACTCCACCCTGCTGCATGGGGATCACTCCTTTATGATATGTCGAGCACTTAGAACACATTAGCAGTTGACTGAGTCATAACACTATGATAGCAGTTGCCTTTTATTAAGCACTAACCATATATGACATAGGTCTATGTGTCTCAGATGTATGACAAAGATGGAGTAAATTGTGCATGCAAAGTGTACAGCACAGGACTTGGCACACAGTAATCGTTCCATTAGCAGCAACTACCGGTCTTAGCTCTAAATCATACAACTCTATAATCTATACATTTATCTCCTTTATTCAAATCAGAGGAAACTGATGTTTACAAACATTAGGTAAGGTGTCCAAGGTTGAGTAACCAGAAAGTGACAGAAGCCAGAATTTCTGCCCAGGTTGGTCATACTCAGAGCCCTGTTGTCATTGGAAATTCCTCTGATGCTAAAAGTCACAGAAAGCACCAGTTTAAAAAACAAAACAAAAAGAGAGAGAAAAGTTCATATTAAAAGTGATGAAGGAGAGGGGCCTGATGGCTCAAGTCCCTTAAGCATCTGACTTTTGATTTTGGCTCAGGTCATGATCTCACGGTTCATGAGATCAAGCCCCATGTTGGGCTCAATGCTGACAGCATGGAGCCTGCTTGGGATTCTCTCTCACCCTATCTCTCTGCCCCTCTCCCTTCTCAAAATAAATAAGTAAACTTAAGTAAAAAAAAGTAACGAAAGGATATTTTCCTATTACCTTGATAGGCCAAGCAGGCAAAGGCTGTAAAAAGTTAGACTCGTAAGGGTAGTCCACCATTGCCAGATTTATCCAGGTTTCAGAGATCCAGCCTTTCAAATGCTGAACATCCTGCGAATTTCTTAATGGGGTACATAAGTGAAGGGCTTCAGAAAGCCAATGCAAGCCACTGCCTGAAAACAGAATCACATTGTTGGAATATAAAAAGCACTACTTGACAGAAGGCTTTACTGATCACTTGGTATTTTAGAAAATTCAATCTTCTATACCATTTCTCCAAGTATGCTTTTTCAACATTCAATAAAATATTTTTAAAGCAACTGGAAAATCCCATGATAAACAAGTTGTCTATCTTCATGGGGTGTGCCAGAATTTATTTGAATTATTTCCTGTTTCAAAGATACTTTTGAAATAAGTAAATAAATAAACAAATGGAACATTAGAGAGCAATCAGAATGCATAAACCACAATGAAATAAAACAAACAGAAGTATCTGACAAACATAGTGTTGATCAAAAGACAGCAGATACAAAACATAGTACTATGTTCTTGATTACAGTGGATGATTATTATACTAATATACCATATTGGTTATGTTTCACTCCATGAAAATTCATCAAGTGATGTATTTTGATTTATGTACTTTTCTGTATGTTATACTTAAAAATAAAAACAAGCAAATGTTGAATTTAACAAGTGAAAGGTAAAACACTCCATGATTTTATTCTATTAATTAAAGCTTACCTGTTCTTGCGAGTCGAGTAATAGCACCCCAGGAATTGTGGATGGTCTCTGAACAATTTGGGCCACTTTTCCTAAAATCTTCAGTTACGATCTTCATAAATACACCACAAGGTACCAGATTACCAAAATGCCAGATGGGGGCAGAGGCTGCAAGAGCTCTAAATTGGAAGGAAAATAATAAAGGCAAACAGAAAAAAAATGTAACTCATCAAATTCAAGTTTTAAAATTGAAACGGACATTGAACAAAAATGGTGAGAAAAATAACAGCTGTTAATGAGATAAAAACCAGAAATCTCAGTACAACAGAAACAAATATCTAAGTATGCTGTGACAGTATTAAGAAGTGCTCATGTCCAATGAATAGCCACTTCTCCAAAGAAGACATCCAGATGGCCAACCAACACATGAAAAAATGCTCAACATCACTCATCATCAGGGAAATACAAATCAAAACCACAATGAGATACCACCTCACACCTGTCAGAATGGCTAACATTAACAACTCAGGCAACAACAGATGTTGGCGAGGATGTGGAGAGAAAGGATCTCTTTTGCACTGCTGGTGGGAATGCAAACTGGTGCAGCCACTCTGGAAAACAGTGTGGAGGTTCCTCAAAAAATTAAAAATAGGACTACACTACGACACAGCAATTGTACTACTGGATATTTATCCAAGGGATACAGGTGTGCTGTTTCGAAGGAGCACATGCACCCCCATGTTTATAACAGCACTATCGACAATAGCCAAAGTATGGAAAGAGCCCAAATGTCCATCGATGGATGAATGGATAAAGATGTGATATATACGTACAATGGAGAATTACTCAGCAATCAAAAGGAATGAAATCTTGCCATTTCTAACTATGTGGATGGAACTAGAGCGAAATTAGTCAGAGAAAGACAAATATCATATGACTTCACTCATTTGAGGACTTTAAGATACAAAACAGGTGAACATAAGGGAAG
Source organism: Felis catus (assembly GCF_018350175.1). Lineage (NCBI taxonomy): Eukaryota > Metazoa > Chordata > Mammalia > Carnivora > Felidae > Felis > Felis catus. Next base: position 49,703,896 of record NC_058377.1, on the reverse strand, counting down.
GGAAGCAAAAATAATATAAAAACACGGGGGGGGGACAAAACATAAGAGACTCTTAAATGTGGAGAACTAACAGAGGGTTACTGGAGGGTTGTGGGAGGAGGGATGGGCTAAATAGGTAAGGGGCATTAAGGAATCTACTCCTGAAATCATTGTTGTACTACATGCTAACTAAGTTGGATGTAAATTTAAAAATTAAAAAAATAAAAATAAAAAAAGAAGTGCTCATGTCCAACATAAATGCATTTACCCAACCACCATATGAGGGTATTTCATCCTGAACCAGGCTGCAAGCATGCCACCATAAGAGCCCCCTAGGGCAATGACAGGTTGATTTTTAGCTCCTGGGATTGTTCTTTTCAAGTATTTGATTAACACTGCAAAATCTGCCAGAGCTTGTTCTGATGTCAGATAATTCAAGTATCTGGAATCCTAAAGAAAAGTAACAAAGAACAAGTATAAATGTGCACATAATAGCAGCTTAGGCATAGCATAGATCCAGGGAAAAAGCCAGTCAGATAAGTTTTACTCCAAATAGAATTTCTAGGCTATTGAGTTAAAATGCCCAGTCAACACAATAACAATGCTGATTTAAATAAATCATTAAAAAATTATTTCAAGTTTGTGCGAAGAACATAATGCATTCTGCATTCAAATGTAATTTCTATTAAATGCTATTTACCAAAGACCTTGTTGAGATTGTAGAAACAATAGAAACAAACTGTAATATTTAATAGTAAATGTGATGGAATACAATTCTCAGCTTAACAGACAACTGCTGTATTACAATTTTTATTACTTTTTTTTAATGTTTATTTGTTTTTGAGAGAGACAGACAGAGAGACAGAGCACAAGCAGGGGAGGCGCAGAGAGAGAGGGAGACACAGAATCCCAAGCTGGCTCCAGGCTCTGAGCTGTCAGCTCAGAGCCCGTGGCCAGGCTCGAACTCATGAACCGCGAGATCATGATCTGAGCTGAAGTCGGATACTTAGCCAATTGAGCCACCCAAGGTGCCCCTACAATTTTTATTTTAAATTTTGAAACATTTAAAATGGCTACTGGGGCACCTGGGTGGCTCTGTTAAGCATCCGACTTCGGCTCAGGTCATGATCTCGTAGTTCATGAGTTCGAGTCCAGCCTCAGGCTCTGGGCTGACAGCTCAGAGCCTGGAGCCTGCTTTGGATTCTGTGTCTCCCTCTCTCTCTCTGCCCCTCCCCTGATTGTATTCTCTCTCTCTCTCTCTCTCTCTCTCTCTCTCTCTCTCTCTCTCAGTCTCAAAAATAAACATTAAAAAAAATTTAAAAAATAAAATGGCTACTATACAGGCAAAGGTAGACTGAATCTTGTGAAAAACTGAAGAATCATCAATAAAAATCAAACTCATCCTTCCTTATCAGAAAGATTATCATTATATCTGCATACCAACAACTGGAAATTACCCTGTTGTAAACAACTATAAAATTGGAGTTACAAAATGCAATACAGCAACTACATCCAGGCATTAGAAAACAGGCAACACAAGACGTTGATCCCTGAGAGAAGGATATTCATAAAGTAAGCCCCATGATCACTGTCTCTCTGCCTAGAGACAATTTCCTCAGTGCAACGTAGGGGGGTAAAGCTCAGAGTCCTGCCAAACTAAGGGAGCTAGTAAAGTGTGTGATTGGACTCATAGGTGGAATTTGAGAAACTCAACAAATGAACATAGGGGAAGAGAAGGAAAAACAAGATAAAAACAGAGAGGGAGGCAAACCATAAGAAACTCTTTTAAATACAGAGAACAAACTGAGGGTTGCTGGAGAGGGTGAGGGCGGATGGATTAAATGGGTGATGGGCATTAAGGAGGGCACTTCTCAGGGTGACCACTGGGTGTCATATGTAAGAGATGAATCACCGGATTCTACTCCTGAAGCCAAGACTACACTGTGTGTTAACTAACTTGAAAATTAAAAAAAAAAAAGTATCTCTCCTTTAAAAGAAAAAGTCTTATTCCTCTCTCTTTGAGCTTGGGCTGGGCTTAGTGACTTGGTTCTAATTAATGTGTCAGAAGTGACGTATAACTTCCAATGTTAAGTCACAATAAGCACTGCAGTTTCCACCTTGCTCTCTCTTGAGCCACCCAGGGACCCCAAGATACATACTTTCTGACCTCTTACCTCCTCTTTCATTATCTATCACTAGTCTTTACTTCCAATTTTCTATGTATAATTGAGTGTCATTTTTTTCTAATCCTTGTATAACATTTGTAATATTAACCCCCATGCTACTGACAAATTCTGTGAGCACATGAAGGGAAAGAAGCGTATCAAAAAGAGCCCTTAGTTCCATTTTGCTAACAAAGTATGAACCACGGGGATCTAAGTGACATTATGTTTCTATCTGCAACAAGCTGACTTCTTCCAATTGTTTTAAGATCTATCAACTCTCCTAATCAGATAATTATGCAGAATAATAAGCTAAAGAATTGAGTTTCCCCCCATAGCCCAACAAATAGCAAATAGTTCTGTTCTTCATTCACAACACAAGAAATTTTCATTTATTTTATTTACTTATAATATGAGCTAATAAAACCTCTGAGAATGAAAATTAAAACTCTTTTCAGGGGTGCCTGGCTGGCTCAGTTAGTTAGGCATCAGACTTCAGCTCAGGTCATGACCTCATGGTTTGTGGGTTTGAGCCCCGCGTTGGGCTCTGTGCTGACAGCTCAGAGCCTGGAGCCTGCTTTGGATTCTGTGTCTCCCTCTCTCTGCTTCTCTCTCTCTCTCTCTCAAAAATAAACAAACACAAATATACATATATAAACTCCTTTCAAAATAGGCAGCCTAGAAAATTACTGGCCCCAAGTTCTTCTAAAAAGATGGTATATACATACTGGTAGTATGCATAATGATCTTAGGTAATCTTTTTTATTTTAATACTTGTTTTAATGTAATTTAGAAAAAAAAAAAACTAGTACATAAAACCCTTGTTAAGATAATGCAAAATTTGAAAAGTTAGTTGTTCAAAGACAAGTATTATGTAAATAATAGCACAGATAGCAAATTCATATACCCAGAGTCACTAAGTACATGAGTGACTCAGTTGAGGAAATAGTATCCTTTTTATTGGGTGTACAGTCTGTGGCCAAGGCCAAAACTCCTGTGAGATTAGGAAAGGTCAGAAGGGAATCCAAGTGGCTATTTGGACTCACTGAGACAGAGATAATTTGTCCTTATTTTATTGAAAAATACCTTTAAAAAAAAAAAAAGAAAAGAAAAATACCTTTTTAAACATTTGAGTGCTCATTATACTTTTTCCTGTGGTAGACCCAGTATATAATACATTATTAATATAATATATATTATAAGTGTATAATTTATAAAGTAGAATAATTTACTGATATTTCTGAAACAATGAGAAGTTCCCCTCACATTCTCTGCAACCATATCTTAAGATTTCCCACTGAGTTAAAAAATGATCAACATTAGAAATGATAATATTATAGTTTAAAAAGGGCTTGGAGGCACCTGGGTGGCTCAGTCAGTTAAGCATCCGACTTTAGCTCAGGTCATGATCTCATGGTTCATGAGTTTGAGCCCTGCATCAGGCTCTGTGTGGACTGCTCTGAGCCTGCAGCCTGCTTCAGATTCCGTGTTCCCCTCTTTCTCTGCTTCTCCCCCTCTCGTGCTCTGTCTCTCTCTGTCTCTCAAAAATAAATAACATGTTAAAAAAATAAAAATAAAAATAAAAATAAATAAAAAGCACCCAATCTGTTCAACTGCATATAAAAAAGGAAAGATTAAATACAAATTATTGAAATTTCAGACTATTCAAGCTAAAGCTATCATTTCTTTCTTAAAGTGGAACATGTAATTAGAACATGTAATACTCTAAACTTCAAAAAAATACCTTTTAAACTTAAAATTAAAAACTATACAGGCATACCTCAGAGATATTGCAGGTCTGGTTCCAGACCACTACAATAAAGTTAATATCTTAATAAAGCAAGTCCAATGACTATTTTGGCTTCCTAGTGCATATAAAAGTTATGTTTACACCATACTGTAGTCTATTAAGTGTGAATTAGTATTATTTCCAAAAAGATGTATACACTTTTTTATTTAAAAAAAATTTTTTTTTAATGTTTTTATTTATTTTTGAGACACAGAGAGAGCATGAGCAGGGGAGGGGCAGAAAGAGAAGGAGACACAGAATCAGAAGCAGGCTCCAGGCTCTGAGCTGTCAGCCCAGAGCCCAATGCAGGGCTCGAACTCACAGACTACGAGATCATGACCTGAGCCAAAGTCGGACACCCAACCGACTGAGCCACCCAGGCGCCCCAAAAGATGTATACACTTTAATTTAAAAATACTTCATTGATAAAAAATGCTAACCATCATCTGAGCTTTCAGTGAGTTTTTTTGAGCTTTCATCTTTTTTATCAGTGGAGGGTCTTGCCTAAATGTTGATGGCTGTTGACCAGTCAGGGTGGTGATTGCTGAAGGATGGGTTGGCTTTGGCAATGTCTTAAAACAAAACAACAATAAAATTTGCCATATCAATTGACTCTTCCTTTCATGAATGATTTCTTTGTAGCATGTGACGCTGTTCAATAGAATTTTCTCCTCAGAATTTTTTTCAGAATTGGAGTCAATCTTCTCAAACCCTGTAGCTGCTTTAAAGTTTGTTTAATTTTCTACATTCATTGTTGACATTTCAGCAATATTCACAGTATTTTCACCAGCAGCAGTTTCCATCTCAAGAAACCAATTTCTTCGCTCATCCATAAGAAATAACTCCTCATCCATGAGAAACAACTCTTCATCCATTCAAGTTTTATCACAAGATTTCAGCAATTTAGCACATCTTCAAGGTCCACTTCTAATTCTGATTCTCTTATTTCTACGACATCTGCAGTTACCTCCTCCACTGAAGTCTTTCTTGAAATCCTCACAGTCATCCACAGGGTTGAAATCAGCTTCTTCCAAACTCCTGTTCATGTTGATATTTTGACCTCTTCCCATGAATCCTGAATATTCTTCATAGCATATAGAATGGTGAATCCTTTAGAAGGTTTTCAATTGACTTTGCCAAGATCCATCAGAGAGGAATCACTCTCTGTGGCAGCTATACCTTACAAAATGTTTTTTGTTTGTTTTTTCAGAGAGAGAATGAGCAGAGGAGAGGCACCAGAGGATCCAAAGCAGGCTCCCTGCTGACAGCAGAGAGCCCGATGTGGGGCTCAAACCCAAGAACTGCGAGATCATGACCTGAGCCAAAGTCAGATGCCTAACCAGCTAAGCCACCCAGGTGCCCCACAAATGTATTTATTTTTTTATTTTTTTATTTTTTTTTATTTTTGGGACAGAGAGAGACAGAGCATGAACGGGGGAGGGGCAGAGAGAGAGGGAGACACAGAATCGGAAACAGGCTCCAGGCTCCGAGCCATCAGCCCAGAGCCTGACGTGGGGCTCGAACTCACGGACCGCGAGATCGTGACCTGGCTGAAGTCGGACGCTTAACCGACTGCGCCACCCAGGCGCCCCACAAATGTATTTCTTAAATAAGATTTGAAAATCAAAGTGACTCCTTGATCCATGAGTTGCAGAATGGATGTTGTGTTAGCAGAAATGAAAATAATATTCATCTCGTCGTACATCTCCATCAGAGGTCTTGGGTGACCAGATGCATCGTCAATGAACAATAATATTTTGAAAGGAACTTTTTTCTTCCCGAGCAGTAGGTCTCAACAGTGGTCTTAAAGTATTCAGTGAACCATGTTGTGAACAGATGTATAGTCATCCAGGCTCTGTTCTTTCATTTATAGAGCACACACAGAGTAGATTTAGCATAATTTTTTAGGGCCCTAGGATTTTCAGGATGGTAAATGTGCACTGGCTTTAATTTAAAGTTACCAGTTACATTAGCTCCTAACAAAAGAGTCAGGCTGTCCTGAAGACTTCAAGCCAGGCATTGACTTCTCTTTATGAAAGTCCTCAATGGCATCTTCTTTCAATAAAAAGCTGTTTTGTCTATACTGAAAATCTGTTGTTTACTGTAGCCACCTTCATGATTTATCTCAGCTAGATCTTCTGGATAACTTACTGTAGCTTCTACATCAGCACTTGCTGCTTCACCTCGTACTTTTATGTTATGGAGACAGCTTCTTTCCTTAAACCTCATGAACTCTGCTAGCTTCAGATTTTTCTTCTACAGCTTCCTCACCTCTCTCAGCCTTCATCACATTGAAGAGAATTAGGGCCTTGCTCTGGATTAGGTTTTGGCTTGAGGGAATGTTGTGGCTGGTTTGATCTTCTACCCAGACCTCTCAAACTTTCTCCTTACCAGCAGTAAGACTGTTTCACTTTCTTGTCATTTGTATGCTCACTGGAAGAGCATTTTAATTTCCTTCAAGAACTTTTCCTTTGCATTCACAACCTGGTTAAATGTTTGTTACAAGAGGCCTAGCTTCCAGCCTCTCTCAGCTTTCAACATGCCTTGCTCACTATACTTAATCATTTCTAGTTTTTTATTTAAAGTGAGAGACATACAACTCTTCTTTTCATTGGAACACTCAGAGGCCAGCTGGCCTCATTTCAACATTTTTATGTCTCAGGGAATAAGGAGGCCTGAGGAGAGAGACAGAGATGGGGGAATGGCCAGTTGGTGGGACCGTCACAACACACACATTATTTATCAATTAAGTTTGCCATCTTATGTGAGCATCTTCTAGATCACTGATTGCAGATCACCATAATAAATGTAATAATAATGAAAAAGTTTGACATATTACAATAATTACCATAATGCAACACAGAGAAACAAAGTAAGCAAATGCTGTTGGAAAAATGGCACTGATAGACTTGCCCAACACAGGGTTGCTACAAACCTTCAATTTGCAAATAACACATGATCTGTGAAGTCCGGTAAAGTGAAGTTCAATAAAACAAGGTATGCCTGTACTTACCTTGAATGAATCGTTACCAAAAGGTAGGGATTCTCCATAGTATCGATGTTCAGCAAACACCAACATAGCTTTCAGTTCCTCAGCCACATCCCACATGAACCCCTAGGGAGAATTTACAAATTCACAGGATAAAAATCATTTTTTATGTGAAACAGTCATTGAACCTTTTGCCAAGTCATATGAGATGAATGTTAAACCAGACCAAAAAGAGCTCTGAGAAGTTGCACAATTTATATTTGTTCTACAGATAAATAACTGTTGTTTCGTTGTTGCATATTAATCTCATACTATAGTACAGTGAGATAATTAAAAATAAGCCCAAGTCACTCAACCACCAATCATTCCAACTCTGCTTATTCTGACACTGGAGCTGCATAATCAATATTTTGTCAAAAATAGTCTTCAAATTGCACTGTGTATAAAATAGTCTAGGAAAAACTGTAGATATCTAAGTTAGCTGCCTACCCATAAACATTTACAACATAAAAGAAAAAAGAAATACAAATAAGCATACTGGGCTCCCTTGGGTTTTATATTAATCTTATTTTCTCAAAAATAAGTAGTATCTAACAATAGCTAATAATAATTGAGTACTTACAATGTGTCGGGCTGCTCTAAATACTCCATATATATTACTTCATTTGATTATCACAACAATCTAAGAGATAGGTACTTTTAGCAACCCCATTTTACGGACAAGGACACTGAGACACAGTAGTTTAAATATCCTGTAACAGTCACACAGCTAGAAAGCAGCAGAGCCAAGATTCAAGCACAGGCTAGCTTCACAGTACAATCATCAAATGCTTTCAGATCTTATTTCCATACTTAATGCTGGTCATTAATCAATCACTGAATTTTTTCTCTTACCTCAAGTGGTGCCCTCAGAATCCTTCTCAACAAAGCACTCTAGACAGCCAACATCAATCGATTAGATTTAAATTTAGCACAGATTAAAAACTATTTGTCATTCCTAGGGCACACTGCTGTTTTTTAATGAACTGCTGCTTCCTAACAAGGGCTAAGAACCTCTAAAAGTTTTTATTCATCTTGATCAATAAATGAACAATTTAAAGAGCTACATGCACGTGACGATGGAGAATTTAACCTGTTATCTGTGATGGTTTCAATAACCTTCACTTTCTCTCTTAACTCCTTGCCCATTTCCTGCCATTTATCTGCAGACACTGTAACAACCAGCTCAAGCATGCCCTCCTCTGCCTGCCCCATTTTGGCACTGCTGATCAGTCCTGCCTCTCAACATCACCGTGCTAGGTATAGATCTCTATTACTACGCTGAAATATTTGTTTATACGTGTCTTACCCTACCAGACTATGAACTTCTTTTTTTTAAAGTTTATTTATTTATTTTGAGAGAGAGAAAGCACGAGCAGGGGAGGAGTAAAGAGAGAGGGAGAGAGAGAATCCCAAGCAGGCTCTGAGACACCAGCCTGGAGCCCGACTAGGGGCTTGACACAAGGCTTGAACTCACAAACCATGATATCATGACCTGAGCTGAAACCAAGAGCTCAATCCAGAGTCACCCAGGTGCCCTCAGACTGTGAGCTTCTTAAGGGTAAGGATCATCTATCAAAATAGCCAGGCCTCTGGGGAGCTGAACTCAGGCTTTTAAAGGAAGCAATTTAATTGAACATTGATTGTAGTCAGTAATTTTTGCCTGCATCTATTTCAGGGTGTTTTTATTTTTCAGAAGAGGTCCATGTAATATATTAACAATTTAATAACACTCTGTGCCAGCACTGTCCTAAATTCCTAACTCTTATTTAGTCCTCACAGCAACTGTATGAACTAGATTATTATCACTACACCCATTTAACAGGTAAAAAAAAACCAAGGCACAGAATAAGAGACTGCCCAAAGTCACATAGCATAATGGCAAAACCAGAATTCAATCCTAACCAGTCTGTCACTCTTGACCATTCTGCTACAGTCTCTTAATAAATGAACATCCAGATTATGTGATAGTGCAACCAGGACATTGTAGTATAAAGGGAGGTGTCTAGGGCTGGGAAAGGGCCAGGACCCTTCTAAGGATCTACATCTAGTCACTTCCCTGGAACTGTGCCTACACTGTGTAGCTCTTCCTTTCTGTCACTTCTAAGGTAAGCCTTAAATTATGCTGCCTGTCAGAGCAGTGGAGGCAAGAACATCTGCCTGTCTATAAGAAAGAGGAAAAAGAGCTGGGAAAAATAAATGGACACGAGAAGCTGCCCCATGGCCGTGGCATAAATGGGAAATCACACATGAGAAAGAGAAAAAGACAAAGCAGCCTCAGTTGTTTCACAGAATAACTAAGCAAGAATCTGATGGAAAATAAATCCTGATTTCACTTGTCACTGATGTAAGAGAAATAGACATCCTAGGATCTGAATTATTTGATTTCAACTAACATATTTAGACTCAACAGTCTTAAGGAAATATTGAAAAATGAGAAATGCAATAACATTATAATTGGGTCGATATCTTTGCTTTCAATTCAGTTTAGTTCAACAAACATTTACTAAGACCTCTTGAATACCAGGCACCGTGGCGGACATTGGCAATGGAGAAAATGTGACTCAGTCTTCAGTTTAAGGTAATTCACAGACTAGCTTTTTGGTAGAAAATTGACATTTTCTAGTCATAGCGCTAGAACATAAAAAAAGGAAAATATCTTCCTTTCAAGTGTCCTTCTAAAGTAAATTTTGTTAATGGATTTAAGTGTTATTATAAAAGACAATAGAATGTATGGTCAGGAAAGCAAGCTAACATCTATACTATTTTTTTACTCACAAATATAAGAAAAATAGTAGAACAGGAAAGCTAAACTAAAATATAGCTACAACTTTACTTCTGTCCATTTCTATTTGACAATCAAACTTGCATTTTGTTTTTCTTATTTGCACTGGCATTGTTTAGATTTTATTCATTCATTTAACAAATATTTATTGAGCACGTACTGTATGTCTAGCACAGTTCTTAGACTGAAAATACAATACTAAACAAAAAAACAAAAATTCATGCCCTCATGTTTATATCCTGGAGACCATAATCAAAACAAACAAAAACCAAAAAAATCTATATGCAATAATATTCCTCTTCCCATGTCCCTCATATCCTTATTCACTCTAGAAATAAATTGGGATTAAAAAAAAAAATCTAAGATTCAATTGTCCAAAAATCGTATTTCACTCTTTTCATGAGTAATTCTTTAAACTCTAAAGAGCTTCTTGATTAAGCACAGTAATATTTGGTCATATATACCGCAAAACATTTTTTTCTAGTTTGTCATAATAAAAGGCAAAGTGAGCATAGGAATTTCACAAATTTGCACATACCGTATTATTGCAAAACCAGACAATGTCCCCTTCATTACCAGTGTAGAAAAGTATTGATCCATCATCTTTCTTCCAGTGTTCATCAGCTAGTAAGTACCGCTGTTTAAAAGTTTTATCTGTAGTAAATCCAAAATGATCAACCTATGACAAAAACAAAGCAGACAAACTTCAGAGGAAAGTAAATGAGATCAACAAAAAAGTAATTAAACTTATTCTTTCATTAAAACCGAACTAAGCTACAAAAATATTCACAAAGCTTTTTAAACTTCATTTGATTTTAATTACAAGGGCACCTGGGTAACTTAGTAGGTTAAACATCTGACTTTGGCTCATGTCATGATCTCGCAGTACATGAGTTCAAGCCTGTGTCAGGCTCTGTGCAAACAGCTCGGAGCCTGGAGCCTGCAGCCTGCTTCAGATTCTGTGTCTCCCTCTCTCTCTGCCCCTCCCCTGTTCGTGCATTGTTTCTCTCAAAAATAAATAAATGTTAAAAAAATTTTTTAATTGATTTTAATTGCAGTAGTAATATTGGCACTGTTATTTTGAAGTTACTTTCTTTATATTGTAAAATAAAACAATGTTAGGGGTGCCTGGCTGGCTCAGCTGGTAGACAGCATGTGACTCTTAATCCCAGGGTTGTGAGTTCAAGACCCACGCTGGGTGTGGAGCCTACCTAAACACAACAACAATAAAACAATGTTATTGGTACTCAAGATTCTCAGTGATAAGATAACAGAAAAGATAAAAGATAACAATTATAAAATCAAGGAGTTACTTAAAAACACAGTATGATAAAACTGAAGTGGAAATAGGATATGAATTCATTAAATTTTTAAAATACAGATATCCCTTATGTTTTGAATTTTCATTACCAAACTTTCAATATCAAAATTCATGGGTTAAACAGACCACTGAAAAGGTCTATAAACACTGTCACCCCAGTAACAATTGACATTCCAAGAACTAGGATTTTGGTGTTTAATACCATTCCACACTAAAAGGAACTAGGGCTTGTCAGTGAAGTGGCTGACTAACATTTTGGGACAAGGAAGCTAAATGATAAACCTATACATCTTGCTGTGCATGGAAGCAAGGAAGTGCTCAAAAATTAATGCAGCGATGTCTAACAGATATAGGAACCAACTACAAGGGACTATATTATTGGCTTGTTTTAACAAACTGAACATAAAACAAGTTGAACATATAAAGAATAATGATTGTAGCTGATTGAAGCATTCAATTCACAAAAATCTACTAGTTCAGATGGATATCAAAAAGGAAACAAATATATATGGTCATATGCCACCATTTAAGGTATTTATTAAACCAACTCCTAATTTAGAAATTGGGAATACAAAAAAGAACTCAATATTTAACCTGAGTTTCCAATAGAATTGTGTTTCAAGGTACCAAATAGTCCCAGTTAATGAAAAAGACCTCTGTTTAATTAAATGTCAGCTAATGCAGAAGGAATGACAGAATTAGAAAAATGACAGTTTTGCAAACCCTTATGAAGTTACTGATTCAGGCAAGAATTACCACATGGTGTTAAAAACATTAGGAGAATAAATGACAGGGAAATGAAGATTCATCTTAGTGCCAGAGTAATATCATGGAGAGTGCTCTCTTGTCACCAGGGCAAAATGGAACTTTACAATGGAAGAATCAGGCTGCCATCACCTCAATCTAGTGATGAAAATTAGCATCACTAACAGTGGGGCAGGCATAGATTATGCACCTCCTCACGTGGTACAACACAAAGCAAACTTCACCTATGATAAAATCGTGCCCAAAATGTTCAACTTGTATCTTTTTCCACCCTTTAGATCTAATTTCTTATGGATCTAATTTCCTGTTTCCAGGAAATACACAGTGTAGAACAACAAGCGAAAGGCACTCTGAATAAGCAGTTGGACAAATCCAAATGTGCGATAAGACAATGGTAAGGCAATGTCATGATAAATAAATTAGATTAAACAAAATTTAAGGAACAAAATAACCAGATGCAATGCATGATTCCAGATTGTATCCTAGTTTGAACAAATGATACAAATGATAATTAGGACAATTAGGTTAATGTGAATATGGACTAGGTATTAGAAGAATCTAATAACTTGTTAATTTTGTTAGGGGTGATCATATTGTGGCTGCATAAGTAAATGTTTTTACTTTTTAAACCTGTATATTGAAGGATTTAGAGATAGAATGTCATGCTGTCTGCAATTTACTTGAAAATATTTCAACGCAAAAAAAGTAAGATGAATTTAAAGGAAGAAATTTTAATCTATACTGAAAGAGACAAAATACACACTGAGACTTTAAAACGTGTATAAAACGTGTCAAAAATGATAAAAATGACATAATAATTTCAAGCTTAAAATGAACTTTAGGGGCGCCTGGGTGGCTCAGTCGGCTCAGGTCATGATCTCACGGTTCATGAATTCAAGCCCTGCATTGGGCTCTGTGCTGACAGCACAGCCTGGAGCCTGCTTCAGGTTCTGTGTATCTCTCTCTCTCTATTCTTCCCCCACTTGCACTCTCTCTTTCTCTCAAAAATAAATAAACATTAAAAAAAATGAACTTTAGGGGGTGCCTGAGTGGCTCAGTCGGTTGAGCTCCTGACTTCGGCTCAGGTCATGACCTCAGAATTTGTGGCTTCGAGCCCCGCATCAGGCTCTGTGCTGACAGCTCAGAGCCTGGAGCCTGCTTCAGATTCTGTGTCTCCCTCTCTCTCTGCCCCTCCCCTGCTTGCACTCTGTCTCTCTCTCTCTCTCTCTCTCTCTCTCTCTCTCTCTCTCAAAAATAAATAAAACTTTTTAAAAAAAGTTTTTTTTTAAGTGAACTTTAAATTTTGGGGATTTTTTAAACCTTTCACTTAATAAACTCACCATTTAAAATATAATTATCAAATCCTACAACATGGCAAGATTCATGCGCAATGTACCTGAATTTGCAGTGTTATCCCACAGTACAGAGGCCCACTGAGCCTTTAGGATCATAGGGCCAGAAGCAACTGGGTAGCTCAGTGGGTTAAGCATTCGACTTTTGATTTGGGCTCAGGTCATGATCTCACGATTCATGAGTTCGAGCCCTCTGGGCTCTGTGCTGACAGTGTGGAGCTGGCTCGGGATTCTCAATCTCTCCCTCTCTGCCCCTCCTCCATGCACATGTACTCTCTCTCTCTCTCTAAATAAATAAATTAATTAATTAATTAACTTTAAAAAAAAGGATCACGGAGATGAATTTCTCTAGTACTTGGGAGACACAGAAGTGAAAATGCTGCATCTGGTCTGAGGCAGACCCAGTGATCCAGAGCTGCTCCAGCCTGTCCAGCCTAAACCAGGCTCTGCAAGACTTCCGTAGGCCATTCTAAAACAGATGGGACTCCATAACCCAGCTCCATCTACACACACATACCTACTTCACATTCATACCAGAGGTCCCAAAAGGCAAGTTTCTCAAAACTGCACTAAATTGCATACCTCCTGATGTCCATGATCATTACTATATATAGTCCCAATACATAAGCTATTCTAATCTAAAGATGGCCTCCCTCAGGAAAATAAACAGTTTGTATAGAACAGGTTTATAATAATGATGTCCATGTGCTAAAAACCAGTAGTATTATATATGTTAATTCAACATATATAATCAATCACTCATTCAACCAGCATCTATTGAATGGCCAAGTTCTCGTTCTGGACCAAGAAGTAAGTTAAGCAATGGGATAAAGTGTTGGCTGAGCCACAACCCCTACATTTAATTTAAACTAGGGGCACCTGGATGGCTCAGTCGGTTAAGTGTCCGACTTTGGCTCAGGTCATGAGCTCACAGCCTGTGGGTTCAAGCTCTGCATCGGGTTCTATGCTGACAGCACAGCCTGGAGCCTGCTTCAGATTCTGTGTCTCCCTCTCTCTCCCCCTCCTCCACTTGTCCTCTGTCTCTCTCTTTCTCTCAAAAATAAATAAACATTAAGAAAATTAAAGACAAATAAACTAATTCAACTATACCCACTCTGCCTAAAAATAAAAGAGAGCGAGAGAAACAGACAATGGAGGGAAGATAGACAAGTGATTCCACTTGCCTCCATTCAGTAAGTATAGCGCTCCTCCATGTGAGGTCCCTACAAGTCAGCATCAGCATCACCTGGGAATCTGTTAAAAATGCAAATGCTCTGGCTAAATCCCAGAACTACTGAATCAGAAATTGTGGATGGTAGAACCCAGTAGTCTGTGTTTTAACAAGTCCTCCAAGTGATTCAGGTGTACAGCTGAAGTTTTAACAATGACTAAGTTAGCCTAAGCCACAAAATGGAACATGAATCTGCTATTCCTTCTCTTGATCTAGGTTTCAGAATACCTCTAATACTATAAACATCTCACCATTCTGAATGAGATTCTGGTGTTTAAAGATGTGCATTACCACCCAACATGGTCCCCAAATACAAGCCAACTTCATCATTTGAAGCTCAAAAGGAAAAACCATCATCTGTTTCACCAAAAAAGAAAAGACTGGCTGTGCTGGACTTAAAGAAAGTAGGTACATGTCTCTCTAACAAGACACCTTACCATGGGATTCTCAAAGATTATTCTGCTTCTTGTAAAATGAGATATTGTTGTACCCTTAAAAAGTAGCCCGCAAAAAACCGTATTTCAATAATCCAGTCTAAAGGTTTGAAATTTGAAACCACGTAGAATTACAAGGGCCACAAAAAATTTAGAACCAGAGAAAGCCAACTTCCATGTGTGACCACTGTCTGGCCACTACTGCTGTGAGCAATTCATCCCTAACTATTTAGATTAGGAAGAGAAGGGAAGAACTCAGGTAGAGAGAGCAGGTTTGCAAATTAATAGACCTAAACTTGAATCTCTACTGTGAGGCCTCAGGCAAGTCACTTAACCTTTCTGAGCCCAGTATCTTCCTATATAAAATAAGGATAACACAATTTAAAGGATTGCTGGAGTGCCTGGGTAGCTCAGTCAGTTAAGTGTCCAACTTTGGCTTATGTCATAATCTCACGGTTCATGGATCCAAGCCTTTGTTTTGGGCACTGTGCTGACAGCTCAGAGCCTGGAGCCTGCTTCAAGTTCTGTGTCTCCCTCTCTCACTGTTCCTCCCCCCGTTCACACTCTGTCTCCCTCTCAAATAAAGATTTAAAAAAAAGTTATTTTAGGGGCACCTGGGTGGCTCAGTCAGTTAAGTGCCCAACTTCACTCAGGTCATGATCTCATGGTTCGTGGGTTCGAGCCCCACATCAGGCTCTGTGCTAACAGCTCAGAGCCTGGAGCCTGCTTAGGATTCTGTGTCTCCCTCTCTCTACCCCTCACCGGCTCACATTCTGTCTGTCTGTCTGTCTGTCTCTCTCTCTCTCTCAAAAATAAATAAACATTAAAAAATTTAAAAACATAAAAATAAAATGAAATCAATTATTTTAATTAAAATAAGTAAATAAAAAAAAATAAAGGATTGCTGTGATGATTAGAGAAAGTGTACCTAAAGTACCAGGTATAGTTTCTAATGTATAATAAGTACTTAATAATTGTTAGTTCTCCTCTCCATCCCATTTGGAAACCAATCCTAAGCATGGGGTACTTAGATGGGGTAAATAAGGGGGAGGGAAAGGATAAAGCTCTTCAGAAACAAAACAAAACAAAACAAAACTCTAAAGCTCTTCACTTAATTATAGGAAGTACCCTTGGAATGTTGAAATCTCCTATTTTTTTAGTGTTTCACCTAAATATTAAATAGCTAGAAACAGGCTATGAAATCCTGTTTGCAAAATATTAGTTTACACTTTTCTTGGCTTTTCCTAGCTTCAAGAATATCAACTTCAGGCTACAAAACTGTAGAATGTTTCCAATACCTAACGGCCCAGCACACTAGGGGCCGTGTGCCCTCTGCCGTTGAGAAGTAGGATCCACATGCCACTTTCAGCTCTGCTCCTGAATAAAGAGATTTCATAAATCACAGCATGAAAGGGAACAAGGGCTTTAGAAATCATTTGATCTGTGTTCAATTGAAGAAACTGGGCTCAAAGAGGTCAAGTGACTTGACCAAGGTCACAAGTTGGAGGCAGAACTAGAGGTTTTAATTATTTTTGCAATTTGGTTTACTGAAATAACTAAAATAGATAATAGTGCTGTAAAAGCAACAAAGCATGAACTCAAAAAGCAAACACACCTCTAGTCACATACAGCAGTTCTTTCTAAAATGTGGTCCCAATAGTTTTCAAGAGATACTTCCCTCCACCTTGTAGATAAGAAAGAAATCCATAAGAATGTGTAGGCAAGAAGGAACAAAGAGAATATCCTTTAAGTAAAATTTATTGTGGCAAAAATAACTATTGGACTTTAAAACTGTTCAAAGAATAAAGTTCACATCCAGAAGAGCCTATTAGAACATTATACCTGTCACCAACAATTTGGGTGGCAATTTGGGGATGCAGGGGAGAAAGGAAAGTAAATCACACAGAGCACCAACTACGTCTCTGGCACCATGCTGGGGCTTTCTTTATACAGATCATATCACCATCTTCCCAGTGGAGCTCTAGGGGCACTTTCATTACACCAGTCTTACAAAAAGGTTGCCAACACTCAGAGAGGTCAGAATACTCGCACACGATAACATAACTAAAAAATAAAAATCAAATACAAGTTTTTCATGTGTTTTTATCCCCTACCCAATCCTACCTCCAAAGAAACCCAGTCTGATTTTTCGCTGTAACATACTACTGCAGAGAGAGCTGACTACCAATGTCAACCTTAAGCAGGAGACACTATACTAGCTTTCTCCAAATTTGTAAAATGAAGGACATATCCTCCAGCCATTTACTAATGGTTAAAGTGAAGAATATGTGGAATATTGGTTTTTTCACCAGCCTGACTCAAAAATTGTTACTATTACTGTTTTTAACCCATTTAATTAGTCACTAATAAAAAACAAAATCACAGAGATGCCTAGGTGGCTCAGTCAGTTAAGCATCAGACTCTTGATTTCAGCTCAGGTCATGATCTCATGATTGTGAGATCAAGCCTGGAGTCAGGCTCCGTGTGGAGCGTGAAGCCTGCTTGGGATTCTCTCTCTCCCTCTCCCTCTGCCTCTCTCTCTCTTTTTCAAAAAAATAAAATAAAAATTTTTTTAAATTACACTAACTCTTATACAATAGCCTTTCATTTTAGAAAACGTAGTACACAGTTTTATTTATGCACCCAGATATATGATCATAGCTAATTGAAATTTTACTAAAGGTATGAAAAGTATACTCAGAGATATACAAGACAAAAAAAAAATGGACTCATACCTCCAATAAACAAAAGTACCTTAAAAGAGGGCTCTCTGGTTTCCAATTCTAATCCAAAGATGCTAAAATGAAATAAGACCCCCTTTCTTCCACTTGATGTGTATGTCCTGTATTAATTTTGGAACCGTGGCATTATATTCTGTTAGAGTTCCTAAATAGAGACACATTGTTTCTAGGCAAGGTTGATCTCTCCTGAAAGGGTAGACACCTTCATGTTGGAAAGACACAGGTTTTCAAAGAAGGAACCAAAATCTGGAAGGTAAGGCTTAGAAAGGCCATGGGTCTGTACCCGAAGAAGGCTGGATATCTACAAGTGGAATCCTACTAAGTTAAGTTATCCCTCATACAGGAGGTAGCCCAAGCTAAAACAAGATCAATATTCCTTGAGGATATTGTGGTGATGACAAAGGAAATGGTCCAAGTCCCTCCAAGAGGAAGGTGAGTCTAAGAGACAGGATTGTCCTTCCCTTCCCACAGGGATGTTCTCTTCATTGCCATCCTTTGCAGGTCTAGTTTCCATTTTAACAAGGAAAGTGGAAGTTTCCTCAGACATACCCTTCAAATGAAATCATCATTCTGTATAATGATGTTCTGTTCTGCACACATCCTTCTGTGCATATTAACCAGGAGAGAGAATTGTATTCCCCCCTTCCATACTTTTTTGGTAACCTACTCCTAATCTTAAAAAGGAAACAATTAGAAATAAATTATTTAAAGAGAAAATGACATGGGGAGAAGTATAGAAAAGGGGTGATATGGGAGAGTCCACTGTAGAAAAAAGTTAGACCATCCGGTCTCCTATATTCATAAATGGATAGTTAGAAAGGCAAGAACACAATAGCTACCACAGTGTACCTGTATAAGACAGATGCTTTAGTGACACCTGGGTGGCTCAGTTGGTTAAGCATCTGACTCTCAATTTTGGCTAAGGTAATGATCTTGCAGTTCGTGAGATCAAGCCCCACATCAGGCTCTTCACCAAGAGTGCAGAGTCTGCTTGGGATTCTCTCTCTTCCTCTCTCTCTCTTTCTCTCTCTCTGTCCCTCCCCAGCTCATGCATCCCCTCCTCTCTCTCAAAATAAATATTTTTTTAAAAGACCGATACTTTAGGGCACCTGAATGGCTCAATTGGTTAAGTGTCTGACTTCAGTTCAGATCATAAACTCATGGTTCATGAGTTTTAGTCCTGGATTGGGCTCTGTGCTGTCAGTGCAGAGCCCCCTTTGGATCCTCAGTCTATCTTTCTCTCTGCCACTCCCTGCATGTGTGCTCTCATTCTCTCTCTCTCTCTCTCTCTCTCTCTCTCTCTCTCTCTCTCTCAAAAATAAACATTAAAAAAAGATATTTCATAAATGTTTTAATGTTTGTTTTTGAGAGAGAGAGAGAGAGAGAGACAGAGTGTGAGCAGGGGAGGGGCATAGAAAGAGGGAGACACAGAATCCAAAGCAAGTTCCAGGCTCTGAGCTGTCAGCACAGAGCCCGACGCAGGGCTCAAACTCATGAACTGAGAGATCATGACCTGAGCCAAATTAGGACACTTAACTGACTGAGCCACCCAGGGGCCCCACTTAAAAAATATATTTTTTTAATAAATAATCATTAAATGAATATAGTTCAATTCTTCTAATCAGTGGTTCCTCACATTTTTATGTATGAAGCCCCCTTGTTAATGTTAGAATTTTCATACATGCTCTATTTAATAGTCACTGCTTGAGAAAATATACAGGAGAAGCTAATATAAATTTAATACTGGTATAAATGAATACACAACAGCATCTAATTACATTTGACAAAACAATATATGCTTGGCAAGAAAATGGATTCATGCACCCTCTCCAATAACTGCGCAGTGCTCAGTTACTCCCTTTTCCTCTGACCAAGTACTGTATGCCTCAAGGGCGAAACGCATTCTAAATTACCAAAATTCTACAAAAACAAAATACTGTCTGCTCTACTACTAACACAGAGGTGGAGATATCCTGCCCTTGAAACACCTAAAACATTACAGTAAATCAAGAAATAACATGTTTTTGAAAATATGCTCTACATCACTCATCATCAGGGAAATACAAATCAAAACCACAATGAGATACCACCTCACACCAGTCAGGATGGCTAAAATTAACAACTCAGTCAACAACAGATGTTGGTGAAGATGCGGAGAAAGAGGATCTCTTTTGCACTGCTAGTGGGAATGCAAGCTGGTGCAGCCACTCTGGAAGACAGTGTGGAGGTCCCACAAAAAATTAAAAATAGAATTACCCTACATCCTAGCAATTGCACTACTAGGTATTTTTTTTAATTTTTTAAATGTTTATTTATTTTTGAGAGAGAGCATGAGCATGAGCAAAGGAGGGGCAGAGAGAGAGGGAGACACAGAATCCAAAGCAGGCTTTAGGCTCCAAGCTGTCAGCACAGAGCCCAACACGGGGCTTGAACTCACGAACCACGAGATCATGACCTGAGCCAAAGTCGGATGCTTAACCGACTGAGCTACCCAGGCACCCCTGCACTACTAGATGTTTATCCAAAGGATACAGGAGTGCTGATTCAAAGGGCCACATGCATCCCAATGTTTATAGCAGCACTACTGACAAAAGCCAAAATATGGAAAGAGCTCCAATGTCCATCAGCTGACAAATGAATAAAGAAGATGTGGTACACACACACACACACACACACACACACACACACACACACACTGGAATATTACTCAGCGATCAAAAAGAATGAAATCCTACCATTTGCAACAACATGGATGGAACTAGAATGTATTATACTAAGCAAAATAAGTCACTGAGAAAAAGACAAATATCATATGATATCACTCATATGATATCAACAATTTAAGAAACAAAACAGATGAACACAAGGAAGGGAAGCAAAAATAATATAAAAACAGAGAGGGAGACAAACCATAAAAGACTCTTAAATACAGAGAACAAACTGAGGGTTGCTGGCGGGGTGTTGGGTGCAGGAGTGGGCTAAATGGGCAATGGGCATTTAAGGAGAGCACAAGCCTGGGTGTTATGTGGAAGTGCTGAATCACTAAATTCTATCCCTGAAATCATTATTACACTATATGTTAACTAACTTGGATTTAAATTTTATTATTAAAAAATAATTAAAAAAAAATACTACTTACCTAAAAAGAACTCTAAGACTTTGGGGGAAACAAAAAGAAACATGTTTTGTCAAAAAACAGTTAAGTGATGGATCAGACAACAATTCTGGCATCATCTGTTGACTAACTTTGTGCAAGCATCAGATGATCAGTAATCACATGATCAACTCCCAATGGCTTTAGGAAGCTTTGTACCACTAGAGTTACCTGGCCACAGCTTAAGCTCTCAAATTAGAAAGTATTACTGTGATTACTAAATACATACATTTTAGGAAATATTACACAGTCAGAGGGCGCTGTTGTATAAGTAGTGGGAGAGCCTATTAAGTTTTATACACTAGATTCATAACATTTCAGATTAGATCTCAAGTCCAAACTCTTAAATGAGATATAGTGATGCCAATTATTTTAAAACTCTCTTTTTATTTTATTTTTTTTAATGTTTATTTTTGAGAGAGACAGAGCATAAGAGGGGGAGGGGCAGAGAGAGAGGCAGACACAGAATCCGAAGCAGGCTCCAGGCTCCGAGCTATCAGTGCAGAGCCCAACGTGGGGCTCAAACCCACGAACCGTGAGATCATGAACTGAGACGAAGTCAGACGCTTAACTGACTGAGCCTCTGAGGCACCCGAAATCTCTTTTTAAAATAAAGATACAGTCACATAATTTAAATACAGCATTCATCATCCATTTTAAAGTAAGGGTTCAAAAATTCATGCTTTTAAAAATCAGAATAGTGGTTACTCTTGTAGGGGGAAAGTGACTCTAAAAGAGAATAAGGGGATTCTAGAATTAGAATGGTGCGTTTTTCTATATGTATAAGATAATCAACAAAATAGACTTGTAAACATTTAAGATTTCCTCCAAGATACATGTATATGTATATATGTTTATATTTCTATTTCACTATAATCATATGGAAATTATACTGTACTAAATCACATCTGTATTAGATTTTCTTTCATTCAAAAATATGTACTGAAGGGCACCTGGGTAGCTCAGTTGGTTGAGCACCCAACTCTTGATTTCAGCTCAGGTCAGGATCACAAGATCATAAGATTGAGTCCTGTGTCAGGCTCTATGCTGAGCAGGGAGCCTGCTTAGATTCTCTCTCCCTCTACCCCTTTCCACCACCTGTGCTTTCTCTCCCTCTATAAAATAAAAAATAAATATATGTATTGAGTACTCATTAAATGATAGGCATTAAGGAAAGAGAACTAAGATACAATTCCATCTGTCAAGTTTTGAATTTAACAAAAGTGGTGAACATGCTAATGAACAATCACAGGATGGTGTAGTTAAGTTCTACAAAGGGCTATGGGAGCTCACAAGAGGTAGTTACCATCCTGCCTGAGGCAATCATGCAAGGCTTTACCACAGAGGTAATATCCAAGCTTAACTCTGAAGAGTAACAAGATTTTTTCAGGTACAGAAGAAACAGAAGAGCATTTCAAGTAAAGCGAACAAGGTAAGCTGTGCAGAACAAGCCTATTCAAAAACTGTTGTTGTTTTATGGCAGGAGGTATACAGTTTATGAGGGGAAGAAATGAGAGATCAGATTATATTCATCAGGCTGCCTCCAGATATAGCAATGAAAATCTTCCTATAAAGAGAAACTTACCTGAAATCTGAGCTTGCATCTCTAAACCAACATTGAATGAAACTGGTTCACTGGAAACAGCCTTAATGAGGCAGAGACTTGTCTGGTTTGTCCACTAAATGTCCAGGGACTTGTATAATGTCTAGCACATAAAAGAACATGAGTGAATATACAGAGATGTATATGCATACATCCTAGCTCTGCTATTGGTGTAAAAGTAGACCCAACGGGGCTTCAGAGAACAGCATGGTTCAAAGCAAAGAGAATGGAGATCAAAGTGCCCAAGAGTGAAGTTTGTGCAGGCTCATTTACTGCATGAGTCTACTATTGGCTTTGGAAGAGTTGCAGAACACTGTAAGTGGCTGTGCCTTTTGACCCAAGCATAAAATCTAAAACCAATTCACAATAGTTTAGCCTTATCCAGGATGCTGAGGACACAGGAACTGCATGCCCTCTGCTGAGAGTACAAACAGGAAGATGAAGAAGTATGAAATTTATATAGACAATAGACCAGCATCTGGGTGTAGGGGCAGGGGGAAAACTAAAAAGCATTCTTCTGAAGTATATAACCTAAAATATACCTGACCTTGTGACAGAGTTATAGTCACAATTTTCAGGACTGGAAAGAATTTAAAGGTGTGGTTCTCAGCCAGTGCACAGTTACCTAACCTGAATGACAGTTTCCTGTAAAATGTATATCATAACGGCTCATTCAGCAGCATACTGGTATTTGGTAAACCCAAATGTGCTACAAAATGTTGATCTGATCAATGTGTAAGATACACTTATGGAACAACAGAGTTTTATAAAGAAGGAAGAAACACAAAAGAAGTATCATGGCCAAAAGCACATGATTAGACAAAACAGTTGAAACTATATATACAAGGAGGCATATCATGATGCAGGGGGAGTCTGAGGAGGCAAGACAGAATGCGGTCAACAGCACAGATGGAGGGATTTGACTTGGACAGGAGGAAGAACCTCTCCTTCACTGAGAAACAGATGGCTGCAGGAGGAGTTACATTTCTAGGTGGAAAGGGAAGAAACTGAAGGGGTTCTAGCTAAAATACCTGTTACACAGCAACTTAGTTTCTTAATCAGTGAAGTAGGGGACAGGGCATAGTGTTTCAATGATTTGAAGATAGAGGTAAAAGTGTGACATGGAAGAAGGAACTGATGCTTAGGCTTCCTAAGGGTCCCTGAGGTGGAGGCTGAATTTGCAGGCATAGATAGCAATCTGCCTAGTTGTAGGTTTGCTTCAGCAGAGATCCACAACCCAGGAGTAGGAGTAGAGACATTTAACAGCTATATAAAACTAGGATGGGAATTCCATAAAGAAGCTGACAGAAGGACAGGGGTAAAAAGACCGGAGATCATCCCTGATCTCTACACAAACATGAATACCTAGAACCACGAGGTCCTCTACACCACAGACAAATGCTATCGAAATCCACTTGCTGACTTGAAAGGGAATCTAAACTCTGTTATATTTATTCCATTTCATGGAGTAAAAAATCTTGACAGAACTCGTATATGCAATATGTATTTCAATGATAATCTTATAAAAGTTATATAATGCTGTATATTACCAAACAAAGCTTTACATGTTAATATTCTCCTGCTTTGTTAAATATAATATGATGTATTACCATCATTTTTCTTCCTTTATACTCTAGTGTTCTTTAAAAAATTTTTTCTAATGTTTATTCATTTTTGAGAGACAGAGAGCGCAAACAGGGTTGGGGCAGAGAGAGAGGGAGACGCAGAATCCAAAGCAGGCTCCAGGCTCTGAGCTGTCAGCACAGAGCCTGAAGTGGGGCTCGAACCCACAAACCACCAGATCATGACCTGAGCCATAGTCAGACGCTTAATTGAGCCACCCAGGTGCCCCTATACTCTAGTGTTCTAAATGTTTCTGTAGACACAAAATATTCTTCTGCTAGCACTGTTATAATCGTATACCATCCCAGAACTTCTGAGAGATGGAGGCTGGTATCTGCTATAGTGTAAAAAAATAAATATCCCAGCCCTACCCCTAAAAAGGCAAAACCATGCTTTCCACATACAGGACCACAGGCCTGCGGTATAAGTAACACCATTCAATCTTCTGCACTTCCCCTCCTCTGAAGGGACGGTCCTCCTGCAGAGGGCTGTGATGACTTCTCAGATCTTCTCCAACAGAGCAACCCTGTTTCTTACCCATATGACACTTTCTGAAATGTTCATAACCCCATTCACATCCTAGTTCAATTATGTTCCTCTTATGCATGGCGTGCCCAGAATTGAGTAAAATGCATGAAATGCGGTCTAAAGAAGTGCCTTCCTCACCACCGGCCAGAAATAAATAATTTGTGAGTATGTTCATAGATATTGCTCCACTGCTACAGCCTACTTTAAATTAAGAGTTCAGGAAAGGTGTGTTGGGTTGAATAGGGTTTCCCTCAACCCCCCAAAATTCATATCCTTCCTGGAACCTCAGAATATGAATTTTTATGGAAATTGAGTCATTGTAGATGTAAATAGTTAAGATGAGGTCATACTGGAGCAAGATGACCCTTAATCTAATACACTAATGTCCTAATGAGAAGAGACACAGAGACAAAGACAGAGAGGAGAATGCCATGTAAAGGTACAGATGAATAAAAGAAAGACAGCCATGTGACAACAGAGGGAGACAATGAAATTACACAGCTACAAGCCAAGGAACACCAAGGACTGCCAGGAACCAGCAGAAACTAGCAAAGGCATGAACCAGATTCTCCCTTTGGTCCCCCTAAACAAACCAATTCTGGCAACAACAGAATTGTTACAACAGCTCTAAGAAACTAACACAAACAGCTGTTTGTTACAACAGCTCTAAGAAACTGACACACAAGTATTCTCCACAGAGTGGCATTGAAGGTAAAGCCTAAAGGAGCCAGCCAGGGGAAGAATTCCAGAAAGAAGGAATGGAAAATATAAAGGCTCAGAGGCCAGAAAGGACTTACTTAGCATGTTATAGAAACAGAATGGCGTCAAGAGTGTCTGCAGCATGGTGAATAAGGGGGAGAAGAATATGGGATGAGGCTTAGGGTAGGGAGTTTAAATTTAACATTAATGGCAATGGGAAGCCCTAAGAGCTTTTTTGTTTGTTTGTTTGTTTGTTTGTTTGTTGTTTTTGAGAGGGGGGGGAGAGAGAGAGAGAGCAAGCGCACAGAGAAGGGGCAGAGAGAGAGACAGAGAGGGAGACACAGAATTTGAAACAGCTCCAGGCTCTGAGCTGTCAGCACAGAGCCCCAAGCAGGGTTCAAACCCATGAACCATGAGATCATGATCTGATCTGACCTCAGACACTTAACCAACTGAGCCATCCAGGCACCGCCCCCTCCCCTTTCCCTAAAAGCTTTAAGACTTGTTCCCATCCATGTCTTAAAGAGATCACTCTAGCCATTCTGCTGAGGCAGGCCTAGGGAAGACGATTTTTAAAAAGGGAGAAAGAATAAACAGAAGGTTACTACTGAAAGGGCCAGATGAGAGATCACTGCAAGACTCATAAATAAGCTAAGTTTTAACCCAGATCTCTCTTTTTTTTTTAAGTTTATTTATTTATTTCAAGAGAGAGAAACAAGCAGCGTAGGGGCAGGGAGAGAGGGGAGAGAGAGAATCCCAAGCAGGCTCTGTACTGCCAGCACTGAGCCCAACACAGGGCTTGAACTCACGAACCATGAGATCATGACCTGAGTCAAAATGAAAAGTCAGGAGCCTAACTGACTGAGCCACTAGCCGCCCAAGCCCAGATCTCTTTTAAATTGTTACATATATCACATATAACAATGTTCATTTTCCAAAATCATAATACACCCAGGAAAGATCGCAATGAAAAAGGGCCCAGTGTATAATATCAGCAGTATATGCACAACAGCCATCAACAAAATGAAGTCTTCCAAACCAGTGTAACCACCATTGCTGCTCTTTAATGACTGATTCTGCACTGAACCTGACGGTGGGCATTCTAAATAGTAAGATCCCCACTAAACTAATACAAGCCTTCCAAGGCCATCAGGCTCCTCCTAGTAAATAGTGGAAGTTAATAAAGTAGATTCTATTTCCACCTTTTTCTTCCAAAATCTAATTAAAGAAATTGTACAAAGTGAGACCCCGAAGTTCTCAAACTTTACGGCCTCTGTTCCCCTCTGATGAGACAAAAGCCATCAGGGACCACAATCTTTACCTTGTTACCTCTGTCAAATATTACCACATGCTAAAATGCATCTCCTCCTCCACCATGGAGGATCTTCTGTGAATCACACTGTGAGAACCATTGAAACAAAAATCTATAGCATTCATTTTCAGAGATTGCTTTAAAATGAATTATTTTTAATACATTGAATAATGCAAGATTTTAAAAGCTTTTAGCATTCCAAAATATTAAACTTTACGAAATCCTCACATGAAAATCATCCACAAAAGGAAGCAACTGAAGAAAAGTAGCTGCCTAAGCTTCTTCCTGGGGAACTCCAGCGTCAAAGTTCTCAGTCCCGATTTCACTATAAAATGGTCTCTAGAGACCTTTAATCATCAACTTAAAAATACACTCTATAGACTACTCATTGTTTTCAGCATTCATCCGGTCTGAGTGATAAGGACACTGTAAAAAAGATAAAGGAAAGGGAAAAGGATATCCTCAGCTGAAACCAAAAAACTCAGAACAATGACAAGTTCAAACACGACCAAGTTGCTTCTTTGATTACTTTCAGGTGCTTTTGCCATTGTGTCACCATCTTGTATAACAACTTCCCAGAGTTAATAGGATGTACAGAGAAGTGACAGTGAGTAGTTACAGTCATTTATTCATTTAAAAGCATTTCTTGAGTGCCTACCATGGGTAAATACTACAGAAACAGTGGACAAGCTAGATATGGTCACTGCCTTTACAGTGCTTATAGTCTAATGATAGAAACAGACAACAAATAAGCAAAGACACAAATAAACACTCAGAAACCATAACAGAATACAGAGATACACCTAATTTTAATACAGTGGTCAGAGAAGGGGTCTCAGAGCAGATAACAGTTAATTAAGCCTTTAATCTCCATAGCCTTCTATCAGTTATGTCACTGTGTGAGGACGTCCAGGGGATTCTATTCAATGCCATTTTCTACGCAAAGCAGTCGTTGGCCTTCCTGCCTTCTTTGTGCTTCTCTGGTAATTTTAGTTCTCTTATAACATTTTTCAAATGTACTCTTTCACGGTAGTTATTTATAGACACATATCCTATCCCTGCTGTATACTATTATTAACCCAAACCTAAAGTAACCCTAAATAAGATGTTAGAATCTGCTGATCAAATGATTGTGTATTAATCCCACTTGTACCTGTGAATAGTGCAAAGGCTGCACCTAAGGCCTAAATGTACATTCTCTCATTTGTTCTTCACAGAAATTCTAATGAAGGTGATTTTTCCCACCACATCATACTGCCTTCTCTTTTTTGTTGTTCTTTTTTTTTTATTTTTTATTTTTTAAAATTTACATCCAAATTAGTTAGCATATAGTGAAACAATGATTTCAGGAGTAGATTCCTTAATGCCCCTTACCCATTTAGCCCATCCCCCCTCCCACAACCCCTCCAGTTTGCTCTCCATATTTATGAGTCTTTTCTGTTTTGTCCCCCTCCCTGTTTCTATATTATTTTTGTTTCCCTTCCCTTATGTTCATCTGTTTTGTCTCTTAAAGTCCTCATATGAGTGAAGTCATATGATTTTTGTCTTTCTCTGACTAATTTCACTTAGCATAATACCCTCCAGTTCCATCCACATAGTTGCAAATGGCAAGATTTCATTCTTTTTGATTTCTGAGTAATATATAATATTATATATATATATATATATATACACACACATATACATATATACATATATACATATATATACACACACACACACACATATATATACATACCACATCTTCTTTAGCCATTCATCCACCGAGGGACCTTTGGGCTCTTTCCATACTTTGGCTATTGTTGATAGTGCTGCTATAAACATGGGGATGCATGTGTCCCTTCGAAACAGAACACCTGTATCCCACGGATAAATGCCTAGTAGTGCAACTGCTGGGTCGTAGGGTAGTTCTATTTTTAGTTTTTTGAGGAACCTCCATACTGTTTTCCAGAGTGGCTGCACCAGCTTGCATTCCCACCAACAATGCAAAAGAGATCCTCTTTCTCCGCATCCTCGCCAACATCTGTTGTTTGCTGAGTTGTTAATGTTAGCCATTCTGACAGGTGTGAGGTGGTATCTCATTGTGGTTTTGATTTGTATTTCCCTGATGATGAGTGATATGGAGCATGTTTTCATGTGTTGGTTGGCCATCTGGATGTCTTCCTTGGAGAAGTGTCTATTCATGTTTTTTGCCCATTTCTTCACTGGATTCTTTGTTTTTTGGGTGTTGAGTTTGATAAGTTCTTTATAGATTTTGGATACTAACCCTTTATCTGATATGTCATTTGCAAATATCTTCTCCCATTCTGTCGGTTGCCTTTTAGTTTTGCTGATTGTTTCCTTCGCTGTGCAGAAGCTTTTTATTTTGATGAGGTCCCAGTAGTTCACTTTTGCTTTTGTTTCCCTTGCCTCCAGGGACGTGTTGAGTAAGAAGTTGCTGCGGGCAAGATCAAATAGGTTTTTGCCTGCTTTCTCCTCGAGGATTTTGATGGCTTCCTGTCTTACATTGAGGTCTTTCATCCATTTTGAGTTTATTTTTGTGTATGGTGTAAGAAGCTGGTCCATGTTCATTCTTCTGCATGTCACCGTCCAGTTTTCGAGCACCATTTGCTGAAGAGACTGTCTTTATTCCATTGGATATTCTTTCCTGCTTTCTCAAAGATTAGTTAGTCATACGTTTGTGGGTCCATTTCTGGGTTCTCTATTTTGTTCCATTGACCTGAGTGTCTGTTCTTGTGCCAGTACCATACTGCCTTGATGATTACAGCTTTGGAGTATAGCTTGAAGTCTGGGATTGTGATGCCTCCTGCTGTGGTTTTCTTTTTCAAGATTGCTTTGGCTATTCGGGGTCTTTTCTGGTTCCATACAAGTTTTAGGATTATTTGTTCTAGCTCTGTGAAGAATGCTGGTGTTACTTTGATAGGGATTGCATTGAATATGTAGATTGCTTTGGGGAATATTGACATTTTAACAATATTTGTTCTTCCTATGCCGGAGCATGGAATCTTTTTCCATTTTTTTTGTGTCTTCTTCAATTTCTTTCAAAAGCTTTCTATAGTTTACAGTGTATAGATTTTTCACCTCTTTGGTTAGATTATTCCTAGGTATTTTATGTTTTTTGTGCAACTGTAAATGGGATCAATTCCTTGATTTCTCTTTCTGTCACTTCATTGTTGGTGTATAGGAATGCAACTGATTTCTGTGCATTGATTTTATATCCTGCAACTTTGCTGAATTCATGAATCAATTCTAGCAGTTTTTCTGTGGAATCTTTTGGGTTTTCCATATATAATATCATGTCATCTGCCAAGAGTGAAAGTATGACCTCCTCCTGGCTGATTTGGATGCCTTTTATTTCTGTGTTGTCTGATTGCAGAGGCTAAGACTTCCACTACTATGTTCAATAACAGTCTGCCTCCTCTCTCTTATTCACATCTGAACCCCCACAGCACAAAGCACAATGGGTACAGCACTGTTTCATCAATAACTGTTGAGTTGAATTGGAAAGAAAAAGTGAGAAGTGTAATGTGACACCAGAGGACCAAGTAGCCTACCTGAACCAATTAACTCTGCTCTTACCCCTTTTGTCTACCAGTGACACTATGTTATCTTTCTATCAGGTATGTTAGCATCAGGAAATATGGACAGATCCAAAAATTATCATGTTAAAATCCAACTCAATACTGACTCTCTTCAGCAAGGACAAGGCCCTTTCATCCTCCCACTACTTCCTTACTGCCTACTGCATGTGCCTGGCTACACCAGACACAAGGATAAAAGACAGAGTCTTTGCTCTAAAAGAGGTCATAGCCCAGTTGAGACAAGCAAATAAAGAAACTATTTCTGCACAATGGATGCTATCATGAATCCAGGTAGCACAAGATGTTCGTTATAGCAGCAAAGAGGAAACACAATCTAACTAACTGCTGGTATAGGAGGCTGCAATGAAGGCAAACACAGAGGACATGATAATGCCTCTACTGGGACCCTGCCCACCTCTTTTCCAACCTCATCTTCCATTGCTTATCCCTCTCCTATTTCATAATTCAGAAACCCACTGGACATAATATGCTTTCTCAAGTCTCCAGGCTACTGCACGTGAATTTTCCCCTGCTTGGAATATTTTCCTACCCACGTCATTACAGAAAACTCCCTACTTCATCCTCCATCCATCCAAGTATTCATTTAAGAAGTGTCCCCTCCAAAATTTTCCAGGACAATCCCAGGCCTACAGAGTGGCTGCTTCTCCAGTGGAAAGAGCCCAGTTTTGCTGCCTGACACGTCCTGAGTTGAAAACCCAATTGTGCCATGTTCCAAGCCAGGTGAGTTTCAGTACATTTTTTCACATCTCTGAACCTTAGCTGCCTCATCTTTAAAAGGAATATTAATATCTTCCCTAGAAGGTAGTGTTTGTATAAATCCCTGACCACAGTAGAGGCTCAAAATTTATTGAATTATACCAAATACTCCCTGATGATTGATAGCCATCAGTAATTACACATTGTGGTATATATTTTTAATGTTTACTTGTTTTTGAGACAGAAAGAAAGAGTGTGAGTAGGGGAGGGGCAGAGGGAGAGGGAGACAGAATCCGGAGCAGGCTCCAGGCTTCAAGCTGTCAGCACAGAGCCCAACGTAGAGCTCAAAGCCATGAACCACGAGATTATGACTTGAGCCAACATCAGACACTTAACCAACTGAGCCACCCAGGCGGCCCACACTTTGTGGTATTAAACACACACACACACACACACACACACACACACACACACAAACACACGCATAAAAGTACATTACAACCATAGCAATGTTTTCACAACAGTTGGCATGTGACCCCTGGGAAACCTTAAAAAGCAGTTTGATAATACATTCTCCCCAGGAGCAATTCTGTTCTCATTAAGGCAGTAAAAATAATGAAAGATAGAATTTACATAAAGGATCTTCTATAAGAGAAGAGAGTTGCCATAAAGAGTAAAACCAAGGAAATCTTCACCTCAAAATTTATTTCATTTAAAAAGCAAAGTTCGTGGAAAACAAACAGCACATTCTGAAGGAAATTATTCAAGAGTAATAATTATAATCTCCCAAAACTACTTACAATAGGACATTGTCTCCCTTTAAAACTATAATCCAAGCAGCCTACAATGAGAAGGTAAACTATTCACAAGTAATACTTTCATCCCACAGCCTAGTGCCTCTTAGAGCTCCCCGTTTTTAAAAGAGTCATTTTTGTTTGGCCCCAAAATGCATGACTATAAAAAAAGAAATAAATTTTCTCCCTTATAGTATTCTGCTTTGCTCATTAATGTTTAGAAATACAGTCTAAGTCAGGAAACCTCAATTACAAGCTCTGCTACTTTGCAAACACATCAACACTGAGAAGAAAAACAAGATGGTGAATAAAGAAGAAATGAATGTTAAGTCCAGGACCAGATGGCTTCAAAGGTGAATTCTATCAAACATTTAGAGTTAAATACCTAGTCTTCTCAAAATATTCCAAAAAATAGAGGAGGAAGGAAAGCTTCCAAATTCTTTCTACAAGACCAGCATTACCCTGATACCAAAACCTGATAAAGACACTACAAACAAAGAGAACTATAGGCCAAGCTCTTGATGAACTTGGATACAAAAATCCTCAACAAAATATTAGCAAACCAAATCCAACAACACACTTAAAAAATAATTCACTACAATCAAGTGGGATTTATTCCCAGAAGGCAACAATGATTCAATATTCACAAATCAATCAGCGTGAAACAAGAAAAAGGATAAAAGCCACATGGTCATTTCAAAGATCATACAGAAAATGCAGAAAAAGTTTGACAAAGTACAACATCCATCCATGATAAATATCCTCAACAAAGTAGGTTTAGAGTGAACATACCTCAACAAAATAAAAGCCATATAAGAAAAAGCCACATTTAATATCATACTTAAGGGAGAAAAACTGAAAACTTTTCCCCTAAGGTAAGAAACAAGACAAGGATGTTGACTCTCACCACTTTTATTCAACATAGTACTAGAAGCCCTAGCCACAGCAATCAGGCAACAAAAAGAAATAAGAGGCATCCAAATTGGTAAGAAGTAAAACTTTTACTATTTGCAGATGACATGATACTACATATAGAAAACCCTAAAGACCACCAAAACAACTACAAAACCTGATAAATGAATTCAGTAAGGTCACAGGATACAAAATCAATATACAGAAATCTGTCATATTTCTATATACTAATAGTGAAGTTGCAGAAAGGGAAATTAAGAAAACAGTCTCATTTAAAATTGTATCAAAAATAATTTTTAAAAAAACTAGTAATAAACTTAAGATGGTGACACGGTGCCTGGGTGGCTCAGTCAGTTAAACGTCCAACTCTTGATTTCAGCTCAGGTCATGATCTCACGCTTCTGAGATCACTTCTGAGAGAGAGATCTCACTCTCTCTCAAAAATAAAACAAAACACCTTAAACAAAGAGGTGAAAGACCTGTACTCTGAAAACTATAAAACACTGATGAAAGAAATTTGAAGATGACACAAATGGAAATATATTCCACGCTCGTGAACTGGGAGAACAAATATTGTTAAAATGTCCACAGTACCTAAAGCAATCTACGGATTTACTGCAATCCCTATCAAAATATCAATAGCATTTTTCATAGAACTAGACTAGAATAATCTCAAAATTCATATGGAACCACAAAAAGACTCTGAATAGCCAAAGCAATCTTGAAAAAGAGTAACAAAACTGGAAGTATCACAATCCCAGATTTCAAGATATACTACAAAGCTGTAATAATCAAAACAGTATGGTACTGGCACAAAAAAACAGACACATATATCAATGAAACAGAACAGAGAGCCCAGAAGTAAACCCATGATTATATGGCCAATTAATCTTCAACAAAGGCAGAAAGAATACCCAATGTGATACAGACAGTCTCTTCAACAAATGGTATTGGAAAAAGTGGACAGCGACATGCTAAATAATGAAACTGGACCACTTTCTTACACCATACACAAAAACAAACTCAAAATGAACTAAGAACCTAAATGTGATACCTGAAACCATAAAAATCCTAGATGAGAGCACAGGCAGTAATTTCTCTGACATCAATCATACGAACATCCTTCTAGATTTGTCTCCCATGGTAAAGGAAACAAAAGCAAAAATAAACTATTGGGACTACATCAAAATAAAAAGCTTCTGCACAGTGAAGGAAATAATCAACAAATCTAAAAGGCAACCTACTGAATGGGAGAAGATATTTGCAAATGATACATCTGATAAAGGGTTAGTATCCAACATATACAACTCAACACCCAAAATATGAATAATTCAAATAAAAACTGGGCAGAAGACATGAGCAGCAGACATTTCTCCAAAAAAGACATCCAATGGCCAAAAGACACATGAAAAGATGCTCAACACCACTCATCACCAGGGAAATGCAAATCAAGACCACAATATCACCTTATTCCTATCAGAATGACTAATATCAAAAACGGAAGAAACAAGTGATAGTGAGCATGTGGAGAAAAGGGAAACCTTTTGCACTATTGGCAGGAATGCAAACTGGTGCAGCCACTGTACAAAACAGTAGAGATTTCTAAAAAAATTAACAATAGAATAACCATCTAATCCAGTAATTCCCTGAGTATTTACCCAAAGAATAAGAAAACACTAATTCAAAAGATGTATGCACCCCTACATTTACTGCAGTACTATTTATAATAGCCAAATTATGGGAGCAACCCAAATGTCCATGGATAGATGAATGGATAAAGAAGATGTGGTGTGTGTATGTATGTGTGTGTGTGTGTATATATATATATATGTGTATATACACACACATATATATATGTATATATACGTATATATACATATATATGTATATATACGTATATATACATATATACGTATATATACGCATATATACGTATATATGTATATACACACACATATATATGTATATATATATATATATATATATATATATATATATACACACACACATATAGTCTTAGCCATAAAAAAAAAATCTTGCCATTTGTAACAAAATGGATAGATCTTGAAAATATAATGCTAAGAGAAATAAGTCAGTCAGAGAAAGACAAATACCATTAAATTTCACTCATATGCAGAATTTAAGAAACAAAACAACAAAGAAGAAAAGAAGCAATCAAAAAGTAGACTCTTGGGGCACTTGGGTGGCTCAGTTAGTTAAGCTTTTGCCTCTTGGTTTCGGCTCAGATCATGATCTCACGGTTTGTGGGCTTGAGCCCCATGTCAGGCTCCATGCTGACAGTGCAGAGCCTGCTTGGGATTTTCTCTCTCTCCCTCTTTGTCTCTCTCCCTATGCTCACTCTCTCTCTCTCTCTCTCTCACTCTCTCCCTTACTCTCAAAATAAATAAATAAACTTAAAAAAAAAAGTAGACTCTTAGAGAACAAACTGATGGTAACAAGAGGGGAGGTAAGTGGGGCAATGGGTGAATAGGTGAAGGGGATTAAGAGTAAACTTATCATAATGGCCACTGAGTAATGTGTAGAATTGTGGTACCATCTAAAAAATAAATTGTACACCTGAAACTAATATAACACTGTACATTAATAATACTGGAAATGAAATAAAAATTTAAGGAAAGTGGAAGGAGGGGCACCTGGGGGCTCAGTTGGTTAAGCATCCAACTTTGGCTCAGGTCATGATCTCAAGGTTTGTGAGTTTGAGCCCTGTGTCGGGCTCTGTGCTGACAGCTCAGAGCCTGGAGCCTGCTTTGGATTCTGTCTCCCTCTCTCTCTGCCCCTCCACTGCTCAAGCTCTGTCTCTCTGTCCCTCTCTCTCTCTCTCAAAAATAAACATTAAAAATATTTTTAAAGAAAGAAGAAATGGATATATTATTCCTACAGGCCCTTGAAAAAAAAAAAAACTCTGAAAAGAATGATTTAACTATCAAGGGAAAATCTCTAAGAAATACCAAGTCCCTTTTCTCCCAAACAGAATCTTCCTACAATAGGAAGTAGTTATCACCATGCAATTCTCCTTCCTCCGAAATCTTGTGCTATATATCTCTCTTGCAATAATTTACATACAACCTAGTAAAGATTTTTGCTTCCAGGCCTTACCTCTCCATTACAGGAGAAACATCCATCTTTGTAGAGCCCATATAGTCTACATTAGTGTTTCATAAAAAGGAGGTTGTGATCCATTCGTGGGTTATAAACTGAAGTTAGCAGGTCACAGTCAGCATTTCTTTTAAACAGAATTGCATGCTATTCAGCAGCCTGTCTACAGAATTTGAAATTATGTCAATCAGGAAATTTTAAAACTCTAAATGTTCTGAACCATTATGCCCCTGTGGGGATATTAATTCTAGGGCAAGTATGCTTTCTACCTGAGAGATAACTGCCTGTTAAATCACATTCCAAGATATAATTACAGTTCAGGCAACAAGAGCCATTTCAGAAAGTTAATGTATAGTTAATGAATGCTACAGACAATAAGTATTCTGGGAGCCCAGGGAAAGATAGCTGATACTAAGCTGAGTCAATTGAAGGTTTCCCTGAGGAGGTGAGGTTTAAGCAGGGCCCAGTACAGACCTAGATTAGAAAAGAGGAGGGGAGAAAAAAACACAGTGCCAGCTGGCCTGGACTGAGGCTGATAGAACAAAGGGACTGAGGAGGCTACTGTAATAGTTTAGCTTGGAGTTGTGTGGGTAGAAAAAAGCTAATAACCCTGAACATGCAAAGTAAGTGGCATGAACTAAGAAGGAATCATGGAAGAGTCTTGATGGTTAAGTGGACTCTGGTCTGGTGTAGAGGTGAAAGTGAAGGAATCAGATGATTCCAAAATACTCTAATCCTGGATGACCAGGAGATTAGTGCCATTAATAGTAATGTGAAAAAAATCAAAGGAGTTTTAGAAGGGAATGTTATATAATGACATTAATACTTGTTATTAAAGTTTAACTTGCTTTGAACACCCATACCTCTCAATTGCACTTAGGTATCCATATAAGGGATACTATCCAGTATAAGCAGCATGCTATTCTTGAGGCACTTACTACTTGGAAGAACCAAGGCTGATACTCAGCCAGTTATTATAATATTGAAATCCTTCTATACCAGTTGGCAAATAATTATCTTAGTAACTTGAGTGATGTCTGCCCCCATTCTAGGCCCACCAATCCTGCTGTCTCAGTTCCTTCTCCAGACCTCAGGTCTAAAGAACCAACCCACAGCACTGCAAGAACCCTCAGTTCTAGGATCAGTTTCTGTTCTGATTGGACAGTGTCTATACCATATTGGCAGTACTAGACAAAATATAAAATAAAAGCAAGTGTTAACAGCATTCAGAAAAGGGAGAAATCACCTCAGGTTGGGTCAGTTACTCATTTAAACCATTGTTGAGGGCATACACTGTGGATACACTGATAGGTGTGGTCCCAGCACTCAGGCTACTCACATCCTTATACGGAGACCAACATATAAACAAATCATTGCAATCCAGAGTAACTGAGTACAAAAGAAGCATTTACAAAGTACAATGGAAGACACAAAGGGAACAGTAGTCAATACCCAGCTTGAGAAGAGAAAGAGAAATAAAGTTTCACAGATAAGGTGATATATAAGACCTGAGCCAGGAAAGATGTACAAGAATGCCAGGCAGAGAAAGGAGGAAGACAAACCATTCTGAGTAGAGAGATACCAGTACTGTGTGAGTCACATCCCAGCATAGTGTGTGTACAAAACACTGTGTACACACACACAGTGTGTACAAAACAATGAAGTGACCGATGTGTAATACTTGGCACACAGTGTCAATAATAAATAACTATAGAATAAATATTAGAGATTCTTTTCTAGCAGATTTACTTCTCTGATTATGTTTTTAAAGGCTGATCCTAAAACTCATTTGTTTTGTCTAAGCCTACACTAGCTGAGCAAGGAATGGGGAAATCAACATATCCTGGGAGGCATGAGGTCAGTCAGTTTGGAATTTAAAAATAAAGCACATTATGGGGTCCTATGTGGCTCACTCGGTTAAGCGTCCGATTTCGGCTCAGGTCATGATCTTACAGCTCCTGAGTTCAAGCCCTGCATCAGGCTCTGTGCTAATAGCTGAGAGCCTGGAGCGTGCTTTGGATTCTGTGTCTCCCTTCTCTGTCTGCCCCTCCCCTGCTCACACTATGTCTCTCAAAAATGAATAAACATTAAAAAAAATTAAAATGAATAAAATAAATGAAAAATAATAAAGCACATTGGGGCGCATGGGTGACTCAGTGGGTTGAGCATCCGACTTCAGCTCAGGTCATGATCTCGTGGTTTGTGAGTTCACGCCCCGCATTGAGCTCTGTGCTGACAGCTCAGAGCCTGGGCTGACAGCTCAGATTCTGTGTCTCCCTCTTTCTCTATGCCCCTCCCCCTGCCTCATGCACGCTCTCTCTCTCTCTCTCTCAAAAATAAACATTAAAAAAATTAAAAATAAATAAAAACAAAGCACATGGAATTCACAAATCAACTAGAGTTGCCTGCACTTGTTAGATGTGTGTAAGCAAAGATGAGCAAAGGGCAGTGAATGAATTGGAGTGTGAAACAGAAGCAAAAAACAGCAGAAGACTTCACTCCTTTTCCAATTAACAAGGGCTTCCTGGAGGGGAATATTTTATAACAGAAGGGAACAAGCAAGTGCTAAACAAGCCAGATGTCTTGAAGATCAAAGAAGTATTTAAAGAATAGATCTTCAGAGGAATACCAACAGGAAAGAGTAAATGTATGTATATGCTTGGCTGGAGTATGAAATGGAGAAAGATCATCTGCAGAACAGAGACTATAGATAAATGACTATAAATTCAAACCAAGAAAAGGGTTTGGCAATGTTACAGAATTTAACTGCAAAAAGCCCTTTTGGAAATCTTTAAAAACCGTGATCCATATTTTTCGGAGAGTAAGTCTCCAAGCATCTTAGCCAATATTCATTTCATCATGTTACATTCAAATTCTTCAGAGGTGAACCAAAGCACTGGGTGTATGTAAGTAACAGCAATAGGCTCTTCTATACCTTGCCTAATGTTTATTTGCAATTAATGTTTTCAATAACAGAGGACATGACATGCAGTGTCATTCTATCAGCTCAGCTCCACATGTACAGAGCTTGGTGCTGCACCCTCCCAGATCCACAGATGAATGAGACCCAAGGTTGCTGCCCTTGAAGAGATCATGGAGAGGTGGTCAGCAAATATTAATTCTCTTCTCTTTTAAACTGTGGTCATTTTCTAGAAATCACACTATATAAAAAGGCAAACAAAAAGCCTGTTTGAGTCTGCACTACCCTCACCAGTCATTGTCATTTAAAGCTAATTGTTTAAGAGAAAGGAAGCATCGTAGGCGGAGGAGAAGGGAGTCATCATCACTGCTTTCGGAAATTGTTGCCTGAGCAGCTCCCTCCAAGGAAGAGGCCATCAGCGCTCAGGAAATGACAAAGGTTTCCGAAAGTTTTAAAGGATAGTGTCTGCAGTGTGACCCATGGTTCAAACTGCATAAAAATAAGAATTCACTGACAAATGATAACAAGTACTTCCTCACTTTCCTCTGAGCTGAATCAGAGCCATTGTTTGGGTTGTAGTTCCTTGTTTAAATTAGGTTATTAAATCACAATGATGCTGGCCAAACCTGCAGTCATACACCACCAGGAAAACTTAATAAAAAATACCAGTGTGTGGCAAGGTTTAAATGCACACACACACGCAGACACTTGCTTTTGCACTAATAAAATCTGACCAGCACCAAGCTATCTTTCAAAAACTGTTTCCCCCCGCACCTCCAGAAAACCATAAATGAATGTCCTGTGACGTTGCAGAAAGAGAAAGGAATTTGCAGACAGATCTGGGTTTGAGTACCGGTTCTGCCAACTACCAGAGCTATTTGAATTTGAACAAGTTACTTCATGTCTTTGGGCTTGTTTTCTTGTACGTAAAATGAAAAAATACTGCCTATCTTAGGTCTTATGTTGATTAAGTTGGGTAATGCATGCATGAGAGTGCCTAGCAAGGAGCTGCATGAAGTCAGGGCTTGATGTATTACTAGGACATTTTGTAGAGTATGTTTTATTAGCATTCACCTCCCCAGTCTGAAACCACTGCCAAATACACACACAAACATCTACAATGGTATGTTATGTGTTTAATAGTACTACATATGAGAAAGAAATTGT
This sequence comes from Felis catus, assembly GCF_018350175.1. Taxonomy (NCBI): domain Eukaryota; kingdom Metazoa; phylum Chordata; class Mammalia; order Carnivora; family Felidae; genus Felis; species Felis catus. The sequence goes on along the minus strand of NC_058377.1, from coordinate 49,664,182 downwards.
GACGTTAAAACTTTAGCAATTTGTTCTGACTATTCACTTAAAACAGTTATTTTTTTCTTTTCAAATTTTTATTTAAATCCTAGTTAGTTAACATACAGAGTGCAACATTGGTTTCACCACTTAAAACAATATGACCTTGCAAAGTGAAATTAAGAAAAAAACTTGCAGTTATCATGGAACTGAAGACAGCAAAAAAGCAATGACTTGATGACAGTAAGAGCCCCTTACACACCAAATATCATGTGGCCTAATATGTGATATGTTTCTGCTTTTGAATTTCAATCCAGTCCTGTGACAGTACAATACACCTTTAGTACACATTCATCACTGTATGAATTGTATAGCTCCGAGGAACAGTATGTATCACAGAAATAAAACATGACTGAATATCCACTTCTAAAGAATTTTAAAATAATCTGTGACATCACTTTCATCACCTCATATGCTGAAGATTATAAATCCACATCTCAAAGCACTACTTATTTCCTCTAAGGTATCAGAATAATAGAATTACAATCATGATTCAAACAGCCAGGTTTCTCATAAAAGTAAAGGTACTAGCTTAAATTTTCAGTCTAATATTCTTTAAAATAATAACACTTTATTAAACAGAAGAATAACAGTATCATTCCATGTTTAAAGATGAGACTACCATCCAGGCTTTTATAGAAAACAAAATACCTAGGTCTGGTTAACTGAACTTTTTTTTTTTTAATTTCTTTTATTTTATTATTTTTTTTACCCCTCCCCCTTAAAATTTTTTAATCTTTATTCACTTTTGAGAGACAGGAAGAGACAAAGCATGAGCAGGGGAGGGGCAGAGAGAGAGGGGGGACACAGAATCCAAAGCAGGCTTTAGGCTCTGAACTGTCAGCACAGAGTCCGATGCAGGGCTTGAACCCACGAACCATGAGATCATGACCTAAACCAGAGTTGGACACTCAAACGACTGAGCTACCCAGGTGCCTTCTTTTATTTTATTTTAGAGAGAGAAAGCAGAGCAGAAGAGAGGGGCAAAGTGAGAGGGAGACAGAGAAAGAGAGAGAACTCCAAGCAGGCTCTAAGCTCAGCATAGAGCCCAGAGCGGGATTCAATCCCACAACCCTGGGACGAAATGACCCCAGACGAAATCAAGAGTCAGATGCTCAATCAACCCAGGCACCCCTGAATTTGACTTTCTAATCAAGGAAGACTTTCAAAAGCCAAGTGCCAAAGGGTGACCTCTGTTCCTTTGAGTTACTGGAAAAGAGAGGAACATTCAAGTGGAGTAGAAGATGAATATATAGCAGTGACCAGTCCATGCAGCATAGATGAGGAACATTTACGTGAACTTCAACATACTCCAAGGCCAATTTTGTATACAGACTGTTGGGAAAGCTTAAAAAGGAGGCTTCCTTAATGGAATTAGGGTAAACTGTACAAATTTATAGGGACAATTTCTAAAGCAGTGACCTCACTCCTGACCTACCACTTTAGTCTCCTCCTTTATTTCCTTGGATAGTACCTTTTTTGGGATCATCAGTGGAGGTCTCTTAACATCCTTTAGTCTAGAATGTATAGAGCCACCCACAAATACCTCACAGTCTATATCTTAGAAGGTTTCATAGTTCCCTTCTCCTGTTAACATGGTTCATTTATTTAAAGCCCATTCATGTAAAAGTATTCTTTCTGTAACACAAAAGCCAAGTCAGAAGAAAGTTCTGTATTATTAAAACCTCCATTATGATTTTTTTTCTCTCCAAAATTAACCAACCTAGTGCTAGAGAATTAAGATTCCTTTTATTCTACTTTATTACTGTTTAATCTAGATTTCCTTAACAAATGTGACCGCCAGGGCACCTGGGTGGCTCAGTTAGTTATCATATCTGCTCAGGTCATTATCTCTGTGCTGAGAGCTCAGAGCCTGCTTCAGATCCTCTGTCTCCCTCTCTCTCTCTGCCCCTCCCCCACTCACACTGTCTCTCTCAAAAATAAATAAACATTAAAAAAATTTTTTTAATGTGACTTCCACACTATCTCTAATTAAGGCCATGAGTTACACAAACTTCTGTCTATTCCAGAAATACAGTTAGTACAGAAACAACATCGATCAAGAGCTCTGATTTCAACAGAGCTTAGTTTAAATCCTGGTACTACCACTTATTAGCTATGTGATCACAGACATATTACTTTACCTCTGAGCCCTTTATTTCTCTATAAAAAGAAAGGTAGTACCTCCTTGCAAGGTGGAAGATAAATATATTAAGAACACTTATGTTTCTTTTGGGATGAGCACTGGATGTTGTATGGAAACTAATTTGACAATAAATTTCATATAATAAATAAAGAAATAACAACAACAACAACAAAAGAACACTTATGCAGTATCTGTCACAAGGTGAATGCATTTACTCTGGTCAGCAGAGCAGTGCTTTGCCCCTTACCACTTCAACACCAAGTTATATTCTTCAAGTCAATGACAGATTCAGAGAAGGAATACCCATACCATGCGTGTGCAAATGGAAATAGTGACAATACTGACCTCACACTGTTGAGGGCCAACCTCTTGACTCTCCCAGTCTTACTGAACTTTCAGTTCCTCCAACATAGACTGCTCTTTTCTATTTTAGGATCTTATACATGATACACCCTATACCTGGACAGAAATCTCAATCATCTCCCTTCTCCTGGCTAACTCCTGCTCAGCTTCCCAGTCTCTGCTTTGATACTATAGCTGCCTATAGGTTTCTCTAATACCAAGACTCAGGGCTCAGGACTCCATCGTAGATCCCACAGCAAATTACTTCCTTAAAGCATGTGTTGTCCCACTTGTAATTACGTGTTATTGTGTTTTTTCCCACTAAACTGTAAACTTCATGAGGTCTGTCTTTGCTTTCCACTTATCCCCATTTATTAACACAACACGTGGCACATAGGAAGAGCCAGTAAATGTTTCTGAATGAACATACAACTGTGCTGTTTTACTATATAAATGTTAGATATCCTGTCTGCTATAACAGAATGATATTTCCCTGTATCATACAACCAACTTGAAGAGCTGCTCAGGGAAAGCTCCTAAGGAAACTGTACTTTAATAAATCTGCCTTTTCCTAACCCATGTGGGCAGACCCCACAACATGAGCAACAGGAAAGAGAACATTGTGAGCTTGACAGAGACACAACAGCTGATCTTCTTCAGGTACAGCACTGAGTGGCAACCTAGAACTGACACATATGTAATAGAAAGTATGGATTTACAAATACACATAGCTAATTGGCTTCTTTTTGCAAATGCAAACCCAAATCATAAAAAGTACTGCCTTTTTACCTTAGCTCTCTAATAAATATGGGCAGTATAGAATTGCCACAGAAGTAAGCTTTAGGGGGACATTTTTTCCTAATGTCTTCATCCTTTACCCTTTCCCTGGCCCTCACCCATACACAACGGAAAGAGCAAACAGAAATTGCCGCACTCCCTCCCACTATTCTTTCTCTGTACATATATGAGAAGGGTCAGAACAGATAACTAGCTACAGCTTCCAGATCGTGAAAATAAGAGAATGTGAAGAAGTGGGCCTGTTTTTATTTGCCTGGCATTCTATAATGTTTCCCAAAAGGATTTAGACAGTTGAGAATCAAGTTTCTATACTGTTTCCCTCCCTACACACACACACACACACACACACACACACACACACACACACACACACCCCTCCCTTACCTCAATAGGTAGAGAAGCAGGAAAAGGGAGAGGGAGAAAGATACAGACTCAACAAGCATTTGTAAAATTGATACTCTATAAAACTATAAAAACTATGTAAAACTATGGGCAGCATTCTATAGAGGACTATGGATACAAGACAGAGTTTCTGCTTTAAAAACGGAGTAAGACAAGGATACAAAAGATTTTAAAGCAAGGCTAGAATAAGACACATGCCATAAGAGAAGTACAAACAAAGATTTGACTTTCACACACTTTCCAGGATATTAAGAAATGTCTCATGGAGGAGGCAGACAGTATCTGAGATGGGGCTTAAAAAAATGGATGGGATTGGTAAAGCAGGGACAGCATTGGGAAAGGTACTCCAGGCCAAAGGAACAATATGGGCTAAAGCAAGGAAACAGGAAAAGAATGAGCGTGTGTGAAGAATAGATTAACACACTGGAAAGGTGGGTTGGGGTCACAAGGTGGAAGGCCTTGAATGCTACAGGATTTTATTCTAAATAAAGCAAACAATAAGGAATCATTGCAGGCTCTGAGCAGAAAAGTGGCTTGATGGGAGGAGGTGTGATTAATGTGACCCATAGGGACTACAGTAGAGGGAGCACTGCAGGAAGCAAGGAGGACCTTCAACCTCATATAATCTACCTTTTACTGTCCCTCACCCCATCCTCACTCCCTTTCTGACTTGGCTTAAATTTCATGGTCAATGAGTAAATTACTCCCTTGCATATGCCCCTCAGTCCCCATGTCTCTCTCTGACTTTCTTTTACTGATTTGGCAAAAGGATAATCCTGGCTAAAAAGAACTTTCCACCAACTTCTCACTCATACCCAAGAAAGTAAATGTAGCTAGAGAAACACACAGCCTGTCAAATGGTCTAATATGTATGAGGCTTCAAAGCTGCCTGCATCTCACTGCATTTTCCTAGTCCATTTACTTTGCTTCTCTGCTAGTGAAGTATTTATGTTCTCTTTCCTCTTCACTATCTTCATCCCCTACTATTCTCTCCTTGGGTACATCTTTCCAGCCATACTGGCCTCCTTGTAGTTGTTCCCACCAGGCACACACCTACCTTAGGGTTTTTGTACTTACTCTTTTCTATGCCTTGAATGCTCTTCCCCCAGTGCCTAGAAGAGTCTTACAAAAAGTAGGAACTTAACAAAAATTGAGTAAATGAATTTGGAAACACATTGTACACTCAAGTTTTCTATTTTGCTTTTTTCACTTATCATTAATTAATGAACATCTCCCCACACTACCAGATATACTTCAAGGCCACCATTTTCAAGAGACAATAATATTCCCTTTTATAGATATATAATAAATCATTTACAATTTGGGATTGAGAAACCAGCAAATTGACAAGTGGGATATTTTGAATATTTCTTCTTTTGATTTTTCTGAACCTTCTTAGTTTCACCTCTAAAATTGAGCATGATATCTACCTCACAGGGTTGTTGTAAAGACTGAATGATCTCATGGTTCATGAGACTGAGTCCAACTGTGCTGTTAGCAGAGCCAGCTTGGGATTCTCTCCCCCCGTCTCTCTGCCCCTCCTCTGCATGTTCTCTCTTTCTCTCTGTCTCAAAATAAATAAATAACTTTAAAAAAGTATTTGTTTTTATTTATTTTTATTTTTATTTAAAAAAAATTTTTTTTACATTTATTTATTTTTGAGAAACAGAGTGAGACAAAGCGTGAACGAGGGAGGGGCAGAGAGAGTAGGAGACACAGAATCTGAAGCAGGCTCCAGGCTCTGAGCAAGCAGTCAGCACAGAGCCTGATGCGGGGCTCAAACCCACGAACTGTGAGATCATGACCTGAGCCGAAGTCGGACACTCAACCGACTGAGCCACCCAGGTGCCCCACAAAAAAGTATTTATTTTTAAAAGTGATTGTAATAATTAAAAGTAGGATATAAAAGAGTTTAAAATAATACCTGGCCCGGATAAGACAATCAATAAATGTTTATTCATTCACTGCTCATAAACAACCATGACTCTTCTTAAATTGTGAATCATAATAAAAAATATTAAAAAAAAACAAATTTTATAAACACCCCAATCACATACACACTGTCAATGCAAAACTGTCCCTTTGATGAACACTTACAAAGCATACATCAGATTTTTTACATAAATCTCTATATCAATTTTGTTTCCTTTATTATGAAAAAAACAGGCAAAATAATCTTTTTCAATTACTGAATGACAGTATGAATAAATAAATTCCTTTATTTACTACATGCTCCAATGTATATATACATCAGGTCAGTGAACTATCATGATAAGGGTAAGTTGAGCAAGAAAATATTAAGTAGACCAGCCTTACTTCAGGGACTTTTTGAAGTAATCTACATTACAAATGTATTAGTCCTTTTCCATATTTTTCAGATACAAGCTTAAGTATGTATGACTGCAATGGCCAACAAGTATGTGAGGTCTTCCAGGATATAATCATCTCTGCCTTCCTGGGACCTAGTCCAGTGCCTGACATATAAAAGGAATTAGATGAACAGTGAGTAGGTGGATGGGTGGGTGGGTAAGAGACTGAATGAGTATGGTAGTCATTAGTGCTGTTCTCCTTCTAGGCACTCCAGAATCAGTATTTTTTGTGTCCCCACCCTGTTCTCAGATGCAGCAATGTAGTCTGTTTGGGCCAATGAATTATGAAATGAATGTGCCATTTCCAGACTGGAACATTTATTATCATTTCATGTTCTTTTTCCACTGCTATGGTGATCATGAAAGTATATGTTGAGAGGAAGCTTCCATAAGTCCTTTAGTCTTGAAGTGAATGTAATAAGGGAACCCTCTGCTCACCCCAATGGAAATACAATTTGAGTAATAAATTTTCGGGGGGTTAAGTCACTAAATTTTTGGAGTTCTGCTACAGCAGCATAACCTATCCTATCCCAACTAGTATAACAAGCAAGGTTATAACATTTACTTTAGAACTAGAAACTCGTTAGAGTTTATTTTCAGAAAAACAAAATGGGACAGTGCATCTTGAACATGTAACTCAACATTTCTGTATGATCATTCTCTCACCTATAAAGTGGAATAATAATAGCATCTACCTCATAGGACTGCTATAAAAATTAAATAAATGAATGTCTATTAAGTACTCAAAACCTAAGGCATATAAGGGGCACCTGGGTGGCTCAGTCGGTTGAGTGTCCAACTCATGATTTCTGCTTAAGTCATGAACTCACAGATCATGAGTTAGAGCCCCATATTGGGTTCTGTGTTGACAGTGTGGACCCTGCTTGGGATTCTCTCTCCCTCTCTTTCTGCCCCTCCCCTGCTTACGCTCTCTCTTTCTCTCTCAAAATAAATAAACTTTAAAAAATCAAAAACAAAAAACCAAGGGCATATAAAGTTTTCAATCAACAGTAGCAGATTACTAGTATTATCAGTGCATTAGACATTTATATACTGCACATTTCATTTTATTCTCCCTCCTCTTACTCCTTATTCATTTTAATTTTTAGCCAATTTTTTCCATTCAAAGAAAATCTTTATTAAGAACTATTATGTAGGCACACCTGGGTGGCTCATCAGTTAAGCATCCAACTCTTGATTCCAACTCAGGTCATGATCTTATGACTTGTGGGTTCAAGCCCCACATTGGAATCCATGGTGATAGCATTGAGCCTGCTTGGGATTCTCTCTCTACTTCCCCCTGCTGTTGCCCTCCCCCCAAAAACAAATAAACAAATAAACATTAAAAAAAAAAAGAGCTATTATGTAGATGGCACTGTGCAATGCACTAGGAATATGAAGACAAATAAGACATATCGTCAAAGTATTCTTCTTCCCTATGATTCTTCTTTCTTCTCCAATCCACCCATAACCAAGCAAACTTCAAAATCATAAATATAGTGTTTTATGTTATAAATACTGTGTTAATTGTAGAGCTAAGTAATCAAAAAAAAATTTTTTTTTAAGGTTTGTTCATTTTTCAGAGACAGAGCGTGAGTGGGGGAGGGGCAGAGAGAGAGGGAAACACAGAATCTAAAACAGGCTCCAGGCTCTGAGCTGTCGGCACAGAGCCCGATGTGGGGCCCAAATTCACAGACAGCGAGGTCATGACCTGAGCTGAAGTCAGATGCTCAACCGACTGAGCCACCCAGGTGCCCCATAGAGCTAAGTAGTTTTAATTAAAAAAAACCCTTTATATGAGTCTGTGTCTAATTCAAAGTTCAGATGGAAAAATTGTTCATGTCTGCTGTGCCAAATGCAATTAATGGCAAGGGTAAAAAACACAACCTGTATTCAAATCCCCACTGATCCTGATATAGAGCCATATAGACAGGAGGTACTCAGTGAAGAGAATGACACATGTATCACAGATTGCATATGGAATCCTCTTATCTTACATAAGAGACCTTGCACTGAGATCTAGAGGTAAGCAACTTGTCCCAGGTCATTATATGAGTTAGTAACAAGTCTGGTTGATACTAGAACCCAAACTTTGAAAATGTTTAAGTACTTAAAGTCCTTGTAATATGCTGCAGAGGGACATAAATATGACAGAGCAAAACCTTAAAATTAATTTTTACTGAAATTACATTTTAGCATTAACTAGTAAAACATTGAGAGCTATTAGAAAGAGTGTTAGATTTAGTATTAGTATCAAAAAGAGAAGATACTTGAAAAACCTAAAATAATGCATTCACTGTCATATTGTCCCCTCCACAATTTACCAAAACACAAAATAGAACAGGAAAAAAATAATAGAAATAGCTTATATGCTTTCCGTTATCAGTCTCATGTAAAAGAAAATTGTTTCAAACAAGGAAAGAGTTAATTTCTTTGCCTTATTTCTAAGTGTATTAAATTATATCTCACAGATAAAAAGGCATATATTACTATTGTGTAACTGAAAAGTTCATACAGATTTTCATATTTTACAAAATAACTATTTTAGGTATGCTAAGTGATGATTTAAATATTCTGTGTGGAGAGGGGGTAGATTAAAGCCACATGCATTAAGAAACCACAAGATAAAATAAAAATATTTACCATTTATTGAGTGAAGTGATATAAACTGTGCTATTTAAGCCCTTTACACATACTAGCTCATTTCACAACAAATCTGTGAGATGAATAATATAATTATCCCCATCTTGCTGATTATAAAAATAGATGCTCAGAGAAACAGAATTTGTTCTCAAACTTGTATGGTATTCGATCTCTATCAAGTTCCTGACTCTCCATAATTTAGATCAAGGTTACTTCATCATATCTAAGGGATGGACGACATGATCTCTAAGACCACTTCTGGCATTGATTCCATGATTAAAAACAGAAATCAGTTCATATAATATTTGTGACATGTGGTCCAGGCCGTAAGGGGAAAACCATCAAAAGATGAACCAATTAATAATAAGAAGAGAAGAGGGCAAAAACTAAAAAGAAGAGGAGGAAAAGAGCAATATTTTACTAGACATCAGGGCCACCGTGACATGAGTGGGAAAGGAGAACCTGGAGTAGGAACTGAAAGTAAAGCTGTAACACAAATAAAAATAGCTCAGCCCACTGATGGGATTACCTCACAGCAGGCAAGGAAGGAGCTGTGTGAAGGCCTTGCAGAAGTCAGTGGCCATGAGCTTAATGCTGCATGAAGATGCAGAATTCTAACATAAACACTGGTCAGTAAATAGGAATAGTTGAGTATAGATGACTGACCACTAAATTTCTAGAAGAGGCATTACCACAGTGGTCATGCATTTGGATCAATCTGAAATGATAACACTACGAGAGTGTGGTTTTAGGACAGAGTGGGGACGAAACCAGCACTACTCTATTACTTTCCTTAAGTTCCTACCATATTCTAGGCACTGTGCATGTGCTTTCATGGGCTACCATATCTGGCCCTCAAAACAACCTTGGTAGAAGTGATGGTTAATTTTACATGTCAACTTGGCTGGGCTATAGGGTCCAGATATTTGGGCAAACATTCTGGATGTTTCTATGATGGTATATTTTTGGACAGGATTAACATTTAAATCACTGGACTTTGAATAAAGCAGATTTACCCTCCATAATGTCGGTGGACCTCATCCAACCAGGTGAGGGCCTGAATAGCAAAAAAAAAAAAAAAAAAAAAAAAAAAGACTGACCTCTCCTGAGCAAGAAGGAATTATACAAGTAGGCTCTCTTTGGTCTCAAATTGCAACTCTTGTCTGGGTGTCCAGCCTGCCAGCCTCCCCTGTAGATTTTGAACTTACCAGGCTTCCATAATCACATGAGCTAATTCCTTAAAATAAATCAATCTCTGTGAAAAGAGAGACACACAGACACACACAGACACATTCTATTGGTTCTGTTTCTGTAGAGAAGTCTGATTAATACAATGAATACTGTTTCCTAACTCACCAGTGAGGAAAATGAGAGCCTCAAAGGACCCATTCCTTTTCCCAGTACATCACATAGTAAAATGCTCTCAGTACTCAAATTCTATTGTGACAGGCTTGGGTGAGAAGTGAAGAGTAATGAGAAGTAGGGAAACATTGTAACCACAAGCCATGGATTCCAAGGAGTCCCTTACAACACTGGCATCACGCATGTGCCCAAAGCCTGGATGTGACCAAGTGAGGTACTATCCTTTCTCTGGTCTCCCGATTCAGTTACTTCGGATAAAAGAAATCAAATATTCCTACTAAATCAACAACATTTGAAGACTCTGAAAGAAGAGAAAAAATAATTAGTAAAGAATAGAAGTAAAAGATGAAAATAAAAATAAGTGATTTGTGTCAATTAAATGATGACAGACTTTGCCTTGTTTAGGCTTTTTGGATAGTCATTCATTCACTCCCTCCACAAATATGTATTTTGTACTTTATAATTTTTATGGGCTCCTCTGGGTACTAGAATGTGCTATCTAGGTATGGGGGACACACCAAAATAATAAGTCTGCAGAGCGAAAAAAGATCAACTAAGTTGCCCTAAAGTCAAGAACACTTCACAGAAGAGGGGACATTTCAGTTAGGATACAGGTATGAGTTTAACTTTAGGAGAAGAGACATGGTATGCCAGATAGAATTTTTAACCACTGTAAAATTCAGTTGAGTCTACATTCTATGTTGCTAAAAGTATATGTGTGTGTTGGGGGGCAAAGGAGAGGAAAAGGCCTCCCCTAAGGCGTTTTTACCCAGACCATAAATGGAGCTTATGTTCATATAAGGATAGCTGGGAATAGCTTTGCCAACTGGACAGATATAACTACAGATAAAGAAAATCATTACAAGGTTTTATAAAACTTAAGCCTTGAATAAAAACTGAGCCTTACAGTTATAATAATAACATTTATTTTTAAAAGGCATAAAAGCACACTGAAACTAAAATTACTCTGTATGTTAACCATCTGGAATTTAAATAAAAACTTGAAAAAAGAAAAAAATAAAAGGCATAAAAATATTTCATGTGCTCTAACTAAAAAAAAAAAAAAAAAATCAAGTTGAGTTTATACAGACATGGTAAGTCCCAACTAAAAATCTACAGTCCAGAATTGGTAACTACTATAACTATTATTATGCAATAAATACATATGTGGAAGTTTTCTCCAAAAAATGAAATAAAATTCAATTGGAACTTATGTAATGGATATTATTATTATAGTAATAAATAAACATGTGGGATCTGTGTCCTAAAATACAAGCTAAGCCAGAGGGCAAAGGTGGCTGAGTAAAGCCAAACACATTTTGCAAGCCACCAAGAATGGAAAAAGAACTGATCTTAAATTATGTTTCTAAACAGTAAAGTGGTCAAAAAAGTAATCTATAATGAAGGAATATAAATTAAGTGCTCACAGATCATTTGGTCTCTCCCACCTTTTGTTCCTTTTCAGCTGCTAGTTCTCTTTTTCATCATTTTTAAAGAGATTTCAGACACCCTCATTCCAATAGTTTCCCTTCAATTTTACTTTACCGATGAAACTCTGCAAATAGTCGTATAAAAAATACAAATATATAAAACACACCAAAGCATAAAGTTCAGGCTCAAAGAGTTCGGGGAGAGAGAGGTTACTGGAGCACTCTCACTTGGGCCTTCACCTACCACCTCTCTGAGATAGCTTCCCAAAGAGCCCTAAATTTTCCTCAGTACAGTGTGTAACATGTCATTCCTTGTTCAAACTGCTCAATTTGTAAATGAGGAAGTCATAGCCTAGAGAGTGAATTTAAGTGAGCTGCTTGAGAAAAAGGCCCGTTTCCTGGTGTCGCTGCTGAAATTGAAATGCTTTCTCTTCCTCAGAAACTCTAATTTAAATTTCCGGGTTAAAAATCATTTCTTATCAGTTACAAATTCATGCACCCCTTCTATCCCAAATTCCTATTAAAATTCACACAGGTCAATAAGCCGAACTTTAAAAAGTGTCTACTCATGGTCAGATATTCTGCTAGGGACATGTTATCTGTTTTCATTTAACCATCACCAAAGCCCCAGACCAAGAAACCGGGTTCAGAGAGGTACTGTATCCTTCCCAAGGTCACGGAGCTAGCAGAGTGGAATGCTGATCTATGCTACTCCAAAAGCCAAACCTCAGACTCTTGCATTCTTTCTCATCTAAAACTTTCCCAAATCTTTGCCTACCTTTACACAGGCCCCCAGAAATACAGAATCGTAAGGGATCCTGTCATTTCACACAGGATGTACTTTTCCATCCAGACTTGTAGAGTGCCTCATGCTTCAGCCAACACAAAGGCATCAAGCCTACTTTAAACTCAATCTTCAGAACCATATAAATGCTAACCCCCAGCCCCATGCTGACCGTCAAATCCTGACATACCTCTACAACTTCCTTTACGAGTATGGGTTACATAAATGTTCAGTCTTATGGAAAATAGGAAAAGTTAAAAACCTTTTTTTTTAAAGTTTATTTATTTTGAGAGTGGGGGAGGAGCAGAAAGAGAAAGAATGAAACAGAGAATCCCAAGCAGGCTCACGCTGTCAGCACAGTGCCCGATGTGGGGCTCCATCTCAAACCTGAGATCATGACCTGAGCTGAAATCAAGAGTCAGATACTTAAAGGACTGTGCCACCAAGGAAAGGTTAACAACTCTCAACAAAAGGGCTACAAAATCAACTTTGAGCTGAGCATGAGATGACAGACTGGTGTTTTAGGCTGAATACTAAATATTATCTAATAAGATATTGGAAGTGTGTACTTAACGGCGGCTTTGGGACAAAGGATGGTTGTCACTACCAGTAGGAGCCCGAGTTGGCATTCAATAATTTTAATTTGATGGGAAGTCAAATTACGGAAGAGAGTGTGGAGCCAGAGCTGATATTAAAGTACTGGTAATGGGAGAAGAGATTTTAAACAGAACTGGGGCTTGGTGCCACCCTCTGGAAACTGTGAGCCCAAGATTAGACAAGTCCTAGGCACCAGGGGTCTGAAACTCCGGGTGGGCTCCGGTGCCTCAGCTGGGGTGGGTTAGGCCCGGTGACCTGGGAAGCCCCAGGGGGACTGGGAAGCCCCAGTCTTCTCCCACGCCCGCCCGCCTCGCCTTACCTTCTGTTGGAGGTAGTGAACCGTGTACTTCGTGGGTACAGCGGGGCGGGATGTGAAGCTGGCTGACCTGTGCAGATTGCTGAGGGCCCTCAGGGCCAGCGGTACGGGGATGACCTCCCGAAGCGTCAGGAAAGCCAGGAGCAGGAGCAGGACAGTGTGGCGCCCCATGGCCAGGGTGGCAGCTGCAGAGTGAGTGGGAGCGAGACCAGCAAATGCGGGGAGCTAGAGTCCTAAGCTCCACCCACCGCAGATGGGCTCCTCCCCCGTGAAACCCAAAGCCACTCTGCCCCACAGCAACACCGCCCAAACCTGGTAACCCAAACCACACCGCCCGCGTCCCAGAAGGCGCCGCGACTTTTCTATTTTGCTCCCGTGCAGTCTCTCTCTTTAGAGTCCACCTTAATTGCGATCACACTCCAAGTCTGTCCTTACCATCTCAGGACCCCTCCTACCTGACTGCCGGAATCCCATCCTTTCCTTGAGCGCTCCCCAAGCCCACCTTTCCCCGCCATGCCCTGTCTGCCTCAATTCCACTGCCACACCCCTTGCCCTCAGCAAACCCCATATAATGGTAATAATAATAGCTACCATGACAATTTATTGAGCGTTCTTTACATGTCACTATTATCGCTAGGCATAATGGCACACATACCAACTCATTTAACTCAAGCAGCGCAGCAATCTTGTGTGTCCTGTATGATTACTACTCCCATTTACAGATGAAGAAACTGAAACTCCGAGAAGTGTGGGGACTTGCACTGGGTGACTCAGGAGGCAATGGAGCACAGCTTCGCAGACCACTCGGTCTGGCTCCTTGCACCCACTTCCAGTATGTTAGCCAACCACCTCCTGTGGTACTCTCTGTTCATGAATCACCCCAAACTTCTATGTTGCCTACATAACTCATCCCATAACGGGAGTCGCCCAGGTAGCCCCCGAATCCCGCTTGGTCCTGGGCCCTTCTCCCAGGATACGCCCCCCTTTCTTCTCCCGGCTCCGGGTAGCCTCCCTTCCGTCTTCACCGCGCCGCCAACCCCTTTCGCCCAGCTACCACACCTCCTTCCAGTCACCCTGCTGAACCCCGATTGGAGAGGCGCTACCACCCTTTCCTGAGATTCCTATGCTACCCCCCCAAACCAGCTTTATAGACTGTGCCACTACCCCACCAGTCAGGGAAGAACATTCGCCAAACCCTGTCTCTCTACCCCCAATTCGATGAAAATGGTCGTACCCGAATGCTCACAGAACGCAGTGTTCAATCTCCACCCTCTGCGGCGCCTTCTTCTGATTGGCTCTGAGGGACCAAGGCCAAAGCGTCACTTCCTGCGGAAAAGGACGCGGGAGATTCGATTCAAGGCGCTTGGCTGGTCGCTGAGTCCTGGTGGCCTGCGCCAACGAGCGTCGCCCGGGCAGGTCTCGGTTCTGTGTCTCAGGTGAGGAGCTGTGGGGAGAGAGTCACGGGGCGCGCAAAGGGCGAGGCCCCTAACGAAGCCTTCATTGTCGTTATAAATGAGACTTAACAGCATTCTATTTTGTTTCTTCGGGAGTTAGTCTTTTCCGTAAAACAGTGGTCGGGAGGGTAAAGAGTAAAAAGGTCGGTCATTTAAATTTTAGTGCTGTTGATAACCGCTCAGCGAACGTTTACTCAACATTTACTGTGCCATCGAGCTAGTTACGGGGGAGTGTCTGGAGCCGGTAATACGAAGAGGAAAAGTACTACTCCAGCTTTTGAGGTGCTCAGAGATATGGTTTTAGCAGGCTGCTCTGACGAGTAATACGTACGGAAAGGGAGTCTTTTCCAAACCTCTTTGACGGCCTGGAGGGAAAAGTGCTTCGCTTAAGTGACCAGTGTGCTCAAACCAGAAACTGGCAATTTTCTAGACTCCTTCCTTATCTCCTATCCAGCCACTCATTACCAGCCTCTTAAATATCTCAAATCCTTAAAGTTCTCGCCACTTAAGTCATCAGCCTCCCAGCGAGTCTTCTTTCGATCATGTTACTTTCCAATCCAGTCTCCATATTGCCAGGCTAAATGTAAATCAGATCTGATCAGGGCACCCCCCTTTAAAGCCTTTCCTTGCTTCCTATTTGCCCTCAGGTTTAAGTCTAAACTCCTTCACATGTTTTACAGGGCCCTTCTCACCTAGCCTTTGCCTACCTCTCTTTGTTTTTCACCACTCTAGGCTCCATTCCTACGAAATGCCTTTTTTGAGTTCCTCAAATGCACCTTCCCATCTCACCTGCAGACCTCTTCTAACCCCATCCCCAACGTAGCCAATTCTTACCTCTTCTTTAAGTCTCAGTTTATTAAGCCTTTTCAGTCAGGAAGGCTTTACTGCCCTGCAAGGTTGGGTCACAAAATACCCAGTAGTTATTCCATAGATGTAAGTGCCTCCCTCTGCCAAGAATTGGTAGGCCCTGAGATTACAATGGTAAAGAAGTTAGATTCTTCACCTAATGGAACTTAAACCTTTTATGCAGGGAGTTAAGGATAACAGGGGAATCTGATGGAGTTAGGTTGGTCTGGGAAGGCCTCCCTGAGGTCTTAAAAAACAATTCAGCCAAGTAAATTTGAAAATGAATTAGCTTTATTAAATGATTCAGGCAGCATCTTATCTAGCAAGTAGAAGGGAGCTCTGAAGAGTTGTACAAAATGGAAGGTTTTTATAGGAAGGAGAGTGAGGCAAGAAAATTATTACAAAAAAAAAAAAAAAAAAAAGGATTGTTCCAGGCAAGGTCACTTTCCCTCAGGGGGGAGAGCGAGGAATCTTATACAGATTACCTTTGTAGGAGGGAGAGAGCCCGATGTCGGCACAGATCGGAAAATTCCTTACTGACTAGTTAAGACTACATTTCTGGGGAAGGTTGAAACTACAGTTAGATTTAGATATTAAGCCCTGGTTTGGGGACTCTGCCTAAGTGACTCCATTTGGGATCTGTGATTTTCTTTTTAACAGAGGAGTGGACAGTTTACAAGGCTTAAAAGGTGAGAATGATCCACCCACGCAATAGAGAAAAGGAAGAAAATTCCAGAGTGAATAGGTTGTGCAAAGGCCTAGAGGCAGGAAAGAGCTTGGCATTTGAGTGTTCAAGAACCTAGGAAAAGACCAGTGTTGCTGGAATATATTCGGAAAGAACAGGTGATGAGTCTGGAGAGATGGGCAGGGACCAGATCACGTGGTTAGGTTAATGCAGCAGCAGAAGCAGGTGATGGTGGTTTGGATTAAGATGGTGGCAGAATATAAGGGAGGGAAAGTAGATGATGGTTTTTAGATATGGAAATAGACCCAAGGACACACTGATGAGTATAATGTGGGATCTGAGGGAAAAATAAATGAAAGATGACTCCTAGGTATTTGACCTGACTTAACTGGTTGGAGAGTAGTACCATTTGGTGAGATGAAGAAAATTGTAAGAAAAGAATGTGATGTCTGTCAGATCGGATGGCGGCCCCCAAATGTGGGGAGATAATCGCATAGAAGCCGGTGGCGCAGTGCAGGTGGTGAAAGGATTCATCCAAGGCAGAACAAAGGAGATAGAAGTTTATTGAATACACCTCAAGGGAGCAGTGGGCAGGACAGCAAAGGAGAGACCATCTGCGTCAAGGGAGTGGGGGTTGGGGGGCCATTTTTATTTTTTTTTTAAATTTTTTTTCAACGTTTATTTATTTTTGGGACAGAGAGAGACAGAGCATGAACGGGGGAGGGGCAGAGAGAGAGGGAGACACAGAACCTGAAGCAGGCTCCAGGCTCTGAGCCATCAGCCCAGAGCCCGACGCGGGGCTCGAACTCACGGACCGCAAGATCGTGACCTGGCTGAAGTCCGACGCCTAACCGACTGCGCCACCCAGGCGCCCCAGGGGGGGGGGCTATTTTTAAAGGGAGAAGATGAGGAGGTGTGGCTTCGAATGGAATTTCCCCTTTTTTGGAAACTGGTCCATTGGTCTGTTAGGGCCTACGGATATTTTGAGGTGGGTCACCTGACGGGCCTGTCTGTATTCAGCCAGGTGGTCACTGTGCGCCTTTTTGCCTTGCTCTACGTTCCATTGCTCAAGACTGTTGTCTAAAAGCAGCTTCTACAAAGCAGTTTGAGAGGAAACTAAGAATTCAACTTTTTTACCTTTTTTACTTGAGATGTCTGTGAAATAGTTGGCTCTCTGGTAAGCTGTTGAGATGTGGAAATCTGGATCTTGCAGATATTATATGTACCTTATAAATTTCTTGAACACTAGAGCCTGTCTTTTGTATCTGTAACTGTCCCCTTTCCCATCCCTAGAATAGTACTGCATGTATCATAAATTCATTAGACAGACTGTGTTGTACTAAGATATTCTCGGGTAGTGTTTTGAGTTTTTTGTTGTTGTTTTGGGTTTTTTCTTTTAAGTAGGCCCCATACCCAGTGTGGAACTTGAACTTGGTGTCCTGAGATTAAGAGTTGCATGCGTGGGGTGCCTGAGTGGCTCGTCGGTGAGCATTGGCTCAGATCATAATCTCACAGTTTGTGAATTCAAGACCTGCCTCAGGCTCGCTGCTGTCAGCACAGAGCCTGCTTCAGATCCTGTCTCCCTTGTTCTCTGTCCCTCCCCAACTCAAGCGTGCTATCAAAAATAAACATTAAAAAAAAAAAAGTTGTATGCTCTATGGACTGAGCCAGCCAGCCGCCCCTCTTGGGTAGTATTTTAAAAGTATTTTGGGGGCTCCTGGGTGGCTCAGTCAGTTGAGCGTCTGACTTCGGCTCACGTCATGATCTCACAGTTCGTGGGTTCGAGCCCTGTGTCAGGCTCTGTGCTGACAGCCTCGGAGCCTGGAGCCTGCTTCTGATTCTGTGTCTCCCTCTCTCTTTGCCCCTTCCCTGCTCATGCTCTGCCTCTCTGTCTCTCAAAAATAAATAAATGTTAAAAAAAAAATTAAAAGTATTTTTCACTGGGGCTCCTGAGTGGCCCAGTTAGGTAAGCAGCCAACTCTTGATTTTGGCTCAGGTCCTGATCTCACAGTTCCTGAGTTGGAGCCCCATATCAGGCTCTCTACTGACAGCACTGAACCTGCTTGGCATTCTCTCTCTCTCTCTCTCTCTCTCTCTCTCTCTCTCTCTCTCTCTCAAAATAAATAAATAAATCAACTTAAAAAATTAATAAAAGTATTTTTCACCAATACTTCTCCAAACAAAAGAGGTTTTCTTTCTTTGTTTTTTGTTTAATTTTCCGTCTCCTGCCTTCTCTTATCCCTTTCTAGAATTTTCATGTTACTGTCAGTAAATCATTTCTCAAGGATTTGTTATGACTACTTTTAGAAAAATTAGACAATGTACCCTTGGGGGTGACCTTTAGATAGTTTTAAGTAAACAGCTCAAAATAGCCACCCTTCCCATAGGTGAGGCCTCTTGGCCTATATAGTATGAAACAGGAAATCTGAGAGCAGCAAAGTGACAGTTTTCTTGCAAAGCAAGAACAGTTTGGGGAGTATGGAAGCTGCCCCATGATGGGCCTCTTTGACATGAAGATTCTTTTGAGTTAAAAAACAATCAAAATCTAGCAGATTCAGGAAAAGCTTTGTACTTCCTCTACCCACTTCTCCTTAGTTCAGGATGACATATACAGTATACCTCATTTTGCTTGACTGTCTTTGGAATTTCCATGTCTGTGTGGATTCCTGTACGTATGCGTGTATTAAATTTGATTTCTTGTTAACCAGTCTCATGTCAATTTGATTCTTAGTCTAGGTAAAAGGACCTTGAATGAGACAGGAATTTGTGTCCCCAGCAATATTAAACACTTAATTAAATTTTTCTCCAGGATCTAACATTTAATAAGAATTACTGTAGGGGCACCTGGGTGACTCAGTCAGTTAAGCATCTGACTTCGGCTGAGGTCATGATCTTGAGGTTTGTGAGCATGAGTCCTGCTTTGGGCTCTGCTCTCAGCGCAGAGCCCACTTCGGATCCTCTGTCTCCCTCTCTCTCTGCCCCTTGTATGCTTGTGTGCTCTTTCTCTCTCAAAAATACATAAACATGTTTAAAAAAATTATTCTGATTTTCTAGGTTAGCCCAGAGGAGAAAAAAAAGTATGTTAGTGTGTGTGTGCATGTAGTGGCTAGGGGCATGGTTTTTCATATTAAGCTGCTTTCTAGGAAATTGATAGTGAAGGAGATAAGCTGAAGGGTCCCCAGATAATAGATTAGAGCAAAGATTTACAAAGTAATATGAAAGATACTGTAATGCTCTCAGGCTTTACGATTTAACTATAACCATGTTAATCACAAGTGTTGTTCACTATCCTATGGCCTCAGTGGCTAGCCAGTGATTTTCAAGCCTAGGCAGCATAAACATGATCTGAGAACTTGTGAGACATACAAATTCTCTGGTCCTCCTCCCAGATTTACTGAGTCAAACTCAAATTGGGTCCCAGAAGTCCATTTTATTAGGCCTTCTAGGTGATTTTGAGGCACACTAAAGTTTGAGAACCACTTGGCTAGTATGAAAATGGATGGTAATCAATGATTTATGTATCTGGGCCCATTGTCAAAACCATCTCTCGTGTGAAAAAGATTCATCAGCTGTATTAGCCTGATTCCATTAAAATATTTGATTCACGTAATGCCCCCTCTTCAAGCAACTTTCTCTTTATAATTTGGCTTGACATACAGTTATACCCAAAAGAAAATACGGGCTTAAGATGTGCCCCCTGTGATTATAATTTTTCATGGCAAATTAGTAAAGCACGTTTGGATATGGTTTATATTCTCATATAGCTTGACTAGAAAGAAAGAAAGCAGGTATTCCAGAGCATTTTTATAAAGTTTCTTTATTTATTTTGAGAGAGAGAGAGAGTGCAAGCACACACGCAAATATAAGGGGGAGGGGCAGAGAGAGGGAGAGAGAGGGGATCCAAGCAGGCTCTGAATTGCCAGCACGGAGCCCAACTCAGGGCTCAAGGCAACGAACCACAAGATCATGACCTGAGCTGAAACCAGGAGTCAGATTCTCAATAGATGAACCACCCAGGCACCCCTCCTTGTTTCTACTTTTATGTATGAGAGATTGAGAGGACCCAAGATTTGCTTTATATGTTATTGCTGAGTTCCCTACCTAGTGTTTTTTATATTTATTGGTTTTTAAAAGTATAAATGTAATGCATTTCAAAATACCTTTTCTTTTTTTTTTTAAGTTTATTTTCAGAGAGAGAGCATGCAAGTGCACATGAGTGGCAGATGGGCTAGTGAGAATCCCAAGCAGGTTCTACACTGTTAACTGTGGAGCCCAGTGTGGGGCTTGATCCCACTAACCATGATGTCATGACCTGAGCCAAAATCAAGAGTCGGCCACTTTACTACTGATTGATGCACCCAGGTGCCCCCAAAATACTTTTCAAACAAAGATTATGTGTTTGCCTATTTTCCTTTCTCCCCACTCCTCCAAGCTAAGACTAGAAAAGTCTCCTTGTTATATTTTCTCATAGCATTATGTACTTTTTTTTTTTTAAGAGAAGGAGCATGTGAGCAGGGGAGAGAGAGAGAGAGAGAGTAAGAAAATCCCAAGCAGGCTTCATGTTCAGTGAGGAGGACAATGCAGGGCTTGAACCTACAGCCCTGGGATCATGACCTAAGCCGACATCAAGAGTCAGATGCTTAACCAAGTGACCCAGGAGCCCCTAGTTTTTTTTTTATAGAGTTTACTATGTTAAAATTCAGTTAAATTTTTTATGTGATTATTGTCTGTTTTGCCCATCACTTATATTATCCCCAGTACCTGGTATTTAGCAGCTGCACAATAAAAAATTGACAATATGTATTGGAATATGGTTTTCTGGCTGTGCTGGAGCTGAAAGAACTGTAACGCTATATCACCATCCTTATCAAAAGCAAGAGGTACTAAATATGAAATTGTTCCCAAGTCTATCATAAGGTTTCATAACTTTAGTATATATTTATTACTGATGCTTCATTCAGTTCTCCGTCAAACATGAATTTACCACACTACAAGCCAAACAGTAGAGAGCTAAAACCAACTAGATAACAAGTGTCCTGAAGGAAATACTATAAAAACAGCAAAAGGAATAACTAACAGTGACTGCCTGAAAGATCTTAATGCATTTTTGTCCACCAGACAATTAATGAGAAGCCTTCTTTCCATTTCTGAAGTTTACCAGGTGAAACATAAATAGTAAAAATAGTTTAATGACCTTTTTCATTTTGCCAGTAATTTGTAAATACTGTAGTTTTTTAGACATACTTATTTGATCCACTAGAGGGCAATAAACTCTTACATAAATATAATTTAATCAATTTTACTTTTAAAATCTAGCAATTAGTGCTTGCACAGTGAATTTAGAAATAACCCAAATATTTCTGCTTGTGTTTTTCATTTGTTGGTGAGCTGTCTGCCCAATTAGACAGTAAACATCTTTTCATTAATAGCACAGTGTCCTAGTTAGTTATCTTTTAAGGTTTATTCTATTTCCTAAGGTTTGAATAACAGTTTGTCTAAGAATATGATCTGATGAATGCCTATATAGTTGTGGTACAATATTTTGTTTTACTTTTTTGTGAGAGAAAGAATCTTTTTCTTTTTTTTTTTTTAAGTTTATTTATTTTGAAAAAGAGCAAGCATGAGCAGGGGAGGAGCAGAGAAAGAGGTAGATAAAATCCCAAGCAGGCCCTGCACTATCAGCACTGAGTCCAATATGGGGCTTGAACTCATGAATCATGAGGTCATGACCTGAGCTGAAGTTGGACACTTCACCAACTGAGCCACCCAGCGAACCCAGAGAATCTTTTTTTATGTCTAGAATTTTTTTGAGGGAGAGCGTGAGCGAGGGAGGGGCAAAGGTAGAGGGAGAGAATCTTAAGCAAGCCCCACACCCATTGCAGAGCTCGATCTTACCATGAGGTAGTGACCTGAACCAAAATCGAGTCAGACCCTTAATTGACTGAGCCACCTAAGTGCCCCTAAAATTCTATTTTAGAGCCCTAAAGAAGATAGTCTCTGCTCATAATTTGACCACAATTAAGGGGGAACAATGGAAATGAAGATATAATGTGGATGATTAAAATACGTTTTAAATAAGGTATTATATGTGAAACTATTCTGTGCACTCTCTATATAAATATAAGATTATTTTGTGATTTGGTAAAATTGTGTATTTAGTGGTATATGGCAAAACTGGCTTAGGTAAAGGAAAGCTAAACATCAAGAAGAAAGTTAACAGCTGAAGTTCAGATTGACAGTTTTTGAGCTTGGCCCTGGGGATATAATGAGATGGTCCCTCTAAGATCTTACACTGGTTTCCAGCAAAAAAACATTAAACAGGTAAGTTTACTATGATGTGGAAAAAAGTAGGGTCTTTAACCTGAGAAGCTTCCTGGAGATGAAAGCCCCTGAGAAGACTCTTAAAGAAGAATAAGCATTAGCCAGGAAAATGAAAGAACATTTTAGAGGGAAGAATGAAAAGAAGCAAAGGCAGAGAAATGTAAAACATATTGTAATAGGGAAATGTTGGAGGGTTGAGAAGAGAACAAGGGATGTGTTCTCTTTAAGCATAGATTACTGACACATAAATAACGAGAGAGAATCAAGGGAAAAGGTATTTGGGAGAATAAAACCAAATGGAAATGATTAGAGTAGACAAAGAAAACAGATGGTAGGACTATAGAAGTACAGTAGTATAAGATGCAGAAAAAAAAGAAAAGCCATCATCTTTTTGTTAAAAGAGGAAGCCTTTTGTATTTTTTAAGTTTATTTATTTGGAGGGTAGTGGGGCAGAGAGAGAATCCCAAGCAGGCTTCGTGCTGTCAGCACAGAGCCTGACGTGGGGCTTTATCCCACCAACCAAGAGATAATGACCTGAGCTGAAGTCAATAGTCAGAAGCTTAACCGGCTCAGACACCTAGGTGCTCCAGAGGAAGGCTTTTTAAATGGAGCTTTAAATGAAAAAGGAAATTCTGTTATATTGCATATACCTACTATCATGAAATTTTTTCTTAAATTGCAAAATTCTGCTTAGAGTTTTCTATTCAGAATATTGAGAGTATAATATATTCTGAGCCCTGGAGATATATAGTAGAACACAAGTTAGACTACATCCCTTTCTTCAAAGAACTTTCAGACTAGTAGGGGTAGAACAAACAAAAATAAGTAAGATAATATATGCATTTTCATGGTTGGATATATCACAAGCAGCATTAGTTCTATGAAGGAATAAAATGGGTGATGCCACAGAAGCTAAGAGGAAAGCTGGTGAGTCTACTTGAAATAATGTGGGGCTCTCTCAGGGGTAACATTAGAGTTACAGATTACTCTTCTCAGAAGCTTCTGGGAAGAGAAATTGGTGTGTTTGAGGAGCAGAAAAAAGGCGAGCACGGACTGAAGTGCAGCGATTAAGAGGGAGTGTGGTACAGGGTGAGGTCAAGGAGGTAAGGCTAAATGACCAAGAGCCTCATAGACCATTGTAAGGAACTGTGGCTTCAATCTAAATAGCATCATTTTAGGGGCGCCTGGGTGGCTCAGTCGGTTAAGCGGCCGACTTCGGCTCAGGTCACGATCTCGCGGTCCGTGAGTTCGAGCCCCGCATTGGGCTCTGTGCTGACAGCTCAGAGCCTGGAGCCTGTTTCAGATTCTGTGTCTCCCTCTCTCTCTGACCCTCCCCCGTTCATGCTCTGTCTCTCTCTGTCTCAAAAATAAATAAACGTTAAAAATAAATAAATAAATAAATAAATAGCATCATTTTAAGCAGGTAAGAGACAACATTTTTCAGGAGGGAGCTGTGCCTTTATCTCCCATAGCTCACAGATAGGTGTACCACCGTGTTACACTCTACCCCAAACTGGATTTTAGAGGGAAGATGCCTTTGCTGACTTACATTCTATCGTTTGTTGTGTTGGAAAGGAACTTGAGGTTAAGAGCACTAATTCAGTATTCTGTGACCTTTCTGCCTTCCCCTTGTAGCCCATTCACCTACTCTACTTTGCCCTTAGAGATTGCCTTGTGACCTAAGAGGACAACCAAATCTGGGACTACATATCTGCTTATGATAAAACCTTACTGCTCACGTTATCCTAAGGGTCCCAAAACAAGGATTAACAACAAAGAATTAGGATTAGATTTTTTCTTTTTTCTATGCTCCCTTTAATAACATAGGTCAGTGATTTATATAAATCCCTTTACGTTTCATCTTTTTATTTTTAAGTAGGCTCCATGCCCAATATGGGGCTCAAACTCATGACCCTGAGATCAAGAGTTGCATACTCTACTGACTGAGCCAGCCAGGCGCCCCTTTATGTTTCATCTTTGCAGGTTTTCATCTTACTGCCTAGATGGCAAGATTTTATTTTCACAGAAATATTTGATTGATAGAATCAGTATCACTTTGTTTGAATTTGCTGATGCCAGTCACAGAAACAGTTCCACCCATTTTCAGAAATTGAAACCTTTTGCCATATGTTTACAAATGAAAATTTATTGATGCAACTCTATCTTAAACATGCTTTGAATAAGCTAATCCGTTTAAAAAAATTTTTTTAAAGTTTATTTATTTTGAGAGAGAGAGAATCCCAAGCAGGCTCTGTGCTGTCAGTGTGGAGCCCGACACAGGGCTTGATTCCACGAACCACGAGAGCATGACTTGAGCCAAAATCAAGAGGCAGTCGCTCAACCGGCTGAGCCACCCAGGGGCCCCAAGCTAATCAATTTTTAAATTTTTGATAAACCAACATTTGAATTTTTAAAAAGAGGAGACCATTGCTATTTTACTGTTCTGCTTCTCTGAGTGTTTTATACAAGGATCTTAAAGTACTTTGTACTCTCTTGACCATGTAACATTTTTATTTTTCTGTTTGCAGAATCAGAATTATCTTTTTTTTTTTCATTAGGCTGTGTAAAATATATACACCGAAATCTAATAAGGCGATTTTTTTTTGAGCCAAAAAGAACCATTTACCAATTTAGAGTCTTTAAAAGAATCATGTAAGTTTCTTTAAGTTCCTTCCTATTAATTGAAGAAACAAGCTCTTATAGCTCTTTTAAATATGTGAAAAGGTCTAAATGATATCTTTCCTGGTTACTGGGATGCAGCATTTATTAAAAAACAGAATATTTGGGGCGCCTGGGTGGCGCAGTCGGTTAAGCGACTTCAGCCAGGTCACGATCTCGCGGTCCGTGAGTTCGAGCCCCGCGTCAGGCTCTGGGCTGATGGCTCAGAGCCTGGAGCCTGTTTCCGATTCTGTGTCTCCCTCTCTCTCTGCCCCTCCCCCGTTCATGCTCTGTCTCTCTCTGTCCCAAAAATAAATAAACGTTGAAAAAAAAAAAAATTAAAAAAAAAAAAAACCCAGAATATTTGTTTGAGCTACTTTGTTTTAAATCTTGTTTTCTTACTATTAATAGTTTTAATTAGGCAGAAAAATAAAATGAGTTTTCCAATACATTGGCACTTAACCACAAAAGCCATCTATCTATTTGCTTTACAGTGGAGGCTAAGTTGTTTTCCTCAGAGATGAATTATGTACATACAGTTAAAGATCTGCCAATCATCCCATGGCTATTTTGTTTTGTAGGACACAGTAAGAACACATGAATGGAGGGAGAAGATTTCTTCTTGCCTCAGTTCTTGCTCTCCAGAATTCCAGTTTTATCTATCCATCATGTCAGAAGTGCTTCTCTCGACTAATCCTGGTCTCCAAAAGGTAAAAATAAAGCCTGTGGCAGCGCCCTGGGTGGTTCAGTCTGTTAAGCGTCGACTCTTGACTTTGGCTCAGGTAATGATCTCACGGTTCATGATTTCAACCCCTGTGTCAGGCTCTGCACTGACAGCACGGAGCTTGCTTAGGATCCTCTCTTTTGCCCCCACCTCTGTCCCTTCCCTTCTGCTCTCTCTCTCTGTCTCAAAATAAATAAATAAACTTAAAAAAAAAAAAAGTAAAGTCTGTAAGCATGAGAGGAAATACATGTGTACACTATAGATTTCCTACGACTCAAGGGCAAGTAAGGTTTACATCCATCATACCAGAAACCATCCCAAAAGTGGAAAGGAAACTAACTGTGCTAGAGCATTTACAGAAAGGACTTGGTGAACCAGGACTATAGGTGAGAAGGGGACATGTGATCCGTTAGGGGAGCCAGAGCATTGGTCTTTAGGCTGGACAGAGAAGCAACAGTAGAGGGGGAGTTGCCAAGTTCAGATCTCTCTCAGGCCAGGTGGAGCAGTTAGTGTGTGTTTCTGTGTGTCTTTTCTGCCTTCAAAGCCCTGAACAAGATTCAAGCTACTCTTCCTTCCCCTTGGGCTTACTCTGAGGATGGTCTCTTGGAAGTTTTGGTTCCACGCAAACCAGGTGGTGCCTGATCACCTCCAGATCCTAGGCCCTACACATGGACCTGTACAAGAAGACCCATGGGAGGAGAAGGCACCTCTGGGAGCACCAAGGATACAACCAGGCCAGGAGGCACCAAGCATACAACTCCAGTCTAAGGAGACCCAGTTCCAGTGTGAATCTCAGGAGACTTGGCCTTTCCCAATGAGTGAAGATGACACACAGTCCAGGGACAAAGGATCACTGCCACAACCACTCATTACAAAGTAGAATCACAGGTGTTCTCAGAAAAACTCACCACTGGCACCTCTACTTTTGAAGCTACCTCTGAAGTTCAGAGCACTTTAGAGCAGCAACAGAAATCCCGAAGTGGAGAACGAGGTGGTCCCCTGTCCAGGAGAAATGCTTCAGGCAGATGATTTTCACTCATAAGAAAACTCCCACAGGGAAGACCGTAAATGTAGTGAATGTGGTAAAGTCTTCATTTATCACTCACATCGTATATCCACAAGACAATTCATTCTGGAGAAAAATGCTGTAAGTGTAGCAACACTAGGAAAACCTTCAACCGGAAGTCAAACCTCATTCAACATCAGAGAATTCATACAAGAGGAAACCCTATAAATGTAATGAGTGTAGGAAGTCCTTCCTGTGGAGTGCTCATCTTCTTTGGCATCGGAGGTTTCATTCAGGGGAGATGTTGAGAGACTAAGAGAAAAATTACCAGGTGTACCCTCAACTGCAAAGAAAAGACCCCCCCCCCCCCCCACCATTCTTGGAACCAGCCAGGGCGTGCCCGGTTGTGGTCTGACCTAAAGGCGGGAACCAATCAAGTTCTGCTGAGTGTTCAGATTTAAATGACAACCAATAACAGCTCTGTAACCGCGAAAAATCCCTAACTTGTTTGTGCCTGTCTATAAAAGAAGCTGTAAGATCCTTGCTCGTGACCTCTTAGCGTCACCAGTAACGAGTGCGCGGAGGTCCGAGTTCGAACCTGCAATAAACGACCCTTGCCGCTTGGCTTTGACTCTGGACTCTGGTAGTTTGTTCTTGGGGGTCTTAAGAATTTGGGCATATCAATGTCCTATGAGTGTAATGAGTGTAGGAAGACCTTCAGTCAGAATTCATATCTAAGTCAGTATCTGAGACTTCACAGTGGGAAAGAAACCTTTTTTATGTAAAAAATGTGGGAAAGCTTATAGGTGGAGTTCAGAGCTCCTTAATCGTCAGAGAATTCATTCCAGAGAAAAGCCTGCCCAATGTACTAAAGGTGAAAGTGCCTACAGACAGAATTGTACTTTTGTTTAATAAATTGTGGGACTATGGGGCGTCTGGGTGGCTCAGTGAGTTGAGTGTCTGATTCTTGATCTCGGCTTAGGTCATGATCTCACAGTTTGTGAGATCGAACCCTGCATCAGGCTCTGAGCTGACAGCTGCCCCTCCCCAGCTCACTAGCTCTCATTCTCTCTCTCTCTCTCAAAATAAGTAAATAAACATTAAAAAAAAAAATAAGTTATAGGACTAGATTACATAAAAGTTAGTTATAATAAGTTCTTTTGAAAAAATTCACCGTACCAGGACATAAGATTTTCTTGGATTGGTTCAAAGTAGAGGAGAAAAATAACTTCTTGAGAGTACATCTCAATCCTGATGAAAATTTAGTCCACTTCTGGAATATCCCTAGAAATAGGGTTTTTTTCTTTGTTTCCTTATTGTTTGTTTATTTTTGCATTATACCTAGATTATTTTTTGAAATAAATTCCTTGAGAACAGAGACTGTTAGAAATCTCTACCTTTCAGCAGCTTGAATGGTGCTTGACACATAATACTTCATTGTGGTCCTGAGATACAGGCCAATTATACCTGAGAGTCTAAGATTCTTTGATTTTTAAAGTACAAGTAAGGGTTAGGGTTGGAGTTTTTTAAGAACACTTTCTTTTCTGCATAGAGGATATATAGTAAGTACTTAGTAGTATGGAAGAATAGTATGCCAGCAATATTCTTTTTTTTTTTTTTTTTTTAATTTTTTTTTTTTCAACGTTCTTATATATTTTTGGGACAGAGAGAGAGCATGAACGGGGGAGGGGCAGAGAGAGAGGGAGACACAGAATCGGAAACAGGCTCCAGGCTCTGAGCCATCAGCCCAGAGCCTGATGCGGGGCTCGAACTCACGGACCGCGAGATCGTGACCTGGCTGAAGTCGGATGCTTAACCGACTGCGCCACCCAGGCGCCCCGCAATATTCTTTTTTTTAATTTTTTTTTAATGATTATTTATTTTTGAGAGAGAGAGAGTGAGTAGGGGAGGGGCAGAGAGAGGGAGATACAGAATCCGAAGCAAGCTCCAGGCTCAGCAGTCAGCACAGAGCTGGACAGGGGCCCTGAATCATAAGATCATGACCTGAGCGGAAGTCCGATGCTCCTGCTCAATCGACTGAGCCCCCAAGCGCCACCCCCCTCCGCCCCCAGCAATATTCTTAAATAGTCTGTCTAGTTAGCATTCAATGGAGAAAGATTAGCAGTTCCAACACCCATCTAGACTTTAAGGGATCTTTCCAGAAGATCCCCTTATCACTTGTTCTTTTATTGAGCCATTCTCTCAGGTATGCATTTATAAACTCAGAACAACCCCACTTGTGGTATTCAACATTAAATCCTCAGCATCCAGGCCAAGGTCTAGTTTATAACAAAAGCACAAAAACGTTTGTTGAATGAATGAATGACAATATGATAGTTTCTATAGGTACACTTTACGTATTGCAGTATGTTATGGTGATTAAAAAGCATAATTCTCTGGAGCCAAACTGCCTTTTCAGGAGCCAAACTCCCAACCCTGCCACTTGAAACTGTAGCCTTGGGCAAGTCACTTGAATTATCTGGGCCTCAAAATGGGGAAGGTAATATCTGCCTCATTGGGTTGTTATAAAGAATATAATGAGTTAAGATACATGAAATGCTTATTAGGACATTGTGTGCTACATAATCAGTAGTCTATACATGTGAAATATTTTTAAAACTGGTTTTAGGGTGTGTGTTTTTACCAAGTCATTTATTTTAAAGATAATCTGCCTCAGGGCACCTGGGTGGTTCAGTCAACTTTAGCTCAGGTCGTGATCTTGTGGTTCACAAGTTTGAGCCCCATGGTGGGCTCTGTGCTAACAGCTTGGCCTGGAGCCTGCTTTCAGTTCTTTGTCTCCCCCTCTCTCTGCCCCTCCCCTGTTTGCACTCTTTCTCAAAAATAAACAGTAAAAAAAATTTTTTTTAAAGGTAATCTGCCTCAAACATTTAGGTTGAACAGTAGTGCCATTGTTCCCTCTTGAGTCTGGTAATAATAATAGATTAACAAACATTTACCATACACGTAAGTACTTTGCTAGGAGCTTTGTAAGCATTATATTTTTTAATACACCAGCCCTATGAGGTGATGCTATTGTTAATGCCAGCCTTCAGAGAAGAAAAATTAAAGTTTAGAAAAGTTAAATAACTTGCCCCAAATAACACAGCTATCTAGTTAGTGGCAGAAACATATTCAAGCCTAAACAACATGACTACTGGCTATATTCCTAATTACCAAGTTACCTTCAAATTAGCAGTGGAATATGTATCCAGAATGACATCACTGACCCCCTTCCAGAGCTTAAGATGCCCTGGTAAGGGAGCTCTGACTGAACTGTTTTGGTACATAAAACCCACAGCAATTGTCCTTGCATGTAGAACTATAGTCCACAGAAATATAACCTATTGTCTATATATTATATTGACATTATATAAAAAATACATCCCTGTGATTTCCAGTGTGTATCTTTTCTACTGTTACTTCTGCTTCCCTTTTTTCTTACTTGGAATCATTTGTAAGCCAACACAGGAAACAAATTCCTCACCCTCTTGGGGCACCTGGATGACTGAGTTGGTTGAGCATCCAACTCTTGATTTTGGCTCAGGTCATGATCCCAGGGTCATGGGACCCTGCCCCCTGATTGGCTCCATGCTGAACATGGAGCCTGCTTAAAATTCTTTCTCTCCCTCTGCCCTGCTTCCACATTCAGAAAGAAAGAAAGAGAGAGAAAGGAAGAAGGGAGGGAGGGAGGGAGGGAGGAAGGAAGGAAGGAAGGAAGGAAGGAAGGAAGGAAGGTTTCTCTCATTTCCCCACGGTTACAGAAGAGCAAATTTATGACAGAAGAATTCTATACTCTAGCCTTTACACATTTTAGAGACAATGAAGAGCAAAAGGTCTGCTCCCTAAGAATTTTATTGAACGTCAAATCTTTAGCAACAGCAAACAAAATAGGTGTTTGTGTCCTATGGAGTTAACTTTTTTCTTTTTTTAACCTTCAAAATTAGAGGAGTGATGATTTTCAAATTGCATTCTCCATGTAGGAGGTGCTTCTAGAGGGAAGTAGGAATTAGAGAAGCAGTAGTGGCCAGGGTTGACTAGTAGGTAGGCTCTAGGGCCCCCACTTTAGTTTGTAAACTGCAAAATGCTGATGCATATTTTTCTAAGATTTACTAATAGTTTTACATTAGACCCAAATGCATTATTAATACATAAGGGTAAGGTTAGATGAATGGATTGGCACAGAGCCATTTTCAGTGTGGCAAAAAGATAATAATTAGCACAGATCTAGTGATTATGAATCAGTAACTTCTTATAGAAAGTATTAACCTCTGTTCAAAATAGTCACCTTGTGAACTGTGGATTTTAAGCTCCCCCTAGTGGCTATCTGGCAACCATCAATTATACAACCTCTAACATTATTTTCTATTTGCATTTTACCATTCATTTTGAAGCCAGATCATTAGGGACACGAGACAAAAATAAAGTCCTAGGATTAACAACTACCATAAGATGTACTAAGGGGTTATTTTGCTAAATTTAAGAACCTGAAAGATGGCTATCACAGTTGTAAGACCTTGCAAACAACTAGAAAGGAGGGAAACACTAAGTAGAGTTGACAGTAATCATCACAGTATTTAATATAACTATGAGGAAGAAGCAGACCAATAGTTATTAATTTGGCAAGATCTGCACTAGGTCCTTTCTTTACTTTCTTTTCTTAGATTTTGTCTCATTTTATTCTTCAACCCCATTTTTACAGATTAGAAAATCAAGGTTTTAAGGGATTTAGTAACTATCCCAAGACCTGACTGCTAGTACATAATAGTAGAGTTACAGTTGACCATGGAACTAGGTACTTTGTGTATCAAGATTTTTTAAATATTTCAAGATTATTCATTATTCTCTTCACAGGTACTGTTTTCTTAATAAAAGATAGACGTTAAACATCAGGTATTCTGTTGGTGTGGTGTTCACTTCATTAATGTTTACTTTGCCTCCCAATTCTAGACTGTTTATTATATGCCTCGATTTGTTAATGATAATTTACCCAGTAAGAAAATCTATCTGTTCCTCCCTTCCTCCTTTCCCTCTCACTCTCTCCCTCTTTTTCCACTTTCTCCTCTCACACAGTTTTTCTTCAGGTTTCTATTAATTTGGTGCTACTTAAATCGTAAAAGTAGTTGTTATGAATAGAGATTCAAAAGATGTTGGTTGAAATTGTTTAAGAAGGATATAAGTTATATAAGTACATTTGTACACACAATATTATTTTTAATCTTTTCCAGATTTGTTTCCTGTAATATAAAAAAAAATTAATGAACATCTCTATCCTTTTTTATTTCCTCCACTCTTTCAGGTCTAATTGTCCAAAATGTGGCTCCACTGGTAAAGCTGAAAATGCCAGTTACAGATATAAACTTTCCTTAAAAGTTGCAGAATCAAGCAAATTGTTTGGCATTACTGTATTTGGGAGCTGCTTAGATGCATTTTTTGGTCTTACAGCCACTGCTTTGCACAGGTAAGAATATTTAAAGCGTTTTTTTTTTTTTTTTTCCTAGCTACTCATTTAGTATACCAATAGAATTTGAAGATACATGTTTTTAAAATAGTATGCATTTAGTCAAAATATGATAGCTTGACCTCAGATCATCAGTTCCTTTAAAAGATAATCAAAGAAATAGAAAGGTATTTATTTTCTGATTACACATTGTGATGTTAAACTAGGCTCCTTTTAGTTAGACCAACTGAACTGTAGCTAAAATATTAATTTACAATAGTCCAATCCAGATTGGAGAAATACGGAATAAGAAAGTAAAATTGTTTCAAACCATTTCAAACTATTGAAGTGGCTAAAGTCCCTTGAGGTTGAAGAAGCTATTGAGGGAATATTTGCATATCAGAGGTAGAAATGTTGTTGTTCCTCTCACTTACCTTGTGTCTTCATCTGCATAATTTGACCTAATAAGATGTCCTGAGACGTATGAAAGATATATATAAGCAATTAAAACTTTTTCTTCCCTTCAGTCTTCCACCCTCCTCCCCCAATCCCCTGACAGAAGAAATCTCTATTTCCTTATAGTTGAGAACAAACTGCATTGCCAGGGAAGAGAAAAGAATTGCCTCTGCTTTGAGGACAAGGGCTAGAGATTCCATTACTACTCCTACAGCCACTTTAGGAATAAATACTGGGCCTGATTACTAGGAAGGCATCTACTTTATAATACACTTGATAGTTTTTGGCTTTCTAGGCTATGGGACACTAGAGAGGGAGCAAAATACCATATTTTTAAAGACACTTTTTTCCTACATGTAACTGAAAAGGTTATACTGCATTTTCAAACTAATTGTATTTTCTTTATAGCAAGTTAAAATTTTAAATTTTTTCTCTTCATGTTTTTAATTTTCTTTCCAATCAAGGTACATTCAGGACCATAATGAAACTTCAGAAACACTGGACAGTGATGCAATTCAGAACCTATTAACTAAAGCAGTTGAAATTTGCTTCATTGGACAAAGCTTTATTTTTGGAGTGACGGTAATTGAAACTAGCTTTCTTTTTAGTATTCCTTTAACATTTCCATTGTAATAAATGATTTGACTTTTCTGAGTAGTTTTTAGGAGTCATAAATGTGAGAGTCTATAACATTTTAAATGTATAAAAAATAGGTTATACATGATCTGTTAAAACACCAATGTGACAACTCCCCCTTTCAAAAGTCAGAAGAGCCCAGTTCAAAGATTTCAGAGCTTTAAAAATCCAAATTTATTTTAAATTCAGAATACATAATTTTGTTTTGATATTCGGTGTTTATTTCATCTCCAAATTTTGTTTAAATTCTGTAGTAAAATTTGTATCAACTCTTTAGCTTTTTGATTCTATCAGCTGTAAAAGAAGGAGGGAACGAACATGGAAAGCAAAGCGTCTGAGTATTGGTTACTTTAAGGATAAGTGGGAAGGATGGCCTTAAAGAATTACAAAAGTGATGTAGAAGTTACAAGAATATACTGACTCTAAAGGAATAATCGTTTTCTGTCTCCTCTAAGCTAAAAGAAACAAATGGAAATTTTGCCCACACTGGATTCAGGGTTTCACAAGTGGGAATAGAGCATTCCATAGCTGCAGTGAGAAAAACTCAAAGCAGTAAATTAGGAGCTACAGAGCTTTATTTTTTCTGTCAAAGTCTTAGATGGTTCTTGTTCTTTTTCTTATTTTTTTTTATTAAAGTTTATTTATCTTGGCGGGGTTAGGGGCAGGGAGGAAGGGACATAAGTGAGGGAGGGGCAGAGAGAGAGAATCCCACGCAGGCTCTGCATTGTCAGTGCAGAGATGATGTGGGGCTCAAATTCACGAACTGTGAGATCGTTAACCAAAATCAAAAGTCAGGCTCTAAACCAACTGCACCACCAAGCGCCTCTCTTCTTCTTCCTTTTTTTTTTTTTTTTTTTCTTCTTTATGAGCGGGAACACTTCCTTAAACATTCAAAGTTTATGGACACTAATGAGAAATATAATAGTAGGCACTATTTATTGAGCAACTACTATTTACTAAGCACTATAGTTTTCCAAGTATTATTGATAATACAGTAGTCCTGCATATTTATCCTCAATTTATACATGAGAAAACTAAGATTCAGACAAGTTAAATAATTTGTCCTAAGCCCAACCCTAGTAAATGTTAGAACCAGTCTCTTTACTCCAAGGTTTATTTCTATTACTTATGCTTCTCTACCTATAACACTACAGAAATTAAAACTATAGGAGTAGGAGATGTAATTGTGTCTGTTTTAATCTGTTAAGTCCCTGTTTCACCTTTGAGTCAAAGGAAAAAATGTGTATTCTCATTTAACTTCATTTACTTTGACAGAATTTTGGAAACCAACATGGACGAGGTTCAGATTCCAGTAACTTCTTAAAGCAACGTTCTGACCACAGGAGAGAAGTAAGAGCACTAATAGCTTGCCAGATTGTTCTACCAGACCCAGGTGTTGCAGGCTTCACTGTCATTGACTACTTCCATCAGCTTTTGCAGCTTTCTCATTTCAGGAAACTTCATGATGGCTCCCAGGCACCAAATAGCCACTTACTTGCTTTAGAACACACAAATAGTGATCTTAGCAGCATATGTGGCCCTGACAGCAGTTCTGGTTTCTTCAAGTCCCATGGCAGAGATAGTTTTTCAAGATTCTGGCAGGCATCACTTGAACTCACTTACACACTTTCACACCTAACAGGTGATGATTTTTCAGCTTCAGAACAAAGCAAGGCCATTGGTACTCTTCACCAGAACAGAAAGTGCATCTCTTTTTCCGAGGCCACTGGTTCCCATAGCTGCCATGATGCCTTTCAGGGTTCTTGGAGCCTTGTTTCATACATGGATAAAAAGAGTACAGCCCAGAAGTTGGATGAAGAACTTGTCTTGCAAGCTTATCAGCCCAGTGTAGTCCATAGCAGTCATGAAATCGGAATTGTTGACTCTAACTTTTTCCCTTTAAAAATGCGAGAGCTCCTGGAGTCAAATAATAAAAAATCCTTCCACAGCGCAGTGGAAATTAAAAATCAATATTCCCAGCATGAGCTAACATGTGACCAGTATCTTGATTTAGATAACCCCCCTAGTCTTCAGAAGAGATCTACATGTTGTACACCTTCATCACTCAGACTTGAAGAAATAGCTAGTGGTTCCCAGGACTGTGACACTGAGATTTGGGATGATCTGCCATTCTCTGAAAGCCTGAACGAGTTCCTGGCAGTTATTGAAAGTGAAATTGCTACAACTCAGACACATGCCAGTAATAGGAAATGTCATCTAGATGATATCGATAGATTACAGGCAGACCACGTCAGGTTATCTGTGGCTTCCCAGAGAACTGGAGCCTTGCATACACCACCTGTAGCTTTAAGATCATCACAAGCAACAGTCAAGGCAAGCTGTAGCAAAGATAACTTCTTTTCCAACTGTGAATCAAATTCAAGTCCTTGTGTTCAAAAGGAGTCACAGTTAAATAACACAGCAGAGGTTGTCTCTATAAATAGTAATGGAAGTGATATTTCTGAATATTTTCCATCAAATGCTTATCTCTCAGCTCTGTTTCCATCTTCAAAAAGTTTAGGAACAACAGTTACTCTGAAGTCTACCAGAATTCCACTACATAGGGCTGAAATTTCACTTAAGCTCACTACTTCAGAGAGTGACCATTCTTGTCTCAGTAGCAAATACTTCAATAGGTGTGGAGAAAAATCACTTTCAGAAATGAGTGAAAAGTTGGTAGCTTTGCGTTCTAGGAGATATAATGATGTTTCTGAGCTTTGTAACTTAGAAAATAAACAACATTATAGATGGCCAAAGAACCAAGATGACAGTTTTGCAATTTGCAGGAAACTTACGTATCCTTCAGAAGCTCTTGGCTGTAGTCCAGATTCAACTACAATTACACTGAAAGAAATGCCTGGTAGACATATCAATAATAACTTAACACAGAACTATTCTACTGGTCACGAAGGTAGCTACGATGCTTCTGCTGATCTCTTTGATGATAGTGCTAAAGAAATGGACATCACAACAGAAATTACGAAAAAGTCACAGCATATTTTGTTACAGTGGGGAAAATCTTTGGCAGAAAATCATCATATAGAATCTGATTTTCTAATGAGATCACTCCCTGAGAATTCCAGCCAGTTTTCACAAAAATTGTCTTTGCAAAGTATGTCTGCCACTCTATGTCCAAGAACATACTCTTCTCCACCTCATTGTCAGTCAGATTCAGAATATGATTTCGTAGATAGCCAAGACTTTGTTCCATGTTCACAGTCAACTCCAGTTGCAGGATTCCACCAAACAAGAATTCATGGGATGAAAGGAGCTTTCAAAAACTTACCTGACCTTTATTTGGATCTTGATGGTAACTATAAAAAAAGAAAGATTTCCTCTGAAAATGATGCACAGCAAGCCACCCCTAGCTGTCCAAACAATGTAAGGACGCCGAGCGAGAAATCCAGAAGCCCTGTTATATCTGGTATTCCACAACCAAAGGTTTTCAACAATAGTCCTTTTGCTGAGTGTCTTGAAACTGAAGATGAATGGGTCCCTCCTACCACTAAAAAAGTATTTCCTTCAGAAATGCTTGGATTCCAAGCCTTGAGTCTAAGGAAATGCTCTGCTGCCTGTGATTCTCCTGATCGAAAAGAACCACCGAGAAAGAAACTGAAATGTGTCAAACGAAGAATTGAAAAATGTTTAATTAAAAAGGAGTTAAAGAACATGTTTACAGCAGGAGTAACAAAACAGAAAACTCTTAACACAAGTTCAGACTGGTTTTGCAAAGAGTCAGTTTTGGGACTTGATTCTTGTTCAGAAGTCAAATGTTGCCTTCCGTTTTCAAAAAATTGGCCACCTTCTGTGCCTGAGACTAAAAGCAGTTGGTCTCCTGAATTATTTTCATAAGTCACCTGAACCTAATTGCTAAACTTTTAAAAGTAAATCTGTTTGGAAACTTGGCTCCCGTGGTATGGAAGGCAATCTTGCCATTTTAAGAACTTGAACAGAGGCAAATAGTAAATAGGTATCGTCGTGCTTTCTAAAACATAAACCCTTTGTTTGGGCGCATGGGTGTTGCAGTCGGTTAAATGTCTGACTCTCTTGATTTCGACCAGGGTCATGGTCTCATGTTTTGTGAGTTCCAGCCCCACACTGGGCTCTTTGCTGAGGGTGCAGAGCCTGCTTGGGATTCTCTGTCTCCCTCTCTCCCTGCCCCTCCTGTGCGCACGTGTGCTCTCTTTGTCAAAAATAAATAAACTTAAAAAAATAAAAATAAAAAATAAAGCCATTGTTTTTTCCAGCATACATTTGTTCAAACACTTTGGCACTTTATCTTATATTGTTGATTGTCCTTTAGTAACACTGTTAATTTTGCTTATTAAAAGTATTTGTTAAAATCACATGTATATTTAGAAATAAAGCTTTTGCAAACCAAAACTTAAAGTCTTGATTGGTCTGTTCATCTCAGAAAATGCCTGCTATATGTTAGGGCCAACTACTGTGCTGAGTTTGTGATACAAAGCTACCAGATCAGTAATCTCAAAAGATTTTAGTCTGCTGGATAAGACAGACATATAACACAATTTCAGGGCAATGCAGTAAATGCAGTGATAGAGGTTTTTAATGGGTACTAAAACATTTATGTTGCTATGGGAGTGTG
Organism: Felis catus; assembly: GCF_018350175.1. Lineage (NCBI taxonomy): Eukaryota > Metazoa > Chordata > Mammalia > Carnivora > Felidae > Felis > Felis catus. The sequence goes on along the minus strand of NC_058377.1, from coordinate 49,626,134 downwards.
GTACAGAATTAATTTAACCCAGCAACATTTATGGGCTGGGGATAAGAAAGGTCAATAAAAACCTACTATTTACAGTTAAATGTGAAACTGTCATTATTTTATTTAGTAACTATTTATTGAATGGTCACTACATATCAGGCACTGGGCTAGGTGCTAGGAACTCAAAAATGAAAGTCAAGCCTGTTCCCTCAAGAAACTCAAGGTCTAGTAAAATAAACAATTAGTAAGCATCTGGTAAGTCCTATGATAGGAGATAACCTTGAAAAGCTTAGAGGAGCAAAAATGAGTAGTTTCTAGACTATCCTTAGCAGCACCTTAGCTGTACCCTGTGAAATCTTTTACATATGTCCGGTCAGCTTCCTTTGCTGTTTGTCACAGTGGCCATTCCAAATCTTCACTCTTAATACCTCCAACCCACACTACTCTCCTCACCTCATACATCATGGGGAAGATTGAGCTCATTTGGTATTCCCTCAACTTCCCACACCCATAGCTACCCACTTGTCCATATCTGTACTCTTCCACAGCTTCTTTAATCTCAGAAAATGATACACACCTTCCGTTTAGTGCTCATCTTTCTAGTTGGGTTGTTGATTATTATACCCATCATTGCCTTGTCACTACTGGCTTTTTGGATCTCCCCCCACCCAACTTTTATTTTGAAAATATATAAACACAGAATTTGGAAGAATAGTAAAATCATTTTTAAGATTTTGCCTTTTGTGTATGCGTATTTGTTTTTATTGTGTCTGAATGGATACATATAGTTGTTTTTGCTGAACCATTTGAAGATAAGCTGCAGATAGGACATTTCACTCCCAAATACTTCAACCTGAGTTTCCTTAGAGTAAGTGTTTTTCTTCTACAGAATTGCAGTATCATTATCATGCCAAAGAAAAATAACAGCAATTGTCCAAATATCATGTAATATTCAGTGCATAATCAAATTTTTCTACTTGTCCCTAAATTACCTTATAATTGTTGATGATGTTTAACCAGGAATTCATTAAGTTTCATTCATGGTGTTTCATTATGTTTCTTGTCTCTTCTAGAACTTTACCTCTTATTTTTCAACACTGGCTCTTTGAAGAAATCAGACCATTGTTTTGTAGAACATCCCACAGTTAAGATTTGTATGTTTGCTTCTTTATAGTAACGGTACCTTATTTCTATGTCCCCAACTATTTCCTGTAAAAAAGTCCTGAAGACTTGATTAGATTCAGGGTTTTGGCAGAGACACTTCATGGGTTATATTATGTACTTCATATTGAATTCTCATTAAGAGACAATGTCAAGCTGTCTATTGGTGATGCTAAATTAGATTGCTTGGTTCAGTTGTGCCTACCAGATCTCACTTTTGTAAAAGTACTTTTGTTACTCAATTGCACTCATTATTCTTTTTGATATTCTTGCTATAATAGTCCTTGCTACCTCCCTGCTAAGTACTGTTGTTCATAACCAGGGTCCTTTAAAAAATAGGGTCAGGGTGCCTGGGTCGGTTAAGCGTCCGACGGGCTCAGGTTATGATCTTGTGGTCCGAGAGTTCAAGCCCTGTGTTGGGCCCTGTGCTGACAGTTCCGAGTCTGGAGCCTGCTTCGGATTCTGTGTCTCCAATTCTCTCTGCCCCTCTCCTGCTCATGCTCTGTCTCTGTCACTCTCAAAAATGAGTAAATGTTAAAAAAAAAAAATGGTCACGGTCAACTTTCTCACCACTCACTGTTCAACCTGCTGCAATCTGTCTCTTCCAAATCCAATGGATTTGTCTTTTGTTTTGTTTTGTTTTTTGAGAATCCCAAAGCAGTGAGTGTCAGACACTCAACCGTCAGAGCCACCCAGGTGCCCCAGACTTGTCATTTCTTATTTTATGTGATCTCTGCATTTCCCCCTTTTCCAAGTTACCATTCTCATCGTTTCTGGTTTTGCCTAGTTTCTGCTCCTCTTTGATTGGGGCTACCTCCAGGGCAGATCTTTTTTTGCAGGGCCCTTGTCTATAAACAGTTTGATTTTAAAATGTATTATGAAATTCATGGGCCCACATAAGGTAATGTGGTTTGTCAATAAAGATTTAGAACACTGAATAGAAAAGGTACACGCTTATTGTTCAATCAGTGCACATAAAGATTCGTTATAATATATCTCCCAACTGCAATAAAAGAATGGTAATGCAGTTACTCACAATGCTATGGCTCTTAAGAACCTGTTTGTATTGAACTATGTGGATCTTCCCTCTAGAGTTCCCTAATACCATCTTTTTAATGCTCATTACATCATTACTTAGGATGCTGCACCCATTGTGCCACTGAATGCTGGCTTCCAGTGACTATCAAAGGTTGTTGCTGTGTTTCATTGATGACTACCAAAAATGCAAGCCTTACCCAGAATATGCAGGAAAATGAATAATTCATTTTATGGTCATATTGTATTTATCATTTGGACTTTTGTAGCATAAACACAGAACACATATTCTCACAATGTCTTTTCTTGAACTTTTTAGGCTGTAATTGCATTCCTAGGCTGTGATCTCTGGCCACACCCAGGAAGAATAGACAAGAGGCCCAGAGATGGAACAGGAAGAGGGGTTTCATTTGTACAAGGAATGTCCATTTCTCCATCAGCATGGCTTAAGTCTAAACTTATTGACACCACAATGTAAATATCAATTGAAAGGAGGACATTGGTTAGAAGGGACAATTGGCATTGTGGAGCAATAGTCATAAAAGGCCTCAGATGAGAAGGGCCTGGCCTGGCACAAGGTACAAAACCTGGAAAAGGGTAGGGGACCTCCTTAGTGCCAGTGGCAGGAGGTAAACGGTAAAGAACAACTGCCACCACTTCACAAGCCTGGGGTCTACAGACCAGAGGCAGCACCATAGCTAAAACAAAGAGCCCATGCACAAGCCCACACACACAACTCAATCCCACAGGTCAGTGGTGACATTTGGTAGCCCCGAACCTGGAATTTGTTCAATAGGAGAGTCACCTAAACAAAGCACCATTCCTGCAGCCCAATCACATACTGCCATGTGAATGAAATATTTCTTCAGACCCAGGGCGATGCCATAGGTGCAAGACCCAGAGCTCCTTTGAGCATTTGCTGCACACCCAGCATGAGTTAGGGGGTTGGAGAGTACCTGAAAGGGGAGAAATGGTACTTATCCCAGGCACTAAGTGAAACTTAGAAAATTTCAAGGGAGGTACTTCCAGCAACCAGATCCCATGTGGGACCAGATCCAGACTCAGGGTGACTTGCTTAGTCCCAGAAACTGGAGAACTTAGAAAATCTTGAAGGCACTCTAAAGTACCAGTCTCCCGGAAGCATGTGTGCTGGAGCACAATCCCTGCATACTCAAGTCTCAGAAGTATTGTCTGATCATCTCCCCTTATGTCTTTGACTACCCTTTTATTTGCCTGCATTTTAAAAAAGATGGTGCCTGTCGGTGTTCTATTATTGGCCCTTTTTTTATTTTATTTTTTATTTTTTTTCAACGTTTTTATTTATTTTTGGGACAGAGAGAGACAGAGCATGAACGGGGGAGGGGCAGAGAGAGAGGGACACACAGAATCTGAAACAGGCTCCAGGCTCTGAGCCATCAGCCCAGAGCCTGACGCGGGGCTCGAACTCCCGGACCACGAGATCGTGACCCGGCTGAAGTCGGACACTTAACCGACTGCACCACCCAGGCACCCCTATTATTGGCCCTTTTAAAAAAAAAATGTTTATTTTCTTCACAGTGATTATCACCATCTTATATTACTATGTATTTCTTTTCTATTCTTCCTATGCTATAATTTCCATTAGAGTAAGTTTTTATAGTTCACTGCTATAGTTCCAGTGACTAGAACACTTCTTGGCACCCAGTAGGTACTTGACAGATAACTGAAGGCTATCAACATTGAGATCCTCATTTTATAATGAGGAAAGCAAGATTTAAAAGGCTAATTGGCCCAAAGTAATACAGATATCTTGACCTAAAGCCTTTGTACTCTTCATTCCTTTTGTTTGGAATGCTTTCCATGTTCAAAGCATGTCTTAATCTTTGTCTTCCATCAAAACTTGTGTACTTGCTACTTCAACTGCTGAAAGCACTTCACAAGGTTACAATGAGGATTAAAAGTGAATGTAAACATCAACAAACTTTGTAGAATGTTAGGCCACATACAGTTGTTAGTTCTTGTGGTTTCATCTCTTAAGATCAAAGTCAGAAAGACCAGCCTGTTTCTTCAAGCTTATTTTTATCTAAATGTGAAAATGTAACTCTTCTCTAGGAACCTGAATAAATTCCAGGTATGAAAATTTAGATATGATGTCTTAATGTTACCAACATGTGGTTTCCTGCAAGGAATGGAAATAAGATATTTTAGTTCTTGAAATATTCCGAGGTGAGCACCTGGACAAAAGCACAGGCACATGACTGTGGTTTAAACATAGCTCCCAGTTTCATCTCAGCTGCAGATGTGTTTTGGGGCATATAGATAGCTTATATGAGGTATAGTCTGCCGGTTAGCAGATGTGGAATAATTGAGTCAACTGAGGATAGTTATCCTCAAAGTTTTTTAAAACACTGATTTCCAGCTTGCCAAGGAATTGTGTATCTGAAGCATTACATTGCCCAAATGAGAAGTACAGTGATCTAAACATTAGCTATTTGGGGAATAAATCACATTCATACTTTTCTTCCAATGATCTGTAAATATTTGTACATGCATAAGTATTTAAAAATTCTATTCAAGTTTGCAATGTATCCCATTTAACTAATGGAAAAATCAATGTTCAAGGTGAAGTAACTTGTCCAAATTTCCTTAGTGGGGGAAAAAAATAGAATGAAAATACATAAGAAACCATTTCTTCACTGGCTAGTGGTATTTGCATCTCAGTCTTTGCAGCTTACAGCATACTAGGTCATATTAGAATGATAAGAAATTATCTGACTGGTTTTGACCTACAGAAACAAATTTTTTGTGGTGCAAGTTAATATTAATAATAGAACACTTAAAACCACAGAATGTATAAATTCAGAAGAGAAATTCAACAAAACACATCCTTTTAATGAAGGTGCTAAAATAGCAAAAATAAGAGTTTCATACCAACTGTAGAAAAGCCGTAATTAGACAATAACATAAATTTATAGTAAATGATTTTTTAAAACCCGATACTTTATAAATGCTAAATGATCATGTCAAATAATCATACTGCCTATGATCTAGTAACTAAAGAACACCATGTCAGGGAGCCCAAATGTTTGATTCTTTTATCCTTCCGTTAACCCTACCTAGCATGTTCCATGACCCATGTACTCACTCTTAATCCAAGACACTGATTTCTCAAGTGCATGTCCCAATGCAGAGGATAAGAGGAAAGGATTGGAAAGGAGATGAATTTCAAGAAAAAGAACAAATCCGACTCTTGGAGTAGAGGTAGGGGAGGGATTCCTGCACCTGCCTTATAGCATATGCTAGTAAATTGTGAATAAATGAATGGGTGAATAAATGAATGCCTTTCTAGTGATGAGTATGTAGTTTCATTCCTAATTGTGAAGGATAAGATCTTAAGTGATATGTCTAAAGAATACAGAACCATATAGTGTGTTTTAGATGGAAGGGAACTTAAAGATATCTAATCTAGTGTGTAGTTAGTATTTGAGAAAATCAAGGCTTGAAATTAAATGATTGTCCAAAGTCACACAGCTCATCAGTGTCAGAGTTGGGACTAGAATTTATGTCTTCTGATTCTCAGTGTAATACTCTTTCCAGGATACCATCCAATAAAGCATCTTTCTCACCATTAGAAACAATTAGCAAATAATTTCATATCCTGAATATAGTCTTATTTAGTATTATAATTGGAAGGACTTAAAGATTATTTAATCTAGCCCCTTATTTTACAGAGAAGAAATCTATGGTGCAAAATGTTAAATAATTTGTCCAAGGTTAGGCAGTTAGAGAATAAACAAACTCAAGTGCCCAAATCCAGAGCAGTTTCCATGTCATGCTGAAGGACACTGGTATACTTAAAAAGCTTATTAACTTCTACATGCTTTGATGGCATATTATACTCCACATATGGGCAACAGGAAATGTTTATTTATATACAAGTACATGAGAAAGCAATTTCCATTCATCTTTTAAAAAAATTTATACAAATAAAAAGTTATTAATACATTCATCCTTTGCACACAAAATACATTCTTTTTACTTTTACTCTCAGTATGAATTATTTCTTAATAATAAAAACTTAAGCTACAATGGACAGTCAGATGGTTTGGCGATTTGACAATCTTTTTTCGAGAAGGAAAATCCAAACTTTAAAGACACTCAATATGTAAAGGAAATTGTATATTAAAAGTGCTCCTTCATTGAATCCTAGAAGATTGAATGAGTACTCCTCTCCAACATGGTTTGTAGCTGTCCCTTAAAACAATGCAGAGGACTTTATAAATTCATTCTGTGCAATGACAATTTCTACAAGACTGAAACAGTCTTCATGAAATTGATTACTGTATATAAATGATAGGCTCACTGAAAGACTCCTATGGACATATTGGGAAGTTAGCCATTATTCAGGGATCTCCTAATTGACCAATTGACCTAAGATTGTAAGTTGCATCTCCAAGTGGGATTTTAAGAGGTTCTGCTTAAGGAACACAAATGACTTGATTTGCTAGACTACTGCTTTTAAGAGAGACATGAAAATGTATACCCACATGGAAAACTTGTGCACAAATGTTCATAGCAGCATTGTTTATAATAATCCCAAATGGAAACAACCCAAATGCTCAGCAACTGATGAATGGACAAATAAATTGAGGAATATACATACGATAGAATATTATTTAATCATAAAAAGAATGTATTGATTCATGCTACATGAAACTTGAAAACATTATGTTAAGTGAAAGAAGTCAGACACAAAAAAAACCACATATTGTGTAATTATATTTATACGAAATGTCCAAGACAGGCAAATCTAGAGAAACAGAAAGTAGATTAGTGGTTACCAGATGCTGGGAGGGGTGGTAGGTACAGGGAAAAGATTGATTGCTAATGATTACAGAGTTTTTCATTTGGGATGATGTAAATAGTCAAGAGTTAGATAGTGGTGAGTGTTGTACAACTTTGTGAAAATACTAAAAAATACCAAAGTGAACACTTTTAAAGGCATGAATGGTATGTGGATTATATTTTAATTTTAAAAAGAGGGATGCAACTTCATTAAAAATTTTTTGTTCACATTCCTGTTCCCTATCCCCTCTTTTTAATGCTAATTGAAGTTTTCATGCAATCACCTTTCTACAGAGGTGCACTTCAGCTAAGTGCACTCAGGTCATTGTGGGCTTATATTTCTAACAGACTTTTTATTAAACAAAATACATGTACGCATAGGACAATACAGTGTACTGTTATTATCTGCATATTAACATTTAAAATCAAGTATTATGCCTGTATAGAAGCAGATGGTTAGATTTTATATACTGGTGTATTCAGATATTACTGAAAGCCTATGCTTAAAACCAACAGCCAAATATTAATAACTGAGTTCATAAGATTTGATAATTAACATGTTTGTTAAAATTATGTGTATGTTAAAGATCCATGTTTTAATGGAAAGAGATAGGAAAAGAGGGGAAATCAGGGGTTCTCTAAGTCTTCATAAAACAGCTTCTCTAAATATTTTAACTAGCTGCTGAGAAGACCTCCATAATGATATATTTTGCATTTTATTTCATCCCTACACTAAAAGTCATGCATTAAGGTATATGTAACAATATATATGGGGCATAACTTTTTCCCTTTAGATGATCAGAAATCTCTTCTTAATCCTTTATTATTTGAAATTTTAAGCAGAGGTGTTTCTGGAGGGGTGTGTGTGTGTGTGTGTGTGTGTGTTTTGCTGAAAACAGCAACTTTACTCACACACATTTATGTAAGTGTATTTACATAAATACATTTATGTAGCTCCCTTACATATCATCAAAGGAGCTCCAGCCATCTGGTATGTCTAGAGGACACTTCAGTGAGCAGAAATTAGAAGCCAGCATTCCAGTCATTTGAAATTTTCAACAAAGGAACATGAAAGCCCCAACATGCCTTAAAGGAATAAGGGGATTAAAAAAATTTTTTTAATAAATCAATTGACATTCATTGTCAAACAGCCTACAAGAAAGTTCCACTAGCATTCTGCAATTGTATAGGATAAGAGAATATTCCTAATAATTACATTCCAGAAAGCAATATGGTTAGCAGCTGTTTTTCAGAGGGCTTATCAAGTTTTGCTATTGTTATTTAATCCAGGCATAACTGTGTAACTTTAAACAAAGCTGTGGACCATTCAACTAACTAGTGATAAATTATCTTACAGACCAGATTCTTATCTTTTATTATTCTATACATGAATTTTTGCTTTATTAGGCATTTGGTACTCCAGTTTTTATTTCAGAGTACAGTGCACATGTAGAAAGGTTAAGAAACCCTGCTAAATTTGGGTGTTGGTAATTCCACCAAATACGTGTCATCTATGAAATTAAATTCTAAAAGTAGATGACAAACTAGGATTGATAACTCCATTTTTACCAAGACAAGGAAATAAGAGTCACACAACCAGAATAATTCTTCAGAAGCACACTTTGTTATCAAGTATATAAGGAAGAAAACTACGTGGATAATTGAAGAGTTAATCAACACTAAGATTACGATCTAAATCTGACACTAATAAGAAACTAAGAGAGTATAAATACCTAGCCTGACATTCCCCAAGGGAATAATGATTATCACCTTAATGAGCTTTTTCTGACTGTCATTAAAGGGGAAAAAAAAATGAGGCAAAGGGCAATAACGCATGGCAAACACAGTCCCTTAAAAAGATGATAGGATAAACCCATTTTTCTTCCCATGGAGAATGGGATCAAGAAGAAAGAGGTTCAGATTGCACTGTGAGGTATTTCAGTAATAATGTTAAGTTTCCTGATTATGAGGAGTTTGCAACCTTGGAACTGCCTGTTGGAAAAGAGAGAGAGAATACCTTTCCTGAAGTGTGTAAAGAAATAAAGAGACTCTTGGGTAACAGTAATGCCCAAAGGCAGAAAGATAGATCAAATAAGTGACTTCCTTTTAATGCCCTTTCAGAAATGATGCTCTTTTCTTTGAAGTTAAAAAGGGTTCTTTGTTTTCCCCTAAGGATTTATACTTTTATCAGACCATCCAAGTCTGCCTTTAATCAAGGAGAAAAGAATTTATGAGTGCTTACTGTTTACTGAGCATTGTCCTTTCAATTTATCTTATCTAATTTTCACAATAATCCTGACAGGTATTATGAGTCTTCTCATAGATGACGAAACTGATACTCAAGAGATTGTGCTTTGCATAAAGTTACAGCTAATTCATGGCAGTACTAGGACTCCTCATACCTAACCCGGTGTTCCCCCTTCTACACACCTCTCTACATCACTCTCTGAAATGTTAAAATTACAACCTACCAAAGAATCCACCAGGAACTAGAACACAACATCTCTAAAAATTCTGCTCTAATTCAGTAGGAAAGTAAAGATTTGTCTCAGGTACCTCAGTAAGTCAATTAAAGAAGTAGCTAGCTTTTGGGCTCTGACCTCTTATTTAAAGGAGTCAAGGAAAGTCTCACCCAAATTCATGTGTTTCTCACCATACTGATGCAAGACCAATGACTTTATAAACACTAATGAAAAGCTATCTATCAACCTAACAGGGATGCAAGTTATTTTGCAGGTGGAATCATTTGGTCATAGGCTTTATTAGCAAATGTTGCTTATGGTTATCTCTGATTTTTGAAAACCCATGTTTTGTTACTTTTCCTACCTTAAGTAATTTGGCCTTGGTTCTATTAAAATAAAATAATTTGCAGATCATGCTTTTTCAAGAAAATCAAGCCAACTAACCAAATGTCATCTGAGATTTTGCCAAAATAGATCTTAGGGTCTGCTTTATGCCAGTAACATACCAGCCCATCTCTAATGGAAGCTGCAAAACTTCACATTGGTATGTTTATGGGATCTTTAACTGAAGATTCTGTTCTGCTTTATAAAGGACTGCCTTGAAATCCTGGATACCAGTTATTCACTAAATTGAGCATGGCCTATGTTTGGCAAGTGACAAAAACTTAATTTTCCTGATTTCATGTAACTTCTATTAAAAAAATACCTTTTCTTCTTTTTAACTCAAGAACCAGTTTGTGATTTCAACTGAACATGAGTGAATGGACTGACAAAGCAATCCCTCGAGCACAATGACAAGCCAGTCTTTTAGCTTAACAACATGTAACCAACCTCCTTCCCGGACTGGCAGAACAGCAAAGCCTTTAAAAAAAAAAAATCATTAGCTGTGGGTCAAAAGATACTTAACTGAACATGATATGAAAGACAAAGTGCTAGAACATAGAATTATGTTAATAAGTTAATAAGTCATATAGTCCAACCTCCAACTAATGCTGAGATCCTTTCCACATCATCTTCACCAAGTTCTTATCTAGCCGCTGCTTGACAGATACTATTACCTAAGGCAGTGCCTTTCATGGTCAACCATCTTTTTGAGAAAGTTCTCCCTGACATAGAGCCCAAATCTGTGGTCCTATGGCTCTTACTCAGTAGGCCTCATTCTACCCCTCTGAACCAGAGTCTTGCTCTAATTCACTAACCGTATTCCTCTCTTTTCCAGGCTAAATTTCCAAAAATCCTTCAAATATTCTTCAAATGTCTTAAATTTTAAATTCCTTCACCATCTTTGTTATGCCTCAATTTGTTTTTAATTTCAAAGTATAGCTCTCAAAAACGATTGTAGCATTCCAATGTAATAAATAGACTTAGGAATGATGAACCGTCACCTCTCTTGTTCTAACATCACTGTATTAATCAAGTGTTTGAAGGGATGATAATTTCTTAATTCAGTGTGCTTTCTACATAGTGTGACGAATGTAAGGGAAGGCAGCTTTCCTTTTAAACACAAATACACTCATGGGACAGAAATTAAATTTGAAAAGAAAAAAGAAAAGAAAGCACATCTTTCTCTTATCCCAAAATTAGTGCTCAACCTGATTGCTTATGTGGAGTACTGTTTGTCTGAACGATGAGATAAACATGTCTTTTTACTGTTTTTGAATTTTTAGTTAAGTCTCAAAAGTATTATAGTTGCATTAAAACACATCTGTCAGGACCATGGTTGAGGAGAGTAAGGAACCAGTTGCAGTTAAAAAAAAAAAAAATTCTAAAGAAAACAAAGGGCAAACCCTAGAAGAGCTCTTCCAGAAGCTAATAGAGCAGTATTCCCTAAAGTACTAACAGCTATGAAAGGTAACAAGTTTTGCAGGATTAAGAAACAGAAAATGTCTATCTTTAAAGCCATTGGTTTGATATGTGGGGGGAGAAAATGAAAGGGTTTTTTTTTCTGATTACAAGATGGTATCTTATGTGGCTTAGTTTATTAAAAAAGATGTTTTCACTTTAGTCAGAAGAGCAATTCAAAATCACTTTCAACTGGTATCTATTCAGAATGATTCATTAGCTGAAATTTGATGCTTAATCTGGAAGCCTTGTGGAATAGCCAAGAAGGTAAATGAGACAAATCATTGACCTAACCCTGGAAGTCACCAGTGTCCTCCAAAGGTATACATTCACAAATAGAATCCAGTCCTCTGTCAGATTCTGCCTCCTCTCTCCAACAAATCTAAATTGCTTAAAATAAATAACCCTAACTCAGATATATTATTTTGGCCAGTGGTTTTCATGTTTCTTTCAGAAATTGACACACTGTCGAATCAATCCATTTGACTTTCATTTCTAGTTCTATTCTTGCTGCTTTACTCAGGAAGAGATGGTAACATGAAATGACTAGAAAAGACAGGAAAAAAGAAAGGCCAGGAGAGCTAATGGCCTACTCTAATCCACAGAAAGGATAAGTGGCCCCGCAAAATCAATATTAAATATTAATACATTAGAAATAATAAAAGCATATAAAGAAATAAAAAGCCTTATGTAGGTAAAGGAAAAAACACAAAATCCTTTGAGGATACAGCCTATAGAAAGCCATATAAAATATCATTAATATCAGCAAGCTTTTAGATTTCAGATTCTCCCAAACCTGACTCCATAACATGAATATGATGTGTTTTCACTGGAAATTGAAAAAAAAGTTTTGCCATATATTTAGTAACTTTATTAAAAGAAGAAAAAGGTTACAGCAAAAATGCAAGTGGACACGGACTCTGGTAGTGTGAGTCAGACCAAGCCAAACTAAATTAATGAGAAAGCACTCTTTCTTTCATCCACCATTAAGTAAGAATTCATTTTTATTTAAGAAGGCTCATCTTAGCAAATGTTGCCATGGCAATAACAACTAGTAAGCAAACCAGTAAGTTTAGGTCTTGGTCTAGGTTAAGATAACCACGTTTCATTACGACCCTTTCTCAAGTTCTATTTGAGAAATTTCTATTTCACTGGCAAAGCTCCACTTGGCACAAAGTCTTCATTCAGCTTTTATTGAGCACCTACAATATTGTCAGGGATTGTTCTCAAACTTGAAATGTGTCAGTGAGCAAGTGTCCATAAGGCCTTCACCCAACTAGGGGTCGGGGCATGGAGAAAAGCTTCAAATTCTCATGTATCTCCACTATGGGCCATGGATGGGTGACTGTAAGATACGGAAAGGCTGGGAGGAGTAACAGGGAAGGAAAGGCCCAAGAGCAGAACTTTCTAATCCCCTTATTTATGAGTATGGCCATGGGTGGACAGAGAATACTGAGCCCTAAGGAATAAGAATTTCAGATGCAAAAGTAGCCCTAGAAACTGTTGTTTTATGAACAAATTTGCCCAATCTAACAAAGTCCTATCTGAATTCTCAAAGCAGCTTCAGTTTCAACACACTTGCTGCTAAGGTGGGGTCATGATGTGGGATATTAATTAGATTTTTGCCCTAAATGAAAGACAATAAATCTACACTTAGGGATACTTCCTCACAGTTTAAAAAGAGAAGTTCTTCTGCCCACTTTGATCAGCTTGTTTTCTGAATACTTTAATTGTTGCTGGCTTAGTGGAGAAATGGGGAGGGAAAAGCAACAATTATCACTGATTTTGGTTGGTGTTTATTAAAATGATTTTTCTTTCCTGTAGACACAGATTCAAAATAAAAGCAATTTAAACTTCTGAGATCTCCTTCTGTCATGCAGAGGACCAGGACAAACACAGTGAGGCCAACCAAAGGTATCAACCCCTTAAACAATGTATATAATCTCTATACAAAAGATGAGTCACTCTGAAATCTGCTGGAGAAATGCTGGAAATGCTTTATCAACATCATGTCTCCACGTGTCTCATTTCTTTAAAATTAAATAGCTTTCAAATATCAACATATCAGGACCGAGATTGCCACCATCGACAACAACAGCAGAATTGCATATCATATCCTTATCCCATTCCTCAGCCCTCAGTGATGCTAAGCAGCAAGCTACAGAAACATCTGACAGCATCAACAGCATACAGGTTTAATTATTTCCCCAATTTGCATTTATATCGGTGAACAAATTGGAAGGCATCAAAGTATGGCACTAAAGAAATTAGTAACACATATTCAGCAGCACATCTTCCATTTTGAGTCTTGTTTTAAAGTTGGCTAAGTAAAGGCATATACACCTCCATTTGAATTGGAGATTTGCAGTAACACATGCATATGAAGGGAGAGAGGAAAAGAGGAAAGTAGGAGAAGACCAGGAAAGAAAGGCAGAGGAAAGGAAATAAGATAGAACGTATGGTCGTGAGTCTGAGAGTAACATCACTACATGAAGGAGGTGACAAATGACAGCTCCACCTGCTTCCTCAAGCAGAATCTGTCGAAGGTTCTTGACAATACAAAAATGGTTCATGAGACTTTTCATCTGTTGCTATTGTCACTTATCATACTAAAAACAGGTACAAAATTCTAAGCCTTGGTCTGTCCAAGATGGATAGTACCAGGAAGTAAAAGATGTCACCTGCTATCAAGGACTGTGCTCTGCTTAGAACTCTGCATTGCAGTCCATTAATCCACAGTATTTTGGTCAGATCTGGTCTGTTTTCTCATACTACTCATAATGTCTTAGAGATAGTCTTTTTTATTAGAATATCATCAACCATTTTTTTTTTCATTTTTCTAGTGTTTTCATTTACTTAAAGGGCAGGAAAGATGGGAGAAGAGAAGAATAAAATGGTAGAGATTTCGAGGGGAAAGAACATGAAAGGAATAGTATTTTATTTTCCAACAAATCTACCCTAGAAAAGGTAGTAAGGAGACTTTGAGAAAGAGTGCTGATTCATGGACTTCCCTTATTATTATTTTTTTTTTTATTTCAATATAATACATTTAAGGACATCAATGTACTAAAATGTTTGGTCTGTGAAAGAGCAGAATCATTAGCACCAGAAGGAGTCATGGGGCTTGTATATATTATTAAACCAATGATTGTTACTGTTGGTCATGGGGTAAAGGTTTCATTTCATTTTTACATCCCAAAGTTCTTGAAAGTGCCTGTGGACAAGAGAAATAACACTTTTCAAAGTCTCCGTGGAGTCATCAACACGCACCACAAAGACAGTACTTGGCCTTCCCAGTTTTGGTTTATCTGGTAGACAAGAAAACCAGGGCCCCCAGAAGCCCTAAAGAACAGCCCCCACATGCACCCACTGACGTGCAGGAGGGGTCCCTACAGTACATTTCCCCCTGGACTGTGTTCAGGAATGCGCTTTTACTTGCTTTTTGAAAAGAACAAAAGCAACATGCTCTGCAGATCATGGAGCGTCTAGCGCAATTTTCTCCTTGCTCCAACTCCTGACTGCGAAAGGGTGAAACCATTGTATGTTCTGCTAATGCTGGCCTGCGGACAAAGCCTTTGGCCTGCCATGCTGTGTAAGCCCTGGATCCCACAGGAGTCAGAGGGTCTAAGAGCGGGAGCCACAGTCATCACCAGATCTGCCCAGCAATTCAGGGCCCATCAGGGCAGCTGCTGATTCCTTTCGCTTCTCCTTGCATCAGCCTTCAGTTGAAATTACAACAAGTCAAATAGCTGATGCTTTTCCCTTCTCCAGGTAAGGGCGAGGATACATTGTTTACAAGCGTGTTCTGCCTGGCTTCACTGATGAGGCGGCACGCTAAGTCAAGGAATAGTTTCTCCACGTTATCTGATTCCTTGGCCGAGGTCTCCAGGTAATACATGTCCTGAGCTTCTGAGAATTCTTCAGCTCTCTGCTGGGAGACCTCTCTCCTTTCAGCCAGATCAATCTTATTGCCTGGAACAGGGATAAATCAGAGAAAGAACCATCACTTGACTTTTTACAGGCTCAGAGGCATCAAAATGCAATTTCAAATCTGAAGTCAAATCAGACAGATGGGCAAGTAAAGCAGAGCAAATGTGTCTGTGATTACCGGAACGTTTATTTTAAAATATCAGTGTCATGTGTAACGGCAAATAACTGGAAACGCAAATGACCACCAGTTGGCCACTGGCTTGATGAAGTATGGCACATGCACACAATGCAGTTATTTGCCACTGTAGAAAGCAATGAGGAATATCTCTATATACTGCCATGGAATGAGACATTAGGATATACTGTTAAGTGTATACCTGCTATACTGTTCTACTTTTTCCTAAGTATAAAAAAGGTATATAATATACAACTGCTTAAGCAAAAGGGATGAAAAAAAAATACACACGGGCACACTTACAGACTTAATTTATTTTTTTAATGTTAGAATAAGCCAACATTTTAATTTTAAAGATAATAGTTACTCATGAAAGGAGCAAGGTTGGGGAGATAGGAAAGGATAGAAACTAGATGTCTCTACACTTTGTCTAATAGATTTGACTTCAGAATCTTAGAAATGTTTCACATAATTGTACAATTAAAACTATATAATTAATACAAAATTAAATTTAAAAAAATTAAATTTAAATTTCCTAAGAATGGAAAGCAATATGAAATAAATGAACCTGTTTATCATGAAATAGTGTAACCACACAGAGAGGAACTATTTCTCTGGTATTTTAACCATGTATCCTCAGTGGTATATACCCTAAGGACAAAAAGAGTTGAAGGAAAAACCCTTGAACTCTTGTAGTAATCGTCCTGTCAGTGGTAGTGTGAGTATTGTTATTCTGTGGCTGCTATACGGGTATTAGAGGACAAAGCAAATAAGTAATTGTGTCGGTGTCATGGTCCTGTGACTTGGGCATGGGAAAAAGAAAAAAGAGATATAAGATTAATGAGGTTAAAGGGGCACCTGGATGGCTCAATTAAGCATCCAACTTCAGCTCATGTCATGATCTCATGGTTTGGGAGTTTGAGCCCCGCATCAGGCTCTGTGCTGATAGCTCAGAGCCTGGAGCCTGCTTCAGATTCTGTGTCTCCCTCTCTCTCTGTCCCTCCCCTGTTTGTACTCTGTCTCTCTCTCAAAAATAAACAAATTTTTTTAATTAAAAAAAGATTAATGAGGTTAAATAAAATTTGTACAGTCCTGAATTATAAATGCAAGTATCAGTGTGAATAATTCATGATGGATTTTATCATTAAAAAATGTTCTACCTCTGTTCTCCTGGAAACCTGACAAAAGTGATATGTCAACCATGTTACCTGGCAACACAGCTTATGATAAAAGTGACCTTTTATCATCAGGTCAAATTCCGTCTGGCCTGGGAATTCTACATATGAATTATAAATATCTAGTGGAAAACCACAACTTTGGGCTTCCCGTAGTGTGGTGATTCCTCACTTGAAGAGACTCTGAAAGTCAGGTTTGTAGAGTTGTTACAAGAGAGACTGGCTCCTGTTGAGGCTTCTAGGCCAGGGCAGGTCCATCATGTGCCTGACATGAGTCTTTTTCCTCACCTGAACTGTCCGGAAGGCCCTGGACAGCTACGTGGACTGCTATTGAGGATTACTTCCACTGAAGAGTAATGCCTGATGCTGACCTACTATTAAGCTGTTATTTCCTGTTCTGAATCCTTCTAAGTGAATGTCCTGCCAAGTATGGCCTATAGTAGTCTTGTGAATAAAAGTGCTTAGTGGAGCCTAAGAGACAACCCCCTGTGAGTGCTACAGAATTCAACACACACACACACACACACACACACACACACACACACACACACACATTAGTTCTGTCCACTGAAAAGCCTAAAAACAATGACCAGCTACTAGTACAGAAGATTCTTATCACTTTGGTTGTGGCCTCTAAATATAATTTGCCATTAATAATAAATGTGTGTCTTGAAAAAATGGCTAATTCCAGGTCCGGGGAAGGAAATGCGCTGGTTGTGCCTGGAACCCTTAAACCAGAAAGCAAGTGAGGACATGTCAAAAGGACTCAGGAGACCATCTGAAGCAGCTCCACAGTTGGAACATTTGGACCTTCAATAATTACAATTGCAAGAGCCTAGAAAATACTGCATATATTTAAATCTCTAATAATACTAAAAATATAAAATTTCCGTAGTGACTTTTGGAAGATAATAGGGAACCAACTCATTATTTTAAAAATTGGGAAATAAAAAAGAGACAATCAAGTTTTTTTCTTAGCTGTCCTATGAGAACTGTACCTCAGAATATCAAATAGGAAGTATATTCGCTAAGAAAAAAAACAAAAAAAACTTGAATCTGATCAGGCCTCTAAATTTACCTACAGATCCGCAGGAAATACAGGTGATGGAGGAACATGTTAAATGACGCTATAGTGGTGAAACAGCAAAATTCAGACATGGAAACTCTGGAGGATTAACATATGCTTTAACAAATAAATTCCAAGGCAGAAAAATGGAGGGATAACTAACATATAAAAGGAGAATTAAAAGACACAAAAATCGGGGTGCCAGGGTGGCTCAGTTGGTTGAGCGTCTGACTTCGGTTCAGGTCATGACCTTGCGGTTCGTGAGTTCAAACCCCGCATCAGGCTCTGTGCTGACAGCTCATAGCGTGGAGCCTGCTTCAGATTCTGTGTCTCCCTCTCTCTCTACCCCACCCTTACTTATGCTCTGTCTCTCTCTCTTTCAAAACTTAATGAACATAAAACAATTTTTTTTAAAAGACACAAAAATCAATTAGAACATATGAGCCTTATTGGGATCTTTGATTTGGACAATTTTTTTTTTTAATGTAGGAGTCAATCAAGGAGATCTGAACATTGTCTAAATTTCTGATGCTATTCAAGAACTGTTAATATGTTTTAGGTGTGAAAACGGCATTGTGGGTAGGTTCTCTTTCTCAAAAAATCTTTTAAAGATATTCATTGAACTAATGAAAGATATATTAATAGAAGATCTGGAATTTACTTCAAAATAATCTGAAGGGAAGGGCAGACAGAAAAGAGGGGGAACAGATAAAATAAGATTGACCGTAAATTGATAATCATTGAAGCTGAGATGTGTTCATGGGAGTTCATTATACTGTTTTCTCTACTTTGCTTATGTTTGAAATTTTCAAGAATAAAAAGGTTTTTTGTTTGTTTGTTTTTTTAAGCCAGTGCCTCTTTCATACTGAGTGGACTATTTCCCATCAAACTTCCATTTAATTTCTTTAGACAGAATCCCAAGGAATAATGCTTTGGCTCAAGTTCTCAAGGGCTTTCTGTCAAATAGAAAGAAAGCCCAAGTCCTGAGACGGGTGCTTTCAAGTGCTTCATGACAGACATTCTCCAATGTGCAAGAGGGTTTTCAGGAATGGGCATAGAGTACTAGCTCATAGACAGGTGGATACTTAACCCAGCAGCCTGAAAGAAAAGTCCAGCAATTTGTTATAAAGCAGAACATTATAGCTGGACAAATACAGGGTTTGAAGTTGATCCTACATGCTGTGCAACCCTAGGCAAAGAGCTTCACCTTTCTGAGCCTTGGTTTCCTTGTATATAAATAACGAATCATCATGCATAAATTTTCTGATATGATTCCTGGCACATGTATGCTAGCTATAATGCTTACAGAAGTATTTACTTAGCTTATTGTTAACCATAATTTGTAACTTAACAATGTTTCTGAGATTCTCTACCCTGACTTCCAAAATTCAAGTCTTGCTAGAATATATAGTGATGTTCCTTTATAGGAAGTAAACATTTTAACAGCCATATATTATTAACATTTTTCATCACCACAAGAGGAGTTTTTAACCATCAATTCCTTTTCTAATGGGTGTATTTGTCACAAAAGAAAATCATGGGTTGTTTTCTGCTTTTCCCTCATGCTAAACAGGTTCTACCCTCCTACAAGATGAAACAAAGTGCAGAATTTCCTTTAGTGGATTCTTTCTGAAATTAGAATTTTTCAAGTCAGCATGAATGTAAGAAGAGAAAAAATTACCCAAAGTCCATTTTTTTAGGCAATAAACAATTGCTTCAAAAACAAATTCTTTGTCAAGACATGTTTTACTTCTAGACCAGCAGTTTCCACAATCTTGTAACTAGATTTTTTTTTAATGTTTAGCAGCCCACATAAATCTCATGGCAGTCCACCTTCTTCCCTAGAGCCTTCATTGACAGAAAAATCAATCAGCAATATTTTCTACTTTACTTTTCTAAACCATCACCTTGGGATATGACCTATTTCATTTTCTCTTCAACCTCAGGAGAAACTGAATGTTGACTGCATGAATTATATAGCTGTAGACTATATTACTGGAAGATACCAGAGCATAGGTATTATGTGATTATAAATTCTCTGATGGCCACAAACCAATTTCCCTCTTCATTAGTCCTTACTTACCCACTAGCACAGTGATGACCTTGTTGCTAGCATATTGTTCTATCTCCCGCAGCCACTCAGGAAGGCAACGGAAGGATTCCTCACAGGTTATGTCATAGGTGAGGATCAAGGCATTGGCGCTTCGGTAGTAACTCTGGGTAATGGACCGAAATCTCTCTTGACCTGCTGTGTCCCAGATCTGAAGCTGTAAAAACGTAAGAGAAAGATCAGGTTGGAGAAGCAGAAAAGAAAGTATTGCCTTGCTTTAGTTTAGAAATGGAAACACCTCACTCAACTTCATGGTTGCTTTCTGCCCTTAAAAAAAAAAAATGCACATTTTTTTTTTTTTTAATGTGTTGGGTATGCCTGGTTAGGGAGAGAGGCTTGCTTTGTTTTTTGTTTTCTGCTTTTTATTTGTTTTGTTACCCAAGAATTTCTTTTATCCTTTAAAAAAAAAAACTTACTGAGCATTTATTATGTGTCAAGCTCCAGGCATTTTACATGTAACAACTCGATGAAGTAGGTACTATTACCATATCCATTTCTCACATGAAGAAACTGAGGCACAGAGAGATTAAATAACTTGTTCAGGGTGTCACAGCCAGTATATTCCAGAGCCAATTTAAGCAGGCTTTGTGGTCCCAGAATTCATGTTCTTGACCACAACAACATATTACAAACATCAGGATACAGGGCAGACTGTCATTCTATGATAGTTGGCACTTCAGTCAGCAACTGAAGCAGGAGAACATCCAACCTCAACCACCTTTCCCAGTTCAAAATTCAATGCATCTATTAAGATATTATCTTTGTTAATGAAAACAGAAACAGTGCCATGGCAGATAGAGAAAATAATTTCCCTCCACCCCTTTTAAGCACTGAGATCTTGGACAAGTCACTTAATCTCTGGGTTTCAGTAGTTTCTTTAGAAAAAGGAGTCAGTAATATGCAAGCCTACTGAAAGTTCACATTTTCTAATAACAAAGAAGAGAGTAAACATCACTTCTCCCTGAATTTCTCTGCACAGAGCAGAAGGCTGCCAAGAGAACAGCTCTCTAGAACAATGCACAAGGCCTTGAGGAATAACATCAGCAATAGTAAGAATGTTCCCTTCTAAATGCATAAACCTTATCTCATAAAAGGCATTCACTCCCATTAAGAGAACATCATTTCCTCAGGGAACACCTTCTGGAATGTTCAGATTAGGTCAGGTTGCCCATACCCAACCTCCAATCCCCACTTATTTCCTCCCACACCCCACCCTGTAATTCTCCCTCATGACGCCTGACACACTCAAATCATTTATTTGTAATAATAGGTTTTTAAAAAATGTTTATTTTTTGAGAGAGAGAGAGAGAGAGAGAGAGAGAGAGAGAGAGAGAATGATCAGGGAAGGGGCAGAGATAGAGGGAGAGAGAATCCCAAGCAGGCTCCATGTCATTAGTGCAGAGCCCAATGAGGGGCTCGAACTCACAAACCATGACATCATGATCTGAGCTGAAATCAAGAATCAAACGCTTAACTGACTGAGCCACCCGGGCACCCCAAACATTCAAATATTTATTACAGGTCTCCTTTAATCTTTACAACAACCCAGTGAGGTAGGCAAGTTTATGCCTGCCCTCCACCTTTTAACTGGTTACTCACAAAGCTGGGGCTCGGACTCCAGACCTTCTCATTCCCAGGTGCGAACACATTCCACCACCATGCTGCCTTTGCCCCCAGAGACTGATTTAAATATACATCTGCATCCAGAGAGGATGAGTCAGTTGGTGTCACCCTCTGTTCATACCAGTTTCCCTCAGGAGACTAATGAGGGACTGGCGGTCCCTGCCCCCAAACAGGGGCACAAGGCTCTCCTTTGATCTGAAGTCGCAGCTGCTTTTCATGATGTACATGAAAGTCTGTGTGCTGAAGGCAACCATACAGATGTTATGGCTTTTGCTGGGACAAAAGCTATTTTTCTGCTCTGCTTCAAACCTAGGGACATGGTTCCCCTCTGCCAGGATGTGTCTTAGAACAACAGACTATTATTTTAATGCTACAATGAGCCTTGAGAAACACTTGTTATTGAATTTAATACTGTCAATCATTAGATATCAGTATGTTCTCATGACTGGCACATCTTGAGAACAGCTTTGAGAGTTAAAAACTACTGAAATATTTTCTAGAATAGTGATTGTATGGTCTTGCCAAGATAATATGCTGCTTTCTCATAGGGGGCTGTCTGTTTCTAGCCTCAGAGTTGATTTTTAAGGATATCCATATTCCACTGCCTTCATCATTCAGTTCGGTTTCACTATTTTCTCTACAACTCATTTGTTCCTTTTCAGCATTTCTGTGTCATTAATATATGCCCGCTGCTATGTTAGGTACAGGGAGGATCCCAAGACAAATAAAACATAATGCCCAATCTCAAAGAGCATACAGTCTACAGGGAGGACAAACCTAGAAAAGTAACCATAATAAAATAGGAGATGTCCTATTACAGAGGTGTCAGCAGGAGAGAGTGCCTCCTAGTTTTTGTCTCATGCTGTCAGTATGTTCTCAACAGTTCAGTCATGGGCTTTCTAACCACCTTCATGTCCAGCATGGGGCTACACTGTTCGTCTCCACTCTTCTTTGCGCTACTACTTATCTCTATTGTCTCACTGTTTCAATAATGTATTGTAGTCATAGGTGTGCCTCTTTGCTAGACTCAGTATTTTAAGGGCAAGGGCTGTCTCTTATTGAACCTTATACTCCAGTGTGCTTTCCTAACAGGGTACAAGGTACATGGTAGACACAATTAAATAATGGCTACCTGGATGAACAAAGGATTATGGAATCAAAAGAAAGGACTGATTAATGCTGCTTAAATGATTAGTAGGATATTAAGGAAGGTTTCACACATAAAATGTTTGAGCTAGCTGACTGCGAGTTCCTACAGGGCAAAAATGTTTTACCTATTCTTGGTGCATATCATCTACTATACTACAGGATGGATATATGGATGAATGGATGTTCATTGGCTACTGACAATAGCCAAATTATGGAAAGAGTCCAAATGTCCATTGATGGATGAATGGATAAAGAAGATGTGGTGCGTGTGTGTGTGTATATATATATATATGTATATATATACATATATATACACATATATATATACATATACATATATATATATATATATATATATATATATATGCAATGGAATATTACTTGGTGATCAAAAAGAATGAAATCTTCAGGCCTCTGGGTGGCTCAGTCGGTTGAGTGTCTGACTTTGGCTCAGGTCATGATCTAGCAGTTCACACGTCAGGCTGTGTCCTGACAGCTCAGAGCCTGGAGCCCGCTTCAGATTCTGTCTCCCTCTCTCTCTGCCCCTTCCCCACTTGCACTCTGTCTCTCTCTCAAAAATAAATAAACATTAAAAAAAAAAAAAAAAGAAAACTTGCCATTTGCAACAATGTGGATGGAACTAGAGTGTATTATTCTAAGCAAAGTAAGTCAGTCAGAGAAAGACAAATATCATATGATTTCACTCATATGTTGAATTTAAGAAACAAAACAGATGAACATAGGGGAAGGGAAGCAAAAATAAGATGAAAACAGAGAGGGAGACAAACCCTAAGAGACTCTTAAATATAGAGAACAAACTAAGGGTTGCTGGTGAGGTGTTAGGTTGGGGGATGGGCTAAATGGGCGATGGGCATTAAGGAGGGCATTTGTTGGGATGAGCACTGGGGGTCATATGTAAGTGATGAATCACTAAATTCTACTCCAGAAATCATTATTATACTATATGTTAACTAACTTGGACTTAAATAAAATTAAAAAACAAAAGACTTTCTTATCTATGTAATATATACCTGACACAAAGATAGTCAGTAACTCTTCTATTTATATTATAATTAATCTCCTAAAGTTAAAATGTAGTCTGAGCTTAAAGCTTTGTTTGTTACTCATTTATTTATGATAGACTGATAAAAAAAAAGGATAGGAGAAAATTCTACATCTGTTTTCATCTCATTTTCTACTCAAGGTCATTTTCAAAATGCAGACCTCTTTTTCTTTTCTTTCTTTCTTTCTTTCTTTCTTTCTTTCTTTCTTTCTTTCTTTCTTTCTTTCTTTCTTTCTATGTATTTGTTTTTGAGGGAGAACATGTGTCTATGCTAGCAGGGAAAGGGCAGAGAGGATCCAAAGAGGGCTCTGCACTGATAGTAGCAAGCCTGATGTGGGGCTTGAATTCACAAACCGTGGGATCATGACCTGAGCCCAAAGGAGATGCTCAACCAAGTTACCCAGGTGCAGACCACTTTAAGGAAGGGCCTCAACTTTGCCTTTACTGACTTGGCACTAAGGCTTAACAGCCACAAGAATTTTTCTAATACTTTTGATTTCCTGCCTTCAGTCCTGGAGGCTATCCTAGAAGGAATGAGCCTTAATAGGGGAGGCTGAGGCGGGGTGATGGAAAGTCAGGAAAGAGACCTAGGTTGTGGTGCTGCCCTGGCACTCACCAGGCAGGTGATCCTGCACAAACCACCCGTAGATTCTCTTTTCCACTGACTTACGAGGTTCTAAGAAAGCCTGCAAACTACCTGCAAAATGACACTTAAACATCACCAAGAAGAGGTATTCGGTAAACATTAAAGAACAAGGATAACAGTAAGACAAAAACTCTTTCCCTAGGGAAGTTTGGGCAGCTCTTCCTTCTTCTACTGAAAGACTGAAGAAATTGCTCCTCATGTATCCCCGTGTTATTTTTTTTTTTTTGTATCCACGTGTTAATGAGGCCCTTGGATTAATGTGGTTGAAGAAGGTCATTTATTTTATTATTTTTATTTTTGTTTTGAGAGTGTGCACGCACACACCAGCAAGGGAAAGAAGGGAAAGATGAAGGGAGAGGGAGAGAAGGAATCTTAAGCAGGCTCCAGGGCCCAATGTCACTACTGTGAGCTGAAATCAAGAGTTGAATACCCAACAAATTGAGCCACCAGGCACCACTCTCAGAGCATTATTTTAGATCTTGATTCTATATAAATGGCTAGAAAAAAACTCAAATTAATTAGGACTGCATTTGGAAGATTAAATCTCTTACTGTTTATTTTTTTATTTTAATGTTTATTTTTGAGAGACAGAGTGCAAGTGGGGGAGGGGCAGAGAGAGAGAGACACACACACAGATTCTGAAGCAGGCTCTAGGCTCTGAGCTGTCAGCACAGAGCCCGATGCGTGGGTCAAACTCACCAATGGTGAGATCATAAACTGAGCTGAAGTCAGATGCTTAACCAACCAAGCCACCCAGGCGCCCCCAACTCTTACTGTTTAAAGGTGAAGGTCTAGGGGCCAGGAGAGGTAACAGGATAGGAACTATGCCATGGATACAGAGATGAGTAAGACACAAACCTTGTTCTTGGGGAGCCTGTGGTCTCATGGTAGAGTTAGATGTTATGAAAAGATGGATTTTAGCTGAGTATAATAAGCACGTAACAATGAGCTTATGGTTTGTAGAAAATGGAATAAATGCAATACCTAAACCTGGGGATTCAGAAAAAAAAAAGCCTGTTCTTTAACAGTGGGGATCACAGTGGGGAAATGAATATTCACCCCTATTCATTCCCAGGGCTTGGCACATAGCATTTGTGGTCAAAGGAATGAATTCACACATATATGTGTATATGAATAGGAAACCCAAACATCTGGAAGTCAAATGCTTGAAACACTAGTTATCCTTACTCAACTCCTAGGGGTGGCCATCACCTCCACTCGGCTGGAATAGTACTTACAATTGGCTCTTCTGCCAATGCTCCCTGGATGCACACTCTTGTCTCCTTCCTACTCCCACACCCTAGCTCCTTCTCCCCACCCCAATGCACTGTTTTTCTGAGCTTTCTGGTTGGCATTTACATGGGTTTCACACCCTGCTTTGTTTTCCAGCGCCCCCAGTTCTCCATTCACTATTGTATTTGATGTGGACGCCTCTGCCTAAGGAACCACTTTGAGGAGTCAGGGCTGGAAGAGAAGTGGGATAGCTTCTGTCCCCCCTCAGGAACCTCACCCTAAACACTTCACTGTGTATCTCTGAAATGCTGCAAGAGCACCCTGGAGCTTCTCTGCCCTTCCCGAGGCATTTGAAGGCAGGAGTGCAGGTATATATGGGAGAAGGATGCAAGAGACATGGATTCAAACTTGGGATGCTTAAGTGAGATCTAGTTGGAATTCTGATGCCGCAGTTTTCATTTGGCTGTTTATGGGTCACTGCTTCTCACCACGGGACTCAGCTCTGAAAGATCTGACAGTGGAATTTCACTAACTCTGAGGGGCAGGTAGAGCACAGAGCCAACCATCAGCCTCTCTACCCTCTTTCCATATAATTCAGTGTTATTCCACATTTCTTCCCATCACCTTCCTCCTTTCCTTGCTTCAAGGTGACAGGCCTATTGTGCCTTCATCCCCCTCTTTTTACATAGCAGAGGAGACCCCAGGGAGGCAGTGGATCACCGGCTTGCAAAAGTAGTTCAGATCGCGCCTACCTCCCTTCCTTCCTGTGTAGCCATGGATAAGTTGCTCAATCTCTCTGAAACCTATAAAAGGAAGGTAATTTGCCACTTACCTCACAGGGGTTACAGTAAGAACTAAGTTAAATATGAATGTTAGGTCAATAATATGACTGACATATTAGGTCAATAAACACTACCTCCCTTCTCCTGTTACCAGACATACCATGGTTCTTACAGGTACCCAACAGTCCGAAGGCCACAGAGAGGAAAAGGGAGATAGTGGATCCTTCCTGGACCCCTCACTTAGAATTTCTCCCCTGTTACAAATAGGGTTATGGTGGGAGACACAATAACTCCAATAAGTGATGCATATGACCGAATGACCCATAACCAAAGTGGGAATCAGCAGGCTCTTTCATGGGGCTGCTGTTCTTAAGAGTAAACACAACATCTACAAAGGGAATAGAAGAACTCTGTTTAGAAATAAGTTTCCATGGCTGAGTATATTATTTTCAATGAGGGATTTGATTAGGAGATTTAATAAATGTTATGAAAACACTACTTCCTCTCACATAGCACAATGAAAGCCTGATTGAACACTTAGCATCTTACCTTTACTTTTTCACCATTAATCTCCACTGTCTTAATCATAAAATCAACTCCAATCGTGGCTCCTTGCCCTGGAGGGAAAAGACCCTAAAGAGGAAATAAAGGAAAATAATTAAGCAAATCTTTCAACTAAATGAAATGTTCTCCCCTCTCCCCGCTCGCTATCCATCACCAGCCCCTTCCTTTGGCTGAGTTAACTGGAAGAAAAGAGAACTCTGGTTAGTGTCAGGGGAGCCTTGTTTAATTTGATTTTGTATGTATGTATGAGGGGAGGAGGAAGGAGGGAGAAGGTGGAGAGAGGAATGCTAAAAGAACAAAGAAACTGAAAGGGGGATGAAAAAGGGGGAGAAAGAGGGGTGAAGGGAGAGAACGGAGAAGTGGTGGGGGCCCTGATTTCAAAGATTGAAACAAAAGTCAGACACAAGGGTAAGACCGAGGAGCATGAAGCCATCCGGATGAGATCAGGATTGTTAGAAGAGGGGCAAAAAGGATAGTGCTCCCAAAGAGGTAAATTCCAGGAAGATTAAAACTGGTTATTGGTCTAGGGCATGGACAGTCACAGGGGTGGACAAGCAACATGAAAAAGCAAACAGGAACTCACTACAAGAAACATGAACGAGATAGTGAAGCTTTTGGATTTCCCTCTGCCCTGAGGGTGATAACAATTTCCCTTAGTGCATTGTACCACACATATAGAATTCCATGAGATCAGGGCCCATGACACTTGGAAGATAATCACAGAAAATAAAATTCAGGGAGAAAGTGTAGTAGGAAGAACATTAAACTGGGAGCCCGGAGGTTCTCTGTGTGTTCCTAGGCAAACGAGTCCCCTTCTCTGGGTCTTAAATTCAGTGGGTTTGAGGCTGATGCAAGCATTTCAAAAGAAAACAAAGCAAAAAAAAAAAAAAAAAAAAAAAAGCGGTACCTCAAACTGAAAGGTGAACTAGAAAGATACCATTTTAGCAAAATTACACGTACAATGTGCGTTACTGGTATACAATATTTCCTAGAGGCTCAGGGAGGGACCTGGAGGTGGGAAGGAATTCTATTAAGGAAGAGCTCTGCACCTAGTCCCATTCCCTCTCCACTTCTATTCCAGAATTGCCAGAAATTAAAGTAAAATGGACTTTATTAGCTCTGGCAGCTAAGATTGGGGCATCTTTAATTAAGTCTATTCCCTAACAGGAGAGTTCTTTAATTAAAGTTTGAACTTAGAAGACTGAGCTTCAAACCCATAGAAAATATTCCATTGCATGTCTGCAAAAGATGTAAATATAAACATTCATAACTTTACTTACAAATATTGAATCAATTTTCTTCTATTTTAGTTTGGCTCAAACACAAGGCTGCCAAGCTTCGAGTTTATCACTCCAGCTGTTTTGCTGTCTAATAAATGCCAAAAAAATAAGACAGATCCTTCCCAGCATCTCCCCCATCATTTTGTTCCCCAATTCCTCATGCCTCAAAAACAGCTGAATCCAATTCATTTTAACTGCCTACCAAATAACAAAACCAAACATAATCCTCTCTAGGGAATGTTACTTTTGGGAGGAGTTAAGGGTCTGGGGCATGGGGTGGGTGTAACAAGTAGAGAGAAAAGAAAGGGGTAGTTGTGCTTATTGGTAAAAATTAATGTTCAAAAATGGAAGCATTTTACCTTTAATGACAAAGTTTAAAGACAAAAGCCATATTCCTATGGTCTCAGAGGTTAGGACACAGAAAATAAAAATGACCAGGCTGAGAAGCAGGAGACCTGGGTTCTAATCCTATCGTTGCCACTAACATGACGTATGATGCTAAGAGGTCCTTTGTCCCTGTAGACCTCAGTTTTTCATCTGTGTTATGAGAGGAATAGGCTGAATAATCTCTAAGGGATATTTCAGTAATAAAACAAGGTCAAAGGAAATTTTGATAAAGGTGCTAAAAACTCGTCTACAACTCTGCAGTCTTGTCCTCCTGCCCAAAGCAGAAAAGATTACCGTTAGGCGGAAGTAAAACCAGTTGGAGTTTCCAGTATAACGCCACAGCGGCTGACTAAGCCCAGATGCCTGGTAGCTTCTTACTTTTGATTTCACCGGGCCCAGACTTAGTAAAAAGCATGAGTTTTATTCCGTGTTCATTTACCATGGGAAAATCCCTGGCATTTCCAAAGGTGATTATGCCCTAAAGCCATCTGTGTTATCCAATCTGCCTCTCCAGTTCTGCAGAGAACCACAGACTGTCAGAGCTGGAAGTGGCCTCAGAGATCACCAGGTCCCTTACGTGTGGCAGGGAGGCCCAGCAGGGGAGGTAACTTATCCAGGCCCACAGGATGGGCCAGCGCAGAGTGGGGACTAGGACCCGAGTCTCCACACTCAAGCTGGTGCTCTTTCCAGGGCATCCAGCTGTCCTATGCCTTAGCACAGCTAGTCTCAGCTTTCCCAACTGGCATTTTATGAAAAAATGCAAGATGCCTGCATCATAATCCTGAAAAGGATGCCGTTCATATTTTTTCAAGGAAAATACAAAAGAAGGCCAACTTCAGAATGATTTCTCACTCATTTCTGTACAAAAACAGGCATATAATCTCTGGCAGTAATTCTCAAAAGGGCAGCAGCCCTGATGGGAACTTGTACTTAGATCATACTATAAGGACTCAATCCAGAGGGAACATTTAATTTCGTTCAAATAGTCCTTCACTGTTCTCATTTCACTCCCATTTAATAGACTTAAAAACATCATCATATTTGGTTCTAAACCAAAATGACTCACTCACTTGCCTAGGAGGATGTGAGAGGGCATAGGCAAGGGATTGATTGGCTTAATTTGTATTTGAGTTTTTAAAAAATTAATATTTAGGGGCTCCTGGGTGGCACAGTCAGTTAAACATCCGACTCTTGATCACGGTTCAGGTCATGATCTCACAGTTTGTAAGTTCAAGCCCTGCATCGGGCTCTGCACTGATGGTGTGGAGCCTGCTTGGGATTCTGTCTCTCCTCTCTGCCCCTCCCCTGCTCATGCGTGCACACTCTCTCTCAATAAATAAATAAATAAATAAATAAATAAATAAATAAAAATGTTTAATTAGTATTTAGGTTTAGTCTGAGGTCCAGATTCATTTGATTAACACGTTTAGATTGTTAAGTGATAATCTATTTTTAATCTAATAATCTGTTTTGAATAGCACACCAAAAGCAAAACCACTTGCCCCTTTCACAAAGGAAGCAACAAGAGTGTGGGAGGACTGATTGGTGCACCCAGAGAGCCATGCTCCCCTGAGATGGTTTCCAAAACTCTGACCTAGGCTACAAGAGCTGGTGCACAAAGGTCACATTAAAAACCAGCAGCCAAAACAAAACAAAACAAAACAAAAAAAAACAAAAAAAAACAAAAAAACAAAAAAAACAAACAAAAAAGAACCAGCAGCCAAGAAGCCGGCACTGGGACCGCTCACCCATCCTCTTAGGCTGGGCTGAGAAACCCAACTCTGGACTTCCAAGTTCTCTTACCTGAGTGAATCGTCGGACTAGGCACGTCTTCCCCACACCAGCATTGCCAATTAAAACAATTTTAAACAGGAAATCATAATCTTCCATACTCATTTACACAGCTGCAAGGCAAACACAGGCAAGAGTGAGATGGGGCCTGGTCAGACTTGCCCACAGAGCTCAAGCTGCGCCAGGCTCGTCTCCTCGGGAACAAGGGATCTGACTCATTCGAAGAGCAATTTAATGTTCTTCAGTTTAACGGTGATCTTGCCAGTGAGACAGGAACACAGGTGTCTGGTCACAGATGAACTTTATTCCTTCGCGGTTACCTCATGCCACAGAGCGGAAATGATACCAATGGCCTTTCACCTGGTAACCTTTATTCTGCTAAGTCATCAGGTCACAGGTCACTCCTGTAGCAAGATCTGTTTTCTTTCAGCATGGAAAGGAGATTACAAACCCATGTGCAAATGAGCTGGGAGTGCAAGGAAGCAGGGACAAAAGAGAGCCCATCCAAAGCTTCTAGGTGGTTTATGCACATGCGGTATGTGCCTCTGGGAAGAATGCCAAGTGACTGGGAGACTGAATGAAGGGAAGGAACTAGGAACAAACCTCTCAGTCCCCGGTAAGTCCTGGATGTCTTGGAGTCTTAACCGAGGGAGTTATCACCATCTTCCCCTGCCACCACTGCAGAGCCTCCTGCCAGCCAGGCTGACACCGCAGTACCTTCCAAGGTGCCTGGCTCCTCATTCCTATGGGCTGTGGCATGTGTCACTCCCTCTGCCCGGAATCCCCTCCCTCCTGCCCTTTCTGTGCCACCAAGTCAATCCTGTAAAGCCCAATGCAAGCATCTCTTTCTCTCTGAATTTTTTGCTGCTCTCCTCCAAATAAATTGAAACACTTTCATCATCCCTCTGTCCTAAAACTAAGTGTCTGCTTCATCCTTGAGGGAAGGGATTATATCTTTTGGCTCTATTTCCTAGCCCATGCATGGGACAGTTATATTTAGTAAATGTCTACTCTGTAGAATTAAAAAGTTAATTAGTAGGCCTAATGCTTGAGTGTAGGCCTTAATTTCTCCAACTGTGCTGAAAAGAATACTACATGCTGTGTCTACTTCAGAGGACAGTTGTAAAGATTTTTTTTTTTTAACTGTACAGAAGAGTCTTGGTATCCACAAAGCTCTATCCTGGTGAAAACCATTATAATCTATTGGGTACCTACTATAGCACTGGGCTAACCACGGTAGGAAACAGAGATGAGGCAGGCTCTGCCGTGGAGACTAATGTGAGAAAAGTCAAACAACAACCACAAAATCAAATATATTTCAAACCAGCAGTGAAGCTCATTTCATAAGGTACAGGAAGAGCAGGCCTGGTGGACTCCGGAAGAAGAGGAAAAGGACACCCATTGAGCCCATGAGGGGAAGGGTGCTTGGGAGAGCTGAAGGAAGCCTCAGGATCATGCCTACCAGCAGAGCTGAAGCTCAAATGGCTACGGGGCTGCAGGGTCGAAAGAGAGGCCACTCCACTGAGACTTGTCAAGTAGCTAGGGGGAGGAGATTCCCTATGTGCAGAGATGATTTCTATGTGGGTCTTAACTCATCCTTGGAAAGATGACCGACAACCAGGCCAACATGCATATGGCAGCTCATGGAGTTTTCTCTCAGTTCACCGGGCCTGTGAAGGAAAAACGCTTCTCTGTCAAGGGTCCCCTGTTGTGGAATTCGCTAATATGCCAGGCACTATTCTTGGCATTTTAGATGTATTTTCATTTGTCTTTACAAGTCTCTGAGGCTGGCATTTATTAATGTTACCTATTTTACAGGTGAGTAAACTGAGGGTAGTCTGAAGTCATAAAGCTAATAGCCAGAGTTCAAGTTCAGAAGGCATAGGTTGCCATCAAAAGAACTCTAGCTTTGGAGTCAGAGAGAACTAGTTTCAAATCCTGGCTCTACTATCTTCTAAGTCTATGCCTCTGGATAAGTGAAAATTTTTTGGAGCCTCAACTTCCCCATTAACAAAATGGGGCTAATAACACCTATATCACAGAGTTGTAATGCTTGAAGGAATTCATGGAAATCCCTGAGGATAGTATTTGGCTCTTTAGTCATCCAAACTCCTCAATATAACAACTGTTTTCCATGGTCTGGCTTCTGCCTTCATTGCCAACTGACTTCTCACCACTCTGCTCACATTCCGAGCTCTAGGCTCACTGGATTTCTTCAGTTCCTTAGACACGTGGAGCTGCTTTCCTCTTCAGACTTTCACGTATACTGTTCCTCTGCCAAGAACATAGAACACAACCTCCCCTCACCACCCCCAGCCCAGCTAACTTTTATTTCTCCTTTCAATTTCACTGAAAAGTCACTGTCTAGTATGCTTCTCTGACCTGTTAGGAGGCTGACCCCCTGCTGGACACTCGCATGATACCCTTCCCTGTCCTAGAGTCATACTCACCAAGCTTCATTGTATTGATTTATTTATATCTGTCTTAGGCTCCAAGTGCATCCCTCAGCACCTCCACCCTATACACACACATGCACACACATGACTATAAGCAACATGAAAGAAATGATGTGTCTATCTGGTTGAGTCCCAATCCTAACCCCTCCCCATCAAGGTCACTGTCATCCTTGCTGCCATCACCATCATCATCATCATCGTCTCATTCTATACTACTAACTCATTTACTCCTCACAGCACTCCTAATAGGTGGACACTATTAGCATCCGAACTTGACAGATGGGGATACTGAGGCACAAGAGAAGTTAAATAAGAAGTTGTTAAGGTCCCACCTAACTGGTGGAGCTGAAATTCAAACCCAGGTAGGCTGGGTCCAGTCCCCCATGGACATCTTTAACACATTACCTACAGTGCCTTTCCCAATGCCTGGCTTGTGGCAAAAGCTTAAGAAAGATCTGATGAATTGAATGATAAGGGGCAAGCACTCAATAAAATGTGATTTCCTTTTTCTCTTCCCTCTGGCTTCACATCCAAAACTCTTGCCACCACACTGTAGTAGTTTAATTAAGAATCAAGGACAGACTCCAGATAAAAATTCAGGGATGCAGTATATTCATTAAAATTCAATAAAGCTTTAATAGTGAGAAGAAAAAAAACCTCAGAGATAGGGACAAAGACAGCAGGAGGACGTGGGGCTCTCTGGGTCCCACACGGACCACAACTCACTGCTTTCGTAAGCCAGTGAACAGGGAGCACAGGACCAGACAGCATCCTTCTGTGCTTGGACTGTTTGCCACACATTTACTCCTCCATCTTTGGCAGAGGTCAAAGACATAAGGCAGAGAATTCAGAGAATGTCCAAATTTAAAGGCCCAAAAAACAGGGCTCCTAAGAGGTTTGCAGCGTCCAAATTCTGCACCTTCAGGGAAAGAAGGGGAAGAATTACTTGGTCAGAGTCAATGCTGACAGTCAAATCTCATGTGGCCAGCACCTAGAGAGAGCCACAGAAGATAAAGTAAGGCCCTTCTCCTTTCTATAAGAAGTCAATTTAATGCTCTGTTGAATGTTGTTGTTGTTGTTGTTGTTAAATAAAGCTCTGGGGAAAAAGTGTTTGGTCTTTTTAAAAACACAGGGCTGTCTGTGGCTAAGGCTGGACTGTATACTATGGGTTACCTGCTGTGGTCACTGTGCTGTCTCTAATAGAAAACACATTGCTGACTGAAAAGATCACAGGATTCTCTGAAAACTATGTCTGAGGAAGCCCTTCTGACTGGTAAGTAAGGCAACAGCTCAGGCATTGCCAATCACCCTGGGATAAGAAAGCATTCCAGGAGAGGGAAACCCATTCAAAATCAGTTAGTGACACACAGCCCTAAATTGACAACAAAAGTCACACCTACTCTGGGGAGCAAACATGTCAAAAGGTATGCTACTGACTATTCTAGGGATTTTTTTTTTTTTTTAGATTTTTTATCTAAAGAGAGAGAGCAGGAGACAGGGGGGAAGGGCAGAGAGAGAGGGAGAGAGAGAATCCCAAGCAGGCTCTGCACTGTCAATGCGGAGCCCAATGTGGGGCTCGAGCTCACAAACCATGAGATCGTGACCTGAACTGAAGTCAGACGCTTAACCGACTGAGCCACCCAGGCGTCCTTATTCTTGGGATTTTATGTTATATCATTGTTAATGATAATAGTCGTTGACACTTATTTGTACTTATGATGTGCCAGGTACTCTTCCATGTGTACGTACTCATTTAATCTCCACAACAATCCTATGAGGTGTTTTTATTATCATCCCCAGCTTACAGAGGAGGGAACAGAGGCATAGAGAGGTTATCCTGAAGTCACACAACTAGTGGGTCTTAGGACCAGGATTCATACCCTGATCCATCTGACTCCAAAGCCTGGCTCCTCTTGAAGTAGGATGCTGCTGTCCCCTGCCCTGTGGTAGACAGCACTGCTGGACCTGTCCTAATGGCTGGAGGCTCAGCTGAATGGAACCCCTCAATGCCTGTGAGCTGCAATATTCTAGAATCTCCCTCCTCTCGAAGCAGCACAGCCACATTGATAGGGCCACACACTGATTCCGGATCACACAAGCACAACTCTTCACAGTGTCCTCTGACCCCAGGTCTCTTTGAGGAGCTGGACCCTGACTTTCCCCCAAATACCACTCCCACAATTCATTCATCCATGTAACTAAGTATTGGGCATGGGGCAATAAACAGGAACACTACTCAGATGAACCCGTAAAACCCCAAACATCATAATCACTACAGTAGCTCTACATATATGGACATGTGTATAAGATTCACAGGAAAAATAGATGAGGAAAAGAAAAAAATGCATTTAAAAAAGACACAGTTAAATGAGGTGTACTATGAAAAGAAAAAAAAATTCTAAAGCAATGTGATCTTGGCAACATAAACCATTTATCAAAGTGACCTTAAAAAAAAAAAAACACACTGTATTCTCCATTGCACATCAGTACATTTTCCCCCTCACCCTTCTGAGCTCAGTATGACAGATAAAGTCAAGGCTTCTGGTAAACAGTGGCTTGATTCCCTCTCCCAGCCCTGCTCCAGAAAATGATAGTTTGGGGGACTTGTCCTTGTTCAAAAACCACATGTCTCATTCAAGTCCTTTTCGCTTTCAGGGTCTCAACCTTGAACTGTAAACCGAGGGGGTTGGGTGAGGAGGCACCACAGCCCTTCTCAGGACAGCGTGTGCTGCCATTCTCTCATACCAAAGAGGCAGCATGGGTAATGACATCAAGAGATGTGGGTCTGCTAAAGAGCTGTGTAAAATCTCCTCATCCATAAAATGAGGATAACAGAATCTATTATCACTGAGTTGCTTGAGAGGCAAATAAGATAATGCATGGAAAGTGACATTTAAAAAAATATAATAATCAAATGTCATATGACTAGAGCTATATATGACAAGCGTTACATATACTGATTGCAGAAAATACAGCCAAACAAAAAGGAAGAGAAAATCACTTATAATCTCTTTCCCTAACCACATCCCTGCCTGGGGATAATTATAGTTAACATTTTGGTATACATCCTTCTAGTTTTTTTGTTTATATACACTGACCTATACATGTATACATTTAAAAATGTATAGATTTTAAAAACAAAAGCAATTATAACATTAGGCAGAATTTTTTGTTTTCTATAGAGTGATATTTTCCCCAAACCCAAAATCAGAACACATGGTCTACAAACAAAACTGATTACCAAAGACTCTCAGCATTCATTCAACATTTATTCCCATGACCCTAAATACTCAAGTAAGGGGTGGCAGGAGGATAGCTTCACAGTGACAAAACTTTGAGAAATACTAAATACTATGACTCAATCTTGAAGATTTAAAAGATTCTAGGGGTGCCTGGGGGGCTCAGTCGGTTAAGTGTCCAACTCTTGGTTTCAGCTCAGGTCATGATCTCATGGTTCATGACTTCAAGCCCCACATTGGGCTCTGCACTGACAGCATGGGATCTGCTTGGGATTCTCTCTCTCCCTCTCTTTGCCCCTCCCCATTCCTCCCTCTCTCTCTTTTTCTCCCACAAATAAACTTAAAACAAATTATTTAAAAGGTTCTAAAAATTCCCATAATGACCCAGGATTTACCATATGTGATTGTAGCTGAGAGTTCTTTTCTCATCCAACACCTTTTAACAAAAAAAAATTCCACACTACTAGGGCTCCATGAAACATAAGTGAAGTAAATGTTATTTTATAGCACCTGAAATCAGGGCTGCACCCAGGTAGGGCTGCTACATGAAAAAATAAATAAAGGGAAAGGGAAAGGGAAAGGGAAAGGGAAAGGGAAAGGGAAAGGGAAAGGGAAAGGAAGGGGAGGGGAGGGGAGGGGAGGGGAGGGGAGGGGAGGGCAGGCCCAGATAAATTTCAATTTCAGATAGCAACAAATAAATTTTAACACAAGTTTGTTCCAAATATTGCATGGGACATACTTCTACTAAAAAGTTATTAGCTGTTTATCTGAAATTCAAATTTACTGGGCAATACTACCCAGAAAAAACTTGAGTAGTCAGATCTAGTAGAAACAGAGGCCCCAAACATAATATGTGTACCCAGAAGCTGTGGAGGGCGATTGGTAAGGCATGAGAAACAAGATAAGCCTGATGAATCCAAAACAACAAACAGAGGAATAAAAAAGGGCAACAAGTAACATTTGAAGGTATTTCTGAGCTTGGGTATTTTATAATCTGAGTCGGACTCCAGGGACCAGGTTCAGACTGGCACACAGAGCTCTGCAGGTGAGTCTCCCCCTTCTGGACAATCCCAGGGCACAGTGGACCTTCTTCTAAGTACATTTCCATATGTACGCCTGCCTGGTCCAGGGGGCTGTGCTCTACACATCTACTGCCCCTAGTATCCTTAAGGACAAGGACCATGCTTCAATAAGACACTCACGTCAGCATATCCCAGTGCCATGTTCAAGTAGACACTGGGTTGCGAGCATTTGATCTTTCACTCTGACAAGGTTCTGTCTCAGGAAGCTCGTTAGTGCTTAATTACTAGAAGGCAATTACTAAACATTACTATAATCAACTGCTGCAAGCCTACTTGCTTTACATAAGCTGCTAATTTCATGTTATTGCAAGTTATCGTTCTCCTTGGCCAGAGATGTCAAACACCCACCTGTGCCATGGCTGCTCCTCACGCACCCGGCCATAATCTCCAGTGTTCTGACGTGGCCCTTTACAGTTTACAACATGCTTTCACAGACATGATCTAATCTGCACCTGCCAACAATCTCATGAGCTGGTTCTTATCATTCGTTATGCAAGTGAGGAAACTGATGGTTTAGGTAATAAAGTGTCACCCTAAGTCACACACTAGTGACTTGCAAGGTGGCCTCTATATCCTAGACACCGAGGATGTAAGGATTTTACATTCTATCATTGTTAATAATAATAATAGCTGAAACTTAATTCAATGCTTATTATGTGCCAAATACTCTTCTACATGTACATACTCATTTAATCCTCACAACAACCCTAGGAGGTAGGTGCTATTATCATTACCCCCAGCTTACAGAAGAGGAAACTCTAAGCCTCCACCAAAATTACACAGCTAATGAGTAAAACTGCCAGGATTCAAAACCCACGTCTTTCTGGGAAAAAATTAAGTTGGAACTCTATCTCATTCCTTATACTAAAATAAATTCCAGATGGATTAAAGATTTAGATTTTGAAAAATGAAAACATAAGAGTACTAAAAGAAAGCATGGTCTATATAAAATCTTAAAGTGGGGAAGGCTTTCTAAGAATTACTCAAAATCAAGGCCATAAAATAAATAGATTGACCAATTTGACTAAATAAAAAAAAAAAATTCTGCATTGCATGGCATGCCTGGGTGTCTCAGTTGGTTAAGCATTGACTCTTGATTTCAGCTCAGGTCATGATCCCTGGGTTGTGGGACTGAGCCCTGCTTCCAGCCCCGTGCTGAATATGGGGCTTGCTCTGTGATTGTCTCTCTCTCTCCCTTTGCTCCTCTCCCCCAACTTGTGCACACACACTCTCTCTCTAAAAAAAAAAAAAAAAAATGCTGCATGGCAGAATAAAAGACGAACTGATTAAGATATCTGAAATACATATAACTAAGGGCTAATTTCCTTAAATGCTTAAAGAGATCCTATGAATCAATAAGAAAAATGGAATAAATCAATAGAAAAAATGGACAAAGGACATGAGCAGATAGTTTACAAGCGGGGGAATAAAAATGACACATTTTTTTTTAAATGATCAGCTCTACTCCTAAGAGTAAATTCAAACTCTAATTAATTTATAATTCTAAATTATAATTCTAGATAATTAAGATTATAATTTATAATGAAAACTATAATAAATTCATAATCAGAAGCCGTTTTTCATTTCAGACTGGTAAAGTTCACTCTGTATAGGAAAGAGTATGGAGAAATTGGGCATGGGTATACCACTGGTAGGAAGTAAATCAATGCAACCTCTACGGAGGGCAATATTGATTTAAAACTAAAAAGGCTATTACAAACCCTCAGACCCAGCAGTTCTACCTCTCCGAATCTATCCTACTTATGTAATACATGTGTACAAGGGTACATGTAGTAGGGTATTCATTACAACATTTGTACTAACAAATATGAAAAACAACCTGAAAGTCCATCAGCAGGAAAATGGTTGTAAGATTATGAAAACCATACATCAATATACCATGAAGCCTGCTGTGGACATCTGCAAGATGCACTAAGTGAAAGAGGCAAGGTAGAAAATGGTGTGTATAGTATGAAAAGGGCACATTCAATTATTTAATCTGTATAAGCATAAAAAAATCTCCAGAAAGATACAAAAGAAAACTACTAATAGTGTTTGACTCTGGAGAGGCTCTAGTATCCAGCTCTAGGAAAGAGGATAACCTCCAGCTCTTAACAAATTGTGTTCCGACCTTCCATTCGGTCTGCAGTAGTGCTGGAAAGGCAAGATGATTTTCCTAAAACAGTGAGAGAAGTCCTTTTAAAAAAAAAAATCTGTTTGGGGTGCTCTGTTTCTATCTTTCTGTCTTTCTCTTTGTCTGTCCGCAGCATCCCTTCATGTGACAGGGAAGGAATGCCCCACCCAGCCCCACCCAGCCTCAGGGGTTGGCCTTTCCAGGCCCTTGTGTGTGCCATGGTTTTCTCTCCAGGTCCCAGCACTCAGTTCCTACATGGTGGATTCATTCTTTCATATCAACTGCCTTCAAAACCAAGCATCCATCCTATCACAGCCAAACAAATAGAACAACAGTCTGTTTATTTCACTAGTAAAAACAAAACTCTCACACATCTGTATCGTGTATTACAGCTCAGAAATTACTCACTGCACTCTGATACAGAATCCTCCTGAGGAGGGGGGAGGAGCCTATCTTGTTCTCCCCATTTTACAGAAATGGGACTTGGAATCCAAAGAGTGACTTGCCTCAGGCCATACAGCATGTGATCAAGAGAGCCAGAAAAGCATGCACAACGGGTCCCCTGACTCTAAATCAGAGCTATCTCCAGGACAAACAAGGCCTGCAAATATAAATCCCTCCTGGGCAGTCCCCTGACTCTAAATCAGAGCTATCTCCAGTACAAACAAGGCCTGCAAACATAAATCCCTCCTGGGCAGGACCACAGGTGTTAAGCACCAGGGGAGGCTGACATGGACCCACGGATGAGAAAGAGCTCAAAAGCAGCCTTGGGGAATATTTTTTAATACATGTGAAAAATAAAAATAAAAATAAGGCAGGCCTGAGATTGCCACAATATCATTCTCAAAAAGAAAGACAATGAAATATTTTATTTTATTCTTTGTATATATTACCTTTCATATTTTCCTATTTCCTAGAAATACACAATAGATCTGGGAAACCAGGCATGTAAGGGAAATGAAAGTGAATCCATGAAACAGCATTTCATCAGCACTAACCAAAGCAAATGTCTGAATTCTCTTGCTGAAGTAAGTGCGCTCTTTCACTTTCCATACTAAGAAAGCATCGCTGTACTGAGCACAGATTTGATTTTCCTCAGAGGTGACAGGAGGAGGGAGGACCACTGCGACAGAGCCACTTGGGCCCCCAGTCAGTTAGCTCCCCAGGCAGCCCTAGGTTGTTTGGTACCAAAGCACTGGGGCGCAGGTGCTTGGCAAAGAGTCTTGGACGCGCCAGTAAATACTGGCACCTTGTTTCCTGGGGAAATGAACGATACCTTTCCCACTCATTAATCCCTTTCCAAGGTGGGGAGTTTCTATATGCAAAACATGTTTGTGGAACTGATCTAAAAAAAGGCCTTTCCAGACCCAACTTGCAGCTTCCGCCATCTGCGCAAGCAGGCCAGGCTCCCTCCGTCGTCCTTCTCCAACAGTAAACAATATCACCCTCAAAGAGCTCTGAGGGTTTGTCCCAATGCCCTCCCCTCTGTGTTCTCTAAGTTGGGGGCTGTGTCTAATCTTTCCTCTGCAGAAGCTTTCCTGCGCCTGTTTGGCTGGACCGGAAGGGCCTCCTTATCGGCATCTTCAGTCTCCTCCCCCAGGCTGAGCACACAATACCCACGCCGCCAGGCAGCCAGGGCGCAGGGCTGCAGCCCACAAGTGGGCCTAAGCACTTCCCCCAGCCTTAGGGACCCAAGGTCTTTCAAGGACAGAGGTGTCTCCTTCTCTGCCAGAAGACTGTCATTCCAGGCTGGACCCTTCCTGCAGCTGTTTAAACAGATTCCCTCCTCACTGGAAGCATGAGAAAAAGTGAAGGGGAAGCAAGTGTCCCCATGCTCTGGAACTCAGACGGGTGAGAATAAAATACAGGAATTCTCCCAGGTTGGTCTCTCAAGTTTGTCCTAGTTCCTGTGTCACTCAAGAGAATGACTATTTGTCTAGAGCCTATGTACATGACACACACCAGCCATTTCATCCTTGAAACAACCCTGTTCCAAGGGCACGGGGGGTAGATTTCTTAGTTACCAATACTAACAATAATCTTTTACATCTATAGAGCACCTCAACTTTGCTAAGTGCTTTCCTGTAAATTATCTTATTATTTGCATCCTGGAAAATTCCTATGCAAAAAGATAGAGTAGAAACTCTCGTTCAACATGGCTCCCCAAGACATACAGACACACACAGCATGCCATCAGCCATCTGTCACCAGTGCCTACAGATGTTCTGTCAGAAATGTAGCTCGAATTCCCCCTTGGCACCACCTTTGTCCCTACCACAGCAACCTGGCTCAGAACCAGCCCAAGGCTTAGCTGTTACCCAATCAGCCTGCCATGGACTTCTAAACAGGTGAAGTATATAAACTGGCACAACTTTCCTCAACAGCAAGTTTTCAATATTCTTCAAAAGCCTTAACAATCATATTCTTTGATCCAACAATTCTGCTTCTGGGAATTTCTTAAGGAATGATTCCAAGATGGGTACAAAGATTTATTCACAAGAAAGTTCATTCCAATATTACTTAGAATTGACCTCAGAATGGAGAGAGAAGTAAAGCCTCTATCCAAAAATAGAAAAGAGTTACAGTTTTGCATTTTTTGAGCCACATGATGTAACATTATGAAATATATACTTTGAAGTACATTTTAAAATGCTTCCCTCTGAGTAATGGGATTATGGATAGTTTGTTTTCTTCTTTATATGTATCTCTTTTAAAGTTTTCTTCAATAAACATGACAGAAATAATACACCTTATTAAAGTATCATAGAGGCTCAATACTAGCGAAGGGAACATGGGACAGACACACATCTACACAGCTAGTGACCATCCACATTCAATTGGTTCTTCTTCGAAAACAGGCT
Source organism: Felis catus (assembly GCF_018350175.1). NCBI lineage: Eukaryota > Metazoa > Chordata > Mammalia > Carnivora > Felidae > Felis > Felis catus. The sequence continues at coordinate 49,584,085 of NC_058377.1, read as the reverse complement.
GTAACTAGGTACAAACCAAAAGCCGTAACAGAGTTCAAACCTTTCATGCTGTGAGCTCACTGCTGGGAATTCACTTTAAGGAAAGAACTGAACAAACTCAAAATGCTAAATGTGCAAAAATGTTGATTACATCTTATCTAAAAGAACTGGAAACAATCCAAATGTCCAACAAGGGATAGTTCAGTATGGAACATCAACACCATGGAATGCGGGGCAGCCATTAGAAATGCCAATTATGAAAACTATGTGGAAATATGAAATAATGTTGACAATAGGCTGTAAAATAAGAATACACAAAACTGCGTTTGTCAGGACTGCAACTATGAAGAATAAGCATGTATGTGAACAAGGACATTTTAAAAGTAAGAGCATGTCATGTTAGGATTATGGGATTACAGGGAGCTTTTTATTTTTTAAGTTTTGTCCATTTTTTTTTTTTTTAGGTTTTTGCATGCACCATAGACACATATTTTGAAAAGTTGGAAAACACAGAAAAGAGGAAAATCAATTACCAAAAAGAGCACAATCCCTGTCAGCATTTTGACACATTCCTCTTCCCTGTCTCTTTTTCCTATGCACTGGGTGATTTGGTTTGGTTTTTACCACTATAATCATGCCAATGTTTTCTTTAAAGCAATTATAAAATCAGTTCAATTTTTTAAAAATAATCAGTGAACTTAACAAAAGTCCTGCCAGAGAACATAGTAGTGGGTTTTTCAAGTGTTTTCTAGAGAACTTACCTAACACAATGTCTGTTTGTCAGCAAAAAACAGACATATTGCACCATTGTCACAATAGATGGATTGATCAAAGTTCCATAAACACCTGCAGAAGACTCTAAAGCTTATTTCAGTAATCACAGGTCAGGAGCAGAGAGAATACTGTGTTACCGAGGCTGACATAGTGGGAAACTTGGAAGACAAAAAATACAACGATGTACCAAGTTTTCAGATCAGAAAAAAAGCTTGAAGGGAACAAATCCAATTGGTCATTAGGTCTGAAATATTTTACCTCCTTTTCATCTCTCACATCATCTCCAGTCCAGCTGTCCTGATTTCAGTGGGGCCAACCTCAATACCTTGGCAGCAGCTGCCCTGTTCTTCCTCCATGCCACGTGGACTCCTCCGGGGAGAGACACGGAGACAGGGACAATCACTAAGCAGCGCATGGGCTCTGCTGCCCATGATGTGAGAGTGGGCCCTGGCAAGAGTGAGAGGGGAGGCTGAGCTGGCAGTCGCTACGGAGGGGCTCAGTTTCTGCAGGAGTGTGATGCTCTTGTGCTTTTTGAGCAACAGGGCCTCTCCACACAAACCAACTATTCATCTCTTACATGCATTCTACCAGAGACCGCCCTCTGTCCCAAGGCTAGGGGAAAAGCTGCGGCCTTGGGCGAAGTGTGACATGAGACGCCACTGCTTACATGGCAAACCTCGCTCAAATACTCCTCACTTCAAGGAGAAAGGTAGCTGTATTTTTTGCCTTAGAGGCTTTTAGCAACTAACCCATGTACAAAATGCAGTGTAATTCCACTGCAACAACATGACCATGTCAGTCCCACACTTAAATCTCCTCGGGGGCTCCCGGCTGCCCACACAAAGCTGTCTGTGAGAGGAAGTAAAGTGCCCTGTTGAAGAAGGCAAACTGTGGAGCCAAACTGCCTGACCGAGTCCTGCCTCTGCCCTTTATGTTTTGAGCGGCCTTGGGCAGGATCCCTATCCTCTTGGTACCTGTTTCTTCATTTGTAAACAGGGATAATAACAGTACCTACCTCATAGGATTATGGTGCATATTAAAATAATTAATAAAGAACAAAGAATAAAGTCTGGCAGATAGGAAGCACTCAGTAAATGTTAAGTGCTGTTCCTGTTATTGCTATTGTTGGAGAAAGATCAACTTCTCTAGCAGGGCATACAGAGCCATCCATGACCTAGGCCCTGCCCATCTTTCTAGCTATTTCCTGTGACCTTTGAGTTACCACTGCCACTGTGATCACACAGCCATGCCAGGCTCCCAGAGGGCAGACCCCAAGGCAGGTTCATCCCTCCACACCTTTGCTCACCTTTCCTCTACAGCCATTCTCTCCTTGTTGGCTGATGAGCAACTATAGATTTCTGAAACCTTCCTTCCTCTTCCATGTGGATTAGCCACTCCTTCCTCTGTGCCTCCACTATGTTCTGTTCAGACTCTCTTCATAGATACTTTATTATCCTCATTGATTTATGAATCCTGTTTCCCCCACTAGACTTTAAAGACAGAGGCCCCTATGAATTCTTAACCGTATCCCCATTTCCTGGCGCTCAGTTGACCCTAAATACTTATTAAATAAATGCAAAAGAAATATTGATCAGAACACACAAAAGTCGGGAAAGCTTTTCAGAGAACCTAAACACCAGGGTTTGGAAGTCAAATCCCAAAACACTGACTCGAAGGAAAGTTAATTGGAAAAGATCATATAACCAAAGAGAAGAAGAAAATTATGATCTCCCAGGAGAAACCTTGTTTGTAATGCCAAACCTTGTTGTAATGCAGTTGTCTCTGTGTATATTAGGGGATGGGGACAGAAGTGACATTGATAATGGTTCTAAACTAGCTGATGTCAACTATTCATTGAACAGTACTTTTTAAACCTTTTCTTCAGAAAAAAAAATGTGGAGTTATAGCTGATTGGGAAGTACCTTTCACCTTGTCCAGAGCTGTCTCAATATAAAAATACTACGGGGATCCAGACTGTAAGCAAGAGAATGAATCTTTGCTGAAAATCTATAATAAGCCAGATGCTTAAAAAATAATATATTTTAGGGGCATCTGGGTGGCTCAGTCAGTTTAGCATCTGACTTCAACTCAGGTCATGATCTCACGGTTCCTGCTGACAGTGCAGACCCTGCTTGGGATTCTCTCTCTCTCTCTCTCAGAATAAATAAACTTAAAAAAATATATATATTTCCTATTCATTAAATATAATATGCTGGGCACAGAACTATTCACTTCACATGCATTATCAAGTTTGATAGTGTAAGTCCTTAACAACTGTGAGACATAAGTATTAGGCTCTCCATTCTACAGATGAGGAAAACATGCTCACCCATCCCATTCATTGGTAGTGGGCATCTACCATGTGCAAGTACCGATCCAGGACTACAGGATACAGCAATAAACAGACAGAGCTGCCCCACTTCATAGAATATGCATTCCAGTTGGGCAGCAGAGCAATGAATGAATGGAGAAATGAGCATATATATTAATGAACAAGAAAAATATCAGATAGCAACAAGTACAGGTAGAGAATTAAAATAAGAAGGGACAGAGTGACTAGACAGTAATTTTATTATTTTTAAAAATTTTTAATGTTTATTTTTGAGAGAGAGAGAGAGAGAGAGAGAGAGAGAGAGAGAGAGAAAACAAGCAGGGGATGGACAAAGAGAGAGGGAGACACAGAATCTGAAGGAGGCTCCAGGCTCTGAACTGTCAGTACAGAGCCCAACGTCGTGTTTGAACCCATGAACTGTGAGATCATGACCTGAGCCAAAGTCGGACACTTAATGGACTGAACCACCCAGGAGCCCCTAGACGGCAATTTTAGAGTGGGATGTCAGAGAAATCCTCTCTGATGTGGCTATGTTTACAATGAGATTTGAACAAGAAAGAACCAAGCACATGCATATTGGAAGAAGAGCATTTCAGGCTGAAGAAGAGCTAGGGCAAAGGCCCTAAAATGAGAATGGACTTGGCAAGTTCAAGGAACCAAACCAGCACAGTAAGGCTGAGTCCACGAGGAGAGGGCTGAGTGAGTGACATGGCGCAGGTCCAGAGACATTGGTCCACCAAGGCATGGAGTGTGGATTTCATTCTGAGTGCAATGGGAGGCCAGCTACAAGGGGGCGGGTAGGGAGTGTGGCACAAACTAATGAACAGTTTTAAAGATTTCTCTGATCTCTGTAATGGAGGGTATAATGAATGGTGTGGATACAAGCAGAAGCAAGGAGTCTAGTTAGGGGGTCACTGCACATGGTCTAGGTGGAGGATGATATGACTTGGACTAAGGTGCTGATGGTGGAGATGTGGGAAGCAGACACGTTTGGGAATGTTTCTGAAGCCAGAGAAGATAAGACTTGCTGAAGGAATGGATGATGATGGGGAAGAAAAAAAGAAATCAAAAGCAATGCCTAGATTGGCTTCAGCACTGAGGGGGGACAGTAGCACCACTTACTGGGGTCGGGAAGATTGAAGGAAGAACAAGTTTCAGGTGGAGACAAAGTCAAGAGTTCACTTTCGGCCATGTTAAATGTGCAATGCCTCTTAGGCATCTATTTGGACATGAGTCTGGAGCTCTAGAGGAAGTTTGAGGATAAAGATACAAATTTGAAGGTCATAGGCAAATGGATGTTATTGGAAGTCATTGGATTAGAAGAGGATATCTATTCTCTGTCTCGGAGAAGGGAAGGAGACCATTGCAGAACATGGAGCGTGTTACCACTTAGAGGTGGAGGACATAAGGAGGAGAGCCTAGAGAGGTAGGAAGAGACCCAGGAAAGTAGAGTCCAAGAAAACAGTGAAATCAGTCTTGTCAAATGCTGCTGAGAAAATGAATAAGATTAAAAGAAAGCAGTGGCCTTCAACTTGGTCACATGAAGGTCATTCATTGAATGACATTGGCAATAGTCCTGGTGGGACAATGGAAAAAGATTAGAGGGAGGGAAAGGTATCAAAGCCCAAACTGTGGACAACCTGAAAGTTTTACTGAGAAAAGGAACAAAGAAACTTGAAGACAGTTAGAGGGGGATATAATGTCAACAGAGGTGTAAATTACATAATGAATTTATTTGGCAATAGTTAACGGACAAAATTAGAAAACATTTTGGGATTTTGGATGGGGGGGTTGTTTATTTTCAGATAAGAAATACTGGAGCATGGTTATTTGCTACTGAGAATTACCTAGTGATGAGGGTAAATCTGATGAGGGCAGAGAGAAGGTGCATAATTACAAGATCAAAGATCTATAAGACTTATTCTTTTTTTTAAATTTTTTTTTTTAACGTTTATTTATTTTTGAGACAGAGAGAGACAGAGCATGAATGGGGGAAGGGCAGGGAAAGAGGGAGACACAGAATCGGAAGCAGGCTCCAGGCTCTGAGCCATCAGCCCAGAGCCTGATGCGGGGCTCGAACTCACGGACCGTGAGATCGTGACCCGGGTGAAGTCGGACGCTTAACCGACTGAGCCACCCAGGCGCCCCTATAAGACTTATTCTTAACAAAATTCATAATGTGCCCAAGGTAGAAGAATTGGTAGTCTAGGAAGCTGGGATATTAACCCAGATCTATTCTGACTCATAAATGCATCCTTTTTTTCATACCATTCACTGTAATAAATACAGTAGCATTTACAAAAGATCCCAATTCCAGGCTCTGAAGATAATCAGTATCTAGTTAGAAGGACTCTTACGAGAACTTGGGAGAGCCAACACAAACAAACACCCCCTTCTATATAAGCAAGCTCAGTTCAACACACAGACTGTCAAATGTCATTTCCACTTACACATCTGGTTGTCGTTCTACTATCTATAGGAACTTCAGTTGTTTCCCTTATATATTTGGAGTGCTTCTGAGGAGAGGACAGGGATACCGAGACAAATTACAGTGCACTGTAAGGGAACACTGTTGAATAAACTCTCTAGTGACGATAATAAAGTAATAAAAATATGTTTTCAATGCCAGTTGTGTGTTTTGCAAAAGTAAAGATGGGAACTGAGGTATGTGATCATTTGTTTCTCTCTTCTTTACACAGCCATCTCAGGAAGCAAGTGACTGTGATTATATCAGGAAGTGGCTTCTCCTCAACTGTTTCCCAGGCCCACTCCTGCCCTCCCACATGGCGCACAGCCTCACTTTTCTCTCACCTGGCTTCCTGTTATCTGTTCTAGTTTCTCTCAGGGCAATATAAATGCCATCTCCCCCATGAATTCCTCCCTAATCTCTCCTTCTCTGAACTTTTATAGCACTAAGGACCAGTACCACATAAATTTGGCTCTTCATAATATGAAGTCTTAAAACTATTCTCTGATTCAAATATCAGAGTGAGAGTAAATACTCTTCAGTCTGTTGGCCATTGTTACTTTGAGAGGTAGCTCAGTAGTATAAACATTCAGATGGATCTGAGTTGAAATTGTGGCTCTGTTCCAACTCTAACAAGCTAAGTGATCTTGGGTGAGTCACTTTCTGAACCATGGCTCCCCTACCTAGGATTGGAATAATACTACCACTGCCCACCACCTTGGTATGTGTCTAAAATATGCTGGGAGGCACCTGGGTGTCTCAGTCGGTTAAGTGTCTGGCTCAGGTCATGATTTCATGGTTTCATGAGTTCAAGTTCCAAGTCAGGCTCTGCACTGTTAGTGCAAAGCCTGCTTGGGATTCTCTCTCTCCCTCCCTCTTTGCCACTCCCCCACTCATACTGTCTCTGTCTCACTCAAAATACATAAACTTTAAAAAATTTAATAACCTTAAATAAAAATAAAATAAAACATGCTGGGCAGTTTGCTCTTCGGCTGAAAACTACAAACCCATGGTTTTCAAAATCAAGTCTGAAATGCTTCAACCTGTTCACAACATCCTGTCAGCTTCTCCTCATTCCTAGCCTACCTCACATTTCCTACGCTGGTGACAACGAATTCATCCTGATATCTCTCACCCCATGCTTTGCCTTTGGTCCCTTCAGTCCCTGCACCTTCATGCCACCTTGCTCAGGTGTCACTCTCCCCCTGCAATCTGGGCTTGTCACCTTCCACCCCTTCCCCCACACAGGTTAGGTTCTCCTGTTTGGTTCTCCCATATTACCCCAATCATAGCTTCATTCCTGCACTTACCCCCATTGCTTATATATTTACAGGACTATTTACTCCATGAAACCAGGGTTCCCTGAAGGAAAGGACTGAACTTTATTCATTTTGTATCCCCAGGAGCACAGCACCTGCTGCATAAAGGTACTTATTTCTACTCCACCATTCTGATGCCTGTCTCTTCATCTATGAAATAGGAATAATATCACCTACTTGAAGGGATGGAATTAAGTTTAAATATTCATTTTACCACAGGGTGTCTGGCATACAGCCAGCCATCAGTACATTTGATTTATATTCTCAGCATCTCCTGATTTGGCCTTCTTATTCTGTCCTTTAGGAACAGGCTCTTCAACTGACCTTGTGTCCTTCCTGTGAGCTCTCTCCCCCATCCATATGAGGGTCCCAAGCTCCAGATCTGTCTGGAGTTCGCACTCCTGCCAGTGCCCTCTGAACTCCGAGGATGACTTAGCTAAGGCACCAGTGCAGTACTGCATACATTTCTCGAGCACCTGTGTGCAAGGCAATGTCTCAGATGCAGCAGAAGTGACACAACATGTACAGGGCGCCTGGGTGGCTCAGTCAGTTAAGCGTCCGACTCTTGATTTCGCCTCAGGTCATGATCTCACAGTTCATGAGTTCGAGCTCTGCATCGGGCTCCCCAAGTTGGGCTCCCGGTGTTGGGCTCCATGCTGCTTTGGGATTCTCTCTCTGCCTCCCTTGTGTCTGTCTATCCTTCTTTCTCTCCCTCTCTCTCTCTCTCTCTCAAAATAAATAAATAAACATTAAGAAAAAAACAAGTGATACAACATATACAAGGAATTTATGATCTACTAGGGGGTAAGGGAAGAGGTAGGGAGACAATAAGACACATGAAGGCAGTACAATTCAAAGGAGAAAAAAGTTACGTATCTCTGGGGGAATTCAGGAAAGCCTTAGGGGAAGTGGCATTTCAATTGGAGCTCAAAGAGCTTAAGGGGCTGTTTCCAGAGTTGTGTGTTTCCCACAAAACATAACACTGAAATGCTCCTCCTCTGATGAAAAGTAAGGTATATTTAGGAAATGCTGCCTACTGAGTGCCCCTCTGTGACATTCACAATGCATAGTAGCAAGGCTCTGACAAGTCCTGAAGTACGGAACCCTATTTAAGTGTGTTTAATCCAGCATCCCAAATTTGTTTGACCTATAGTTCTCCATTTCTTTCCTCCCAGAGGCTATATATAGCATTTTGAGTAACATACTTGAAAAAACTACAGGTTAAATGTTACGCTTTTAAAGTTACATATTTGCATTTTAACAGGACCTCTGCTAGATCATATTTTAACGTCAGATTTTTAAAAACAATGTAATCAGCAATTTAAAAAATTCTTCTGGCACTTCATCCAAAAGGAAAAAAGCAATGAAAGACCTTGCAGAACTAAGTTGCTGTCAAGACAGAACAAATGGACTCCTCTAGGGTAAAGTGATGTGCAGACCACAAGCCTTTCTATGGAGGGAGGGAAGGAAGGCATTTCTGCTGGAGTCCATTCCTTCTTTGGTAGGATGTTTACACTCCTATGGGGGGAGGGCCCTGGGGCGGGAGTGGGCTCCCCCTTCCCCTCCCCTTCCCCTCCCTCTCCCCGCTCGACCTGCTGACTGGGTAAAAAACACCAGACTTGAAAGCAAAGGGAACAACATTGCATAACAACAACCCGACTAGGCCTGTTTCCCTCCTTAATATTTAGCAAACAGCAGTGCCCGCAAAGGGGCAGTTGGAAAGGGGCATTGTATGCTTCTCTGTCCTTACCCTGGAGACGACGTGCTCAATTATCCAGTCTGTGAGTTAACAAATGTTTACTGGGAGTCAGGCACGGTGCTCATGATACAGAGAGAAACAACACGTAGCCCTGCTCCCAAGTCCTGCCCACAGGCCAACAGGGAAGGCAGGCAGGTAACCACACTGCAATGCAGCAAAGTGTAAGCAAACAATTCTATAATAAGAGGTGAGTGCAAAATGCCAGTGAGGCACAAAGGCAGGCAGGCGCTCCTTCCCTCTGCCTGGGCTTAGGGTCAGAAGAGAGGTGTGTTATAATAAGATTTCTCTCAGTTCTTAGAAGATTGGAAAGGACCTTTCCTGGCAAATCTATCTATCTATCTATCTATCTATCTATCTATCTACCTACCTACCTACTTAACTACCTACCTACCTATCTGTCCAGGGTCAAGGTTTGAGTAGAATCAGATAGGATAGGGGTGTCTGGATGGCTCTTGTCAGTTAAGTGTCTGACTTTGGCTCAGATCATGATCTCATCATTAGTGAGTTCGAGCCCCACGTCGGGCTCTGTGCTGACAGCTCAGAGCCTGGAGCCTGCTTCGGATTCTGTGTCTCCCTCTCTCTCTGCCCCTCCCCTGCTTGTACCCGGTCTCTCTCTCTCTCTCTCTCTCTCTCTCTCTCTCTCTCTCTCTCTCTCTCTCTCTCTCAAAATAAGTAAACATTAAACAAAATTTTTTTTAATTAAAAAAAATCAGGTGGTAGGATAAAAGCAAAAACGGAAAAGAAAAAAGTGGGGGAGCAGCTGATCTTCCTAAGAAGGCGTACGCTGAACAGCTGCATCTAATCTCACTTACTCCTGAAACCCGACAAAAATTCAGCAGAGACTTTTTTTTTTTTTCCTAATAACAAAACCGTTCAAGTACAGGGAAAGAGGAGAGAAGATAATGGTGTCAAATTTTGGAATCTTGGGAAACAGATGAGCAAGGAACTGACAGCAGACTCAAGAAATCTGAATCTAAACCAGATGCAGGAAAAGCTGAGTGTGCGGCTGACTGAAACCACGGAGTCCTCGCCAGGCCCGGGACCGGCAGTAACGCTCACTCCTGGAGCAGGGGGACAGGATGTAAAAATAAAGAAAACAGTGAAAGATGCTTGAAAAGAAGTTAAGTCCCTAGATCCTTCTCCTCACTGACAGAATTCCGGAGGCTTAGACACTACACAGCATAAAACAGAAATATCTAGTATTTGTTTTAAAATAATCTAGGGGAGGGGCGCCTGGGTGGCGCAGTCGTTAAGCGTCCGACTTCAGCCAGGTCACGGTCTCGCGGTCCGTGGGTTCGAGCCCCGCGTCGGGCTCTGGGCTGATGGCTCAGCACCTGGAACCTGTTTCCGATTCTGTGTCTCCCTCTCTCTCTGCCCCTCCCCCGTTCATGCTCTGTCTCTCTCTGTCCCCCAAAAATAAATAAACGTTGAAAAAAAAATTTAAAAAAAATAATCTAGGGGAAAGGGTTGACAGGGACACAGATGAAACAAAAATGTCTGTGAAGCGATCATTGGTGAACCGGGGTGATAGGAACATGAGGATTCATTGCACTATCCTCTCTACTTTGTAGTCTTTGGAATTTTCCATAATAAAAAGTAAGAGTGGCTCTGGTCCAGGAATACCCAGCGTGGTTAAAAGGGAACATAAAAAAGACAAGGGCACTATGTCTGGTGAAGGTGAAATACAATAGATTTTCCTAGTTCCGCTCCCCTAGAGACTTCCCTCTTCCCTCTCCAGCCAAAGAAATGAGGAAGACTCTCCTCCCCGGTAAATGCAACCAAGGAAAAACCTCAGATTGCAGCCTTAGGGGCTCTGAACAAACAGCCCACCCAGATCACACTATAGTGAAGCCCACAGTTAATGATCTCCATCCCATACTCAGTCTGACAGCTTTTTTGTTTTGTGACAGCTTTATATAACTCACATACTCAATTTGCCCTTTTAAATGTAGCGTACAATTCAAATGATTTTTAGCATATTCACAGAGTTGTACAACCATCACCACTGGGATGGTTTATTAAGATATAATATTAAGTTTTATTAAAATATAACTCACTCGATTCACTCTTTTAAAGTGTACAATTCAGTGGTGTTTAGTATAGTCACAGAGTTGTACAACCACCACCATGATCAATTTTAGAACATTTTATTACCCCAAAGAAAGCCTTAAACCGATTAGCAGTCACTCCATCCATATCCCCCACCCACCTCTAGCCGCAGGCAACTACTAATCTATTTTCTGTCTTTATAGATTTGCCTATTTTGGACATTTCATATAAATGAAATCATACACTATGTGGTCTTTTGTGAGTGGTTTCCTTTACTTACCATGTCAAGGTCTCGACAGATTTTTTTTTTTTTTTTTTTTTATCACTCCCTCTCCTTGCCCCCAACCTTAATGAGACCACACAGCCAAGGATCACATTCAGAGTGATATCTTGGAAAAGTCTCTGATGAAGATACAGACCACAGAAAATACACAAAAGCAACTGGAAGGAAACACATACTATATGAGGCAGGGAACAAGGTGGGAGGGACCTACCATTAATATTCTCACAAAAATGATATAAAATTGCAGCCATGAAATGAAAATAGGATGCTATATAAAGGAAACACCAAGAGGACAAAACAGAGCTCTTGGAAATTGACAACTTAATAGCAGAAATAAAAAAAAAAATTCGATAAAAGGATTGAAAGATTAAGTTCACAAAATCTTCTGGAGAGGAGAATCACAAGGCAAAGGTATGGAAAATAGGAGAAGCTAAGAATATTCTAGAGGTTCAGTACAGGAGGTCCAATATCTGACTAAGAGAAATTCCCAACAAAGAACAGAAAAAAAAAAAAAAGAAGAAAAATTATAACAACATAATTCAGTAAAACTTTGAAGAACTAAGGGGTGCAGGTTGCCAAATTCAAAGGGCCCAGCACACAAAACACAGTGTGAAATTTCAGAAAACTACAGACAGAAGATTGTAAAAGCCATCAGTAAGAAGAAAAGCAAACAAACAGGCTATATACAAAGAATAAGAAATTCAAATGCTTCCAACTTCTCAGCAGCATCAATAAAAACAAGTCAATGAAGCAATACTCTCCAAATTCTGAAGAAAAATGATTTCCAACCAAACTATCAACTGTGAGAATAGAACAAAAGTATTTTCAGGTATACGAGATCTCAGAAATTCACATTCCATTTACCTAAGAAGTTCCTGAAGGATGTCCTTCACCAAGGACTGAGTAGAGGCAGTCAGCACAGAACCCCAAAATGACTACCACATGAAGAAGCCAACCAGAGTAGAAGTAAAACTCAAGGGACAGACATTGAAGATGGCCATCATCAAATTTCCCACTGCCATTAAGCCCTCTTTGGAATTGCTGATCTAAATATTTTTAATATTTGATTATAAAATTTTCAAACATGCCGAAAAGTAAGCCCATGATACTCATCACTGAATTCATATATGAACACTTTGGCCTTTTTCTATTTTTTCTTTGTTTAAATGTTTTAAAACAAATTCCACATCATATCATTTCATCTCTATATACTTCAGAACTCACCTCTACATTACCCATTCTCTAACATCACAGTACTATTATCATACTTAGAAAAATTAACAGTGACCCCCTGGTATCAGTCCATAATAAAATTTCCCCAACATTTCAACAATGCTTTTTTACAATTAGACTGTTATGGGCTGAATCATGTCACCCCTGACCCCCAAATTTATATGTTGAAGCCCTAAGTGTCAGTACCTCAGAATGTGACTGTAATTGGGCCTTTAAAGAGGTAACTTTGTTAAAATGAGGCCTTTAGGGTGGTCCCTCAACCAATATGACTGATGTTCTTATAAGAAAAAAAAAAAAAAAACAGATTAGGACATATAGAGAGACACTGGGGCCATGTGTGTGCAGAGGGATAACTATGTGAAGAGGGAGGAAGAGGGTAACATCTCTAAGCCAAAGAGAGAGGCCTCAGGGAAAATCAGCCTGCCAGCACCTTAATCATTGCCTCCAGCAATGTGAAAAAAAATAAATTTCTGTTGTTTAAGCTACGCAGTATGTGGTATTTTGTTATGGCAGCTGTAGCAAACTAATACATAGACTATCTGAATCAAAAAAAAAAGATTCATTTATTACATTGATTATAATTTTTAAGTCACATTATTATTTTTTCATGCCATTGACTTGTTGCAAATGTCGAATCAGTTGTCCAGCACTCTGCATTTATCTATTTGCTTCCTTAGAGTATAACATAATTTTTTCCATCTTTCTGATAAATCAAAGTTAGCTTTAGAGGGTTGATTAGATTTAGGGGTCATTTTTTTTTTAACGTTTTTATTTATTTTTGAGACAGAGAGAGACAGAGCATGAAGGGGGGAGGGGCAGAGAGAGAAGGAGACACAGAATCAGAAGCAGGCTCCAGGCTCTGAGCCATCAGCCCAGAGCCCGACGTGGGGCTCGAACTCACGGACCGCGAGATCCTGACCTGAGCTGAAGTCGGACGCTTAACCGACTGCGCCACCCAGGCGCCCCTAGGGGTCAATTTTTAGGTAAGAAAATTCCATAGATGGTACTGCATATTCTCTTTTTAACCAGGCAAAGAATGATGGGTAAAAGAGTTGGTCCCAACTCTTTTCTGATTCCATTTGCCTTGACCTTGTGCTAGTGAAGTGCCTGCTAATCTCCTCTATGCTGTCCATGTGGGTTAGCTGATGGCATTCACTTCATCCCACAGACGAGTTTTGCTCTGACCTAATCCCTAAAGCTGGAGGTAGGTCACAGAGAAATAAGAGATAGAAAAGATAGAATAGTCCACTCTGTGACCATATCCTACTAGATGTCCAGTGCCTGACCCACAGTATAGCCTCATCAGATGTCCTGATAATGGTGGGCTTTAAATTTCCTAGGATCCACTTATAATCTTGCCCACCAACTTCTCCATCAGGACCTTCTGTAACCTCTAGGAAAGCTAAAGTCAAACTATGAACCCAAATCAGCTCATTTTTAGACCTAATAGTGGCACTATTGCCCTTTTCTTACAAAGCTTGCTAGATTTGTACTTGCTCCTTGTTTTAAAAAACTAACCAATATACAGTTTAGTAATACAAACATGTGTGGTTAAACCATTTTAAAAGTAAGGGAATGATCAACACAAAAGTCAAGATAACCACTGCCTGTGGTAAAGAGAAAAGGGGACATGATTTGGGGGCAGAAGGTATACAAGCAGCCACTAAGGTCAATAACATTCAATTTTATAAGCTGAATGATGGATGTACGATTTTCATTTTATTGTTCTTATTTGAGCTGTAAATCCATATTTGGAACACTTTTTGGTATATAGGATATGTTCCATATTAATTTTTTGTGAGCAGTCCACTGTGGCTAGAACACAGAGGTTTGAGAGTAAATGGAGAAAAGACTGGAAATGGGGTTTTACTGTGAAGGCAAATGGCAGCCTCAGTGCTGCTCTCTTGGGAGTCAGGGGACATTTACACCCAAGATCAATTAAATGGCCTTCTCATGATCTATCCATCAAGAATGACAGGAAAACCCCTTTTTTTTCTTCCTACTAAGTTACCAAGCAATGAAGTATCTGACGTTGTGAGCATCTCACTGGGAAACATAATAATATGGTTTTGATGTATTTTTCCAGTGAAAGAAGATACAGCTTGCCCTAGGGAACACATTCGCCTCAACTTCTTAAATGACACAAAGCTGGGAGGGATGTAGAACAAATGTTTTAGATGACAGAATTGGGATATATCTTGGTGAGCTGGAGTGACAGGTCAAACCTAGCACACTTTAGAACAACATCTACCACTTACTGAGAACATATGATATGCCACAAGCTTTACATAATTTATCCCCCGGAAGCAAGTTGCCTGAGATCACAGAACAAGTCAATAGCAGAGTCATCATTTGAACCTAGACTTTCAGATTCAAATTCTAATCTCAAGTGAGATTTCTTTAACTACTAGAAATTAACTCTTAAAGAAGTGAGTCTTCTCTACTTCAGTCTGTCACCCTCAGAGAACTGCCACCCAACCCCCACCCCCTTGGGCATGTAAGGGTATAAGCACTTCAGAAAAATGATTAGATCAGACTGACTTCATTCATTGATGTAACATTTGGGGACCCTCTGACAGCTGCCAGGAAACCTCTATCTATCTGCCCTGAAAAGCAAGCCTGTCATCAAGGGTCATCTGTAAGAGGATTCTCTCTGCTACCCATTCCCAGCTGGGCTATGTCTGCTCCCCTATCTGTATTTAAGAGTTTCTAACACTCAAGCTCTGTAGTTGTAGACAGAGGGCTCCTATCACAAAGACTGCTGAGCAAGACCCCTTAGCCAGCCTGTCCTCCACCTTCAATTTTCTCTCATCCTCAGAGCCACTGTGACTTGATGGGTGTGGGTAGCCGAGAGAACAGCATAACCACCTCCAGCTCACAGTCATATCCAATGAGCAATCCCGAAAGACAGCCAGAGAATTTTAATGAAAACCAGAAAAGTCTTGGCCACTATGTCCAACTGCAGTTCAGACCCAATAGCCCCTCCCCCTTCAGCTAAGAATCCCTGAACCAGTTTCACCCCCAAGAGCAGGGAGGAAAATCCATTCCGCATTCAGCAACATATTCCAAGGTAGCCACTTTCCAGGGTCATTTAGGTGAGAGGCAAGGCACATGCTGATTGCAGGAGGACCCAGGGACCCTGAGGAGCACGGGGTACAGCAGCAGCAGATCTGAGCCAAAAGATTATGAAACAGTCTATTTAAAAAAAAAAAAAAAGCTTTTCCTTCTGCCAAAGCTGTCTGAACACAGCTGCATACAAGGCTAGTGAGGAATCTTAACAAGCTTAAAGGGACCGTATTTCAGATACTCAAGAACCAAAGGTGGAAGAAATGAGTATTTTGAGCACTTACTACGTGTCAGGCACTCTGATCTCGTTCGACCTTCACCATGAGGTGGGAATTATAAACTGCATGTGACAGATAAAAACACTGACTGAGAGGCTAGATAAGTTGTCCCAGGCACATAGCTGGCAAAGGGAGAACCAAGGCCCAAAGTTCAATATGGGTGAGGCTCATCTGGAACAAACTCAAAATTCCAACCTGTCCCACCTAATAAAGAGAAAGATCATTTATTGAACATCAGCTATGTGCCTGTAACTAAACTAAGATTTTGCATGTACTGTATCATCTGATCCTCACAATGACCAGATAAGATAGGGAGTCATTATTATCCCCATTTTATTTATTTATTTTTTTAGTGTTTTATTTATTTTTGAGACAGAGAGAAACAGAGCATGAGCGGGGGAGGGGCAGAGAGAGAGGGAGACACAGAATCCGAAGCAGGCTCCAGGCTCTGAGCTGTCAGCTCAGAGCCCGATGCAGGGCTCAAACCCACAAACCGTGAGATCATGACCTGAGTCGAAGCTGGACACTTAACCAACTGAGCCACCCAGGTGCCCCAATCCCCATTTTAGACGAGAAGCTAATGCAAGATGTTAAGTAACTCAGCCAAGGTCATGATGTGAATCTAGGGATGTGAATCTAGGTCTAACTAATTCTAGAGCCTCATGTTAAAATACTCACTCTTACCAACCTACCGGAGAAACCAACCAAACATGTTGCATAAAGACTTCAGCCCTCCTTCCCAGCAGGTTATCCATGTTACAGGGTTACCTTTCAATTCCTCTAGCACTCCTCGGTGGGGGCACAGAATCACTGCCTCTGGGAAGGCTGACAGTGATATCTGCACCTTCCCATGGACTGGGAGCTCTGTTGGCACTGCATGTGTGAAGAAGACGGCTCCCAGCATGATTCGGAGAGGCCTGTGAGTAGAGAAGCTGACAGCTCCTTTTTGCAGGCTCCGCGGCACAGGCCCACCCACCTCACAGCAACTCCTCCCGCCCCCCCCCCCCCAACAGCTCACAGGCCTATTTGGTATTCTTAACAGTAGACCATGTGCCTCCTCTCAGAGCAACTGTGATTTCCCAAAGGAGACAACTGTCTAGACAGAGCATCCCAATCCATCTTGACAAGAGATGGGCCACACAATGTCAGGTTTGATCATTTAGGTTTCTGGGGTGGAATGTTCAGCACCCCAGTGAAGGCTCTGGGCCTGGCACTTCTGGGTTATCAGACTGAGTGTCATGCAGCACAACTGCGGATAACCAGAGTTAGCACTTCACAGCCAGGCAAGTGTAGCCTGAGGGGAGTCGCAGGCATCTTATGGGTCATGCACTCCCAGGCACACCACAGAAACAGTTCTCTAAATCAGGTTCAAACTTGATAGAATGCTTCCACACATTGCAATTAAGCACCAGGCTTTGTGGGAGACTGAACGCCTAATATGTGCCAGGTACCATGGCAGGTACATCCATGGCCAATATCTTAATTAATATTCACAACATTCTGTGAGGTAGATAGGATTGCTTTTTTTTTTTTTTTTTTTTTTTTTGGATAAGATTGCTTTTATACAGATAAGGCAACTGAAACCCAGAAAGGTAACATGATTTGCCCCAAATCTCACAGGAAGTGGCAACTTCAGAATCAAATCCATTCTTTTTTTTAAAATTTGTAAATGTTCATTATTTATTTTTTGAGAGAAAGAGACAGAGCACAAGCAAGGGAGGGGCAGAGAGAGAGGGAGACACAGAATCAGAGGCAGTCTCCAGGCTCTGAGCTGTCAGCACAGAGCCTGATGTGGGGGTCGAACTCACAAACTGCAAGACAATGACCTGAGACAAAGTCAGATGTTAAACCTACTGAGCCATCCAGGCACCCCAAATCCTTTCTTAATATGACTCCAACACCCTTACTTCCAGTCAATCATGAGGCTACTTATTTATCCTGCAGATATTTATTGAGTACCTTCTAAGGGCAGCAACTATGCCACTTGTAGAAGCTGTGGCTGCTAACACGACATCCTATGTCCAGGCACTGAAGAACTTATGTCCTCAAGAGAAGCAGTACAGATCTGAAAGGCAGGTACAAACTAATGAGATTAGGGCCTCTGATGAGTGATCAGAGCAGGCCTCTCTGAGGAAGTGGTATCTGAGCTGAAACCTGAAAAATGAAAATGAGCCAGCTATTTGCAAAGCTCGGCAAAGGGCACAGGCAGAAGTACCAAGAAGTGCAAAGGCTGGCTGCAGGAAAAGGCTTGGCATGTCTAGAGAACATAAAGGCCACCAGGGACCAATGCTGAACGAACAACAGGGAAGAAAGAATGTTTCAGATGACGCAGGGCCTGTTGACCACAGAAAAGAGTCTGGATTTTGTTGTAAGGGCAATGAGAAGCCAAAGAAGAGTTCTGACTGGGGGGGGGGGGGGGGGGGGGGGGGGGGATGGGGAGCAGATGGCACGATCTGATTTGTGCTTTAAAGAGATAATTCTGTTTGCTTTGTGCAAGGACGGGTCAAGAGTTAGGAATCAGGGGAGAGGGGCGCCTGGGTGGCTCAGTTGGTTAAGAAGCCAACTTCACTTCAGGTCTGTTGTTCGTGGGTTCGAGCCCCACATCAGGCTCCGTGCTGACAGCTTGGAGGCTGGAGCCTGCTTCAGATTCTCTGTCTCCCTCTCTCTTCTGTTCCTCCCCCACTCGCACTCTGTCTCTCTCTCTCTCTCTCTCTCTCTCTCTGAAAAATAAATAAAACATTAAAAAATTAAAAAAAAAAAGGAATGAGGGTAGAAATGATGGTGGCTTAGACCAGGGTGATGGTAGTAGAGATGGATTTTATATTTGGAGATAGGATTGAAAAGAGTAGCTGATGGACTACATGAAAATAGTGAAGGGAGCAAACTCCTAGGTACCTAGCTTGACCAACTGGGTGGATGGTGGTACCATATATAATGAGAAAGACTGAAGGAAAAGCAAAATGCTCATGAGATAGCCATGGTTTTTATTCTCTGTCACACCAAGAAGAAAAAAAGAGTATACCCAGTTGTGTTTGTTCTGGGGAAGCTGTAAATGAAAGGCTTGAAGGTGCTCAACCTGGTGAGGAGGTATTGGGAATGAAAACGGACAGTAAACAGCAAGAATCTGAAAGGCTGCCTTAGGAAATAGGGGTTCTGCTTACTTCACGTGGCTATCCACTACCACGCTGGGACCCATGGGCAGAAGGCACACGTAGGGGAAGCTCAGTTGGACGTTGGATGGAGAAGGACAGTCTCATGGTGAGAGTTATGGAAAGGGGAATGAGCTGCCTCAGAGTGATGATGACTTCCCTGTCAATGGAAGCGTTAAAGAATAAACCAATGACTTCTTGGCTGGATGGTTAGAGAGAAAATTCAATAATTGGGTGGGCAAATCCTTCTAAGCCCTAGAATTCTCTGGTTTTAAGATAAAATCGTTATTAATCTGCCCTTTAGGACTGGAGCTTCCCTGACCAGGAAGAACTTCCTTAGTATGTCCTACCTTTTAGAAGGCAAATGAGGAGAATATTAGTTGATTTCAGCCACTAAAAAGAGACTCCTAGTTTACTTCTAAGTATCCTACAAGATGCTGAAAGGCTTTCCGTGTAGTTCTGTAAAAGGCACAAGTTATGAATCAGATATCCCAGATATGCAATTTATTAGCTCTGTGACCTGTGGCAAGTTATTTAAGTCCTCTGAGTCTCAGTTTCTCTCTTTGAAAAGTTGGAAGACTAATGGCTAGTTCAGGATGTTCGCTGTGAGGACCAAAGTCCAGTACTGACCCATCACAGCAAGTAATAACGATAACCAACATTTATCGAGTCATTGCTATCTCCTAGCATATGCTCTGTGCTCTCTGTGCATTGTTTTGCATCTAATCTTTACAACATTCCAGAAGGCAGATATTATTATTATCCTTATTTTAAAGAGTAAAGAGGGGCGCCTGGGTGGCTCAGTCGGTTAAGCGTCCGACTTCGGCTCAGGTCATGATCTCACGGTCTGTGCGTTCGAGCCCCACGTCAGGCTCTGTGCTGACAGCTCAGAGCCTGGTGCCCATTTCAGATTCTGTGTCTCCCTCTCTCTCTGCCCCTCCCCTGTTCATGCTCTGTCTCTCTCTGTCTCAAAAATAAATAAACGTTAAAAAAATAAATAAATAAAGAGTAAAGAGTTCTAGAGATATAATAACTTACGCAACAGTCAGATAAGTAGTAATTGCTCAAATTAGGAAGAAACAAGCAAACCTCAACAAAAATGAAAAGAAAAAGAAAGGATATGTATTTCAATAGATGTTTAGATATTTAAAAAATGTAATAATCTACTGTGGAATTTAATTCACTTACTAGACATTTAGTAAATACTTATTCAACATATAAACGAATAACTGAATGATTAAATGATCCCAGAAAACATATATTGAGTTATTAGCAGGCACAGCATTAAAAAAATTGGGTTACACAGAATTTACATTAATTTAATTGAGAGGTTGCTGTGAAAACCACAATCTTCAAATCACAGATAAATTCTAAGATATTAATCCATACTCCATGGAAAAAGGTCCTAAGAAATGCCATTCTCAGACCAAAAGAAGCCAGAATTAGTTGTTCTTTCTTTGGGAAGTCCAACTGTAGCTGAAAATTAAGACCACGCAAATAGAAGCCAATGGAGGAGATAGTCTCAAAGGTAAGATGAATAAAACTTCAATAGGAAGCAGAAATCTAAGAGAACAAAGCTTTTAAAAAGGCTGACTTAACACCTAGGAATTTGCTTATGAACTTCACTAGAATTGTGGGGAAAGAAACCAAATCTCAAAGAGCATTTGGATGAAAGGACTAAAGAGGAAAAGGAGGTGGCAGGGGGAGCTGGGTGGCTCAGTCGGTTAAGCATCTGACTCTTGTTTTCAGCTCAACTCATGATCTCATGGTTTGTGAGTTCAAGCCCCACATCTGGCTCTTCACCGACAGTGGGGAGCCTGCTTGAGATTCTCTCTCTCCCTTTCTTTCTGCCCCTCCCTCCACTCACTCTCTTTGTCTCTCTCTCAAAATAAATAAATAAACTTAAAAAAAGAAAAGAGGAAGAGGAGTCAATCTTTTAAGAAGTTTGGTGATGGGGCACCTGGGTGGCTCAGTGGGCTCAGCATTCTACTCTTGGTTTCAGCTCAGGTCATGATCTCACGGTTTCATGAGTTCAAGTCCATGTCAGGCTCTGCACTAGCAGCATGGAGCTTGTTTGGGATTCTCTCTCTCTCTCTCTCTCTCTCTCTCTCTCTCTCTCTCTCTCTCCCCCCCTCCCTCCCCCACTCATGCTGTCTCTGTTCTCTCAAATAAATAAGCTTTAAAAATTAAAAAAAAAAAAAGTTTGGTGATAAAAAGGAGAGAGAGAGAATAGCAGCCTGGTGAGGAGAAGCAGAACTACTGCTAAGTATAGAAGGTGAGGGGCAGGAACCAAAGGAAAGGAGAAGCTGAAAAGTGATGATACATGGAAGGGAGGCAAGGAAGAAAAAGAAGGACCAAACCCAGGGAAGTCCAGAGGGGTGGGATGGAATGCACAGGACGGCTACCCTTGGCAAGGGAGAGGTCACCTTCTGTTCTGAGATAGGAATGAAGGAGGAAAGATTACCACAAATGGACACTGTGAAAGTTACTCTGCCTTTTTTTTTTCTTTAATAGAGAGACAAAGAAAGAGAGCGTGTGTAGGGGAGAGGGGCAGAGGAGAAGAGGGAGAGAGAGAGAGGGGATCTTAAGCACGCTCCACACTGAGTGTGGCCTGTCACAGGGCTGGATCCTATGACCCTGGGATCATGACCTGAGCCGAAATCAAGAGTCAGACACTCAACTGACTGAGCTAACCAGGTTCCCCATGTGAATCAAGTTACTCTGAATCAAGATGGATGGATCCTGAGACTGATCAAGTTAGGGAACACCATTTTAAGCTTCAAATGACATTGATTTCCTTGGGCCACTCATAAATTACTTGGTATGGAAAAAGACAACCATTATTTGGATATAAGTTTCACACAGTTAAAAATCAGACTTATTGAGATGTGTTTATTATATCTTATGTCTGTTTTCTAATCTGGGTGCTGGGTACACTGGTGTGTTCAGTTTGAAAATCTCATTAAGCTATTATTACATTTATATGTGCACTTCTCTCTATGTACATTATACAACAATAAAAAGTTTTCATAAACTAGTTATTAACTTAGAATCACCACTCCTGAAGCATCAGGCTCTGCACTGGGCATGGAGCCTGCTTAAGATTCACTCTTTCCCTCTGCCCCACTCCCCTGCTTGCACTCGTACTCTCTCACTCTCCCTCAAAAAAAAAAAAAAAAGTCACCATTCCTATACTCTGTCAGTTTTTTTTTTTTTTTAATTTTTTTTTTTCAACGTTTATTTATTTTTGGGACAGAGAGAGACAGAGCATGAACGGGGGAGGGGCAGAGAGAGAGGGAGACACAGAATCGGAAACAGGCTCCAGGCTCCGAGCCATCAGCCCAGAGCCCGACGCGGGGCTCGAACTCACGGACCGCGAGATCGTGACCTGGCCGAAGTCGGACGCTTAACCGACTGCGCCACCCAGGCGCCCCATAAAGGAGTAACTTAACCGCAAGAAAATTGCATATTCCTTCAGACGGGCAACATTCCTTGCAATGTTTTTAGATTCACCACAGTACTAAATGCAAGACTACATGAACAGTAGGTATCTAATAAATATATCTTGATATATTGGAAGAACTTCAGCACCAACTGTTCAGACTTAGTGCACATCTATCTACAGAAAATGGCATCTTTATGATTGCAAAATCTGGCAGACCCTACTTATCCAAGTGACTGTACTGAGCATTGCCAATAATGGGATAAATTAACATTTTGGGCTTTTCCTTGTAAAGCAATGGGAGGTATACAACATCAGCTATTTAGAATTCTTGCCAGAAATATTTAACCTCCATTTAATCATGAAGAAATAACTGGACAAATTAAATTGTAAGATATTTTTAAGAATCTTAAAAATATCAATTTCACAAAATACAAAAAAATAAGAAGAAAATCATAGATTAAAAGACTAAAAAACAGAGAGAGACTAAAGATACATAACAACTAAATTTAATGTGTAATCTTTGATTGGACCTTTGAAAACAAATCAACAATTAAATTATTAACATTATTATTATTTGGACAATAGGGGTACAACAGATTACAAAAGAGGCTGCAATTGTTCACTCCCCTGTATCTACACCTCTGAGTAATACGACTTTGCAGTTCCTCCTGTCAAGAACTTCTGGTTTGGGGCGCCTGGGTGGCTCAGTTGGTTGAGCGTCTGACTTCGGCTCAGGTCATGATCTCACGGTTCCTGAGTTTGAGCCCCACGTCAGGCTCTGTGCTGACAGCTCAGAGCCTGGAGCCTGCTTCGGATTCTGTGTCTCCCTCTCTCTGCTCCTTCCTTGCTCATACTCTGTCTTTCAAAAATAAATAAAGATTAAAAAAAAAATTTTTTTTTAATTAAAAAAAAAAAAAAAAAGAACTTGTGGTTTGCTTTGGTCAAAAGACCGCAACAAAAGTTATGCCATACTAGCTCCAAGCCTAGGCCTCAAAACATTTTGCACACTCCCACTCTTTCTTGGAATCTGCCTACATGCCATGGAAGCAAGTGTGGACTATCCTGCTGGAGGATGAGAGGCCCTCTAGGGCAGAGACAAGCCATCTAAACTGAGGCCAGCTTAGAGCAGCCAGCCCCTAGTGGATCCAGCAGCTGACTGCAGATATTGAAGAGGCCCCACCAAAGATCAGCTGAGCCTGATCCCCATTACAAGAACCAACCAGTTGACCCACAGAATCACAAGCATTAACAAATGGTGGTTGTTTCAAACCACAAAGTTTTGGCACCCTTTGTTACACAGCAAAAAGGCAACTGATTGAAGGCGAGATTTAAATATAGACTGCGTGTTAGACAACATTATGGGATCGATGTTAAGTTTCCAGGGCATGATAATGCTATTGTGGTTATGGAGAAGAAGATCCTTACACTTTGGAGAGAAATAGGAAGGTATTTAGAAACAAAGTATCATGATGTCTTGCCTCCCAACCCACCCCCCAAAAAATCTAAATCTGCATACAGAAAAAAATAAAGCCTATGTAGCAAAATGTTAACAACTAGTAGATTTAAGAGCTTTTGAATGTTCTTTTCACTAATCTGCTTGTTTGAAATTCTTCAAAATAAAAAGTTAGAAAGAAAAAACACACGCCTATCTCCAGAACATGATAGTGCTGAATATTTATCTGGTAACACAGCATACTACCATGGAGTGAAAATAAATCCTTCTCATTCTTTAAGCCATCCTCTACCTCCTACCCCTTTTTCTGAAGGTGACCACTAAAGGTGGAAGTAGAGTAGATATAAGCTGCAGTAAACGAGGGATATGCCCTGAGATAGTTAAAAGAATAAATCATTAACGGATAAGAAATGTTTAAAAGTAGGTATTAATGGCAAGCAATTGCTAAGTGAGGTTTCTCCCTGACATAATCAGAAAAAACTTCTGGCGGGTTGGCTGAAGCTTGAAAAGAAAAAAGCTTTGGCAAGAAAACACGGGCAGGTCTTTGAATTATTTTCTGTTAGAAAACAAATATTCATGTGTTTCTCTATTTTAAGGGATTTCTCAAACGCCCACAAATGAGAAGACAATCTTGCATTACATCTCTTCCCCCTGCAAAATCCCTCAAGTTTCTTACCAAGAGAGCCTAAATCTGTCTTTTCACAACCTAATGAAATCCTTCTTTATTTAATTTGGATCTTCCTCCAAGTGACGTGCAGCAATTATTAATGCTGTGTATTGACTTATACATACCAACCCAAGGGCCCAGGTTCAAAGGATATAGCTTCCTGAGCTGAAATCTAAGAACCTTGCCATATAGAGAAACTCCGCTTACAATGAATGGATGGCAAACAAAACCCACAATATTCCTTATGTAAAAAACAATAATCTAGGTAGAGAGGGTTTTTTTTTTTTTTAAGAATAACCTCTACAAATCTGTTAAAATGTCTTTGACTTCAAACAAAACAAAACAAACAAACAAAAAACCTCCAATCAAGCAAACCCATGTATTACCATTGTCAGGTGAGAAAAACATTCAAGTTACATAAGAAGGGAAAGAAAACATCACAAGGTATACCGTACATCTAATGAATAGGTTGTGCCCATCCGTCAGAACTAAAAACTTAATGCAGCGAAAATACTTGTTTTAGGCATCATTTGGTTCAAAGTGAAACCTATGCCAAATTTTTTCTTACAGAATCCCTCAGTTCTCTAGCATGAACCCCAGGATGCCTCAGACTATAGTTTGAAACTACAATTTTAAATCTAAATGGTTGTGCAAAAAGAAGAGGGTAACACATGCAGACAGAATCTTCCAGTTGCCCCTGCAAACGTCATCAGATTCAGGGAAACCAACCAGGCTCTCACATCTTCAAGGGAAATTTGACGTCCAAACAGAATTCTACTGTGCACATTCTCAAAACTCTTCTGTGACACCGTAAAGACAGCTGCAGAGCAATAGGCTTTCCTGGCCCACATCTGCATATTAGCATATACATCTGGTGGAAGGATGAGACATCAGCAGACCTGGCATGGGTCTGCTTAGCCAATGAGTTCCCATTTAGTTGTCACAGTCAAGTGGGAATAAAGGGCTCTGAGCGGCTTAAGCACTAGAGCTTGGACTTGAATCCTGCTTCTACTGCTTAATGACTGGGTAACTTTGGGCAAATTTTACTTAATCTCTTCAAGCTGTTTCCTCAAGTTTCCTCAGCTGTAAAATGGGGAAGGTAATCTTATCTATTACACTGAGTTATTGTCAGAATTAATGAGGTAATATGTATTATTATTTATGTCAATAAACTTTGAATAATGTTGGCTCTGATTCTTATTCTTTATCATTATTTCGGTGGTTATACTAAATATCTGTTAAGAGCCTTTACAGCTCTAAGATTCTATGAATTAATTAGCTGTGTGACCCACAGTAAGAAATCTGACATCTCTGGGCCTCATGCTCTTTATCTGTTAAATCAAAGGGTATATATAGCTCAGTGATCTCTAAAATCCCCTCCAGCTCAAAAATATCAAATGGTTCTATGATTGATCTTCTATGTTTTCATATGTGTGTCAGTGCCCCTGCCTAGATAAATTGGTACAAAGCAACTGCCAGATAAGCAGTCTTTATCTTTTTTCACGTTTTTCCTTTAATCTCATAACCCACCATGCATATATAGCATGTGCATAGTATCAGTACCCACAGAAAAAAAATAAGCAAGTATGGAGGAAGCCAAGCTTCCGTCCCCTTCCTTTAGGCTGGTTAGTGGCTTCCAAAACACGAGTGTGGGAGGTGCAATGAATGAATGTATTCATTTTTACGCCCACTGAAGCACCCCACATACTGAAGGAGGAGTGCTTGCTTGTGCTCCAAAGACACCCACTCTTTGTCTCCACATGCTACCTTCCACATTGCCATCTTACCTGCCCGCACCAACAACTGGCCTGATGGAGTGCTGGGATCTTGCCATGCTAATTTTACCACAGCAGTGCCTAGAATGTGGTAGGTACCTAACTTACTTAATTAAATTCCAGGGCACCTGGGTGGCTCAGTCAGTTAAGTGTCTGACTTTGGCTCAGGTCATGATCTCACGGCTCGTGAGTTCAAGCCCCATGTAGAGCTCTGTGCTGACAGCTCAGAGCCTGGATCCTGCTTCATATTCTGTGTCTCCCTCTCTCTCTCTGCCCCTCTGCTGTGTGTTCTCTGTCTCTCAAAAATAAAGAAACATTAAAAATATAATAATTAAATTCCTACTTCCCTCAGGACCAAAGCTATACATTTGAAAAGTAACTAGGCAGTTTGAGGTGTGGGCCTGAACCTCTAAGGATCCTTTATTAAGGGTCAGCAATCCAACAGTGTCAGGAACTAGTTGTGTTCTTGGTGTGCAGGCGAAGGGGGGGGGGTGGTGGTGTACAGAGGGGGATTATTTTACCCTCTGGCTCTTAGCTTCCTCTTTGATTAAAAAAAAGGGGGAGGTAACACTGGGAACACTGGCTTGCTCAGTGGTTAGAGCATGCAACTCTTAATCTCCAGGTCATGAGTTTGAGCCCCATGTTAGGTGTAGAGACTACTTTAAAAAATAATAATAATAATTTTTAAAGGGGTGGGGAATGGGTTAGATCAGGAGTTGGTAAATTATGGTTCATGGGCCAAATCCAGCCCATGCCCTTCATCCCCAGTTTAGGATGATCTTTACATTTTTAAATGGTTGTAAAAGCAAACAAAGAACAATATGCATCAGAGATGGTATGTGGCCCCCTAAACCAAATACATTCACTTTTTGGCCCTTTACAGAAAAAGTTTGCTGACCCTGGATAAGATTATCTCTAAGGTCCCTTCAAATCCAGAAATTTTTGCATTCTAACTCTACTGGGTTTCCTTGAACAGTCAGATTCTGGCTCTACATACCAAGTATTCCCAAGACTGAAACAATACCTGAGGCACAGCAGGACCTTAATTGTTGTTTGTTTAATTGAATAAATGGATCTGTTGCAGTAACCCTAAGAACCGAATCCTACACCAGGAGGGTAAGTTGGGTCAATGTGGATCAAATGACCACCTAATAAATGCCCCCAGGATTGACTGGCCACAACAAGGAGAACACGTAGTTCCATTGGCCCTTTGGATAACACCTGTGATGGCCCGGAGCTCGGATAACCCGGATCACAACTCACCTTGTTCCACCAAGTAAAAAATACATTTAGCTATCCCCTGAACAAACCACTTCAAACAAACAAGTTATAAAGCTGTCAAGATGTAGCTATCAGAAACACAGATCATCTGATCAGATAATCTTAATAGTGGTGGACCTACGAGAATAAATCCCATCCACAGTAAGGCATATAGGATAATTTAGCTTTCAACATTCTGTTCTTCTTTCCCTTTTGTTGTTCATATATAATAGCAAAACAAGGAATTCAAACATTTATGTCAGGGCAGGAAGCCAAGTAAAGTCTAGAATATATGATCCTATTAACACTAATGGAAGTTGGAGCAAGGTAAAAGAGAAAATAAAGCTCCCTGCTTCCACTCTCAGTACACATACTTTTCCAAAATAAACAGCCAACAATTATTCTTTTAATGTTCCTTCTCTGTACACCCATAAATCACTCCTAGGCATATACCTTGTGCTGATTTCAAAGGATGGGTTTCTGCTTTTGTGGAGTTTTTTTTTTTTTTAAATCTTCCCTTTGCTCTTTGGAGCTCTCTCTTCTCTTAGCTGACCAGAGAAGTCTGAAGTTCCCCCAACCCATGACCAAGGATGAGGTGGATTCCACTTCTCACCCCCACCTCCACCCCCAGGCACTATGCTCCAGACATACTGGGCTGGAAAGTTCAAAAAAAAAAAAAAAATCCTGTATATCTCAGTGCTCATTTCCAGGCTGTTCATAAACCAGAGGAGCAAAGAATAGTTTAAATTTGGATTCTTTTCTGGACTCATTAAGTAAGCTTTTCCTAATAGCCAGAACAGTCGGAAAGACACTGACCCTCTGCTGACCTCTGCATGAACCTCAAAACAAACAAACCAAAAAACTCTTTACTTCCGAGAGCCTTGTTGTTTTCATGTTTTTCAACCAATAAAAATGGCCTTAACCTTAGCTGGCATCCTAGCTTGAGACACAAGGATCCAGCACTCAGGTTATATTGTCAGAGCTCTGGGACCCTCTCAGGAAAAGTCCTGCAATGGCTGTTCTCTGAGCCCAGGACCAAACAGCCTCATCTACATTTTCTCCAAATCCCATCACTGTAAACCCTGCTCTGGGGACCCAGTCCCGCCCTGAGCCTGCATCAAGCCCTTCTTGGATGTTCCCACTCTTCTCCCTCTGGATGTGATCCAGAGCATCCACTAGGGAGAGAAAAATCATCACACAGTTAAAAACAATCCCTGGAAGGAGGCTTGGTAACTAATGTACAAAAAAAGCTGACTGCCTCCACCATAGGGTAAATCTGGTATTTACTCACTTTATCTCTAAAAAAGCTTTTGCAGACTATTCATTAATGTTTGCATAAAGAAAAGAGACCCACATGTGCCTTTTGATTGGGATGTTTCTTTTTTTAGAGTTTATTTATTTATTGGGGGGGGGGAGGGGCAGAGAGAGACAAAGAGAATCCCAAGCAGGCTCCTTGCTCTCAGGGTGTCACCCAGTGTGGGGCTCAAACTCACCAACTGTGAGATCATGACCTGAGCCAAAATCAAGAGTCAGACGCTTAATTGCCTGAGCCACCCAGGCACCCCTTGATTGTGAAGTTTAATAGGAAGTTTGCATTGACTCAAATAGGCATTGGAGAACATGTTGGCCTACTTAGTTATAATTAGGTATGTATGCAAAAATTGCATATTATTACTCAAAATAGACCATTGCTTACTCTTTCAACAGTGCACAGTTATCTTAATAAACACAGTACATCCATTCTCATTCCTCAAAGCAGAATTGACCATTCCCTCTACTTTGGGGGCCTAATGTACCTTGTAAGGACCTTAATAATGGAACCTGTGATCCTTTAGTCTTTTGTTTGTATGACTGTCTTCCTACACCCCACTGTTTCTATTCCCCCAGGCTATAAGTCTCTTGAGGATAAAGACTTCCTATTCCTTCTTGAGCCCTCAATGCTCAATAGACTGCCTAGCACACAGCAGGTGCTTCACAACACGAGGGTGGAAAAGGGGGTGAGGCAGAAAGCATTAAGAAGGCAGAAACTTAATCTTTTATTCCTTGTTGCCTGGCCTATAAATTTTTTTTTTCAACGTTTATTTATTTTTGGGACAGAGAGAGACAGAGCATGAACGGGGGAGGGGCAGAGAGAGAGGGAGACACAGAATCGGAAACAGGCTCCAGGCTCTGAGCCATCAGCCCAGAGCCTGACGCGGGGCTCGAACTCACGGACCGTGAGATCGTGACCTGGCTGAAGTTGGACGCTTAACCGACTGCGCCACCCAGGCTCCCCATAAATATTTTTGAAATTAGTGGATGGACTGAAGAAACAAAAGAACAGCAGTATTAAGGCATGAAAGTACAGAGCTTGGCTGTAATGAATGTCATCTTTCATCAATTCTAAAACATCTTTTCTTATATTTTGACAGGACATTAGGATGCATTTTATAATGAATGGCATCTTTGCATGGTGTCATAGTTTATTTGGAACCTTATTTTCTCTTTCTTTCTCAGTGGTGAATAGGATAGCTGTACACGTTAGAAACAATAGTGTCTCAGGCACCTGGCTGGCTCAGCCAGAAAAGCATGTGATTCTTGATCACAGGGTTGTGAGTTTGAGCCCTACACTGGGTGAACAGATTACTTAAAAATAAAATCTTAAAGAGAAAAAGAAATGATGGTGTCACTGATTCAGTGAAATACAATCTTTTGATGTGACTGAGGTAAGAAGGGCTGGAACCATGACTATAAAATTGTACTGAATTTTCCACAAGAGTAGAAACAAAAAGAGAGGCTGGGCCTTTTTAGTAAATAGAGTGGCTTTGGGTCTCACAATGACTCCCCCTTGAGGAGAAGCGGCCCAAGTGGGGCTCCCACTATGCTAAGTGACCTTACCTTTCTGGGGCACTGATTGGTTCAGGAATGGTCACATGATCCAAACTGAGCCAATCATTACTCTGAAATTTTTTACTTAGAGCCAGTAAGAATGTAGGTCACTTCTCTGCTTTGACAACAGTGAGATTCAAAGTTTAGGAGCATTTGGTGACCATGCTCCCTACCATGTAGGAAGAAAATCAAAGGCAACAGGCAGAATTTTGACATTGAGTACCTGTTTGGCTCAAACTAGCTACATGCTCACCAAACCTATTTCTTTTTCTTCCTGGGCAAACAGGCCATATTTCTCAGCCTCCTTTACCATTAGGTGGAGTCATGTACTCATGTACTGAGTAATAATTGATAGAACGAGGACAGAAGTAATATAAGCCACTTCCAGATCTGGCCCATGAAAACCTCTCACATGAGATCCTTGAATCTACCTCTCCATCTGCAGGTTAAAAGGAGAGAATTCTAACACAGAGGAGAAGGGAACCAAAAAACGGAGAAGTGTGTCCCTGAAACACAGAAACTGGCTTAACCAGGAGAAACTATGTTGAACTGCTGTCTGAACAAGAAAAACACTTCATTTGTGTTAAGCACCAAAATTTGGGGGTTGTTAGGGCAGTTACCTACTCTAAAACCTCTCAGCTCCAGCTGTACCCCTCCTTCCAATGGTTATATGAAATACCTCAGCATTCTTCTCATCAAGTCCCTCTTCACCCAAGCTAGTTTGAATTGGGTTTCTTTCATTTACAACCCAAAGAGTTCTGAGAAATGTAGCCAAGAAGAATGAATTACAATAATTTGAAATGGCATAAAGATAGGGCTAAGCAGCAATCCCCAAGTGTCTGAGGAACACACCTAGAAGATTTCTCAGAACAGAGAAATAATCCCAACACACTTAATGACAACACACAGAAGACTCTTCAGTTTCCCAGGGCTTTCTGGCTCTAAACTCATAAACCACTTACAGTGAGATACTCTCTCCCCATTCTCATTTCATTACCAGAAGCATATGCAGAGTTGTAATAGTGTTGCCTTAGGGTCCACCTACTATCAAATATCCTCAGGAGTTCCCAACCATCCAGAGCCCTAGCAAGCAAGATAAACCTCATTTATCATACACAGCCAGCTTTGCTGTCCCTGGATTTCTTGGGAAATGGATCCACATACAGCTCTAAGAATCCAAGTAATTACTCTGGGGTGACTAGCTCTGGGTATGAGTGTATAACCCTGACCGGAGTTTTCGAAGAAAATATTAAGAATCACCAAAGGTTCTGGGAGTATTATAATGAAAAAGATTACAAAAATAAACATGAGAATGATACCATGCATGCCTACTTGAGCAATGAAAAGATTTGCCAGGAACTGGGGCCAGAGATGACAGAGCATGCATCCTGCTCAGTTTCCAGAAATGTCTCTCATTGAGCCAAATTTGTTTTATAACAACAAGCACTGACATCTGTTATACATTCTACGGGCTTGTTATACAGCACTTCAATACTATACATTGAGTTATTTGCCTCTCACAATGGTATGAAGTTAGGATTGTCCTCAGTCCTTCATTTAGAGCTAAGAACACATGCTCAGACAGGTCAAGTCTCACAGTCCCAGGATTTGTGACTTGGGCCAAGACTTGAACTCCAATCCCCTTACCCTACATCCTCTGTCCATTTCACTGTAGCCCAAACTGGAATACCAGGGCAGAGAAACGGCCCACTGGCATCATTTCACCACTGCTGTAATTCATTAGCTCATTTGGAGGTCAGTTTGCTACTTTGTGCAACCATATGTAGGAGCTTTTTGGGGGGTTAAAGGCCCAGGATAAATGCCTGGCCTGCTTCCAAATCAAGCTGGGAAGACACTCCCTGACAAGACACAATAGCTTATGTGCACAGGAAGACTTGAGCGAGGAGGAAGGAGCCTGAAATAAGGGGTTAAAAGTGGAAACTTCTATGTGATCCTGTCAAAACCTCAGAGATGGAGGCCTCTGAGAGCCAGGCAAAAAGCTGAGCTCTATCAGGACCCCAAAGAGGGGATCTGGGGCAAGGGAAGTAAAGTTACCCTTTTTGGGGGAAGGAGAGGGGATCAAATACATTAAACTGAGCTGGTCTCAATCAGCATTCTCTTAGATGACTTTTTTTTTTTAAGTTTTTAAAATGTATTTATTTTGAGAGAGAGAGAGAGAGAGAGAGAGAGAGAGAGAGAGAGAGAGAGAGAGAGGCAGACAGAGAGGAATAGAGAGAATCCCAAGCAGGCTCCACATTGTCAGTGCAAAGCCAAAGGTGGGGTTCAGGCTCACAAACTGAGATCATGACCTGACCTGAAATCAAGAGTCTGATGATTAGCCAACTGAGCCACCCAGGTGCCCCTCTCAGATGACTTTTATGAGCCACTTCTAAGAGACAAACTGCCAACATCAAACATTCATATACTATAAGGAAAGGCAAAAAAGGCATGGGGAGAATTAACATTTTAGTAAGAGTCATTTATCTGTGGGAGCCAGTGACCCACCAGTTCAGAAGGAAGACATAGAAAATTGGGGGAGCTGCCCTTTGGCATGTTGGAAAATTTCAAGAGCAAGCCACCCCTAAATATCGCTACTTTCTAGGCTCCAAGGATGAGAGGGAAGCCCTGTTGCCTGGTGTGGATTTTGTATCCAGAAACAGAAAATCAAGGAACCTGAAGAAGCATGGGGTAGTAGAAAGGGCAAAGGCCTTGATTTTAACAAACTTGGGCTTGAGTCCCAGCTCAGTCTCCTGTTAGCTGTTACCTTAAGCATGTTAAACCTCCTTGAGGCTTAATGTCCATATCTGTGAAGGATAAGACTTGGGGAGAATAAAACAAAATTATAAATGTAAAGGACTTAGTACAATGCTTGATATGTATTAGCTGCTCAATACATTTAGTTCTTTTAACTTTTCCCCCCTCAAACCTCACTTCAACTCCTTAGCATTGGAATTCTAATACTGAATCATTCTAATTCTTAGTAATTCACTGGTCCTTAATAGTATTGAAAGAATATATTGGGGCGCCTGGGTGGCTCAGTCAGTTAAGCGTCCGACTTCAGCTCAGGTCACGATCTCGCGGTCCATGAGTTCGAGCCCCGTGTCGGGCTCTGGGCTGATGGCTCAGAGCCTGGAGCCTGCTTCCAATTCTGTGTCTCCCTCTCTCTCTGCCCCTCCCCCGTTCATGCTCTGTCTCTCTCTGTCTCAAAAATAAATAAACGTTTAAAAAAATTTAAAAAAAAAAGAAAGAATATATTGGCCATTTCACTTGCCTCTTTGAAACATAATCATCTGTGACTTTAGTTGTGAACACCTTAAATAACTCTGGGTCCTTGGGCCTTACTAGTCTACTCCATGCTTCCTAAATTTCCTTAAAAAAAAAAATTAACCCCTAGGTCTCTCTTCAACTTTATCATCTTTCTCCAATCTGAAAGAGAATTCAAACTATATCAATATTTGGCTGCACTCACTTGTCAAAATCAACTACACTTTCCACAAGACTTAAAATAAAAAGGAGTTCTAAGGTCAACAAAGCTTAACTGAATTTAATAAATATGCAGTGTTCTTATAACCAGAGGAACAACAAGAAGGATAAAGTTCTCATGGTCTTCCTCATTACCTTCCTAGCCTTTGGGATAATTTCCTCTTGACATCCACTCATCCAAGACAGGGACAGGTGTCCCTTCTCTATGCTCCAGTCTTCTTGTGTACACCACTACGAATGCTATGGCCATACTGTACAATAATCATCCATTTCATCTCCTTCACAATCTCCCTTCAGGCAAGAACTGTGTTATGCCAAATCTCAATAACCAGTCCCAGTACCCACCAGCTCAATACCTGGTATATAATAGATACCAAATTAGTGTTGCATGGATGGGTAGATGGGTAGATGGATAGATGAAAAAATAAATAGGGTTTTTTGATCTGGGAGAAACCTTAGAAATAATCTAGTCCAATACCAGGTCTTCATTTCACAGACACGGAAGCAGGGCCTCAGAGCTGTCAGGTAACTCCACCAAGGTAGTCTCAAAGCAGCAAGAAGATGACAAGTGGTGGAAGTCACATGCCATTTTTACCGTGAGTTCAAAGGCAGACATCACTTCACACTCATCCCCAAGAGAAGATAGCGTAGCTTTGTGGATACGGAGAGCATGGGCTCCACAGGCAAAGTGTTGCTTCGGCTACCTATTGGCCATGTGACTTTGGGCAAGTTACTTCACCTCTCTGAGTCACAATCCCGGCCTTTGTTAATTAGGGATATTAATAACTTCAGAGTTGTTGGGGGTGTTGCATCTGCCAACATACATAAAGTGCCTAGCATAGCACGGGCACTATGTGCTAAATATATGTTTACTGAATGAATCATGAATGAGTCCCTGTCCGGCATACCACAACTTCATGAACCTGGTTTAGACTTTGCATTTAAGTCTCTGCCCACATGGAAGGTGGTTGGGACACCCATAATTATAGAGTCACTTCGAGATTTGTTCCTTGCTAAAACTGGATCTTTAAGCAGCCTCAAGCCTCTATAACATTGCTCACTATTCCCTTTACCCGGGCTGCCCTTCCCACCTTCCTCATTGCCACATAAATCTGACCCATCTTCCATTGCCTAGTCAGAGCTGCCCTGTCTAGAAAGCCTCTCTAATTCCTATGACTGCACCAGTCTTTCTTGTCTCACTAATTACTTTCTACCACATAGTAGGGGAGAGTATATCTGTCTGGGTTTTTAAAATTGTGATAAAATATACATCACATAAAATGTATAATCTTAACCAGTTGTAAGTGTACAGTTCAGTGGTGTTAGGTATATTCACAGTGTTGTAAAACCAATATCCAGAACTTTTTCATTTTTCAAAACTGAAACTCTATACACATTAAACAACAACTCCCCAATTTTTCCCTCCCTCTAGCCCCTGGCAACCACTATTCTACTTTCTGTTTCTATAAGTGTTACTATTCCAGGTACCTCATATAAGTGTAATTGTATGATATTCATCCACTTGTATTTGGTTTATTTCTCTTAGCATAATGTCCTTAAGATTCAGCCATGTTGTAGCATGTGTTAGAATTTCCTTCCTTTTTAAGGCTGAATAATATTCTACTATATGTACATCTACATTCGGCTTATCCATGCATCTGTTGATGGACACTTGGGTTGCTTCTACCCTTTGGCTATGGTGAATAATGCTGTTATGAACATGGACATATAGGGATATATCTGTTTTATCTCCTCTACTTGAGTGTGAGCTTCTTAATGACAAAGCCTGGGTCTCAATCTTCTCTAGGTGCCTAACATGTGATAGGCACTCAGTAAATATCCATTAAGTAAATAAGACAGGAATCTGTTCCAAAAATGAAGTGAAAAAGTAATCATCTTCTCCACAAATCTGCAAAATGGTAGTATCACACAGCAGAAAAGTACGGGCTTTGCAGTAAGACAGTCCTGATTTCTAGTCCTGGATCTGATTTTATTAGTCTTACAATCTTAGGCATGTTACTTAAGCTCTCAGAGCTGCAGTTCCTCATGTGGTTTTTGCCACAACTAAAAGCCACAACTTATGTAAAGCAGTTAACATAGCACTTGACACATCATAAACTCAAAAAATGTTTAGCAATATTATTATAAAGTCCTATAATAAAAGTAACTTGGGGAGGCTCGAGCCTGGCTGGCTCAATCAATAGAGCATGCGACTCCTGATTCGGGGTCATGCATTCAAGCCCCCACTGAGATTACTCAAAACAACAACAACAACAACAACAACAACAACAACAACAACAACAATCTTCTTATTGCACATACAAACATGCCATTTAGCTTCCTAGCCATGGTAACCTTAAAGGCAAAGAACATAAAAAAATTCTCAGACCAAACCATTTACAGCAGGTAATAGTCAAAACAGAAAGACACTACCACAGCAGCAACAATGATTCTGGACTGATATCACTGAATGTGGAATCTTGAGCTATACAGTTGCAGCACATGAGCTGGAAATTTTGTCACTTCAAAGGGACAGACTTACATCTTATACAAAAGATCATCTCATTTAGAAAAGCAGCCTGTCCAAGTTCTCATGAATGTTTTTTTTTTAAAACATTTATTTCTTTTTGGGACAGAGAGAGACAGAGCATGAGCAGGTGAGGGTCAGAGAGAGAGGGAGACACAGAATCTGAAACAGGCTCCAGGCTCTGAGCTGTCAGCACAGAGCCCGACGCGGGGCTGGAACTCACGGACCGTGAGATCGTGACCTGAGCTGAAGTCGGCCGCTTAACCGACTGAGCCACCCAGGTGCCCCAATCTCATGAATGTTTTTTTTTTTTTTCAACGTTTATTTATTTTGGGGACAGAGAGAGACAGAGCATGAACGGGGGAGGGGCTCATGAATGTTTTAAAATCAGGATTACTTGAGGTTTTTTGGGTGCTTGGGCTAAATCTATTTTGAATTTAATCATAATTCAGGTTTTGAAGCTTTTAGTAAAAGATGAAAGAAATAAATAGATCTTGATCTTTAGTACTGTTTCAGACAGAAGTATTTATTTCAATCTGTCTCAAAGGAAATTGAGCTCCCCACCCCACTCCCGGT
This sequence comes from Felis catus, assembly GCF_018350175.1. Lineage (NCBI taxonomy): Eukaryota > Metazoa > Chordata > Mammalia > Carnivora > Felidae > Felis > Felis catus. Next base: position 49,547,343 of record NC_058377.1, on the reverse strand, counting down.
TCCTCTAGGACATGAATTCCTTTTGAGGTTGCTATCCGAATTTTCCAGACCAGAAACATTCCTTCCAACGTTAGCTCTTAGAAAGGCAAGTTTTTGAGTCTTAGAAGGAAAAGCTTATTCAAGCTTCTTTTTGTCTGCCAAAACAATTAACATTTGCTATGGCTAATTCAAATGGCTCTCCCAGACAAAATCAGAAACTTGACCATGTAGTTGGGGGAAGAGGGAAAAGAAAAAAAAAGAGAAGGTAAGGGGAAGTTGCCCAAATGCTAATACTGGCCCCAAAATGGCCCCAAGTGATCATAACCCCTAACCTTCTTAAGATAATCATGATTCCTTGTAAATTTAACACTATACTGAGATAATTTATTAAATGGATAACTAAATATGATTTTATGTCTCTCCCAATTTTGTTTTTTTTTAAGTTTACTTTTATTTATTTTTTTTAGTGGGGGCGGGGGAGAGGGAACAAGTGGGAGAGGGGCAGAGAAAGAGGAAGATGGAATCCTAAGCAGGTTCCATGCTATGGATACAGAACCCAACGCAGGACTCAAACTCACAAACCGTGACATCATGACCTGATCTGAAATCAAGAGTTGGGTGCTTAACCGACTGAGCCAGCCAGGTGCCCCCCAAATAAAGCTATTTTAAAAGTCAACTTTATAATAAAATAGTAAATGTTAAGAAATCTCACAACGCACACATGCATGCACATACACATACCACTCATTTTTACAGCCCTGTACCAGTAACTACTTTGTTATTTAAGATCCTTCCAGGGTTTCTTTGTGCAAGTTCAAATGTATTTTCTTATCCCTGCTTCTTTCACAAAATATGCACTCTTCTGCACATTCCTTCTTTCATATAATATATCCTTTGAGATTTTTCTATATTAGTACTTACAGAATACCCTAATTCTTGTTTGTGTTTTAATAGTTTCCCTTGTGTGAACATACTCATTTATTTAACCTGTTTCCCACTGACCCACACTTAGGGTTGTTTCCAATCATTTGCTATAAGCAACAATGATGCAATGTTTGTTCATTCTTTTTTTTTAAATTTTTTTAATGTTTATTTATTTTTGAGAGAGAGAGAGAGATAGAGTATGAGTGGGCGAGGTATAGAGCGAGAGGGAAACACAGAATCCAAAGCAGGCTCCAAGCTCCAAGCTGTCAGCACAGAGCCTGATGCAAGGCTTGAACTCACGAGCTGTGAGATCATGATCTGAGCCAAAGTCAGATGCCCAACTGACTGGGCCACCCAGGCGCCCCTCCTTGTTCATTCTGTTTAACTTGATTTCATCAGGTGATGTTCTGTTCCTGGACTGCCAGTGAGGCAACAGAGTTGTCAAAACTGGGTGTGCGTCTGGCCTCTTCTGCTAACTGGCTGTGACTCTCAGAAAGTTACTTGTATTTTCTGACTCTTAATTTCCTCACTTGTAAATGGGCATAAGGTTGGTAATGGATTACAACACACTGGGAGAAAAAAAGAATTGAGGAATCCAGGTAAAAAAAAGGGGGGGGGGAGGAGGAGGAAGAGGAAGAGGAAGAGTTGAAAGCTGATCTATCAAAAAAACACATGGTTCATAAATATAGAAGTAAATCATCCTTTAATAGACACCGTTTGACTTAGGCCATGATTATCAGTAGATATTAAAATCATTGGATAGACGTTGTTGAGGAACAGGATATTCAAACAATCTCAAAGTATCACCGCACAATTTTGCTTATTACAAAGAGAAACAGGTACCTTTACAATGAAGAGATCAAGGCAATATCACTTCATCCACATGATCAAATCTCACATCACCAGTGATGTTACAAACTGATACTATGTGTCACCTAATGTGATGCAAAGAAAAGGATGCAACATTGTCTATGTGGAATTCCTACTACAAGCATTTAACTGGAGTTTGTTACAGAAAAAACAATCAGACTAATCCAATTTATGGTCTACCAGGCAATAGACTTGAAATCTTCAAAATTTCAATGTCATAAAAGACAAAAAAGGCCGAGATACTACACTACATTAAAGGAAACTAAACAGAATTACTTTGTGTTAAAGGGCAGAGGGGGCGAGAGAGAGGAGAGAGAGAGACAAAGAGACAGAGAGAGAGGGAGAAAGGAACAGAGACTGATTATAGAAACATTAGAACTGTGGAAATCTGAAAAATATTGTTTCAATGTAATGATATTGTGGTAAATGGGAGAATTCCCTGTGTCTTAAGAGATACATGCTCCAGAGCTTAGAGATAAAGTGTTGTAACGTCTGCAACTCACTCTTAAATGAGTTTTTTGGGAAAAGAAGTGTACACGCGCACACATTTCAACTAACTCCGAAGATCTAAGGAAACCTCCTCCCCATGTGCCTGAAGGTGAAAGGAACCATATCAAAGTAAATGCCACCAGCCAGTCCTACCTTCATGAAGCTTATACTTTTGATCAGAAGGCGAGGCAAAAACAGGAAGCAGCTGGAGATGCTTTTGGTTTTGGTTCCAGAAAATCTACCTAGGGCCTACATCTGCAAATTATTTTTAAGCTAGGTAACTTTTAAAACAAAACAAAACAAAACAAGTTACTTAACCTCACTAAGAATTGTTTCCTCATTTATATGGGAAAAAATGGAACTAAAATCTACCACCTAACTTTGAGATTATATATTTTTTTATTTTTATTTTTTAATGTTCATTCATTTTTGAGAGACAGTGCATGACCAGGGGAGGGTCAAAGAGAGAAGGAGACACAGAATCCGAAGCAGGCTCCAGGCTCTGAGCTGTCAGCACAGAGCCCGATGGGGGGCTCAAACCCACGGATGGTGAGATCATAACCCGAGCTGAAGTCAGACACTTAACCAACTGAGCCACCCAGGCAACCCCTAAATTTGAGATTATAAAACAGCATACAAAATACACCTTTGTAAAGCATCTTTCATTGAACACTCTCATTAAAAGATATTAGTCTCGGGGCACCTGGGTGGCTCAGTTAGTTAAGCGTCCAACTCTTGATCACAGCTCAGGTCATGATCTCACTGTTTGTGAGATTGAGCCCTGCATCTGGCTCTGCACTGACCATGTGGACCCTGCTTAGGATTCTCTCCCTCCCTCTCTCTCTGCCCTTCCCTTGCTCATGCCCTCTTCTCTAAATAAATAAATAAATAAATAAATAAATAAATAAATAAACTCTCAAACTCTCAAAATAAATAAACTTTACACACACACACACACACACACACACACACACATAAAAGGACGGCTCCTGATGTTTCCACCTTTGTTTCCTTCTCAGAAAACCCAGCACAGAATCTCCAATTTAGCTTATGCTCACAAATATTGGCCAAAGAAGTAACAATAAGACATTACAGGACAGAATGCCTTAAAAAAGTCCTTTGGAATACAAATGGCATTGGAATTAAATGAAAGAATAATATGAGCTGCCCCAGTGAGAGACAGCAGCCCCTTAACAACAGCACATATTTATGTACATATAAATTTGCCAAAGTCTTTTTAGACACATTATCTCATTTTGACCTCAAAATAACCCCCAATTAATAGAAGAAGAAACTGAGACTTGAAGAGATAAATTTCCACATAGCACAGAGCTCAAATCTGTGTGCTCCACCCAGCCACATAAGAATGGAAATAATTCATAGCTTGTAAACCTTGCAATCTTTTCCCCAGGGTCTCTGCTGGAACAGAGTGAGTCACTCACTGATGGCCACTCCTAAATTCATACCTTTTCTCCAAAAAAAAATGCCAAAAATCTGCCCTGGGATTGCTCCTATTGATCTTCAGAAAGATGAACGGTGGGGCCTTTCAACTACCTGATTCAGCTGTTTTAAAAGTGGAGCTTAAATTCCCCTTTCTAGTGTGGTTGTGTGACTGCAATAGAGAGGAAGTGAGCAGTAGAGGTTATTTTCATCTCAAGGTGATGCTGTCTACATTTTAGTGAAATTAACCATAACTCAAAAATTTTCTGAAAAATTTTCTGGGGAAAACTCTTGGCTGTTTTATTGTTTCAGTTCACTTTTTAAAGATCACACTGTGTTGTAGGCAGAGATAATGTATTTTATTTCTTTCTTCCAGAGATTTTCACATTATTTACATACTCACCTGTATTATCACAGCCATTACAAAAGCAGCAGGAGCTCCGTGATTCCATTTTTGCCCACTTTCTGTCCACCCATCACAACTTCCTTCCCTTTAATAAGAGTTTACCCCAAGTGGCTAGTGGACTTGGCAAAGGTAAGTAGAAATGGCACTGTCACAGACTGTTGGTAAAAATTTAAACGGGGGAGCAATTAACGGGGAACTGTTTATGCCCTCTGACCAAGCATGTCCACCCCCAGAAATGTATCCGACAGAAATAATCCCACAAGTTGATCACAAAAGGATGCATACTCAAATGCACACTGCAGTGGTATCCCACAGCCTTTAAGACAGGTAAGTTAGAACAACGTGCAAATGTGTGGGACAAATACTCAAAATATATTAAGAGGCAGCAAATAGAATTATATATATTTTAATAGTATCATTAGTATATGTGTGTGTGTGGGGGGGGAATGACAGAGGGATACATATCAAAATCTCAAAGTGAGGTGGAATCAAATCTATGTGAGGTGTAATTAAGGGGAATCTCCTGTATCCAGTTCATTATCTATTTCTGTAATACATTTTGATTAATCTTATGTCTAGACTCAAAAAAAAAATGTAGGATATATATTTAACCTGCCACTTGCCATTGTTTCCTCTTCGTTGGGAGCAGCTAGTGCTCCAGCTACCTCACTACCTCTAGTAATATCAAAGATAGCGTGCCAGCTCCAGAAGTTTGCATTCTTTTTTTTTTTTATGTTTTATTTATTTTTGAGAGAGAGAGAGAGAGAAAGAACGGGTGCGAGTGGGGGAGGGGTAACAGAAAGGGGACAGAGGATCCACAGTGGGCTCTGTGCTGACAGCATGAGCCCAATGTGGGGCTCAAACCCACAAACTGCGAGATCATGACTTGAGCTGAAGTCAGATACTCAACTGATGGAATCATCCAGGCACCCCTAGAAGTTTGCATTCTTACAGAATGACAGGATTGTGTTTAGAAAGGACAGTTAAAAATCCCTTAAAATATCCCCAATAATTGGTATCACAGCCCATACATAGGCTGATTAAATACTTGCAGTAACCAAGAAAATCACTGTCTTCTGAAGCAACCCTTGATGTCTTCTAGCTTTGGTGTGACATTCCTAATGATGACATTCAGGAACAGCAACTGATCTAGACACCAATATCCACAATATGTCAGGCTAAGCAGATGGAAGAATTATTGCATCCAAGAAAACTAACATTGTTACTGATTATCTAATATGCAGCTCCCATTCAAATTTCCTCAATTGCCCCCAAAATGTCCTTTGTAGCTTTTTTTTTTTTTTTAAAGTACAGGATCCAATCAAGAGTTACATGCTGCATTTGGTTGTCATAGCTCTTCAGTCTCCTTTAATCTAGGTCAGTCCCCTATGTATTTTGTTTTATTTTGTTTTGTTTCTCTTTCACGACATTGACATTTTCAAAGATTGCAGGCCAGCTGTTTTGCAGTATGTCCCACAATCTGGATGTGCCTGATTATTTCCTCATGATTAGATTTAGGTTAAACATTTTTGGCAAGAATTCTGCATCAGTGATATTGTGTACTTCTCACTGCATCAGGTTGTCCAGTTTTACTGTTATCTTTTTTGTTTGTGTTATCCTTGTGGTTATTAAGCGAGTATCAGCCAATAAATAAAATATTTAAACCAAGAAATAAATATAACGTTAAAAACAATTACTATGACCACTAGGTATACAAGGCATAGTGACAGACATTTAAAAAAATATATTATCTCATTTAAACCTCACAACAATCTTGCAAAAAACCTGAGTTCCAAAGATACTAAATAACTTGCCTAAAGACACACATATAGTGACAGAAAAATATGTGCATGCACACATGAACTCTCTCTCTCTCACTCACTCACACACACACACTTTAACATATGATCCTGGCATCATGGTCTCTGCAAGGACCCTCTAGAGACAACTAAAGACCACTACCTTAGACACATCTTGCGGAGACTATCTAGTTTTCAATGGTTGGATTCCTATGGAGAAGGAACTGAAAACAAATTATCTATGGTCTATATAAAATTCTTCCATACTTGGAAGTGTTCTTATTTGGAGATGAGCCACATTTCCATCATAGCCAAGAAAATAAGGCAATGGTTCCATAAACTATTATAACATTCTGGTGTTTTGTTCATCATTTTTTTTTTTTTTTACTCTTCTGCAACAAAGTGAGAAAAATAAAGACAATGTAGAGAATTTTTCATAAAGCTCAATATATTTTTAATTTTAAAAGTATGGTCTCCCTCAACTTTTGGTATTAAATGTCCTTTATTTTATGAGATAAAAGTGAAGAGGTCATTTTTAAAAAAATATATCTTTACTATAGAAAAATAACCATTGTCAATAGCACAGCCAATTTTATCTTATTTTTTGTAATTCTGCTTGTTATAAAATTCAAAACTTTGAGACTCACTAATTTAGGGAACACTATACAATTTTAAAATTATTTTTGAGAAACTAACTTGAATAAAGGAAGTTCAGTCCAAAAAGAAACCAGATCTGAAATATTTCTGAATTTCCCTAAAAGTCATCTACAAAATATCTCAAAGGCTGCAGGTCTCAGGAACACATTTTAAAGGATTTGTTAAAAGCATTTCACATTTGCCACTTGGCATTACTAAATGTCCTCTTCCAATGCATTGATACTTCCTGCTTTTGAATGGACCCTCAGTGACTTAAGTTAATTTACTCAGTCAACAAACTTTCAGAGTCCCTAATCTGTGCAAGATACTCTATTTGGAGCCCTTTCTTGCTTCGTGTCTCAGGTCAAAGGTCTCCTGCCCCTCTCACCAATAAGAAAGAATGAAAGCCTTCCTTGGGGCTGTGCTCTCCTACGGTGGCCTACATCACTCTCTTTATGTGACTATGTCTCTCTCACCAAGTGAATTCTGCCAAAGCAAACACTATCTCATTCAATACTGTATTCTTAGCATGGTGCATATACAGCTAGGGGGAATCAGCATAAATTAATAGAATGAATATATTTTACAGATGCGGAAACTAAAGTTCAGAAACAGAATATAACATGTCCAACATCATACAGCTAATAAATAAGCAGCACCTGATCTTAGAAAGCTTCACAGACCTGTCTTCAAGTCCACTATGCCACATCCTACACTTGGACAGGCTGAAGGAGAGAAAGATCTTGATGTCTGTCTGGAGCTTCAGAGTCAACCTGCCCAAAAGTCCCTCCTTGAACAAATAGACAAAAATCTGGACTCTGTCGAGTGTTCTTTTTTTCTAAAAATGGCATTCCCAGTTGCTCAAGGAAAAACTCTCTTGACTCCTCTCTATCCTCACATCTACTCAATCAACAATCTTATCAGTTATCATCTTCAAGTTGAGCATCTCTCCAATCTCTTTCCTTCTCTCCAAGCCATCTGCCACCACCCTAGACCCAAGCCACCATCATCCCTCATGCAGACTACAAGAATGACTTGCTACTTGTCATCCACACATTCACTTTGACCAGTCCTTTCCTCCAATCTCTTCTTCACATAACAGCTAAGGTGATGTTTTCCATATCATTCTACATATATAATTCATCTAGCTAACTAAAGCCCTTTATTAGGTTCCTATTACTGTTAGAATAAAGACCAAAATTCACATAAGGCTCAGAAAACTCTACACTCTGCCCACCTCTCCAGCCTGCTCTGGTCTCACTCCCCTTTGCTCTGCTTCCATATACTGACTGACGTCCTTTCAAACCCTCATATTCACTCCTCTGTCTTTTGTACTTTGAACATGCAGTTTCCCTTGTCAGAAGCCTTCTTTGTGTCCCTGTAAGCACCTCTCATTGACAACCTAACTTACTTTCACTCACTCTTCAAGTTTCCTGAAGTGTTGTCTCCTATAGGAATCCTTCTCTGATTCCCCTAGACAGGGTGAAAGCACCAGTGAGGCACTCCTATTCGACCTTATAGCACATCTCCTTTTTGTCAGTAACATTCATCACACTGTGATTACTTGTCCAATGATTATCTCCCTGGTAGAATAGAAATGCCATGAGGGCAGGGGAAACCTCTCTTCCCACTGATATATCCTCAGTCCTGAAAACACAGTAGTTGCTCAATTAATATTTGCTGTCAGAATGATGAACTGGGACCAAATGGTAGCAGGCTATGATGATATGAGGCTAAGTAAGCCAAGGGGCAAGGATCGTTATCTATTTGCAAATATGTAAACAGAGGCAGAAAGAAATGCATAGTTATTCAAGGTCACAGAGACAGTGATGGCGCTACATCTAACCCATCAGTCAGCTCATTTGTCCCTTTAAAACACTACAAAGCATCAGTAGGAGGGGGAGGATCTTAAAATAAGAAAATTAGTAATGAGGGGAGACTAGGAAGCTCAGTTGGTTGAGCGTCTGACTTTGGCTCAGGTGATCTCGTGGTTTGTGAGTTCAAGCCCCAAGTCGGGCTCTGTGCCAACAGCTCAGAGCCTGGAAGCTGCTTCAGATTCTGTGATTCCCTCTCTCTGTCCCTCTCCTGCTCATGTTCTCTCTCTTTCAAAGAATAAACATTAAAAAAAAATTTTTTTTAAGAAAATGAGTAATGAGAAGGTGGTGAGAGACATGTCTAGAAGACCTTCTGAATCTGCCTGTCACACTGGTTGCCTCCATACTACCAACAGTCAGACTCAACGCCTAGAAAAGCACTAATGTTAAACAAACACACATAACCACCACCACTCCCTTCTCCTTAAGGGGCGATATAAAATAACAAATGTTTTTAGGGGCGCCTGGGTGGCGCAGTCGGTTAAGCGTCCGACTTCAGCCAGGTCACGATCTCGCGGTCCGTGAGTTCGAGCCCCGCGTCGGGCTCTGGGCTGATGGCTCAGAGCCTGGAGCCTGTTTCCGATTCTGTGTCTCCCTCTCTCTCTGCCCCTCCCCCGTTCATGCTCTGTCTCTCTCTGTCCCAAAAATAAATAAACGTCGAAAAAAAAATTTTTTTTTAAATAAAATAAAAAATAAAATAACAAATGTTTTCATCCAAAAGAAGACACCACAGGAGGGAATACTGTTGCCACTCCAATTGTCTTTAAAAAAAAAAAATGGGCAGTTTGGCCACCTGGATTGTTCCTCAGCAGTCAACAGAGAAGATGGCCTTCCCACCACTCACTAGAGCAGGAATCAGAAAAAAAAAAACAAAACAAAAAAGTATTAAATGACACAGAAGCCATTTGAAGTCTTCTTATCCTTGGGAATTAAGAGAACATTTCATGTAAAGCAATTTTTTTTAAGTTTTTATTTATTTAAGTAATCTCTACACCCAATGTGGGGCTCAAACCATGACCCCAAGGTAAAGAGTCTCTTGCTCTTCCAACTGAGCCAGCCAGGTGCCCCTCAGGTAAAGCATTTAAAAACCTTGCTAACACACTGGCAGTTCTTAATACAGGTGCCAAGGGAAAGAACAGTGACATGCGCTCAGTGGCAACATGCACTGTCCACAAGCTGCTGAGGCCAAATTATGTCTGTCACAGAAGCCACAAAGGCCACAAGGTCAGGCTCAATGCTGCTCATCTTGCTTGGCACCCACTGAAAGAGAGAGAGAAGTCCAAGAGGACTCTGTGGAATAAATACTCACCAAGTCTACATTCACCATTGAGTTTCTGAGTGAGGTAAAGAAGGGGTGAGGAGGGTATGCAGAGATTGGAAAAAGGCTTAGACGTGATACATTGGTAATAAGAGGAAAATTTTGACATGGAGAGAAAAAATGGGAATTGTAAATGGAGAAACAGGGAAAGAAACTGAAAGAACTTCAAGAGACATAGAGGGGTGGGGCAAGGAAGTTACAGGCGAAAAGGGTAGGCTGGCCAGGAGAATACACAGTAAGCACCAGAGAAACGTAGAGAGAGGCAAAGCCAGGCAGTCTTTTCCCAAATCCCAAAGCTGCTAATTGCATCCCAATAAATCACTCTACTACAAAGCCCATATAATAGACTGTCCTTTGCATTCAGTAACAAGCAGCATTTAACGAAGCATCACCCAGCTGCAACTTTGGAGACCTAAGGTCTGAATCAAAAATGAACAAAATTTGTTCAGCAGCAGAAGACAACCAGTAATGACTTTCACAATGCCTGACCTGGCTAAAAAAAGGTTTGGCAGTTTGGAGTAAGCATAAAATGCTCTGGCATTTCTCCTTCTTTTGACATTCCAGGAGGGGGTGTGGTTGACCCCAAGTCCATTCATTTCCAAGGTTGTAGATCTCTCAGCTAAGACTGGCCCCATCTGTTCTGGAGTCAGCCAGCTGTTTATCTCCAAGTAACATTTATTGCACTAATCATCCTAATAACTCTTACAAAAAAAAAAGCCAAAATCATACAAGCCAGAATGCTTACTGTCCTATTAAGTGCGTCAGTTGGCTTAAAAACAAAACCCAAAAAACAAAAAAACACTACTATGCTCCTGAGTTTCCCTAGCCAGGATCGCTCTTCCTTTCAGGAGGTATCTTGTGAGTACCTTTCAGTAACGGTAAATGAAGGTTAGCAGTGCTTCTAACTTTCCCTTTCCCCAATGCGTTAAAATGAACCAGGGTTTCCCTAATGATCTCTTCTCCAAACCATTAGTTGTGACTGGTGACTGTGCCACACGAAAAGGCAGCTCATTATGGTACCATTGTCAGTGGCAAGGAGCCTACTGCAACATAATTTAAAACACTCACACGAGCACAAATCTGTCGGCTCCACTTCCAAACAATCCTGCAGTAGGGAGAAGAAAAACACTTAACAAAAATGCTGCTTCCAGCAGCCTAAGAGAAGCTTCCTTAGACACGTGAAATGTTTCTGACTGGCAGGGAGTGCACCATTAAAGGACACTGTCACCTCAAATCATCAGAAAAGGCAAGACAAACGACATAGGCACACACACATAAAATAGAGCCCCACAAAACTTAACCTACTCAGGAGAAGCACGCTCATCTTAAAAATAAATAGTGTGTGCTTGCTCGAGCGACATAGAAATGTTCTAAAGTAGTGCAACCACAGTAAATCACTGTCTCCATTTCTCCCCACGCATCACCCCTTCCCACTCAAAACCTCAGCACTCGGGGCCGTCTGTGACAGGACTGCAGTCCGCCACCTCTGCCTTCTTCTGATTTTCCAAGAGCACTTCCCAACATCCTCCCCAGCCCAGCCCCCTCTTCCACCCTCAAAAAGGTTGAGGGGAGTTGCGACTAGGGAATTGGCAGGAATCGGTCCTCCGGCGGGGGAAGGTTGCTAGAGTTGTTCTTTGCAGTGACCCAAATTGCAGAGCTTTTCGCTTAGCAGCACTTGCGAGCACCTCTCCAGCCCTCCCGCCCCCATCTTCCCAAAAGAAAGCCTTGAGAATTAAGCGGGAGGAATAACTTGGTAGAACCATTTGAATAAATCACTTCAACTCACCTGGTTTGGGATATTTCTCCCCACCCCAGGCATAAACAAAAATGATGTGCGAATGAGTCACGCAGGCAAGGGAACGTGTTGCGATGTCCTAAGTCCAAGGGCTGGAGTGAGTCCCTGCCCTGGTGCTGCTGCTACTCTTAGCTCAGCTGGAGCAAGCGGCAATCGCAAGCCCAGCAGCAGCAGGGGGGTGGATAGACCGTAGCACAATGAATGCAGTGGGGTTTTTGCAATGACATCATCCCTCTGTCCAAAAGGCCCCAATAGCCATGCTCAGGAGCGGTGCATTCTGGGAATCGTAGTCTTCTAAAGGCCTGGCAGGACACCGAGGCTATCGCGGGAACTACAATGCCCAAAATGCGCCAAGGTCGGACGTGCCCGGAGTGGGCGAAAGGAGCGAAGGGGACTCGGCCGCCATGTTAGGAGTGCTGGGACGATTCTGCGGATCCCGGCTGAGGTTTTAGGGAGCTTGCGAGCCGAGTGGTGGTGCAGTGGGGACGGTGAGGTGGAGGATAAACCGGTTGGAGAGCCTAAGGCCCGAACCTGGGGACCTGGGGTGGAGGCGGCATCTGGGGACAGATTGTAGGGCGGGTCCGGCTGGAGGCAGAATCAAGAGGCCGACTGGGCCTCGGCCTTACGGTCCAGCGGGTTGTATACAGGCCCCCTACACCTCTTGCTCCTTTTTCTTATTAAGGGATTGAGGGAGTGGGTTTACTTCTGAGCTCAGAGCATCATTTCGGCCGGCTAACAGGACACTCGGAGCGCTTAGTGTCTTTGTTGAGCTGCGGGACGCCGGACGGTTACCCGTTTCACTTCGGAGGAGCCCGCTTCTACCCACGGAGTTGGGTTATTTCTCCCAATTTTATTTTTATCTTTTTGTCATTGATACTCCAACCTTATTAACCCTCCGCAAAGTTTCGGACCCTCTTTGCTTTTTCATAAAGGAATGATTTGCAGAAGGGTCCAAGGAAATCGATGTCGAAAAATCGATGTTGGCTCTAGTAGCCAAAGCTGGAAAGGGACGGAGCTTTGGCGCCGCAATTAAGAAAAGACTAAGAGAGGTCTAAAGGAGTAACACCCTGTTTAAAATGCCCAGGATATTTTTGATGACAGGCCCATTGACGGCTGGCTATCGGTTTCGGAGTAACGTGGGTTCTTGAATAAACTAGAGTGTATGCTAAAATACTGAGAAGACAGGGTGTTCATTAGCATTAATCACCAACTTATTTTAAAAATACATTTAGTGTTTCACCTTTGGTATTCCATATATACTATTACTTTAAGAACTAATTTTTTAAAAACGAAACGAAAGTCACTGGTCTTAAGTTATCTTGCTCAGTATCTCAAGTGAACTGTATTTTTTCCTAATTGTGTTACTGAAACAATGCTGTGTATTTGTTCTTTTTCAGAGTCTGTCTACACTGTGAAAGATGGAAAATTTCTTTTCCTCCTGAGGGTGTCTGAAGGGTTAAAAATGCAATAATACCTTATGCTGTTTTTCTCCCTTTTGCACAATTATTCTGAAAACAAAACTTGTTACTTCGGGTCAGTAAGGGTATGCATTTCACCTCTCTGTTAGTAATACTACAGGTGATGAATGTATTCTATCAGGAAAGGCTAAGCAGAGTGATTAGAAATGATAAAAACATGGTAAAAACAGTCTTTCAGATGTATGCAGATGACAACTTCAAAAACATAGAAGAATGGTCTGCCATGTTTCTGAGAACAAGTCACAAGATGAAAGGCTTTATTTCATTTTTAACAAAAGTAGTATGTGTTGGTTTCATTTATCCATGCAATACAATGGGAAAGACTCATACAAATATTTCTGTTCAGAAATACTGTCTTTGCAAGTAATGGTAAGTATAGGAAAGGGAGCAAAATGTTTGCTGATTTCTTTCTGACCTTCAGTATAACTGTAGAAGTGTTTCACTTTTTTTTTTTAATGTTTACTTATTTTTGAGAGAGAGAATATGAGCAGGGGAGGGGCAGAGAGAATGGGAGACAGGATCGAAAGCACTGACAGCAGAGAGCCCTGCCGCTTAACCGACTGAGTCAGGTGCCCTTAAATGTTTTACATTTAACAGAGAAAATTGGACAGGTTTGCATTTAGGCTTAGTTTCAAACTCTTAAATTATTTTTAGGGGTTGGTGGTTCACTGGTGTGTCTTATTTTACAAACCTTTAGTGAATCTTGTTCGTTGTAGAAGATATTTCTTTATATAAGCAATAACATCCTCAATCTGAGTTACTATGGAAGACAAATTTGCAAGGGCAGGGGGCAGATTGCTTGCAAATCTTGTATGTGAGAAACTAGACCTATATGATGCAGTGATTTCTATAGTGTATAATTTGTCATATGTTTAGGTAGTTTGAAGTTTTCCAGGCTTACATCCAGTGGACATCTAACCATAAAGAAATGAAACATCTATTTAATATCTTTAAAAAGACTCTGATTTAACCTTTAACTTTTAGGGGGAAAAAGTCTGCATCCTTCTTTAGAAATTTTATTTACAAAGTTAATATTTGAGGAATTGGACACCAGCTTCTGAAAGATTAGCCTCAGTGATCCAGAGAAAGCACTGGGTTAGGTGAACGTTGAAAGGTGCGATTAGGAATGCTTGAGGTGGATAAAGCAACTTAAGTTCTTTTCATCTCAGAAAATAATTAGGATATTGATTTGTGTTATAATTATAGGTAGCTTATTAAAGAGTATGGAGTCATTTGCTCTTATGGCAGGGTTTTTTTTCAACAGCTTCAAGTGTCAGGATCACATAGAGAACTCTAAAAATATATAGCTGAGAACTCTAAAATAAAATAAAAATATATAGAGAACTCTAAAAATATAAAATAAAACAGATAGTTGTCCACTCATCTGTTGAATTATTGTTGAATTCTGCTAGGTTGGAACCCATTGTGTATTTTTAAAACTATGAGTGAGTGGACAGTGGTAGGGTAGAGTAGTTCTCTACATCCCATATTTGTGTTTATTGTGGTGCATTACACTAGTAATAATAAAAGTTTTGGCAAAGATTACAGGCTTGTTAGTAATTATACCCATAAATGAATTCTGAAAATGTGTAGATGAGGAAATGATCTGGGGATCAGTCTATACATCGGTGAGGGGAGTGGGTTGGGGAGATTTAGTTTAGCCTTATGAGTACCATGATGTCTTGAATTATCTGGATATTTCTTAGAGTTGAGTGTAATACTAAGAAAGTAAGAATAAGAGACACTTATTGAATAAGAGCTCATGCTATCACAAGGTTATGGTAAAGCTATTCAGATTTTTTTTTTTTTTTTTTAATTTTAGAGAGCAGGAGTCTGGAAAAAGGGCAGAGAGAGAGAATCCCAAGCAGGCCCCATGCTGAGCATGGAACCCAATGTGGGGCTTGATCCCACAACCCTAGGATCATGACTGGAGCTAAAATCAAGTCAGGTACTCAACCTGTTGAGCCACCCAGGTGTCCCAAGCTATTCAAATATTTAAAATATGTATCTTAAAAAAAGGCAACAAGATACTAGAATTTTTTGAAAATAACTTGTCTCTTCAATAACTCCTTTCCTTGCTGTGAATCCTAAGTTTTTAAAATTGGTGATGTCAGGGTGCCTGAGTGGCACAATCAGTTGAGTATCTGACTCGGTTTCAGCCTAGGTCATGATCTCACAGGTTCATGAGTTTGAGCCCTGTGTTGGGTTTTGTGGTGGAAGCATGGAGCCTGCTTGGGACTCTGACTCACACTCCCTCCCTCCCTCCCTCCCTCCCTCCCTCCCTCCCTCCCTCCCTCCCTCTCTCTCTCTGTCTCTCTCTCTCTCTCTCTCTCTCTCTCTCTCTCTCTCCTCCCTCCCTCCCTCCTTCTCCCCCTCTCTCTGTCCCTCCCCCCCCCTCTCTGTCCATCCTGTGCTCATGCTCACTCTGTTTCAAAAATAAATAAACTTTTAAAAATAAATAAAGATGTTATCTTATGTAGAGAGACTAGTACTAAAGGTGCAGTGACAAGAGAATTGGAAAGCAGGGGGCTAAGATTCCAGGAGCCGAAGCATCAGTCCCCTGGCTCAAGCCTCTTATTTTTGCAAATTGATGATAGCAAGCACATACAACATAGTATTTGGCATCTTGACAGGTCACGCACCTGCAGTGTATTCCATACTGGGTCGTGGCACCAGACCATGGGTCATGGGTCTGGCACCAGACAAAACATTCTTATCCCCAGGCCTTGCGCCTGTATGATGTCCTTCTGGAGAGAACGAGCACTCCCAGCAGCTTTCCGTCCTGAGAATGAAACTGCTTTTGGTTTCTTGCTGTTCTGTCCCTTTCCTTCAAGACATTCTTCCAGTGCCTCCAGCTTCTTATTCTCCAACAATCTTAGTATTCTTGGTATTTAGGTGAATGGTATACAATAGAGTATCTTTTTTTTTTTTTTTTTTTTGTAAGTTCCAAATTCTTTGATTCATTACTGAATTTGTCTGGGGTCTTTGCATTCAAAATCCTGTAACATTCTGTCATCTGTGTCTGCTAAGGAATGAATACAACATTCAAGAGGACAAGCATTTCAAATTATGAAAGCAGTCCTAGAATTCAGGCACTTATGGGGTCCATCTTTAGTTGAGGGAAGTCCTATTGGGTATGGAATGTGAAGACTGACTTCAGTATTTTGAGGAATACTGGCTTCCATTCTTGCTGCTTCAGTGTGAAATCTACCTTGAATAGCTTGCTCAGTATCACAGAAATTAGTAACATTCTAAGCCTCATTGATAATAGCAGCCTCTAGGGATGTTGATGAAGATTAAACAAAAATAATTGTGTAAAACATTTAGGAAAGGATTTTGGAATATGTAAATTTGCTGTGGATCTTTTTTTTTTTTTTTTTTTTTTTTAATTTTTAACAGTTGGGTAAATGGTAATTGTTTTATTGGATGCTTTTAAAAATTAGCCACAGAGTAGTTTAGAGTCATAAGGACAGAGGTTACCTTAGTTGTACTCTTCCAACAATTTGGTCAAATTTACATGACCAAGTTCCTAGCAAAATAGTTCCATTTCTTCCTTTGATACAGTGATATGGGGCAACAATCTTTTTCAGCCCATACTGCATAAAAAAGTGTTTTATATCTTAAAAAGTTCTAAAATAATACTTTTCTATGCCAACCTATAAAATTTGAGAGAACAACTATCTCTTTTGCTATCTTTATCTCTTTTCCAAAATAGAAATAATTTTCTTAACCTTTCTCAGAAATGAAATGCCAGCAACCCAAAGGTGATATAGACCCAACAAGTACATTAAAAGTTATTCTAACCTGATCACAGAGTTGAGACAAGTAAACTTAAAGGGGAAAAAACATTTTATGAAAACATCTTTACAGACCTCACCTTAGATTAAGTTAGATGTTTTCTAGTGTACATTTCTATGAGTGAACACAGCATGTGCCATACAGAGTTTAGCGGTTGGACTTTAGGGAAGATCTTAACACATTCTGGAAACTTTAATATTTCATATTTTAAATCCTACTTTGAGTTAATATTCAGGAAACTAAAATGTATGTTTTCTAGTCTTAGATGACGCATGGTGTTTGAAACAAATTGGCATAATTTTAGCTGCTGGAGTTTATAGGCCACTGAAGGTAAATGCGGTAAATATCCCAAGGTCAAGATTTAAAATCCAAACGTCCATAGTTCATGATTAACCAGAAAAGTGAGCCCTGTTTATCTTGTGATTTGATTTCTCAGTTTTTAATAGGTTTGGATAATTTTAACACTAGAAAATATTTCTTTGCAGAAGTATATGAAGATGAATTTAATCAAATGTTTATGAATATAAGCCTTTTAAGGAAACTGCAGAAATATGCAGTTGTAAGCAATTATGCAAGTATGCACATACTTAAATTCTTAACTTGATATATAGACATTGAGGGTGCTATATGGATTTGAACTTGCTGTGAAGGTCAATCCTCAGTCATATCATAAACCCTTTTAGGAAGTGTTCACCAGTTACCCTCTTAACACCTAACTCATGAGTTGATGAATTAAGCACATAGATGTTTATCAAATTGAATAGCTTTTTTAAGTTTTTAAACATGGTCAAGTAAAGCAGTTGCAGAAGTGGTAATATAAGAGTAAACTGCAAATAACATTGACATACTAGAGCATTTACTTTACAATTGACATATTGATACTAAAGAGCAACTTATATAAGTATAGTAATAAATGACCTTTACCACTCTCGTCCTATTTCAGTGAAATACTTTACTAACAATAGTGTGGTACATTTCCTTTGTCTCAGTTATGAATGTGGTGAAAGTTAAATGTTACTTTTGGTGATGAACTTTACATTTATTACCTTTAGGTTTTGACCATCTCAGTGCAAGAATCTCCCATTTCAATGCCACTTTGTTTACTTTGTGTATTTAATGCTGGGTTTTATGCCTGTTTTGAGTTTCAGTCCCATGACCCATTTTCAGTATTCATTTTTGTGTGTCTTTTCAAAATTGTTTTCTTCTCTGTTTCCTGCTTGTCTTGAGATAATTTATGAGCAATTTTTGTTGCTTTTCATGTTACTGTGTATTTGCTTGAGATGGGTTGCTGGATTTTCTCATTTTGCAGATAAACTCTGCTCTTTCACATTCCTGGGACCTGTTTGGCATTTATTGGAGTACTGGGTTGCTAATAATGGAAAAGCTGAAGAATCGAGTACTGAGAAGAAGCCAGAATTGAGGGGTTTGGGGAGTGAATGAATGGGAGTGGGGTAAGAAGTAGGTACTTAATGTAGATAATTTGTTTTATGAAGTTTGGCTCTGAAAGAGGCAAGAAATAATAGGATATAAAAAGAGGGCATGTGGGATTGAAAGAGGGTTTATATTTAAATCTTCCTACTTAGAGGCCAAAATCACACTACTTCAGGGCACTCTGATCATTTCTCAAAGCAATCAGGATTTAGGATTCTACCCTGCTCTGAATGGGGCCAGGAGAGGAGGGGAAGAGCTCTGAAGTACTTTTGTAATTTTTTTCTACATTATACTCCGTACTTTCCATTTGATTTGATGATTTTTCCTTTCCAGTTCCTTCAAGGGTTTTCATGGCTACCATTTGACCAAACTTCTGCTTGAAGAATAGTGCACTTTTATGACAATTCCAAAAAAGAGTAGCAATGACCAAGAGCCTAGGCTTCTTTCGAGAACTTATTGGTCCTAAAAAGGTGGTGTTTGCCCTTTATACCTATATCATTAATACTTACCAAGCAAACCTGACTGAGATCCTCACAATCACTGTTAGAGAAAACAGTGCTCATTTGAACCAGGAGATTAAACTTGAACAAAATTTGTCCTTGTCTAGCTGTGGTTTTCAAGATACATTACCTAGAGGAGGAGAAATCTGAAATAGATTCTTTAAGTTATTTACATAAGGAAGTTAGGATTGTGGAAATAGAGAAAAATGCACGAGAGAAAAGCATCTAACATCTTAGGGCAACAAAGTCCTCAACAAAAAACCCGTTTCTGACAGTTATGAACTAAATTCTCCATTGCTTGAACTCACTATCATTACCCAATAATTTAAGTGAGCTGCTGCTTCCCTTCAGAGGTTTAACTAGCAGAATAAATAGGTGTCAGCAAGAGAACAGCTAAGACAGGTAAGGATTCTGTATAATCAAAAATCTCAAAAGAAGTTGGTTATTACTAGATCCTGACACTCTGTATGTCCAAATATGTTTCATTTCCTTTGATGAAATAGGTACCAGAAGAAATAACTGGAAGTATTTCTGAGAAAAGACTTGTGGCTACCAATTGAATTGCTGTTACCAAGTTACATTTTGAACACCAAGGCATTGTGCAAAGCCCCATACATCCAACATGACTCCCAAGTTGGCTAACACTTGACTTTGTGTCCAGGCTAATAATACCTGTTTCTGGCAAATGTAAGGCTGTCCAGCGCTCTTACCACATCAACTGTCTGGAAGGAGGAAAAAACATGAAAATAAATGTTAACTATGTAATTGTTTATTGTCATGGGCCCAAAGTTAGACCCAGATTTGGAAACCTATCAAATACTCCTGCTTACTACTGTTAATGTGGGTAATTATCTTAATTGTTAACATTAAGTATTAATACTTACCTGCTCAGTAGTCTAAGATAAGAAATAGACTTCATACAGGTTCATTTGTGTGCCTGAGCCCATTCTGGTTTTCAGTAGAAACTGGAAAGTTATTTATGGCCCATTGTAACTTAAGATAACCCTAAATATCTGGAATATATCTTGGTGTTGTATAGAATTCACTTCAAGTTCACTTAATAGTTCACAGGAAACTGAAAAATAATTTTTCTTATAGTGCTGGTGAGAACATCCTGTTAAAATACTTGTGAACTAGTTGAGGTCAAAATAGAACTACAGCCTACTTATCACGTATTTGCCAATAGTATTATAAATTATGATGGATAAATCCTTTTAAGATCACAACTTGATTGTGGAAATTTGCTTTAGTAAAAAGTAAGGACTTCAACAAATCCTAAGTTTGAATCTCAATACTTAAGTGACTGCGCTTATTCATCATTCTGAGACTTTCAATCTTACAAAAATAACAGTTGCTGAATTCATTGAGTTTTCCTAAGAAGGAAATAAATGAAAATGATTAACATTTAATAAGCCCTCAAAAAGCAGTATGCTATGGTGGCCTACAGCAGTCTCAGCCAGTCTACCTGGGTTGAAATCACACTTCTGCCAATTTCTATGTGGACTTTGAGCAAGTTTTTAAACTACCTCACTTCATCTGTGCAGTGGGAATGATACCTTTCTCACTGGGTTGATACCTAACTTAGTAAGTGGCACTTTATATAACTACTTTACCTGTATGGTGTGTATATAACATATATCCTGTAATGTCTACACCATTTTATATATGTATATAAAATGTGTATCATACAATATTTATGCCATGATTTACAATTAACTGAAGGACTCTATCACACTGACAGTTTAAAGATTGAGAAGGTAGGGAAAGTATTGTCTAAAAACCACTTTCAGGTGAGCTCAAGCTTTATGGCCCACTTGAATATTAATCTAAAAAATTTGAAAGGCTTAACTTGAAAGAAATGCTTTGGAGTCAGGCCTGGGTTATGGATTTGGGGTCTGATAATTAGTAACTAAGATGTCAGCCTAGGCAAATTAACTTTTTGAATCTGTTTTGGGTTTTTTTTAATGTTTATTTTGAGACAGTGTAAGCAGGGGAGAGGCAGGAAAAAAAGGAAGAGAAAATCCCAAGCAGGCTCTGCGCTGAAAGATCTCACGGACTGTGAGATCATGACCTGAGCCAAAATCAAGAGTCAGATGCTTAACCAACTGAGCCACCCAAACACCTCTTGAATCTAAGCTGTTTATGTTTAAAAATGTAGCATTTAGGGGCACCTGGGTGGCTCAGTTGGTTAAGCATCCACCTCTTCATCTCAGTTCAGGTCTTGATCTTGGGGTCCTGAGTTCAAGCCCCACACTGGGTTCCATGCTAGGCATGAAGCCTACTTAAAGGAAAAAGAAAAAGCATTTAACAATACCAAATACATGGTTCTCTGTGATGTTAGTTCTGCAGTATGATCTACAGGCTTCTAGCATCCAAATCTGGGATACATGCTAAAAATGCAGATTCTGATGTCCTACCTAGATATACTAAAAAATCTAAGGTTGAGATCTAGGGATCTGCATTTTTAATAAATTCATCGGGTGATTGCTCTACCTATTCTTGAAAGCACCATGGTGAAATAGCTTGCCAAAGTTACTTCTAAATATTCTAAAGATAGGCCGTCTATTTTTCGTGTTCCTCAGTCTTCTTTCCTTTGTGCTCAATAGCTCTTATTGCTGTAACTCTTAAGATACAGATGCCAAAATTTAAAAAGCATTTCTGGGGGCGCCTGGGTGGCTCAGTCTGTTGGGCGGCCGACTTTGGCTCAGGTCACATTCTCGCTTCGAGCCCCGCGTCGGGCTCTGTGCTGACAGCTCGGAGCCTGGAACCTGTTTCAGATTCTGTGTCTCCCTCTCTCTGACCCTCCCCCATTCATGCTCTGTCTCTCTCTGTCTCAAAAATAAATGTTAAAAAAAATTTTTTTTAATAAGAAAAATAATAAAAATAAAAAGCATTTCTGCACACATCTATTCAGTGAAAAATAAAGCCCAACCACATGAATTGCTTAATTAAGGTGTATAATATAGGGTTTTTTTTTTTAAGGGAAATGAACAAATTATATCTTAATCTAAAGCATCTGATTGAAAAATGAGCAAAATGCCCTATACTACTTTCATTAAAATTTTTGAATAATAAGCCGTACGTAAAGTATTATAGACATACAAAATATCAATATTTGGGGCACAGTTTCAATCCATTCTAAATTGATTTCTTTGATTCTGTAAGAATGTATTGAGTAATTGCCAAGTTAAAGGCCCTGGAGATATAAAGAAGACTATGGCCCTCTAGACTTAACATTTTTAGTGTCCTGGACCCCTTTGTCAATCGAGTAAAGTCTATGGGTCACTTTTCCAAAAATACAAAATGTTTTTAAATGTATAGAGAACAGTATATTGGATTACAAAGGAAGCAAATGATTGGGGAACCTCGGTGACTTTGTTGGCTGTCAGATTCTTGATTTCTTAAGTTATGATCTCACACTTTGTGATATCAGAGCCCCACCTCAGGCCCTGTACTGAAAGCACAGAGTCTGCTTGGAATTTTCTCTTTCTGTCTCAAATTTTAAAAAACAAAGGGAGTAGGGCACCTGAGTGGTTCAGTGGGTTAAGCGTCTGACTTCGGCTCAGGTCGTGATCTCTCTGTTTTCAAGTTCGAGCCCCACATAGGGCTCTGTGCTGACAGCTCAGAACCTGGAGCCTGCTTGTATTGTGTCTCCCTCTCTGCCCCTCCCCCGCTCGCACTCTTTCTCAAAAATAAACATTAAAAAAAAAAAGGAAGCCAATGATAATGAAATAGTTACCAAAAGCTTTTACATAAGAATAAATATGCTTTATTAACAAGACCTAGCAGTAGCTCTAATAATTTACAACTTCAACAGTGGTGAGTATAAATGGTATTTCAAATTGTGCACAATTGTAATATATGAAAATATAGTTCATCTGTGAACTATTAAAAATTATGTTTTGGGGCACCTGGGTGGCTCACTCGGTTGGGCATTGAACTCTTGATTTCAGCTCAGGTCATGATCTCCTGGTTCGTGAGTTCAAGCCCTGCATCATGTTTTGCGCTGACTGTGTGGAGCCTCTTTCTCTCTGCCCCTCTCCTGCTC
Source organism: Felis catus (assembly GCF_018350175.1). Lineage (NCBI taxonomy): Eukaryota > Metazoa > Chordata > Mammalia > Carnivora > Felidae > Felis > Felis catus. The sequence goes on along the minus strand of NC_058377.1, from coordinate 49,524,558 downwards.
GCTCACTCGCTCTCTCAAAAATAAATGGCTAAACATTTTTTAAAATTATGTTTTACTGCTAGCACTACTATGATGCTTACATTCAAATGTTATTAGAAGTTATTGCACAAAGAGATGTAATTTTTCCCCTTCCAAATCATGGACCCACTAAATTCTATGAACCCCTGATTAAGAATATTCGTTAAACTTTTTAATGATAAGAATTTTCTCTTTTTCACTGTTGTATCCAAGGCTTAATTAATCTTTAGATACCTAAGCACTGAAAAACTTGTGATACCTTACCTCATATAATTCAAAATCAAAATACTTACACCATAAAGTAGATTTAAAGGACGTTCTGTTGTTTCTCATGGTGAAAACTCTGATGCTTCTTTAAAAAGTACTAAATTATCCCTGAAAACAAATACTAAGTATTTGTTTCATTGTGGATGAGCAGGGGAAGAGGCTGCTATTGTCTGAAAGTATAGGTAAAATTGTATCTACTACACTTGGTATATAGTAAGAGCGCAATAACAGAATAAATGAACTTTTCCATAAGAGGTTCACAATGTCAGAGAACGTTAAATTAATCTAGGTACAACAATTATGGAATACTATAGTAGACACTAAATGCTCTTTGATCTATAAATGAACAGAGGAGAGGTTGTTTGTAACCCAAGTAGTCTCTTATAAATAAAGGGTAGGGCTAACGTCCTCAAGTGGTCCTACTGGTGTGTAAGTTCCATGAGGGAAGGATTTTTGTCTAGTTTGCTCATGATATAATGCTCATGATATAATGTATCCCAAAAACTTAGGAAAGTGCCTGCCACACTCAACTAATCTGTTCTTACCTGATAGCCCTCAGATCTGTGTGCCTCTATTAATCTAGACGCTGCTGAAATATTTGAGCATTAACCTACCCAAAGTAGAAATAACTCTTTTTCCTTAGCAGACATTCAATAGGTGAATAAAGAGGGATACTTTCTCTTTAACAGAAAGCTAATAAATGCTGTCATAAATATGTGTGTAGCTACGATTTTCACTCAACAGTAGTGTGGGTAAGAATTGCCATTATTTTAAAATTAAGGCACAAATCTGCCCAGAATCAATCATTAACTAGTAGAGGAATTGGGGGGGGGGGGGCGGCGGCGGGAAATGAAGTGGATGTCCCAGACCTAGGTATCTCTCCCATTTGGCCAAGACTACAGGTATGGTCTTTCCCTCCTATTTCCCAGAAGTACAATCATGCGAAACAGACTGGGTCACAAAACATAAGTTTCATAGCTAAGCACATCTTTAAAAATTCGTATTTAAAAAAATATTTTTAAACTTTAAATATAGATAAGCTATAGTTTATGCTGTAGTAATTTTCTCTGCTTTGCCTTCACAACATACTTGGTATCTTTTCATCATTTATATTTTACCCTCCAAGAAAAACGTTTCAAGATTTCAGGGGTTTGTGTTGGTGATTTACAGCTAATAGGTATCTTTAATGCCCATTCTTCCCCACTCTCCCATTGATGGGTATATTTTCACATAGCTTTTTTAAAAGGCAGTAAAGCAGTTTGGGCAAAAGCATCATTAATGAAACTGAAGAGTGGTTTCAAAGTCCTTTTGATCCCCACAGGAAGAACCAGACCAATATCTCTAAATTAGTGCATGATACCAATAGAGACAATTTCAGTTCTGACTCAGACATACTCATGTTGATCAATCCATAACTTGAAGTTAAACAGGACTTCATGTTATAGATGAGGAAATTGAATAGCTGGGATACAAAACCTAGCCTGACGTATATTAATGTGAAACCATTTGTAGGCTTTACCTATGCTACTAGGTGTGAGCATTCTGTCTTAGACCCAGCTGGGGCCATTTCATAATTCATGGTGTATGGACCTTATTGCCATTCTAAACTACAAGGATTTCTGAATTCTGCATCAAACCTGGTCCCAATTTGTTTAGGGTAAGGGATTGTCGACCTATAGTTAATTTCCTTTCCAGAGCAGTCATCTAGGTGATCTGGTACCTAGAAATAAACACAGTGACAATGTGTTACGAGATTTTACAGAACAATTTTTAGTTCAAGCATTCTTTTTGACTTGTAGTTTTCTTGTGCAGGTCACATTGCAGTTTTATATTTTGAAAATAATTATAAATCAACTGCATCCTTTATTGACTTGGAAAAGGTAGAACCAGTGACTAATTGTAGGCCAATGGGGGCTTAGAAAATTATTCACAGTGTTCCTTCAAAGCTAATTACAATGTCTAGGACACAACTTGATTCTATCTTCTAACTCCCCTTCCCTTTTAGCACAAAGCTACAAAATCACTGGCTCATAGGCCAGCCAGATGTTATTGCTATCAGTAGGTAATATGCTATTTGCTTCTGCCTGGCACCTACACAGTTGGCATGCAACAATTGTTTGATGGATAAGTAAGTTGTTAAGTTATAAAACTTTGATGGATTGCTTAGTCCTGTAGGTAAACATTGACTTATATCACCATTTATCACCTGAATCTTTTGTGACAGGGTTTCTTAAATTTTTTTAATATGAAATTTATTGGCAAATTTGTTTCCATACAACATCCAGTGCTCATCCCAACAGGTGCCCTCCTCAATACCCATCACCCACCCTCCCCTCCCTCCTACCCCCCATCAACCCTCAGATTATTCTCAGTTTTTAAGAGTCTCTTATGGTTTGCCTCCCTCCCTCTCTAACTTTTTTTTTCCCCTTCCCCTCCCCCATGGTCTTCTGTTAAGTTTCTCAGAATCCACGTAAGAGTGAAAACGTATGGTATCTGTCTTTCTCTGTATGGCTTATTTCACTTAGCATAACACTCTTCAGTTCCATCCACGTTGCTACAAAAGGCCATATTTCATTCTTTCTTATTGCCAAGTAGTATTCCATTGTGTATATAAACCACAATTTCTTTATCCATTCATCAGTTGATGGACATTTAGGCTCTTTCCATAATTTGGCTGTTGTTGAAAGTGCCGCTATAAACATTGGGGTACCAGTGCCCCTATGCATCAGTACTCCTGTATCCCTTGGGTAAATTCCTAGCAGTGCTATTGCTGGGTCATAGGCTGGGTCATTGCTGGGTCAGAGTGGCTGCTCCAGTTTGCATTCCTGCCAACAGTTCAAGAGGGTTCCCGTTTCTCCACAGCCTCTCCAGCATCTATAGTCTGATCTGTTCATTTTAACCACTCTGACTGGTGTGAGATGATATCTCAGTGTGGTTTTGATTTGTATTTCCCTGATGAGGAGCAATGTTGAGCATCTTTTCATGTGCCTGTTGGCCATCTGTATGTCTTCTTTAGAAAAATGTCTATTCATGTTTTCTGCCCATTTCTTCACTGGATTATTTGTTTTTTGGGTGTGGAGTTTGGTGAGTTCTTTATAGATTTTGGATACTAGCCCTTTGTCTGATATGTCATTTGCAAATATCTTTTCCCATTCTGTCATTTGCCTTTTAGTTTTGTTGATTGTTTCCTTTGTAGTGCAGAAGCTTTTTATCTTCATGAGGTCCCAATAGTTCATTTCTAAAAAAAAAAAAAAAAAAAATTAATGTTTTTGAGAGAGACAGAGTGTGAGTGGGGGAGGGGCAGAGGGAGGGAGACAGAATACAAAGCAGGCTCCAAGCTGTCAGCACAGAGCCCAATGCAGGGCATGAACTCACAAACTGTGAGATCCTGACCTGAGCCAAAGTCAAACACTTAACCAACTGAGCCACCCAGGCCAGGTGTCCTGTAACATTCTTTCCTAGTGAAGTGGACTCTTTCAGACAATAAAGGAAATAGAACATTAATTGATGATTCCCAACCCTTGTCCTGGACAGGAGACTGAATTGAGCCCTTGATTTCCAGTGTGTCATAGCTAGTCTGAGAAAGGGAGAGGTAGAGAGAGCCATGATATTTGAGAATAAAATATTTATTTATAGCTGAGCTTAATGTCATGTTTAATGCTATAACCATTAAGCCATTCCTGTAATACTTAAGTTCATTTTCTCAAGGAAGCTTGTGAAATGTCTCCAAAATGACTTGGTATGTATGTGTGTTTAAATAAGCTCTAGGCCAGGGCACCTGGGTGACGCAGTTAAGCATCCAACTTCGGCTCAGGCCATGATCTCGAGGTTTGTGGGTTGGAGCCCCGCATCAGGCTCTGTGCTGACAGCTTGGAGCCTGGAACCTACTTCAGATTCTGTGTCTCTGCCCCTCCCCCACTGACACTCTGTCTCTCTCTCTCAAAAAAGAAACATTAAATAAACTCTAGGCCCAATGTGGGGCTTGAACTCATGACTCTGAGATCAAGAGTCACATACTCTACTAACTGTACTAGGCAGGTACCACAGAATGACTTGGGGTGTGTGTGTGTGTGTGTGTGTGTGTGTGTGTGTGTGTGTGTGTTTAAGCTCTAGGCCCAACAGGGGGCTTGAATTCATGACCCTGAGATGAAGAGTCACACATTCTACTAACTGAGCCAGCCAGGTACCCCAGAATGATTTGTTTTTTAGTGACATTAGTTATTTTCTTTTGGGACTTGATTCTAGTAACAGATTCCTAAACAATGCAGTTTGTCAAAGACTGTTGCATCCTCAGTATCTTTAAAAAAATACAATAGTCAGGTAAAGCATTTTGAGATAGATTACATCCATCTGGGCTATTTTCCTGTTACCCAGTAATGTTTCAACATCAGCCACAGCTGTATGAAAGGACATTAAAGGGTCTCCTGTTAAACAGTATAGCACTAATGTTCATAATAGAACATTAAGATAGGTTGAAGCCTTCCATAATCAATTTTTCCCTACCTTCTGCCCTCTTATTTCCTACTTATATTTTAGTAGTAACTATACTGAGGATACATGACCACTAAATTGTAAGTTTCTTTGAGAGCAGGAGCTATAACATTTATTTTCAAATTTCCTTATGTGCATAAAACAGGACTTTTTTCTCGAGCAAATATTCACTGAGCATCCACTAGGTGTCAGATATACTAGGTAGATTGTAGAGACACCAAGATAAATACAGACATGCCCTTGGAAATCTAACAGTTTTGTAGGGGAGAGGTAGAAAAAGGTATTTGTGAGCCCAAAACAAAACAAAACAAAAAACAAACCTGCAGTATAATATGATGTAGTGGAGTAAGAGATTTTCTGGTTTAAGACGACTGAAAAATCATTTCCAAAAATATCTCCCCAATAAGTCTGCTTCAGTGACTGAATTTCCACCATTAGAATGTCTTTCTTTAGGGGCACCTGGCTGTCTCAGTGAAGCCTCCAACTTTGGCCCAGGTCATGATGTCATGGTCCATGAGTTCAAGAGTGGTGTCAGGCTCTATGCTGACAGCTCAGAGCCTGGAGTCTGCTTTGGATTCTGCGTCTCCCTCTCTCTCTCTGCCCATCCCCTGCTCACACCCTGTCTCTGTCTCTTTCTGTCTCTCAAAAATAATGAAACATTAAAAAAAATAAAACTAAAAAAAAATAATGTATTTCTTTATAAGACCATTACTGCATTATGGTTGCCTCTGGGCAGAAGAGCTAAGGGACATCAATGGGCTGTGGAATTACTTTTTCCCTCTTTTTAAAAATCTTTTAACTTTATATATATTAAGATCCAATTCTTTTTGATATATAATTTCATGAGTTTTGACAAATGCATAGACAACCTCTAATCACTACCACAACTGAAATACATAACAGTTTCATCATTCCACAGAGTTATTTTATGCTGCCCTGTTTATAATTTTATAATATATTTTTTATAATTTTTGGTAAAATATTTTTCAAAAAGTAAGGTTTGAGTGTTCCATTGTATGTCTTTTCCTTATCAAAAAAAGTATGTTTGGGGGTTAAGACAGTACCTTTTCTACTAAGCTTCTGGAGAAATACAGATATCCAAGGAAGGGCTGAATTATTATACCATTGTAAATCATCCACACTTGGTAGATTAAACTGCCGAATAGAATGAGGATTCAAAAAAAGTAAAGGGAGGGGAGCCCGGGTGGCTCAGTTGGTTAAACATCTGACTTTGGCTCAGGTCATGATCTCACCCTTTGTGGGTTTGAGCCCCACATCGGGTTCTGTGATGATGGCTCGGAGCCTGGATCCTGCTTCAGATTCTGTGTCTCCCCCTCTCTCTGCTCCTCCCTTGCTTGCGGTCTGTCTCTCAAAAATAAACATTAAAAAAAAATTTCTTTTCTAAAAGGTAAAGGGTGAGTGTGGTGTGTATATGCTAGGTTAGAAAGAGAATAGGAGTCGGGGTGGAGGAGGAGATTAGGGCCTGACAGTGGAACACTGTGCAATAGAAGAATAGATAAGAGTAGCATGTTCTGAGTAGTATAAGGTCCCTGCATTGTCAAAGATACAGGGGACAACAAAAAAGAGATGAGTCCTAAAGAGGGGTGACTTTCATGTGTAGATTGGTCTATAATTATCTGGAGCTATAGTCCTGGGCGTCTAGAACTGATTCTGACAGTAACTAATTCTTGAAAAGTCACTTCCCCTCTCTGGGCCTAAATTTCATCAGTTAATCAATAGGGTTGGATTAAAGTATATTCAAAAATCTATTTCAGTGTTCTCCCACTAGAGGCAAAACTTGTGAATAGAGGAAATGGGCTGGTTCTGAGTTTCTGGGCTGGTTCCAATTTTAACTGGAGAGGCACATCTGTAGATAAGAATAACCCAGCTCTAGCAAGTGTTAAGGACTCTTGAAATGTGTAGTTGGATGTCAGAAGCTGCAGAGCAAAGTTAATGCTGATCTGAATTGAGCTCCAGTGATACAGCTCTCTGGCCCTCCGCGTTTGCATTTATAGAATGATTACATATACTTTAAGGTTCCTTACAGTTTCACGTTTTATGAATGTGAAACCTATTAAAACTTACCAGTGTTATTTCTATTCTCACTTCCTCTGGGTCTATACCAATTCTGATTTTCATTTCTTAAGTTTTTATTAGTCACTATTCATTCAGTACTTTTTGTGTGCCAGAACTTTTAACGTAGGATATTTAAGAAATACCTATGTTATTTAAGAAAATTTACAGTGCTGCTGTCCTTTATAGGTGTGCAAGTATGGGAAAATCACACCATGCCTCCTACTCCTATCCTGGATAACATATTTCTACAGCAAGATATCATTTCAGTGAATATTAAAAGTAGCTCTGGAGAGGGGAAGAAGAGGAAGAAGATGTGTGTGGCTTTCAGTTGATAAGTGAAGGGAAAGGAACTAACAGTTGAGGGCCTACCACGTGCCGTGCACCACCTTACACACACCTATCTTCTCTAGGTCATTGATATAAGCAGACAGGTAGGAGCCTGTTTATCTTGATAAGGAAAAGGAAAAAATTCTTTCATCCCTTAAATGATTAGAATTATTCAGAGTATTTTTTTTCATGTCATTCTCTCCTATGAGGGCACAAACAGCAGAGTGCTTCTGCATAGTGTTTGGTGAATGTTTATTGAATGAATAGGGATTTTTCTCCTGTCCTTAGAATAGTGGTTCTTTGGGTCCATGGACCTCTAAGAATTTTATAAAAGCTATGGACCCATCTAGGATGTCACCTCTCCCACTACACAAACACCACAAAATTTAAAAAAAAAAAAAAAAACCCAGCTAACTCCCTCTCCTTGCCCTAACTACCTCCACATCTGTATTTGAGCAAAATCCATAATTTTGGAATGTTTTCTGCCTTTCTGCGATTTATTCATGTGCCCCAGGTTAAGAACCTAGCCCTGGAAACACCTCTGGATGTCTAGGCAGCCTAGAAGCATAATTCCATTAACTTGTAATGCTTATAGAGCTATCATCCTGATTGGTCCTTTATACGTTCGAGAAAATGACACCATGCCTCCTGACTATCGGGTTTGTCTGTTTGTTTGTTTTTATGTTTCATGTTTTATGTTTTATGATGTTTTATCACATTTTTTTATCTTTTTAAGGTTTTTGAAGTAGGTATTGTTTGATTTTATAGATGAAGAAATTAAGGTTTGTCCCAAAGCTTATTTTATGTGAGTAACACATTTCTGGCTTTCTATAATTTTTTTTAACTTAAAAAAAATACACTTAAAAAATACACTTATTTATAACAGGATGTAGTTTTTTTAATGTTTATTTTTGAGAGGGGGGGTAGGAGCAAAAAGAGAGGGAGACAGGATCTGAAGCGGTCTCCACACTGATAGCAGAGAGCCCGATGTGGGGCTTGAACCCACAAAATGTGAGATCATAACCTGAGCCAAACTCAGCCAACCAACTGAGCCACCCACGTGCCCCTAATTTTTTTTTTCAATGTTTATTTATTTTTGAGAGAGAGACAGACAGACAGAATGCAAGCCAGGGAGCACAGAGAGAGAGAGGGAGACACAGAATCCAAAGCAGGCTCCAGGCTCTGAGCTGTTAGTAGAGTCGGACACAGGGCTTGAACCCACAAACCGTGAGATCACGACCTGAGACTAAGACGCTTAACCAACTGAGCTACCCAGGCACCCCATCTCTGGCTTTCTAAGTGGAATGATTCCTATTTGTTTCTTCTTTTTTGTACTTCTTCCCATTCGGAAACCCACTTCAAACACTGTTAGGCCAGTGTCCTCATCTGTGAAATTTTATCTGGGTAGAGAAAGAGGTTGAAAAAAAATGTCATCTCATAGTGGTGGAGAATGACATATAAAGCAAATATTCTAAATAATGCCAAATATGGTATAAGAACTACCCCATAAAGTTGTGAGGATCAAATTGGTTAAAGGAAAACTGAATGTTGTATAAACTGTATAATTTTCTAAACACAACTGGCTCTTATCTTTATATAAAATCCAAGGCCTAGTACAGTCATAACTAGGGAAATTATTTGGATGCTTATCTAATCTCCAATATCTCCTTTCTCTTTCATACTTGACAGCAAGACTGTATCTCATCCAGGCTTGTGATGGAAGAAACTTGAGTTGTTTATTATTATTATTATTATTATTATTATTATTATTAAAATGAAAAATAGGGGTTTGTTGATCAAATGGATCAATATTTTGAGCACTTATTACGTGAGCAGAGTTTTTTAATTGACACAAACTTTCTGGGTGAAGAGTAACAGAGTCTTCATTGTTCAGTTACCCCAGGCTACATAGTTACAGCTATCCTTTGAGAGCTTACTGTAAACAAAAGCATTGTTCCAAGTGCATTTACACTTATTTCATTCACGTTTCTCAATCTTTGTAATAACTCAGTAAGATATTGTTGATACTGTTATCACTAATATATCAACAATAAATCTGAAATTTAAAGAGATTAGACAATTTGCCCAACAATATTGCAAAGCTGAGACTTTGAACCCTGGCTGAAGTCTGTACTTCATTCCGGCACATTTACAAAGCTTCCAAGGTTAATAACCACTAATCACCACTGTCATTTACAAAGTATGGCTGTAGAGGAGTCTGTAAAGGGAGACTAAAGGAGGAGTTACTGGGCCATTTCTGAGAGAAATGGTCCCTTACCTCGCAAACAAGTTTCTGGTGGTGAAATCAGGTTGGACAGATAAAAAAAGGTTGGAGAAGGTGGAGGTGGCGTGGTTGAACCTGTTCAGGAACTGATTACATCTGAGCCTCTGGCCCTTTTGCCTGCCAGCTGACTCAGAGTTGGCGGATGGGCCAAAGCCCAGGCAGGTTAATTTCATGGGCTGTATACTTCAAAGGATCTGATTCCTGGCACTGCTATGCACGTTGCTTTTCAGAGGGCACAACCTTGTGGGGGAGGGAACAGGATGGCCTCCAGGAAGTGTTTGCAAAAGGCCAAGGCACTGTTTGCTCTAAATCCCAATATATACAGCTTGTTCTAGGTTTGGCAATAAAAACCACAGGACCAGCCCTAAGCATGGCTTAAAACTGGCTATCTAAACCTTAAGTATTCCTCTGCAGTAAATGCAGCCGTTAAGAATATGAGGCCTAGGGGCGACCAGGTGGCTCAGTCGGTTAAGTGTCCAACTTCAGTTTAGGTCATGATATCACAGTTTGTGAGTTTGTGCTCTGCATCAGGCTGTCTATTGTCAGCACAAAGTCTGCTTCATATCCTCTGTCCCCCTTCTCTGCCCCTCCCCCGCCCCGTGCACATGCACACACACACACACACACACACACACACACACACACACACGCACGCTCTTTCTCAAAAATAAACAAACATTTAAAAAAAAGAATATGAGTCTTAGAGTTAGACCTGCTTTCCAATCTTGGTTCTACCACTCAACTGTGGATTTTCTCACGTGTGAAATGGGAGATTAAGTACCTACTTCATATGATTGTTGTTAAGATTAAAGTGAGTATAAAGTATTAAGTGAATAAAAAGCAGTACCTGAGACATGGTAAAATCTCTTGAAATGTTAGTCATTATTATTCAGAGAAAACTCATATTTTATAAGAGAATCTTGGAGCTTAAAGAAATCAATTGATTCATTATTCCTTCATTTAACGTAATTCAAAAAACATTTATTATTGTGTTAGGTGGCAAGGATGATGAAAACTAACAACTTTTGTTGAACACTTAAAATAAGCCAACTATCCTAAAAACATACTGTCTCATTTAATGTTCACAGCAGCCCTATGAAGTATTTTACTACTTTATTAATGTGACCCTGGGCTGAGAGAGGTTTAGTAACATGCCTAAGATTGTATAGTCAGCATTCTGTAACTCCAAAACCTGTGAATACGATAGCCTTTTTCCCCACTGGAACATGCTATTTCAGCTGGCAGTCAAACACATAAACAAATTTCTACACTCAAAGTGATGTTGTTGAGGGTTACACTGGGTGATTGGGAGCACTGGGGAGGGAAGGCGAACCGGAGCATGGTATGTCCAGGTAGAGTGAAGCTCATCTTAACAGAATAAATGCTAATAGTGGGGCTTTGGGCAGGAATGAGTAGGGGGCTTTTGCTAGTAGTAGAGGAGTTAAGAGAGATCATTCTGGGTTTCCTCAAGTGACATTCAAAGAGGGGTTGGCACTATGACAAGCATTATAATTGCAGCGAATGTTATTATTACAGGTGAAGGAATGGTCTCCAGAGGGACGAGATTATGTTTACTTGAACAGAAATGGTAGGGGTTATGTACAAATAATGTCTATTTGCATCAGAAGTATCTGTACCTCCTTAGGCTTTGTAACTGAACTAACAATAGCAACTAACTCCTGTTGTATGACTGTTAGGTACCAGTCACTACTGTGATCACAGGCCACAACTCTTAACGAGAGAAAGGTAGAAAGGCTTTGCCTCAACCAGTAATCTCAAATTAAGTATGCTTAATTTAGGCAAATATCCCTGATATATGTGTATTACTTCCTACATACTAGGAAATGTAGAGACAGACAATAAAAAATTGTAAGGGATGAAATGAAGTTGAAACCAACTATTTTATCCCAGGGCAAAATATATACTTGGGATTCTGTACCTTTGTATTAATAGTGGATATAAATTGATATTTCAAATAGGCTACTTAGTAATTTTTTTTGGTTAACTTGTCAGATTTGATCAGATGATCATTGTATTGAACCTCATAATACGAATGGTACCAAGTAAAAGTGTCAGTTCTACCCATTTTTTTTTGTCTTCTTATGTATCACCTTCAGAGTTTTCTAAAGCAATTCTTCTTTAACCAATTGCTCATTTTGTGAGATTTAGATTAGTGAACATTAGACTTAAAAAAATCCATAAGTCCTCTTTTGAACTACAATATGTCACTAAATTCTGAAAGTGAAAGAACTTCATGTGAAATGTGAGCATTAAACATGGGGACCATGTGAAGGTGCCAAACTCAATCTGTATTAATAGAGGTTAATGTTTTTGTGAATAACAAACATATGTACAAGTAAGAAGAATTCTTGTCACACCTCAGTAGATTGTGTTGTATACCTACCTCGAGGGTGAGCACACTCCATTTTGCAGATCAGTGATCTAAGCAACAGGACCTGCGGCCGTGAAGTGGGAATATCCAGTCTCATCGTCAGCAATGACTGGTCCAGATTCATTTATGAATGACAGATATGAAGGGCACAATATGACTTCCCAGGAAACCTGAAGAGCTAAGCACAGCTGGACCTTTGAGAATGTGGCCTGTCTGCACAAAGGCAGAACCTACATTCGTTGAGTGCCTCAAAGAAATGCATTCTAGTTTTTAAGAAAACGGACTTTGTCCTACCTACTTAGATTTAATCCCAGTTCTGCTACTTACTAGCCATGCAGTTCGGGGAAAGCAACAACCTCTTTGTCGTTTGTTTCTCATCTCTGAGAGAAGAAAGATTAATGCCAGTACCTACCTCACTGAGACGTTTAATGTGATACTGTTGAACCCTCACTATGTGTGCACAGAGATGCTGAGCTAAACTCTTTACAAGAATTCCTTTAATCTTCATGATATCCTAGGGTGGTAAAGGCTAACTAATTTGTCACTGAGACATTTCACTAAGACACAAAAGGACTACACTTCCTGGCCTTCCTTGTGGCCACATTACTTTGTTCTGGCCAATGAAATACGAGCAGAAGTGATCAACGTCACCTTCAGGACTGACTCATGAACTTTCCCTTGCGATGCTCCATGCTCTCTTCCCTCTTCTGTCAGAAGATCCAGCAAAACCCGTAGTGCAAGGGCCTCTCTTGTCCTCTCCCTACCTCTAACCTGCATTGGATTGTGATAGGAGCCAGAAGTAAACTCTTATTGTGTTAAGTCATTGAGCTGTGGGGATAGTGTGTTACAGCAGTTAGTATAACCTGACTAATACAACATGGCCTGACAAGAACCCAGAGAAGGAAGAGATAAATTGTTTACAGTGTCTGGCATATGATGTACAATAAAAAAAGGGTGATTACCCTCATTAATTTAAGAAAGGTGAAGAAGGTTATTTCATGAGAGAGCTTATGAGCAAATATCTAAAAGTCCTTTGGGTAAAGTGAGAAAATGTCAGGAATCACAGGCATACAGTCTGGTTTCCAAAACTTTTCATAGATACCACTGGGATGCCTCAAGGAATGGATATACCACCCCAGCAGTACCTCACACTCTGCAGCCTGCTAAATCAGCTCAGCACATTCCTCTAAGGTTCATAACAATATGTAACCAGTATGAATACATCTTTTGCCCTGTGCTAGGAACCGTTCCTCTTTTTCTTTTTTTTAAACATTTATTTAATTTTGAGAGACAGAGCACGAGCAGGGGAAGGGAAGGGCAGAGAGAGAGGGAGACACAGAATCCGAAACAGGCTCCAGGCTCTGAGCTGTGGGCACACAGCCCGATGCGGGGCTCGAACTTGTGAACTGTGAAATCATGACCTGAGCTGAAGTTGGATGCTTAACCAACTGAGCCACCCAGGTGCCCCAGAACCCTTCCTCTATTTTAATGAGGTTTTCTTCATTTATTCAAATCCAAGAGCTAAAATATATGTTTTAGATTTCTCTCTGAAGTTATTTCTCTCTCACTAGTTTCCTATAACACATTTTCTAGACACTACAGTGCTTAGCTGGAGCCATATTTTTATCTTTAGAAATTGAATTCCTGTAATTTGGCCTTGGTCTCTGAATAATCTCATGTCACATTTTTGATGTAGCAACCGCTACTGTATTTTCCTCTTTTTCTGTCATGCTTATTTGCAGAGTTGATTGTGTGGAATTGCATAAATGGGTACTTAGACTCCTGGCTTCACATTTTGTCCTCAAAATTATTATTTCTCGATAAACTATTTCTCCTTGATTTTGGTGAATCAGAATATTAGCACAGCCTTCCAAAACTTTTTATTGCTATTACCTTTGTCATGTTCCTTCCCTCAGTCTTATATTCTCAAAACATTCATGAGCTAGGCAATTGGTACATGCTCACAGAAGCTATGTAGCTTAAAGGAAGCAAATAGACTTTGTGTGAGGACAGACTTGATTTCCAGCCCTGACATAGCCACCAACTAGCTATATATGACATTGGTCAGTTATTCAACTTTTAAAGAGTCACAACTAAAATGGAGACGGTAAAACCCATTTGTAAGATTGGTGAGAAAACCCACTTTACAAAGGTAAGTGGGTTATATAGGCTAATTTCACTTTTGAATATGGAAACAAAAATCTTAAATAAAATACTAGCAAACCAAATCCCAAATATACATCATAACCATTTATTTATATCAAGAGTATAAGTTTGGTTTAATATTTTTAAAAATAAAAATGTAATTTATGCCTTAACTGATTGATGGGATAAGCACAAATGGTTATTACAATAGATACAGAAAATTTTTTGATAAAATTTAACATCCATTCATAAAAACAAAACTCTTGTCAAACTGGGAATAGAAGAGAAACTCTTAAATTGACAAAGGATATCTATGTTAAGGGTTGTACTTTAAAGAGGCAAAAGCTTTCCTAAATTATTGATAAATGAAAACTTTAAAAAGTATATCATACTTAATGGTTTAAAGATGAAAAATTTTCCTTTGAAGCCAGAGTAAGAGACTTCTTGGATGGCTGGCTGGCTCAGTCAGTAGAGCATGTGACTCTTCCTCTTGCGGTCATGAGTGCAAGCCCTGTGTTGGGTGTGGGGATTACTTTTTATTTTTGTTTTTTTTTAAGATTTTGTTTTTAAGTAATCTCCACACCCAACATGGGCTTAAACTCACAACCCTGAGATCAAGAGTCATACACTCTACCAACTGAGCCAGCAAGGTGTCCCGGAGATTACTTTAAAAAAAAAAAAATAGGGGTGTCTGGGTGGCTCAGTCGGTTGAGTGTCCAACTCTTGATTTTGGCTCAGGTCAGGACCTCATGATTTGTGGGTTCTAGCCCTGCATCTGGCTCTGTGCTAACAGTGCAGAGCCTGCTTGGGATTCTCTCTCTCACTCTCTCTCTCTCTCTGCCCCTCCCTGCTGGTGCACATGTGCTCTCTCAAAAATAAATAAACATTAAAAAAAATAAATTAATATAATATAATATAATGTAATATAATATAATAATAAAAAAATGAATAAGAGACTTCTTTTATTTACCATTGTCTTTAGAGGTCCTAGCCAGCTAAGGGGGAAAATTTTAGGATAGATATTCAGGAAGAATGAAAATCAAAAAACAACTACATATAAATTATTAAGACTTAAAAAGAGCTTGGAAAGTTTATTGGATACAACACTAATATGTAAAAATTAATTGCATTTTATGTACCACAAATAGTTTTTAAAAGTATCTGAAATAGACAACTTAAAATTAAGCATTGAAAATATCAAGTGCCTGGAGGCACCTGGGTGGCTCAGTCTGTTAAGTGTCCAACTCTTGGTCTCAGCTCAGATCTTGATCTCAGGTCATGAGTTTAAGCTCTTTGTTGGGCTCTATGCTGGGCCTGGAGCCTACTTAAAACAAATCAAGTGACTAGACATAATCTAACAAAAGATGCGTGTGTCTCTAAGGAGAAGACTAAAACTGTTCAGAGACATTAGAGAAGACATAAATAAATGGAGAAGTATACCATGTTCAGACTGTCTTCTTCCCCCATTTCTTTTTTTAAATAAATCTGTGCCCTTCCTTCCTTCCTTCCTCCCTTCCTTCCTCCCTCCCTTCCTTCCTTCCTCTCTTTCTTTTTCTTTCTTTCTCTTTCTTCCTTCCTTCCTTCCTTCCTTCCTTCCTTCCTTCCTTCCTTCCTTCCTTCCTTCCTTTTTAAATGCAAGCTCGATGCCCAACTGGAACTTGAACCCAGAACCTCAAAATCAAGAGTCACATACTCTCTCAACTGAACCAGCCAGGCACCCCTTTACTTTGCTCCTTAACATATATATAGTATTGAGTATAGTACCCTACCTGGAACCCAAGTCCTGGTGCCTCAGAGGCTTTCCTGACCCCATTTCTTTGTTACTGTAAGCAAATTCCTGTATTAGAAGGAAAAACTAAAGAAACAGCACCTGATAGTCTCAGCACTGTTGTGTCCAATTTTGGACCCAAGCCCAGTGTCACCAGGTTTGATGGCAATGACTCTACTGGAGCTTCATGGTAGACCCTGATCTTTGAGAGTGTCAGGGAAGCCCAGCTCATCTCCAAACAGAAGAATAGTCAACATTTATAGATGGATTCATTCTAACCAAATTACATGCCTTCTTCTGACCTTGGGTACAAGCCCAGGAGGAGAGGATTTGCATTATCCCCATTTCATATGTGAGAAAGTTAAGGCTCTTCAATGTTAATGGCAGCCAAAGACCCACAATCATTCATGAAGCTGGAACTCAAATCCAGGGCCTTTGACATCAAATTTGATGCACTATCTTCTATAAAAACAATGAATTTTGGGGGTGTTTGGATGGCTCAGTAGGTTAAGCATCCAACTCTTGATTTTGGCTCAGGTCATGATCTCATGATGTGTGAGATCGAGCCCTGTGTCAGGCTCCACACTGACAGTGCAGAACCTGCTTGGGATTCTCTCTTTGTAACTCTCTCTCTCAAAATAAATAAATGAACTTTTAAAAAATGCATTTTTGATAGGAGCCCTGCTCTGCCTCATTTACCAGGGCAAATGCAGTGCCATGGATTCTTGAGTCTTTTGACTGAACAAATCTTTTCCGGATGCCTCTATTCTCAAACAATTGAGTTTCCGTAGGCATTATACTTTTACATCTTAAGAAGGGAAGGGATAGAGGGAAAGGAGAGACAAAAGTAGGGACTTTACAGTATTTGCCTCACAAGTCGGCAGTTAATTTTTTTTTTTTTTTTTGAGAGAGAGAGGAAAAGAGAGAATCTTAAGCAGGCTCCACACCCACCATGGTACCCAACTCAGGGCTCAATCTCATGACCTTCAAATCATGGCCTGAGCCAAAGTCAAAAGTCAGTCACTTAACCAAATGAGCCACCCAGGCATCTTTACTGTTTTTTTTTTTTATTCAATAGACCTTTATTGAGGAGCCAGCAATGTACCAGACACTATGCTAGTCACTGAGAATGGAGAAAACTATATCATCAGCACTGCCCCAAAGGAACTCTGGGGCAATCATCTCAGGCATGCCAGTTCTGAGGGTCCAAGACTGTTCATTTGGAGGAAGAGGAGGCAGACTACCAAGTATGGTGAGAAATGTATAAGCCTGGCATCAGAGGGATGGCGGTTTAAAGAAAGGTCCTGCTTATTTTATATATAAACTTGAACAAATCCTTTGTATCTTTAGATCTCTGTTTCTTCATCTGTTACTGGGAATTATATACTTACCATGAAGAATTATAATGAGGATTCAATGGTGTCATTTAGGTTAAGTGCCTGGCCCTTGGTGGCTCCTTTTTCTTATGAAATTGATGGGCATCTGCCCCTCTAACTTTTCCAGTCCAAGTTGCACTTTTCTCTTTGTGGCTTCCTGTTCCCTTCAAGTCTGATCTTAATTTGCTATAAGCCCTGCTCTTTTTTTTTTTAATTTTTTATATGTTTTTTATTTTATTTTAAGAGAGAGACAGAGTATAAGTGGGGAAGGGGCAGAGGGAGAGGGAGACACAGAATCCGAAGCAAGCTTCAGGCTCTGAGCCGTCAGCACAGAGCCCGACTCATAGACTGAACTCATAGACTGTGAGATCATGACCTGAGCTGAAGCCGGATGCCCAACCGACTGAGCCACCCAGGTGCCCCTAAGCCCTACTCTTGATCAAGTAATAATAATAAAATATATGGAGAAGTGGGCGGGGGACAAGGTGTACTTTGCCTCCCACAAGGAAACCACCCTCCTGTTCCTCTTCCCACATAGCCACCATTGTTTCAAGCACAAACTACTGGATCTCAAAGGCCAGGCATTCTTTAATTGTCCATAACCAAGCATTTCAAGCCATCTCTGATAGGTACATCAAAAAGACCCCATTTAGTGCAGGTGGACTCTTTTTACATTTGTTTTTTATGCTCCAGTATCCAGTCAGACTATTCAGAGGGAGAAAAGGATCTTGTAAAGAAGTTGACTCTAGAGGAATGCTGAGTACGTCATTCTTGGACTCTTGATGCATCAGGACAAATGTCCTTTGTCCTCTGGATAGTGATGGCCCAACTCCTTTATGTCTATTTGAACCCTCTTTAAACACTGAGAAAGTTGTTTTCTTCATTTATTTATTTGTTTATTCATTCATTTACTTAATAGACGTTTAGTGACCACCAGCTATGTGCAAGGCCTGTGCTAGACCTTGGGGATATATCAGTGAAAAAGAGACTATACCCCTATCCTCATAAAGCTTGCATTCTACCAGGGTAGACCACCATCAAAAAAAGTCATCAAATAAATTAGGAAAATTGTGATAGATGAATACTATGAAGGAACTAAACAGACAAATGTCTAAAAGAGTAATTGGATAGAATGGGATGTGAAAAGTGACCAGAGTTGGCCTTTCTGAGGGGGGAGTATTTAAATTGAGACCTGAGGTGCCAATTATGTAAATAGCCAGGAAAAACTTTCTTTGCAGAGGGAACAGTAAACACAAAGTTCTCTGAGTGGGGGAAGGGCTTGATATGTGTAGAGAAAATAAAGAGGTATGAAATGAGAGCGGAGAGGCTGTCAGATGACAAATTAAGCAGCATTTTAGAAGCTAGGATTATAGATTTTACTTTAACTGTAATTCATTAAGTATTCAGCAAATACTGATTGAGTGCCTAATGTATGTCAGGCACTGTTCCAGGCTCTGGGCATGCAGCAATAACATTGAAAGTAACTTTTTTAAATGGAAGTATAATTGACACACAATGTTATATTAGTTTTAGGTATGCCAAAAGTAATTTTTGGAAGTTACATTGTAGTGGGAAAGGCAGGCAGGAAACTAAATAAGAAAACAAAATACCATTTTTAGATAGTTCTAGGGAGAATATTTTATTTATTTACTTTTGAAGATTTTATTTTTTTAAGTTTATTTATTTATTTATTATGAGAGTCCACGCCTGTGGGGGAAGGGAGGAGATAGGGGGAGAGAGAGAATCCCAAGCATGCTCCACACTGCCAGTGCAGAGCCTGAGGCAGGGCTTAAACCCATGAATCATGAGACCATGACCTGAGCTGAAGTCGGATGCTTAACTGACTGAACTACTCAGGTGCCCCTGAAGATTTTATTTTATGTTATGTTATGTTATGTTATGTTATGTTATGTTATGTTATGTTATTTGTATTTATTTATTTTGGGGAGAGCACAAGCAGGAAAGGGGCAGAGAGAGGGGAACAGAGGATCAGAAGCAGGCTCTGAGCTAACAGCAGTGAGCCTGAAGTGGGGCTTGAACTCACCAACCATGAGATCAGGACCTGAGCTGAAGTGGATGGATGCTCAACTGACTGAGCCACCCAGGTGCCCCAAGATTTTATTTTTTAAGTAATCTCTACATCCAACATGGGGCTTTGAACCCACAACCCCAAGATCAAGCATCACATGCTTTACTGATTGAGCCAAACAGACACCCCAGGAAGAATATTTTAACAAACTAAGAAAAGGAGTTAAGAAGTGTAAGGTTGCAATTTTAGAAAAAAGTGGCCAGACAAGGCCTTGCTTAAAAAAAACTTACATTTAACTAAAGATATGAAGTGTCCATATGTTATCCATGGGCAAAAAGCCCCAGGCCACTTCAATATTTAGAAGTCAGGGAAGATGAAGAAGAAGAAAGGAAAGGAGAATGACAATACCTGGAATAGTAAAAAAAAAAAAAGTCAGGCAAACGTCCTGAAAGCTGGAAAATGTGTCAGGAAGGAAAGACGTCAATGGTGTAAAAATGCTGCAAGTATATAAAGATGAGGACTGAGACATGATCATTGGATTTAGCAACATGGAGGTCATCGGTGACCTAGAGAAGAGTTTCCTGCTGTAGTGGAAGCAAAACCTTGGTAGAAATACGTTCAAGAGACAGTTGGAGGAAAGCAACTGGAGACCCTGACCTGAGATACTTTCAAGGAGCTTTGCCATAATGTAAGGGGATGAAATGGGGCAGTGACCACAGAGCCACCTAGATTAAAAGAGATTTTCCTCCAACTGTTTTTAGTTTTTATTTTTTAATTTTTTTAATATGAAATTTATTGTCAAATTGGTTTCCATACAACACCCAGTACTCATCCCAACAGGTGCCCTCCTCAATACCCATCACCCACCCTCCCCTCCCTCCCACCCCCCACCAACCCTCAGTTTGTTTTGTTTTTAAGAGTCTCTTATGCTTTGGCTCTCTCCCTCTCTAACCTCTTTTTTTTTTTTTTCCTTCCCCTCCTCCATAGACTTAATTTTTTTTAAAGTAGGCTTCAAGCACAGCCCAGAGTCCAAACTCATGACCTTGGGATCAAGGCCTGAGCCAAGAGCAAGAGTCAGACACTTAACCAACTGAGCCACCTGGGTGACCCTGTTTTCAAATGTTCAAACCAACAGAAAAGTTGGAAGAATAGTGCAATACTCTTCACCTAGTTGCAGCAATTGTTGACATTTTGCCACATTTGCTTTCTCTCTGGAGAAAGCTTTTTAAAAACTGTATTTCAAATTGTGAAATATAATACATGTACAGAAAAGTCCACAAAACAACATGTTTTAACTCAGTGAATGATCACAAAACAAACATCCAAGTAACCACCAGTGATGTCAAGAAAATAGAACACTGCTAGCATCCCCAAAGCCTCCCTATGCCCCTTCCCTCCCATCAAGATGTAACCACCATTCTGAATTTTCATGGTGATAACTTCTAGCTTTTCTTTATGGTTTTGTATATTGTCTTTCCTTTTTTTAGCATATATATCTCTAATGACCCAGCACCATTTATTTATTTAAAAAAAGTTTTATTTATTTTAAGAGAGAATGTGCACCACTGGGGGAGGGGCAGAGAGAGGGAGACAGGGAGAGAATCCCAAGAAGGCTCTGTGCTGTTAGCACAGACAGAGCCTGATGCAGGGCTTAAACCCATGAACCATGAGATCATGACCTAAGCCAAAGTCAGACACTTAACCAATTGAGCCAGCCCCCAACTCCCCCCACCCCCACCCACCCCACCCACCACCGGCACCATTTATTAAAAAACTGTCTGTCCCAGTGTTTTCAAGTGCCACATTTGTTATAAATCAGGTGTTCGTGTGGCAGTTCATTTCTGGGCTTTATGCTCTATTTTATTGACCTATTTTCTTTCCTTGCAACATTAATGCACTGGCTAATTATTATAGCTTTATAATAAGTCTTTTTGAAAAAAATGTTTATTTAGTTTTTGAGAGACAGAGCATGAATGGAGGAGGGGCAGAGAGAGGGAGACACAGAATCTGAAGCAGACTCTAGGCTCTGAGCTGTCAGCACAGAGCCCGACCCGGGGCTCGAACTTATGGACCCTGAGATCATGACCTGAGCTGAAGTGGGACACTTTACAGACTGAGCCACCCAGGCACTTCTATAATAAGTCTTGATATCTGATAGAACAATAACTCCTACCTTGTTCCTTTTCAAATATGTCTTAGCTCTTATTGTTCCTTTCCATGTCTCTCTAAATTTTAGGATCAGTTTATGGAGTTTATATACATAAAACAAATCTTCTTGGGATTTGGATTGGAATTGAATTGAATCTACTGATAATAAGGGGCAAATTGACATCTCTAAAATCATTGAGTCTTCCAATCCATGAACATAGTAAAGCCTTCCCTTTACGTAGTCTTTAATTTCTCTCGATAAAGTTTATAGTTTTCTATGTAGAGATCTTGCAGATTTGTGTGCGTGGGTGTGTGAATTTATCCCTAAGTATCTGAAGCTTCTAAATGTTATCTTCTAAAATATCTGTCTAAAAATTTCATTCCTGTTTGTTGTTGGTATATAGAAATACAGTTGATTTGTTCATTGGCTCTTTATCCAGCAAACTTCTTAAACTCACTTTTTAATTCTAGTAATCTATGTGTAGATTATTTTGGATTTTCTATGTATATAACCATTTCATGTATGAATAATGATAACTTATTTATTGCTTTTCTTCATTCTGAAATTATAAAATACATCCTCTCTCTCTTAGTAATTTTAGAATTATGATTAATTCTTTAATTTACCTGGAATTTATTTTTGGTATACAGTATGACATATACCTTAAACTAATTTTTTCCCAGATGGATATCCTGACTTTTTAGGTAACAATTATTGAATAAGCCATTTTTCTTCAATGATTTGAAATGAGACTTCACTATATATTAAATTCTTACATATATTTGGTTGTATTTTTAATAGTTTTTCCTCTCAGGGCTCCTGGGTGGCTCAGTCGGTTGGGCATCCGACTTCGGCTCAGGTCATGATCTCACAGTCTGTGAGTTCGAGCCCTGCTCTGTGCTGACAGCTCGGAGCCTGGAGCCTGCTTTGGATTCTGTGTCTCCCTCTCTCTCTCTCTCTGTCCCTCCCCCACTCACACCCTCTCCGTCACTCTCTGTCTCTCAAAAATGAATAAATGTTAAAAAAAAATTAAAAAAAATTCACTGATTAAAAAAAATCATCACTGATTTCTGTTTTAGTTATTATAACTTTAAAATGTTTTAATATCTGGTAGGAATTTACATTAATTTTTGGAATATTTATTGCCATTCTTATTTATTTTATTCATATGAATTTGAAAATCAGCTCATCTATTGCAAAAAGAAAGTTCTGTTAGAATTTTTATTAAGTGAGATTTATTTATTTATTTATTTATTTATTTATTTATTTATTTAAAGTAAGATCTATCAACTTGGGGCTCAAACTCACAACCCTGAGATCAAGAATCATATGTTCTACATACTAAGCCAGGTAGGTGTATCAGGTGAGCTTTAAATTATGGATTCTGTTTTTGACCTTGAGTCTTTGGATCCATGAACAGGGGCTGCTTTTCTAATTCTTCAAATCTTTTGTGTTCCTTAGCATTTTAATATAGACCTTGTGCATTTCTTAACAATTTCTTCCTAGACATTTATCCTTTGTGCTGTTATTGTTAATGAAAATATTTATTCCATTGTATTTTCAAACTGGTCATTATTTGTTTGTTTGAAGGTTGTATATTAATTTTTCTATGTGTTAATTTTATAACCTGACCAGCAAACTAAATTCTCTTATCTATAAAAGCTACTCAGTTGATTCTCTTGGTTTTCCACAGGTAAGCAATTATATCATCTATAAACAACATACAATTTACTTCCTCTTTTCTACTTTTTATTTCTTTTATTTTTTTCCATCAAGGAGTTTTAAGCAGGAGGGCTATCTAATCAGATTACAATAATAAAGATTACATTGGTTGCAGAAGTGGAGCTAAGGAAATGTTTTAGAAGTTCAGTACAGTAGTCCAGATAGCAAAAGACGGTGCCTCAGCTAAGAGAGTTGCAACAGAGATGAGCAGAAATGGGTAGACTGGAAATATATTTTTAAGTGTGTCAGATAATGGTCTGATTATATTATGGTAATGATTTGTAAAATTCTTGGGAACCTTAGAACATAAGAATCATAGTTAGAAGGGACCATCAATATAATCAATTGTGTACCCTAATCCTACGTTTTCTCGGATTCATTCCAATTTCTTAGCCACGTCCAGTGATGGAGAACTCACGAACTCCCATGATACCCATTCCATTTGTTCATTTCTCTCCCATAAACCCTGGTCTGTGTCAGGTACTGTAGGGGGCCCTAGGAAATAAGAATAATCATCCCTTCCTCCACTCCCTGGGGAAACTCAGAGAAAGAAACAGCTCTCTTAGAAAGTTTCTTTTCAGGCAGATCTTAATCTCTAGTTTCCTGTCTGAATCCTCATACAGAACAAGGCTGACCTCTCTTCGTAGGCTGCTTACTCCTCAGGTGTTTGCAAAGATGATCATAGCTTTTGGGGGTTTCTCATCTTCTCTTCCTTGTTTTTTGTTTTTTTTTTTTTTTAGTCTGATCTGATATCAAATTCCCTCTTTATCTTGGTCCAAATTTTGGAAATTTGAAACTTGTACTTTTGTGCTATTTTTCTGAAGAGTTATTATGTAATTTCTTTACCTTTATAATTCAATACCTGGGAAGTTAATGTTCATTTGTTAGATATCTTTGTTCATATTTTTGGTTTTCCCTTAGTGTTTACTTTTTTTTAAAGACTGTCTTCAGGGCACCTAGGTGGGTCAGTCGGTTAAGTGTCCAACTTTGGCTCAGGTCATGATCTCACAATCCATGAGTTCAAGCCCGACATCAGGCTCTGTGCTGACAGCTTAGAGCTGGAGCCTGCTTTGGATTCTGTGTCTCCCTCTCTGCCCCTACCCCCCTCTGCACTCTCTCTCTCTCAAAAATAAATAAACATTTAAAAATTTAAAAAAAAGACTGTCTTCCTTAAGAACTTAGTGTATGAAGTGTATAATTAGCTTTGGAAATGAAAAACTAAACAGCTGTACAATCATTTACCTTGCTAGGCTCAGCAAACACTAGCTGGTTACAAGGCTGAAGGCATTTATTCAATGGAAAGACTGAAAATAAACTAATAATGCATATGGAAGGAAGCTAGCAAGTTGATCAGTGTTGAGTGAAATATAAACATATGATTTCTTCAAGGCGACCAGTAACATAGAGTCTACTTTTACAGATACTATATAACATCCAGTTCCAATCAGGCTTTTTTTCCCCCCTCAGCAGCCCATTACTCTTCCAAAGTAATTATGTTAATTATGTGTTCACAATCCCCGTCCAATTTAACGGTCAATATATTTAATGAACATGTTATCTTCTTGGTGAGACATTTTTGTGTAACATTTGAATATGACTATATTTACAGTGTCAAAAGACATAATACAATTTGACAGGGTTTCCCAAATGACTTACAAAGAAATGACAGGGGGGAAGGGAAGAGGTTTTTGTTGTTGTTTTTTTTCTCCTGTAAAGAGGGTAACCCTGGTCAATTCAGAATGGAGACAAGTATGAATTATAATGGGTTCCTTTGAGAATTGTCATATTTAAACTAAACTGATGATATGGTAGCTCAGGAAATAATTCCTGGTGCTTTTCAAGTGTTGTGGGCAGTTTGCTTCCCTGCATGATGCAAGATTATTTTGTCTCCCTAAATTTTGTCTTTAAGCATAGGTAACTTGGGATAGCATAAATAGCATTTGTCTTGCAGTCAGATATGTCTGCCTTTGAATTCTGATATGAATCAGGACAACCCAACAGGTTTTTTAACATTTTGCGTATGTTACTTAACTTTTCTAATTTGGTTTTTTAATATTTAAATGAGTTATAATATTTTCTCTATTAAGGGTACTGTGAAATTGAATAAATGCAATGTGTGTGTATTTTTTTTTAAGATTTTTATTTTTAGCAATCTCTACACTGTTTGTGGGGCCTGAACATACAAACCCAAGATCAAGAGTTGCATGCTTTACCAACTGAGCCAGTCAAGCACCCCCAGTGTGTATGTGTATTATTTTCATTTATTTGATACTCATGTATATATAAATGTATGTATAATTAACAAAACCTTTACTTAGTGTTTCGTAATATCAGAGGCCAAATTCTTAACCACGTACTTCCTTTCTTTGTAGTCCATTCATTTGCCTAAATGGCTTCTTTCTTTCATACGTGAAATTTACTGGGTTATCACAGTTCTTTTGATTCTGCCCCCAAAAGCCTTCTCAAATTGGTTTCATCATCTCCGTTTTTTCTGGCAATGCCTTCGTTCAGGATACTATTGTCTCTTGCTTAGATTATTGCAACAACTTTTTAATTATACCCTTTGCTCCAGTCTTGCTACTTCTAGCATATCTTCTATGCTGTCCAGAGCTCCTCAAAACACATTTCTTATTATGAGTCAACTTTTCTGGCCTAAATGCCTTTTTTTTAATTTATTTATTATTATTATTTTTTTAATGTTTATTTATTTTTGAGACAGAGAGAGACAGAACATGAGCTGGGAAGGGGAAGAGAGAGGGAGACACAATCCGAAGCAGGGTCCAGGCTCCGAGCTGTCAGCACAGAGCCCGATGCAGGGCTCGAACCCATGTACGAACTGTGAGAACATGACCTGAGCCTAAGTCGTATGCTTAACAGACTGAGCCACCCAGGAGCTCCCTACTCCACGTGGGGCTCAGACTCTCAACTCCCAGGTCAAGAGTCACATGTTCCACCAACTGGGGCAGCCAGGTGCCCCTTGCCTAAATACTTTTAATGCCCAATCTTTATTGCACAGATTTGTCTCCTTCAACTTTTGTCTTTGATGTCAAACAGGGTTCTATGTTAACCACTGTCTTCTATTATCTTCTTCAATTTTCTGTTTTTGGATTAAGTTATGGCAAACTTTCTAAACAAAAGGATCTCTAGGTGGCTTTTAAACACATGACAAAAATATTCAACTTCACTTAAATTAAGAGATCTGAATATTAAAATTAAGTAAGATATTATTTTTCATCAGTTGGCAAAGATGAAAAAGTTTGACAATACATTATTTTGGCTAGGGTGTGGGGAAATATTCTAATACATTGTTGATAGGAATGTAAAGGAGTATAATCTTTTAATTTTTATTTTATTTTATTTTTAAAGTTTGTTTATTTTAAGAGAGAGAGAGAGCACAAGCAGAGGAGGGGTAGAGAGAAAGGGAGAGACAGAATCCCAAGAAGGCTCCATGCTCCCAATGCAGAGCCTGATGAGGGGCCCAAACTCACAAAGAGTAAGATCATGACCTGAGCTGAGATGAAGAGTCAGATGCTTAACTGACTGAGCCATCAAGGTGCCCCAAGGAGTACAATCTTTTTAAACAACCAGTTTGACAGTATCTATCAAAAATGACCATAACTTTGACCCAGCATCCCATTTATCCTGCAGAAATACACATGCAAAGATATACATGAAGAATATTCCTTGCACCATTGTAACAGCAAAAGATGGAGCATAACCAAAAGATCTATCAACAGGATAATGGTTATGTAAATTGCAGCATGTCCCTAAAATGTAATTCTACAGAGCCACAAAAAAGGAATGATGTAATCTATGTACACTCATATAGAAAGATTTTGAAAATTAATTAAAAAGTGAAGTGCAGAACAGTGTATATAGGATGCTATCATCTATATGGAATTTTAAAATATATGTATGTGCATATATGTTGTAAGTATTAAAACATCTCTGGGGTGATATAAAAAGGCTGAAAGAGAGTGGTTCCCTCTGAGGAGGTGAATTTGGGACAAGATGTAGAGAGCTTACACTTTATACTCGTCAGTACTGTTTGCATTTTTTTTTTTTAATCAGGCACACATATTCGTTTTCAAAAATAAAAACAGAGCAGTGGTTAAGCACATTATGGCCTATCACCTTGATAACATAGGCGACTGCTACTGTACCGCATCTCACAACAGTTCTATGAGATGTTTAGCTCTAACAGAGGAATAAGCTGCTGATTGATGAGAGTAACTGATCAAAGTCTCAGTGTCATTAGGAAGCATAGGGACGTAAGCCCAGGTTTACCTGGCACCAGCACACTTCAACCTTCCTTGAAAATACCTCAGTTGTGAAAAATACTCCATTGTATTCTGAGTATTTCTCTGCATATCTATGCTTTTTCTCCACTAGACTGGAGGCTTCCTGAAAGCAGGAGCCATTCATCACTTTATCATCAGCCTGGCACATATTAAGAACTCAATAAAAGTTTATTGACATGAAAGATTTTCTTTAAGCAATGAGATATTTATGGAGAGGTAAATTCTTTTCTGAAAGGTAGACTATCTTTTTTAAAAATATTTATTTATTTTGGGGAGACAGAGAGACAGAGTGCAAATGGGAGGGGCAGAGAGAGAGAGGGAGACACAGAATCTGAAGCATGCCTCAGGCTCTGAGCTCTGATCTGTCAGCACAGAGCCTAACGTGGGGCTTGAACCCATGAAGCGTAGGATCATGACCTGGGCTGAAGTCGGACGCTTAACCAACTGAGCCAGCCAGATGCCACAAAGGTAGACTATTTTGATTTGTGTCTTCATCATACCAAGCAATGTAAGAAGGAAAAAACAAGATGGTGATGGTCAACACTGCAGCCACAGAATTGAAGAGCAAGCTGGGTTTTTTGATGTTTGTTTTCCAGCGCGTAGGAGAATAATTCAAAATATTCTAAAAACATGTGCTTCTCCACATAGCTGACAGGGGCGAGTGTAAGACTGACCCTGTGGTTTATCTCGTGAAACATTTTTACTCACTGCCTCTTGTTTCTAGCTCCATTTGGATTGCTCAGAGCACTGCCTGGCCCCTAGCCTGTTCGTGCCTGGAGAATTCTGTCACACGTCAGTGAAGAAGCCTGTGTCCCCACCAGCCGTAGTGACCTGCCTCTGAGATGTGCATTCACTACACTCACTGCAAAACTTCCAGCCTCTGGGAAACTGAGGTATTTAGAGAATTTCCAAAGCAATCAGCAATGCCTAAACGGCATTTATTTCTTCAAAGCCAAATTCAGAGTTACTGAAAATTTTACAAAATAGTGCTTCAAGAAATGCTTAGTTTCCTGAATCCGTAAGAAAGATTTCTTACAGAAATCTTTTATTGGTCTCCCCTAATTTCCCACCTTCTCTGGAAGTATGAGTCAACCAATGGAAACCAAAGGACGGGGGAGCAATTTGAATGT
The DNA here is from genome assembly GCF_018350175.1 of Felis catus. NCBI lineage: Eukaryota > Metazoa > Chordata > Mammalia > Carnivora > Felidae > Felis > Felis catus. Next base: position 49,496,083 of record NC_058377.1, on the reverse strand, counting down.
ATCCATTGGGATTTAAACATGGGCTTGCCAACTTAGAGTCTCAAAGGATCCTTTCCCATCATCACCTGGGCAAAGCAGGAAGGTATGATGAAAATAGCACACACTGAAAGTAGTCTGACCAGAGTTTGAAACTAGGTTCTGTCAACAAGTGATCATGAGATCTTGGGCAAATTACTTCACTTTGAGGTTCTGCGACCTCATTTTGCAATGTTGTGGCGAGAACTTGATAGATCATCAGCAGCACAGTTCCAAGCAGAAGCAGATGCTCAAGAAATCTTATTGAGCAAAGTGAGTGAATTACATATTTAAGATGACCACATATAGAAGAGTTTAATAAGTATTAATTCCCTTCCCACTCTCTAACTTCTCACTTTTAGTTCAGTCTATGTGTTGCTCTTTGGTGAATTTTTCCCCTTCAGTGTTGCTCCTAAAGGTCACCAAAGCCTGTGTTTACCCAGGAAAAAATTAATTAAGGCTAAAAGGGAGCTTGCAGTGGAAATCACTTTAGCTTCCAAGCGCCCAAAGGATGACCTTGTTTTTCTACTTGTTTGATCAAAATAAATCTGTTGAATATTGTTTAACAAAGAAAATGATAGATTTTAATTTTTAAACCTATCCATAGTGTTGCAGAATGTATTAAAGAGAACCAACAGAGAGCAGCCATTGCCAAACCGTGCATTCTAATCTTCCTGTACTTTTGCTATGAAAACACCATGGATCACTAGCCGAATACATAGCTTGAACCTCTGACCAACCTATATCAGAATCCAAACTTTTGTCACTTATTTTTTTATGTGTAAGCTTGGGCAGGTTACTTAACCAGTCTGAGCCTCAGTGTGCTTATCTGTGAAATGTGGCCAAAACGCAAGGACCTACCTCATGGGTTTGGCAAGGGTGGAATGAAATAATTACCACACCTACCATGGTTCCTGGTATGGTGCTCACTCTCAACAAATTGTAGCTATTATTATCATCTCATTTAATATAAACCCGAGAGGTAGCTAACTTTATTGCCTCTGTTTTACAGACAAGGAAACAGCGTTTTAGATGAAGAATATATAACTAGCACATCACCCAGCAAATAGTAAAAGCTCAAAATATGTGAACTTGAAGAAAGAAAAAAAAAAAAAACCCATGGTCTCCAACTGGCAGATCAGGATCTGTGATTAGAACTTAAAGTGGGGCACTGATCCTTTATTATAGTCTGCATGCATTTTGTGTAGGAAGAGGAAACCTGAAATGACCTATTAACTTTTCTGTTTACCCCTATGTGCTGGGAGGGTATGGCCAGGGTCCCTGTACAGCCAGCACATAGGCATCGTAGGTGCTCAGTATATATTTGTTAATCAACCAAGTAGAAGGGGTGAGCATGCAGGGACTCCATTCTGGATCTTTATTATCAAGAAGGTACCAGCCCCCATTCCTGCCCCAGACCCTCTCTCTTCTTTGTGACTTCCTCTCTCATCCTGAAGCTTAGAAATCAACACAGGGACCTCCTCAATGAAAGGTAAGAAGACGTATGCCTTAAACAAAAAACCTGGGGCACCTGGGTGGCTCAGTTGGTTAAGCGTCTAACTCTTGATTTGGCTCAGGTCGCGATCTCTTGGTTTGTGAGACCAAGCCCTGCCTGTGCTGACAGTGGGGAGCCTGCTTGGGATTCTCTCTCTCCCTGTCTCTCTGCCCCTCCCCTGCTCCCTCTCACATGCACACTTTCTCTGTCTTTCAAAATAAATAAATACATTAGAAAACAAACAAGCAAACAAACCTCTGACCCTTCCTTGAAATTCCAGTCCTGTAAAGTTCACCCTAAGTTTTTTTTTAATATTTATTTATTTTTGAGAGAGAGAAAGAGAGAGCATAAATGGGGAAAGGGCAAAGAGAGGGAGACACAGAATCTGAAGCAGGCTCCAGGCTCTGAGTTGTCAGCCTAGGGCCCAATGTGGGCTTCAACCCACAAACCGTAGGATCATGACCTGAGCTGAAGTCGGACACTTAACCAACTGAGCCACCCAGGCACCCCCACCCTAAGTTTAAAAAGTGGGTCATTCACAGGGCGCCTGGGTGGCTCAATCAGTTAAGTGTCTGGCTCTTAGTTTCAGCTCAGGTCATGATCTCACAGTTCCTCAGTTTGAGCTCCCCGAGTTGAGCCCCGCATGGGGTTCTGCACTGACTATATGGAGCCTGCTTGGGATTTTTTCTTTCCCTGTCTGCCCCTCGCCTGCTCACTCTCTCTGTCTCTCTCAAAATAAACAAATAAACTTAAAAAAATTGGGCCATTCATATGTAATTGAGAAACTGTGGTAGAGTCTTTATTAAAGGTAGACTCTTGAAAGACTAGAACATTGCTGGAGACAGAAGGACTCACGTTTTGGAAAAACACATGGTTAAGCCTGAATAAGTCAATAGTTAAGCTTTGGAGATGTTAAACAAATATTTTTGACACACGGCATAAATATAAACATGACCCTAAAACTGTATTCACGAATGATTGTTCTTTACCAACTAGTAAAATAAAATCCAAATTGAGAGTCCTTTGGGAGATTACAGTTTGTTCTCTTCTTATATCTGTGACAGAATAAACATGTAGAAAAGAAATGTGAAAATTTAAAAATGAAAGCATGTTTGATTGTCACTTTGTGCATTTCAAAGATGAGAACAACAGTCTAGAAAAGGAACGGGAAAGTATATAACATAAAGTCCATGCAATAATAATAAAGTATAAAACGCTAGAATTCTGCCCCACTCAATTACTAGTATGTGAGGTTGAGCAAGTCTCACACACACACACACACACAGTGTATATGAGTATACACATATGTGATGGTAGTGGAGATTAAATAAATGGAGACTGTAAACTACTTAGCATGATGAGGTATGGTACACAGAATGTGCTCAGTAAATCTTAGCTTTTATTACCAGAGAAAGAAAGGTGAGAGTTAGAGGCAAATCCCTTATAAGTTCTCATATCCAAGGGCTCAAGTCCTCAGAAGGTGGGCCCCAGGAACAGGGTTTTACTGGTATGTTTACAAGGAATTGCCTAGAAGACAGGCAGCTGTGATGTGAGCAAAGCGTGAGATTTACCATTAGAAGAACCGATGCCCCAAGTCCCAAGCCTAGCATTTCTCAGCAGCGCACACTTGGACTAATCACCTATTATCTCTGTGATCTGGGTTCCCCATCTGAAAACAAGTAACAAGGAAATGCATGGATTATAGCCCTTTATAAATTGTGAAGTACTCTTAAAAATATTAGACCCTTTGTTGCTGATCCTATACTAGTTGTGCCCTAAGAAAGGAGATGTGGTGCCATCAGTAAGGCGCCAGGTTTCCCTCTTATCTGTATCTGTATCTGTATCTGTGCCTGTGCCTGTGCCTGTATCAGGCTGATAGAGGAGGACATGAAGGAGAGCTCTGGCAGAAGGAAAGGCTAGTCAGTTTTTCCAGGTCTGTCAAGCAAGGAATCCCTCACCAACGTTCATCCTCATCAGGAAAACTCATCCACACTCTCAGCTTCCTCACAGAAGAAATTAGTCTCACAGAGAATCCAAGGTCTTGGGAGTAAGGAGGAGGCTGGAGTAAGAGTGCTCCTGCTTAGCACTTTGTTCTCAGAAGATATTCCTGTGAGGACAGACTGCTCATCTTCCTGTGGGGACAAACAACTGGCATGTTTCATGAGCTCTTCCTTATAGCAGTAGTGTTGTGTCCTGGAAAGAACTTTAGAGTGACTCAAGACTTGGCTCAGAGCCCCTGTCCTTTAATTAATATGTGACCTTCAGTTGATCGCTATATCCTTTGAACTATGGCCGCCTTTTGAAGCTAACTAAGGAAAGCCCTGAAGATAGAGACCGCACTTCTTAGCTCACCCGGTTGCTCTTAGAAGCCACACATTTAGATGTCAATTAGATTCCATCTTGAATTGGTCTCCAAATGTTTTTTCCTTATTCTAGTCTCCCTATCGTTGTAAGTTCCAACACTATCTTCCTCATCTGAGAATTTGGTGCCAAGTCCTGAACCCAGCATATAGGTTCTCAATTAGTTAAAATGACTAACTCTAGGAACGAATTTAATGTTTATTTATTTTTGAGAGACAGAGACAGAGACAGAGCACATGCACAAACACGTGAGTGTGGGAGGGGCAGAGAGAGGGAGACAGAGAATCCTAAGAGGGCTCCATGCAAACAGCAGAGAGCCAGATGTAGGGCTTGAACTCACGAACCACGAGATCAGGACCTGTGCCGGAGTTGGTGACTTAACTGACTGAGCCACCCAAGCACCCTGGGAATTAATTTGAAATTCAGGGGTGCCACAGTGGCTCAGTTGGTTGAGCCTCCGACTTTGGCTCAGGTTATGATCTCACGGTTCACGAGTTGGAGCCCCAAATCAGGCTCTCTGCTGCCAGTGCAGAGCCTGCTTCGTATTCTCTGTACTCCTCTATCTCTGCGCCTCTCCTGCTCACTGTGTCTCTCTCAAAAATAAATAAACATTAAAAAAATAATAATAAAATAAAATTCAGGGGCACCTGGCTGGCTCAGTTGGAGGAGCATGCTACTCTTGATCTCAGAGTTGTGAGTTCGAGCCCCACATTGGATGTAGAGATTACTTAAAAAAAAAATAACATAACAAAATAAAATAATAAAATAAAATAAAATAAAATAAAATAAAATTCGTTGTAAGCTCCTGAGTGAAGCCCCTGTAGTACCTAGCACACTTCCAAGCAAGTACTCAAGAAACAAGAATCTATTGATTCATCAATTCAGCATTTATCATCCTTACTCCTGCTTGATTGGCATCTTCTCTTCTTTAGGCAGTTGAAATTTCCTGCCATGTTTTCCATTTCCCAGCTGCCAACAACCTCGGGTAAAAATTGCCATATTTGGGGCGCCTGGGTGGCGCAGTCGGTTAAGCGTCCGACTTCAGCCAGGTCACGATCTCGCGGTCCGGGAGTTCGAGCCCCGCGTCAGGCTCTGGGCTGATGGCTCAGAGCCTGGAGCCTGTTTCCGATTCTGTGTCTCCCTCTCTCTCTCTGCCCCTCCCCCGTTCATGCTCTGTCTCTCTCTGTCCCAAAAAATAAATAAACGTTGAAAAAAAAAATAAAAAAAAAAATTGCCATATTCTTGGAGGCTTCTGGAATCTCCTCTTATGGGAAGGATTTCCAGATTTAGTCAATAAAAATACAGGACACCAAGTTAAATTTGAATTTCAGATAAACGGTAAATATTCTGTAATTTTTTTTAATGTTTATTTTTGAGAGAGAGCAAGGCAGAGTGTGAGTGGGGGAGGGGCAGAGAGAGGGGGAGACACACAATCTGAAACAGGGTCCAGGCTTCAAGCTGTCAGCCCAGAGCCTGACACGGGGCTTGAACCCATGAACTGGAGATCATGACCTGAGCTGAAGTCAGATGCTTAACCAACTGAGACACCCAGGCACCCCAATAATTCTGTAGATATAACCATCTCCTGTATAACCTTTGGATCATACTTGTACTAAAAATTTTTTTACTGTGTATCTGCAATTCAAATGTAACTGAGATCTGTATTTCATCTGGTAACCCTTCTTAGAGGGTCTTACCATAAGCAATGATACCAACATGGATATTGTCATTTCATAAAATTACACCTTTTAGGCTCTGTGCTCATTAATCAGTTGGGTTCCAAACATCCCTACGGAGACAGAAAGCTGCTTTATCTTCCTTTAAGCAAAGGTCTTACTCATAGTCATGTGTTGGGGAAGAGAGAACCAAACCCCTGTTTCCTGCTTGACATCAAGCCTCCTTCATTTCACCAGTAAGCCATTGGATAGGTGCTTGCGGATATGCCATCAGCACCCAGAAGTTACAGCGTCTGTCTTTTGTATGTCTCCTGATGTCCTGGGTTTGTTCTTGTTGCTGTTATGCATTTTTTGTTGTTTTCCCTACAGAAACATTTCTTGGACCTGCCTCTTCCAGTCCACTTCTCCAGCCGGCTGTGCCAATTTAGTATGTCATCACCTGGGGCTTGGATTGCAGCAATTGTCCCAGCCCTTCTGGCTGCCGTATCTGCGCAACTTTCTGCAAATTTATCCTTATTTACTATTCTTTTCCCACTGGGATTCCCCTTTGGGAGAAGCTGGCATGAGTCTCTATTTTCTGTTTAATAAGTCAATACCAGGCTCCACGACCTGGCCTTCAAGGCCCCAAGCCTATATAGTTTCCTTGCCTTGCCTACCTTCCATAGACTGATGCAATCCCATTTCTATTTGCCAATCCCTGGGCCTCATTCCTCCTCCTGCCTGCATCAGCCCCATCATTGCATCTGCCCTGAGTCCTTAAATCCCCTCCTCCTCCTCTGGGTCAATCCATGTCCCTTGCTTCCTTCAAAACCCAGCCCATTAGAAGACAACAATGTCAACTGTGGGATGGAGAAAGCCTTTCCACAGGGAAGAAGGCAAAAGAGGAAAACACAAATTGTTCAATAGATTTGCTTACACAAGAATGAAAAGCTTCTTTGTGTCGAAATGTCCCGCAAACAAAACAAGAGAAACTGGGAAAAATAAAGTTCATATTCTTTGCTACATAAAATAAAGTTCATATTCTTAGTATAATTTTACAAATCAGTAAGAAACAGACATTCCAAAAGAAAATGAAGAAAAGATGTTTGTGTGTCACACACAGACACAAAGCAGAAGAGGCCAGGAACATAAAAAGCCATAAAACCTCAGTAGTATTAGAGAAATTAAAATTACAGTAAGCTTTCTTTCCCTTTATCAAATGGGTATTTAAAAAAAAGAATGATTGGGGCGCCTGGGTGGCGCAGTCGGTTAAGCGTCTGACTTCAGCCAGGTCACGATCTCGCGGTCCGTGAGTTCGAGCCCCGCGTCGGGCTCTGGGCTGATGGCTCGGAGCCTGGAGCCTGTTTCCGATTCTGTGTCTCCCTCTCTCTGCCCCTCCCCCGTTCATGCTCTGTCTCTCTGTCCCAAAAATAAATAAAAAATAAAAAAAAAAAAAAACGTTGAAAAAAAAAAAGAATGATAGTCAATGTTGATGTGAGTGCAAGAACAGGATCTTTCATACACGTTTTTAGCAGGATGTTTCTTATACTTCTTTTTTAATTTTTTTTATTTTTTTTAATGTTTATTTCTGAGTCAGAGAGAGACAGAGCATGAATGGGGGAGGGGCAGAGAGAGAGACACACACACACACAGAATCCAAAAGAGGCTCCAGGCTCCGAGCTGTCAGCACAGAGCCTGAGGTGGGGCTCAAACCCACAAACCGTGAGATCATGACCTGAGCTGAAGTCGGGCGCTTAACCGACTGAGCCACCCAGGCACCCCTTTTATGCTTCTTTAAAATAGCATGGGTTTAAAAATCTTACTACCTTTCTATCATATTAACAGTGTTTTCCAGTTTTTCTATAACAAATATGTATCCTTTTTACAAGTAACAATATACACAAATGCGTTTTTAAAAATCCCATAAAAATTAAAGAAAGATGAAGAGAGAGAAGGAAGGTATCTTATCCTTTTTTTTAATGTTCATTTATTTATTTGAAGAAAGGGACAGTGCGAGTGTGTGTGAGCCAGGGGGAGGGACAGAGGAGAGACAGAATCCCAAGTAGGCTCTGTACTGTTAGCACAGGGCCTAACTCAGGGCTCTGTCTCATGAATAGCCATGAGATCATGACCTGAATCTAAATCAAGAGTTGATGCTCAACTGACTGAGCTGCCCAGGCCTGGTTTAGGAATCCACAATTGCCAGTAACTAGCTGTGATTAACCGCTTAAGCCTAGAAACTTCAGCTCACAGGGCAGTTGTTAAGATTAAAACAGGAAAAAAGGGTGTAACTTGTTACCATAGTTCCTGATATTTTGTAGACATTCAAAAAATGGTGGTATCTGTTATTATTCTGTTGTGTCCTCAGCAGATAGTTTCAATGTTCTGCATATAGTAGTAGGTGCTAAATTAAAATATGACTGATGGTCTGCTCTTTTTAATCTGTACTTTTAATATTCTTCTCTACCGACCCCATTCTCTTTTCCCCTTCTTCCTTTCCTCTTGCCTATTCCACATCTGTTCTCTCAATCTCCTTTCTGCTTCTCATTAAACTCCTTGTCTTATATAACAATCTTTCATAAGTAGTCTGAACAACATTTTTCAAAACCCAACTCCAAAACCCACTGTTGTGTCTGATGTGTCAGTCTTACCTGAAGGTCAGCAGCATTGACAATGGGTCCCAGTCTTCTCTTCACTCCTGCTTCTTATTTTATTAATACCTACCTTGAAACTCAGCTGTCCTTGGAACGCTTCCTATGCTTGACTGCACTTGAGTCTGTTCACATGGGTGCTTCCTGGTGGCCCGTGATATGCTTGTGTGTTGGCTTTTTCTTTCCTCCAGGCAGAGTCTAATTTTATGTTCCTTATGATCCTTCCTGCATGTTTGTGTTCATCCATCTTAGAAATTAAGTTTATAGCATTTATTAGTCAGCAAACTATCCTCCCTCCCTTCCTCTTTTGCCCCCTTTCCATTCCTTCCATTCCTTTAACACTCCCCCCCCCCCCAATGGGAATATAATTATTATTCTTTTCTTTTTCTCTCACGTAAAGTTGTATTTATTTCAGGAAAGCAGGATGAATGCTTTTGTGCTTATGACCTATTGGCCCATATTGTCTATGTGTCCTTGTGTTTTTTTCAGAAACATACACTAAATGCTGTAGGGCAACTGATATGAGATAATAACAAGAGCAGAATGTGATCATGACAGCAGCACAAGATCCTCCCCTCCGTATCCTCGTAACTATTAAGGTGGTGAGCATGGAGTTTGTCATTAGACCAGATTTGAATCTGTTGCCAGTAATGCACTCGCTAAGCTTTAGCTTCTTTGACTGTAAAAGATGATAACATCTGTCTCAGGAGGTTGGAATTAAATGTGTGTAAAGCATAAGATACAATCTAAGTCAGAGTAGATTTAAGGGCATTCTCTAGCACAAAGGGAAATTTGAATTTCCCCTTCTCTTTCCAAGATTTATTCATTCAGTGGGGATTTATAATTCAGTGGGGAAAAAGCCAAGACATATATAAATAAACATTACACACAATCGAAATGAATTTATCAAACACATAGTACTTACTACATGCTACATAGTCTACTAACACACTTTGTAAGCATCACTTCATTTAATCCTCATAGCAGGGGCTATTATAACCCTAATTTTAAGATGAGAAAATTGACCAGGGTGCCTGGGTGGCTCAGTCGGCTAAGCAACCAACTTCGGCTCAGGTCATGATCTTACGGTCCGTGAGTTCGAGCCCCATGTTAGGCTCTGTGCTGACAGCTCAGAGCCTGGAACTCCTTTGGATTCTCTGTGTCTCCCTCTCTCTCTGCCCCTCCCCTGCTCGCACTCTGGATCTCTCTCTCTCAAAAATAAATAAATGTTAAAATAAAAAATGAGGAAATTGACATCCCTACAGTCTCACAGTAGTAAGAGGTGGAGCAGGCAATCTAGTACCAGTGCTCATGCTCATTAACTACTATATTGTACGCTTCTCACTCATGCCTTGCACATGTTAGGAACGGGAGAAATCTCTTCACATCTTTCCTTCTAACCCCTTTGACCAAAGCAAAGAGAATCACCACACATTCCCAGGAAAGCAGCCCTTACCTACCTATTCTTTGATCAAAACAGTTGGCTACTTTGCACATAGGCTAAAATTCCAACCCAGTCTGGTGCAAAGGAGCCTTGGGAAAAATGGGGTATTTTTTATTGTCAAAGGTCTATTTCCCCCAGCGCTAGTGACTCTACAATGATAAACACCCCAGGGTGTGAAGAAGATGACATTTACAGTAGGTCTTCAGGACATCAAGTTAGTAGCTACAACTTAAAGTCATTATAAGGGCCAGGAAGCATTTTGTTCTAACTAGTCTGTGACTCTATCAATCAAATTAATGATATGAAAATACTTTGAAGATTCAGACTTCTACAGATAGACTACTTGTAAAAGCCCTGGACTCCAGTTGTATTTAATTCTTATTCATTAATGTTAACATTTCATCTTGCCCGGTAGGTTTTGCTGTGTGTGCATTAAGACATTCAAGAGTGTGGCTAGAATATGCTTGACACCTTTTACTTTGGTATTTCTTGTTGAAATCATTATGGACACTGACTTTTCTTGAAGTAAATGATGTAACCACTAGAAGTTCCACAAATTTATATTTTCAAGCATAACCTACATTCCATTCAAAAAGAAATTTCAAAATGATTCCATTTCAAGGCGTGTTTTTAATGAGAAAGGTGTCAAGTTCCAAGGTGAAGATTGCGTGGTTAGTGTAAGAATAAATGAGTTCTGAACACTCATTAATCTAGATTTAGTCTATTTAGACTCGTGGTAATAATTTTGACTAGGTTTAGGATAAATTTACCTTAGCTTAGCAAACACTTTTTCCCTAAGACTAACTCACAGTATGGGGTTCCTGGGTACTCAAGGGGTCTGTGAGAGTGGTAACTTTGGGTTTGTAATGGTCAACTCAGTAGGACAGATCAGCTCTGATGGGCTTAAAACTTAACTATTTAAGAAATAATGAAACAAGTAATTATTGTGAATTAATATAGTTTGGTTGACAATATTTTTCAAAATTTGGGATCCATGATGGCAAGGGGTGAGGTCTATGTGTACTTAAAAAAAAAAAAAGGCTTCATAGTGAAAAGTATTATTGTCCCAAAGTATAAATTAATAAAATCAGCAAGACCAAAGAAGATGTTCAAAATATAGTATACTTTTATGTATATAGTAAAACCTTGAATTGTAACTTCTTCTGTGAGTGTTCTGTAAGATGAGCAAACATTTCTAATAAATTTTAACTTGATAAACAAGCGATGTATTGCAATATGGTAGTATGTGACATCAAATGTCACATGATCACAACTGAGCTTATGGTTCTTCTGTCTCTCTCACTCTCCCTCCCTCTTTCTGCAGGATTGTGGGTGATCGTCTCCCATGCTTAGATGCTCGGTCTTAGGCTATGGTGTTTGACAGAATCTAATTTTTCAGAATGTTGGAAGGTGCCCACAACTGGCACCTGTGTATTTTTTGTCACTTCAAAGCACCCATGGACCGTCCTTTGCTTTTCCATACAAGAGTAAGCTTAGGAATGCTTTGCTTCATTTTAGGTCAGGCTGCCTGCAGATATAGACCCCTTTCTCTGCTGCCTTATTGCCAGTTACATTAAATACAGTATATGACAAGAGTTTATTAATACCGTATGGTAGTCAACATTCTCATGAGTGTATACAATGGTCCCCATGCAGAAACAGGTTGAAAAGAAAGGCGGTAAGAAGAAAGAGATGATTACGGTGGAAGTTAAAAAGGAAACCATTGAGAAGTACAAACGAGGTATGCGAATGGCTGAAATTGCAAGATTTTGTAAGAAGTCTATACCTGCATGGGGCACCTGGGTGGCTCAGTTGGTTGAGCTTCTGACTTCGGCTCAGGTCATGATCCAATGGTCTGTGAGTTCAAGCCCCGCGTCAGGGTCTGTGCTGACAGCTCGGAGCCTGGAGCCTGCTTCAGATTCTGTGTCTCCCTCTCTCTCTGACCTCCCCCATTCATGCTCTGTCTCTCTCAGTCTCAAAAACAAACATTAAAAAAAATTTTTTTTAAAGAAGTCTATGCCTGCATATCGTCTGCAGAGGAGGAAGAGAAAAAGGTGGAGGAATCTCTCACTTCAAATGAGATTAGGGAGATGTGTAAAATGTGGGAAACAGCGCCAAGTTTTGTAGAAAAGCACCACTCGAATAAGGCTGTAGCAGTGCGAGTGATGAATCTGTTTAATGACAATTCAATGTCACATTTCTGTGAAATGCTCAAAAGGAGGCAAAAGCAAGTGTTACTGGATAGGTTTTTGGTTAAAGTTGCACAAAAAGAAAATGATTCCATTGAGCCAATAGATAGCAGTGATTTCATTAGTGATAATGGAAGTTGTTCTACACAATAACCTTCCTCTCTCTTGTCTCTCTCACACCAGTCACAAAGGTTTTCAAAGGCAAGTGCAGGTTAATTTGTTTATTTTTCTTTATATTTTCTTTATTATATGACAGTATTGTAATAATTTTTATATGAGTATTTTTTGGGTTGTGGAACAAATCATCTGAGTTTCCATTATTTCTTCTGGGGAAATTCACTTTGATATACAAGTGCTTTAGATTACGAGCATGTTTCTGGAACAAATTATGCTCGCAAACCAAAGTTTTACTGTATTACCAAAAACAAAAACCAAAATAAAACAAAAAGGATGGAAATGACTGAAATGTAATAGTGGTTCTTTTTGATTTGTAGTTAATGGGAAATTAATAATTTTCTTCTTTTCTGTTTTCCCAAATTGTATTTAATGAGTATGCATTAATTTATAATTGTAACTACATATAATTTTTGTAATTAAAAGGTTTGACCGTTGATTTCTAAGTAATTTTTTAATTTTTTTTAAATTTTTTTTTCAACGTTTATTTATTTTTGGGACAGAGCGAGACAGAGCATGAACGGGGGAGGGGCAGAGAGAGAGGGAGACACAGAATCGGAAACAGGCTCCAGGCTCCGAGCCATCAGCCCAGAGCCTGACGCGGGGCTCGAACTCACGGACGGCGAGATCGTGACCTGGCTGAAGCTGGCCGCTTAACCGACTGCGCCACCCAGGCGCCCCAATTTTTTAATTTTTTTAATGTTTATTTATTTTTGAGAGAGAGAGAGCATGTGAGTGTGAGAGACAGAAAAAGGGAGACAGAGGATCAGAAGCAAGCTCCACACAGTGAGCACAGAGTCCAACACAGGACTTGATACCACGATCCACGAGACCATGACCTGAGCTGAAAACAAGAGTCAGCCACTCAGCTGACTGAACCACCCAGGCATCCCTCTAAAGCCAGTATTTTAGAAAATACTAATCTAATCTATACAGACTTATGCACTATCCTTATCTGTTTCATTTAATCAAGGCTCTTAAACCTCTACCTTTCCTATATTTCATTTAGTTTAGACCTACATTCCTCATTTAATGCTTTAATGGTGGGCATTTATGTATCAGGGAGGACATTGGGTTTGAGGCTGGTGTTGAGCTTTGATGAAACCTCAGAGGCAAAGCTTCTTGCCAAGCATCTGCGATTTCATATTGCTGGAACTTTCTCTATATAGCTGAAGGTTGCATCTTTCTATATGTTTGCTATGACCAAACAAAGCAAGAAAGAATATGCAGTTTTCTACAGAAATTATGATTCCACGAAAGATTTTGAGGAGATGAAGGAGGCTGGTATCTTTCAGAGTGCAAAGTGATGTTGGAATGTAAAGAATTTCTCTGGGTTGAGTTCCATGCAAGTTTGTCACTAACCTATGTTCCTGAACTATGACACATGAATATTGGGTTATGGAATAGTTTCTCGTGATAAATAAACAACTAACAATAACAACAAATTAACAATAGAATGAGTGACTGGGACCTAAGCCTTGTGGTATTGACTTGCAACTTTCAGAAAATGCTGTCAAGTGTGTCAATTGATTGGGAGTAATCTAAAAGGGGATAGGCCAAATAGTGCACCTCAAGAAGTCTCAAGAAATAACTCAAAGTTTGCTTCAGTACCCAAGAGAATGAGTCAATTAATCCTCCAAACTCTATGCTGGGACATAGCCAAAAGCTATTTTTCCAGGACACAGCCTGGAAGATTTATTTAAAAAAAAAATAAAGTACTAGTTTTCTTTCCCTATTTAAAAAAGCAATACACAGTCAATGTAGAAAAATTAGAAAACAAAGCTATAAAGCAAAATAATTTTTTAAAAAATCACCCCAGAGAAGCTTTTTTTTCTTTTTGGGAATATCTTTTAAAATACAGATTTAAGGGGCACCTCAGTGGCTCAGTCTGTTAAGCGTCTGACATCAGCTCAGGTTGTGATCTAGCAGTTCATGAGTTCGAGCCCTGAGTCAGGCTCTGTGCTCACAGCTCAGAGCCTGGAGTCTGTTTCAGATTCTGTGTCTTCTCTCTCTGCCCCTCCCCTGCTTGTGCTCTGTTTCTCTCTCTCAAAAATAAATAAATATTTTAAAAAAAATTTAAATGCAGATTCAAAAAAATATGTACACAGATTTCAGGGTTTTATACTCAACTACTTGAATCAGAATATCTGGGGTGGAACCTAGAAAGCTGCATTTTTAGCCAGGATGCCAGGGGAACCACTGTTCTGGTGAAGACTAGTTAACATGTAGCCCACCTTGGACAAAGCAGCTATGGGATGTTGGACTCAAATTACTCACAAAACATACACTCAGCTTTCTGATGAATTCTCTTGCTATATAAGGTAATTTAACTTTACCTCCCTTTGTTATGTGTGTCGTTTGGATTTATTAGCTTTTTCTTTTTTTAGATATTTTGGCTCAATATAACTATGGAAGCCATCTGAATAAAAATTTGAGACATCTGATACAGGATTCTATCATCATCGTCGTCATCATCAGCATCATTATTACTAGTACTATTATTTTGATTGGAAGCATCTTATAGTAGTAGGAAAATAGTAAAGTTACGTTTATTGAAAAGAATGAGATTGAAGCAATCCTGACAAATGTTGAACAAATGGCTTTAACACTGTAATAAGTTGAAGTATCCTTAGAGGAAGTCATAGGATGAAGTTAATTGCAAAGATAAAGTATACAAATACCACTAAAATAAAATGTAAAACACTATAAATGTCAAAAGAGAAACACAAAGCATATGGAAAGATGTTCCACATCATAAGTCCTCAGGAAAATTCAAGTTAAAGCAAAGAGTTTCCAATTCACACCTATGAGAGTGGCCAAAATCCCGAACACTGACAACTCTAAATGCTGATGAGAATGTGGAGCAAGAGGGGGCACCTGGGTGGCTCATTTGGTTAAGCATCCGACTTTGACTCAGGTCATGATGTCACAGTTCGTGGGTTCGAGCCCCACATAGGGCTCTATGCTGACAGTGCAGAGCCTGCTCGGGATTCTCTCTCCCTTTCTCTCTCTCTGTCCCTCCCCCACTCTCACTCTCCCTCGCTCTCACTCTCCCTCACTCTCCCTCTCCCTCTCTCTCTCTCTCTCTTTCAAAATAAATAAACATAAAAAAAAGGGGGGGGGCACCTGAGTGGCTCAGTCAATTAAGTGTGGGACTTCAGTTCCAGTCATGATCTTATGGTTCAAGTCTCTCTTTGGGCTCTGCAGTGACAGTGCAGAGCCTGCTTGGGATTCTCACCCTCCCTCTCTGTTCCTCTCTCATTTCTCTCTCTCTTTCAAAATAAATAAATAAACTTAAAAAAAAGGTATATATATATATACACATATGTGTGTATATATATACACACATATATACACACACATATATATATACACACATATGTGTATATATACATATACACATAAATACACATACTTACCTATGTATGACTGCTGGATTGTAAGGTAAGAGTATGTTTAGTTTCTAAGAAACTGCCAAACTATCTTCCAAAGTAGTGGCACCATTTTGCAAGAACAAGAGGAACTCCATTCCTTGCTGGTGCGAATGCAAAATGGTACCACTACTTGGAAGATAGTTTGGCAGTTTCTTAGAAACTAAACATACTCTTACCTTACAATCCAGCAATCATACTTCTTGGTATTTACTCAAAGGAGTTGAAAATTTATGTCCTCACGAAAACCTACACACATAGCAGCTCTATTCATAATTGCCAAGCCTTGGAAGCAACCAAAATGTCCTTCAGTAGGTGAATGGATAAATAATGTGTGGTATATCCAGACAAGTGGAATGTTACTCAGCGCTAAAAAGAAATGAACGATCAAGCCATGAGAATACATGGAAGAAACTTAAATGTGTATTTCTAAGTGAAAGAAGCCCATCTGAATCCTGTATGACTCCAGCTATGATTCTGGGAAAGGCAAAACTAAAAAGATGGATTATTGCCAGGGGTTAAAGGGGAAGCAGGGATGGGTAATCAGAGCACAGAAGATTTTTAGGCATGAAATTACTTTGTATGATACTGTAAGGTAGATCCATGTTATCATAAATTCAAACCCACAGTATGTACCACACCAAGAGTGAACCTTAATGTTTACTTTGGATGGATGGACTTTGGGCTTTGGATGACAATGATGTATCAATGTAGTTCACCAACCATAACAAATGTACTGCTCTGGTGGAGGATGTTGATAATGGGGAGGCTATCAGTACGTGGGGCCAGGAGGTATATAGGAAATCTCTGTACCTTCTCAGTTTTGCCGTGAACCTAAAACTTCTCTAAAACATAAGGTATATTTTTCAGGTGCCTGGGTGGCTCAGTTGGTTAAGAATCTGACTTTGGCTCAGGTCACGATCTTGAGTTTGAGTCCCACATCAGGTTCTGTGCTGACAGCTTAGAACCTGGAGCCTGCTTCGGATTCTTTGTCTCCCTCTCTCTCTCCTCCTCCTCCCCTGCTCATGCTCTCTCTCCCTCTCTCTCTGAAAACTAAATAAAACATTAGAAAATTTTAAATAAAGTCTATTTTTAAAGATGAGAGAGAAACACAAACAGCATGATACAGGACTTCAAAGAAGAAAGAATTCTGTTATGTATTCATTCATTCAACATTTATTGAATACCTATTATCTGCCAGGTATTGTGTTAGTAAAGAGAAGGAATGTCTGGAAGAATTTTTTTTTACTTGGGGTATAACTGACATATAACAGTGGAAATTTTAAACTTAGTATTGTTTGCTAATAAGTTCTTCCAGAATTCAAAGACTATCTGCCCAGACCTGGTAGGAAGTATATGTGTTGTAATTACAGAATTTTTTATCAAATGATAGTGTCATGAAGGATGGAGGAAAAAGAGCTCAGACATTTGTTAAACGCCTACTAAATGTTAAGTTGTGATGCCAGCTTTACAAACTTTGTCTCACCTAATCCTTATAACCTCCAGGGAGGTAGATGTTTTTATCCTAATTTACAGATAAGGAAACTGAGACTTAGGAACTGAAGTAACTTGCCTGGAGTCACACATGAAGTGGTTGGCACTTTATTGAAACTAATTATACTAATTCTGTTTTGAGTACATTACTACTGAAGTTTTAATGGGGGTTTCTCTATAGAAACAGGATAATTATGATCTAAGGATTTGTTTAAACTTTTTAAAAATAGACTTCTCACAAAAATCAAGCACAAAAGAGGAGACTCCTGGAAATGCTTGATCTTTACTTAACATCCAAGGTTTTTCTCCAGGATTTACAGTTACTTCATATGCCTTGATGCTCCTCTCATAATCAGATATTGTGCCTGGGTTGACTGTCCTGTTTCAGGGTTTAGTTATTAAATTGGTCGTCAGTATCTTCATCATAGAACATTAAAACAGTTACTGTGAAGCATGAGGAACTATTCTGTATTTCTATTATTAGCAAACACCTAGATTTAAACTAGCTCAAGCACAGAGACCAGCAGAATAGCCCAGTTAATAGCAGATTAGGAAGAAGATGGTAGGTGCAAAATTGATAACTAAAATTCTGAAATCACCATGTTTGAATTTGCATCATTATTCATGAACTGTCTAGGTTTCAGACTTTGTGTCCTACTCTCAGAACAGAAATAGATTGAAGTGGGAGCATGCCCTATGAGAGTAGTTTCTTAGTAAGAGAGTGTTTAGTGCCATGTGGAGAGGTAATCTAATAAAATGTGGTCTGTTGGAAAGGTAGAACCTTCATCAGGAAGAGTCCAAATAGCATGATTAGAAAAAGGCAGGGAGAAGGCCTAGGGGTCACCAGAGAAAAGAATAAAGAGGAAGAAGACCTGTGTGAGAGAAATCGGACTGAATGTAAAACTCATGGTGGAAAGGGAAGTCTGGCGTTTCCAGACTTGCCTCTGTGGCTGGAACTGCCACTGTCTCTTGTGCTTAATGTTTCCTGTTTGTCCCTAGATCTGCTCTTCACTTTCCTTCCCCATTGGCATAAGGAAGCCCTAGGACAAAAGTGTAGGGAGGGCAGCAGGGGAGGGCAGGGCATTTATTCTCTTGGCTTCCTCCCAGCGGAGCCACCTCTATCTGGCTGAGTCCCTCAACCAAGGCCACAGTTCCTCTCTAGGCCATCAGATGTATCCATCCTTATCTCCTTCTGAGTTCTGAAATCCTTCACTTTGTCTCTTTGGACTTTGGGTTGGTACCAACACAGATGCTATTAGCCCCCAGGTTACTGCATTGTACCTTGTGCAGTAGACCTTGATCTTCACATCAAGAATCTCTCTCTCTCTTTTTAAAGTTGTTTATTTTATTTTTGAGAGAGAGAGAGAGAGAGAGAGAGCATGAGTGGGGAAGGGGCAGAGAGAGAGGGAGACAGAATCTGAAGCAGGCTTCAGGCTCTGAGCTGTCAGCACAGAGCCCTATGTGGGGCTTGAACCCATGAACTGTGAGATCATGACCTGAGCCAAAGTAGGATGCTTAACTGACTGAGCCACCTAATAGTGCCCCTATAATAGTCTCTTTTAGGCGAAAGACTCGTACTCTGAAAACTATAAAACACTGATGAAAAAAATTAAAGATGACACAAACAAATGGAAAAATATTCCATGCTCATGGATTGGGAGAACAGATATTGTTAACATGTCTATACCACCCAAAGCAATCTACAGATTTAATGCAATCCCTACCAAAATACCAACAGCATATTTTACAGCACTAGCACAAATAACCCTAAAATTCGTATGGAACCACAAAAAAACCTGAATAGTCAAAGCAATCTTGAAAAAGAATAACAAAACTGGGGGTGTCACTCTCTCAGATTTCACGATATACTGCAAAGCTGTAGTAATCAAAACAGTATGGTACTGGCACAAAAACAGACACATAGATAAATCAATAGAACAGAACAGAGAGCCCAGAAATAAACCCATGATTATATGTCCAACTAATCTTCAACAAAGGAGGCAAGAATATGCAATGGGAAAAAGACAATCTCTTCAACAAATGGCATTGGGAAAACTGGACAGCCACATGCAAAAGAATGAAACTGGACCACTTTTTTATACCATACACAAAATAAACTCAAAATGGATTAAAGGACCTAAATGTGAGACCTGAAACCATAAAAATCCTACAATAGAGCACAGGCAGTAATTTCTCTGACGTTGGCCTTAGCAACATTTTTCTAGATATGTCTCCTAAGGCAAGGGAAACAAAAGCAAAAATAAACTGTTGGGACTATATCAAAATTAAAAGTTTCTGCACAGCAAAGGAAACAATCAACAAAACAAAGACAATGGGAGAAGATATTTGCAAATGATGTAGCTGATAATGGCTTAGTATCCAAAATATAGAAAGAATGTATGCAACTAAATGCCACAAAAATAAATAATACAATTAAAAACTGGGAAGAAGACATGAACAGACATTTCTCTAAAGAAGACATCCAGATGGCCAAGAGACACATGAAAAGATGCTCAATATCACTCATCATCAGGAAAATGCAAATCAAAACCACAAAGAGATACCACCTCACACCTGTCAGAATGGTTAACCTCAAAAACACAGGAAACAAGTGTTGGTGAGGATGTGGAGAAAAGGGAACCCTTGTGCCCTGTTGGTGGGAATGCAAACTGGTCCAGCCACTGTGAAAAACAATATGTAGATACCTCAAAAAGTTAAAAATAGAAATGCCATATGCTCCAGTAATTCCACTACTGGGTTATTTACCCAAAGAAAATGAAAACACTAATTTGAAAAGATATATGCACCCCTATGTTTATTGCAGCCTAATTACAATAGCCAAGATACGGAAGCAACCCAAGAATCCATGGATAGGTGAATGGTTAAAGAGATGTGATACACACACACATACAGGAATATTACTTGGCTATAAAAAAGAATGAGATCTTGCTATTTTGTACAACATAGATGGATCTAGAGGGTATAATGGTAAGCAAAATAAGTCAGGCAGAAAAAGACAAATACCATGTGGGGTTTTTTTTTTTAATGTTTAATTAGTTTTGAGAAAGAGACAGAGTGTGAACAGGGGAGGGGCAGAGAGGGAGGGAGACACAGAATCTGAAGCAGGCTCCAAGCTCTGAGCTGTCAGCACAGAGCCTGACGTGGGGCTTGAACGCACAAACCATGAGATCATGACCTGAGCCAAACTCAGATGCTTAACCGACTGAGCCATCTAGGTGCCCCTCATATAATTCCACTCATGTGTGGAATTTAAGAAGCAAATGAACAAAGAAAAAGGGGAAAAACAAACAAACAAACAAGCAAACACAGAGTCTTAAATATAGAAGACAAACTGGTTACCACAGAGGAGGTGAATGGGGTGATGGATGAAATAGGTGATGGGGATTAAAAGAAAAGTCTCTGAAAATAAATCAGCCTTATTTTGAGATTAACTCTTCTGTTGGGAACTTGACTGTTAATACTTCCTACTATTAATTTCCCCCCTCTTCAGAAGCAGAATGTCTTTTTAACTGAGTCCATTGCTACTTAGCTAATATATATATATATTTATATATTTATATATTTATATATTTATATATATATATTATATTTATATATATTTATATATATATTTATAAAATATATATATATTTCAAGGTTCCTTGTAGCTAGGTAGAACCACAAGTAAGTAGGAGTGATATATTATTATTCTGAATAATATCTTTTGAAAAGGAAGAGAGGCTTCCCTTCTCTATTCCTCCATCCTGCTGTCTGGAAGATGATGTGATTCCTGGAGCTCCAGCTCATGTCTGGGAACGTGAAGACTAGAGCCACACCTTAATGATGGTGGAATAGAGAGTTAGAAGGGGCCTTGATCTCTGACAACTTAATAGCTTGAAATAACTGCCATAGATTACCTTTTTTACATGAGAAATGAACTCTATATTGTGTAAGCCTCTATTATATAGGGTTTTTCTGTTATAGATAGCCAAACACATCTTAAATTATGTATTCCTGGAACTGAGAATCTATGCTGTGGTGGCTACCTGTTTACATAACCTTTATTACCCCCCAATATTTTGGTTTTTTTAATTTCCTTTTCCCTCCACTAAAATGTAGGCTCCCTAAGGGCAGATATTTTGCTTGTTTTGTTATATCTCCAGCCCCTAAAACAGAGTCCACCATACAGCAGGGGCTCATTAAATATTTGCCAAATGAATGAAAAAATGAATGAATGTTACCTGGTGCAAAATGCAGAGATGGGTGCTGCTGATTGAAGGAGTTACACCAGAAAGTATAACTCTTATGCTGAATAGCGTGGTATGATTACACTGAAGCAATACGGCTTCGCACCTCCACACTTTGGCATGAGCTGTTCATTCTGCCAGGAATGCCTTTTTTCCCTTGTCCACAAGGCACACTCCCACTTATATCTTAATTTTAGCTTAATCATTACTTTTTCTGGGACACTGTCTTCCATTTGGAGGCCTCTGATTTCGAATGCATCCTTTCCGCTGATGTAGCCAGTCCTAGAGATGTACCCATTTCATTTAGGATTAATATTTAAGACAAGACCTTTTCTTGCCCCTACAAAATCCAGCCATAAATAGCAGCCAAAATCCGAGTCCTCCTTGTGCTTGAAACCTGGGCTACCTGGCTTCAGCCTGCCTCAGCCTCTAAAACTTGGGCCTCTTGTTAATACAGCGAGAAAGAGTGTAACTCTCATTTTATTTCTCTCTTGTCCTTTGAGTCTCACCTTGATTTGCTCCAGCAGGCTAAGGAATTTAACAACTCAGCCAATAAGAGGGAGTCATTATGAGTTAGTGGGGAGGGTGGAAGAAGGGCAGGGATGTTTTCGTGGGCCTCACCTAGAGCTGTACTTAAGGATCAAATGGAAAGATGGGATCACTAACTCAGCCCTGGAATGCAGTCTAGCAGCACTGATGAGGTGATAGCTACAGTCTGTTTCCTCTGGGCTGGCCGCATGCAGTGGGTCCTGGTTGTTGTTGGGAGATCACGAGCATTTTGCACGTTTCTCCAGTGCTCCTACTGCTTCTGTTTTCGTGATAGTTGTGACCACCTTTTCCCATTTTCCCTTAAGGTGACTATAATCTCAGATTAGTTGTTTGGATCGAAAAACTCTTCCTTTCCAGGTCACAGATGCCCTCATGAACACTGGAACAACTATGGAATTTAGTTTCTCAGACTTCTCTCTCTGTTTCATTCAGACGACTTCTATCACTCTCGCCATATTCAATTCTACTTCCTCACCCTTGCCCCAATATCACCCCCACTTAGAGTGCTCTTCCCTTGTTACTCTTAAAAAAATTTTTTTTTCAACGTTTATTTATTTTGGGGGCTCCTGGGTGGCTTAGTCAGTTAAGTGTCCAACTTCGGCTCAGGTCATGATCTCATGGATTGTGGGTTCAAGCCCCACGTCAGGCTCTGTGCTGACAGCTCAGAGCCTGAACCCTGCTTCAGATTCTGTGTCTCCCTCTCTTTCTGCCCCTCCCCCATTCATGCTCTGTGTGTGTGTGTCTCTCTCTCAAGAATAAATAAATTTAATTTTTTAATGTTTATTTTTGAGAGAGACAGTCAGGGCATGAGCATGAGCATGTTATTTTTGTGTCACAACAAGATTCAAGCCCTTGGAATTTAAGAACTAAATTCTTTTGTATCTCACTCATGGCACATAACATTAATAGTTAGTTGGCTTAATAAATTGGTTTCTTGATTTGGGGTAGAATGGGGCTGGAGAAAGAGCTTAGGTCGGAGAATCAGACCGTGCTTTGGTCTAATTTTAGCAAAGGCATTTGTTAGTGATAGACTTTGGCAAGACATTTAGCCTCTCTGAGTCTCAGTTCTTCTTCTTAAAATGGAGATGAGAACATCTTCCTCTCAAGTTGTTATGATTTAATTAGATAGCTTAAGTGAAGTGCCTGGTTTTAAAATAAAATTCTCTTCTTTCTCTTTCTGAGAGGACTATTGGGAAAGTTTATATGATCCTTTGCACCTCTTCATAGCTAAAGTGACCATGTATTTTTTTTTAATTTTTTAAAAACATTTATTCATTTTTGAGAGTGAAAGAGACAGAGCATGAGTGGGGGAAGGGCAGAGAGGGAGACACAGAAGCTGAAGCCGGCTCCAGGCTCTGAGCTGTCAGCACAGAGCCCCACGCAGGGCTCGAACTCACAGACCGCAAGATCATGACCTGCGCTGAAGTCAGACGCTTAACTGACTGAGCCACCAAGGCACCCCTAAAGTGACCATATTTTTTTAAATGAAAAATGTAGACACAAGCCTTAAAATTTGTTTTTCTACTTTGTGAACTTACTCATAGACAAACTTGTATAAAAGCATAAAAATTATACCCCATCTAGTGGTTCGTGTAATTACAAGGTTCTAAGCTCCACGAAGGCAAGGATCCTATCTGTCTTGTTCAATATTGTAACTTGCTTTTCTCATAATCGGTATTCAATAAAAATCTAAAGAAGGAAGGAGTAAATTGGTAATAAATTTATATGAAAAAATATAACAAGTCACAAAATCTTTGGATATTTAAAATTTGGACTGTCTCAAAAAGTCTGGATCAAATATCTATACTTTTTGTTTTGTTTTGTTTTGAAATCTCTGTACTTCTGACCCCAATCTGACTGCGTGTGGCACAAACAATTGGCCTGGTGGAGTCTGATTCAGGATAACTGGCAGTAGGAGTCCACACTGAAGCAGTTGCTCCCGGCAGATTAGTGAGGCAACTGGAAGTAGGAGAGGGGAGGAAATGGCAGTTTCACACAGAGTGAGGTCTAAAAATGCCTCTAACTATTGATTTTAAGAATATCAGGAAAAGTGACACCCACTTAGCCAACTATTCTCTGAAAATAAAAAGTGAGGCTTGTGACCAGTCAAGGGTTAGGTAGGTGACAGGTAGCACCACATTTCTACAGTATTTTCTAGTTTTCAAAACACTTTTATACACATCCTGGCACTTTGTCTCTACAACAGCTGTGTAGATTAGGTAATTCAATTCAATAAGCATTTGAGCATTTTCTAGGTCCCATGTACTGTGCTTGGTACTATAAGACATAAGTATGATTAGGTCATTATCCTTTCTTTCCAGTAATAGTAATAATTACTCTTTATTGGACTCTCACTACTCACCAGCAATGTCCTAAATTATTTTTTTAAATAATATCATCTCATTTAATTCTGTGAAATTGGCATTATTTTTTTTTTGAAATTTTTGGCTTGTTTTATGTTTTTAAGTTTATTTATGTATTTTGAGAGAGAGAGAGAGGTAGAGAGAGAGAGAGAGAGAGAATGAGTAGGGGAGGGGCAGAGAGAGAGAAGCCTAAGCAGGCTCCATACTGTCAGCACAGAGCCTGATGTGGGGCTTGAACTCACAAACTGTGAGCTCATGACCCAAGACGAAATCAAGAGTCAGATGCTTAACCAACTGAGTCACCTGGGTGCCCCTACTTTAGACATAAAGAAAATGATGCTTAGAGATGTGAATAACTTGTCAAGGTCACATAGTTAACAAGTGAGATTAACAAGTAAGCTAATAAGTAGATCTGGGACTCCAACCTGGGCTTTCTTGACTCCAAAGCCCTTGTTCTCTTAATAAGCTACCAAAAGATCCTAGTAAATAATTCAGCAAACAGTTGCTCCCTGCTAGAAATGTGTCTCAAATTCTATATGAAATAAAATAGGATATATGTTTTAAAAAATTAAAATTTTAAATGGTCCTTGTTACATAGGAATTCCTTACACCAACTTTTTTGGAGAGCCATTGAGCATTATACATCAAAATTTAAAATGCTCACCCCTTGAGCCAGGAGCCTACCCCTTAAGCCAATTAGTTTAGTAGTTATCAAGTGAATATAAGCAAGCAAATATATGACAATATTTTGGGTTGGGTTCTTCCTGAAATAGTCCCTGAGACAAAGATTTCAGTGTAGTGGCTTCTTTGGACAGTGACCCCAGAATCACTGGTGTGGGCATAGGGAAGTGAGAGGAAAGGGATGGTCACCACACAGGGTGCAAGATTAATTAACAGATGACTACTGCAGCCAACTGGGACTCAATCGTACTCAGGAGGACTATACAGAATTTGCCTCAGAGGTGTCTTACCCAAGAAGTTGAGGTCATTTTCCACAAATACTCATCACTGGATGGTGGGCTGCTGGGTTGTTAATGCCCTGCCCATGCATGGACAAAACTCTCTCCTCCCACTGAGAAAGCCTAAGGTGGAGGATTCACAGGCACTTGAAATAGAGAACCCCAAGTATAAGGAAACAGGGAAGGCCAAGGGAACATCTTCAGGGCACTTGATAGCATCTGTTGGAGTATACTAATAATATACAAAGGTGTTAATTGAGTCATTGCATATAATAGTTAAACACAATAAACGACCTGAATATACTTTAGAGGGGATTGGCTAAATTTCCCTGAACAACCTTATGACAAAGAGGTGGTTTCTATTGAGCTTTTTCAAAGGCTTACACCCAGGAGTGCTTAACCTAGTCTGGAGGTCAGAGAAGGCCTCTTTGGGAAAGTCACAGTAGACAGGCACATCCTCGGGCTAGGGAATACTGAGGGGAGTTATCCAAGCAGATGATGGCATTGTTAAAGCCCTGAGAAAAGAAGAGGCTTGGAGCCTTGTTTTAGTGGCTGGAATATACAGAACCAGGACAGACTGGCTTCCAGTAAACAAGCGCCAGGAGATTAGGGACTTGAACCTGAGGGCAATGGGAAGCTTGGAAGGGTGTAAGTTTTTGCAGCAGATGTTTAGAATGATGGCTCTGGCTGCAGAATAGAGAAAATAGGAACCTACACCATACTGCTTGGCCTCTAAATTCTTTGGCAAAGTGAAGAAGGTCAGGCTGTCAAGAATGTACTGCAAGATTTCTAACAGGCTGATTATTGTGCTATTTAAACAAAAAAATGATATATTCATTTCAAATAATCAGAGATAGTTTTAATTTTTATTACCTAACCTAGTTCGACACATGGCTTTATTAAAGAGAATTTTTAACTGTCCAAGAGTCACTCTATATATAGAAGAGAATTTTCATCAGTATTGAAGTTTTTAAAAATTAATATTCAATATATTAAGATGGCAGTTAAAGAAACGTAGTATTCTTTATGTCTTTAGGTTAAAATAATAAATTTAATTACTTTATTTATACACCTAGAAAATGTTACAAATTGCCTGATTAATGTTCAATCAACTCCACTTGAGTAAATACATTTTCATCAGACAACTAAATCTATTTCCAACATGGTTAGTTGCATTTATTTAAACTTTTAAACTGCATTTGTAAACTCAATACATTCTATTTTCTTTCAAGCACTTTAAATGCTTGATCTCATAGGTAACCTTTCCAAGTTCTTGAGTTCTTTTAAATATTGGAGTAATTTATGAATAGTAAAATTGTTTCATAAGTCTAAAATCACTGAGTTACATATTTTGTTTGAAAATTATATGTCTGATTCTTTAAAATACTAAATTCTGTAAAATTATAAATAGTATTTTTTAAAAGTGACTTACTGAAGTGATATAATATTCAATTTATTTGGGGTGCCTGGGTGGCTCAGTTGGTTAAACGTCCGACTTCAGCTCAGGTCATGATCTCAGGGTTCATGGTTTCAAGCCCTGCGTAGGGCTCTGTGATGACAGCTCAGAGCCTGGAGCCTGCTACGGATTCTGTGTCTCCCTGTCTCTCTTCCCCTCCCCTGCTTGTGCTTGCTCTCTCTCTCTCACACACTCTCTCTCAAAGGTAAATAAACATTAAAAAAATTTTTTTTAATATTCAATTTATTTAAATAATACTATTCATCTCAAAACAATGAGAGTTCTATTGTCATATAGAGTATATTATCTGAGGCATAGTATTACAATTCTGGTTTAGAAGCAGATGTTCTTTTTTTTTTTTTTTTAAGATTTTATTTTTGAGTAATCTCTACACTCATGTGGGTGGAACTCAACCCTAAGATCAAGAGTCACACACTCCACTGACTGAGCCAGCCAGATGCCCCTGGATGCAGATGTTCTTAGAAAAGGCTTTGGTTGTTGAGGCCTTTGATTTGTTGCAGGGAGAGTAAAAATATTTTAAGGATGGTAACAATAAAACCATGTAAAATGTCTTACAATCAGAATTTTTCTTTGATTTAAGATGAATTGAGGGGCACCTGTGTGGCTCAGACGGATGAGCGTCCGATTTCAGCTCAGGTCATGATCTCACTGTTCGTGAGTTTGAGCCCCACATCAGGCTCTCTGCTGTCAGCCTGTCAGCGCGGGGCCAGCATCAGATCCTCTGTCCCCTTCTCTCTGCCTCTCCCCTCCTGACGCTCTCTCTCTCAAAAATGAAATAAAACATTAAAAAGAAATGAATTGAGTAAACAGACGCATGTGAAAATCCTGGCTCCTCTGAGATCGTAGGGCAGCTGAGTTTTCTGGATTAATCTATCAACATAAAAATAATTTTAAAAATAAATACATGTTATTTGTTTGTTTGTAATAGAACTCTCTCTGAAATGTTCTTGGCAGTAAATGTGTGTACGAGGTCATGAGTCCAAAACAGGGTGCATTCACAGAGTTCGGCAAAAAGTAAAATATTAATTAACATAAAGAGAATGAAACAAATCCTCTGAAGAAATGATTTACTTTAGAGCTGACATGTTGCTGTTGAGATCAAGGTGTTTCTCAAGGCTAGATCAGCTGTCCCAAACTATTTCACAGATTGAATCATGGTGACTAGGAAACAATGGCTAGAAATTTACTGAGTAGCATTTGTAACTTCATTTTTTTTCTTTTTTGCTGTAATTTCCTTTTCTTAGAGATTCATTTCTCTGTTAAGACCTTTTATCTTTTATTTCATTCTGTCCATTTCTTACCTCTAAATTTTTTTTTACATATTTATAATAGCTATACAGGCATACCTCGGAGATATTGTGGGGTCGGGTCCAGACCACTATAATAAAGTGAATATTGCAATAAAGCCAGTAAAATGAATTTTTTGGTTTCCCAGAGTGTATAAAAGTTATGTTTATATCATACTGTAGTCCAGTAAGTGTGTGATAGAATGATGTGTAAAAAGAAGTACATACCTTAATTAAAAAAATAATTATATTGCTCAAAAATGCTAACCATCATCTGACCTTCCAGTGAGTCATAATTACTGGACACAGATCACAATAGCAAGTATAATAATAACGGAAAAGTTTGAAATACCGTAAGAATTACCAAAATGTGACACAGAGACACAAAGTGAGCAAATGCTGTTAGAAAAACAAAGTTGCTCAACACAGCATTGCCACAAACTTTCAATTTGCGCAAAAGATATCTGTGAAGCACAATAAAGTGCAATAAAACAAGGTATACCTGTATTAAAATCCTTTTATTGAGGCACCTGGGTGGCTCAGTTGGTTAAGCATCCAACTTGGGCTTAGGTCATGATCTCGTGGTTTATGAGTTCAAGCCCAGGGTCGGGCTGGGCACTGACAGCTGAGAGCCTGGAGCCTGCTTCAGAGTCTGTGTTTCCCTCTCTCTCTGGCCCTCCCCTGCTCATGCTCTGTCTCTGTCTCTCTCTCAAAATTAAGTATACATTAAAAAAAAAAAAAAAATGAAGTGTGAACATAACTTTGGGATACAATAAAAATTACAAAAAAAATCCTTTTATTTTAATTCGATGTCTGGGTCATCTGTTTCCATTGGCTTTTTTTCCTTCTTAATTTTGGGTCACATATTGCTGCTTCTTTTCAAGTCTTTTAGCTTTTAATTGATGTCAGGTAGGCATTGTTTTAAAAAAACCATAGAGATTGGAGTACATATAACCTCCCCACCTTTTCTTTTGTTAGGCCTTTACGATGAGTTGCTGATCACTTTGGTCCAGTCAATGGTTGAGGTGGTCAGGAATGGGTTACATCTTTAATTAGTTTTGTCTTGAGGGAAAAATAGATTCTGTGTATATTAGAGGACTCTCTTCTAGTAGCATGTTGAGAACTTAGTACCACAACACCCTGTCTTTGCCATTTAGCCCAGCCTTGAATTTCATGCTCTGCCACACACAGCAAATATCCTGCTGCTGGACCTTCTTGTCTTTCATGACAACCCAGGTTGTGACGGCAGAGGCACCTTGAGCTGCTATTCTCAGCAAGATTGAAAGCTGAGGAACCAGCCTGGGGCCAGAGCAAGGTGGCAGCTCATACTGGCCACAAACTCCTACTACTGCCACTATCTTGGTTCCTTCTTCCCTAAATAAATACCAAACAGGTATAGATTATTCCAAAAGCGTTTGATTTACTTCATTGTCTCTATGTTTACCACCCCAAGGAAACCTAGGTTACCAGTTCAGCAGGGTAAGACTGTTTATGGACCAGAGATGTTGTACCTTGGGCTCCATATACCTAGTCATTATTCTTGAACCATTAAGGAACATATGGAACTCTTTTAAAATGATATGATAGATTGAATCATTATTCCAAATACTTCATGACCTTCCTCTATTGGAATTCTACATTCATGTTTTTATCACGTGACTTTTCAGTGTCTCCCACTTGAGATTGCAGAAAACATCTCCCCTCACCCCAACGGATGACATGTTTGGGCTTATAACTTGCTTTGGTCAGTGAGATGTGGACCAATGAGACAAGCGTGCCAGTTCCAGGCCCAAAACCTCAAGAGGCATCTTATGTTTCTGCCTACTCTCTTGGACTCCAGTAATCCCCCCTGAGAAGAACACATCCCAGTTAGCCACTGGTCCAAGGAGAATGAGGAAATATGTGGAGTGGGCTTGTACCCAACCAGCAGCCTGGAGTCAAGCCTAACTGATTCCAGTCAAGCCTAGCAAAGCTGCATCCAGCCTACAGACCTGTGAGAGAGGAAATCAACAGGTGTTGCTAAAAGCCCCTGAGAGTTTATTTTTAATTTTTTTAAATGTTTTTTTATTTGAAAGAGAGAGAACAAGAGGAGGAAGGGAAGAAAGAGAAGGGGACAGAGGATCCAAAGCATGCTCCCTCCTGACAGCAGAGAGCCGGATGTGGGGCTGGAACTCACGAACCCACAAGATCATGACCTGAGCCAAAGTCTAACGCTTAACAGACTGAGCCACCCAGGTGCCCCCAAAATTATTTATTTTTTTAAAGTTTATTTATTTATTTATTTATTTACTTATGCATTAGTAATCTCTGTACCTAATGTGTGGCTCAAACCCACGACTAAAAGCCCCAGAGTGTTTAAAATTGATTGATATGCAGGAAAAACTGTTTCAAACCAATGGTTAGTATTAGACATTTACAAAAATTATTTTTCAACGTTTATTTATTTTTGGGACAGAGAGAGACAGAGCATGAATGGGGGAGGGGCAGAGAGAGAGGGAGACACAGAATCAGAAACAGGTTCCAGGCTCTGAGCCATCAGCCCAGAGCCTGACAGGGGGCTCGAACTCACGGACCGCGAGATCGTGACCTGGCTGAAGTCGGACGCTTAACCGACTGCGCCACCCAGGCGCCCCTACAAAAATTATTTTTAATGTTTATTTATTTATTTTGAGAGAGAGAGAGAGAGAGAGAGAGAGAGAGAGAGAGAGAGAGAGAATGAGCAGGGGAGGGGCAGAGAAAGAGAGAGACAGAATCCCAAGCAGGCTTTGTGCTATCTATCAGCACAAAACCTGACCAGGAGCTCAAACTCAAGAACCTAAGCTGAAATCAAGAGTCAGGTACTTAATCAACTGAGCCACCCAGGTGCCCCAGATATTTTTAAAAAGTTTAATGCTGATTTGTCTCTATGAAGTTTCCTAATTTGTCTAAGGTTTCTCTCTCGTAGGTCATCTATTTGCTGCATGATTGAATTGGATATTATCTTTACATACTTGTTTGCTTATCTCAATGATCATTATGATCATTTTATAACAGATTTTAAATAACCACAATTATCAGGCTGTTTAGATTTCGTGTATTTATTTATTTAAATGTTTGTTTTTGAAACAGAGAGAGAGAGAGAGAGAGAGAGAGAAAGCGAAAGCGAGCTTAGCAGGGGAGGGGCAGAGAGAGAGGGGGATAGAATCTGAAGCAGGTTCTAGGCTCTGAGCTGTCAGCACAGGGCCCAACATGGAGTTCAAACTTGTGAACCCTGAGATAATGCCCTGAGCTGAAGTTGGACGCTTAACAGACTGAGCCATCTGGGCGCCCCTAGATTTTGTGTATATAATCTAAGTCAGTTTAATAAGAGTATGTATATTCAGAATAAAATATTTTCAGTTGTTTTATATTTTTTCCTATTGTTGAAAAGCTTTTAAAATAATTGTCTTACCTCAGGGGCGCCTGGATGGCTCAGTTGGTTAAGCGGCTGACTTCGGCTCAGGTCATGATCTTGTGGTTTGTCAGTTCGAGCCCCACGTTGGGCTCTGTGCTGACAGCTTGGAGCCTGCTTCAGATTCTGTGTCTCCCTCTCTCTGTGCCCCTCCCCTGCTCATGCTCTGTCTCCCTCTGTCTCAAAAATAAATAAAATACTAAAAAAAAAATAATTATTTTACCTCAGAATAAAAAGGCACTATGTATAATTTATTAAGCATCTGCCAGGCACCGTGGAAAGTATATATATCATCCCTGCTTTTAAAAACAAATTTAATTTTTTGATTAGTTAATACTTTCATAAAGTAGATAGTTCAAAAGACAAATAGGGGAACGAAGTGAAAAGATTCCTTCTCACCCCATTTCCCAGGTTGCAATCTAGAGACAATTAATTTATCAGATTTTTGTATATTCTTTCTGTGATATTACCTGTACATACAAACTTAATACGTATTTATATGTATATAGTTTCCCTGACTTTTTAAAATAAATTCACTGTTAATATATGATTACAGGGTTCTGTACCTTTTTTTTTTTTTTTTTTTTTTTGAGAGAGAGAGTGAGGAAGCACAATTGTGCATGTATGCACACATGAGGTTAGGGAGGGCCAGAGGGAGAGAGAGAGAATGTATTTAAACAAAAAAAAATTTTTTAATGTTTATTCATTCTTGAGAGAGAAAGAGCATGAGCAGGGGAGAGGCAGAGAGAGAGGGAGACACAGAATCTGAAGCAGGTTCAGACTCTGAGCTGTCAGCACAGCGCCTGATGTGGGGCTCGAACTCACAAACCGTGAGATCATGACCTAAGCTGTAGTCGATGCTTAACCGACTGAGCCACCCAGATGCCCTTCTTTTTTTTTTTTTTTTTTAATGTTTATTTATTTTGAGAGAGAGAGAGAGAGAGAGAGAGAGAGAGACCGCAAGCAGGGGATGGTCAGAGAGAGAGGGAGAAAGAGAATCCCAAGCAAGCTCCACACTCAGCACTGAGCGGAAATCAAGTCAGATGATTAACGAACTGAGCCACCCAGGTGCCCGAGAGAGAGAGAGAGAGAGAGAGAGAGAGAGAGAGAGAGAGAATCTTAGGCAAGCTTCATGCTCAGTGTGGAGCCCGATATGGGATTTGATGCAGGGCTTAATCTTGACTATGAGATCATGACCTGAGCTGAAATCAAGAGTTGGATGCTTTACTGATTGAGCCACCCAGGCACCCCTGTAACTTGCTTTTATTTATGTATATTTTCACTTAACAACATATCTTAGAGCTTGTTCTACAGCAACACATAAAGAGGTTCCTCATTCTTTTAAAAAGCCGTGTAATATTCCAGTGCCATGGTTCTCAAAATGATAGGAGTGTGTTGAGGTTGACTTTATTTTTATAAGAACACTAAGATATTATTTTTCGTTTTTACTCTCTTTCACCAGAGTAGTGTTCCAGAGCCTATATGTCCTGTGTCATTGCAACAGAATGAATGCAGAAGCAGACCTAAAAATCCAGCTGTCTTCTATTAACCCAGGCATTAAAGAGATTTGCAAAAATATAAACCATACCACCTTTTAAATTGATTTTTCTGTGTGTTGGAAAAATAGTTATTTTTTAAAAATATGTTGTTTAAATTCCATGTAAAGGATTTATTATCGTTATTTTTAAATGAATAAATATTTTTATTACTTCTAAGTTCTAATTTCTAAAATGGTAAACAATGATAGATGTAATCCATATTAACTAAAACTATTTGGGGTTCACAGTCATTTTTAAGAGTGTAACACGATCCTGAGGCTAAAAGTTTTGAGAACTGCTGTTCTGTTGCCCAGATGTACCTTAATTTAACCTGTTCCCTCTGAATGGACATTTCATTTATTTTCAATTAATCGCAACTTCAAGCCATGCTGAAATGAATAAACTTTTACACATTTTATTTTTCACATATGTGACTAAATTTGTCTTGTGTTTTCAAAGTGGAATTGCTGCGTCAAATATACCTTGGTCGACTCTCACAAAAGTGTATGTGGTCTCATTTCATCCTTGTAATAACCCTATGAGGTGAGAGTGGTCATTAATTCTTTTTTAGATATGAGAAAATGGGGCCTTAAAGAAGTGAGGTAACTGTCTTAGAGTCATCAGGCTAAGAAGCTGTTGCAGAGACAGGAGTGAAACCATTTTAGCAGACTGCACGCTTTGAGCCACTATTCTGAGCTATGGTTTCTCCAAGCAATACATGTACATATTCAGTTATCTGATAACAGGCTCTATTCTCCTTGGCCCAAGTTATTTGCTGACATAGAACAGTTTTGGAATTAGATGCACTGGGCCTCTCAAAGCGAAAGTCCGTACCAGAAAACTTCTTAAGTGATGAGAAGAATAGAACTTTTTATTTTGACTCACAAGAATTTCAACCACCACACAATCTCAGAAATAAATTTTAGAAGGCAATGCAGTTAATTAAAACTAATTCACATAATTCTGAGTAAACTTTATAAACAAACCTACATGTCAAAACAAAATATTATGATGTATATCCACTTTAACCCCCATGAAACTTATACTGTACTGTTAAGCTACATCTTAACAGTAGCTTAAGCTACATCATCTTCCATTTAAACACACAAAGAAGAGAAACCTAAGTGTTTTTAAAGAAATGTAATTTAATTTTTACCAAATCTGGCACTGCCAGAAATCTTTTTGATACAAAAATCTGGCCACTCCCCATAAAAATCCTTCAGTGGACTCCCATTCCTTGTATTATAAAGCTCATAAGAGGTTACTCGTGATTGGTTCTTATCTCATAAACTCTCCTACACACATTTTGATCTTTTTTGAAATACAGATCTCAAAGATCTATTTCCTTTGAACAAGCCTCTTCAAACAGGTGGATATACAATGAAACTTCCCTCACATGAGCCATAAAATTTTATATTTATAATATTGTATTCTTTTTCCCCAAGAATATCTTCCAAATTGTACATGCTTTGAGCCCCCACAAAACCTAGATCTACTTCTGTTTTTTTTTTTGGATTTTTTTTGTTTTTTTTTTGGTCTGGAATACCCTTTTTTCCCTTAATCTAGGTAATCCAATTCATTCCTTTGAAACCTGCCAACTGTCAACAATTCAGGGAAGGTTTAGTTGACCACTCCAGTCTGATTTAGAGGCTTCCTTCATGCTCCCAGTCTATGCTGCTATCTTGTCACATTGTGTGTGGTCTGACTCTTGTCATCCTGTAGGGTAATTGTTGGTTTACTTGTTTATCTCACCCAGCAGACTTGAGCTCCCTGACAGCAGGGGTCATGTTGAATGAACTAATGAAAAAATGAACACTTTTTTGTGAGAAAATCTATCTATTTATACTTTGTTATGAAATAATATTTGGGAGGTTTTCTGTTAGTATTAATTCACTGCATGTCTTTCTGCTCTTTCATCCACAACTACAAGGAAATGAAACATGGTTAAGATAAATATATGGGAGCAAAACTTAAATTGAGAAATTATTTTCGCTCAGTCATATTTTTCTGAAAATATGTGAAAAGATTGCTAAGACTAGCACTGCTGGCAAAATAAAAATTTTAAGGTCCCAAACTATGAATTGGTTTTTGGAACATGGTGATTGCATCATTTGAATTGTCAGTCAGCCTCCCTCCCTGATAATCTCTATCTCTAAACTCTGTAATGTCAAGTCCAATCTTTAGTCTAGGTTCTCGGCTAATCCTGTATTTGTCTATTTGAACTAGAGGAATACAACAGGGACAGGCAAGGTGAAATTGAAATCAGAAGGTCTGGATCAGTCAACAAATATTCATTGAATGTCTACTACAGGACAGTTTTAGAGTCTCCTTTTGAGCTAACACCAGAATGGCCCTGTTCTTGTGATAGCTATCTTCTTAAGCCACACACTTGAAAAAAAAAAAAAAGATTGAATTATATAGTTTTAGGACTGTTCATGAAAGAATGTCCATGATACCTTGAATTTAAAAAGCAAGTAATAAACTATCATATAATGATCCTGTTTCAGCAAAGATCAAAAACAAAAAGCTATACACACCCTGTTTGTGTGTGTGTGTTCATTGAAAAAGGCACAGAAGGATGCATATTAGACTATGAACTGTAGATACCCTGTTCCCAAGGGCAGAGAGGGAGAACGTTCATTTTTTACTTATGTGCTTGTACTTGAATTTTTTAGAATAAGCACGAATTATTTTGTAATTATAAAATGTGTAAACAATAAAGAATGTTTAAATAGGTAAAATGCTTGTTCATGTTTTAGTAAAAATATATATTACATATAATGTGTAAATATTTTATACATATATACATACACATACATATGTACATATATACAGTTGGCCCTTGAATAACATGGGTTTGAACTGCCTGGGTCCACCTATTGGTGGATTTTTTCTATAGTACGATGAATGTATTTTCTCTTATCCATTTCTTAACATTTTTTTCTTCTAGCTTACTTTATTGTAAGAATACAGTATAGAATACATATAACGTTGTATTCTACTTTGTTGATCTACTTTATGTTTTGGGTAAGGCTTCTAGTCAATGTAGATTATTAGTTAAGTATATGGAGAGTTAAAAGTTACATGTAGATTTTCCACCATGCTACTGGTCGGTGCCCCAACCCACCATGTAGTTCATGGGTCAACTGTGTGTGTTTGCTTGTGTGTGTGTGTGTACACAGTATATATGCGTGTGCATAGTATAAAAATATAGTATAAATATATATCAATACATGTAAATATTATTCCTGCATATTATTTAAACACATTGGATTCACATATTGAAGGGGAAATACCACCTGCTGGCAGTGCTAATTAATTATTTACATCAGAAGGGTACTTGATTGTCTAGAACAGAGGTTGTTTTGGGAGGAATTAACTCCTCTTGTTAACACTTTGTGAACCAAAGGAGGAATATAGTTATTTTCCTAAAGAATCAGTGGGTTTGATTTTTGAAGACAGCTCTGGAAAACCCACTGTCAGATGCAGTACTTTTTCATACTACTCCATGAGATTACAATTAGACTGTAAATTTCATGAAGGTCAGTCAATGGGCCTGCCATGCTCACCACTGCACCTAGCATAGAGAGGGCACATAACTGGGGCTTAAGGTTGGTACAAAGAGTGCATTAGCTGCATATTCTGATGAAAGAATTGGCGCTGAAAATCATGGGAGAAGTTTCATTCATTTGTATATTTAAAAATAGTGATGATCTAATTTGTGGTGGATCCTAAGGATATAAAAAAAGAAAAATTCTTGGGGTATCTGACTGGTTCAGTTGGTAGAGCACGGACTCTTGGTTGTGTGTTCAAGCCCCAGGTTGGGCACAGAGCTCACTTAAAAATAAATAAGTAAATGGGGCGCCTGGGTGGCGCAGTCGGTTAAGCGTCCGACTTCAGCCAGGTCACGATCTCGCGGTCCGGGAGTTCGAGCCCCTCGTCGGGCTCTGGGCTGATGGCTCAGAGCCTGGAGCCTGTTTCCGATTCTGTGTCTCCCTCTCTCTCTGCCCCTCCCCCATTCATGCTCTGTCTCTCTCTGTCCCAAAAATAAATAAACGTTGAAAAAAAAATAAAAAATAAATAAGTAAAAAAATAATAATAAAGGTTCTTGTTGTAGTTTAGCACATGATTTGAAAGAGATTGCTACAGCACTTGAGTTTTTCATGTCTTTTGAGGGTACACAGATTTGTTGATTTAAATCCCAAGCATATATTGTTTGCTCTGCAATGTGTTAGGGATACAATGGAAGCAAAATTAGAGCTTTGAAAACTCTTTTTAAAGTGCACTTGGTTGT
Source organism: Felis catus (assembly GCF_018350175.1). Classification (NCBI taxonomy): domain Eukaryota; kingdom Metazoa; phylum Chordata; class Mammalia; order Carnivora; family Felidae; genus Felis; species Felis catus. Next base: position 49,459,031 of record NC_058377.1, on the reverse strand, counting down.
TAACAGAATATAAAAAATAACAAAAGGTGGACAGCTTTTATAACTCAAAGTTTAGTAACTAAATTCACTTTTAAAATTACAAGGAAACCTATTGGAGGACTGCTTTACCCCGGACATTACCCTCCAGAAAGCAGGAACTTTCAAAGTTCCTTAATTTTAACTGTGCTTACTATATCTAAATATCACCACTAACAGTGGTATGAAATTACTGAAATCAATAAAACCTATGCAACAATATTTCCTAGCTTCAAATGAGAAAAGACAGGCTTTACTTTACCCAGACTTTACTTCTCATTCATATGTGGTAGCACGTCAAAATAGTCTCATGTCAAAACAATCTTGTACGTTTTACGTATGTGCAGTTTACTATATACCTCAATAAAGCTGCTTTAAAAAACTCAAAAACCGAACAAAAATAAGACATGAAAATGTTACTTTATATGGGACAAATAAACGAATTCACTTAATTCTTAAGAGCGGTTTCCACTGGGGAACAAGGTATTTCTGCAGGCCCTAGTAGCCTAAGGAGGACAATCGTGAATCAAATTTTACGTAATTAATACCTGTTGTTTTTTTTTTTTTAACTACATTTAGGTTACCATCTCTTCAATGAAAAAAAAAACAAAAACAAAAAACAGTCAACCCTTTTAGTTTATTGTGTTATGATGCAGCTCCAGGGCAGAAGTATTTGAATGCTTTGTGTTTCGAGAGCATCACTTCCAGCCTCCAAATAGGATTTCAGAAGTCTGGGAAAAGACGCTCGCACGAAGAGACTCTCTCCTACGTGCCCCAAATAGCGTATTCTAAGGCTGTTTCGAAGTGAAGATTGAGAGAGAGGAGATACCAGGCTAGAGGCTGGGTGTGGCTTTTGAGAAACCCTTCCTAGAGATCTGAGTCGGCTCCCCAAAGGTCTCCAAATCCCTACGGAAAAGCCTTTCGCACACAACTCTAAATAAAAGCCTTTTCCCGGGGATTCGACTCAAGAAAGCTGGCCTAGGTGTTTTTGTTTGTGGATGTTGGAAGCAGCGTGGAGACCACTTCCCCAGGTTCCGGGTAAATTCGGCGTCTCACTCCCTGTGTCAGTTCCAGGAGGGACAATCTGCCCCGCAGCTGGACCCGCCCAGGCTCTCGGGAGCACCTGAGTCGCCAGCGGCGAGGTGGGGTGTGGCGGGCCGAAAGCCTTCACTCCCCTCAGCCCCCACCCCCTGGCCGCGGCAGCCAGGGCAGGCGGGAGGGAGGATGATTGACGGAACCGCTCAGTGGCTAGGGGATTGCGGAGGGAGGGACGAGGGGAGGGAACGGCTGAGCTTTCTCCTTAAACTGGTTGGGTTGGGCCTCGGGAACAGGCTCCCCCAAGCCTATTGGCCTCCCTGAATGGGTTGTTATGGTAACAAATGACCGAACAGTCTCTTATGAATCAGCCAATGAGAGGGGCCGTCTTTTTCACCGCACCTCTGAACAGTAGGTGTTGCGAAAGCCCGGGTAGGGCCGGGAGAAGAAGGCGGTGCCAGGACGCCCTGCGGAAGGGCCGAAGGCGGGGCTTGTGACGTTACCGGATGAACCAATCACCCCTGGTTTTCTCAACGGCCCCGCCCTTTTACCGCACATTTCCCCTCCCCTTGCTCATTTCGCACGACGCAGCGGTTGGGAACACAGACATTTTCGGAGCTGGAGCCGCCACTGCCGCCGCCATTTTGTGTCTGTGGAGAAAGAAGCTTCTGTGGCGGCTGGAAGTGGACGGAGATCACCCTTGAGACGGCGGCGTTTCATACCCGAGGTTCCCCCTGTGTCGTCCCCTAACCCCCCTCCGCGGTCAGCATGTGGTGAAGCCGGAGCCGCGAGAGACCCGGGGAGAGGAAGAGGAGTCGGAAGGGAGGCGGGGTATCGAGAGCGGCTTCAGCTTCAGCTGCGGCGGACCTCGGAGGGGGGCCGCGGCGCAATGTCAGAGCAGACGCCGGCCGAGGCCGGTACTGCGGGGGCCCGGGAGGACGCCTGTCGGGATTATCAATCATCACTCGAAGACCTGACCTTCAATAGCAAACCGCACATCAATATGCTGACCATTCTAGCCGAGGAGAACCTGCCCTTCGCCAAGGAGATCGTCTCTCTCATCGAGGCCCAAACCGCCAAGGTTTTTATACACCCCGCAGCCTCCTATTCTTCTAATACTCCCTGATTTTAGTGTCAGCCTCATCCCAGGTCTCGCTTCCATCCAAAGGGGGACAGTGTTCCTCCTCTCCAACCCTCCACCTCCAACTCAGGCTCGGTCTCTGGCCCAGGCTTCGAGCGTGGGCCTCTCTTGGGGGGGAGGGAGTGGGGAGGATAAAGGGTGGAGTCCCACTTCCGCTTACCAACTCCCTATTTAGGCCACCGCATTGTATATCCCGACACACACGTTTTGAATAGAGCCCTTTGGGGAGGGGGGTACTTAAAAGGCAGTTTGTGGTGTGGGGAAGTAAGAGTTAAAACCATTTTAACCCCCGGGAAGGTGGGGAGTGGTGGTTCTCCCATTCCCCGCCCCCACCCCCACCCCCTTACCCTTTTGGGTAATTGTGCTCTGTGGGTTGGAAGGAGGTGAAGGGGGACCTGGGAGCGAGCTGTTGGTGGGTGGGAGTAGGGAATTGGCCCCGAGTGGAGCAGCCGCCTGTTAGGAGCCCAACATGGCGCCTGAAAAGCACATGATGCGAAAGGGAAGAGAGGAGAATCCATTCCCTGCCAGCCAGGCAGCTGCTCACACCCGTCAGCCCCGTTTTGGGGTGGGGGCGGCCAGATCGAACTTTTATTCTCCTATCGGAGGGTCTAATTTGCCCCAAAATACGGGAAATTGGGGGTTCGGGCGGGGTTCGGGTGGGGGGAGGAGATCTTATCCAACCTGTAGGTGGAGAACTGGCCCAGTGGGTAACAAGTACTTGCAGTTTTTTTTTGAAAAGTTCAGTCCCTCCTCCTCTTCCTTTTCTCTTTTTTTCCTCCCTTCCCTGATAGTGAAGACGTGCTTTTCTTCACCCCTTGACAGAAGTGGTCCTCTGCCACCCTATATTTCCCTGTAGTCCTCCTCTTCTGTGGATTCATGTGGGAGCGATGTCATTTAAGTTACTGTTAAACTTAGTTATCATAATGAGTTTTAATAGCTTCCCAGTATTACGTTTTAAGTTATTTTTCAAGCTTGTACTATGGTTCAGTTTTTTCTAGTTGTTAGTGATTGAAATTAACAGGATGAGCCTCCTTTTAGCAGAGTGAACCCCTTTTAAAAGGCCACTTTAACAACAACCACCAATATATTGTTTAGAGGCGGTTTCTGTCTAGTGTACAACTGAGTGGTCTGACTCTTAATAAATGGTTTTGAAATGTGTGACTGGTATTATAAAATTTGTGAATAAAACATATAAAATATGTATTTGTCTTTTTTATTTACCTTTGTAAGGTGTAGAATCTGTTTCCAAGACTTATTTTTATCTACGTGGTTGTGTGTTTTAAACAAAAGTCTTTAAGTGACTTGGGTTCATTCTTTAGGTTCCATCCACTCTTTTGGGTAAATCTGTTCACAAGATACACGGTTTCAGGTGGTCCTTTCATACCTTAATTTAAAGAGGACAAAAAAGTAAAGATGTTTTGTTTTGTTTTTAAGGGCCCAACAAGTTTGTCATGCTCAGTCTGACAGCTAAAATACAAGTCTTCATTCACCTTTTCCTGTGAATGTCTGTGAAACAGCTATTGTTCTTTTTTTAAAGTATGAGACTTAAAAAGGAAGCATTCCTCATACTCAACATCCTTTTTATTGATATCACAAACATGTTGGACGTGAAAACTTAGTTTTTGCCTTGTTGAAGGCTTACCTTGACATTGAATGCCTTTTTTAAAAAACAAAACACTTGTGTTTCTTTCTTTCTTTCTTTTTTTTTTTAAATAACATTGATTTTTAAAATCTAATTACCTAGTAGTTTGGGGATTACTAATATTCCACAGAGTCTAATATTTAGCAGTTCAGGTTGTCACTCAACAGTTTCCTTGCTGGTTTTTAATGGATCCAGAAGACCTTCGAGAAGTGAAAACTAAATGCTGACGATAGTGACCACATTAAAATTTGTATTTGTGTATGGCGACACAGAGTGGTGAAAATAGATGGACTATTTGCTGATAAAAGCTGAAATTTTTTTGGCACACGTTTCCTGGTTATTTTTGGAAAGCCAGGTTGAGGAAAAGATGTAAAAGTCACTGGGGAAATAATCAGGGTTGGGGTTGAGGGTGAGGGGAGGGATTTTCTGTCATTTGGTAGCAAACTGGCTTGGTTTTGTGTTTCTGGAGGTGAATGTTTGTGTCCTTATTCTTTAGCGTCTCGGCATTACTAAAGGATTCACACCTAATTTGACTCTTCCCATGAGGCAGTAGTAGTGAAAAAATATTACATACAGGATTCACTTGTACAATAAAAAAATTAGCCTACTGAACAGATTTTGGTTTTAAAGAGAGCCTGTCTTCATAAGTACAACAATGACTAAAATGGTATAAAACATGACATGGTAAGATAAAGACACAGCAATAAAGCATTGGACATGTTGGTACTTACTAGTATACCCACATGCAGTGGCCTTGTGAACCCTTTTATTAGGACCCTAAAAGAAATTTTTCATACAAAGTTATTCAAAGGTTTCCTTGGCCAACTTTGGTTGTAAAGGTGTTATCAGAAGCAAGAGCACTTCCACACACTTGTATGGGCAATTGGTTTTGTGAAATATGATGGCGTTGTGTACTGCAGAACTGTGAGCCTACCCTAGCTACAGATAGCTATGGGTAAGTGTTGTTCAGGGTTAAGATTCCGATACACATGGGATGGGTAAATGGGGATAATTTTTTTTTTTTTATTTTGTCTTTAAATCATGGGTGCTCCTGTGGAGTCGGAGTTAACACTTTTTATGGTGTGTCTTAATGCTCCTCAAGTCTGTGAACCTGCTGATGCTTTCTGGAAACTTGCTGTACATTCTAAAAGCCAGTGGTGGGTTAGGCATTGCAGTTGAACTGGGGGCAACATTTCTTTGCTTTGGAAAGGGCCACCTGTATCAGCATCACCACACTGGCTTTGCACAAATTTAGAAACACTGGTTTGTGCATGTCAGAGGAAAAATATTTCGACGGAGAGTCCATGCTGTGAAGAAAATCTTCAGGACAAATCCTGGTTTCCAGAGTCAAGTTCAACCTGATTTACATGACTCAGCAGCTGCTCCATCCAGTTTTTCTTGTATCAGTAACAACTTGCACCTTCCTGCATGTCCTTGTGCAAGTTTCAGAGTGTTTTTTGCCATTAACTTCATATGTGAAGTGTACTTAATTTCTTTGTTCATTGGATTATAGAAAAGTAATCCTAATGATTTTACAGGTAACAAAAGCGTCATAGAGTCTAACATATAAAATATGCCTATGAAAATTAGGGTTTCTGCCAGAAGTCTGGAAACTTTACTTCGTTGAGTCTAGGCACACTATTCTAAGTTAATGGGAGTCACAAAGCTTACACTTGGGTTACAGAAAATACCCTTTCCCCTTTTTGCTCACTTAAAACACAGGTCTTTTTACCGTATGAACCTGAAATTACATCGAGTGTTAAATGAATGTGCTAAAGATTACGGTTTGTCTTTCTGGTATTTCTGAGCTAATTTTATATGCTCAACTAAAGATCATTTTAAGAGATGACACCTTGATTGAACATTTAAGTTTCATAAAGGTTAATATTAATTCGAAAGTATTTAGCGTCAACAAGAATAGAAATCTGTATTGTATGTTTGAAAACTCACTTTTAAAAGTAATTCTTTGGTGACAATTCATTATACTAAACTTCTCAGTTTCTTTTTATCACTTCAGGCTCCTTCCTCAGAGAAGCTTCCTGTTATGTACCTTATGGATTCTATCGTGAAAAACGTTGGAAGAGAGTATCTCACTGCCTTTACTAAAAATCTAGTTGCAACATTTATTTGTGTGTTTGAAAAGGTATATATGCATTTAGAAACATTTGAATTTTTAAAAAATGTGTTCCTGATTAAATAAATACTTGTGTTTGTGTTGGGTTTTCTTGGGTGGTGAAATGTTTTATTCTCTTGGATATTTATCAAGTACCATGCTAAAGTTAGTGTTTTATGTTAGATCTTTAAAGCAGATTCTAGGGCTTTTCCATTATCCATTCAAGAATAGATGGAGTTTGCTTTTAGAATTTGTTTTGTTTTTAATTGAGTTCATTTGATTGAAGGTCTGTTCCATCACTAGAATATGGGCAAAAATATCTGAAGCTATCAAGAATACTTCAAATTTCATTGTTGCAGTTTTTGGTGTTAAGATGTTGACTATTCCTATCTGGAAAAGCATAATCTTCCTGTGTGTCCCAGCCTGTGATTGGTGCCTGAAACTTTTGTGATCCCCCCCCCTCCCCCACCCCCGGAAATGTTTCCTGTTACTTTGTTCAAGTGTGTTTTCTGTGAATGTAATAGGTATGTGTGAATGGTGGACCAGTTAATTGCTTTAAGTTATTTTGGAAATACTTTTAATCCTCTCTTAGTGTTTAGAAGAGAGGCTTGTTAGTTTCTATACCCAGAGATTGCAACTTCTTCCTTCCATAACATTGTATCTGGTAGTTTGTTTAATACAGTATTAGGCTGAGGAAGACAAGGGATTTGCTGGAGTAATCATTCTCTTCCTGTCAGACTTGATCTTTCACACTTAGCAAAAGGACATTTATAAGTAGTTTTAAATCTTGTTACCTAACATAAAAAAAAATGGTAGTTCTTTTATTAGCTGAACCTGTTGTGTTTGGAGAAATCTTACAGTTGTCAGACTTGGAGAATTGGAATTATTTTGAAAGATCAGATTTTACTTGTTTGTTAGAACAGATTTTACTTGTTTGTTACTTGTTTGTTTTACTCAAGTAGTTGCTACTTGAGTAATTTTTTTCTTCTCAGTTCTTAGAAAAAAATATTGCTAGTAAGTATATGCAGAAGAAATTTGGAAAGCTGGGTTTCAAATTGTATTAAGGGGCTTGTTGATGAATAGTGTATTGTAGACCTTGGCGAAATACTGCTTACCTGAAGCTGTAGTCTAAGAAGCCAACTTTGCATTACAGGAGTTGGAGAGCTAAACCAGCTTCTTGGTTTCAGTTTCATTATGTTCAAATTTAGTTGGGTGTTTGGTAGGATATTACTGAATCTAACAGGGCTTTGACCCTGCAGTTGATGAAAATGACTATAATAAATATAATTCTCTAAAGACTTGAATATAGGCCAGGCTTTATTATCCTAAAGTTAAAATTCTAATTCAGTTTTCCCAAGTACTAGGTGTCTCTGCTAACTAGTTTCTGAATATCATTGTTATTGTTATTCCTGTCCTAGTTAGGTAACACTGAAGCTCAACAGTGGGTAAGATACCTGTGAATTTCAATTATTATGGTGCCTTCCATACCACAAATAACTTGTTCATAGGTGCCAACCATATTGTATTGCAGAAGATTGGTTAGGGAGACAGATTTGTCTTACAGGTTCAACTAATTTCTAGTTGTTTTACACTTTTGTCCAGAGTAAGAGTAACATAAGGAATACTATATCAAGCCCTAAAATTTGGAAACATTTTGTACTGTTAAAAATAGAATTGCTTAATTGTTTGGTTTCATAAAGGCCAGGGGACAATGACTTTAATTTTTCCGAATTTTTTTGAAGGAGAAGTTTCTTATTTAACTTTACATTTTCAAACCAAATATACCTTTAATAAGTTATTACTGTTGTACATATTTATGAATGAGTAGTATGTTTGCTGTATTGAGAACAGAGATTTATATAGCTTTAATTCTTAATAATTAAAACATTCTATAGTAACTTAACAAGCCATAGAATTGTTCTGTTGTTCTAGGTGGATGAAAATACTAGAAAAAGTTTATTTAAATTACGTTCCACATGGGATGAAATATTCCCTTTGAAGAAACTTTATGCCCTGGATGTCAGAGTCAATTCATTAGATCCTGCTTGGCCTATTAAACCTCTGCCCCCCAATGTGAATACATCTAGCATCCATGTGAATCCTAAATTTTTAAATAAATCGGTAAGTTTTAATATGAATGGTATATAATACTTTATCAGATTTCGATTTACCTAAAATTTCTTGTTTGAAATCTCAAGAATATCCCGTGCTGAATTAGTTGCGCTACAGAAAAACTTTTTTTTCACTCAGGTTCACAGTGCATTTAAAGTACATTCTTCTTGTTGAGGTGTTACATAATATCCTTATTTCGGTTTTTAAATTTTTGGAAGATTTTTTGTGTGCTTTAAACATGACAAGCCATTTATGATTATGGATAATATTTATTAAGAGGTCAGCTGATAATTTTTAGTTCCTCCTTAGCTTCCTTTTTAGCCGTGAAATACATATTTTTAACACATTATTTTCTCTTATAGCCCGAAGAGCCTTCAACACCTGGCACAGTGGTCAGTTCCCCTAGCATCTCCACTCCTCCAATTGTTCCTGATATACAGAAGAATCTTACTCAAGAACAACTAATAAGGCAGCAGTTACTGGCAAAACAAAAACAGTTGTTAGAACTTCAGCAGAAAAAGCTGGAGCTTGAGCTAGAGCAAGCTAAAGCACAACTGGTAAGTAGAGGAGATTTGGCATTTTAAATATTTTAAACCTGTCTTCAGATAGAGAAGTAATTATTTTGTATTTGAATTGTATTAGCATGTTATTTTTATTAGTGAGTGTATTCTTTTTCTACATTTATTTTGTAAATTATGGTACCTTTATTACACCAAATTTTTATTTCCTTATTGTAAAACTCACTTGAGTATAAACTATACACTAGTTTCTTTCAAGTACTTTTTTCTGTTAAATTGCTATCTTTTAAGATAACACCTTAGTTTAATTAACATTATATCAAGTGGACTTAAGACCTGTCCCAAGATGGTTAGGTGTGTTGTTGTGAATGTTTTTGCGTAGTCTTTAATGTTTTATGAGCTTAGGTTTCAGGAGTAGAAATCCAGTTCCTAAAGCCTATGAAAGAAAAGCCATCACAAAATTAAGGAGGCCAGGAAGATTACCTACTTCCATGCATGAATGACCTTTTACTAAGTTATTTTACTTAGCACTTGAATTTGAGAGTGAGGAAGTGCAGGAAGGCAAGATTTTATCAAGTTCATTATCAGTGACATTAGGAGGAACTAAATTTTATGACCTAAAATTTAGCTGGAATGACTCTGATTCTTGTGCACCTAGGGTGCAGTGATTTATTTGGTAATTTCTTAGTAGCAGTCTGGCTCAGAATCCTGCATAATTAGGAAGAGGGAGGATGTTTTTTTCATTCTCTTAAAGATTACATTACAAAAACCCCAAAGTAAAGGACTAGTAAGAAATAACAAGCCCCATAAGTACATGAACTTTCTCTCTTCGTTTTAATCTCCACTTAAACACTAGAAGTATACAATGTAACTGTAGTATTGAATGGATTTATTGAAAAAACATTACATTCTTTATTTTTTGTTTTCCTGACAGATAATCTGCATGTTTTATGTATTAACATAAACGTTTATTTTGTATTTCAGGCAGTTTCTCTTAGCGTTCAGCAGGAGACATCCAACTTAGGTCCTGGATCTGCACCATCCAAATTACATGTTCCACAAATTCCCCCTTTGGCTGTTAAACCTCCCCATCAAGTTCCTGTGCAACCAGAGAAAAGCCGTCCAGGTCCATCCTTACAAATTCAGGATTTGAAAGGAACTAATCGGGATCCCCGTCTTAATAGGATGAGTCAACATTCTTCGCATGGAAAAGATCAGAGTCACAGGAAAGAATTCCTAATGAACACATTGAACCAATCTGATATTAAGACAAGTAAAACTGTACCCTCTGAAAAACTAAATTCATCCAAGCAAGAGAAAAGCAAATCAGGTGAAAAAATAACCAAGAAAGAACTTGACCAATTAGATTCTAAATCTAAATCTAAATCTAAATCACCATCACCTTTGAAAAACAAATTATCCCACACAAAAGACTTGAAAAATCAAGAATCCGAAAGTGCAAGGGTGTCGGATATGAGCAAGAGAGATCCTAGGTTAAAAAAACATCTTCAGGATAAGACTGATAGCAAAGATGATGATGTAAAAGACAAGAGAAAAACTGCAGAAAAAAAGGACAAAGATGAGCACATGAAATCATCTGAACACCGACTCGTTGGAAGTCGAAATAAAATCATCAATGGCATCGTACAAAAGCAGGATACAATAACGGAAGAATCAGAAAAACAAGGGACAAAACCAGGGAGATCAAGTACTAGAAAGCGGTCAAGATCGCGATCACCCAAGTCTCGATCACCAATTATACATTCTCCAAAGAGAAGAGATAGGCGGTCACCCAAACGAAGGCAGAGGAGTATGTCTCCAAGTTCCACACCCAAAGCTGGAAAGATTCGCCAATCAGGAGTTAAGCAATCACATATGGAAGAGTTTACGCTACCTTCCAGGGAAGAGCGAAATGCTAAAAGGAGTAATAAACAAGATATTCGAGATCCGAGGCGAATAAAAAAGACTGAAGAGGAACGACCACAAGAAGCTGCGAATCAGCATTCTACAAAATCCGGCACTGAACCAAAGGAGAATATAGAAAATTGGCAAAGTTCCAAGTCTACCAAAAGATGGAAATCTGGTTGGGAAGAAAATAAAAGGTAGGATGTTAACGTTTTTAATTAAGTAAAATAACATATGTTTTAAAGACAGTCTTAATTTTAAAATTGGGTAATATGGGATGCTGTAATTAGTGCTTTATTTTTCCTTTTATTTTTCAGTAACTGGGTGAAATACCATTAGTATTCCTATTTTACAGATAAGGAAACAAGTTTAGAAAGGTTAACTAGTCTACCTAAAGCTGCACGTCTAGGACATGCAAGAAGTAGAATTCACGTCTGATTTTCCTGACTTCAGACCTTGTGCTTTTAATCATTTAGTTAACTTTTGTAGTTACATGTATTCATTTTAACCAGATCCTTTGGAATATGGTCCTGAGTAATTGAAAAAATTTTCATGAAGTAACATGTTTTTGTGGTTTCAGCTTACAACAGGGTGATGAACATAGTAAATCTCCTCATCTAAGGCATAGGGAGAGCTGGTCAAGCACTAAAGGAATCTTGTCACCTCGAACCCCAAAGCAGCAGCATCGATTAAGTGTAGATGCCAATCTTCAGATTCCTAAAGAGTTAACTCTTGCAAGCAAAAGAGAATTACTTCAAAAGGTAGTTACTATGACCACATGTAGTCATTATTCTCTTTTGTCTAAGTTTTTTTGTAAGTGCTTTTTATACTTAAAATATTTGATTTCCTTTTATCACCCCTACACAGACGAGTGAACGTTTAGCATCTGGTGAAATTACACAGGATGAGTTCCTTGTTGTTGTGCATCAAATTCGACAGCTATTTCAGTATCAAGAAGGTAAACATAGATGCAATGTACGGGATAGTCCTACAGAAGAAAATAAAGGTGGATTAAAAAAGAAACCTCTCTTATCTGATGCTGAATTAACCTACTATGAACATAAAGCAAAACTGAAAAGGACACAGGTTCAGCATTCATTTCCAAGACTTGATCTCTTAGATCCTGATATTTTTGACTACCCTTTGACCGATGCCTTGTTGTCTGGAATAGAATGTGAGCCATCCAAAAGTAAACATGCAAGTAGGAATAGTGGAGCACAGTTTGACAGAAAAGAACAATTTAGTGAAAGAGCAAGACGTCTTTCTCCTATATCTGGGAGTCGTACTTATGCTGAGAATCTTTCACCCCATGAGGGCCGGAGAAGACATGACGAGCAAGTCTCTGCTAAAGGTAGAAAAAGTTAAATCAGATTATGCCTATTGAATCAGCAGTGAAGGGAAAATGAACAAGCTAAGTGGGGATGGATTTCTGTGACTGTTCAGACTACCTTTTGTTTATTTTGTTTCATTTTTTCCCCTCAAAGGGAAGGGAAGGGAGCTAATAATTAAGGCCACCCTATGTGTTAGGTACTTGACTTAGGTTCTTTATATATATGTCTGATTTAATCCTCACAATAACCCAATTAAATATATTTTATCCCATTTTACAGATAGGAAGCAAGACCAGAGAGGTTAAATAACTTGCTCTCAAAGTCAAATAATTAGTTGACAAAATGGGGATTTTTTTTTTTTTTTTTTTTTTTTAAACCCAGGTGTGTCTGACTGTAGAGGGCATCCTCTTTCTTGCTGCTTGATATGCTGTCTTTTCCTTCCCCTCTAATAAAGTGAGATAGTTTTGGATATTTTTGGCTAAACATTTACATGAAAATAAAAAGATTTAAGATAATTTAATAAAAATTCAGATTCAGGGAAAATAACATCTTTTTCTTTTTAAAAGGTGTACGAGAAGAGCAGAGGTCACCATTCAATGATCGTTTTCCACTTAAGCGACCTAGATACGAAGATTCAGATAAACCATTTGTAGATAGCCCAGCATCAAGATTTGCCGGCCTCGATACAAATCAGCGACTTACAGCTTTAGCTGAAGACAGACCATTATTTGATGGACCTAGTAGGCCATCAGTAACAAGAGATGGCCCAACCAAGATGATTTTTGAAGGACCTAATAAATTAAGCCCTAGAATTGATGGACCTCCTACACCAGGTTCTCTTCGGTTTGATGGGTCACCAGGACAAATGGGGGGAGGTGGCCCTTTGAGATTTGAAGGACCACAAGGTCAGCTAGGAGGTGGGTGTCCTTTGAGATTTGAAGGTCCTCCAGGACCAGTAGGGACGCCTCTGCGGTTTGAGGGGCCGATTGGTCAGGCAGGAGGAGGAGGTTTTCGGTTTGAAGGTTCACCTGGTCTGAGGTTTGAGGGATCTGCAGGTGGTTTGCGATTTGAGGGACCAGGGGGCCAGCCTGTGGGTGGTCTCAGGTTTGAGGGACATCGGGGTCAACCTGTGGGTGGTCTACGGTTTGAGGGACCTCATGGTCAGCCTGTGGGTGGACTTAGATTTGATAATCCCCGAGGTCAGCCTGTAGGTGGACTTAGATTTGAAGGGGGTCATGGTCCATCAGGGGCTGCAATTAGGTTTGATGGACCTCATGGTCAGCCAGCAGGTGGGATCAGATTTGAGGGCCCTTTGCTACAGCAGGGAGTTGGAATGAGGTTTGAGGGTCCCCATGGTCAGTCAGTAGCTGGTTTGAGGTTTGAAGGACAACATAATCAACTTGGTGGGAACCTTAGGTTTGAGGGTCCACATGGTCAGCCAGGGGTTGGGATCAGGTTTGAAGGACCGTTAGTCCAACAAGGAGGTGGAATGAGGTTTGAGGGTCCTTCTGTACCAGGAGGTGGCCTGAGAATTGAAGGGCCTCTAGGTCAAGGTGGTCCAAGATTTGAAGGTTGTCATGCTTTAAGGTTTGATGGGCAGCCAGGTCAGCCATCACTCTTGCCAAGATTTGATGGATTACATGGGCAGCCAGGTCCTAGATTTGAAAGAACTGGTCAGCCAGGCCCACAGAGATTTGATGGACCACCTGGACAGCAGGTTCAACCAAGATTTGATGGTGTACCTCAAAGATTTGATGGCCCACAACACCAGCAAGCATCAAGGTTTGATATTCCTCTTGGTCTTCAAAGCACACGATTTGACAATCATCCTTCACAAAGGCTTGAATCAGTATCTTTCAATCAGTCTGGTCCATATAATGATCCACCTGGCAATGCTTTTAATGCCCCATCCCAAGGACTACAGTTCCAAAGACATGAACAAATGTTTGATTCACCTCAAGGACCAAATTTTAATGGACCACATGGCCCTGGAAACCAGAGTTTCTCGAATCCCCTTAACAGAGCTTCTGGACACTATTTTGATGAAAAGAATCTCCAGAGTTCCCAATTTGGAAACTTTGGCAATTTACCTGCTCCAATAACAGTAGGAAATATTCAGGCGTCTCAACAGGTAAGTCTGTTGTAGTTACTCTAAAATGATGTTCTTTGCAGATGTGGACCATTTTAATGTTTCTAGGGTTTGAAGATTTTTAGGAGATAATTTATTCTGTAGATTGACAGTTTGTAAGGTACTGCAAAAGTCCACATGCTAGGCAAGTGGGATGAGAGTCTTGAGCCTTAAATTTGCAATTTAAATCCAAAATTGATTTTAGGCCTCCCAGGATCTGTAGAAATCTCTCTCTCTCTCTGTCTCTCTCTCTGTCTCTGTCTCTCTCTCTCTCTCTCTCTCTCACACACACACACACACACACAGTGTTTGTTTTTTAATGGACTTGATTGTTTTAGAATAGTTTTAGGTTCACAGCAAAGTTGAGGTGTGAAATACAGAGATTTCCCATATTACCGCTTACACATGCACAGCCTCCCCATTATGTTTTTTCCTTTTTGGTTTCAAAGGTAGTAAAGTATTACACAATTGTGAGTTTGTTTCATAGGCTCGTGCTACATTGTAGAACTGGAGCCCCTTAAAGTTATAGGGAGCTGGATTTTTAGACTTTTAAGAACTTCCTTAACCTGAGTTAAATAAAATCAAACTGCCCATGCTTTTACACCCTTTCTTTTTCTTTTCTTCCTACTTTTCACCACCTTTCCAGTGATTCCAGTTGAATACAGTTGTGTGATATTAATGTAAACACAGGAAACTTGTGACATGTCTCCCAAATACATTCAATGCATCACCTCAACTTGTACAATCATCTGTTGGTATTCTTTCGCTTTTGTTCTGCATATATTTTAAAATGCATATTGAAATAATTATAAAGCAGTGTGCTTACATTGTGTGATTAATGACTACTTTGCTTGCCTGCTGAAATTCTCCTGGGCTAAATTCACTTTTTTTCTAGGCACTGACATTTTCTTACTAGGACAGATTCATTTTATAGTAGTAATGTCTCATGGAAGAAAATGTAAAACAAAAAGATTTTAAAATGTGTTATAAGCATTATTGATAGCAAGCAGCCTGTACAGTAGTTGTTTGTCTTTTACAGTCTACTTTGCAACCCAAAGTATGATGTTCAAGCAGGATGATCAAAAAAGAGTTAAGAGATTGCTGATTAAAGCAGGCTTTTCATATCTGTGGGAAGGAGTCTGGTCAGCAGTTCTGGCCTCAGCTTTGCTGACAGCTAGCCATTATGATTGTGTACAGGTCATATCTCTAGATATCAGTTCTATTTGTAAAATAAGGGAAAGCATCAGCAAGGTAAAGTGATTTGTGTAAGGTCGCACAGACTGTTGGCTATCTTATGTTTGCATGGTATCTTAAACTTCTCATATATCTTACAACCCATGAAACAGGTAAGGGAGTATTGTTTCATTTTTGTAGAAAGTCTAGAAATGAAGTGATCCAGTTAAGTTACACTTGTACATTTTTATTGTAGAAACCAGACCTTATGATATCTGTCGGTATTTTTTTATGATCAGAATGTTAAAGTTTTAGTTAAAATACAGAAAGGATGTTCTTTTTTAAAACCAAGGTTTCTCTTAAAGGTTCTTACTGGTGTTGCTCAGCCAGTAGCATTTGGCCAAGGACAACAATTTTTACCAGTTCATCCACAAAATCCTGGAGCATTTGTTCAGAATCCTTCAGGTATGTACTTTCTGAACTTAGCGTTTTTTCAAAAAACAAATACTGTTTTGTTGAGTAGCTATTTTTGTCAGTTTTAGGAAATGACAATTTTGAGAGGGGATATGCAGTTTAGAGAAATTTAATCTGGCTCGAAATTTGTGTTCCCTTTTTGAGTTTGTTTCCACTCTTTATGTGTATTCACTTGGATCCTGTTTATAGCTAGACATGGTCAGCCAGGGTTTTGTAGACCATAAAAAAGAAAGAAACCTGTGGAGGGTGGAGTAAAGGGTGATGTTTGTGTTGAGGTAAAATGAAATAAATGACAAACCTCAGAAATCTCAGTTATTTGATATTTTGAGTTTTTGTTTTGTGTATATGTGATGATCCAGCAAACACGAAGTGAATACTAGGGACTTTGCTTTATAAAGTTGATTCATTCATATGTCTTTATGGGCACTCAAATAATAATTGTACACAACATGTTTAAAAAGTAGAAATAGGGTGCCTGGCTGGTTTAGTTGGTAGAGCATGTGACCCTTGATCTTGGGGTTGTGAGTTCAAGCCCTGGGTTGGGTGTAGAGCCTTCTTAAAAAAAACAAAAAAGTAGAAAAACCTGAGTCCCTAGCCAGGTCCCCTGAGAAGCTCTTTTGTTACTGTGAGATGAGGCATAACAGTATTGTTATGGATACAGTAACTGTATTGGATATGAGAGCTTTAAAAGCGATTTTTAGTTTTGGGGTGCCTGGGTGTCTTAGTTAAGCATCTGACTCTTGATTTTGGCTCAGGTCATGAGTTTGAGCACTCCATCAGGCTCCATGCTGCAGAGCCTGCTTGGGATTCTCTACCTCTCCATCTCCCTCTGCCCCTCTCCTGCTTGTTCTCTCACTCTTTCTTTCTCTCTCTCTCTCCTCTCAAAATAAATGGAAAAAAAAAAAGTGAATTTTAAATTTAATTTGAAAACAATGGGAAGTATATAAATTATGGTATTTTATAAAATAACTGCAAAGCTTTAGTGTATTGAGAACTAGCCCAACCAAATTGTAGTGGTACTTGCTTTATTTTTTTAATCATTAAAATAGGCACTTTCAGAAACATGCTGTAGTGTGGCACTATTTAGTTTACAAATTTAGGGAGTTTTCCAAAACTTCTGAAGTAACTAGGGAAAGCCTAGTCAGTCAAGTTCTAGTTTATGCTTTAGTTCTTAAATTGTGTCATCACAAGTATTTCATGTAATTAATTTGAAAAACACTTGGGTTTTTAGTTCCTAGATTGACAATTAGGATAAATTAATATTTTTTAAATGTTTTTTTGTTGTCACCGTATTGAAAAGGGAAGAAAGAACTGGGATCTAAAGTCAGAAGACCAGTGTTAGAAGCTATACTTTACTACTTTATAGGTAGGCAGGGTATAAGCAAATATCCTCTCCGGGATTCAGTTGCTTCCTCTTGACAGACAATAAAGTCAGTATTTGCTTGGGAAGTTTGTTTTTTAAGAGTCAAATAAGGTAGTATATGCAAAAGTGCTTCATAACATGTGCTGTATTAACGTATTCTTTTTAGAACTCAGTTTTTTTTTTGTTGAGTAGGGGATTTGTTATGTTGGGGTGAGTAGCACGAGATAGTGTGCAAAAACTGCAAATTTTCTTTTTGTTTTTACAACCTTGGGGTGCATGTGTATACACACAGGGCATAGCAATGTCACAGAGGAAATCACATCTTTTTCCTGTAGGTTGGAGGAATTGAGTGAGATGTTAAGTATGCCTTACTTTAGGTTCTGCTCACTCCTACTAAAGAGGTGTGAAAAGCATCCAGTGTTCTATATTCAGCTTCTCTTAAGGTTTCTTCTTGAAAATGAAAGTAAAAACACCTCCTAGTAGTAAATATTTAAACATATTGATCATTTGCTGTATGCTAGGTATTGTTCTAGGGTGACTCTTCTTTACCTATAAAACTGAGGCACAGATATGCAACTTGGTTATGTCACACAACTAGAAAATGGGATTTCCAGTTAGAATCCCAGGAGTCTGTTTCCATAGTTCATGCCCTTGATCACTCAACTCAGCTGCTCACAGACTTGTGAATAGCTGGTTACAACTCTGAAACATAAATAGCTAATCCCAGTGAAATGTAAATGTTAAACTAGGGTGTGAAATGGTGTTGTAATTGACTGTTGAGGTTAATTTATTCATTCATGTATTCAGACATTTCAACAAATATTAATTAGCCCGCAGTGTACAACAGACTGTGCTAAAGGTACAGTATGCAGTGGTTAAGAGCAGGGATTATGTATATTGTGGATGCAAACTGAATTTCCTGTCATGAAGAGAAATTTTTAGTAGTTCAGAACTTTTTTCTAGAGGTATAGTGAGATGCATAATAGATAATAGTGACATACAAATACATTAAAATACTGTGTTTACAGTTGATTTAAAGAATAGTAATTGGGGCTCCTGGGTGGCTTAGTTGGTTAAGCGTCCAACTTTTGATTCTGGCTCAGGTCATGATACCCTGTTGTGGGTTTATCCCTGCTCAATAAAGTATTTATAAAGTACTTATAAAGTTTCATAAAGTATCAGTGTTTTCAGTGTTAACTTTTAATATTTGTCCTAGAATATATTTTTAAGAGATGAGGACTTGCTGACCTAAATGAAAAGTTCACTTTAGGAGCTTCTGTGATAATTACACTCATCCTGAAGAAGATTTTTTCAAATTTATTTTTATTTTTTTATTTTCTTTAATGTTTATTTTTGAGAGAGAGAGAAAGAGAGCGTGCACACGTGCCGCGTGAGCGAGCATGAGTGGGGGAGGGGCAGGGAGA
This sequence comes from Felis catus, assembly GCF_018350175.1. Classification (NCBI taxonomy): domain Eukaryota; kingdom Metazoa; phylum Chordata; class Mammalia; order Carnivora; family Felidae; genus Felis; species Felis catus. Next base: position 49,440,657 of record NC_058377.1, on the reverse strand, counting down.
AAGGGAGACACAGAATCTGAAGCAGGCTCCAGGCTCTGAGCTGTCAGCACAGAGCCTTACATGGGACTCAAACTCACTGACCGGACCTGAGCTGAAGTCAGACGCTTAACCGACTGAGCCACCCATGCATTCCCCAAATTTATTATTGATAGGGCGTCTTGAAGAAAACTTTGAAAAATGCATAGTATGATTTACATCTTTGAGTTCTACTTTCATTTTAAGAGTGCTATTTTTTTAAAGGAGCCCTTCCAAAGGCATATCCTGATAATCATCTCAGTCAGGTGGATGTAAATGAATTATTTTCAAAACTGCTAAAAACAGGAATTCTCAAATTGTCCCAGCCTGATTCAGCTACAACACGTGAGTATGGTTTTTCTATACTGCATGTACACAAAACTTTATTAAGTTTTAAAGGTATATGTATGATTTGCTATAATGTTGTAAGTTATGATAAAAGTCATTAAAATTTTGCATTTTTAATTTTTTTCTGGAAATGAAATATAATTGGCTTATAATGAAATACTTTAAAAATTTTCTAAGATGGTACTAGTAACTTTATAGTGGACATTGTTTCATTTAACGTTCGTGCAAATGCCATGTGCAGACTTTTTACTAGTTATTTTATATTGATTTAGTTTTTAAAAATAATTTGAATATTGATGAAATAAAATTTCATGCAAATTGACTTTTAAGAAATCAGACTTAATTTCAGTTATCAAAACAAAGAATTGTATTTGTTTCCTTGGTCAGTAAATACAGTGAATAGACAAGATGGGGTTCTCTGTATGTTTATGACACTTTAGTATTCCTCTATAATGAATGCTTAGAGAACGGTATTGAGAAGTTTGTTTTTTTTTTCAATTGAAGAAGTAAATGAAGTTGCTGCTCAGCCTGCCCCTGAAGAGGAGGAAGATCAAAATGAAGATCAAGATGTTCCAGATCTTACCAATTTTACAATTGAAGAACTGAAACAGTATGTAATCTAATTTTCTTTCTAATTTTCCAAGATAAATGGGACAATGACTTTAATTAAACAGTGGATGTTATTATTAGTGCTATTCATTTTATCCCTCTTTCAAGTGTTTATAAAATTTAGGAAGCCTGTTTTCTTTTTCTTTAATGTAGTGAAATATACATAACATAAACTTCAAGAAGCCTTTATGTTTTTAAATTTCGTTTTAAAATATGTCTGCTGCACAATTATTTAGGCCAAGAGACCATCCCCAAATTTCAATTTTTTAATATTTGTATTTGGTATAGGAAATATAAGGAGTTACAATAATAGGTATTAATCATCATGTATTCCTTTTATCTCCATTTCTCTTAATCATTTTTTCTGTATTTAATATTCTTGTGCTTTTGAAGATAGGAAAATGAGATTTTTATAGTCTAGTATTTAAGAACTTAAAAAAAAATCTATTTTCATTTCATAAGTAATGCATATTCATTGTAGGAAGTTAGAAAATTCCTACATGCTCTGTAGAGCATGTGACTCTTGATCTCAGGGTTGTGAGTTTAAGCCCCATGTTGGGCATGGAGCCTACTTAAAAAAAAAAAAAATTAAGGAAAAAAAAAGAAAATTAGAAAATTCAGTTAAATCAAGAAAATAAATTTAACCTACAGTTCCAACTTTACTGATAACCACGCTTTTAACATTTGGTGCATATTTTTTCCTAATATTTTATTTGTATGTATTACTCCTATAAAAAAAGTTAAAGGTGCTTTATGGATTTATTATATCCTTATGAATACTTCATAAAAATATAGACACCTAATGGATTACACCTTTTAAAACTCAATTTTTTTAAACTGTAATTCATGGAATTAAAGCTTTATAATGAAAGTCTTCTAATAAAGGCTTATAATAAAAGATAGTATCCCTTTTTCCTGGCTTTATTCTTTACCCAGAAGCATTAAAAATAATTGTTTTTAAGTTTATTTATTTATTTTGAAAGAGAGAGAGGGAGTGTGAGTGGGGAGTGGCAGAGAGAGAATCCCAAGCAGGCTCTACCCTGTCAGCGCAGAGCTGGATGCGGGTCTCGCTCTCAACGAACCCTGAGATGACCTGAGCCAATATCAAGAGTCAGATGCTTAACTGAACCATCCAATACCCCCACCCAGACGCTTTTTTTAAACCATTTTTAACTGTTAGTTATGGTTCCTTACATTTCTCTATTTCTTAAAAGATACATATTTTTCTTGATTTCTTGATTTATCACATTTAGACAATCTTTTGATTTCCTGAAAATGAAGATTTAGCCAGCTCTTTTACTGTCCTACCAACTCTTCCCCATATAGTTATAAAACCATTTTTATTAAATCATTATTTAGTATTAACAGTTCATAACTGCCCTATTTATTCAGTTAGTTGGTCTGTATACCTATTTCTTTCCAAATAGGAAGCTCAGAATTATAAGAACTGATGGTGACCTCAGTTTACCATGAGTCTAATTTTTCTTTTTAGTTATGTATACTATTATTATTTCTTTTGTACTACTTTCACCATTCTTTAGATGAGGGTGGGGTAGTTGAGTCATTCAGAACTCCAAAGATCTGAAGAGGTGAAATCCATTTGTTCTGCCATACCCATCTGCCATGTCCACCTTGATGTTGACACTAATCTAAGAGCAGGCCAGCTATTGGCTTATTAGTTAGCAGATGATCATTCCATTTTTAGCTAGAAAGGAAATAACTGGGCCAGGCCTATCAATAAGAGGATAGACTCCATGTTCTAAAATTCACCAAAGTTAATTTAAAGAGGGTCAGTGACATGATATTAGAGAACAGTATTGATCTTAGGTATTGTTTCGGCCAGCTTTTGGCCATTTTTCCACATTATCAGAACTAAAGATGATTTCTTTGTTTTTCAAAATAGACGTTATGATAGCGTTATAAATCGACTGTACACTGGTATTCAGTGTTACTCTTGTGGAATGAGGTTTACAACATCACAGACAGATGTATATGCAGACCACTTGGACTGGCATTATCGGCAAAACAGAACTGAAAAAGATGTTAGCAGAAAAGTCACTCATAGACGTTGGTACTACAGTTTAACAGTAAGTAATCAGTATACCTCTAAACCATCTTTTAACCCTTAAATCTTATCATTCTAAAAAGTGTTATAGTTTAAATAATTGCTGGGAGCTATCTCATCAATTTTCTAAATAGAATTTGATCCCTAGAATATAAAACGTTTTTAAAGTAAATTTGAAGAGTATGTATTTGCTTTTTGTTGAGATAAGAGTAGGACGTAAGTTTCTACTAGCTGTAAAATTCCAATTTCCTATGACATTATTTTTTTTGTCAAAAATTTTATGTGAAATTTATCTTGTTTAAATTAGTAGTTGTAACTCTAGAGGTAATGGAAAATGAACATTAAGAACTTAACCGTTCAGTAGTTGCTTTGTATTGTCTCTAAGTTGTGGGGTTCACAGAGAAAGTATAATTTTAAATAATATTAAAGCATATTATAGGTAAATGTAACCTTATCTTTTAATGCTATTGAAGATAAGCAGTAAAAGTTTAGAAACAAATGAAAATATTCCTTTTAAATCAACTCCTTTTAAGGACTGGATAGAATTTGAGGAAATAGCTGATTTGGAAGAACGTGCAAAGAGCCAGTTTTTTGAAAAGGTGCATGAAGAAGTTGTGCTCAAAACTCAGGAGGCTGCAAAAGAAAAGGAGTTCCAAAGTGTACCTGCTGGACCAGCTGGAGCAGTTGAGGTAAGAAAAGAATATTAAATTTTCTACCTCTGGTCATCCCTGACTTCCTTATCAGTGACCAACAACAGCAAAATAAATGTTAACTTTTTTTGCATGGAAGAATGCAAAATCCTTAGAACTTATTTTGTATTTATATATTGAACTTCCAGATAACACTTAAGTTTTCTTCCACTTAATAAAATGTTTATATGTTTTTACCTAAGTTGATTGAATGTGTTCTGTAAATTTCATTTTTATGATTCTATTTTAGAGTTGCGAAATCTGTCAAGAACAATTTGAACAATACTGGGATGAAGAAGAGGAGGAATGGCATTTAAAAAATGCTATTAGAGTAGATGGAAAGGTAATTTTCAATTCTTTATAAGTGTTAAGATTAGATTTTTTTTGTAGGGGCTAGCTCACCAGTTGGAAAGAAAAATTTTTGTTTTTTGATTCTTATAAAAAAGGTATAGAGTGTTTGAGTTGGAAGTTATTTTAGCAGTCAATTGGTTCTATACTCATTTTATATAAGAAGTTGCAGAATTAGTTAACGATAAACCCAGAGTAGATCTGAATCTAGTCAATCTTCTTTTTACCTAAACCACATCATTTTAATTCTGAATTTATAATTCATCATAAAAAAACTGTTACTATCTTAAAAGTATACCATGTTATCTACTTAAATGTATAAAGCAAGATTACAGAGAAACTGGATGAAATTTTTGTTTTATCCACATATGTGACCAAGTGATTTTTGCCACCTTTCTAAGGTAGCTGTTTTTTGGTGTAAATTAAAAAAGACAATCCTATCAGAATAGTCTATTGGAAATGAACACACACGTGAATACCTACTTACTGTTTTTCTTTTTGCTTCAGATTTATCATCCATCATGTTACGAGGATTATCAAAATGTAAGTTCTTTTTGATTACTGTTTTTTCTCATGTACATTAATAAATTCTATTTTCAGTTATTTTTTTTTTTTTTTTGCATCAGAGCAATATTGTTTAACTTTATTGAGCTGTTTTGTGTTTTGATGTAGCATTTAGGTTGTTCACTAAATATTGGTACTAGATTGATAGGATCTGATTTAGATTTTGAAATTTCTGTATTCCTTGCATTCTATTCACTTGAGTCTTGATGTTTTTTACTAAAACAGTAGGCCAAGAGAAATGTGAGGGAAACTGAAGAGGATGATCATAATGTGAACAGATTTCTAGAGTTATGGGTAGTGTTTATGGTCCTTTTTTTTTTTTTTTTTTTTTTTTTTTTTTTACACTTAGCATATTATAGCATAGGAATAATTTTAAAGTGATCACATGTGAAATCTGAAAGACCTGTCTTGACTTCAGAAGTTCAAATTTTCATATTTGAGAGTAACCATTTCTCAAAACCAAACAATAAACACTAACTGGTTCAAGAGGGAGTTTGAGGGGCACCTGTGTGGCTCAGTCAGTTAAGCGTTAGACTCTTGATTTTGGCTCAGGTAATCTTGCAGTTCATAGGTTTGAGCCCCACTTCAGGCTCTGTGCTGCCAGTGCGGAGTCTGCTTGGGAAATTCTCTCTTCTTCTCTCTGCCCCTCCCCTTATTCTCTCTCAAAACAAATAAACTTTAAAAAAACTAAAAAAATAAATAAAAATTAAAAAGGCAGTTTGGAAGATACATTTAGGTAATCAAAAGAGAGTAGACATTCTAGGACATTTGACGGTTTGTGAGGTCAGAGTATTTGAAGTTACGATAGTCACAATTCCATAGTATATGTAGGGGTTACTATCTCTGTGGGGTTAAATATAGAAGTATATCTAATCAACTTCCTTTGGCCTGACAGTGGTTACTGCTTTTCTTAGCTCAGATCACTGCTGAGGATGTATTAAATGCTCAGTATATTTATTTGCCTGCTTTTATAATGTTTGGGGAAGCAGGTATTATTTATTTGTTATGTGTATGTTTCTTTGTCCACACAAAGGTCTTATAAATAAAACTAATGTGGTACTTTTGAACTTGAATTAGAACTCACAGGGCTTTTCATTTTGTAGACATCTTCATTTGATTGTACACCATCTCCCAGCAAGACACCAGTTGAAAACCCTTTGAACATTATGTTGAACATTGTCAAAAATGAATTGCAGGAACCCTGTGAAAGTCCCAAAGTTAAGGAAGAACGAATTGATACCCCACCAGCTTGTACAGAGGAAAGCATAGCAACACCCACTGAAATTAAAACAGAAAGTGATACAGTCGAGTCAGTTTAAATAAAATGAGAAAGGTATGTTTTTCTTTTTAAAAAAAAGCTGCTGTTGGATCTAGAAGGTGAAGAATTTTTTATGTATATATAGACATATATCTATATAAATTGTCTAGCTGAGGCAGGGCCTTCAGCTATCATTTGGTTAATAAATACATTTTAGTATTTGCATTTCCTACTGCCTGCACAGTTTCAGGTGCTTGTTGTGTGAAAGTTCTGTAGATGTGTGCAAATTTAACAAAATGAAATTGTATGTGTAAAAATGTACGATTTTCACTTGTGAAACTGTAAATTATAAATAAAAAATATTTTTGCTATCCATGGAGTGTAATATTTATGCACACCATCAAATAAAGACAGTGTTTCTGTACTTTTTATTGGGTGAAAATGGAATTAAACAGCAACCTCAACATAAAAGATTTTTTTTTCTAGTAGCTTCACATGATTAAAGAAGCAAATTCTGGTTAGTTTTATCCTTCAAATGAGGGTTGTGAGAGAGCACTGCAGGACTTTTCTCAAATAGAAAAGCCAGACTTGAAAAATTTTTTAAACCGAAATAGGACTTTGCATATATATCTCTCCAGCTATAGAGAACCATCCAGATGTCCATTTTTGAAAATATCTAATGAAGCAACTTTTATTGAACTTGGACACTGATACCATCAAGCGATTAACAAATATATTTAAGTACTAAAGGTGATTTTTTTTTTAAGTGACATTTTTCAAATTTGTCAAACAATTTAATGCAGATGAACATATTTCTATTTTAAGTTACAGGGGAATCTGTAAGAATGTTCATTTGAAACATGGTTAACCTTTTTCCTTTGTTGGTTTTGACTGAATTAGATGGATACCATGAGATGTTAATATTCATACATGTAATAAATAGAATGATGAAGAAACTTCAAGTTTGTATCTTTTTTATTTCTTCAATGGCTTTAGAATGGCTTCTTTTTCTTACGTCTTTGTTCATCACTCTGTTCTTTAAAACCTGAGCATGGCACCTGCTATATATAAGGCAGGATCTCTGAGATGCAAGATTAATCTTTCCTGTCATCTATTGGAGATGGGCATACAAAACAGTGAAAGTCAGTTTGTTGAGCACTTGCTATGTGGTAGGCATTGGCAAACTTTTTACATATATTTTCTGTGGTATTTACAGATACTATTACATAGTAGAGCGTGTCCCCCAGTGTACAGATTGAGTCACTAAAAAGTTGAACAAGAATGTAGATCTGGCTTTGCTTCATTTTACTGCGATTACTACTTCATTTCTGCAATTAAAAAAATAAGTAGGTACGCTAAACTACCTGGAAGTTGGTTAAGGAAGACTTAAAGGTGGTGGTATTTGAGTCTTGGAGGATAACTAGGAGTCCACATATCTATGGAGAATGAACAGCAAACAAAATCTTGAAAACACGTGCTTTCAAATGTTTTTTATGTGGTTAAAACCAAACAACTTTGAAAATTCTTATGAAGTCTTCTTTGTCATGCTTAGTTGTATTACACTGGGGAGCATGGGAGCCACTAGGAATTGTAAACAGACCCTATCTGCATGTTTCTCTTAAGATTCAAATGAATACAAGAGATTGTCAAATGCTATTATAGAGAGGTTCAGTCAGAAAACTTAGAGGTGTCCAGTGGATTTGAGAGGTAACATATTTGTGATAGCTGAACTTAGGAATATATATGAACACTGTCATGGAAGAAAGGCTGGGGTCTGCATCCAAAAACGTAGGCAAAATTTTCTGTTGTACCTTCCTTTGGGGAGACCACAACTTTTATCAAAGGCTTAAAGGTATGACAATCAAAAGAAAGGTGACATTCAAACCTACCAGTGTACCAAAAGTATCCATACCAAGGAAGAAGGTCAAGGACAGGTCCCTGGGGAGCAAACATTTAGACTCCTAGGTGGGAAGGTGAGAAAGAAGCCCTATTGAAAAAATAAAACCAGTAATGGTAAAATGGTAAAACAAAACAAAAGTTTAAAGACTGGGTAGTAAACAAGTCAAGAAAATATGGAATAACTGAGAAACAATTGACTGAAGAACAGCTAGGTATGGGTGCCAACACCAGTAGCAGTGGGTTGTGTGAGAGGTAACACAATAGTAAGAGCTACTCTTATGAAATTTAACTAGAGATTTAATTGTAGTTAGAATGAGGCAAAAAAGAGATGTTAACATGTATATTAAAAGGAGTTCATTGGAGAGACATGTTGAAGACAGATGATTGACCAATCTCAGAGTTGGAAAGAGATTATCAACAGCACAAAAGGAATTAGCTTTGGAGTGGCAGATGGACAATACTTGATGAGATGATTACAGGTATTTACAGTTGGAATTGAAAATTTAGTTCCTAGTTTTTGACACAGGAGGCTGGATGTTGGATAGTGATTTAGGTGTGTGGCCCTGAAATTTCACTGCATTAGAATCAGTGAATATTAAGAACAGATTGTTTGGAGGGTCTCATTTAGTAGATTCTCATTCATTCAGGTGCCTCTACCATTTAAGAAGCTCCATAGTTATACCTGAAAATAATGTCAATTAAATCTTAATTAAAAGAAATACCATAGTTGATTTTTAATGAACAGCTAGATCTGATAACTTACCTAGAAAGAAGCAACACTGAATTATAGGCCCCCAAAATGTTAAAGTAAGTCAACACATACCCCTGGGAACTAGAACTAGTAAGTAATCTACAATATGAAGTGTAGCAAAGAAAGCCAAAGGAAGCCTCAGGGAAGATGGAATATTGTCTTTTAAAGTAATAGTTGAAGTTTGTGAGAATAAAAGGGTTATTTCCTAAAACTTACAAATTTTTTCTTTACAATGTTCTGATTTTAACATAATTTGCTTACTTAAAACTTTGAATTTCAATGTTCCGGAAAATACTAAAATACAACCTTATTCAGCTAAAAATAAAATAAGCTTTGGCAAAAAAAAAAAAAAAAAAGACCTAATTATATAATAAAAATTCTAAGATTTCCATGTAACAGCTTAGCCTAAAATAGAACATTCTAGCTTCCAGTTTTGCTTTCCTGGCTGACTTTGTTTTTACAAACCATTTAGCAACTATTAAATGCTGTAAGAGGTTTATACAGAATATTCAGAAAAAATGTAAGAAGACATCTATCTAATCATTCCTGCAAGTGGAAAGATTTAGCCGACTAAAGAGGAATCTGGACGTAGAAATGGAACGTCGGGTTACTGTCAAGGCCTGAACTTCTGTAGAAGTAGGGTTTTCTCCTAATCCTATACGGGGTCACTTTGCTGTGCAGGTGGGAAAGAGCAAGAACCAAGGCACCCATGGAGTGTCTAGTCAGTTTGCAAGTGTGCACCAAAGGGAGAGCAAGGATGCTGGAGAAGTAAGAGAGTGCCTACACAGAAGGGAGAGGATTACCTGGTGTTGGCTTTACTCCCTCCTCTGGAACTAGATGCAGAGTTTATCTATGGGGGATTAGGCAGACCCCTCTTTGGAAAACCTGAGAGGTGGAACCATAAGCTTCCACTTCTCTGGAATGCTGAGATGCCCACTTCAGTGTTCTGGAATTTCACTTGAGAAATTTCCTTCAGTCAGTCCCTCACTTACCTTGAAATCCTGTGCATTCTGAGTTTTTACATCTTGACTCCTAAGTATTCCCAATGACTCCTTGCCAAAACAAGTGTTTTTCTTAGTCTCTTAATCTCTCCTGGCCCATATACTCCTTAAAAGTACTTTCTTCTGCTTTATACAGCAGTGCATGTTTTCCTATCCTTTTGTACTTTTACTTAGGAAGAAATTTTTTTTAATTAAAAAAATCAAATAACAAAGTCTCCTTTCACATCTTTCTTGCTCTATAAAGTAACTACTGAATTTATCTTCTGTAGATCCTTTTTTTGAAAAAACTGAGATTGCATGTGCAGTTTGCCTTTTTTAAAATTCAGTGTATCTTTTTCCATGTTGATGTAAATCCTCATTTCTACAACTGTGTAATATTTCATATGAATGCAGCCTAATTTACCCATTCTTTCACTGATACTCAAGTGTCTATTCACAACTATAATGCGTCGCAGCGACTATCCTACTGTAACTGATTTCTGAGATTTTTACAACTGGATAAAGTTACCAAGTATGCAGTGTACATTTAGAATTTTGACAATGCCAAATTGTCCTTCTTGGGTCACACCAATTTAATCTCTCACCAGCAGGGTGTTTAAACCTCTTCCAATACTCATTATCCATTTTTTTAGTTTTTACTAGCGATGTGCAAAGAGCATTCTTTCTTGTGCATTTGAGTATCTTTTAACTTGCTTTTTTTTCAAATTGATGTCAACTAATACAACATACATTAGTTTCAGGTGTACTTGCTCTTATTTTTAATTACGTTTTTTGTGCATTACTTCTAGAGTTATTCTTTTTCAGACTTGATAATAAAGCTGGTCTACCTTTGATCTCAACTGCATGTTAACATACCTTGTAGCCTTTTGTTTATAAATTTTTTCTCTGTGGTCTTCAGGGTTCATATTGCTTAGGAAGGCCTTTGCAATATGCATAAAACAACCGTTAATTCTTAAATTTTTGTATATGGAAATGAAGAGCCTACATTCCTGTATTTGAAATGCTACCTCTATAATGAACATGCACATGGGATTATTTCTGAATTCTAGTTTGTTCCATTAATCGAATTGTCCAGTCCTATTCCAATACCTCCTGTTCTAAATACTCTAGCTTTGTACTTGTGATGTGTATTTGGGTTATTGTATTTTTTAAAAAAACATTTTGGTTAATCTTGCACATACATTCTTCCAGAGAAACTTTAAAACCATTTTGTTGGGTGCCTGGGTAGCTCAGTCAGTTGAGCATCCTTCAGCTCAGGTCATGATCCATGGTATGTCAGGTTCTGCACTGACAGCACAGAGCCTGCTGGGATTCCTTCTATCCTCTCTCTCTGCCCCTCCCCCGTTTGTGCTTTCACTCAAAATAAATGAACTTTAAAAAACCCCGAAACTTCAGATAATAAAAATCATCTTGTTGATTTCCACTAAAAATTGTTAAGTATTTTTCCTCAAAATGCAAAAAGTTTATAATCTGAGGTGAATCTTATCTTTCCATTGCTGAGCCTACTCATGTAGGGCACAGCATTCTTTCCATTTATTTTGATTTTCTGTAACATACATAAATGAAATATTATGTTTTGATGTAGGTTTTCCTTTTTTCTTGATAGATTTCACCATTGTTGCTGCTAATGTGAATAGTTCTTTAGAAGTTTGGTTTATAAAAAATCTCAATGTTGCTCTGAGAGCTTACCATCTTCCTTCCAATGTTTCATAGTTTTTTAGTTGTTTTAGATTTCCAGGTAAACATTATCATATACCTTAATTTCTTCCCTTCCAATTTCATACCTTACTTTACTACAGTGGATCCCTAATTCTCAGAACAATGTTTAATTGTAGGAATGACAGCAGATCACCTAAACAATGCCATTAAGTGTGCTGTTTATCTTTGGTTGATACCCTTCATCCAGTTAAGCAAGCTTCCTTTTATTACTTAATATGAACTGTATTTTTAAGAAATCAGTAATTTTCAGTATCAATTAAGATTATATAGTTTTTCTTCTTCAACGTAGGAAATTTTCATTACATGTCTAATGTTGATCATCCTTGACCATAACCCAACTTGGTTATTATGTTATTTTCTAAATGCACTGGTGGCTTCTTAGTTTCCTTAATTTCTTTGCAGGTATATTCCTAAGCGGCACTGAGCTGGGTTTTTTTTTTTCCAGTATCCTTGTTTAGATTCTGTTACAGTTCTGCTACCTTCATATCTGGGATATATTACATTCTTCTCTATGCTTTGTTCCTGGTGACTTTTGTCAGGGGTATGTAGAGCATTCTTTTATGCTTCCTTTATTAAGGTTTTCTAACTCTTCAATTTTTTGAAATCTGTATTTTCCTAGAAAATTATCCAAGTCAATTTTCAAGATTATTAGTATATAAGGCTATGCTAGGGGTGCCTGGGTGGCTTAGTTGGTCAAGCATCTGACTTCAGTTCAGGTCATGATCTCATGGTTAGTGGGTTCCAGCCCCACGTCGGGATCTGTGCTGACAGCTCATAGCCTGCAGCCTGCTTCAGACTGTATCTCCCTCTCTCTTTCAAAAATGAGTAAACATTATATATATAAAAAAAAAAAAGGCTAGGCTAAATTCACTTCTAATTTTGGAGGTCCCTAATATCCATAATATGTTCCCTTTGTTTCCAAAATTGTTTTCTCCCTTTCTTCTTTAGATTTGCTAAGTGTCTACTCTTTTCAAACAACAGCTATTATTACTAATTTTATTTTCTATTTCATTAATATCTTTTATTTTTAATTCCTTTTATTTTGGGAGATCTTATTTTTTCTGCTTCTTTGCTGTTTCTGTTTTCTTTTCTGATCCTTCCTGCCATGTGTGTATCTTTTAAGGACGTGCTGACCCTCAGTGAGTTTATCCACACAACATAGCAACATATGAAGCCTTTACCATTAGCCTATGTAGCCTACAAAGTCTGTATTAATCTGGAGTCAGAGTGGGTTCCAATTCCCCACTTCCTACTTATGAGATCTCGGCCAAATGTGAGCAGTTTCTTCATCTGTAAAACAGAAATAATAATACACATTAAGTTTGAAACTATTTGCAAATCATTTAGCATAGAAACTTGCTCCTATTAGTAACTCAATAGGTGTTTGGTAAGATAAAACACCTCAGTTGCCCTATTTCTAAAAATAAGGGGATTGGGATGACTAATCCCAAATTCCCTCCCAAGTGCAAAAAAGTTTATTTTCAGTCTATCAGTTCATCCACCAGACAATCAACTGATCAAGCCACCCACGAACCCCCACCACAATTACTAAGCCTTCCACTTGAACTAAGTATTCCAAATGTCAGGAACACCAAGATGAATAATGAAAAGGTCTTTACCTTCCAGAAGCTCAGAGTCCTTGGGGAGTAGGGGTGAAGATCAACTATTAAACAGTAATTGTAATGTAATATGGTAAGTGGTTTAATAAAGTCTGTGGAAATTCAGACTTTGAAAAGGATGTGCAGCAAAATCAAAGACCTAGGTTGAAAACCTAATTGCGATACTTAATACTAGCTGTGAACCTTCAGGCAAGTAATGTTGATGCTTTATTTCTCTTTCTGTCCCTTTCTGTCTCTATACGGTCCTGGTAGGTTAGGATTGAATAAGAAAACAAATACAAAGTATAAAGTGCCAGAGTCACATGAACTCAGCAAATAGCAGTTGTTAGCATTACTAATATTACAAGAGGCTATGGAAGTTAAAGAAAGCCAATTCACTGTACTTCAAGAGAGGAATGATAGGGTCTGGGGAATATCCCAAACGTGTTTACGGAACAAACCCTGAGGATGGAAAAAAAAAAAAAAAAAAAAAAAAAAAAAGAATGAAAGGGCAATTAAGGTGGGTGATGCTCTTAAAGGGCAGAGAATTCTAATTTTTGTATTCTCTGCTGCTAGCATTATATCCAACCCACATATTCCTTCTCTGTCTCCGTTTTTTAGTAGGCTCCACGCCCAACGTGGGGCTCGAACTCAAGACCTGGAGATCAAGAGTCCCGTGCTCTACCGACTGAGGTAGCTAGGTGCCCCGTGAACCATGTATTTTCAATAAAGAGTGAATGGAAGAATACCCATTAAATAATAAGGTTGGAGAAATAAAAGATTTGAGCGAAACTGTTGCAAGTATCATTTTACATTAAAGGGAACCTAGGAGTTAGAGTCAGGAATCATGGAGCAGTCTTTTGACTACTGACCTGTGTTTATACTGGCTCCACAACTTACCTGCTGTTTGGCTTTAGCAAATTACTGATACCTTGAATCGCCTCACATACAAAACAGGGCTAACACCTACCTTACACAATTATGCTCAGAATTAAGTACCAAGCAATTATCCAAGAGCCTGGCACTAATAAAGCATTCAATAATGAAAGCGGCTGCAGCTAACTTCTCCTTTGGGTCTTTCTCAGTACCTGTGAAATGACAGGATAAGAACAAATTTCCTCCAATGTTCCAACAAGCACTGAAAAATTATACTAGGTTTGCCAAGGACGAAGAAAGGCCCCGCCCGGCCCGCGCCACACAGGTCACCTACGCAAACTGCAGTCCTGGAGCCCGCATCTGCGTCGCTGAGCCATGGAAGGCGTGATCGATGCCAGGCCGTTAGAGAGACGCGGCCTAGACAGGCTGCATGTGAGACCCCGCGGAATCTCAGGAACACCAGCCCACACGACCATCCGATTTCTCTAGAGGCGAAGCCTCGAAAAAGGTTGAGGGGAGGCCGGAAGTGACGCAAGGTCGTGAGGAACCGGAAATGACCGCAGCACGCCGGAAGTTTACCCGTTTCCAAGGCAACGGCTCCACCGCAACTACAACCGGTTAGCTGTAGTCGGGACGCTGGAAAGCACCTCGGAGGAGAGGGTAGCGGCTGACGGCGGCCGCCGCCAGAGCGACTCGCGGAGAGTAGCAATCGAAGACGGCGGCCGCCTCACTAGTCATCGCGTTTGGAGGACAAACGGCCGACATGGTCAAAGCGGCGGCCAGTTAAGGGAAAGAGTTAGCCAAGACAGGGGAAGTATCCGTGAAGACGGCGGCCACCTCTATAGGGGCTCTAGAAGAGTAGGTGAAGACATCGGCTTCTCCCGCAGTGACTCGAGAAGAGTCAGTGAAGACCTTGGCAGTGTCCCTCTGGAGAGAGTTAGGGGAGATGGTGGCCGCTGTTACAGCACCTCCTGGGAGACATTAAGGGGAGACCGCGGCTTCAGCAGCAGCGACGTGAATTTAAGTGAAGTCGGTAGCCACCAAACTAGTGACTGTGAGGGACTGGTCCGAGAAGACCGCGGCCTCCGCTTCAGTGATTCTTGGGAGGGGGTCAGAGAAGTCCCCCAAACCAGCGACTCCGGGGAGAGAAGCAGTGACTACCACAGCCGCCGCCTCAGTGACTCTTGGGAGGAAGGGAGTGCCGATGGCGGCCACAGCCTCAATAATTCCTGGGACGGAGTAAGTGAAGATCGCGGCTACGCGGCCAGCGACTCCTCTGCGGTGAGCGTCAGCATAGACGCCAGCCGCCGCCTCAGTGGATTCTGGGAGGGAGAAAGTATAGACGAGGGTTCCCGCTGCGGGAGCTCCTGGGAGAGAACCAGGGAGGACGGCGGCCCCGGTGCTAGCGACGACGAAGGCGGTAGCCGCTGCAGTGGCTCGTGGGTGACAGCAAGTGAAGATCACCGTAGCGGTAGGGGCCTGGACTCGATTCCTCCCCGAAGTCCGCGGGATCGCACCATGCCCGGGGTGTCAGATTCAGGCCCCTCCACTTCCTCTAGGGAGACTGCAACCCCAAGTGAGTCAGACTACTTCTCTTGCCCCTGTCTCTGCCTCTCTTCTCACTTCACCCACATCACCGTTGGCCCTTTCTGGTACTTTCGTTTCTCAGCTGTTACTCCTAATTTCCCTCTGACATATTTTAAGTGGGTCCCAAGGCTGTTCACCTGTTTCTCATCCTCCCTCCAGGTTTCCTCACTTTCTTTCCACCTGCTATATTCCCGAGACTTCCTACCCAGATTGACATCAACGCTTGTTAAATCTTATGGACCCTTGGCTTCTCTGCAGCATTTGACCCTTGTGGAGATGACTTTAGATTTACCTAGTTTTCTTCCAATCTACTGACGCTCCCTTTCCCTTTGATGACTTTTCTACCATCCTCTCCTTAAATGCTGTCCCCCCCCCCCCCCCCGGGGATAGTGCCATCACTGATGCTTTTTTTTTTTTTCCTGGTCGTGTACTATGACTTCAACCCCTTTGAAATCTTTATTATTCAACCATCCAGTAAATATTTACTGAGGGCTTACTATTTGCTGTGTCTTAAGGATATATCAGTGAAGACGACAGACACATTCCTTACATTTTAGGAGGAAAAATAAATACTGAGCAAATACTGACTAGTGTGATGAATATTATAAAGAAGAGTACAGTGTCCTTGGCTTCAGAATGGGGTGAGGGTAGGTATCAGAAAAAAACTATGAATACTGAGAGACACCTACCACTGAGATCTGCTGCAGACAAATATATACAGCTCCCTCTGGAACTCTTTGGCACCTCAAGATCAACATGAGAAAAATAGGATTTTGTGTCCATATGCCCTCTCCGTCCTTCTTGGAATTATCCCGTTATGCCTTCCTTATTTCACCCACTGTATGCATCCTATTTCCATATTTGTTGAATCTGTCTCCTTTTCTGTTCCTGCTGTTACTCTCAGTTGAGAGTTTCAGCCTCTCTGGTGTGGACCACTGTAGCTTCTTACAAGGTCTTCCTGAGTCTCTAGTCTTACCTTTTTGCTCCCCTTCAGCAATAGGATGGGTTTGTGTGTGTGTGTGTGTGTGTGTGTGTGTGTGTGGTTTCTTGACCACATCCTACAATTCATGCTGTCTAGGATGCCTTTCCCTTGTCCCCATTTTATCTGGCAAACTCCTGTTAATCCTTGAAGATTCATCTTAGAACTCACCTTCCCCAGAAATCCTTTTCTTTCTCATTTCCTTCTATCCTGGCTGATTTAGAAGCCTTCTGTGCTTCCATAAGTTCTCATGAATATTTGTCATTGTTCTTATTGCATTATTTTATAATTTTTTTGTTTGTATCTCTCTGTGAGTTCTTTGAGGATAGAGACCATGTTGCCTTCATCTTTTTATCTTTATGGTAGAGACCAAATTAATGTTGAGTGGATACATGGGTGGATGAATGAATGAATTGGGATGGAATGTGGTGGGGGAGAAAAGGCTGTAAAGTTAGATGTAGCCAAGTTAGTGGAGGGCATACATTGTCCTACTGAGGGTTTGGGCTTTGTTCTCTAGACTAGCAGTGGATAACCAGATGCAGTTAGTGGAATAGAGGCATGGAGTGATCAGGATAGTGTCCTTGTACATGATGGATTAGAATGTCCTGTATAAAATGGATTAGAGTGAGTAGAACATCATTTGTAGATCTTGTATTACTAGTTTAAAGGAGAATAATGAAAGTCTGACCTAGGGGATTACGTCATTAAACATCATTAAGTGGCTTGGTTATTTTTGGTGCCCTCCTTACTCCCTTCCCCATATGCATATTTCTTAATTGTTCTTCAAGATCTTGCTCACATGTTTACTACTCCAGCGTCTTAATTTCACCTATACTCAGGGCAATACTGTCATTTTTTTTTATTTTATTGAATTTATCCAAATACATTTTAAAGTGTTGGTGGAAATAAAATGCATTAAATCCCTGTTCATTTGCCATCATACTATCTTAGTGCCTGGAATGTGCTAGATGCTCAGAAAGGATTTTGAATAAAATGTTATAGCATTTTGCTAAGGGGTGGCATGAGATGCAATTCCATCCCTCAAAGAACTTAACATTTGAGTTATTGAGAAAGGACATACACATGGATAAGTAGTAGTACAAGATTGCCTAGATTTTCTACCAGAAATGTTGGTGAGTTCTTTTGAAAACAGTTTGAGGTCAGGAATCATGACTTTTTGTTTAGGAAATGCTTTGATTAAACTCTGTCCTCTTTCTCCCCCAACATCTGTTCATGCTGAGATATCTGTATTGCTTCTGGCTTACAGTACACATTAGATATTTCACAGTCACAGTGCAGTTTTGTGATGTTTGGAACATTAAATTATAAAACATAAGACCCCTAGAGTGTATGAAGTAAAAATTGTGACCTGCCATTCCTTTCTTAGTGTAGTAGTATGAGAAAGATAAGAAAAGTATATTGATAGAATGTATCAGCCTATGTGAGGTGAGGCTCTTGTAAAGTCTTTATCACTGGAGAGTAGGCCTTTGTTACAGAGAATGCACTGGGTATATTTCAGAATCATTACTTTCCCCCTTCCCCTGCTGAAGACATGAAAAGAGTCCACTTGACTTTTCACAGTGATAACCTGGTGGGATTTACCCTAGTGGGGTAAAATCTATGAAAATGTGGGGGCCTTCTAAGACTGTGGCCTCAAGAGTTTCTCACTAGTAGGCTAATGCTTTCCCAACATCTAGCAATTTGTCACAGTTACCATTTCAGTGCTTCTAGGAGTTTATGGCTCCAGTGGCTTCTGCTCCAGGTAAGCTGAACTTGTTTGTGCTTCTGTATTTGTGTGTCTCTCCACACTTGAGGAGGCAGTTGGCTTTGAGACCTCAGTTCTCTGATAAGTCCAAGAAAAGTAATTGATTTTCTGTTTGACAGCTTTTTTCCTGTATCTGTGCGAGTGACAACTTCAATGCTCTTTATGTGTTAGAGCTGAAATGGAAGTCTGGTTAAGATGTTAACCACAAATATCTTTGTAATAAATTATTTGAAAAATCAAAGTGATTTTGTGCTTTCTATTGAATCATTGCTTTAGGCTTTTTTTTTTTTTTTTGTAATATATTTTAAGCAATTTTTCAATAGGTGCCCAGAAGAAAGTGCATTTTGGTAACATACATGATGCAGTACGGGCTGGAGATGTAAAGCAGCTTTCAGAAATAATAGAACGTGGAGCCAGCATTAATGAAGTTGACATTCTCCATAAGTTTTCCCCTTTACATTGGGCAGCACATTCTGGAAGTTTGGAGGTAAGAAGCTGTATAAATTATTAAACTGAAGTAAGTTTACAGCTGTTAGCAATTTTGAAGATTTAGCAAATAGGACTGAGACTTTATGCTAGGTATTTGAAATATTTTTCTTTTTCCTCTTTTTTTTAAAGTTTGTTTGTTTGTTTATTTATTTACTTTTTGAGAGAGATAGAGCGTCAGCCGGGAGGGGCAGAGAGGGAAGGAGAGAGAGAATTCCAAGCAGGCTCCGCACTGTCAGAGCAGAGCCCCAAGGGGGCTCAAACCCATGAACTGTGAGATCACGACCTGGGCTGAGGTCAGGAGCTGGATGCTCAACTGACTTAGCTACCCATGCGCCCCAGAAGTATTTTTCTTTTTCAATTCATCATGATATTTGTTGTTCTGGTTACTGTACCTTTGTAACAAATTATCCCAAAAGTTAGTGGCATAAAATAAGCATTGATACTCAGAAGCGAATCAGGAATTTGAATCTCATGGATAGCTCGTCTCTTTTTCATGATGTCTGGGGCTTCAGCTAGAAGATTGAAATACTGAGGCTGAAATCTTCTGAAGGCTTGTTCACGCAGATGTCTGGTGGAAGATGCAAGCTACAGGCTGGCTGCCTTAATTCCTCTCCATGTGAACTTTTATGTGAGGCCTCTCCACCTGGGCTAATTTGTGATTCCTCACAATGTGGTGGCTGAGTTCCAAAGGCAAGCCTGGAGGGTAACTTACAGAGGGTAACATATGAATACCTAATTCTATCAAATCTTAATATTTTTGCTATGGTTGCTTTAGATTTTTAGAAAATAAATGGAACCTCACAGATGTATTTGAAGTCCCTTAGCACTCCTCACGGGTGCCATTCCTCCCCTAACAACTCCAGAAGTAACTATTACCCTGCATTTGGTATTTGATATTCCCATGTAGGGGCACCTGTGTGGCTCAATCAGTTGAGCGTCCGACTTTTAATTTGGGCTCAGGTCATAATCCTAGGGTCATGGGATTGAGCCCCATTCACCGTGGAGCCTGCTTGGGCTTCTCTCTCTCTCTCTCTCTCTCTCTCTCTCTCTCTCTCTCTCTCTTTCTCTCTCTCTCTCTCTCTCTCTCTTTCTCTTTCTCTTTCTCTTTCTCTTTCTCTCTCTCTCTCTCTCTCTCTCTCTTTCTCTCTCTTTCTCTCTTTCTCTTTCTCTCTCTCTCTTTCTCTTTCTCTCTCTTTCTCTCTCTCTCTTTCTCTCTCTCTTTCTCTCTCTCTCTTTCTCTCTCTCTTTCTCTCTCTTTCTCTCTCTCTCTCTCTCTTTCTCTCTCTCTCTCTCTTTCTCTCTCTCTCTCTCTTTCTCTCTCTCTCTCTCTTTCTCTCTCTCTCTCTCTTTCTCTCTCTCTCTCTCTCTCTTTCTCTCTCTCTCTCTCTCTCTCTCTCTTTCTCTCTCTCTCTCTCTCTTTCTCTCTCTCTCTCTTTCTCTCTCTCTCTCTCTCTCTTCTCTCTCTCTCTCTCTCTCTCTCTCTTTCTCTCTCTCTCTCTCTCTTTCTCTCTCTCTCTTTCTCTCTCTCTCTCTCTCTCTCTTTTTCTCTCTCTCTCTTTCTCTCTCTCTCTCTCTCTTTCTCTCTCTCTCTCTCTCTCTCTCTCTCTCTCTCTCTCTTTCTCTCTCTCTCTCCCTTCCCCCTGCCCCCTCCCTTGCCCTTGGGCATGCTCTCCCTTTCTTTCTCTCTCTCTCTCTCAAAATAAATTAAAAAAAAATACTATCTATGTTTTATGTTGTTATTAAATGATTGTATCATTGTTTTTAATAACATTTTATATAAATGACATTATACTGTGTTCATCATCCTGCAGCTTTTTGTGTTCAACAATGTATTTTTGAGGCTTAACTATGATGGCATTTATGTATTCCATTTCTTTCAGGCATGTTATAATTATTCTTAGACTAATATCGTCCATTTTTCAATGGCTATTTAGTTGGTTTTATTTTTTAGCTAGTACAGGCAGTGCTTACTGAATATTTTTATGCAAAAATTATTCTCAGGTTGTGTACAAGGCCAACTGCACTTTTTCCTTATGATTAGAGATTATGTGTGGAGAACTTATTTTAATTACCACATTTCCCTAGCCGGTAGGCTGCAGGAGGTCTGCTATGAAGTGTTTGTTTTTTCCCCCTACCACACAGAGACTGCTTTCTATGAAAATGGCTTCTCTGTGTGATTTCTTGTTTGTTTGGGTTTCTCTGCTTCTCAAAACTGAATCTGGCCTGGAGAATCTCTCCGCCAGTTGTGTGCCCCACTTGAACTGTTGTAAACAAGGATTTTTTGATTTGGCCTATTAGTGGCTTCCTCTCTTCTAGGAAGTATGTGCCATGATGGTTCTTTCTCAGTTTGTAGCCCTGGGTGGGTATGTTCTCTGTTTCCTTCCATATCCCTATTGGATCTACACTTTGGCAGCTTTCCCATTTGTTTTGTAGCTTCAGATGTTTCTTAGTTTCATCAAGGATAGAGTTTTATTCCTGTTTTTCTTGCTTTTTTTTTTTTATAATGATTTCAAAGAGAGTGGGGTTTCCTCTCTTTTGTGGTATCCTTTCAGCCTTTCTGATTACTCCCAGTCTTCTTTGGTTAACCTCCTCTGACTACTCTATAAATATAAGTATTTTTTATATTTCTGCTAATAGCCTTTTCTCTCCTACTTTATGTACTCTCTCTAGACAGTCTTTTAGCATTCCTTGGTTTTATCACTACTACATAATTATTGATTTGCTTTCTCTCTTGAACTCTGCTTATGTATCAGGTGCTTGATCAATAACAGCACATATGCATCTGACTGGATCTCTAATTGGTCTGAAACTAAACTAGTACTCTTTTCCCTCCCTTTCTTAGTTTTCCAGGCTATTGACTTGGCATCATTATTGCATTGTCTCCATTTTTTCCAGAAGTGAAACACAATATCAACATTTGTCTGAAGGTGCACTTGATAATGCAGTGAGAACTGATCATTAGGTCATTGATTTTGTTCCATCTTTGTCTCCTGAGTTTGTCCTCTCCACCCTTTTAGCCACTGCTTTAGATCTAATTGATTTTCTTCTTTTGAAACCTTTAAGTCTGTGTAGTGACTCTTTATCCCCTATAGGATAAAGTTCAAGCGACTTAATATAAGAGACTTCTCTCTGCAACCTCATCTCCCATCATACTTGTTTTATTCTGTAATACTGGTGACTACTGTCATTTCCCAAACTAGCCTGCTGTTCTTTGTTATCCTAGACTTTACACATACGGTTTTATCTGCCTGGTTTCACTCACCTCTTCCTACTGGTTACTTGGTTGAATTCCAGGTCAGGCAGCACCCACTTGGCAAAGCTTTCTGTGTCCCCCCCCCCTCCCCCCACCAACATCCCTTAGTAACCTACCTAGGAGCTACACCTAAATCTTACACATATTTTTAAAACTATATTTATTTGTATTTATCACATTGAATTGATCACTTTGAATCTCTTTTAGATTTTGAGCTCTTTGAAGGTACCATTTGGGTTTTGTTCCTCTTTTTTTCCACATTTGGCATATTGGATTCTCAATAAATGTTTGCTGTATAGCTGAATTTGCTGAACTAAATATATATACATTAAAAAAAAAAAACAAACCCCACATATATGTGTGTGTGTGTGTGTGTGTGTGTGTGTGTGTTTAAGATTTATTTTTGGGACACGCCTGGGTGGCTCATTCAGTTGTGTGTCTGACTTTGGTTCAGGTTATGATCTCATGGTTTGTGGGTTCGAGCCCCGTGTTGGGCTGTGTGCTGACAGATTCTGTGTCTCCCTCTCTCTCTGTCCTTCCCTCCACTCATGCTTTGTCTCTCTCAAAAATAAATAAATGTTAAAAAAAAAGTAAAAGATTTATTTTTAGAGAGAGAGAGAGAGAGAGAGCGAGCAAACAAGTGGGGAGAGAGGGAGGGAGAGGGGGAGAGAGAGACAGAGAGAGAGAGAGAGAGAGAGAGAGAGAGAGAGAGAGAGAGAGAGAGAGAATATCTCAAGCAGGCTCCATGCCCAGCACAGAGATGACATGGAGCTCGATCCCACAACCCTGAGATCATGACCTAGGCCAAAATCAAGAGTCAGATGCTCAACTGACTGAGCCACCCAGGCGCCCCTTAAATTTATATTTTAAGTGTTAGCATAGTGCATAACAGATATTCCAGAAATGTTTGTTCAATTTTAACAAAAATAAGTTAAACCAAAACATTTTGGTTCCTGTCTACCTTTCCATTTAAAGATCATCTCCTCATTCTCTACTTGCCTACTACATTAATGCTCTCACATTTTGTTATCCTTTCTGAAATTTCTTAAGACTGTGGTACTAATGTTGGTAATATAATCACTAGATAAACAACTAGTGAAAACTATGCTTCATTAGACTTCATTTTTTTTTTCTTCATGAGATGAAATCAGCTCTTGAGCCCCTATGGTAAACTTTTTATTTCAGATATATTTTTTACTTCAGAATTTCTTTTTCTTCTTTCTTTTTTTAAAAATAACTTGTCTCGGGGCGCCTGGGTGGCTCAGTCGGTTAAGCGTCCGACTTCAGCTCAGGTCATGATCTCACAGTCTGTGAGTTCGAGCCCTGCGTCGGGCTCTGGGCTGATGGTTCAGAGCCTGGAGCCTGTTTCCGATTCTGTGTCTCCCTCTCTCTCTGACCCTGCCCCGTTCATGCTCTGTCTCTCTCTGTCTCAAAAATAAATCGTTAAAAAAAATGTTTTAAAAATAAAAATAACTTGTCTCTTTGTGTATAGTTTCTTTTTTTTTTCATTTTCTGCAATTGTATTACTACTTTCACATTTTAAAGTTAACTTGGAAATATAATAGTATTTCATATATTTGGATAGGAATCAATATTTTAATATTCATGGACACAAAATAATTACAATTATTTGAAATTAAAATGAATCTTAATAATCTATAATTGAACAATAGTCTCAAAAACATAGATATTTATAGTTTTATTATAATTCATATAATTCATTTTTATCCACAACTTTGAAATTGAATTGTTTGCCAAACATAGCATGAATTAAGCAAAACTTTAATTCAATTAATACATTTTTATGAGTGTGTATTTATTTCTATTAAAGATTTTATTTAAAAAATTTTTAATGTTTATTTATTTTTGAGAGAGAGAGACAGAGTGTGAGCTGGGAAGGGACAGAGAGAGGGAGACAGAATTTGAAGCACGCTCCAGACTCCAAGCTGTCAGGACAGAGCCTGATGTGGGGCTTCAACTTATGAACCACGAGATTATGATCTGAGCCTAACTAAGATGGACACTTAGGCAACTGAGTACACAGGTACCTCCCTCCTTTTTTTTTTTTTAATAAGTGCACTCTTTTTTTTTTTTTTTTTTATGTTTATTTTTGAGTTAGAGGCAGAGCATGAGCGGTGGAGAAGCAGAGACAGAGGGAGACACAGAATCCAAAGCAGCCTCCAGGCTCTGAGCTGTCAGCACAGAGTCTGAGGTGGGGCTCTAACCCATGAACTGCAAAATCATGACCTGAGCCGAAATTGGACACTTAATGAACTGAGCCATACAGGGACCCCTTTTATGTTTTTAAGTAATCTCTATACCCAACGTGGGACTTGAACTCACAACCCTCACAGGGTCAAGAGTTGTATGCTCTGCTGACTGAGCCAGCCAGGCTCCTATATGTATGTGTGTTAAAAAAATTTTTATAAGTATACTCCTTAATCGCTGTTTCAGCCACTCCTCACTCACCTCCTCTCTGATAACTATCAGTTTGTTCTCTATAGTTATGAGTCTGTTTCTTGGTTTGTCTTCTCTCTCTTTTTTTTTTAACCTTAGCTTGTTTGTTTTGTTTCTTAAATTCCACATAAGAGAGAGATCATATGTATTTGTCTTTCTCTGACTGACTTATTTCTCTTTGATGAGTCATTGTCATCATACTTTCCTTTAATTTTTTAAAATGTTTATTTATTTTGGGATAAAGAGAGAGCACTAGTGGGGAAGGAGCAGAGAGAGAGAGAGAGAGAGAGAGAGAGAGAGAGAGAGAGGGAGGGAATCCCAAGCAGGTTCCACATTGTCAGTTCAGAGCATGACGTGGGGCTTGAGCTTATGAATTGTGATATCATGAGCTAAAATCAAGAGTCAGATGCTTAACCAGGTGAGCCACTCAGGTGCCCCTCCTTTAATTCTTTAAATATAAATTCTTTCATTTTTATTTATTTAAAAAAAATTTTTTTTTTCAATGTTTATTTATTTTTGGGACAGAGAGAGACAGAGCATGAACGGGGGAGGGGCAGAGAGAGAGGGAGACACAGAATCGGAAACAGGCCCCAGTCTCCGAGCCATCAGCCCAGAGCCTGACGCGGGGCTTGAACTCACGTACCACGAGATCGTGACCTGGCTGAAGTCGGACGCTTAACTGACTGCGCCACCCAGGCACCCCTCATTTTTATTTATTTTTTAAAGTTTATTTATTTTGAGAGAAACAGAGACTGTGTGAGTGGGGGAGGGGCAGAGACAGGGAGGCAGAGAATCTCAAGCAGGCTCTGCCAGTACAGAGCCTGACATGGGGTTTGAAGTCACAAAACCTCGAGATCATGGCCTGAGATGAAACCAAGAGTCGGATGCTTAACTGACTGGGCCACTAGGTGCCCCTAAATATAAATTCTTTAAAAAAAATTCCTTTTAGTTATCCCAAACTGTTTATAATAACTGCCATATTAAGTCATATTAAGTCCAACCCTGGGCCCTCTCAGATATTGTTTCTGTTGATCATTGTATACATCTCATAATTTTTTTTTTTTGTTTGCCTAGACATTTTGAAAACAGCGCTTTTTTTTTTTTTTTTTTTTGAGAGAGGTAGAGAGAGTTCGAGTGGGGCAGAGGGTGAGAGAGACTATCTCGAGCAGATTCCACGCTAGGCCTGGAGCCTAATGTAGGGCATGATCCCACAACCCTGGGATCAGGACCTGAGCCGAAATCAAGAGTTGGATGCTCAACTGACTGAGCCACCTAGGCGCCCCCAGAAAACTGCACGTTTTAGATTATATATTGTAGCAGCTTTGAATTCTGATCTTATTCAGGTGTGCTTGTTGCTATGTGTTTGCTTGTTGACTTACCTGGACTAAGTGTATGGAATCTGTTCCCCACAGTGTGCAGTCGCTGCTTAGTTTTTTGTTTTTGTTTTTAAAAATGCTTATTTTTTTTTAAATTAAAAAAAAATTTGTTTAAATGTAATTTATTGTCAAGTTAGCTAACATACAGTGTGTACAGTGTGCTCTTGGCTTTGGGGTAGATTCCCATGATTCATTGTTTACATACAATACTCAATGCTCATCCCAACAAGTGCCCTCCTCAATGCCCATCACCCATTTTCCCCTCTCCCCAGTCTCCCCATCAGCCCTCAGTTTGTTTTCTGTATTTAACAATCTTTTAAGGTTTACCTCCCTCTTGTTTGAAACTATTTATTCCCCTTTCCTTCCCCCATGGTATTCTGTTAAGTTTCTCAAATTCCACATTTGAGTGAAAACATATGATATCTGTCTTTCTCTATTACACTTAGCATAATACCTTCCAGTTCCATCCATGTTGCTGCAAATGGCAAGATTTCATTCTTTCTCATTGCCAAGTAGTATTCCATTGTGTATATAAACCACATCTTCTTTATCCATTCATCAGTTGATGGACATTTGGGCTCTTTCCATAATTTGGCTATTGTTGAAATCGCTGCTATAAACATTGGGTACATGTGCCCATATGAATCAGCACTCCTGTATCCTTTGGATAAATTCCTAGTAGTGCTATTGCTGGATTGTAGGGTAATTCTATTTTTAATTTTTTGAGGAATCTCCACACTGTTTCCCAGAGTGGCTGCGCCAGTTTGCATTCCCACCAACAGTGCAAGATGGTTCCTGTTTCTCCACATCCTTGCCAACATCTGTTGTTTCCTGAGTTGTTAATTTTAGTCACTCTTACTGGTGTGAGGTGGTATCTCAATGTGGTTTTGATTTGTATTTCCCTGATGATGAGTGATACTGAGCATCTTTTCATAAAATATCTAGGAATAAACCTAACCAAAGATATAAAAGATCTGTATGCTGAAAACTATAGAAAACTTATGAAGGAAATTGAAGAAGACGCAAAGAAATGGAAAACCATTCCATGCTTATGGATTGGAAAAACAAATATTGTTAAAATGTCAATACAACTGAAACCAATCTATGTATTCAATGCAATCCCAATCAAAATTGCACCAGCTTTATTCTTAGAGCTAGAACACACAATCCTAATGTTTGTATGGAACCACAAAAGACCCTGAATAACCAAAGTAATGTTGAAAAAGAAAACCAAAGCGGGAGTCATCACAATCCTGGACTTTAGCCTCTACTACAAAGCTGTAATCATCAAGATAGTATGGTTTTGACACAAAGCAGACACATAGACCATTGGAAGAGACTAGAGGATGCAACCTGGGTGGCTCAGTCAGTTAAGTGTCGGATTTCAGCTCAGGTCATGATCTCATAGATCATGAGTTTGAGTCCTGCATTGTGCTGTGTGCTGATAGCTGAGCCTGGAGCCTGCTTCTGCTTCTGTGTCTCCCTCTCTCTCTGCCCCTCTCATGCTCTGTTTGTCTCTCTCAAAAATAAATAAACATGAAAAAAAATTAAAAAAATAGAGAATGTAGAATTGGACCCACAAATGTATGGCCCACTAATCTTTGGCAAAGCAGGAAAGAATAATATCTAATGGAAAAAAGACAGTCTCTTTACCAAATGGTGCTGGGAGGACTGGACAGCAACATGCCGAAGAATGAAACTGGACCACTTTCTTATTACCATACACAAGATAAACTCAAAATGGGTGAAAGACCTAAATGTGAGACAGGAAACCATCAAAACCCAAGAGAGGAGGGGCGTCTGGGTGGCTCAGTTGGTTTAGCACCGACTTCAGCTCAGGTCATGATCTTATGGTTTGTGGGTTCGATTCCTGCATTGGGCTCTGTGCTGACAGCTCAGAGCCTGGAGCTTGCTTTGGATTCTGTATCTCTCTCTCTGTCCCTCCCCTGCTCGCACTCTGTCTCTGAAACATAAATAAACATAAAAAAAAAAAAAAAAAAACCCAAGGGGGGAAAATGCAACAACCTCTTTGATTTCAGCTGCAGCAACTTCTTACTTGACACATTTCTGAAGGCAAGGGAAATAAAAGCAAAAATGAACTATTGGGACCTCATCAAGATAAAAAGCTTCTGCACTGCAAGGGAAACAATCAACAAAACTAAAAGGCAACCAATGGAATGGGAGAAGATATTTGCAAATGACATATCAGATAACGAGTTAGTATCCAAAGCAAACTCAACACCCAAGAAATAACCCAGTGAAGAAATGGGCAGATGACATGAATAGACACTTTTCCAAAGAAGACATCCAGATGGCCAACAGACACATGAAAATAATTCTTATTATTTTTTAAAAAAAATTTTTATTTTTTAAATAAATTAAAAAAATGTTTTATTTTTGAGAAACAGAGACACAACATGAGTGGGGCAGGGGCAGAAAGAGAGGGAGATGCAGAATTGGAAGCAGGCTCCAGGTTCTGAGCTGTCAACACAGCGCCTGATGCGGGGCTTGAACCTACAAACCGTGGGATCATGACCTGAACTGGAGTCAGATGCTTAACTGACTGAGCCACCCAGGCCCCTAAACTTTTTTTTTTTATAATTTTTTTTTTTTTTTAAAGAAAATTCTTATTATCTTTAAGCCTGGCTTCCTAGGGGTTACTATTGCATCAGTGACTGATCAGAGGTTGTGCTTAGGTACCTTGAGCCCGTAAGGTTTCTGTCTTTCGCTGATGAGTCTGTGTGTGGCTTGGGGAATGTTGTCCAAGTCCAAGCAGTTTATTATAAGTCAGCTTGACTTTGCTTTTTTTTTTTTTTTAATTTAAATTTTTTAAAATAATGTGTTTAGCCAGGGATATATAGCCAACTTGGGCCCTCTTCAATCTTTCCTGAGAATAAGCAGCTTTGTATATGTAGATGGCCTTTTAGATTACAAGGGTAAGTGGAATCTTAGCAAGGCCCACTGGCTCTCTAATTTCTTGGGTGTTTCTATTAGTTTTATGGGAGGTCTTTTGTTTTTTGTCTTACCCAGTATTGTGACTTCAGGTGAGCTCTAATATTGGCTTTCCCAGATTGTTGGCCACTTGGGTTTGGAATTGTTTTTGACTATGTGCTTGGGCATGAAATTTTCAGTCCCTCCAGCAAGACAGTGAGCTGTTCAGCTGGGGAGAAATTCTGTACCCTATAGCTGTGGGGTAGGGATAGTTGTAGTCTCAGGCTAATCTGCCACAGATTCCACTTCTTGTTACTGAGATTCAGAAGATTTTCTTGAGTAAATGCTTCTTATTTTGCTATATGCCTCTGATGAATTCCCAGAGTCTTTAAATTGTTGTTTTTGAAAACTTTATCTGGTTTTATCATTGCTTCTTGGGGAGGATTTGCCAAGCTCCTCATTTAGCCATTTCTGAAATCTTATTGATTGGTCAGTTGATTTTTGGCAAAGATACAAATGCAATCCAATGGAGAACAGATGGTATTTTCATTAAATGCTGCTGGCACAATGGAACAGTCATATGTGAGAAAATGAATCTCAACTTATATTTGGCACCTCATGTAAAAATATACTCAGAATAGATCATAAACAAAGGTAAAACTTAATCTTGTAAGACTTCTGGGAGAAAACATAAATGAAAATATTTGCAAATCATATATCTAAGAACTTGTAGCCAGAATATATGAGACTCTTATAATTTGGTAGTAAGAAAACAACCCAAATAAAAAATGAGTGCATGACTTCAATAGACACTTCAAAAGTACCAATTGAATGGCAATTGGATGGCAATTGAGCACATGACATGTTCAACATCATTAGCCATTAAGGAAATGCAAATTAAACCCACAGTCAGATGCCACTACATACCTATTAGAATGGCAAAACAAAAACAAAAATGATACTACCAAGTATTGACAAGAATAGGGAGCAACTGGAACTCTTGTACATTGCTAGTAGAAATGTAAAATGGTATAGCCACTTTGGAAAACAGCTTGGTAGTTTCTTATAAAGTTCAACATATGCTTTACTTATGTTCCAGCAATCCTGCTTAAACATATTATCTAGGAGAAATAAAAAACTTATACATGAATGTTTGCAATGATTTTATTCTCCTGTAACTGAATGGTGTTAGCATACAGTAGTCTGTCCCTAAATATTTGTTGATAAATTGATAACTTACTGTGACTAGTAGTGAAGTTGAGCCTTTTTTTTGTCATCATATTTTATTGGCCTTTTATCTCTCTGACAGGCAAATGATACCTAAATGTTAAAAGCCTTTTAACAAGTGATGCAGCTATAACTGGTGTGACGGTGTATCCCAATGATACAATCAATTCATTCATTCATTCTTTCTTTTCTTTCTTTCTCTCTTTCTTTTTTAAATTTTAAGTGGGTTCCAACCCAGTGTTGTGCTTGAACTAATGACTCTAAGATGGAGAATCTCATGCTTTACCGACTGAGCCAGTCAGGTGCCCCCATACAATAAATTCTTTTTTTTTTTTTAATTAAAAAAATTTTTTTTAACATTTATTATTGAGAGACATAAACAGAGCATGAGCATGGGAGGGGCAGAGAGAAGGGGAGACACAGAATCCGAAGCAGGCTCCAGGCTCTCAGCTGTCAGCACAGAGCCCGATGTGGGGTTTGAAGTCACGAACTGTGAAATCATGACTTGAGCTGAAGCCGGTTGTTTAAGCGACTGAGTCACCCAAGTGCCCTGACAATAAATTCTTTAAAAAGAAACTTCTTGCAGATAGAATCTCCAAACTTGAACATGTGAAGACAGTAATACCGTATGTGGCTCAGACCTCTAGTATTGTAATCTATTGAGACTTATGTTAATTAAAATATTAAATGAGGATGCATTTGACCCTTGCCCCATTTTTCTTTTTCTTTTCCTTCCTTCCTTCCTTCCTTCCTTCCTTCCTTCCTTCCTTCCTTCCTTCCTTCCTTCC
Organism: Felis catus; assembly: GCF_018350175.1. Classification (NCBI taxonomy): domain Eukaryota; kingdom Metazoa; phylum Chordata; class Mammalia; order Carnivora; family Felidae; genus Felis; species Felis catus. Next base: position 49,410,065 of record NC_058377.1, on the reverse strand, counting down.
TTCCTTCCTTTCTTTCTTTCTTTCTTTCTTTCTTTCTTTCTTTCTTTCTTTCTTTCTTTCTTTCTTTCTTTTGAGTTTGAGAACGAGAGCCAGAGCGAATCAGTTGGGGGAAGGGCAGAGAGAGGGAGAGAGAGATTTCCAAGCAGGTTCCACACTGTCAGCACAGAGCCTGATGCAGGGCTGGAACTTAGGAACCGTGAGATCATGACCTGAGCTGAAATCAAGAGTTGGATGGTTAACCTACTGAGCTATCTAGGTGCCCCAACCCTTGCCTCAACCATTTTTTAAAGCCACTTAAAAAAAATTTCTTTTGGGGCACCTGGGTGGCTCAGTCGGTTAAGCGGCCGACTTCAGCTTAGGTCATGATCTCACGGTCTGTGAATTCGAGCCCCACGTTGGGCTCTGTGCTGACAGCTCAGAGCCTGGAGCCTGTTTCAGATTCTGTATCTCCCTCTCTCTGACCCTCCCCCGTTCATGCTCTATCTCTGTCTCAAAAATAAATAAACGTTAAAAAAAAAAAAAATAAAATTTTTTTAGTGCCATCAGAATAACAATGTTTGCTCTGACAGAAGCTTTTGGCCCCCTTTAAAGGTCTATGACAGAGGTTGCAAATTGGCAGCCATTGAGTGAAATTGACTCACAGATGTGTTCTGTTCGGCTTACACAGTATTGGTGAAATAAAAGATTTGGGTCAGCATTTCACTTACAGCAACAACTGGCTGGGATTAAGTAGCATCTACATTTTATGGACAAGGAATGTGATCTTCACTTTGCCATAGCTCCCACCATTCCCTAATGTTTACCCCCAAAAAACCCCACAAAAAACAAAGATCTAAAGATTTAAAAAACCAATTTTGCCTTACCACTTGTTAACATGATTATCTTCTTAATTTAGTGTCTTCACTGGCTCCTCTGGCATGGAGCTGATATCACCCAAGTAACCATGAGAGGTTGGACAGCAGCTCACATAGCTGCAATCAGAGGCCAAGATGCTTGTATGCAGGTAATAATAACTTTGGTTACTTTTTTAAAAATTGGTAAGTTTAATTACTTTAGCATAGTTTGGTTGGGTTGTTGCTTTTATTCTAATAATTTGATCCATAGATTTAGTTCTTTGTCCTAAACAAGAACTTACTGAATTCTATGACTCAGATATTTTGCTACCAAATACAACTTAAACAAATTATGTGAGACTGGGATCCTTTTATCTCTGAAGTTATTGGCTATCTGATAGATTGTTTTAAGGGCTGTCATAGACATGCCCAGATTATCTCCTTCATAGCTTGCCACGTCTAAAATTTCTTATTTAATGTATTTTTTTTTACCAGAGTTACACATTAATATATGCAGGATCTAGCTTATTAGAATAACTAGATATAATCAGTGTACTGAAATAAACTGGAATTTGGAGGAATACAAAATTGTATAAGCAAACAGTTCCTGGGTATAAGAAGCCCGAGATTCTATTTGGGAATGGTAAGCATTTACTCAGTGAGTTATAAAACAGTACAGAGCACAGTCTATGATTGAGATTCTAATGATTGGAAGGGATAGAGGAATCATAAATGGAGGAAATAAAACTTCATCTAAGTCTAAAAGAACAGGTTGATTTCAGAAAGTTAAATAGTGAGGAAGCATTGTAAGTAGAGTTTATATCAGGAACAAATAAAAATAATGATTATCACTTTTTATGTGTCAATTACAGTTTTCCATGCATCACATCATTTAATGTAACAATCTTATGTGTTCCCCTTTTTATAGATAAAGAAACAGATTCAGAGAGTTAAGTACCTTGCCTAAGTAAGTGACAAAGCCAGGACTGGAACCTAGATTTTATTCTATTAACCTCTATCTATAATTCTATGTGAAATACTGGAATTGGAAAAATAAGGGTGTTCAGGGGATAAACTATTATATGAGTTTGAATTGTAGATGTTTTGTTGTTGTATACTATTATGAATTAAGTGTGCATAGCCAGGTATGTAAAATATCTTAGAAGTATAATAAAGATTGATTTGTATAAGAGACAGAGTTTTTATATGCATACTAATATATACTCTTACACATACATATAATACATGCATACTTATACATACGTACACATGCACATGAGCATTAATAGAGGAATGAAGTAATGAAAGCAGTTTTTCAGGAGATTATTCTAACAAGATTTATCAAGGATTACTTAGGATGAGGAGATGATTTGGAGGCAAGAAGACCAGTTAGAGACTTTTGGTGTCATCACTACCCATAGAGGGAGAAATTTTATGGTGGCACTGGGAAAGAAAGAAAATGATTGAAGGAAACAGGCATTGATAGAATAGAGTGAAAATTTAAATTCGTTTAAAATTTATTTTAAAAATTAAAATTAAATTTAAATTCATTTAATTTTAAAGACAGAATGACAGATAAGTATGACACTACAGATACATAAATCTGAAAGGCAGGGGAGATATGGGAGCAAAAATGTTGAGTTCAATTTGGCACATGTTGTTTAGGGGCCCTGTAGGTAATTCATGTGCAGAAGGTCCAGGCAGCTGAAAAGGGTGCTGGAGACAAAGATTTCAGGAGTAATAAAGTATAGAGAAGAAAAGGGAGTATTGAGGATTGAATTTTGAAGAATGTTACTAGCAGTGATGGTAGGAAGTAGAGAAATGAGTAAAGAATTCAGAGGAAGAAGTGGGAGATAGGAGAGTCAGGGTTCATTAGGGCTGTGCAAATGAAGGAGGAAGTATAAGAAGTTAGGTAGAGTATCACAGTTACAGGATGAAGCTAAGGAAATGCTATTGGACTTGAGAGCTCACTATCAGGCAAAATTGCCGTATGTCCATGTAGTGTTAGGGGTGGCACATGGTTTGCAGGGGAATCTGAAGTTGAGGCATTGAGGTATTAGTTTGAGAAGTAGGAAATGGAAGAGCAAATACCGTAGTAACTTCAGGGAACATCAGGGTCGAATGAAGCTTTACTTGTTGCTTTCCTTCCTCTAATCATTAGATGAAACCATTCCCTTTGTTCTCTTCATTCTCAGAGATTTTGTAGTACTTTTTTGGTACTATACTGTGTAGTTGTTGCTTATCAAGGACTTCTTTGTATAGTTGATGATCTTTGTCTCTATGTATGTCCTAATTCCCTAGGTTGACATGTCTTCATATTCTTTGTAGTGATTTTTAAAACACAGCAAACACTCAGAATATGGTTTGTGATGATCATGGTTTGTGATGATTATTGACTAGTTTGTTAATTATGGAGACTATTTTTTTTTTTTAATTTTTTTTTTCAACGTTTATTTATTTTTGGGACAGAGAGAGACAGAGCATGAACGGGGGAGGGGCAGAGAGAGAGGGAGACACAGAATCGGAAACAGGCTCCAGGCTCTGAGCCATCAGCCCAGAGCCTGACGCGGGGCTCGAACTCACGGAGCGCGAGATCGTGACCTGGCTGAAGTCGGACACTTAACCGACTGCGCCACCCAGGCGCCCCTATGGAGACTATTCTTAAAACTTGATAAGAATTATGACTGAGTCTTTTGCTAAGATACTGGTAAATGCAGACTGGTTAAAAAAGAAACAAAGTCTGAAGGAGTATAACTAGGGGCACCTGGGTGGCTCAGTTGGTTAAGCATCTGACTTCAGCTCAGGTCGTGATCTTAAGGTTGGTGGGTTTGAGCCCCTTGTTGGGCTGTCTGCTGTCAGCACAGAGCCTGCTTCAGATCCTCTGTCTCCCTCTCTCTCTGTCTCTCTTTCTCTCTCTCTGCCCCTCCCCCACTCATGTTCTCTCTAAAAAATAAACAAACATTAAAGAAATACAATATTAAAAAATATTAACTAATAATTCTTTTAAACCAATCCCTTGGTATACTGTATAGAGAGATGGGCTATGTATATGATATAACCCATATACAGAAACTAGGCCAATTGTAAATTATGATGGGATTTCCTCAGATGCAGTTAGAAATTTTATTTGGAGCTAGAGCTAGTTACTTTAATAAATAATCCTTTTACAGTATTTTGAAACTCAGGTAATAAAAGATACTGCTTTTGAAATAGTGGAAGTTTACTTTTTTAGTTTATTAGCTTAGCATTAAAGTATTTAATTTAGTGATTATTAATCTCTGTTCCTGAAAACGTGCCTTATAAATTTTATGTACATGCTCAAATCAGAGTGTGAAATCAGGTATTATAAATAGCTTATAATATCAGGTATTTTAAATATCTTATATTATAAATATAAAGTATTTAATTTAGTGATTATTAATCTCTGTTCCTGAAAACGTGCCTTATAAATTTTATGTACATGCTCAAATCAGAGTGTGAAATCAGGTATTATAAATATCTCTTAGGTTAAAAAGGATCTCAAGTGTTTTCTTAGTATTAGCTAAGAATTTCTCATACTTTGCCTGTGGCACATGTGTAAGAATTTATATAGTAATCTAGCTATAGATTGGTAAATTGCTTGCCTAATAATCTGAGTCTGCATTTATGATTTAGCATATATATATATATATTTATGTAAACTCTTATATATCTATTTTGAGGCTCTTATAATCAATGGGGCAAATCTGGCAGCTCAAGATGATCGTGGATGCACTCCTTTACACCTTGCTGCAACACACGGACATTCTTTCACTTTACAGATAATGCTTCGAAGTGGAGTGGTAAGAGATTCTTGTTAATATGTGAGAATGTATAATCAGATATGTAGAGTAGCATTTGGTAGCCTGGTTATCTCTTCCTGACTTTTAAAATCTCTTATATGACTTTGGAGAAGTAATTTGATATATCTCTTTAACTTTTCTGTCTTTAAACATGGGAGCAATAATTTAGATAAAGCTTCAAAAAAACCCAGTTTAGGGGCGCCTGGGTGGCTCAGTCAGTTAAGCTTCTGACTCTTGATTTCGGTTCAGCTCATGATCCCAGGGTCATGGGGTCAAGCCCTGCATTGGACTCTATGCTGACAACATGGAGCCTGCTTGGGATTCTCTCTCTCTGTCACTCTCACTCTTCCCCTCTCTTCCTTACGCCCTCTCTCCCTCCTTCCCTCCCTCCCTCCCTCCCTCTCTCCTTCTCCGACTGTGCATGTGCACTTTCTCTCTCTCAAAATAAAGAAACTTTAAAAAATAGAAACCAACTCCAATTTAGCAGTGCAAAGTAGTTCAGAGGCTGTGGGTTCTTCATGTCAGTTCAGAGTTTAACTGGGAAGATTCTGAAGTTTTCAAATACATCTTAACCAGTGATTGTAAATCTTTCTGAATTTCTGTGTGCTTGCCTGTTTGTTTTGTAACTTATTTCATACACTAATTTAGAAAGTGATTTTTAATGTTTGTTTATTTTTGAGAGAGAGAGACAGAATGCAAGCGGGGGAGGGGCAGAGAGAGAGGGCGACACAGAATCTGAAGCAGGCTGCAGGCTATGAGCTGTCAGCACAGAGCCCAACGCAAACCACCAAACCACAAGTTCATGATCTGAGGCGAAGTTGGCCGCTTAACCGACAGCCACCCAGGTGCCCCAGAAATTTTCTTTATTGTAATATTTACTTTAATATTTCCAGTGGTTGTTAAAAAAAAAAAAAAAACTTAAAAGAACTAACCATATTGAAGACATTGTGGTAAGAGTTGAGAAAAAGTTAAAGGACTATTAAGCATTTTTATTTTGTCATTAACTCTTTGTTTATGCTCTCAAAGATATGATTGGATCATTTGAGTACATCCCTTTCATTTTATTGGTCAAGAACACAGGTTCTTTTTAAGTCCCTTTTTAAAAACTATTTTTATGAAACTATTGTTTTTTTAAAAGACTATTTTATAAAATTTCATTAGTATTTTATTAGCTCATATGTTTAAATCAGTAGTAAATTTTTCTATTAAATTTGTTGTTTGCCTTATATTTTTAAGAACAGCCTCCAATTTTCATTTGCAGAATTAAGCTGCTTGACTTATCGTTTCTTCTAAAAATGGAAAAAAAACTGAGTTCTTGTGAATGTTACCTCTAGGATCCCAGTGTGACTGATAAGAGAGAATGGAAACCTGTGCACTATGCAGCTTTTCATGGGAGGCTCGGCTGTTTGCAGCTTCTAGTTAAATGGGGATGCGGCATAGAAGATGTGGACTACAATGGAAACCTTCCAGGTATTCTTTACAAAAGCAACTTTTAAATGATTGATTGTGTTTAAGAAATTTAAGCTTGTCATCATTCTAACAGTCCCTCAAAAACCAAAGTAGTAAATACATTGACATGAACATTTTTTACTCTTACACCTATGTTATATACCTGTCATATGATAGATTTTTTTTTTTTTTTCTGGAACCGTATCAGCAAAAGAGAAATTGGCAAAATTAAACTTGGATTTACTCTTCCCACCAGCTGTTTTGTTTATCCACTGTCTAGGGTTATTATTATTATTTTTAATATCTATTTATTTGTGAGGGGAGAGAGAAGGGAAGGGGCAGAGAGAGAGGAAGAGAGAGAGAATCCCAAACAGACTCCACACTGTCAGCTCAGAGCCTGACGCTAGGGTTATTATTTTTTAACTTCATACAGCTTCACTTCCCAGACTACTGTTTATAAAAAAATCATATAAATAGTGGATACTCATGTATTTGAGTTAATTTTCTAACTGCAGTTGGCTAGCCTGCAATTAACTGGCTATTTGAGACCTGTACCTTAAACACTCTGTCTTCCTCTAAGAGGTGCTGTAGAAATTCAGAAGAGGAATAGGTCACAGAGTGGAGTGCAGGTTACTAAAAACTATACTCGAATTATGTCTTAAAAGAATCTTAAGTAGCAAAACAAGGCAAACTTGTTCATATCTGAATAGCTTCACTCAAATCACTTTTTGGCTTAAAAACTTCTTAGATTGCTATGGAGCTCTGATTTCTTAGCTTGGCGTGCTGTATGCTCATAATTTGACGCGCACCTTGGCCTCCTCTTCCACCCCTTTACCCTACTCTCTGGGATTGTTTTGCTTCTTTCCAAAGTACATCCTTTAGTGTTCATATAGAAAAGATCTGTTGGTATGGACTCTCAATTTTTATATATCTGGAAATTATTGTTTTGCTCTTATTCTTTTTTTTAAATAAATTTTTAAACTGAACTATAAACAGAAGTACCCAATTTCAATGCACAGCTCATTGAATTTTCACAAATGAGTAGTTTTCTGTAACCATTAGCCAGATCAAGAAATAGCCTCTTTCATGTCCTCTTTTTGGTTACCAAGAAAGAGTCTCCAATGTTACTCATCTCACTTCCAACATAAAAATTAGTACTTTTTTCTTTCTGAATTCTATGGGATAAAATAATACACTGGTATTCCTTTTTGTCTGACTTGACTTTCCAAGGTGATTGTTATCAGTTCATGCACTGTTGAGTGGTATTTAAGACTTTGAGTTGCTCTACTCTCTCATTAATGCTTGTCGTTATTACCTTTTTTAGTTTTAATCATTCTTTTGGGTGTAATACTTTATTGTGGTTTTAATTTGCATTTTTTTGATTAAAAATGTAGAACAGCATTTTTTTTTTTCCTGGAAGTCTATACCTCTCTTTAAAATTTTTTTTCTCACATTTTAAATTGAAGTATGTTTGACATACATGCTGTATTAGTCAGTTGTACAACATAATGATTTGACAGTTCTATATATTACTCAGTGTTGACCATGATGAGTGTAGTCACCGTCACCATACAACATTATTAGAATATTATTGACTATATTCCTTATGCTGTACTTTTAATCTCCATCATTTATTTTGTAACTGGTAGTTTCTATCTCTTAATCTCCTTTACCTGTTTCTCCCATCCCTTCAAGCCTTCCTCATTCTGGCAGCCTTCAGTTTATTCTTTGTATTTATGAATGTCTCTCTCTCTCTCTACCTCTCTCCTTTTTTTTTTGTTGGTTTGTTTGGTTTTTAGATTCCACATATAAGGGACATCATATGGTATTTGTCTTTCTGTATCTGACTTCAGTCACTTAGCATAATACTTTTTAGTTCCATCCTTATGGAAAATTACAATATCTCATTCTTTTTATGGCTGAGTAATACTCCATTGTATATATATACCACTTCCCTCTTTATCCATTCATCTATCTATGGACATTTAGCTTGCTTCCATATCTGGGCTCTTATAGATAAGGCTGCCATAAACATAGGGTTGCATATATCCCTTTGAATTACTTTTTTTTTCCATTTCCTTTGGGTAAATACCAAGTAGTAGAATTACTAGACCTATGGTATTTCTATTTTTAATTTTTTGAGGAAACTCTATACTATTTTTCACAGTAGTTGCACCAGTTTACCTTTACACCAATAGTACATGAGAGTTCCCATTTGTTCACATCCTCTCCAAAACTTGTGGTTTTGATTTGCATTTCCCTGATGATGAGTGATGTTGAGCATCTTTTCATGTGTCTATTGGGCATCTGTATGTCTTCTTTGGGAAAATGTCTATTGAGATCCTCTGCCATTTTGAATTGGATTATTTCTGTTTTTATTGTTGAGTTCTTTAAGTTCTTTATATATTTTGGATATTAACCCTTTGTTGGATATAATTTGCAAATATCTTCACCCATTCAGTAGGTTACTTTTTGTTTTGTTGATGGTTTCCTTTGCTGTGCAAAAGCTTTTTATTTTAGTATAGTCCCAGTAGTTTATTTTTGCTTTTTTTTTTTTTTTTTTTTTTTGGCATGAGAAGATATATCCATAAATATGTTGCTAAGGCCCATGTCCAAGAGATTACTGCCTGTGTTTTCTTTTAGAAATTTTATGATTTCAGGTCTCACATTTAGTTCTTTAATCCATTTTGAGTCTATTTTTGTGTATGGGGTAAGAAAGTGGTCTAATTACATAATTATGTATATAGCTGTCCAGTTTACTCAGTGCCATTTATTGAAGAGATTGTCTTTTTTTCCATTGTGTATTCTTCTTTGTTGTAAATTAGTTGACCAAGTAATTGTGGATTTATTTCAGGACTCTCTATTCTATTTCACTGATATATGTGTCTGTTTTTGTGCTAGTACCATACTGTTTTTATTGCTGTAACTTTGTAGTTATTCTTGAAATCTGAGATTGTGATATCTGTAGCTTTGTCCTTGTTTTCCCAGATTATTTCAGCTCTTTAGAGTCTTTTATGGTTCCATTCAAATTTTAGGATTATTTGTTATAGTTTTGTGAAAAATACTCTTGGGTATTTTGATAGGGATTGTGTTAAGTCTGTAGATTATTTTGGGTAGTATGGACATTTTATTAATATTAATTCTTCCAGTCTGTGAGCCTGGTGTCTGTTTTCATATGTGTCATCTTCAATTTCTTTAATGTATGGTTTTCAGAGTACAGGTCTTTCACCTCCTTGGTTAACTTTATTCTTAGGTATTCTTTTTGGTACAATTTTAGATGGAAATTAAAAAAAATTTTTTTTAATGTTTATTTTTGAGAAAATGAGAGACAGAGTGGGGGAGGTTAGAGAGGGAGGCACCAAATCTGAAGCAGGCTCCAGTCTCTGAGTTGTCAGCACAGAGCTTGATGCGGGGCTTGAACTCACGAACTATGAGATCATGACCTGAGCTGAAGTTGGCCACTTAACCAAATGAGCCACCCAGGCACCCCTGGAGTTGATCTCTTAATTTCTCTTTGTGCTGCTTCATTATTGGTATATAGAAACACAACTGATATCTGTATATTAATTTTGTGACCTGTGACTTTACTGACTTCATTTATTACTTATAGTAGTTTTTTGGTGGAATCTTTAGGGTTTTTTTATGCATAGTGTCATGTCATTTGCAAATAGTGATAATTTAACTTTTTCCTTACTGATTTAGATGCCTTTTATTTTTCTTGTCTAATTGCTGTGGCTAGGACTTCCAGTACTATGTTGAATTCAAGTGGTGAGAGTGGACATCCTTGTTTTATTCCTGATCTAGAGGAAAAGCTGTCAGGTTTTCAACATTGAGTATGGTGTTAGCTGTAGGTTTGTCTATATGGCTTTTACTATGTTGAGGTATGTTCCCTCTACCCACTTTGTTTAGAATTTTTATCATGAATGGATGTTGTATTTTGTCAAATGCTTTTTCTGGATCTAGTGAGATTACCATATGGTTTTTATCCTTCCTCCTGTTAATGTGTTGTATCACACTGATGGATTTTTGAATATTGAACCATCTTTGCTCCCTGGACTAAGTCCCATTTTATTGTGGTGAATGATCTTTTTAGTGAATTATTGAATTCAGTTTCTAATATTTTGTTGAGAATTTTTGTATCTATGTTTATCAGAGATATGGGCCTGTAGTCATTATCATCATTATTGTCATCATCTTTTTTTTTTTTTTTTGTAGTATCTTTGTCTGGTTTTAGTATCAGGATAATGCTGGCCTTGAAGAACAAATTTGGAAGTTTTTCTTCCTCTCTGAATTTTTGGAATATTTTGAAAAGAATAGGTGTTAACTTTTCCTTAAATGTTTTGTAGAATTTATTTGTAAATCCTTCATATCCTGGATGTGTTTGTTGAGAGGCTTTTTTTTTTTTTAAATGTTTATTCATTTTTGAGAGACAAAGAGCATGAGTCGGGGAGGGACAGAGAGAGAGAGGGAGACACAAGATCTAAAACAGGCTCCAGGCTATGAGTTGTCAGCACAGAGCCCAATGCAGGTCTCGAACTCATGAACTGTGAGATCATAACCTGAATTGAAGTCAGATGCTTAACCAACTGAGCCACCCAGGCTCCCCTGTTGAGAGTTTTTTTAATTACCAATTCTTTTTTTTTTTTTTTTAAACTAGTAAACAGTGTGCTCAGTTTTTTAATTTCTTCCTATTTAAGTTTTGGAAGATTTTATGTTTCTAGGAATTTATCCTTCATTTTTAGGTTGTCCAGTTTGTTGGTATATGATCTTTCATAGTCTCTTATATTTCTTGGTATTTCTGTGGTGTCAGTTGTTATTTCTCCTGTTTTATTTCTGATTTTAATTTATTTGAGTTCTATTTTTTTCTTGATAACTCTGGCTAAAGATTTATCAATTTTGTTTTGTTTATTCAAAGAACCAGCCCTTGGTTTCATTAATCTTTTCTTTTACTGTTATTGTTGTTTTTGTTATTGTTTACTCTCTGTTTCATTCATTTCCTCTTTGGTCTGTATTATTTCCTTCCTTCTGCAATCTTTGGTATTCTTTTTTTCTTTTTCTAGTTCCTTTAGGTGTAAGGTTAGATTGTTTATTTGAGATTTTTCTTGTTTTTTGAGGTAGGCCTGTATCACTATAAACTTACCTCTTAGAACTGCTTTTGCTGCATCCCAAAGATTTTTGATCAATATGCTTCCATTCTCTTTTGCCTTCATGTATACTTTGATTTCCTCTTTGATTTCTTCATTGACCTGTTGGTTGGTGAGTCGTAGGTTGTTTAGCCTCCACATGTTGTGTTTTTTTCTGTTTTTTTTTCTCTTGTGCTTGATTTCTAGTTTTATATTATTGTAATTGGAAAAAATGCTTGATATGATTTCAGTCTTCTTAAATTTATTGAGATTTGTTTTGTGGCCTGACATGATCTGTCCCAGAGAATATTCCATATGCACTTGAAATGAATGAGTATTTTTCTGTTTTGGGGTGGAATATTCTGTATGTATCTGTTAAATCCATATGGTCTAATCTGTTATTCAAAGCCACTATTTCCTTAGTGATTTTCATCCTGGATAATCTATCCATTGATGTAAGTGGAGTTTTAAAGGCCCTTACTATTATTGTATTACTATCATTTTCTCCCTTTATGTCTGTTCATATTTGCTTTATGTATTTAGGTGCTCCAGTGTTGGATGCATAGTTATTTACAGTTGTTAAATTCTCTTTTTGCACAGATCTTATCATTATGTAATGTCCTTATTTGTTTGTTGTTACAGTCTTTGTTTTAAAATCATTTTGTCTGATATAAGGATTTTTACTTCAGCTTTTCTTTCTTCTGCTTCCATTTGTTTGTGAAATATCTTTTTTCATCCCTTCCTTTCAGTCTGCATGTGTCTTTAGGTCTGAAATGAGTTTCTTGTAGGCATCATATAGATGGATTGTTCTTTCTTTTCTTTTTTTTTTTTAAGTTTATTTATTTTGAGAGAGAGTGAGAGTGGGGGGAGGGACAGAGAAAGAGGAGAGAGACACAATTCCAAGCAGGCTCTGTGCTGACAGCCCGGACGTGGGGCTCAATCTCAGGAAACCATGAGATCATGACCTGAGCTGAAATCAAGAGTCAGGACATTTAATTGAGCCACCCAGGTGTCTGGATGGGTCTTATTTTTTTTAATTCATATAGTCACACTGTATCTTTTGATTGGAGTATTTAATAGTTTATTTACATTTAAAATAATTATTGATTGGTATTACAGAACATCATTTCATATGTTCAATGGCCATTTGGTTGTTTTTTTTTTAATGTTTGCTGTCCTTTTTTAATTTTAAAAATACATTTATTTTAAGTAATCTCTACACCCAACCTTGGGCTTGAACTCACAACCCCGAGATCAAGAGCTGCATGCTTTTCTGACTGAATCAGCCAGGCACCCCTCATTATTTTCTTTTGTGCAGTACCAGTTCAAATGTTTTGACTATTTTTTTTTTTTGAGTTTTCTCTGTGTTTAAAAATTAACTGTATGGGTTCTCTATATAATAGACACAAGCTCTCTGTTATGTGTTGCAAATATCTTTTATTTAAATATCTTTTCCATTCTGTCTTGCCTTTTCATTCTTTTAAGATATCTTTTGATGAATAGAAGTTTTCACTCTAATGTAGTCAAGTTTAATAAGCTCTTCCTTTATGGTTATTCCTTTCTGAATCTTGTTAAAAAAAGTCTTTCCCTACGCTTTGGTCATGAAAACATTCTTTTATATTCTAGAAATTTTATTATTTCACTTGCACATGTAGATCACCAGCCCACCTGGAACTGACTTTTCTGTAATACAAGGTAGGGGGTAATTTCATTTTTAGTTGGTTCTTTATTAAATGTGCCTGATCATTTGTTAAAGTCTTTTTGCCTGCTCATTAAAAAATTCCAACTTTTATTTCTTTAAGCATATAAAAACATTTATGACTATATATAGTATATTTTTTAATAGTATAATATAGAGATTAGGAATGTGGCTTTAGTATACACTGCTTGTGTTCAAATCTCTATCTTAAATTGTTATTTGTTTTTGTTTTAAGTTTTTAAAATGTTTATTTATTTTGGGGAGGGGAGGGGCAGAGACAGAGGGAGACACAGAATATGAAGCAGGCTCTGGGGTCTGCGCTGTCAGCACAGAGCCCAGTGCAGGGCTCCAACTCATGGACCGCAAGATCATGACCTGAGCCAAAGTCAGATGCTTAATTGACTGAGCCACCCAGGCTCCTCACTGTCTTAAATTATTAATCCAACATTTATTTCCTGAGCATCTACTATGTGTCAGTCCCTCTTGTGTGTTGGGGATATCACAGCAAACAAAACAGGCAAAAGTCTCTGCCTTCATGTGATGCTGGTCAGAGGGAGACAGGCAATAATCAAAAGAATATAAATTATATTAAGTAGGGATTTGTGTATGGATAATCAGAGAAGAGAGTAAAGAGGATGAAGTTTAAAAAAGCGTGGTCAGGGAAGCCTTCACTGAGGGGGTGATAATTGGATAAACACCTGGCAGAGTTGAGGTAGCAGGTCTTATGACTACCGTGGGGAAAGAATATTATAGGAAGAGGTGATAGCAAATATAAAGCTCCTGAGGCAGGAGTGTTCCTAGTGTATTTGAGTAACAGCAAGTAGTAACAGCAAGTAGTGAGTCATTGTGGTTGGAACAGATATCAGAGAGTGAGTAATAGATGATGAGGTCAGAGAGGTAACAGGAGCCATTGAAGAATTTTGAGCACTGCAGTGACATGATCTGAATACATTTAAGAGCATCATTTTGGCTATTTTGTTTATAATAGATTGCATTGTGGGTGTGGGGATGGCAAGGGGAGAAATAGACCACTTGTGAGACTGATATAATAATTTAATGCTGCTCTTTGGTTGGAGCAGTGTAGAGGCAGCAAAGATTGTGAGAAGTAACTGGGGTCTGTGTATTTTGTAAAGATAGAGCCAATAAGATTTGCTGATTGATTAGACATAGAGAGTGACAGAAAGAGGAGTCAAGGATGGCTCCGGGGTCTTGGGCATGAATTACATGGAAAAGAGATAGTTCCTATTAAGTGAGACGGGGAAAACTATGTAAGGAAAATGTGTGCAAGAGGGATGAGGAGTTGAGTTTTTGATGTGTTAAGTTAGAAATGCCTGTAAGACATGTTATGTGTATATATGATGAGTAAGCTGTTAGAGGATTCTCAAATTTTAGGGGGAGTTTTTTGGTTTTTTTCCTGGAAGGTCAGCTGAGAAAGTGTAGATGGCATGTGCCAGCAACTTCTCTTTTGGGTGTTGTTACATCTTGTTTCTCCTGCATTACACTGGTCATTTCGGTGCTGCCTTACTTCTCCAGTGGTTAGATTTGCGTATCGATTGGGCTGCTGCCCAAATACTCCCTTCTCCAGAGATGTAAAGGCGCTCTTGTTCTTCGTAGTCACTGCCCTAAGCTTGTAGTCCCCCAGAACCATTCTTATTTTTTTGTGGATTTTGGGTTGTGGCTCCCCTTTAGCCTGCTTCAGTATATTTTCTTTCAGGGATTCCTTAACATTTTTTTGTCTGTTCTTGGAGTTCTTGTTTGTTTTTCTAGATCTTTTTGGCTTCAGAAAGTCTCTTTTCTATTGTTTTCAAGGATTTAGAGTAGAAATAGTGAGGCAGTATGTGCGCTTTGTCTGCAGTTTTGATCCAGTCTTCCTGTTTTTAATAAAAAGAGTAAATGTCTATGGAAAAGTGACAAAATACATAGTGATAAAAATAACATTCGTTTTTTCATAGTGACTATTTTTTTTTAATGTTTGTTTATTTTTGAGTGTGCAAGCAGGGGAGGGGCAAGAAGAGGGGGACAGAGGATCCAAAGTGGACTGTGCACTGATAGCAGCAATCATAAACCGTGAGATCATGACCTGAGTCAAAGTCACACGCTCAACAGACTGAGCCACCAGGTGCCCCCATAGTGACTATTTTGGTTTATTTCTTCCGTTTTTTCCAAAACATTAAAATAAATATATCTATCATCTGTCTTACCTAGCAAGTATTTTCTCATGTAATTATAAGCTGCATAATTGGGATTTCTCTTTTCAAGAAAATGTTCTGGGGCTTGCTCTTTGGTATCTCTCATCTGGCCTCTGCACTCTGACAGTAAGTGTAACTCCACTTAGTTGCTTTAGCACGACTAGAAGGCTGAGTAAGGACTTGTGGGCTTGCAGAGAAGGTGTTACCATTGCTTACAGTATGTCCCTGTTACATGGGGAAGGGACAGTCATCTCCTGGTGAGGATTAGAGCCAATATTGTTCTTTGTTTCTTCAAGTTATCTTATTGTCAATTTAAAAATTAAATTCTTTTTCTCTCTCACCTACAGTTCACTTAGCAGCCATGGAAGGCCACCTTCACTGTTTTAAATTCCTACTCAGTAGAATGAACAGCACCACACAGGCTCTAAAAGCCTTCAATGATAATGGAGAAAATGTACTGGATTTGGCCCAGAGGTTCTTTAAACAGAACATTTTGCAGTTTATCCAAGGGGCTGAGTATGAACAAAGTGATTCAAAAGATCAGGAAAGTAAGTAATAAACCTGGAGTGTGGTAGCATTTAATAAGTAGAGTAAGTGGAAAAAGAAAATAAGTTATAAGGAAAATGTTGTATTTAAATATGTTACTTATAATTGTCTACCCATTCTTTCAGTTTGAGTTTGTCTTTGGTATTATAAAATATTTTAGGCAGAAATATGTAGAGATTAATGTGATGAACATTCTTTATGCCACTAATTTAAGGATAAAATGTTATACATATAGTTAAAGTTTCTTGGTTCTGTCTCCTTCATATCATTCTTTTTCTTCCTTCTCAGAGGTAAATATTGTTTTCAATTTAGAATTCCATTCTACAGGTTTTAATTTTAATTTTTTTAACTAAGTTTATTTATTTTGAGAGAGAGCACAAATTGGGGAGGGGCAGAGAGAGAGGGAGAGAGACAGACAGACAGATAGAATCCCAAGCGGACTCCATGCTGCCAGTGCAGAGTCTGACACAGGGCTTGAACTCATAAAACCACAATATCATGACCTGAGCTGAAACCAAGAGTCGTATGCTTAACTGACTAAGCCACCCAGTGTCCCTACATGTTTTATATTTAATGTATATGTACTTACAAAAATATGCACTACTCTGTGTTTTTGGAGTAAGAGACTTAACCTGTTCTAACAAAGAAATCATAAAATTCAGCAGCTTAAGGATTTATATGACAGCCCAGATTGGAGAGTGAATCTATGCTGTGCAGTCATTCAAGAACTGGCTTTCTTTCCAACTAGCTCTCTCTGGTTGTAGCTAATTCAGTAGGAGGTGGGGAGGAGCAAGACTGTAAGGTTAGGACCAGAGATTTTAAAGGTCTAATTTGTATCCATCACTTTTGCTAACAATTCCATTGGCAAAAGTTTAGCCACGTGGGCATACTAGCTGTGAGGAAACCTGGAGAATTCAGTATTTAGCTGAGAAGACTTACTCAGCTACAACTCCCTTAATATTGAAGGAAGGGGATTTTAGTGGATGACTAGTAGTCTTTGAAACTTCTCTTAAAATCTTAAGGAAATGACATAAAACAGTATTCATTCTTCTATTCCTTGCTTTTTTCCAGAAAATACTATGTTTTGGGGTTTTTATTAAGCTGATAGATATACCTATTCTTTTTAAGTGTTTGTATAGTATTGTATTTTATGAAAACCATTATTTATCCATTTTCCAATTTGACATTTAGATTGTTTTTCACTATTATAGTAATGTGGTTGGGAATGTTCTTGTATGTGTCTTCTTATATACACATACAAGAGATTCTGTGGAGAAGTGCTTTACTACCTTTTTAACACAGAGCCCACATAGAAAATATTTTTATGGCACATTGGGATTGTTGGATGAGGCTGCTGGTGGAACTGCCTGTCTTCTCTGAAGACTGAGAGTTAAGAGCCCTGTTTGGGTAAATAGGTGTGATATTCTACTTTAGGGTTTGCTTGGTGGGATATGCCCTTCGTCAGTATAAACAGGCATTGCTACATTCTTCATCAGGTGCTTGTAGAAATTTGCACTCTAATCAGCAACGTTTGATGGGAATTTAGAGAAATGATATTTGATATTGTCAGACTTTAAAATGTTTGCCAGCTGATTGGATATGAAAAGGTTTAATTTGTATTTTGATTTGCATTTTCTTGATTGCGAATGAGGTTGAACATCCTTCTGTAAGTTATTGGTTCTTCTAGTTTTTTTCTTCTATGAATTGCCTGCCTATACTTTTCTCCCTTTTTAAAAACTGTATTCTTTGCCCTTTTCTAAATAATTTGAGTTCTTTATATAGTCTAGATTCTAATCCTTTATTAATTTTATCAGATATAGATATTTTCTCTCACACTGTGGCTTGTTTTTTCACTTTGATGAGGATATCCTTTATTTATTTATTTACTTATTTAATTTATTATTTATTTATTTATTTTTAAGGGGATATCCTTTTTTTATTAAAACAATTTTTTTTAATATTTATTTATTTTTGAGAGAGAGACAGAGTGTGAGCAGGGCAGGAGCAGAGAGAGAGGGAGACACACAATCTGAGGCAGGCTCCAGGCCCCGAGCTGTCAGCACAGAGCCCGACGTGGGGCTTGAACTCACAAACCGTGAGATCATGACCTGAGCCAAAGTTGAACTCTCAACCGACTGAGCCACCCAAGCGCCCCCTCCTTTTTTTTTTAAATGAATTTTATTTAAGTATGATTTACATGTAATAAACTGTACTCATTTAGTGTGCTGTTAGGTGAGTTTGGATGTATACACTCATGAAACCATCACAATCAAGATAGAAAACATTTCCACCACCTCTGAAGGTTTTTTTTATAATACCCCTTTATATTTCACCTCTCTTTTCACCCTGGCCCACTTAGTTGCTTTCTGTCAGTATAAATTAGTTTGAATTTTCTTTTTTTTTTTTTTAATGTTTTATTTTTGAGAGAGAGAGAGAATGCAAGCTAGGGGAGGGAGAGAGAGAGAGAAGGGGACAGAGGATTCAAAGCAGGCTTTGTGCTGAGAACAGACGGCCTGACGCCAGACTCGAACTCATGAACTGTGAGATCATGACCTGAGCCAAAGTCAGATGTTTAACGTACTGAGCGACCCACGTGCCCTAAGTTTGAATTTTCTAGTAGAACCATTTTAAGATTCATCCCTGTTATGTATATTAATAGTTCATTCCTTTTTATTGTTCAACAGTATTCAACTGTATGGATGTAGGCCCCATACAACCTTTTATTTGCTTTATGTCATTATAGATTAGTTTGAATTTTCTAATGGAACCATTTTGAGAATGATTCCTCTAATGTATATTAATAGTTCATTCTTTTTTATTGCTCAATAGTATTCTATTGTATAGATGTACCATATTTGATATATCTGGCAATACTACAGCTTGATTACTCTAGCTTTATATAGTAAGATTTAGAGTCAGGTAGTGTAAGTCTCTAATTTTTTCTTTTAAAAATATTCTTTGGTTGGGGCGCCTGGGTGGCTCAGTCAGTTAAGCATATGACTTCAGCTCAGGTCATGATCTGTTTGTGAGTTCAAACCCCACGTTGGGCTCTGTGCTGACAGCTCAGATTCTGGAGCCTGCTTTGGATTCTGTGTCTCCCTCTCTCTCTGCCCCTCTATGGCTCATATTCTATCTCTCTGTCTCCAAAGTAAATAAACATTAAACATTTTTTTTTTTAATATTCTTTGGCTATTCTGTTTCCTTTTCAGATTTAAAAATGAGAATAGGGACACCTGGGTGACATAGTTCGTTAAGCATCCAACTCTTGATTTTGGCTCAGGTCCTGATCTTGGAGTTGTTATCAGTAAAAACATCTTATCAGGTATTTAATGTGTAGTTAGGAGCTAGGTCAGCCCCTTTTACACAGGCATGTGTATATGTGTATGTGTTTGTATACATACTTATGTATACTTTATCTGCTTCCACTTTATTTTGCTTTCTTCACTTGCAAACAGAGAGTGAGTGTTCTGTGCAAATGTAGGACTTTAGACCAAAAATGTCTTTATGTGAAGGGTTGAAAATGACCATCGTGTGTTTTGTGGTGGCCCGAGGGAAGAATGGAATATAGCTAAGCATAGTTCTGGTACAATATTACTTGGCATGTTTGAGGTCCTGAGGGGTGGAAGGGCTACACAATTAATAATAATCTTACTTTATGATTGTCCTTTTTATTACTTGTTATTGCATCAATCAAACTAATTCCAATATAACATTATCATAATTGAGTTAATATTGAAATCTGAAATGTGTGACTGCTTGAGTCAAGAAAAATAGAATGAACTCATGTGTTTACTGAGATACTGAATTTCTATTCATAGCCTTAGCATTTCCAGGTCATATGGCTGCCTTTAAGGGTGATTTGGAAATGCTTAAGAAATTAATAGAAGATGGAGTAATCAATATTAATGAACGTGATAATAATGGATCAACTCCTATGCATAAAGGTGAGTTATTCCTGGTTTTGTTTTCAGTTCTGACATAATTAGCTTTGAATTATTTACCTTTTAAAATAATTATACTTCAGAAACATGTGAAAATGTAAAACTTTTCCTGATACCCTAGGACATTTAAGTCTTCCTTATATGGTACACAGAGAGCTTAATTTTCAATTGAAGTGTGATATTCCTTTCATGATGTCAGAAATTGTCACATTTAGGGTAATTCCAATAGAAATTCTCTTGTGATACTGACATGTTTAGATATGAAATTGACTGCTAGAGAAATTTCTTAGGACTGACATTTTCTTTGGATTAAAAAATGGTCTATTAATTCATGCTAAGGCATGAAAAAGGTATACCAGAACTTGAGAAAAAGGTGTAGCAAATTTTTCTTCTTTCTTAGACTCTGAAAAAATGTTTTTACTTCCATAGAAATATCAATGAATGTTTGATTTGAACATATCTTCAAGATGTCTACCACTTTTCTCTGCATTCTCTCCTTCCTTCTATGTGAAATTCTAACATGTTAACTAGCTTTTTGGTTTTTTAATCAGACTGTCAAATTGTCAGTCCTTATTGGGAGTATGTACTCTAGGATTTATTCTTGCCAATCTTCCTTGTATTTATAAAATCAAAAACCAAATCTTTACCCCATCTGAAATTTCCATTCCACCTCATTTGTGATTTATAAGTTCCTTCAGAATCTAATGGCAGGTAATTCTTGTAAAAGTGTTAAAGGGCCTGCCAAGTAGCTCAGTCAGTGGAGCATGCAACTCTTGATCTTGGGGTCGTGAGTTGTAGCCCCATTTTGGGTATAGAGATTTCTTAAAAAGCCCTTAAAAAATATTAGAGTAAAAGACAGTAAGTAGTCTAGTTAATGCAGTCATGTGTTTTTTAATTTTTTAAAAAGTTGTTTATTTTTGAGAGAGACAGCATGAGTGGGGGTGAGTGTGGGGCAGGGCAGAGAGAGAGGGAGACACAGAATTCCAAGCAGGCTCCACACTGTCAGCACAGAGCCCGATGCGGGGCCCAAACTCACGAACTGTGAGATCATGAGGTGAGTTGAAACCAAGAGTCGGGTGCTTAACCAACTGAGCCACCTGACACCCCTGCAGTCATGTGTTTGGATTAGGTTTTTATTTTTATAAATAACTTCTGCTGGTCCTGATCACAGACTATGTTCCTGTCGGTTAGGTTCTTAGTTTAATTATTAAAGTTGGTTTAATTCATAAGGAATCTCCAGTATAGAATCTAAGTACCGTGTGTACCAGTAGTTTTGGAAGAGAGAGCTTAGGTGGCATAAGAAGAAGGGGAATGCAAAGAGATTTCCCCTACACACAAAGAGGTTTCCACTTTGGCAAACACTCTACCCTAGACTTGGAAAATCTCACTCCTTTGTCTCTACTGGCTGTCTAGGGGTTTAACTCTTCACCATGGGATTTGCGAATGGGGAGGAAACTTAAAATGTGCTCTATAGATGGATAGTTTAAAACGTGGTGCCCTGGAGCAAAGCCCTCATTTCATATCCTAGATATAAGCACTTCTTATTACTAATATTATGATATGTGGAGTATCATTTAGACACTGTAGCAAAAGATAGGCTTGCTCATGATGCTTAATATGCATCTTTCCAGGAACAATTAAGTTTCATTGAAGGCTGGTTTTCAGCCTTTCTCAGTCACTTCTTCACCACTGGAACTAAGATGGAAATAAGAGATCTGGAAGAAGGTTCTAAAGGGACTGATGTATAACGATAGGGTGTTTGGGATGCAACCATTGTGAGATGGGAGGGTGAAAACTGAGGAGGAACCAGTAGTGTTTGCTCTTCACCCCTTCTCTTGTCAGTCTATCCACTGAGGAGACCTAGGGCCAGGAGTGGATCAGGTGGTGTGGTAGAGGGGTGAGAGGTGGCTATAATGGGGAGAAGGGGCATTTTGTGTACATTTGCCTTTCCTGGCAAACATCTGTATGTTTAGATTGTAGCCAAATTGGTCAAATAAAAGTTGATGTCTCCTTATGATTTAATTCACCTTTCCCACATTTTATCAATCTTTCTGCTTCTTTTCCTTTATTTTATATATTGATTCAGTAAATAAGCTGCTGTGTTTATTATTGAGGCTTTCTTCTTAATCATTTAATGATTTTTAAATCCACCGTGACTGCTCCTTCCTTTCATTTGCTAAGCCATAAGTATTGCAAATAATTTCTTAAAAATTTCTAGCCACTGCATATTTTATCTGTTCTCTTATAAAACATGGATTAAATTCTTAAACATATCCTAACCAGTATACAATAAGGATCTTGGGTAAAAATCCTCTTATTGTAATTCATTTTAGAGAAATTCTTTTGCCTCCCTTTCCCTTTTTTGTAAACAGTATTTGTGTAATAACATGGAAATGTTTGGTTAAGCTCATTCTGTCTTATAAAACTGTTATCCATGATACATAAATACTATTTTGTAAATCTTAAAAACAGAGTATGTTGCCATCTTTGTCTAAAGTGGGGTTATTTCTAAAGGTCTGGGAAATCTTATAGTATTCTTTGTTAACTGGTTTTGAGTTTGCTGTAGGAGACAGGAAGAAGGCCCAGGCTTTTCAGGGGCCAACTCTGAGTCTGGTAGACGGCTCTGAGTGAAGAAGAGAATGGTGGAAGAATTCATACAGTAGTGATGGGGTTACTCTGTCACTGTTTCTGACTTTCTGTCCTCTTTTCTCTGTTGCCAATATTGGAGGTGAATTCACTTTTTGGGACGCCAAAGATATACCAGAAGTTCCTAGTCTTTGATTTATTTTACAGAGGCATTTATATTTAGCACCAACCATATGCTTGCACTGGGTAGACTCTATGAGATCCAGACCTTCCTGTTAAGGAGCCACATACTTACAATATGAACAACTAGAGATTTGTAGAAGTTAGGATGTTATAAATGGCAAAAAGGATTTGGTTGTTAAAATAAGAATTCAAGAATTCAAGAGTAGGAACTGAGGAAAGAAGAATTTGGTAAGGGTTAAATTATTAAAGGAGAGTTCATGGGAATTCAGAAATAATATCTTATATGATATTTAATGGGATGCAAAACTGTCATCACATTTAATCCTTGTAATTTTATGAAGCAGCAGTGTACCCTCCTTATAAATATGAAATCATCTTTGTAAAAGATAAGGAAATTGGGGTCCAGAGGAATCAGTTTTCTTGATTGAGGTTGTACAGCTAGCTGGTAAGAGCAAAGCTGACATTTTATTAATATTGTCATTCATTTATTCACTCATCAACTTTACAGACTTTATTGAGAGTCTTTATGTGCCAGCCACTTGCTAAGTTCTGTCCTGTCCTCCAGTCTCATTGTTTAGTAGACCTAAAATCAGGTCTTTTAAGTTTATTAAGTTTTTTCTCCCAGTTTCCCAGAGTCTTGAGATGAATCTAGAAGGATGGATAGAGGTTAGATGAGCACTGGTTGAGTGCTGAGTACTAGGTGAGAAGACATGTAAACAGAGCTATGGAGGTGAAAATTAGTATTGAGTGCATGTGTTAACAAGATTTTGAAAAAGGTGGTAAATGGTTCTGATAATCAGGGGCCTACAAATTTTGAGTTTTGAGAGTCAGTAGAATAACCTCTTTACATAAGATGATGCAAGATATCTGAAGTCCTTGTGGGTCCCTGTGGCTGGATTGTGCTCACGTTCTGGTCAGATACAAGATTAGTCAGGGCCTATAAATAGCAGCAGGCAAACACTGGATAAGGATTGGGAACACCTAGATTATAGTTTCAAATCCATTCCTTGCTAGCTGTGTGATGTTAAATAAATAACCTCGTTGAGCTTCAGCTTTTTTTTTTTTTTTA
This sequence comes from Felis catus, assembly GCF_018350175.1. Classification (NCBI taxonomy): domain Eukaryota; kingdom Metazoa; phylum Chordata; class Mammalia; order Carnivora; family Felidae; genus Felis; species Felis catus. The sequence goes on along the minus strand of NC_058377.1, from coordinate 49,386,626 downwards.
ATTTTTTTTCAACGTTTATTTATTTATTTTTGGGACAGAGAGAGACAGAGCATGAACGGGGGAGGGGCAGAGAGACAGGGAGACACAGAATCGGAAACAGGCTCCAGGCTCCGAGCCATCAGCCCAGAGCCTGACGCAGGGCTCGAACTCATAGACGGCAAGATCGTGACCTGGCTGAAGTCGGACGCTTAACTGACTGCGCCACCCAGGCACCCCGAGCTTCAGCTTTTATATATGTAGGGAAAGTCCTCTGTATAGAGACTAGCACAGTAGATATTTGATAGAATATTTGTCTAATGAATATGTAAATTAACAGAGAAAGTAACATCTGTGCAACTTACTTTTGTTGTTTATTATAAGGATCAGTATTTGTGAAAATACTCTGTAATGGGATTGTCCAAGATTTTCAGATAATTGTTACTACTAACTTTTTTTGTCTATATTTTCCGTTTGTATTTTTGAAACAGCTGCTGGGCAAGGCCACATAGAGTGTTTGCAGTGGATAATTAAAATGGGAGCAGACAGTAATATTACAAACAAAGCAGGGGAGAAACCCAGCGATGTGGCTAAGAGGTATCCTTATCTGCTTTACTACTTTCTTCTGTTTTTAAACTTTTGTATATACTCTCTTATACTCAGAAAACTCTGAGGATTTAATGGAATTTTAGGACTCTGTCAAATACTGATGGAATGACAATTTTCAAGCTGAATTGACATTGGATGAGACATCAACTGTTCTCTCTAAAGTGATGATTTTCAAGTGGGAGATAATATTGTCCCCTTTCCTGGGGGAGGGAGGAGATTTGGAAATGTGTGGAGGAGTGAGTGTCACAATGATTGGAGACCAACACTGATATATAGTGAGGTCAGGTCCAGGAATGCTAAACATTCTACAGTGCTTAAAACAGTGGTACACAATGGAGAGTTGTGTCCCACAAATGCTCATACTGTGTGAAATACTGTGTGATAAAAAGGAATAATCAATTTGGAGTCACATAGGTTTTGAAACAAATTTTGATGTTTATGTTTGAATTAAATATAACACCTAATATTGAACACCCCCTCATTCAGGTCAGGTCCTCAAGGAAAATTCAGTCAATCCATTTGTTCATTTGGTTGTTTTTCATTCAATTTCCTGCATACATAGTGTGTCCCTAGTGCTATGGTTAGTGTTAGGATTACAAAGATGAAAAAACATAGTCCTTCCCCTTAAGTTTGCAATCTTGTGAAGAGACAATGTACATAATAATAATTATTAACTATAATCATTATAACATATGTGTAAGATACAGTAAGAACTTAGGAGAAAAAGTACCCAGATCTTCCTATTTGAAAGTTGTGGGAGAGAAATGTTAACACAGATGATGGTAAGAGTTATGAAGGAACCTGAAGGGAGATGGAATTTATAAAGAGGTCAGGGAAAAAGCTTTTTTTGGAGGAAGCAATGTTTATGCTGGTGCTTTAAGAAGGCAGAATTGTAAGATAATACCTTGTGTGTTTGAGGAGCTGTATGTGGTTCAGAACTGCTTGAATCTAAGGTAGAAATGTGGGCTAAAAGTTGCAAATGAGGTTTGACAGGATGCCAGAACGTAATCATTCACTGAATTGCTCTGCAATTTTTGTGAGTTCATGTTCCTTAAAATTTTGAGGGATTTCTTTGAAGTCCCGGAGCATGGTTTTGCGGTTCCACATACCTAGGATCATAATCAACTCAGGCCCACTTTATTTTTATTTTGGAAGATGGCTTTTCCAAGATATAATTGGCATATGACAAAGTATGCATATTTGTATAGTACCAACTGATGAATTCTGATAAACGTATGTACCCGTGAAACCATTACCACCGTCAAGAGAGTGAATATATCCATCATCCTCAAAAGTCTCTTTGTGCTCCCTTTGTATCTCTCTCCTTCCACTGCTTCCTGCTTCCCCTTCCTCCAGCAGATGCAGATCTGCTTTCTGTCACTGTAGTTTAGTTTGCATTTCCTAGAGTACAGTACAAACTCTTATAAATCTGGCGTCTTTCTCTCTGCATCATTATTTTGAGATTCTTTTATGTGTATTGGTAGTTCATTTCTTTCTTATTGCTGAGTAATACTCCATTAGATGTAGAATTCCATGGTATTCTAATAGTTCTATAATCCAGTAGCCTATCGATGGATATCTTGATTATATCCATTTGTTGGTTATTATGCATAAAGCTGCTTTAAACACTCACATACAGGTTTTTGTGTGAACATAAGTTTTTAGCTCACTTGGGTAAATACTTGGGAGTAGGATTGCTGGGTCATGTGCGAAGTTTGTGAGTATGTTTAATTTTATAAGAAGCTGCGAAAGTGCCTTCAAAAGTGATCATACCAATTTGCATTCTCACTAGCAGTGAGTTTCTTTTGTTTTCTTTTTCTTGCAAGCATTTGATACTGTTTATTCACCAGAGGAAAATGTACAAATGGCAAATATGCATTTAAAAAATGCTCAAAATCATTTACATTAGGAGAATGCAAATTAAAACCACAATGAGATTCCACTGTATACCTATTAGAATTTTGTAATTCATGCACCAAAATTTTAGGTGTATGTGTACTATTATAGAAATAACCTTGAATAAATTGTAAAAAAAAAAAAAAAAAGTGGGGTGGGGGTGGTTCCTGGGTGGCTCAGTGGGTTAAGCATCTGACTCTTGATTTCAGCACAGGTCATGATCTCACACTTTGTGAGTTTGAGCTCCACACTGACAGTGCAGAGCCTGCTTGGGATTCTCCCTCTCTCAATATCTCTCTCAATATCTCTCTCTCTCTCTGTCTCCCTCTCTCTCTCTCTCTCTCTCTGTCTCCCTCAACCCCTCCTCTTTCCCAACTTACATGCATGCATGCACGCTCTCTCTCAAAATAAACTTAAAAAAAAAAAAAACAAATACACTTGAATCTGGCATAAAGCAAGTACTCAGTAAATGATAGCTGTTAAATTGCAACCTAGTAGTAGAGATAATGAATTCTGTTAACCTTACAACTTCCTAAAATATTTGTTAATGTTTGCAGTACCTGGTGAAAGGGGAGGACATATGTGTGCATATGGTTATGTAAGTATGTGGAAAAAAATAGGATTTGAGATTTTGTATTTAATGAGTAGTTCTCCATGTGATAAGAAGAAACATTAAGCACTTCAATTAGCATGACTGAGAAAAATAGGCAGATTACATACAATCATGTCAGCTCCAAAACCTAGGGTATATTACTGGAAGCTTCATGGAGATGTGGGCAAGATCAAAGAAAATAGAAAACATGGATAGAAAAAGTCACTGTTTTTCCATTACATTTCAAAACCATGCCAAGTATTTTGGGTTGAGGAAGGATGAAAATTAAGGGGGTAGGTATATAGTTACCCTAAAACTGGAAACAGAACTAGTTCTGCAATCTAAATTAGGCCATCAAAAAAAGTAGTAAATATAGGTAACAAATAAGGTGGTTCTGGGCTTTCTATACAGTTGACCAGCTGTGTCTAGGGCACACCACATATTGTCTTGATATTGGGTCTCCTCTCCCATTTGGAATACTGCCAATACAAATTATGAAATAGCCTGTAATAGGACTGTTTGTCCTTAGTGTCCAGTAACTCTTTGAGCTGGATGTATGTCAAATTGTCACTGACCTTCAGGTACAGTTGTGTTTTTTTGTATTTTTTTTTTAATGTTTATTTATTTTTGAGAGAGAGACAGAGACAGAGCACGAGCGGGGGAGGGGCAGAAAGAGAGGGAGACACAGAATCTAAAGCAGGCTCCAGGCTCTGAGTTGTCAGCACAGAGCCTGATGCAGGGCTTGAACTCATGAATCATGAGATCATGACCTGAACTGAAGTTGGATGCTTAACTGACAGAGCCACCCAGGCACCCCCAGGTACAGTTTTGCTCCTTTACTGGTAGATGGGTTGGTGGCATAATGTACAGAGTGTAATCTGCTAAATTAAGTTCAAACTGTCGTTTCAGTTTGAAGAAGATTGTGGATCTTATTAATTTCTGATTCTTTCCCACAGGTTTGCCCATTTAGCAGCTGTAAAGCTATTAGAGGGGCTACAAAAATATGACTTGGATGATGAGAATGAAATTGATGAAAATGATACAAAGTTTTTCTTAAGACATGGTGTTGAGGGAAGCACTGATGCCAAGGATGATCTATGTCTCAGTGAGTTGGATAAGACAAATGCCAGAAGTAAGTGTGCCAACTCTATGTTGATTTATTGTTTAAGAAATACCATAGCCAGTTTTTACCACAAATCTGGAAATTATTCTAATTAACCATCTGCAAACAAAAATAATTTGATATTTTTTGGGGGAAGCCAGACTAGTACAAATGTTTGTGCTACGGGTTTGTGAACACATAGATGTAAGAGGGGTGCCTGGGTGGCTAAGTTGGTTAAGCATCCGAATCTTGGTTTTGACTCACGTCATGATCTCACAGTTTGTGGCTCTGTCTGCACTAACAGCATGGAGCCTGCTTGGGATTCTCTCTCTCCCTCTCTCTCTCTCTGCTGACCCCCCCCCCCCATTCTCTCTCTCTCTCTCTCTCTCTCTCTCTCTCTCTCTCTCAAAGTAAATAAACGTTTAAAAAAAAGTAAGACATAATCTCTGTCCCTCAGGGAGGAAAAAGTTATAAGGAGGAAAAAATACTTAAGTGGGTCATAGGAAACAGGGAAGTAAACATCTCGAGGATTTCCATGGTTAGTTGGCAAATGATTTTTACAGATTAATAATAGGAAATATTTATTGAGTGTCTACTGTGTGCCAGACACTGTTGCACATATCGATGAAACAGTGAACAGCACAAAATCCCTGTCCTGCCAGCAAATTTCATTCTACTGGTGGTGGTGGTTGAGGGAAGGTGATGACTAGCTGATAAGAAAATAAGTACGCAAAGAAAATAAGGTATAGTAGTGTCAAAGATAAGATAACCAGTAGAGGAGGCCTCTCTGAGGGGGTGACATTTGAGGAGAGACCTCTGAGTGATGAGGATGAGCCATATGAAGATCTTGGAAGAACATTCTAAGCAGAAGGAGCTGTGTGTGTAAAGGCTATGGGGTGGACTTGAGCTCAATAAGTGTGGCTGGAGTACAATTAGCAAGGAAGCGGTAACAGATAAAGTTGGGGATGTAAGCAGGAGCCCAGTCAGATTGTATAGGGCCTAATTAGGATTTTATGGGTTTTTACATTTTTTAAATTTTTCTTATTTTAAATAGAAGCCACTGGTTGGGTTTGAGATGGGAATGATCTGATCTATGTTTACAAGTAGTATCACTATAGCTGCTGGGTAGAGAGTAGACTGGGAGGTAGGGGAGAGCATAGCATTTCAGGTGGGTTATGAATGGGCAGGAAGAGAACATACTCACCTGCCAGTCTAAGGTTAGATGAAGTTTTTAATATAATTTAAATTTGCTAAGGACACCAAATTAAAATTGTACAAGAGCAGATGCAGAATGTCTGCACAGATTTCCTGGGCTCCAGGGGTCTCTGATGTGGACCTGGAACTACCAGTGATGCTACAAAGAAAGCTCCATTCTGGTTTTGCAGACTTTTTTTTTTTTTTAATTTTATTTTTTATTTTTTAGTTTTTATTTTTTACATCCAAGTTAGTTAGCATATAGTGCAACAATGATTTCAGGAGTAGATTCCTTAGTGCCTCTTACCCATTTAGCCCATCCCCCTTCCCACAACCCCCCCAGTAACCTTCTGTTTGTTCTCCATATTTAAGAGTCTCTTCTGTTTTGTCTCCCTCCCTGTTTTTATATTATTTTTGTTTCCCTTCCCTATGTTCATCTGTTTTGTCTCTTAAAGTCTTCATATGAGGGAAGTCATATGATTTTTGTCTTTCTCTGACTAATTTCACTTAGCAAAGTACCCTCCAGTTCCATCCACGTAGTTGCAAATGGCAAATTTTCATTCTTTTTGATTGCCGAATAATACTCAATTGTGTGTGTGTGTGTGTGTGTGTGTATATATATATATATATATATATAGTATATATAATACATATTATACATATATACATACATATTATACATATATACAATATATATAAATAAATTGTATATATATATAAAGATGATGTGGTGTATATATATATGTATGTGTATATATATATATATATATATATATATATATATATATACACATACATATATATACCCACCACATCATCTTTATCCATTTATCCATCGATGGACATTTGGGCTCTTTCCATACTTTGGCTATTGTTGATAGTGCTATTATAAACATGAGGGTGCATGTGTCCCTTCGAAACAGCACACCTGTATCCCACGGATAAATGCCTAGTAGTGCAATTGCTGGGTGGTAGGGTAGTTCTATTTTTAGTGTTTTGAGGAATCTCCTACTGTTTTCCAGAGTGGCTGCACCAGCTTGCATTCCCATGCAGCCTTTTTTTTTTTAAAGAATTTTTTTCTTAAGTTTGTTTATTTTTGATAGAGCATGACCGAGGGAGGGGCAGAGACAGAGGGAGACACAGAATCTAAAGCAGGCTCCAGGCTCCTTGCTGTCAGCACAGAGCCCGCTGTGGGACCCAAATCCATGAACCATGAGATCATGACCCGAGCTGAAGTCTGACGCTTAACCTACTGAGCCACCCAGGTGCCCCTTAAAGGAATTTCTTTTTATTTTTATTTATTTATTTATTTTGTTTTTTTTTAAAGTTTATTTTATTTATTTATTTATTTATTTTTTAAGTTTATTTATTTATTTTGAGAGCATGAGAGTGGGGGAGGGGCAGAGAGAAAAGGAAATAGAATCCTAAGTAGGCTCTGTACCATCAGCATGGAGCCCAACACGGGGCTTGAACCCATGAACCATGGAGCCTGCTTGGCATATTCTCTCTCTCTCTTTCTCTGTCCCTCCTTCTCTCTCTCTCAAAAATAAATAAATTAAAAAAAAAGTGAGTAGAGCTTGGGCACTGAATTCAGACATCAGAATTTCACCACTCTTAGCTGTGTTAATCCTTGCACCTCAGTTTCCTCATCTATGAAAATGAGAATGTTATAATGTCATCCCCACAGAGTTAAAAAGATTAATACACTGGAGAATGGAATGTGCCTAGCCCTTAATAGAGGCTCAGTAAATGTCTGTTCCCTTCGTCTTGATCTGTGGAAAGTATTTTTGGTTTGTTGGGCAGGAAGAACTAGTTAGACCAAAACTACATTCTCTAAGGAAAATTTCTAACTCCCGTCTAGATTTTTAAAAATTAAAAATTAAAAAATTCTAATTGAAGTACAGTGGATGTGTAATATTAAATTAGTTTCAGGTGTACAACATAGTAAGTCAACAATTGTATATGTTATGAATTGCTCACCATGATGTGCATTACACTATTATTGACTGTATTCCCTCTGCTTTACTTTTCATCCTGGTGACTTATTTACTTTAGAACTGGAACTTTGTGCTTCTTAATCTTAAACACCCATCTTCCCACCCCCCTCCCCTTTGGCCACCACTAGTTCTCTGTATTTATGAGTCTGTTTCTCTCTTTGTTGTTTGTTTGCAGTTTGTGACAATGTGAATATACTTGGAGGGTATTACACTAAGTGAAAATAATCTGGACAGAGAAAGACAAATACCATATGATTTCACTTGTAAGTGGAATCTAAAAAACAAAAGAAATGAACAAAGAAATTAAAAAAATGTTGTTAAGAATTTCCAGAGCATTGTCAGGCAGATCATTACTCTCCAGGGTATGGTGAAAGCCTCTTCCCTGGCAGATGCAAGCAAGGGAAGACCTGAAGATGCTGATATCAGGGGCTCCCAACAAACAGTCCACCTAGATCACCCTGTAGTGAAGCTCAGAGTTAATGATCCCTTCAGAATTTCAGTAGCTTTATTGAGACATAATTCACATACCATTCAATTTACCAACATCTAAGGTACCCAGCTTAATGTTATCTAGTATATTAATAGATTTGTGCAACCATCACTATAGTAAATTTTTAAACATTCCCGTCACGCCCAAAAGAAACCCCACATTTGTTAGTAATCGTTCCCCTTTACTCCTGCTTTCTTCTCCCTTTCCCCCAGACCTCATCACTAGGTAACTAGTAATCCATTTTCTGTCTGTATAGATTTGCCTATTCAGGGTATTTCATATGAGTGGAATGATACATATGTGGTCTTTTGAGACTGGCTTCTTACTCTTAGAACAATGTTTTCAAGGTTTATATATCCTGTAACGTGGATCAGTGCTTCATTACTTTTCATTGCCAAATAGTGTTCTTGTATGGATACACTACATTTTATTATCGGTTCACCAGTTGATGGATGTTAGAGTTGTTTTCATATTTGGGCTATTAAGAATACTGTTGTTGTGAACATTCATGTACATGTTTTTGTGTGTACATATTTTTTCATTTCTCTTGGGTATAAACTTAGGAGTTAGTTGGGACTGCTGAGTCATTTGGTAACTCCATGTTTAACATTCTGAGGAACTTCCAAACTGTTCTCCAAAATGGCTGCATCATTTAACATTCCCATCAACAATGTTTGAGGGTTCCATTTTCTCTACATCCTAGCCAATACTTGTTATTGTTTGATTGATTAAGGCTAGTCTATGAGTGTGAAGTGGGATCTCATTGTAGTTTCTTTTTTGACATTCTGTAATTGAAGTATAATTAACATACAATGTTTTGTTACTTTCAGGGATACAATATATATACTCGACAATTTTATATATTGCTTACCATGATAAATGTAGTCACCATCTATAACTGTCAAACATTCTTATAATATCATTGATGATATTCCCTATTATACTTTTCACCTCTGTGACTTACTTATTTTATAACTTGAAGTTTGTACCTCTTGGTCCCCTTTATTTCACCTACACACCCACTTGCATACCATCTGGCAAACACCAGTTTGTTCACTGTATTTAAGTATCTGTTTTTGATAGAATCGGGGGGAAGATGGCGGTGTAGGAGGATGCTGGGCTCACCGTGTCCTGCTGATCACTTAGATTCCACCCACACCTGCCTAAATAACCCAGAAAACTGCCAGAAGACTAGCAGAACGGATTCTCTGGAGCCAAGCGCAGATGAGAGGCCCACAGAAGAGGGTAGGAAGGGCAGAGAGGTGGTGCGGGCTACATAGACTGGCGGGAGGGAGCCGGGGCAGAGGGGCGGCCTGCCGGCCAAGCAGAGCCCCTGAGTCTAGTTTGCAAAAGCGGAGGGGCCGGACTGAGTGTGTTCAGACAGCAAGCGGGACTTAACATCTGGAAGGTTATAAGTTAACAGCTGTGCTCGGAGAGCAGGAAGGCTGGAGGACAATGGGAGGGAGAGTTGTTGAGCCCCAGACCACAGAACTCAGCTTGGCGGGGAACAAAGGCACTCGCCAGCGCCATCTCCCTCGCTCATCCTCCAGCCAAAATCCCAAAGGGAACAAGTTCCTGCCAGGGAATTCGCTTGCACCGTGCAAACACCCAACACTGTGCTTCTGCGGATCCGTCCCTCTGGCAGCAGGTCTGATTCCTTCCTGGTGCCGCAGGGCCCCTCCCGAAGCGGATCTCTGAAGGATAAGCGAGCTGAGCCTGCCCCTCCCGTCCCTGTGCACCTTGCCGATCCACCCCAGCTAATACGCCAGATCCCTAGCACCATAGCCTGGCAGTGTGCAAGTAGCCCAAACAAGCCACGCCACCCCACAGTGAATCCCGCCCCTAGGAGAGGGGAAGAGAAGGCACACACCAGTCTGTGGCCCCAGTGGTGGGCTGGGGGCAGACATCAGGTCTGACTGCGGCCCCGCCCACCAACGCAAGTTATTCAAGACAGCACAGGGGAAATGCCCTGCAGTTCTGCACCACTCCAGGGACTATCCAAAATGACGAAACGGAAGAATTCCCCTCAAAAGAATTTCCAGGAAATAACAGCTAACAAACTGATCAAAAAGGATGTAAACAATATAACAGAAAGTGAATTTAGAATAATAGTCATAAAATTAATCGTTGGGCTTGAAAACAGTATAGAGGACAGCAGAGAATCTCTTGCTACAGAGATGAAGGGACTAAGGAGCAGTCAGGAGGAGCTAAAAAATGCTAAAAATGAGCTGCAGAATAAAATGGAGACAACCACAGCTCGGATTGAAGAGGCAGAGGAGAGAATAGGTAAACTAGAAGATAAAATTATGGAAAAAGAGGAAGCTGAGAAAAAGATAAAAAAATCCAGGAGTATGAGGGGAAAATTAGAGAACTAAGTGATGCACTGAAGAGAAATAATGTATGCATAATTGGTATTCCAGAGGAGGAAGAGAGAGGGAAAGGTGCTAAAGGTGTATTTGAAGAAATAATAGCTGAGAACTTCCCTGATCTGGGGAAGGAAAAAGGCATTGAAATCCAAGAGGCACAGAGAACTCCCTTCAGACGTAACTTGAATCCATCTGCATGACGTATCATAGTGAAAATGGCAAAATACAAGGATAAAGAGAAAATTCTTAAAGCAGCTAGAGATAAACTCCCTAACATATAAAGGGAGACCGATAAGACTAGTGACGGATCTCTCTACTGAAACGTGGCAGGCCAGAAAGGAATGGCAGGAAATATTCAATGTGATGAACAGAAAAAATATGCAGCTGAGAATCCTTTATCCAGCAAGTCTGTCATTTAGAATAGAAGAAGAGATAAAGGTCTTCCCAAACAAACAAAAGCTGAAGGGATTCGTCACCACTACACCAGCCCTACAAGAGATCCTAAGGGGGATCCTGTGAGATAAAGTACCAGAGACATCGCTACAAGCGTGAAACCTATAGACATTACAATGACTCTAAACCCATATCTTTCTATAATAACACTGAACGTAAATGGACTAAATGCACCAACCAAAAGACATAGGGTATCAGAATGGATAAAAAAACAAGACCCATCTATTTGCTGTCTACAAGAGACTCATTTTAGACCTGAGGACACTTTCAGATTGAAAGTGAGAATGGAGAACTATCTATCATGCTACTGGAAGTCAAAAGAAAGCTGGAGTAGCCATACTTATATCAAACAAACTAGACTTTAAATTAGAGGTTGTAACAAGAGATGAAGAAGGGCATTATATAATAATTACAGGGTCTATCCATCAGGAAGAGCTAACAATTATAAATGTCTATGCACCAAATATGGGAGCCCCCAAATATATAAAACAATTACTCACAAACATAAGCAACTTTATTGATAAGAATGTGGTAATTGCAGGGGAGTTTAACACTCCACTTACAGAAATGGATAGATCATCTAGACACACGGTCAATAAAGAAACAAGGGCCCTGAATGGTACATTGGATCAGATGGACTTGACAGATTTATTTAGAACTCTGCATCCCAAAGCAACAGAATATACTTGCTTCTCGAGTGCACATGGAACATTCTCCCAGATAGATCACATACTGGGTCACAAAACAGCCCTTCATAAGTATACAAGAATTGAGATCATACCATGCATACGTTCAGACCACAATGCTATGAAGCTTGAAATCAACCACAGGAAAAAGTCTGGAAAACCTCCAAAAGCATGGAGGTTAAAGAACACCCTACTAAAGAATGAATGGGTCAACCAAGCAATTAGAGAAGAAATTAAAAAATACATGAAAACAATTGAAAATGAAAATACAACAATCCAAACGCTTTGGGATGCAGCGAAGGCAGTCCTGAGAGGAAAATACATTGCAATCCAGGCCTATCTCAAGAAACAAGAAAAATCTCAAATGCAAAATCTAACAGCACACCTAAAGGAAATAGAAGCAGAACAGCAAAGACAGCCTAAACCCAGCAGAAGAAGAGAAATAATAAAGATCAGAGCAGAAATAAACAATATAGAATCTAAAAAAAACTGTAGAGCAGATCAACGAAACCAAGAGTTGGTTTTTTGAAAAAATAAACAAAATTGACAAACCTCTAGCCAGGGTTCTCAAAAAGAAAAGGGAGATGACCCAAATAGATAAAATCATGAATGAAAATGGAATTATTACAACCAATCCCTCAGAGATACAAGCAATTATCAGGGAATACTATGAAAAATTATAGGCCAACAAACTGGACAACCTGGAAGAAATGGACAAATTCCTAAACACCCACACTCTTCCAAACTCAATCAGGAGGAAATAGAAATCTTGAACAGACCCATAACCAGCGAAGAAATTGAATCAGTCATCAAAAGTCTCCCAACAAATAAGAGTCCAGGACCAGATGGCTTCCCAGTGGAATTCTACCAGACGTTTAAAGCAGAGATAATACCTATCCTTCTCAAGCTATTCCAAAAAATAGAAAGGGAAGGAAAACTTCCAGATTCATTCTATGCAGCCAGTATTACTTTGGTTCCTAAACCAGACAGAGACCCAGTAAAAAAAGAGAACTACAGGCTGATGAATATGGATGCAAAAATTCTCAGTAAGATACTAGCAAATCGAATTCAACAGCATATAAAAAGAACTATTCACCATGATCAAGTGGGATTCATTCCTGGGATGCAGGGCTAGTTCAACATTCATAAATCAATCAACGTGATACATCACATTAATAAAAGAAAAGATACGAACCATATGATTCTGTCAATCGATGCGGAAAAGGCATTTGACAAAATTCAGCACCCTTTCTTAATAAAAACCCTCGAGAAAGTTGGGATAGAAGGAACATACTTAAAGATCATAAAAGCCATTTATGAAAAGCCCACAGCTAACATCATCCTCAATGGGGAAAAACTGAGAGCTTTTTCCCTGAGATCAGGAACACGACAGGGATGCCCACTCTCACCGCTGTTGTTTAACATAGTGTTGGAAGTTCTAGCATCAGCAATCAGACAACAAAAGGAAATCAAAGGCATCAAAATTGGCAAAGATGAAGTTAAGCTTTCACTTTTTGCAGATGACATGATATTGTACATGGAAAATCCGATAGACTCCACCAAAAGTCTGCTAGAAGTGATACATGAATTCAGCAAAGTGGCAGAATACAAAATCAACGTAAAGAAATCAGTTGAATCCTTATACACTAATAATGAAGCAACAGAAAGACAAATAAACTGATCCCATTCACAATTGCACCAAGAAGCATAGAATACCTAGGAATAAATCTAACCAAAGATGTACAAGATCTGTATGCTGAAAACTATAGAAAGCTTATGAAGGAAATTGAAGAAGATATAAAGAAATGGAAAAACATTCCGTGCTCATGGATTGGAAGAATAAATATTGTCAAAATGTCAATACTACCCAAAGCTATCTACACATTCAATGCAGTCCCAATCAAAATTGCACCAGCATTCTTCTCGAAGCTAGAACAAGCAATCCTAAAATTCATATGGAACCACAAAAGGCCCCGAATAGCCAAAGGAATTTTGAAGAAGACCACCAAAGCAGGAGGCATCACAATCCCAGACTTTAGCCTCTACTACAAAGCTGTAATCATCAAGACAGCGTGGTATTGGCACAAAAACAGACACATAGACCAATGGAATAGAATAAAAACCCTAGAACTAGACCAACAAACGTATGGCCAACTAATCTTTGACAAAGCAGGAAAGAATATCCAATGGAAAAAAGACAGTCTCTTTAACAAATGGTGCTGTGAGAACTGGACAGCAACATGCAGAAGATTGAAACTAGACCACTTTCTCACACCATTCACAAAAATAAACTCAAAATGGATAAAGGACCTGAATGTGAGACAGGAAACCATCAAAATCCTAGAGGAGAAAGCAGGAAAAGACCTCTCTGACCTCAGCCGTAGCAATCTCTTACTTGACACATCCCCAAAGGCAAGGGAATTAAAAGCAAAAATGAACTACTGGGACCTCATGAAGATAAAAAGCTTCTGCACAGCAAAGGAAACAACCAACAAAACTAAAAGGCAACCAAAGGAATGGGAAAAGATATTTGCAAATGGCATATCGGACAAAGGGCTAGTATCCAAAATCTGTAAAGAGCTCACCAAACTCCACACCCAAAAAACAAATAATCCAGTGAAGAAATGGGCAGAAAACATGAATAGTCACTTCTCTAAAGAAGACATCCATATGGCCAGCAGCCATATGAAAAGACGCTCAACGTCGCTCCTCATCAGGGAAATACAAATCAAAACCACACTCAGATATCACCTCACGCCAGTCAGAATGGGCAAAATGAACAAATCAGGAGACTATAGATGCTGGAAAGGATGTGGAGAAACGGGAACTTTCTTGCACTGTTGGTGGGAATGCAAATTGGTGCAGCCACTCTGGAAAACAGTGTGGAGGTTCCTCAAAAAATTAAAAATAGACCTACCCTATGACCCAGCAATAGCACTGCTAGGAATTTACCCAAGGGATACAGGAGTAGTGATGCATACGGGCACTTGTACCCCAATGTTTATAGCAGAACTCTCAACAATAGCCAAATTAATGGAAAGAGCCTAAATGTCCATCAACTGATGAGTGGATAAAGAAATTGTGGTTTATATACACAATGGAATACTACGTGGCAATGAGAAAGAATGAAATATGGCCCTTTGTAGCAGCGTGGATGGAACTGGAGACTGTTACGCTAAGTGAAATAAGCCATACAGAGAAAGACAGATACCATATGTTTTCACTCTTATGTGGATCCTGAGAAACTTAACAGAAACCCACGGGGGAGAGGAAGGAAAAAAAAAAAAAAAGAGGTTAGAGTGGGAGAGAGCCAAAGCATAAGAGACTCTTAAAAACTGAGAACAAACTGAGGGTTGATGGGGGGTGGGTGATGGGTATTGAGGAGGGCACCTTTTGGGATGAGCACTGGGTGTTGTATGGAAACCAATTTGACAATAAATTGCATATATTGAAAAAAAATTATGAATGCAAAAAAAAATCTTTTTTTTTCCCTCTATATTAAAAAAATTTTTTTTCAACGTTTTTATTTATTTTTGGGACAGAGAGAGACAAAGCATGAACGGGGGAGGGGCAGAGAGAGAGGGAGACACAGAATCGGAAACAGGCTCCAGGCTCCGAGCCATCAGCCCAGAGCCTGACGCGGGGCTCGAACTCACAGACCGCGAGATCGTGACCTGGCTGAAGTCGGACGCTTAACCGACTGAGCCACCCAGGCGCCCCTCCCTCTATATTTAAGAATCTGTTTTTGTTCATTTGTTTTGGTTTTTAGATTTCAAAACTAAGTAAAATCATATGGCATTTGTCTTTCTCTGACTTATTTCACTTAGCATACTACTCTCTAGGTCCATTCATGTCACAAATGGTAAGATCTTACTCCTTTTTATGGCTGAGTAATATCTCATTGTATATGTAAATTATACCTTTATCCATTCATCAGTGGACACTTAGGCTTCCATATCTTGGCTATTTTAAATAAGGCTGCAACATACACAGTGGTGCATATATCTTTTAATTAGTGTTTTTGTTTTCTTTGGGTAAATATCCAGTAGTGGAATTACTAGATTCTATGGTATTTCTATTTTTAATGTTTTGAGGAACCTCCATACTGTTTTCCACAGTGGGTGCACCAATTCACAGTCCCACTAACAGTGCACAAAGGTTCCCTTTTCTCCACATTCTGTCAACACTTGTTATTACTTGTCTTTTAAGTACTAGTCATTTTGACAGGTATGAGCTGATATCTCATTGTGGTTTTGATTTGCATTTCTCTGATGATTATTGATTTTGAGCTTTGCCAACCATTTGTCTTCTCTTGAAAAATGCCTATTCAGATCTTCTGTGTGTTTTTAAATCAGATTTTTAATCAGAGCTTTATAAGTTCTTTATATAGTTTAGATATTAATCCTTTATTAGATATATCATTTGCAAATATCCTTTTTACTAGGTTGTCTTTTTATTTTGTTTATGGTTTACTTCACTGTGCAGAGGTTTTTATTTTGATGTAGTCATAATAGTTTATCTTTGCTTTTGTTTCCCTTGCCTTAGGAGACCTATCCATAAATATGTTGCTAAGACTGATGTCAAAGAAATTACTATGCTGCATTTTTTTAGGAGTTTTATGGTTTTATTTAGGTCTTTAATACACTTTGAGTTTTTGTATATGATATACTAAAGTGGTCCAGTTTCATTCTGTTGCATGTAGCTATCCAGTTTTCCCAACACCATTTATTGAAAAGAATGCCTTTTCCCTTATTGTGTATTCTTTATTTCTTTGTTTTAGATTAATTAATTGACCATAAAAACATGGATTTATTTCTGGGCTTTCTATTCTGTTCTATTGATCTCTGTGTCTATTTTTGTGCCAGTTCTGATTTCTACAGTTTAGTAGTTTTATCTTGAAATCTAGGATTCTGATACCTCCAGCTTTCTTCTTGTTTCTCAAGATTGCTTTGGCTACTCAGGATCTTAAGTACTTACATACAAATTTTAGGGGTATTTGTTCTAGTTCTGTGAAGAATACTATTTGTGTTTTGATAGGGATTGCTTTGAGTCTGTGGATTGCTATGGGTAGTATGGGTGTGATAGCCAGATTAATTCTTCTGCTCCATGAGCATGGTATGTCTTAACATTTGTTTGTGTCATCTCAATTTCTTTCATCACATAGTTTTCAGTCTTTTACCTCCTTGGTTAAGTTTATTCCTAGATATTTTATTCTTTTTTGGTTGTAAATGGAATTGTTTTCTTAATTTCTCTTGCTGCCACTTTATTGTTAATGTATAGAAATGGAACTGATTTCTGGGAATTAATTTTGTATTCTGCAACTTTATTCCTTTCTTTTTTTTTTTTTGAGAGAGACCAGGAGTGTGCACACATGTGGGTGCCTGTACATGTATGCAAGCAGGGAAGGGGTAGAAAGAGGAGAGAGACTCTTAAGCAGGCTCTGTATCCACTGTGGAGCTCAACCCAGGCTGGATCACAGGACTGTGAGATCATGACCTGAGCTCAAATCAAGAGTTGGATGTTTAACCAGCTGAGCCATACAGACACCCCTGCAACTTTTCTGAATTCATTTATTAATTACAATATTTTTTGATAGTCTTTAGGATTTTCTATGTATGGTATCATGTCATCTGTAAGTAGTGACAGTTTAACTTCTCCCTTAATCAATTTGGATGCCTTTAATTATTTTGTTGTCTGATTTCTCTGGCTAGTACTATGTTGAATTAAAACAATGAGAATGGACATCCTCATCTTATTCTTGATCTTAGAGGCAAGGCCCTGAGTTTTTCACCATTGACTGGTGAGCTAGGAGTTAGTCATATATGGCTTTTATTGTATTTAGGTTTGTTCCCTCTATACCTATTTTATTGAGAGTTTTTAAAATCATGAACAGATGTTGAATTTTGTCAAATGCTTTTTCTGCATTTATTGAGATGACCATATGGTTTTTATCCCTTGTTTTGTTGATGTGGTGTGTCATGTTGCTTGATTTGCAAATATTGAACCACCCTTGCATCCCAGAATAAATCCCACTTATCATGGTGAATGATACTTTTAATGTATTGTTCAATGTGGCTTGCTAATATTTTGTTAAGAATTTTTGCATCTATGTTTATCAGAGATGTGGGCCTGTAGTTTTTGTTGTTGTTGTTGGTGGTGGTGGTGGTGGTTGTTTGTTTTTTGCAGTGTTTCTTTTTTGTTTTGGTGTCAGGGTAATGCTGGCTTAGTTGAATGTGCTTGGAAGTTTTTCTTCCCTCTATTTTTGGGAACAGTTGGAGGAGAATAGGCATTAACTCGTATTTAAATGTTTAGTAGATTTTAACTGTGACTCCATCTGGTACTGGCCTTTTGCTTATTGGGAGTTTTTTGATTACCATTTCAGTTTTATTACTAGTATTTGGTCTGTTCAGATTTTCTGTTTCTTCCTGATTTAGTTTTTTTTTTAATATTTATTTTTATTTTGAGAGAGAGATAGAGATAAAGATATAGAGATGAGAGAAAAAGAGAGAGAGAGAGAATGAGCCTAGAAGGGGTTGAGAGAAGGAGAGAGAGAATCCCAAGTAGGCTCCATGCTGTCAGCACAGAGTCCCATGTGGGGCTCGATCTCACCAACCATGAGGTCATGACCTGAGCTGAAATTAAGAGCCGGATCCTTAGCTGACAGAGCCACCCAGGCTGTTTTCTTCCTGATTCAGTTTTGAAAGTTTACATGTTTCTATAAATTTATCCATTTCTTCTAGGTACTTTGCTGGCATGTAATTTTTTGTAGTATTCTATTATATTCCTTTATATTCCTGTGGTGTTGGTTACCGTTACTTCTCCCCTTTCATTTCAAATATTACTTGTGTCCTCTTTTTTTTTTTTTTGATGAGTCTGGCTAAAGGTTTATCAATTTTACCTTTTCAGAGAACCAGCTCTTGGTTTCATTAATTTTTTCAATTTTTTTTTAACTTTCTGTTTCATCTATTTCTGCACCAATATTTATTATTTCCTTCTGTGTACTAACTTTGGGCTTTGTTCTTTTTCTAGTTCTTTTAGGCACATAGTTAGATTTTTTATTTGTTTTTCCAGTTTCTTGAAGTAGACTTGTTCACCATGAATCTCCTTTTTAGAATTGCTTTTGCTGCATCCCAAAGATTTTTGACTGCTGTGTTTTCATTTTCATTTGTCTCCTTTTTTTTTCTTTTTAAATTTCCTCTTTTATTTGTTGACCTGTTCGTAGTTTTGTAACATACTGTTTAGCCTCCATGTGTTTGTGTTTTTTTCCAGTTTTTTTCTTGGGATTTGTTTTTAGTTTCATAATGTTATGGTTGAAAAAGATGATGTGATTTCAGTCTTCTTAAATGTATTGAGACTTGTTTTGTGGCCTAATATCTATCCTGCAAAATGTTCCATGTGCACTTGAAAAGAATGTGTATTCTGTTGTTTTTGGAAAGAATGTTTTGTATAAACCTGCTAAGTCCATTTAGCCTAATGTGTCATTGAAAGACAGTGTTTTCTTACTGATTTTCATCCTGAATGATCTATCTATTGATGTAAGTGGGGTTTTAAAGTCCTCTACTCTTAGGATTACTTGGCTGGCTCAGTTGGTAGAGTATCCAACTCTTGATCTCAGGGTCATGAGTTCAAGTCCTATGTTGGGCATGGAGGCTACTTAAAAAAATCCTCTGCTCTTACTGTATTACATCTCTCCCTTATATCTGTTAATATTTGCTTTATGTATTTAGTTGCTGAAATGTTGGGTGCCCAGATACTTACATTTATTATATCCTCTTGACCTGTATTGACCTGTGAATTATCATGTAATGCCCTTGTTTTTCTCTTGTTACGGTCTTTATTTTTTGAGAGATACAAGAGAGCATGTGCATCAATGGGGGCGGGGCAGAGAGAGAGGGAGAGAGAATCCCAAGCAGGCTCTGCACTGTCAGCACAGAGCCCAACATGGATTTCATCGTGTGAACTGTGAGATCATGACCTGGGCCGAAATCAAGAGTTGGACGCTTAACTGAGCCACCAAGAAGGCCCAAGAGTCCGTTTCTTGGTTTGTCACTCTCTCTTTTTACCCCCTTTGCTTGTTTGTTTTACAAATTACACATATGAGTGAAACCATACAGTATTTGTCTTTCTCTGATTTACTTCACTTAGCAGTATACTCTAGCTCCGTTTATGTTGCAGATGGCAAGATTTCATTGATTTCAATGATTAATATTCCATTGTGTGTGTGTGTGTGTGTGTGTGTGTGTGCGTGTGTATACATACATATACATACTACATCATCTTTATCCATTTATCAATTGATGGACACTTGGGCTATTTCCGTAATTTTGCTATTGTATGTAATGCTGCTATAAACATAGGATGGCATGTATCCCTTTAAATTAGTATTTTTCTATTCTTTAGGTAAATATCCAGTAGTCTGATTGCTGGATTGTAGGGTAGTTCTGTTTTTAACTTTTTGAGGAATCACAATACTGTTTTCCACAGTGGCTGTATCAGTGCACATTCCCACTAACAGTGCACGAGGCCTCACCTTTCTCTATATCCTTGCCATCCTTGTTTCTTGTGTTGTTGATTTTAGCCATTCTGACAGGTGTGAGGTGATATCTCATTGTAGTTTTGATTTGTATTACCCTGATCAGTTTCATGTTTCTGTTGGCCATCTGTATGTCTTCTTTGGAACGATGTCTATGCATGTCTTCTGCCATTTAAAAAACAAGGTTTATTTATTTATTTTTGAGAGAGAAAGAGAGCAGAAGCCAGGGAGAGGTGGAGAGAGAAGGAGACACAGAATCTGAAGCAGGCTCCAGGCTCTGAGCTGTCAGAACAGAGCCCAATGAGGGGCTCAAACTTACGAACTATGAGATCATGACCTGAGCCGAAGTCAGACTCTTAACCAACTGAGCAGGCACCTCTCTTCTGCCCATTTTTTAAATTGGATTATTAATTTTTTGAGTGTTGAGTTTTATAAGTTCTTTATATATTTTGATACTAACCCTTTATCAGATAGATATGTCGTCTACAGATATCTTCTCCCATTCTGTAGGTTGCTTTTAGTTTTGTTGATTGTTTCCTTTGCTGTGCAGAAGCTTTTTATCTTGATACAGTCCCCAAAGTTTATTTTTGCTCTGTGAACCTTGCCTCAGGAGACATATTTAGAGGGAGGTTGCTATGGCTGACGTCAAAGAGTTTACTGCCGGTGTTCTAGGATTTTTATGGTTTCAGGTCTCATATTTAGGTCTTTAATCCATTTTGAATTTATTTTTGTGCATGGTGTTAGAAAGTGGCACAGTTTCATTCTTTTGCCTTTTGCTGTCCAGTTTTCCCAGCACCATTTGTTGAAGAGACATTCTTTTTCTCAGTGGATAGTCTTATTTTGTTGAAGATGAATTGACCGTATAGTGGGTTCATTTCTCCATTTTCAATTCTGTTCCATTGATCTGTGTGTCTATTATTGTGCCAGTACCATACTGTTTTGATCCCTATAGCTTTGTAATATAACTTGATGTCCAGAATTATGACGCCTCCAGCTTTACTTTTCTTTTTCAAGATTACTTTGGGTATTCAGGGTCTTTTGTGGTTCCATACAAATTTTAGGATTGTTTGTTCTACTTCTATGAAAAATACTGTTGGCATTTTGATAGAGATCACATTAAATGTGTAGATTGCTTCAAGTAGTACAGACATTTTAACATATTTTAACAATATTCCATGAACATGGAATGTCTTTTCTTTATGTCATCTTAAATTTCCTTCATTAATGTTTTGTAGTTTGCAGAGTACAGGTCTTTCATCTCTTTGGTCAGGTTTATTCCTAGGTATCTTATACTTTTTGTGTACAATTGTAAATGGGATCCTTTCCTTAATTTTTCTTTCTGATGTTTCATTATTGGTGTAAGAGAAATGCCACAGACTTCTGTACGTTGATTTAGTAACCTGTGACTTTACTAACTTGGGATATCATTTCTAGTAATTTTTTAGTGGAGTTTTTTGTGTTTTATATATATATATATATATATATATATATATATATATATATATATATATATATATATATAGTATCATGCCATTTGCAAATAGTGAAAGGTTTACTTATTTCTTACCAAGTTAGATGCCATTTCTTTTTTTATTATTTTTAGGGTGTACTTATGAATTTATTCAGAATTCAGCACTTATAGACAAAGATAAATCAAAACTAATAATAGAATAACTAGTACTCTATAGCAATACTATCCAGGGTAGTAGTCACTAGACACAGGTGACCATATTGAATAACGCACATAAAGAACATTTTTACATCATCATGAAAAGGTTTTTTTGGACAACACTGCTATACAAATAATAGATGATAAAATGAGACTTTCAAATATCCATAAACCAGAATGGAAAGATTGGTGGAGAAGCAATATTTGAGCAAGTGATTCTGGGCCTTTTGTTATCCTCAGTCTTTTTTTTTTTTTTTTAAGTTTATTTATTTTGAGAGAGCTCAAGCAGGGGAGAGGCAGAGAGAGAAGGAAAAAAGAGAGAATCCCTGGTAGGCTCTATACTGTCAGCACAGAGCTTGATGCGGGGCTCAAACTCAGTAACTGCAAGATCATGACCTGAACTGAAATCAAGAGTTAGATGCTTAACCAACTGAGCCACCCAGGTGCCCCTAAATGCTTTTTAGGTTTTGTTGTTGTTGTCTGGTTGCTGTGCCTAGGCTTGCAGTACTATATTGAATAAAGGTGGTGAGAGTGGACATTCCTGCCTTGTTTTTGACTTTAGAGGAAAAGCTCTCAGTTTTTCCCCATTTAGGATGATATTAGCTGTGGGTTTTTCATATATGGCCTTTATTATGTAGAGGTATGTTCTTGCTAAACGTACTTTGTTGAAAGTTTTTATCATGAATCGATGTTGTATTTTGTCAATGGTTTTTTCTGCATCAAAATGATCTTATGGTTTTTATCCTTTTATTAATCTATCACGCTAATTGATTGTGAATATTGAACCACCTGTGTAACCCAGGAATAAATCCCATGGATTCAGTTTGCTAGTACTTTGTTGAGGTTTTCTATATCTGTGTTCATCAGAGGTATTGGCCTGTAGTTATCTTTTTTTTGTGGTGTCTTTATCTGGTTTTGGTATCAGGCTAATGCTGGCCTCATAGAATGAATTGAGAAGTTTTCTTCCCTCTTCTGTGTTTTTGAATAGTTCAAGAAGAATAGGCATTAACTCTTCTTTAAATGTTTGGTAGAATTTGCCTCCTAAGCCATCTGGGTCCTGGACTTCGTTTTTTGGGAGTTTTTTGACTACTGATTCAATTTCTTTGCTATCAATCTGTCCAAATTATCTATTTCTTCCTGTTTCAGTTTTGATAATGTATTTATTTCTTGGAATTTATTCATTTCTTATAGGTTGTCCAGTTTGTTGGCATATAGTTTTTCATAGTATTCTCGTATAATTGTTTGTAGTTCTGTGGTGTTGGTTGTTATTTTTTTTCTCTCTCATTTGTGATGTTGTTACTTTCTTTCTCTTTTTGCTAAGTCTGGCTAGAGGTTTATCAATTAATTTTTTAAAGAAACAGCTGGTTTTATTGATCTTTTCTATTGTTTTTTTTTTTTTAGTTTCTGTATCATTTATTTCTGTTTTGATTCTTATTTCTTCCTTCTCTTGGCTTAAGGCATCATTTGTTGTTCTTTTTCTAGCTCCTTTAGGTATAAGGTTAGGTTGTTCATTTGAGATTTTTCTTGCTTCTTGAGGTAGACTTGTATTGCTATACTCCTCCCTCTTAGAACTGCTTTTGCTACATCCCAAAGATTTTGGATCATTGTGTTTTATTTTCATTTGTTTCCATGCATTTTTTAATTTATTCTTTGATGTCCTCATTGACTCATTCATTGTTGAGTAGCATGCTGTTTAGACTTTGGCTGGC
Source organism: Felis catus (assembly GCF_018350175.1). NCBI lineage: Eukaryota > Metazoa > Chordata > Mammalia > Carnivora > Felidae > Felis > Felis catus. Next base: position 49,363,354 of record NC_058377.1, on the reverse strand, counting down.
TGACTGGAACTTTGGCTGAATGGAGGTCCTGGAGCACTCTGTGCTGGCGCTCTCCTGGTGTCATGGCCAGAGCAGAGGTTGGTGTAGGTGGGGGCATTCTTAGGGCTGTGCATGCAGAGGGCACCCTGGCTGGACAGCTGAAGCTGAAGTGAATATGGCTCAGGGCTCTGTGCATTGAAGGCACCTTGGCAGGATAGCTAGAGCTGAAATGGGTACAAATCAGAGTGTCCCAAAGTGCTTAATTCAGAGGGTTCCCTGCTGATTGGCTAGAGCTGGGGTAGTTGCAGGCTGGGGGTTCCTTGTGCTATGCTGGGGATGCTCTGGCAAGTTATCTGGAGCCAATATGGTATGGACCTCAATGTTGCATGGCATTTTGAGCCTGTGTCACCTTGGCAAGATGGCTGGAACTATTGTGAGTGCAGACCAGAGGGTCCCAGTGTGCACCTCACTGAGGCCTGCCTTGGTGGAACTGATGGGGCTATTGTGGGCTAGGGGCCCCAGGATTACTGAGGGGATAGGCTGGCTATGGACATCAGACCCTGCATCTATCTGTGCTATCAGGGTAGAGTGGGAACATGAACTGTGCAGCTCGCCAGCCCTTCTGATTCACAGAGAGTTCCAACAGCTCCCCTGTTGTTTGGCAGGGTTCTAATGGTGGTTCCTTTATATTCTAGTTGCCCCTTTAAACTCTGGCTTTTTTTTCTGTGCCTCTGGGCAGATGAATCTGCTCATGGTCCCTTCCTACTGTAGTTTACAACATCGGGAGTGGGAATTCCCTTCATTACCATGTCTCTGTTTCTCTTGCTGTTTTCTATGTGGTCTCTCCATCCTTTGTTGTGCAGAAGCTGCTCAGTCAGCCCTCATTTCTTATTCAGAAGCAACTGCTCTATAAATAGGTACAGATTTGATATGTCTATTGGACTGAAATCTTGCAGAAGCTTTTAATTTTGATAAAGTTCAATTATCTACTTTTTATTTTCTTGTTTGTACTGAAATTAATTTTTGGTGATTCTTTTGGGAAGTAGTATGAACTTAGAGCCTCAGAGAATGAGTAGTTGATTTGTAGACTTTCAATTTACTTCTGAAATTTACTTCTGAAATTTGTAAGGGAATCATTGTCAGTGAATCACAACATTTTGAAAAGATGTTTTAGGACAGACCAAGAATGTGACTAGAACCATTTCCTACTGTGGTGTGTTTGATACAAATGCAGTCTTAAACTCTTGCCGTACAGTGAAGCTCACTGGTACCTAGCTGGTGTGCTTGTAGCTAGTGAAGTTATGAAACCATGGGCTTTTTTTCTCGTCCTTATTTAATTTTATTCCAGAACAAAACCTGAAGGACAAGACGACCTCTTCTTGGGACACTGCATTTTGCCAGAGACTGATTGGATTTCTTGACATAGACAATTCCTGGGACTGAGCCTCAATTTAGAGCATTCTTTAGTAAATTATATTTAGGACTATGGCATCATAGAACCCTACACCCATTTGAAGTTTGGCTCTTGACTCAACATTGCTGTCACATGTCATCCAGCATCCACTGAGTCACCTTCAGTGACAAGACACTCATTGTTTTCCAGGGATCCCATTTTCATCTGACAGCATTCTTGTGAGGATTAAAATGTGTAAGGAACTTAATGTAATGTCTTGCACATCACAGGCACTCCAGAAATACATAATAGCTCTTACTGTTTTTGTTGACAAGTTTCTCCTTGTTGAGTTAAAAATCTCTCTTCCTGGAGCTAATCTCATTTAATCCTAGCTCTTAACTCTGATGACCCCATAGAACAGCTCCTTTAAAACATAGTCTTTGGATATTAAAGAATTCTTATATGAGCTAAATAGCCACAGTTCTTTTAATCTTCTTTAACTTCTCTTTTCTTAAATTCTACTTGTTGCTGCTGGTTATCGTGGTTCCCAAACCTGTCTGCCCATCAACATTGTCTGAGGGGCTTAGTACCAGTACCTGAAGTTGTAAGTCTGGTATGAGACACAAACACATACATTTTTAAAGAGACCTTGATTCTGATGTATGTAGCTTGGAACCTGCAGCTCTATAACCTATTGAGAGAGAAATCCGCGTGTTAAGTGTTAGGGAGAAGAGGCTGTGACTTGCTAACCTGGTCCCATAAAGCAGGGTTTTTCAACTTCAGCACTATTGATCTTTTGGGCCAGATGCTTATTTGTTGAGGGAGATTTTCCTGTGCATTTTAAGATTTTAGTTGCATTCCATGTCTCTAGCTGCCAACAGTCTGTTACTTTCCAAGTATGACGAGCAAAAATGGCCTTTGGAGGAGACAATCACCCAAGGTTAAGAACCACTGCCACAAGGATAGAAAACTCAGTTTGGGGGGCGTGTGAGTGGCTCAGTTGGTTACGTGTCCAACTTCGGCTCAGGTCATGGTCTTGCGGTTTGTGAGTTGGAGTCCCGCTTCGGGCTCTGTGCTGACAGCAGAGAGCTTGGAGCCTGCTTCAGATTCTGTGTCTCCCTCTCTCTCTGCCCCTCCCCTACTCACACTGTCCCCCTCTCTCTCTCTCTCTTAAAAATAAACATTAGAAAACAAAATTTAAAAAAAAGTTTTGGTAGTTGGATAATAGCTAAAAGCAGCTTTCAAAACTTCCTTCCCTCAGTATTCTCTTGCTTAAATAGATATTACAAGTGACTAATGATAAAATTAGGGGGCTGGGGCTCCTGGGTGGCTCCGTCTGTTAAGTGCCTGACTCTTGATTTCAGCTCAGGTCACGATCTCATGGTTCATGGGATTGAAACCCACATGAGGCTCCTTGCTGACAGTGTGTACCCTGCTTAGGATTCTCTCTCTCCCTCTCTCTCTCTGCCCCTCCCCTGCTTGTGTGCTCTCGCTCTCTCAAAATAAAGAAATAAACTTAAAAAAAAAATTGGGCTGGGTTAGATCTGGTTTATTTTAAATCAAGCATATTTCAGTTTTTCTAATTTTCTTACATATAGTAGATTGTGCATGGTCTTGAAATACACCACTAATCCTAAGAAACCAGGGTGTTTTTTAAGCCTTCCTGTTTGTAGTATTAATAACCATAGCAATTTGATACATCCTCCCATAGCAAGAAAAGGATCCTCAATTCAGGTATTTCACTGCTTGTTCACCCTAATCTTCTGTTACTGATATTTATCCTCTATGTGTATGCCATCTTCCCCTCACCCCCTTCCCCAGAGCGTTGAGGCACTGGCTCTCAAAGAAGCATGTTTCAGGACCAGCATCCTGTGAACACATGAGCTGTTATCTGTCTAAACAAGGTTCCTATTCAACTTTGTCTTGCAGTGAGAGCTTATAAGAAAATTGTTGAATTGAGACACATGCTGGAAATTGCTGAGAGCAACTATAAACACTTGGGAGGGATAACAGAAGAAGATCTAAAGCAGAAGAAAGAACAGCTTGAGTCAGAAAAGTAATGTCCCCCGAACTATTATGGTTTGCTTTTAGTTACCTTTCTAAATGCTGTGTAAGGGTTTGTTGACAACCTGTTTTTCCATCCTCACCAAAGGGTTTAAGGTTCCAGCCAGTTTTTCTCTTAAGCCCCCAGATGGAGAAGATGTTAAGATGATTTTTGGTTGTGGTAAAATACACATAACATGGAATGTATCATCTTAACCATTTCTAAGGGTACAATTCAGTGGTGTTAAGTACTTTCACAGTTTTGCACAACCGATCTCCTGAACTCTTTTCATCTTGTAAAACTGAAACTCTATTTTTTTGAGACCACACCTACTTTGAGCTTATCAACCAACAGTCTCTACCTGTTCCTGTCAAATTGGACTGATTGCTTGTAAATCTGAGACCCGGTCCTGGGCTCCCCGACTGTCCTGCCCAATCAGAGAATGTGGTCGTGTCCAGGGGCAGTGAGGGGTTCCATAGCTGCCTTCACCTGTCACTGCCTGCACCCTGAATCGCCTTGCTGCACATTTGGTGTTGCTGGAAGAGAGGGTGCCTCATGCTCACTTCCTCCCACCAGACGGGGAACAAGGGGAGACAGGACAAGGGATTCTGGCCTAATCAAAACATGGGTCTGTAAAAAGCAGCCCACATGGACTCTGCTTTCCCTTTCCTTTGCTTGAGTCCCTCACACCCTTAGAACCTGTTTCCTTTTCCTCCACCCTCTTCTCAATGTAGCCTCAGGTACTTGGGAATTTAAACTGAAGTCAAAGCCGTAAGCCAAAATACCCTCTTAGTGGGATCTTAGACACTAGGAAGCTGTGACAGACCAAAACAAAACAAAACAAAAAGAATTGCTTTTTAATTAGAGGTCTTTTTGGTATCTCAGGTGTTCACTGCCTCTACATTGATTAAAGTGTTTTGAGGTGTAGAATATTTTTAGTATTGGCCTTTGCTTAAGAGCCTGGGTGAAAACCCTTGTGGTCTGGAAAAGTTCTTCACACTGGAGCATTTTTTCCCCTAGATAATGAGCTTTAAACTTTGGTTTTCTTTGCTTTCCTTCTAAGGTAGCTTAGTACTTCTATGGCTGTTTGTATAACTTCTGAGCACTACTGTATGCTGAGCACTAGATAAGCTTCTTAGATACATTATCTCATGCAGCCTTCACGGGGCCAGGAGCTATTGTCTTACTACGTGTATGGGAAACCAAGACTTAATATAGAGGTTAAGTGAGTCTCATGAAGTCACAAAGGCAGGAGAAAGGATGGGAAGTGGAGCCAGGATTTGAGCCTGAGTCTATTTGACTCCAAACCTGTTATCTGAGATGATTATGATTTTTAACAGTCCTTAATGGAACTTTTAATGCTAATATTCACATTTCACTGTGAAATGGTTATCCTGTTGATGTGATTTTGAACAGATTCTCCCCCAAAGATTGCTTTAGCCTTTGTGCCAAGTGTAGTTTCATGTCAGCTGAGACTTCAGTGTCTTCTCAGTGAGCTTTAATTCTTCTGTAGCATTTGTTCACCACTTTGTGTTGAGTGCATCTTAAGACATTTTTTCTTTAGGTACAAACCCGTGCTTTTAGGTCTAATTGGAAAGAAACACTGGACAAGTATTGGTTTGAGGGACGTCCTTTTGATTTTGTTGTTATCACTTAGTTAGATCAGAGTCATAATACAGCAAAGCACCAGTGGTGTTACTCTGTCCTAGGAATGAATTTCCCTTCTTGTTTGCTGAATCTTGTTTGCTGAATCAGTTGACATTCTTCTTCCCTATTCCCAGTCTCAACCCCGCTCACTTCCATGAGAGAGCTACTACTGATGCTCTTAGATCGCCCTCACAGGAACCTGACATCCCACCCAGCCTGCTTCGGAAATTCTGTTCCCCCCCACTATCCAGCAACAAGGCAGAAAAATATCCCGGTTCAAGTGTCATCATCTCATGTCTGGATTTATTTTAACATCTCCCTGATGCATTTCCAGCTTCCTGTCCCTGCCCCCTAATTCTTTGTCCCCAAACCCTGAAGTCTTTTTCAACACAGCATCCAGAGTAATCATGTTAAAATCTGGGTCCAGTAAATCTCACATACTGTTGACTGAAGGAAGTCAAGCACACAAAAGCATGTAATATGCAATTTCATTTATAAGCATAGGCAAAACTAATCTAACATGATAGACATTCAGAATGTGGTTGCGTATGAGAAATGAAGATCACTTGGGAAGGACACGAGGGAACTTTCTGAGGCAATGAAAATAGTCTGTATCTTGGCAGTTGTGGTGATTACAAGGTTTACACATTAATCAAAACTCCTTGAATTGTTCAGTTAATATTTGTATTTTACTCAAATTGTAGATCATCAAAAAAATACGAAAGCAAAACAAAAGTCTAAGCTCATGCTGTTTCTCTGCCCAGACCCTCCAATGGCTTCCCCACTTCATTCAGGGTGAAAGCCTAGATTCTTGCTGTGACTTAGAAGGCCCTGCTTATTCTGGCTCTCTTTTGACTCTGTGACCTACTAGTCTTCCTTTTATACTTTACTCCAGCCACGCTGGCTTCTGGTTTTCTTCCAGTTCGCCAGGCATACTTCTGCCTTAGGGCCTTTGCACATGCTATTCCCTCTGGAATGCTCTTGCCCCAGATGTCTACGTCGTTACCTCTCTCATTTCCTTTAGGATTTTTTTCAGAAGCCCCCTTCTCAGGAAGGCCTTCCCTGGCCACTGTGTCTGAAGTATTAATCCCCTCCTTGGCGACATTTTATATTACTCTTTCTTGCTTAAATTTTTTCTCCCTTGGCATTTATCACCTTTCCCCATACCATATTATTTACTTGTTTCTTTACCGTCTTCTTCCATAGCTAAGATAAGCCTGAGGAAGGCAGATTTGGCCTGTTTCGCTCCCCAGTGTCTAGATCAGTGCTGGCTCATACTAGACTCTCAGTACCTATTTGTTGAATAAATTATTTCTTTGTTTTATTTGCCTTAAATACAATGCATGTATGCTTTTCGCTATTGCCAAAAATAATTGGTAGCTCATATTGAAGACTGACTGAAAACAACTTTTTTTGATAGGACAATCAAGGAGCTGCAGGGCCAGCTGGAGTATGAACGGCTACGCAGAGAAAAATTAGAAGGTCAGCTGGATGAGTATCGCGCAGAGGTAGATCAACTCAGGAAGACACTGGAAAAGATTCAGGTCTCCAGCTTTGCTGTGGTTGGTGTCCTTCTTAACACATTTATCTCTCTCAAGAAGTAGTATATAAGAGTAGCTAAGAGTCTAAGCTAGGGTTTGAATCTTGGTCATAACCCTTTTTAGTTTGGACAAGTCATTTAACCTCTCTGTGCCTTATTTTTAAGCCATAGTTAATAATTTGTACTTGGTAAAGTGTTGTAAAGATTAAAGGAGTTATGTGTATAACAGTATAAAACTTTATATGTACACACACATACTTACATATACATATATACTGGCTAGTATAGCATCCTCAGAGGTGTGCAGTGTCATTGTTTGTGACATATGAGGAAAAAATGTATTTTTTAATATTTATTTAGAGGGCTTCAGCAGGGGAGGGGCAGACAGGGAGTCACAGAACCCGAAGCAGGCTCCATGTTCTGAGCTGTCAGCACGGAGCCCAATGCAGAGCTCAAACTCACGAACTGTGAGATCATGACCTGAGCCGAAGCCGGAGGCTTAACTGACTGAGCCACCCAGGTGCCCTGAGGAAAAATATTTTTTTATAAGCAGAGTAATAATAATTCTCAGACAGCTGGAATCTGTATACTTTAACATTCTAAATAGCCAGAATAATGATTCCATGTAAGAAAGCTTCAGCTCCTCAAAAGAAATTGTTAGTATATGTGCTGCTGATGCGAGCAGTTGGATGCAAAAGCAGTTGGAAGAGTAGAAAGGAGCCAACGTGGGAGTGGTCATAGCATCCCTTTGTTCAGATTGCAGAGTAGTAAAAACTAACATCTGTAACGCTTCACCTTCACAAAGTTCTTTCATGTGTTAGCATATGTCATTTGATCTGCCCTCATTTAATGTGAGGAAACTGAGGCTCAGAGACTTTAAGTGACTTGTCTAAATTCACACAGCTAGTAATGGTGAGATCAGTAGTCAATCTCTACTTTTTGATCCCATAGTTTTAGCTCTGCTTATAATTCTTGGCTAGAATTATGAATTTGGAATTCAAAATGTAGCTCTAAAATCTAGAAAAATGCTTTAGAGTGACAAATAAAAAGGACAAATGTGTAGGAGGAAGCTGAAAAGAAATGGATATAAGATACAAAGAACAAATACAGAAAAGCAGGTAGAGTATGGAAAATAGAATGAAAGTGACAGCAGGTGACCCACAGTGGTGCTCATATCATGGCCCTCTGGTCTCAGAGCAGAGCAGGCAGAATGCAAACTGGGGAGACTCTGTGACCCTCACTCTCTCTTGTGAACGAAAACAGCTTGATGTAGCCCTTGTGGAAGCTCATGTGACACAGGATAGCGATTCAGGTGCATTTCGTGTTTTCTTTCCGTAGGGAAATGTTTTCTTTGGTCATCGTGGGTGAGTTAATTCTCAACTCTGATTTATAAGAACTTCCTGGCTCCTTTTTATTTTGTACAAACTTATCATTAGTCTCTTTAATAACCACTTTAAAAATATTAACACATGTGCTTGTTATAAAATGTTAAAAGCAGGGCAGTCGTTCCTTCCCATACCAAGTCCAACTCTCCAGAGGAAGCTACTGGTAATGGTTTGGTGTGTCTCGTGTCAACAGCATTCTATTCATCTACAAACATGTGTGTGTATTTCTCTGCATGCATGCATTCACACACTTTCTCTCAGTTTTGGTATCTTACCAGCCCTTACTTTTCCAAGAGACAGAATTAATTATAACCCATTCTCTTCATTTTTGCAGTGCTTACCTTGCACCACTCCTAGCCACTGTGGGAAGCTTTTGTGTAGAGAGGCCAGCCTGTGCGGTCACTGGGTATTGGCCGGGGACCTGAGGACACACACATTTCATAAACTACCCCCTACAGTCTGAATCCTGATGTGCCGCCTCAACCTGCGGCAGGAGATCCGCCGCCTCTGCCTCCTGGCAGCACCAGATCCTACATCTTTTGGAGATTACCCAAGCCTCACGAGCATCTTTGAGTCATTCCAAATCAATTTGTGTACCTAGAAAATTTTTATTTTTTAGTAGCTATTTAAAATATTATTTTCTTACCCCAGAACATCTGTTCTCATGGTTGGGCTCGATTCCACATGCTACCGCACATCCCCCCTAAAGCTCTGCTCTCTACCAACCATGTGGTTTTCAGGAGAGCCGACTCAAGCTCACTGTACTCTGGGCCCACCGTCTTTTGCAGTCCTACTTTAGGTTAATCGATTTTTCATAAATGAGCAAATGTCACCAACCTTTTTTGGCAGCTGCAGTCCTGCCACTGCTTCTTTTCTGCAAAAGCTTCTGAGTCTTCAGTTCATCTTTGAAATGGGAATAACACCGGTCTCACAAAGTTGTACTGATGTTAAATGAAAGACTAAGTGGCAATACTGAGGTATTTTCTGTCTCGTAGTATTCATAGGAGTACATTCACGCTTTTTCATATCCTTTTCTTTTTCTTTCCTTTTCATTTTCCATGTTCAAGCTGCATAAACATTGTCGGTAGATAAATAAATGTGTGGAGCCCTATACTTGAGAGTAGGAAGAATTAGTTTATTTGGGAGTCTAAATACATAACGTATAAATAAAATGAACTTCCCGTTCAGTGCTCGGTTATACAGATTTAAGAAATTTTGACCAAATCTCCTGCCACCTTCTGGTCAGGACCTATGATTGCATTCAGCTGTGCCTTGAAGACTTTTCTCTGCAACAGTCTGTAATAGTATAATTTTTATCCAGGAAAAATTTCCTAGGATCGTCTGACATCTGTAATGTACTTAAATAGTTTTTGATAATAGTAACAACAGCAGCAATTGGTTTTGATAATAGTGACCATATTTATAGTGCAAAGGTGTGGGCAGGAACACCTGGTGGAATCCTAACCCCAGCCACGAGCTCTCCCCATGGACATGTATGTGCCTTGTGTGGTTCTTGGAGCCCCTGCATTCAGCTGTGTCCTGACCAGCTGGGTGCAGAGCATTTTTGACTGGGAGAATTACTCATGGATGAGTAGCATCTGCTGAGTGTCACCTTATTTCTAGCTCTCTCTTGCTCCTTGTGGCATTAAGTGGATCTTCTGTGCTAGGTCCTGAGAATACCATGATGAATGAGAAATATTTGGAAACAGTGGTGGCAGGCAGAGTGGAGAGTGAGACAAGGGCAGTAGAAGGATGTTGTATGAACACAGAGGAAGGAATGGAGTGGATGTGGAATGAAGGAATGGAAGGAACTAGATGTGGTTTCTACTACTACCGGGCTTGCAAAGAATCCAGGCGATGACATTCTAACACTGTTGTGTCATTTAGCAGTATATTGAGAAGTGACAGGCTAAGAAAAAAAGCAGAAATAGGGCTGTTCTCTTTTGGGGATGTATCAGGCAGAGCCAGCACTGGTTGGTTTCTCTAGGTGTCTCCTACCTAGTCCATGAATCAGCACAGTATGATGGACTGATACTTCAGATTTGAGAATTTATTTATACAAAAGCCTAAATTTTAACCCAGAGTTGAAAATAACAGTATGGCTAAATTTCTTCTTTTGGAACAGATCATGTAGAAAGATGAAATTGTGTCTACTGCAGATCTCTCATTTGGCCTTTTCCTTTGTAGGAAGAGGACTCTACTGACTCAAGCAAAGATAAAAGGCGAGTGAAGAAAAAGGTGTCTTCTGGGGGAGTTTTTGTGAGAAGGTATTCATCAATGAAATAACTTTAAATAAACTTGTTTTTCATTTTTAAATTGATATAAAACCTATATAAGTTCTCTTCAGAGTTACTCTTATATATGCTATCCCAGTTATGAAGGCAGAAATATAGGCTATCAAAGGGATTGCTAAAGTTGCATGCACTTAGCTATACTCCCTCTCCCAATATACTTTTATATATTTATGTAGGCAAGACTCCACATTTATGAGTAATTAATTTTGCAAGTAATCACACAAACTTTAAAATATAAGGTGGTACAGTCAGTAATCAAAAGAAATGTAGACATTAAAAATTATTATGAAGCCATAAGAGAATTTAACTTTCTAGAGACTATCATTTTTTAACTTTTCAAATGACTTTTAGAAAGCATGTGGATTTAGGAGAAAATGCAGCATCAGACAAGTAAATTTTAGAAAAGGACGTCTTTACAGTAACAACCAAGTATCTCAGGAAAGTTTTATGTAAAGTGAAAATCTGTTCTTGTAAAAGAAAAAAAAAAACATAGTATGTGTTTGCTAAGGATACCTATTTAAATAATCTGTTTTAGAATTCAACCATTGCCTTGTCTCACAAGCTTTATAAGAAAGCAACACAGAAATGAGGCAGACTGGACGGGATAAAAGACACATGGTTTTGTTATTCTTTCTTCCTCCTTTCCCCCCTGACATTGCTGACCAAAAAAGAACCCAGCATTTCATTTCAGTTCGGACTTCATTCCCTCCCTTCCTACCTCTACCTGCTCCCTCCTTGATGTAGCCGATTTGGTCGTGGGGCAGTTGTCTATATCCTGCCTCCTCCTGAAGAGCTGATTGTTGGCTTTGGGCTTCCCAGGGAGCAGCTTTCTCACCATTCACCAGATGCTCACCCCCTGGGTCCTGGCATGTGCTTTATTTACATGGATGCTGAAGGCCATTCTGACACAGTGTCATCAGGACCAGTTTGCCCTGACATGGGTGCATCGGAGTGCTAAGATCAGGCTGATTAAGGGTTTGTAAACAGGTGTTAAAAAATGCCTGAACTATCCTTTTGATAACCTTTATAGTCATTAGTGTTAGTTTCTCTGTGGTTTCCAATAGGCCTTCAATGTATAATAAAACATTTATTTGGTACTTACTATGTGTAAGTCCTTTCCACATATTATCTCTTAATTCTCACCACAGCAGTGGGAGACAGGTATATTTTATAGCTGGAAGATTGATTTGCTCAGAATCACACAGCAATGTGGAAGACCCTAACCTTAGTGGGGAAGGGTCAGCATCTGCATTCTTGACCACCACAGGAATTCCCAAATCCATTATTTCTCACCTTCTGGGACTACGTACAGCCTTACTTCTTCCTTCCCGCCCGGTGACCCTAAGTTAATGCTTTATACTCTAGTTTGTTATTCTTGCTCTGGTTTTCTCCAGGCCACATCTCGCGTCTCTCTCTGTAGCAGAGAGGTAGGGAAGAACTAGAAGAGTGTGGTCATAGAAACGTGCACCCTTGAGGCAGAGGTTCCCTGGTTGCCCCCCAGTACCTGTTCTCCCTTTTTCCCCCACAGTGTTAGGACTTACCTGGCTTGTGGCTGCTCAGGATAAGGGCTAACTTCCCAATCTCCTTTGCAGCTAAGACACCAAGTTGTGGCCAATAGAGTATGAACCAAAATGGCGTATAAAACCTCAGGGTCTTGCCCTTAAAGGGAAAGGGCTTGCCTACATCTTGCCCTTTTCTACTTCTGGAAGAATGTGGATATGGTGGTGAGTCACAGGACCTTGTGAATGAGGGCAACACCAGGAAGGGTAGAGTAATAACACGAAAAGGATCTTGTGCCCAGATACCACGGAGCTGGCATATTAGCCCTGGAATGCTTACACTTGGACTGCAGGTAAGTGAGAACTAAACCTCTTTGTTCTTTAAACAACTATTATTTTGGGTCTTAGTAGAGCAGCTAGATCAAGATTGTAACACCCTCAAGTTACATGTATTTAATCATAAATCGCATACATGTATTGTCACGTGTGCTGTTTCCAGCACAACCAGTTCTTGGATTTTCTGACACTATCTGGATGTTCAACGGTCCAATTCTGACATTACCCAGAGTTGGCATCAGACTCCACAGGTTAAGAGCTCAGTCCCACAAGAATGCCCCCACTTCAGACATCCTTTTGCAAGTCCCAGGTTGTCATTTGGTACTTCTGACTAATCAGCGGTACTTTTGGAGGTTTCAGGAACCCTCTCCTCAGGTTCAACAATTTGCTGGAAGGAACTTGGAGAAACACTTTACTATTAGTTTATTAGAAAGGCTACGTCTCAGGAACCACCAAATGAAGGAGAGGCAGGGGGCAAGGTATGGAGTGAGCAGTGCATGAGGCTTCCATGCCTTCTCCCGTTGTGTCACCAGTGGCCTGATGTGTTCCTTGGGTTGGCCAGTAGTGACTGAACTCAGTCAACCTCCAGCTCCTCTCCTGTCCTTCTCCCTTCCCCAAAGGTTGAGTTGAGTTGGGAGGTCAGGGAGGCTGAAAGTTTCACCCTCTAATCATGCCTTGGTCTATTTGGCAACCGGTCCCCATTCTGAAGTTATATGAGGGCTCCCAGCCACCAGTCATCTCAGCATACAAAACCCACTCTTATCATTCCGAAGATTTAAAGGATTTCAGGAGCTGTGTGCCAAGAAAACGGAAAGAAGCCTGTAATTACCTCTATCAAGAAATGGTAAGGGTTTTAGGAGATCTGTGCCAGGAACTGGGGACAAAGACCAAATATATTTTTATTATGCCAAATTATGTTAATGAAAAACAAAAATAGAAATGAAAAAAAGATGTTAGAGATAGAAGTAGAAATATTGTTTTGTTTTTTAAAGTTTATTTACTTTTTGAGAGAGCAAGTGAGCATCTCAAGCAGGCTCTGCACTGTCAGCACAGAGCCCAGCACAGGGCTCGAACCCACACGTGAGATATGATGTGAGCTGAAATCAAGAGTTTCAACCTTTTATTTATTAGTCCATAAAATGACAATCAGTTTAGTGTTGGTGACCATAGCTTTTTCCGTTGCCTCATTTTTTCTTTATATTAAAAAAAAAATACTGCTTTTATATATCTAAATTCTTAAAGACTGACAAAAGGGGAATTATAAACTTTGATTTGCTTTTTAAATACACTGAAGGGTTTTTACTGACTCTCAACTGATCCTTATAAAACTCTGCCTGATCTACTTTGTCACCAAATGGAAGTTTACTGAATTTAAGGGATTCATAAAAAAAACAAAACCCTTCATTTTATGTAATAAGTTTAAGATGAATTCCTAAAAAGCAGGGATAAATTGGCTTTTGTGAATCAAAAAAAGTGTATGTAATACTCAGAGTTCAAGACATTGGCAACTCTTTAGATTTCATACTGTCATATAATTGCACTAGGGTACACATGATTTTAAAGGTTATTGTTTTAATCCACTACCAAAAAACCCCAAATCTCCAGTTAGATGGTAAGTTGCCTTTAAAATCCAAACAATTTTTTAATGAAATTTTATTTATTTATTTATTTATTTAATTTTTAAATAAAAAAAATTTTTTTAATGTTTATTTATTTTTGAGACAGAGAAAGAGCATGAATGGGGGAGGGTCAGAGAGAGAGGGAGACACAGAATCGGAAACAGGCTCTGAACTCTGAGCTGTCAGCACAGAGCCTGACGTGGGGCTCGAACTCACGGACTGTGAGATCATGACCTGAGCCAAAGTTGGACGCTTAACCAACTGAGCCACCCAGGTGCCCCATAAATTTTTTTTTTTAAATATGAAATTTATTGTCAAATTGGTTTCCATACAACACCCAGTGCTCATCCCAACAGGTGCCCTCCTCAATACCCATCACTCACCCTCCCCTCCCTCCCACCTCCCATCAACCCTCAGTTCTCAGTTTTTTATTTATTTTTTATTAAAATTTTTTTTAATGTTTTATTTTATTTTTGAGACAGAGAGAGACAGAGCATGAGCAGGGGAGGGTTAGAGAGAGAGAGGGAGACACAGAATCCAAAGCAGGCTCCAGGCTCTGAGCTGTCAGCACAGAGCCCGACACGGGGCTCAAACTCACAGACAGTGAGATCGTGACCTGAGTCGAAGTCGGAAGCTCAACCGATTGAGCCACCCAGGCGCCCCTGTTCTCAGTTTTTAAGAGTCTCTTATGTTTTGGCTCCCTCCCTCTCTAACCTTTTTTTTTTTTTTCCCTTCCCCTCCCCCATGGTCTTCTGTTAAGTTTCTCAGGATCCACGTAAGAGTGAAAACATATGGTATCTTTCTCTGTATGACTTATTTCACTTAGCATAACACTCTCCAGTTCCATCCAGGACAACATTTTATTTTACATGAAAAGGTAATGGTGTAGTAGTTACCAGGAAAGTTGAGTAAAGTAACAAGTATGTAGGCTTAGGAATAATTTTTAAATTTGCAACAGACATCAAAGAAATCCTATATGATATACAGTTCAAGCAAACACAAGAAAGCTCAGGCTCAGCTTCTATGAACTATTAAAAGGATAAAGACAAAAGGCCTTTTATCTCAATTGGACTTTGAACAGCTTTTCAACATAAAATAAAGACACATATAAAATACAAACACAAAATACATCTTCCCATTCTAAAACATTTCTTTTTAGTCCATATGTGCTTTGAATAATCTTGTTTTACTAAGTACCTGCTGCAAATTTCACTCCAAGTAATCTCTCCTGGTGTAGTGTTCTAAGAAGTCAATAGCAGTGGCCAGCAGTAGAAGAATATAGTAGTTTCTCTGCTATTTCCAGATTCTGTAAAATCCCAATGCTATTGCCAGGCATGTAAACACTGAGGCTGTGAAAAGAAACCAGGTTATGGGTCATGCATTTGTGATTATTTTACAGAGACAAACACAACAATGTCATCTTCAATTTAAATGAAGAGCAAAAGACAAAGGAAATCCAATCTTTTTTCTACCTTACGTTTTTATTCCCAGAAAATTAAGCTAAGGATAAAGGCTATCCTTTAGGGCAGGATTAATACCAATTTTTAAAAGCTTCCTGTATTTAAAACCTCAGTAAGGATGATAGTTTACAAATTATGTCAGTTAGATTCTGTGAACAGTGTTTAAAGTCATTATAATTAGCATTAACAATGCTACTTTAATACTTTATTAAATAAAGTATTTTATTTAATGACTACTTTAATTATGAAATTGAATTTTAGATCTTGTAAGTGGAAAAACTTTCTTATATATGAAAAAATGATGTAAAGCTAATAAAATAGACATCTGTATTATCCATGAAAAAATTTTAATTGCTTTTTCAGTACATTTAAAAACAATTTCATGATTAACAAATTTATAAATGAAATTTTAATGAAAAGCCTATAAAAAAATCTCAGTGAGGTAGATGAAAAGGCAGAAAAGGCATCAGGCTTTTCAAGTAGTTAACATACTACCTATTCTTTGTTACATCATTCTAGGTAGAAAACCTTGTTCTCCTTTAAGAAGTTAAATCTGGGTGAGGCTTTTAGTGACTCCTTAGTTTTTCTAGTGTGTTTTAACAGCCTTAACTTTTAAAATAGAGACTCTGAGATGAGTGGCAAACTTTTTTGACTAAAGATGCAAGAAACAGCCTTTCATGATAAAGCTACTGTAATTTTAATATATAATATATATCCATGTGATCCTAAGATTAATTGAAACTTGGTTAACGATAACACACAGGGAGGCTGGATATTTGAAGAGGAAGAATAACACTTAAGTTTCTTGTCTTACTGCCACTGGTCAATTCAATTATACATTCACCTACTGGATCCTGAAACTATTTGCCATGTTCCAGGCAGTGTGCTGAACAATTATAAATATTATCTTATGTAGCCACGATTAAAACCATACAAGATTGGTGGTGTCCCACTGTATAGATAAGGCAATAAGCTCCAAGTTATATTGCTGGCAAGTGGTGGACAAGGAGTCAACATTATGTGTACCTATGTCCAAAGCTGTTTAACGTTTATTTATATTTTGAGAGAGCATGAGAGAGATAGCACGAGTGGAGGAAGGGGAGAGAGGAGACAGAATCCCAAGCAGGCTCTGCATTGTCAGCGCAGAGCCTGATGTGTACAATATACAACATAATGGTTCTGTATTTAAGTTTCTCATTTCTCTTGTCAGCTGTTACTTCCCATTACTGTTACCCTGCCACCCAAATAGCTTTCACATTTGTTATTTTCTATGGCCTGTAAAGAACACATCCCTATACAGGATGCTCAGGTGACCTTGTACCTGGTACCTCTTAAATACTCTGTAAATGTTAGCTCCTGTTATTACTTGTCTGCCTAGAACAGAATCTACCACATTAACTATATAGATCAAATGGAAACTGCCACTGTCTTAACAGTTCTTATCTCCTCGGCAACAGTGATCTGGGTCAAAGGTTGGTGTTTGACCCAAGATGGGCCATTGAGACTCCTCCTGGGGATTTTCTGAATTGGACATAAGGAAAGAGGTAAATTTTCTTGGTTGGTGAAACTGGCACGATAGGAGTCTGGAAACTATTAGTAGCCATGTTTCCAACCCAGGAAGAAAGATGGATAAGAGAATGAGGCAGATATTCAGGGACAAGATAATGAGTAAACTGTGATTCTAATTATCCTGGAGTTCAAGCTATACCTCTGCCCTTCCAGAATTCAATATGTAAACTAATGAATTTCTTTCAATGCCTAAGCTAGTTCAAGTTGGATGTATGATCATTGAAACTAAGAGTCTTGATTGATACATGATGGGAAACCAAATTATCCAAACTGATTACAATTTATAAGGGTTTCTTCTCTAAGGGAAATCTAAGATCTTTAATGCTGGGGCTTTATTAGTATTTTTTACCTTCTGCTCAAGACTGAATTCAGTATGTGAATCTCAGGTAAGTGGAGTATTACTGTTTTATGTGCAACATCTCAGGTATTTATGCCCAACTGATCTACTCATGACATTACCTCCCCACCTGCTGAGTATGAGATTCTAATTTCCTAAAAGGCTTAACAATAACCTCAGCAATAACATATATTTGAAGGAAAAGGAGGAAAGAAAATGCCTTCAAAGAGGATGATTCCAAATCCTCAGTGAAAAGAAGGAAACGAAGGTAACTTAGATGTATTTTTGTAAACAATGACTAATTTTTTTTCTTTTTAATTTTTAAATATTTATCTTAGAGAGAGAGCGAGAGAGCACGTGAGCAGGAAAGGGGGGCAGAGAGAGAGGGAGACACAGAATCTGAAACAGGCTCCAGGCTCTGAGCTGTCAGCAGAGTCCCATGCAGGCCCTGAACTCACAAACCATGAGATCAAGACCCGAGCTGAAGTTGGATTACCAACAGACTGAGCCACCCAGGTGCCCGAGTGACTGGCTAATTTCTAAACAATAACTTGTTAATTTCTTTGGTCACTGCCAATAAATCTATACAAGTCTGTCTTACATACAGCCATTACTGAAAGAAAGCTTTCTGGAGATGACCACCATCTTCAAACTGAAGGTAAAAGGGACTTTATTTTTAACTAAGATACTGATCTTTGGATAAATATTCTAGAGGAAGCTGAGTGGAATCTGAAGCTCCTCCTAACCTGGGTTGCTTGGAGATCTGTTTTGAAGGTGGAATTGAATGCTGCAAACTGGGCTATTTTGTAATTTCCCCTGAACATCACCAATGAACTAAAGATGTATGGTTCCAGAGACTTTGCTAGAAAAGTGGTTTTCAAAACCTGTTTTAGTCTTAGAAGTATTTTTCAAATGAATCTTCACCAGAAGCTCAGTATTTTAAAAAGACAAAACATTGTAAAAGATTCAAGTTGAAGAGAGGAAGGGGGTATGTATCAACTGAGGGCAGGGGAGAGGGGCAGGCTCCACTTCTACTCCTGCCAGGTCAACATAATTAGTGGCTGCCCAGAAAACCACTGATGGTATAAATCAGAAATTTTATTTTGGAAAATAATATAAATGATTTTAAATGTGCATTATCTCTTTGACTCCCAATTTTAGATGTTCATAAACAATTTATTATATAGAAATACTAGCATAAAGACACAAAGATGTGTGTCTGTGAATGTAATGTTTACACATACATGGCTGTTGGATGCACTATTTCTCATAATGAAAAACTGGCAGAATGTTAATAGAGGTTTGGAAAAATAAATTATGGCTTTTTCATATAATGGAATACTCTGCTTTTGAGTAAAAAGATACATATGTTTTGCCACGCAAAGATACTTAAAACATTTGGTTAAATTTGAAAAAGCTGTAGTCTGTACAATACAATCTATTGTTTTTAATAATCTGTAATGTTTATATACATAAGAAAAAGCCTAGAAAGAGATCTACCAAGTAAATATATGTGGGGAGGGAGTGGAAGGCTTTCACTTCAACTATATTGCTTTTGGTTATAGGACACAATTTATGAAAACACATTACTTTTTATAAAAAGAAAGTACTATGAATGTAGGGCATTTTTCTCATTCCTTCGGGCCCTGTAACTGGGTCAGGTCACATGGTACCTGAGCTCAGTATGTGACAGTCTAATTTTTGGGTAGTATCTGTGCTCAGCTGGATTTAAGGTAAAAAGGTAATTTCCCCCCTATACTTATCATTTTTGCCTGTATCTATTTTAGTGATCGTTCTCTGGAGGTCCACTCAAATCCTTATGGAAGAATGTAGGAATAAAAATAAAATTTTCATTTCTTTCCACAGTGGAGCAACCAATTTATCTTTTTTGCATTATTCTGTACTTGTTTTTATACATTTCTTTGACATCTATATGCTTTTTCCTATTAGTAGGTTGCAGAGTTGCCCGTTAAACTTATATACTAACTGCTTGTTAAACTTCCACTGCAAGTGATAAAGTAAACCTGTTATACTTCCTCCTTTTTTTCTTTTGTGCTCCATAGTTACCCTGGGAGATAGTAGCTAACAGATCTCAAAATCAAATGTCAGCAATTACTTTCTCTGACAAACACAGTATTAAAAAGGAAAAACCACACACCCCAAATGTCACTTTGGGTCCCCAAACTGAAGCTTACTACCTAATCTAATTGCAGTTTAAACCTGCCCCAGAAGAGTAGTCTTAACCAGTCAGTGGGAATTTTGCGGTCATCTGCAAGGGTTCCCTCCATCCCCTAAAAGAAGATGAAGTAATTTGCATGATAAAACTACCTGCACTCCCACTAAGGGAAAGGGACTTTGCCCGGAACAGTCCCTTTCTTTTGCTAATAACCTTCTTGCCCGACCCTCCTTCTACAAAAACCTTCTATTTTTTCCCCAAGTTTTATTTATTTAATCTCTATACCCAGTGTGGGGCTCAAACTCAGGGCAAGAGTCAGCATGCTTTCCCAACTGAGCTAGCCAGGTGCCCCCAAACCTTCCATTTTGTACAACTTCTGAGAGTTCGCCTCTACTTGCTAGATGAGATGCTGCCCAATTCATGAACTATTTAATAAAGCCAATTAGATCTTCAAGTTTAGTTTTGTTTTTTAACACATCCAGTGGCAGCGAACATCTGTTGGCATTTGGGGACAATGAGAAATACAGGTGTGGCACCCAGAAAACCTTAGAGTGTGCTGTCCTTGCCATTTCTGAAGACCACTGGTAAGTCCCTCTCAGTTTCAGCTCCACTTTTTGTGTTCAAGTTGCGGATCTAATTGATTCTCCAGTCCTGGGTTCAGGAGTCAGTTTAGACCTACAGCAGAGGCTCTAATGGAGTGCCCTGGTTCAATCTATAATTCCACATTGGAATCCTTCCCCCAGTTCCAGTCCACAGTCTCCTTGAATCTGCTGGAGTCCACTTTAGGAGTTGCTGGTGGTGTGCATGGCCTTCTTTTGGACAGTCTGCAGGGACATTATTTTGGTTACTACTGGTGTGCTGAGGTGCATGTATGTCTGTCTTGTGTACATAAAGGCTACTGCTAGAATCTCGGAGGCCAAAAAGCTGCAAAAATTGGTGGGCACAGATTGACATTTAAGAGCTATTAGGGTACTTGCCCACCTGACCCAAAGACTCTTGTGTTTGAAAGACGGTCATGGAAGAGGTAGACTGATACTAGGTCAACTGCCAATGTCAAGAAAACTGTGTAACGAGGCACACTGTAACACATGTATAACCCCCAGAACAGCAGCAAGTCCCTCTTAGGTATTAGTTTGGCTCTGAGAAACCCAAAGGCCTAGCTAAAGAAATGAGATTCTTTATGTTCAGAGAGTTGAGTGTGCCACCTTCTGGCACAGCTGCTTATTTTGTGTCTAAAAACTTAGTCCTAAAAGATGCAGATAACTAGTAAAATGAATAAATTTTACTGAGAACAATGTGGAATTACAATGGCCATTATGGGGGAACACTCCAATTAGACAACCTCATTCATTTAAGAAGAATACTTGAAAGCAAGGCTCTCAAATTAAACAGAACAAATGGTC
Source organism: Felis catus (assembly GCF_018350175.1). NCBI lineage: Eukaryota > Metazoa > Chordata > Mammalia > Carnivora > Felidae > Felis > Felis catus. The sequence continues at coordinate 49,342,673 of NC_058377.1, read as the reverse complement.
CAATTAGCAAGCAGAATCCTCTAAAAGGTTTTAAAATTCTATAATAGTTTCATTAAAAAAGCTAATGAAAAAGAGAAAAGGTATCTAAAACAAGACTAATAAGATGTGCTGTAACTCCTACTTCTCCCCTCTATCCTTTGAGTACTCATCCCAGTGATCCTCTGTCTACATTGCCTTTCCACTCTAAAGAGACTATGGCAACAATTACCTTTTAAAATAAGACCACCTGAGGTTATAGAGGATCTTTCACCCTTTGGTCAAAGGCCAAATTAAGGACTGTAGTTAGACAATTTCTTAAATTCAGGGAGGATCCTTAAGAGTTTCTCTGAACACCTTACCTCCTGAGCTCACTTGAGAGAGGGTAATAAAATTTCACACTGTCACTTCCTTTCCAAATCTAGATCCACTGATTATTGATCTTTTGTGGGAAGAGCTGTTTCCTTCTTGCTTGTTATTTTTACATCCTAAATATGGCTTGGTTTTCTGCCTGCCTAGGACTTGAAGGTTGTTGGTTCTTCTTTTTGCTCTCTTTGGGAGTGACTCTAGACCTTGTGAAGGTAGTACCTTTTACACCCTCTTTGAGGATGCCTGTTGGGTCCCTGAAGTTCTTTAATACTGCCAGAAATATTTACTATTTGTCCCAGATGAAACCTGACGGACTGACTCAATAACCAGGAGTTTAAACTGAAAGCTGACATTGATAGCTTGACAGAGTACTTTTAGGCCTTCTCCCCTCAGTTATATGTACCAGAGGGAAAGAAGACATTCTCATAGGTGGATGGGTTTGTCAATCCTTTGGCATCACTGAGGTGGCAACCCAATTCTTGGAGGAATTAAAAATAGCTGTCCTATTTTATATATCTAGTCTTTACAGGATCAGGACCGTGATTCCAAAAACAATTCAAAGACCTCCAATCTTTTTTTACCACCCCCAAAACCTCCCCTATTTATCTCAAAAGTTTTTAAATGTAAAAATTCTGGCCTTAAGGAAACAAAAATTTCTTCTATGAGAAGCTTGTACTTTATTTCCCTGTGCCTTTAAAATGTTCTACCAGGTCTTCTCCAGGAACTCTTACCTAGTCCATCTCATTAAAATGCAAATTTCAGGGAGGTAATTCTTACCAAGTAAAAACAAAAGGGAAGAATCTTGTGGAACTTGACTTGCTAAGGACAAATATAAATCTTAAGTGTCTTCTCCACTCATACTAGAAACAGCTCTAGCCATCTAGACATCTGCCAGATGTCTATTATTCCATCTACCAGAAAAACAAATTCAGACCCAAGTTTTATAACTAGCAAATTTAGTACCTATTTCATGGCAGTAATTTTAAAACAAGCTATAAGATCTCTATAAGCATTGGTATGTTTACATAAGTCTATATATGTGCATTGTAATTATGTGGTTACTTCCTACCTCTGGACAGTATTGCTAAAATTAATTTGTAATAGAGCTCTATTTAGTTGGTTTGAAGGCAAGCACTTACAAAACTGAGGACTCTGAAACTCTCAGATAAAAACGAATCCAAGTATTTCCCAAGTTCATATAATCTGGAAAAATATTTGATAGGAAAGCTAGTTTAAGGTTGATGGTTTAATTAAGACAAACATGTTTTGGGACGCCTGGGTGGCTTACTGGGTTAAGAGTCTGACTTTGGCTCAGATCACGATCTCACAGTTCATGGGTTTAAGCCCAGCGTCCGGCTCTGTGCTGAAGCAGCTTGGAGCCTGCTTCACATTCTGTGTCTCCCTCTCTCTCTCTCTGCCCCTCCATAATCTGTGCACGTGTGCATGCTCTCTCTCTCTCAGAAAATAAGCATTAAAAAAAAAAAAAGACAAACATGTCTTTAGAGTTATCAACATTATATATAAAACTTTTGAATTTACTAGCCAAGTAAGTACATGTTCTTTTATAAGATCTGTGAATAAAAAATAATAGCTTAAGATAATGGCTGACTTTGCCTAATGTTTCAATGAGGTTTTAGTAAGTAATTTAAATATGATTTTATTTTTTAAGCACTTTTAAATTAAAAAAAAATTTGTGTGTGTGAGAGAGAGACGACAGACAGACAACATGAGCAGAGGAGGGCAGAGAGAGAGGGAGACACAGAACCCAAAGCAGGCTCCAGGCTCTGAGCTGTCAGCCCAGAGCCCGAAACAGGCCTCAAACTCACAAACTGCAAGATTACGACCTGAGCCAAATTCAGACGCTTGACTGAGTCACTCAGGCAGACACCCCAGTAATTTAAATATAATTTTAAAGAACAAGTAGAGTAAATAGAAAGTTTTAAGGAAACTTTTAAAAAAGTTTCTCCAAATCTTTTTGGTAACTTGAAACCTTAAAGTTTTGCTAAGTTAAATGACTTAAATCCATTAAATATCTAGATTACTTTCAAATAAAACAAAATACTAAAACATTAATTTACTAAACATAGGTTTATCTACTTATGGTTTTCTACTACAGGGAATCTAAAAGACATCTGGATGTATTACAGCTACATTAGAAAATTTTAAATCATTTAAAATGATTCTAGAAAATTTGAAATGTATTCATGAATTTGCAAATTAAAAGCATGCTGGTAAACAGATGTTCACAAATGCTTAGTTTTCACTAGAAATTAAGGTTTCTACGGGTTAAGAATTATTTTTAAATTTTTTTATTAACAATTTTTTTTAAAGAGTATTTTTTTATTTAGAGAGAGAGCATAGTAGAGGGAGAATCTTAAGCAGGCTCCATGCCCAGTGGGGAGCCAAATGCAGGGCTTGATCTCATAACCCTGAGATCCTGACCTGAGCCAAAATCAACAGTTGGACGCTTAAATGACTGAGCCACCCAGGCGGCCAAAAGTTAAGAATTCTAATTAATATATGTAGTTGAAGCTACTAAAAATAATAAGGGAGGGGCGCCTGGGTGGCTCAGTCAGTTGAGTGTCTGACTTCGGCTCAGGTCATGATCTCACAGTTTGTGAGTTCAAGCCCCGTGTCAGGCTCTGTGCTGACAGAGCCTGGGGCGTGCTTCAGATTCTGTGTCTCCCTCTCTCTCTCTGCTCCTCCCCTGCTCACTTGCTGTCCCTCTCTCAAAAATAAATAAAGATTAAAAAAAAATTAAAAAAAATAATAAGGGAAACATCTCCATATGCCAGGAAAACAGGATGTGTTTTCAGCAAAAAAAAAAAAAAAAAAAAAAAAAAAAAAAAAAAAAAAAAAAAAGGTATGAAAAACAGAGATGTATTTTGTATTTTTTGTTGAGGTAAAAGAGAGTAATTTTGTCCTAAAGTGAGCCTGGTTGTTTAAAGAGAAAAAAAAGGACAAAATCAGAATGCAGGAAAAAAGAAAATGTTGGATAGAAGGTTTGTGAAAAAGCAATCTTTAAAAAGGAGTTTTATGTGTGGTCAAGGTGGTTAAGATAAAAATTATTTAAAATGTTTTAATGTCAAAAATAAGCTGGTACAAAATTAGAAAGTAGTATTCCCTCTGTAAAAAAGAATGTTTTCTTACACTTTTGGTCTGCTTTTGATAAGACTGTAAAAGTTTCTTTACCTTTTATATTTAAATTTCATAATGATCTGTGATCCTTCAGGCAAGTGCTTTAAAAACTTTTTTTGACAGCGCATACACCAAAGGATTTGCTAAACCAATTAGGCTTACTTGATATGCATATTACATGGAAAGCACTGGCAAACAAGTAATACAAAGTCTTGCTTATATTTGTAAGATGTGGCACATGTGGATGAAGTCCATTTGGTTGCTGCAAAAATGGCCCCTTATTGCCAGACTTTTGCCATCCTAATGTCCTTGTAACATGGCAACAATGTACTCAAATCTGAGAAAGTAAGAGGGGATAAGCAATGGCTGTAAATTACAGTTGGGGCAATAGAAACTGAAGACAGCAGCTTGGTTCTTTCTGGCTCCCTGACAAACCCCATTTCCCATTTTTTGCACACCTTCACCTACTGTACATTTAAGAGGACTCAAATTATGAAAAGGCATTGGTGTGAGGCTTGTGTAAAATTACAAAAACGGTCTACCAAGACCTGACCTGTCTGGTCCATAATCATGGAAAAATTGTTTGTATTTGGAGGCTTCAGATCTCCTTCTGGACCCTTTTAATACCTGCAGATGGACTTTATTCAACTATCACTTCGTATGGGTTATCAGTGTTCTTGTTATTGTATGTGTGTTTTCCAGATGTGCTGAAGCCTTTTCCTGCTGTAAGGCACATTGAAAAAGACAAACTGCTAGAAAATGTGAAATACTCTCTTGGGGTATACCTTCCATGGTCTCTAATAATCAAAGCACTACGTAAATCACACTTCACTGGGCAAATCATATTAGCCTTAATGAAAACCTCACCAACTTCTTGGAATTCTATTAGAATTGAATCCAATTCTATCGTAATTCTACACAACCTTCCGCTGAGTCTCTGTTGTCTCACACTGGCATGACCAGCTACAGTAAGTCTCTAATGTCTTATGCTCAAGCCTGTCATCAACAGGTTAGAGAAGCCTTCCTGGATCCTAATTCAGAGGAAACCTTCAGTCACAATCTGTAGCCTGGTGACTGGGTATTTTAAAAATATCACCAGAGGAAGACAACCCTTGAGCCCTATTGGAAGAGGCCTTCCTTCCCAAGTGCTCCTGGCACTGTTGCAAATCTAGAAGATGCTAACGACCTCAAAATCAAATTGACAAGAAAGAGAAGTAGCTGACATCATATAATGCTTCTGCCCAAGATGACAGATCAAGACTTCATACTCTAAGTCAACATAAAACCTTCTTCCTCTTTTCCTTTCCTTTATTCTACATTGGCCTGTAAAGATAACACCCTCATCTGTAGCTCCCAGGCCACTGCTAAAGTGGGGTAACCTCTGGAATTTAAACAACCTTTTATTTCAGGGTAGGAGAAAATCTAACAACTGTGCCTTCAACTTTTCACAAGCAAAGTAAGACATTTCATTGTTTTGGCTCCCCTAAATTTAAATTGTTGAGTTAAAAAGGACCTACACTGGATGCTTTTGTGATTTGGGATTCACTCCTTTTGGCAGATCCCTGTATTTCCCTGGTTAGGGATAAAGGTAAATGAGACGGCGATCAAGAACTTCTCCTTAATTCTTAAATTATAAAATTTGCTGCTAAAGAAATAGCAGCCCAGCAAAGATCTTAGATTCTGCAGCCAAAGTTGTCCTTGATAATGGAATACCTCTTACGTTTTAGTTGAGCAAAGAGGTGTCTATGCTGTGGGGGCTATCTGCTATGCCTAGAGTAATACGGGGAAGTGGGAACTCAGTTATATAAGATCGAAGAACAGGTTGCTTAGCTTAAAAAGTGGATTCCTTCCAGAGTCTTTGAGTTATTTGCTTTTGACTGGTGCTAATGGTCTTCCTCTCCTTTGTATCCCCACACCCCTACCCCTCTCCTTAGCGTAGGATGTCACTAACCTCACATTGCCTATCTTCGTGATTTCATATCTGTAGGGACTCCCTGTGTATATATGAAACTAAATCTGATTTCCTCCCGTTAAACTGTCTCATGTCAATTTGATTCTTAGTCCAGCTAAAAGAACCTTGAAGGGCAGAGGACCTTCCTTCTTCCAGACAGCTGGCATAGTTGGTGGGATAACCTGCTGATGGCATTATCCCTGGGTGCTGCTGCAGCAGAGAGCTCCCCAGGAAATCTGAAATGCAGCCTGCAGGAGGTAAGATTTCCTATCTTGTCTGTCTCCTGGAATCTCTATCTTTGGAGTCTGAGAGAGTGACACTGGTGAGAACCCTTTTTCTAAATTTATACGAGCAGGAGAAAATATCTGTGGAATTAGTTCCTTGGCCTTAGTGACTCTTGATAAATTTGTCAGAGAACTTTTTGGTTACTGATCCATTTCATCCTGGGAGTGGTCTTTGTATTCTTGTGTCTTTTATGTCGTTTGTCATACATTAGGTAAAGGCTGTTGCTAAGGGACATCTTGGAAGCCAAAGTTGCAAAATTAGTGGGCACAGGTTGGACACTTAAAAGCTGTTAGAGTGCTTGCCACCCAGCTCAAAGACTCCCAGGTTAGGATAAGCTGGTCATGGAACAGGGGAGGCTGGCACTGGGTCACCTGTCAACTTCAAGAAAACTTCTGTGCAACAAGGTACACTGTAAAACACACACAGCCCTTAATCCTCACAATCCATAGCATAAGCCTCCTATGTATTAGTGTGGCTCCAAGAGACACAGGCTTAGCGAAAAGAAAAACCAGATGGTTTTTTTCCTTTGTCTTACTGTATGTCCTAAGAGCATAGCTTTGTGACCAATGAGTATATCCTTTTTGGTCTCCAGCATCCAGGGTGCACCCTAATGCACCAATAGGTTCTGAGTCTCTCTACCCTGCCATGCCAACTCAGCACAGGTGTCTTATGAGAGGTCCCAGGCCATAGGGACCTTTGTCATCTCAACCTCTGTTGCTTATTAGTAATTAGAAAGTTCCATTCTAGTAGGGCCTGCCTGGTGTTAAGAGATTAGTGAGTTTGTGATGGGAAGAGTCTCATTTTTGTGGGAGACCAGAGACACTGTTTTCATTGCATTATCCTCACTACCTGTGCAACAAAGGGCTTTGCTTCCTTCGATTAATTTTGGAAGTGAACCTTTGGATCACAGGGGCTACATTATCTACATGTTCTCTGGGTGCCTCTTGTGGCTTTGGCTAAGCTATTAAAAGGCTTATTGGTTTGAGTTGCTATTAATAGATATTATTTGTCAATGGCCAATTTAAATTGGCTGTATTTTAAAAATGTATATTTTATAGTGAGCTTTTCAATTATCTTATTAGTATAATGACTAACCTTAGGGACTTCCCTTACAAGATGAACAGAAATCAACTGAAGACAAAAATCAATGTCCACATCCAACATAATGTCCCTTCTTAAAATCTAGCCTTATCTGCCTCTTTAAACTTCCATTTCCCTATAAGATTTACAGAGAAGTCTGGCATAATCTCTAGGTTAAAAGTATACAGGTTGCTCACGTGAATGCTGAAAGCCAGAAAACGAATGTTAACTAAAGTGCCCAAGACTGTCAGTAAGGCTCTCTTTGCTCCTACCTTCCAGGGCTCTGTAATCGGGCTCCACCAGCTTCAGGCCTTTCTATGCAATGTCCTTTACAAGAATATTCCAGACCACTCACCACAAAAGAAATCACATGAAAGAAATCTGGCCAGCGGAAAAGTCTTTTAAGTTATATAGCCCTTCTACCTCTCAGAGGATCCTACCAAATTTAGAGAATTGAAAAGGTTAATGACTATTCACAAACCCTCTTCAGAGAGAAACAATGACCAAAATTTCTCCTAGACCCTCCTACAAATGGGCTGTGAAGAGCCAATATTCAGGGGCTGATAGGGGATAAAGCCAAGGTTGAATTGTATACCCAGAAAAAAGGCTTTTGTTATAAAGTGCTTTAGAAAGATTTTACCAAGGCATAAAGCTTTTGATTCCAAATTTTGTTAAAAATCTGATATAAAGAAGCAAATTTAGTTAAAACAGGCCAAGCCCTTGATATTCAGGCTATAATTCCATTCTTTGGGAATTGGTAACAACTGTCTTTGTCTTAAAAATCTCTAAATGGCTCAGTGGGTCATGATCTCGAGGTCTGTGAATTGGAGCTCCACATCGGGCTCACTGTTGTCAATGCAGAGCCTGCTTCAGATCCTTTGTTTCCCTCTCTCTGCCCCTCCCCTGCTTGCTCTCTCTCTTAAACATTAAAAAAAACTCTATAAAGCCAGAAATGCAACTACAGAAACAAATCCTATCCATTCCTCTCACAACGTCTGTAGGTGTTAGAAAAGATCAGGATATTGGAATGAAATTGTCCTGCTTAAAGAAAGAAAAAAAGCTAAATCTTAAATAGGAGTTACCCTGAAACTGAAAGAAAAAAAATAGTTTTGTATTCTTTCACTCTCTCGAAATTATAAATCTTACCATGTCTTTAAAATGGAAATATAGTCCATAATTGCCTAAGACTGAAAATTAAAAATGCAAACTTCTAAATGGGCTCTTGTGTCCAGACTCTAGGACCGTTGATAATGGAGTAGATATGTCCCATCTCCACCTTGGAGAAAACCTGGATAATATCTCCATACCTTTGGGATATAAAATTTCTACCCCCATCATCTCTAGGATGTCAGAGCCATTCTTTGAAATACAAACATTAGGGAGAAGCTTTTTATCAGGAGAAAAAAGGGGGAAGTATTTGGAAATTGGGACTGTAATGTCCTCTCCACAAATACGAGTAAAAACAGAAGTTAAGAGTTTTCTTTGCATCTTGTCTGGATATATGGGTCTGTATATGTTGTAAGTGTGAGATATTTTCTCTACCTAGGAACGGTAACATTAAAATCTGTAATAGCTCTATTTCAGTTGGTGTGAAGGCAAGTGGTTATAATTGAGTGTTCTAAAACTCAGAAAGCTAGAAACTAACCCTAATTTCAAGTTCATATGATCTGGAAAAAAATTCAGTATTAAGGCCAATTTAAAGTTATTAAAGACACATCTTTAATTAAGAGTTATCAGTATTAAAAAAAAGTCCATGTTATCTCTGTTGGAAAATTTATCAGAAAAAAAAAAACTTAGAGGACAGTGGGTAACTTTATTGCCTCATGAACTTTTGTGGGTAAACGCAATTGTTAAGAACAAGTAAATTTAGATGTAAGAAAGATTAAAAAAAGGTTTGTATGTAAACTTTTGATTTTTTAAAAAATTTGTTTCTTCTGAGAGAGAGGTAACACGAGCTGGGAAGGGGCAGAGAAAGGAATTGAAGCAGTTCCATGCTGTCTGCACAGAGCCTCATGTGGGGCTCGAACTCAGACACCTAGCTGACTGAGCTACCCAGACGCCCCTGCATATAAACTTTTAAATTGCTTCCAGAATCTTTGGTAACCTGAAACTTTAATGTTTTTGCTAAGCTAAACATAAATTTATCTACTTTTGTTTTATTACAGAGAAACTAGAGATAAGTTTAGATGTTAGAAAACAGGTTTTGGAATTCATTGTGAAAAAGCACATGTTTCTAGAAATTATGAAATATACTTACAAAACAGTTCACAATTGTTTACTATTTAGTTTTCACTAGAAATTAAGGTTTCTAAGAGTTAAGGATTCTAATAAATGATAATAATTAAGACTCCTAGAAATAAAGGAAACAACTGTGTATGCCGGGAAAGTAAGATAGGTGTTTTGGGTGAGACAAAGTACGAGTAATAAAAATTGTGCACTAAAATTGCAGTATGCAACTGATGTCACCCTTCTCTGACTTGAGGTCTCAGGTGACCTTGAGGAGGAATCACACAGGTAGAACTGGCAAATTGGAAGCAAAATTGCAAGCAATATTTTCAAACAATCAGATATGATAGAAACAATGTATTAAGATGACCTAAGGGTCTTTCTTGTGTCTATCAGTAAACCTGAATTTTAAGGACTGTAACAGATTATACCTTGTGACACCCAAGTATTTGGAGAATGCTTACAAGCACATAAACTCCTTCCTTTTTATGTATATAATCTGTAGCTCACAAGTTTTTGAGCAGTTCTTTAGAGCAATGTGAAAGACCGTCTCCCAGACTACAGTCCTCAGTAAGAAAAAAAAAAAAAGCATTTATTAGCATACTTTGAAGTTGGTTTTCTTTCACTTGACAAAATACAGTTTTGCTAAGGGAAAAGAAAATAATTTTGTCCTAAAGTGAGTAAGGTTATTTAAAGAGGGAAAGCTGTAGAAGGTTTATGGAACAAGAAATTTGAGAAAAGAATTCTATGTGTGGTCAGTACTGGCTAAGATTAGGATGAAGTAAATAATTTTGTCACTTTGTTAAAAGAACAAAATTTTCCTGAACTACTGGTCTGTTCTTAATAAGTAATTGCAAACAAAGTTTTTCTTTACATTTAAAGTTACCTGCCTAGAAAACAAGGATTCTGTGTTTGGTCTTCAATGACTTAAGAAAACTGAGTCTTGATATTAAAAGGGCTAAATTTTGGGGCGCCTGCAAGTGTCTGACTTTGGCTCAGGTCATGATCTTGCAGATGACATGTCAAGCTCTGTCCTTACAGCTCAGAGCCTGGAACTTGCTTCAGATTCTGTCTCCCCCTCTCTCTGCCCCTCCCCCATTCACTCTCCCACTCTAAAAAATAAACAAAAAAGCGCTAAATTTTGCTCACAACTATGTAACTGTCTCTAATTGCCTTTGAAATCTTTTACTGTCACTTTGGCTAAATAAATATGTTTCAAAATAATTTGTGACCCTATTTAATCAAATATACAAACCTTTTAAATATTTTTTTTTTTAATTTTTTTTTTCAACGTTTTTTATTTTTGGGACAGAGAGAGACAGAGCATGAACGGGGGAGGGGCAGAGAGAGAGGGAGACACAGAATCGGAAACAGGCTCCAGGCTCTGAGCCATCAGCCCAGAGCCTGACGCGGGGCTCGAACCCATGGGCCGCGAGATCATGACCTGGCCGAAGTCGGACGCTTAACCGACTGCGCCACCCAGGTGCCCCTAAATATTTTTGATAAACTTCCAAAAATAAAATTCTGAAGTTTTTGGACCATAATCTTAAGTGTAAAAGATTTTGTGAAAATTTGGTATATTAAATTGCATGGGAAGCACTGTCAACACTAAACCCTCTTAGATTGTTTATATAGATATGTTATTAAAATGGGTGAAACTCCTAAAAATCTGTTATCTTTGAAGTGTGGTATACCACAGAAATAACTAAATTTCCTTATCAACTGTAATCAGATCTAGAACCATGGTCATATTTAAGTCTTGTCATGTTACTGTTTTAGTCTGATGCTATTGCAAATGTCTTTAGTGACTCATGTAAAGAACTTTGAGTACAGGTTTCCAATAATTTTAAGATAACTGAACCAGGTAAGAATTTTTGAACTAGTGAAAAAACCAGATCTAAGCAGAACAAGAATTATTAAATAGGACTGAATGAATGGAGATTTATTTTTAAGATTTTATTTGAAACAATTTTTGTTTTTCCAGATATATGGAAACTTTTTTTCTTAAGCTAACTAATAGCAATTTGAAACATTTATCTTTTTCTCCCTACCTGATCCCTCCAGCATTCAGAAACCCAGTGAGTATTCTATTTTCATGACAGTATATTTGCATAAGTTAACTAAAAATCTCTTCTCCTTTTGACTAGAATGTTGTATTTTAGACAGATCTGCATAGATTCACATATAAGCAGACAGCTTTAAGGAACTAAGATGGACTTTATGGGGCCTAAAAAGCCCCTTTGGAAATATCATCCTGATTGATACCTTGCTTACAGAGTACCCAGCAGCTTTACCAGGTGAGTAAAGAAGGTCACTTCCTGGTCAGTGCAGGAACCTTGAGAAGAGAATTCACCCAAATATATAGGTATTGCAGGTGAAGTCTGACCCCAAGTATTTGGCTTGGCTTCTGGCCTTGAGATGCTGTTAAAAGTTCAATCTGGAAATCCTGATGAGTAGTTGCAGCAAAGGAGATCTTAAAGAGCCTACAGAGTCAACTGCACTTATGTAAATAATCAGGCCAAATTTTTTTGTTTTGTTTTTAAATTAAACTTACTTTGCAATACAATTAGTGTCAATTTGGCTATGAAGGTGATTACAGAAAGACACACCTGTGTCTAATACCTGTGTATTAGATTTTAATATTATTCATCAAACTGGAGTAGAGCCTGATTGCCTCTAGTTTCCTCCAATGACTGGCTACAACTTTCTAAACTAGTATTTTCAATTTTTCTCCTACCTTTCTGACTTGGAATCATGTTAAGAACTAAAACTTTTCTTTTCCCTGAAACCCTACAAACTAAACTTCAGAAAAATCACACTAGCTCACACCTAGAGACAACCTTCATGCCTGTCATTCTGAGTCACTCAAAAGATCAGAGACAGTTGAACTATAAATGAAAATCCGTCAGACTCACTGCTTGCTCTGACTCAGTCTGAAAATGCTTCCAGCCTGACAACTAGAAGTCATGACTACCCTTGACCCAATCATTAACCGTTGTTTTCTTTTGTTCTGACAGAACCAAAACACCCGATTACTTATTTAATACCTGATTACTTAAATCACAAGCCTAGCTTTGAGAATATCCCTACCTCATAGCCTTCTGAAATGAGTTTAACTGAGCTGATCTATTGTCTGATCTACTGTACTAGGTGATCTGTTGTACAGACTGGTTCAATGAGACAGCACAATCTACCAGTGCTCAACTTTCATGTGTGAAACTTCAGGGAAGTTTCCTTCAAGTGCCAAGGGCAGACTGCCCCAAGACAGGTGATTTTGGCATGAATATTACTTTGAGTTAAAAAGCAGTCAAACCTAGCAGATTAGGAAAAGCTTCTTACTCCCATTCAACTACCTAAATTTACATTTACATAACAGACAGCCTATATACCAGGAACACAACTATTAGTGGAGATTCCTCTTTACCTAAGATATCTAGTATTTGCATAACAGCAACTTTTATTTTCCAAACATCTCCTCTCACCTTCCTGCCAATGGCCATCCTTCTCTATGTATCCTCAGACCCCTAAACCCCTTTCCTTAGCTCAGGATGTCATATAAGCCTTATGTTGCTTGAATGTCTTTGGAATTTCATGTCTGTTTTCTCCTGTTAATCTGTCTGATGTCAACTGCAAAGGACATTCTTCCTCCCTGATAATACCGTAGAAAAGAACAACAAAAGAGTGGTAACTGAGAGTAGCACTAATGCTTTAAGTTTTGATCATATTTTTTAGTTAAACTGAGACTTAACAAAGGGGGTGAACTGTTAAACTGAGATGGTGTCACTCAGGCCTAGTCTGAAAACCAGGGCTTAATGGCTAATCTAATTGTAGTTTAACTGGTCCAAACTGGTCAGTCAGGAATTTTCCCATTAGTTATAGTGGGTCTGCCACACAGCCCTCTCCCTTTCCTGAAAGTGTAATCTGCGTAAGACTTCTTGTTTTTTACCCTTAAGAGAAAGTGACCTTGCCTGGAACAATCCTTTTCTTTCGCTAGTAACTTTCTTGTCCCACCTTCCCTCTACTTGCTAGATAAGAGGATGCTCAAATCATTCAAAAACAAAAAAAAAAAAACCCAAACAATTAGAGGGCACCTGGGTGGTTCAGTCAGTTAGAAGTCTGACTTTGGCTCAGGCCATGATCTTGCAGTTTGTGAGTTCTAGCCCTGCATCAGACTCTCTGTTCCTCCCCCACCTGTGCTTTCTCTTGAAATAAACTTGAAAACAAAACAATTAGATCTTCAGATGTACCCCACTGATTTTTGTTTTTTAACAAAATATGGAATTACCTTACCTGCAAGGTAACGGATAGTCTCAAGCTTGTTAGACTCCATCAGTGTTTTTAAAGAAGCAATTTCAGTGTCAATTTTATTACAGGTCTCTGAAATAATACTTCTGGTTTTGGTATCCTGCAGTAAATAAGAATGAGAAAATTTTGTCCATATGACATAAATATTTACATTAGAAACACTTACTTATGGGCTGTGTATTGCAAAAATTTTAATGGTGATAAAAAAACATTACATGAACATTATAAACTGACAAAAATTCCTTCTACTTTTAATATTTGGAGATTATTTATTAGGATTATCACATTTTGAGTACATTCTATTAAAAGCCTCATAGGAAGAAATTTGAGACCTAAGAGGGAAAAATTTTAGTCCTAGAACTTAAATTCCTTAGGATATCACAGTTAAAACTTTCAATTGTGTAAAAGAAAAAAATCAACCAGATTTATAATGCGAACTGGCAGAAATGCTAGCTGGGTAAAAACAAATGCTATGTGTAGAGGGGCTAAGGGGTAGAAGAGCTCAGAAATTAGCCCTGAGAGAATTTGTTGATTTCCTTGTTCATCTCCTCTATCCTGACAAGAAGTAAGAGAATATAACAGAATACATGGAAAGGCAAATGAGACCCTCCCTTCTATTTAAGAACGAGGTCTCTTCTGTTAGAATGTAGACCCAATGGCTTTTATTAAGACGATGGCTGAGTAAAAAAAGCTACGTTTCACTCAAACCATAGAGATTAAGCAATGATTACCATTTAGCATTAGGAGAAAGTAAACAGTAGTGGAGTATGGAGTTTAGAATCCAGGCTCACATTCCAGCTCCACCATTTATTAGCTGCGTGACCTTAACTTCCTGTGTCTCATTTTCCAAACTGGTAAAATGAGAAAAAAGAGGGCCTACTTCAGAGGCTGATAAGGAGAATTAATAGAAGTAAAGCAGGTAGAACTATCTGATGTATAGTAAGCACTCAATAAATATTCACTATTTTAAAATTTTAAAGATAATTTCATTGAACCTGTGCCCTCATTTAAATGTGAATCCAGGGGCGCCAGGGTGGCGCAGTGGTTAAGCGTCCGACTTCAGCCAGGTCACGATCTCGCGGTCCGTGAGTTCGAGCCCCGCGTCGGGCTCTGGGCTGATGGCTCAGAGCCTGGAGCCTGTTTCCGATTCTGTGTCTCCCTCTCTCTCTGCCTCTCCCCCGTTCATGCTCTGTCTCTCTCTGTCCCAAAAATAAATAAACGTTGAAAAAAAAAATTAAAAAAAAAAAGTGAATCCAGGTCTTCCAAAAAATAGTTATTTTCTATATAAAAATAAGCTGGGGTGGGGGGGAGCGGGGTGTGCACCTGGGTGGCTTTGTCAGTTAAGCACCTGATTCTTGATTTGGGCTCAGCTCATGATCTCATGGTTTGTGGGTTTGAGCCCTATGTTGGGCTTAGTGCTTGGAATTTTTTTCTTCCTCTCTCTGCCCCTCCCCTGCAGGTGCCTTCTCTGTCTCCCTCAAAATAAATAAATGTAAAAAAAAAAAAAAAAAAAAAAAGCTCAGATACAACACATAAAATACATGAGTGGTATAAAAGAGAATTTTTACATATTAGCTTACATTTTTGGTAAATTCTGTGGTTGCTTCCATAAGTTTCTTTTCTTGATCTGTAAACTAAAGGATATGACAAATCAGGAGGTTAAAAAAAAAAAAAAGACTAGAAGGAATTAGAAAGTATATTTAGAAGCACATTACCATGTCAGTTACTCTGCTCCTTTCTAGGTTGATGTCCAGTTTATTGTCTGCTCTGATCTGACTGGTTTCATTCTTTACAGAAAATCAAAATATTAAAAAAGCAATCTCATAATGTTTGTTCTGAAATTAATAAAATATTTTAAAGTGAGAAAAGTAAAACTTACTATCAGTTGCTGCTTAACTTGTTCCAATTCAGTTTTCATTTTCTAGGTATAGGAAAAATCACATGCAATTGCCATTAAGCCAAAAGCCCATAGCATGATTTATTCAACAAATCTGAAACCTTGCATTAGCAAAAACTGGATGATCTACAGATTTCTAATGAAGCACTAAAAACAGACAAAAAAGGAAAGTAGTATTTCATCATATTCAGAAAATTCTTATGAACAAAACAGTAAAAAATGTATTCTAGTTAGTTTTAAACCATGACTGATATTTGAAATTTAAAAATACTTAAAATTAAAAAAAAATTAAAACTCCAAATGAATTACAGAAGCAGTTTTCTCTTAACTCACAACAATTACTGCAGATTCATATAAAATGGCACATTGCTTTCAATTTTGAGAACATTATATTGAGCTATATTAGAAATTTTATATATAATATGAAACATTTTATATATAAAGATTTCCCCTTACATTTGACTTTTACATATGTAAGATACAACTCTTATTCTTTGGTCTAGACTATGATTGATACATAGAAAGATTAGTTATAGGTTAAACATCTAGCATACTTTGATCAAAAAACTCGTTGAAAGTTACTGAATGACCACATAAAATCATTACTTGGTCCTATTAGAACACATGTGAAATCAGTTATTTTATTAGTAATAAACAAACTAGTATCACCTGGTTCTCTGCTCTCAGATTTGCAAATTCACTTTTCTCTAGGATGACCATGTCTTTCCTGATGGAGTCCAAATGAGCCATTAGTTGTTGTACTGTTATTTCCTGGAAAGCAAAATTGAAATAACCTAGTGATATATGGAATGTAAAAGAATCTGTTGTTATGCTACAAGGTGTAATGTTGCTTGGCTAACTAAACAAAACCATATGAAACCTATATATAAAAATGAAAAGGAGGTTCCAGTCTAAGGTTGTGACACAGGAGGACCCTGAAGTCACCTCCTCCATGGATACACCAAATCTATACCTATTTATAAAGCATTTCCTCCTGAAAGACACCTCAGGGCTAATCGGCCAGCTTCTGCACAACAAAAAATATACCACAAAGAGAAAGGCAAGAGAGACAGAAGCACAGTAATGAAGGGAATCCCTAATCCTGACACTGAGAACTGCAGTAAGAGGGACAGTACTGCATGACCATGAGCAGATTCATCTGCCCTGGGATAAAGAAAAAATGCTGAGGTTTAAAAGGGCAACTAGAATATAAAAGATCCAGCCCTCGAACTCTTCCAGAGAGTGCTGCTGGGACTCTCTAGTTCTGAGGGGCTGGTGAGCATCACTGTTTACATTCCCCTTCCATTTTTAGAGCACAGACAGGAGTAGGGTCTGGGCACCATAGCCAGCCTACCAGTTCAGCAAACACTAGGCCCCCAGCCCAAACCAGCACAGTGTCGTGGCCCCAGCGTGGAGACACCAGAATACCCCTGGTCAGTGTTCACAACAGCTCACCTTCCGAGGTGAGGCAGGTACAAAGCACCCCAGAACACTCCAGGATCCCAGCACGTAAACTCCAAATGATGTGGCATGACACCCCCAGCTCAGAGCATCCTGTTACCTTTCCAAATTAGCTCGTGGCTAATTTGACTCCAGACAACTTATCAGGGCACTCTCTGTGGAGTGTGTCCAGGGATCCAGTGGTCCATACCCTGCAGCAGCTGCAGCAACCTGACCAGGGTGTGTCTTGGGCTTGCACTTACCCCTGGCTTGCGCTCATTTCAGCACCAGGTACTCTCTTATGGTGCCGTCTATGCAGAGAGCCCCCGGACCACCCTGGCTCATGCTCACTTCAGCTTACGCTGTCCTGCCAGGGCACTAATTCCACAGAGAGTCGCAAGACCTCCCAGATTGGAACCTTTTCAGTTTCAGTTATCTTACCAGGGTATGTTCCATGGCAAGAACACTGGGCTTGCCCCCCAAATGATACCCTTTATAGCACCAGTTGTCCTGCCTGGGGGCCCTCTGCACTGAGAGCCTTGGGAACCTCCAGCTTGTACCCACTTCAACTTCAGCTGTCTGGCCAGGATGCACCTCTATGTGGAAAGCCCAAAGACAGTTCTGGCCTGTACCCACTTTGGCTCTGGCCATCCCACCAAAGTGGCCCTAACATGAAGTGCCCCAACACCCATGACAGCCACATATTCAGAAAGCCAGCTAATGTCACCAGACACACATTCTCCACAGGGGATGACTTGACTATACACAAGATCATCCTACTTTGAAAAGGTAGCTGTTGTGTGTAACTCACAAAGTAAAGCAAGAGGAAGAGACAAAAGAATTTGCTTCAAACAAATGAACAAAGCCTAAACCTCAGAAACAGAACTAAATAAAATGGAAATAAGTATGCCTGATAAATACTTCAAAATTATGGACATAAAGATGCCCACTGGACTGGACAGCAGAGTGCATAAGCTTAGTGAGAACTTGAAAAAAGAGATAGCATATAAAAAAGAACCAAGTTGGGGCGCCTGGGTGGCTCAGTCGGTTGAGCGTCCAACTTCGGCTCAGGTCATGATCTTGTGGTCTGTGAGTTCGAGCCCCGCGTCAGGCTCTGGGCTGATGGCTCAGAGCCTGGAGCCTGCTTCCGATTCTGTGTCTCCCTCTCTCTCTGCCCCTCCCCCGTTCATGCTCTGTCTCTCTCTGTCTCAAAAATAAATAAATGTTAAAAAAAAAAAATTAAAAAAAAAAAAAGAACCAAGTTGAAGAACACAATAAATGAAAAATCAACTGGAGGGAATCAACAGATTAGAGAATGGAAAAGAACAGATTAATGATATGGAAAAGAGGGTAATGGAAAGCACCCAAGCTGAACAGTAAAAAGAAAAAAAACACAGGGATAGGTTAAGGACTCTCTTAGACAAAATCAAGCAAGAACATCTGCATTATAGAGGTCCCAGAAGGAGAAAAGACACGGGGTGTGGGGGGAGGCAGAAAACTTATTTGAAGAAATGATAGTTGAAAACCTCCCTTATCTCTGGGAAGAAAACAGGTATCTAGGTTCGATAAGTGCAGAAGTACCAAACAAGATGAAGCCAAGGAGGTCCACACAGTAAGTAATAATTAAAATACCAAAGATTAAAGATAAAGAGAGAAGTTTAAAACCAGAAAGAGAGAAGCAATGAGTTACATACAAGGAAACCCCATAAGACCATGGGCTGATTTCCCTGCAGATTATACAGGCCAGAGGAAGGAGTTAAGATGGCAGAGAAGTATAGAGACCCTGAGCTTGTCTCATCCCTGAAACACAGCTAGATCAGCACCAAACCATTTTGAACACCTAGGAAATTGATCTGAGGATTTATGCAACAATCCGTATAACCTGAGCTACAGAACTCGGCAGATACGTGGTGTGCAGAGGTGAACTGGGGGAGAGAAAAGCCACAGAGGGTAGGGAGCTGTTTTTGTGGAGAGAAGACTAAGAAAAAATAAAGGGGTAGAGTGTGGTACATCAGGATTGTGCACAAGAAAAGCACTTGCCCTGAAAGTAGTTTGAGAGAGAAAGAGTGAAAATACTTGCAGGGGACTGAACAAGAAATCTGTTCCCCAAAACCATTAACAGGGAGAAAGGAAAGGGCTTCAATACCACCAGGATTCTATACACAGTGGAGCGCAGAGTCTGAAGATTCAGAGCCCTGTGCCTGGTGGTGCTCTGGTGAGGAAGTAGGGAGAATCCCCAGGAGCAGGCAGTGGGGTTTGAGGGGTCCATATGCCACATAGGGAAAAGTGGTTCCCCTGCATGGAGTGCATTTGGTAGATACCATACGGCCTCCTGGTGGGCAGAGGTCCCAGAGGACCCCAGAGAGCAGCCATGTTTGCTGGTATTGGGACAAAGATGCCAGAGTGCTGTGAAACCTGGTGCCAACTGTGTGTTACGGACTGCCATAATCTCTGAACCTCTGCCACTGTGTGACCACACAAACGTTTTCTGGGGCAAGCTGGCTTCCGGCCAATGCTCAGTGAGACCCTCCCCAGAGAGTCGGTGGGGGTTTCCAAAGTGTGGGGTTTTGAAACACAACCCCAACTGAGATAAATCTCGAGAAGGAGGTTTGTCTCGCAGGCAGACAGCTTAGACAGACAGGGTAGAGGCAGGGAGTGAACAAGACCTGAGACAAAGGAGCAGTGCTTGACTGTGGGTTGGTGAGATTGCGAAGTTCTTGAGCCAGAGATTAGGGAGCTGGGTGAAGTCAATTCCACCTCAACCGCACATGCACAGGTACACAAACACACAGATCCAGCCCAGCAAGCTAAGCAGCACCATCTAGTGGAGAACGGAGCTGTTACACCAAGCCCTGCCCAACTGTGCCCTCCAAGCCATCCCCTAGAAGACCACCACAAGTCACTCCACCTGCTTAGTATATGGACTATAGAGTGCTTCATAGTTTCAGTTCTAGGGGAAAGTGGATATAAATTCTTTTGGGTTTCATTCTATTTGCTGGCTCATTTATTTGCTCATTTTCTTTACTTTGGTTTTCTTTTATCTCTTGAATACAGAGAAAAAACTTATTTATTTACACTTTTTCCCCCCTTTCCTTTTCCTTTATTTTCTACATTCTATAAAGTTTCTTTCAACAAGGAGATTGAAACAAACCTAGGATCTGGCTTCCTTTGACTTTGTTTTGTTTATCATTTTTATTTTTTATTTGATTAATTTTTATCCTTCCTCCAAAATGAAAAAAACAAAGGAATTCACCCCAAAAGAAAGAATGGGAAGAAATGACAGCCAGGGATTTAGTCAACACAGACATAAGTAAGATGTCTGTACTAGAATTTAGAACCACGATAATAAGAATACTAACTCAGGTTGAAAAAAGCAAAGACACCATAGAATGCATTTCTACAGAGATAAAAAAATAAAATCTAGTTAGGCCAAAATTAAAAATGCTATAACTGAGATGCAATCTTCAATGGATGCCACAATGGATGGACAAAGCAGAACAGCGAATCGGCAATATAGATGGTAAAATTATGGAGAATAATGAAGTAGATAAAGAGTGAAACAAAGTAGATAAAAAAAAAAGAGTGAAACAAAGCAAAAGATCACAATACAGGACTTAGAGAACTCAGGGATTCATTAAAAAGGAATAACATCTAAACCATAGGAGTCCCAGAAGATGAAGAGAGAGCAAAAGGGACAGAAGGTTTATGTGAGCAAATTATAGAGGAAACCTTGCCTAATCTGGGGAAGCACACAGACATCAAAACCCAAGAAGCACAGACAACTCCCATTAGATTCAACAAAAATCCATCACCAAGGCATATCATACTCAAATTCACAAAATGCACAAGGAAAGAATTATGAAAACAGCAAGGGGGAAAAAACATCCTTAATCTATAAGGGAAGACAGATCAGGTTCACAGCAGACCTATCCACAGAAACTTGACAGGCCAGAAAGGAATGGCAGGATATATTCAACATGCTGAATTGGAAAAACATGCAGCCACGAATTCTTTATCCAGCAAGACTATCATTCAAAACAGCAGGAGAGAGAAATAATTTCCCAAACAAAAACTAAAGGTGCCCATGACCATTAAACCAGTCCTGCAAGAAATTTTAAGGGGGACACTTTGAGTGGAAAAAAGACAGAAGACCAGAAGCAACAAAGACTAGAAAGGACCAGAGAACATCACCAGAAACACCAACTCTACAGGCAACACAATAGCACTAAATGATTATCTTTCAGTACTCACTCTAAATGTCAATGCACTAAATGCTCCAATCAAAAGATGTATGAGAATGAATAAGAAAACAAGACCCATCTATATGCTGCTTACAAGAGACTCATTTTAGACATAAAGACACCTTCAGATTGAAAATAAGGGGATGGAGAACTGTCTATACTGCTAATGGTCATCAAAAAAAAGCTGCAGTAGCCATACTTCTATCAGACAATCTAGATTTTACTTTAATGTGTTTTAATGTTTATTTATTTTTAAGAGAGAGCGTGAGTGGGGGAGGGGCAGAGAGCGAGAGGGAGACAGAATCTGAAGCAGGCTCCAGGCTCTGAGCCGTCAGCACAGAGCCCGATGTGAGGCTCAAACTCATGAACTGCAAGATCGTGACCTAAGCTGAAGTCAGATGCTTAACCAAATGAGCCACCCAGGTGCCCCCAGACAAACTATATTTTAAACCAAAAGAGTGTAACAAGAGATGAAGGAGGGCATTATATCATAATAAAGGGGATCTATCCACAAGAAGATATAACAATTGTATTTATTTATGCCCTCAACGTGGAGGCACCCAAATATATAAAGTAATCACAAACATAAACTAATTGATAATAATACTATAATCGTAGGGGACTTCAATACCCCACTGACAACAATGGACAGATCATATAGGCAGAAAATCAACAAGGAAACAATGGCTTTGAGTGACACACTGGACCAGATGAAATTAACAGATATATTCAGAACATTTCATTGTAAAACAACAGAATACACATTTTTCTGGAGTGCACATGGGACATTCTCCAGAATAGATCACATCCTGGATCATAAATCAGCCCTCAACAAGTACACAAAGATCAAGATCATACGTAGCATATTTTCAGACCACATCACTATGAAACTGGAAATCATCCACAAGAAAAAATTTGAAAAGACTATGAATACTTGGAGATTAAAGAACATCCTACTAAGGAATGAATGGGTTAACCAAGAAGTTAAAGAGGAAATTAAAAAGTAAATGGAAGTGAATGAAAATGAAAACACAACTGCCCAAAACCTCTGGGATGCAGCAAAGGCAGTCATAAAAGGGAAGTATATAGCAATCCAGGCCTTCCTAAAGAGGGAAGCTAGGTCTCAAATACACAATCTTATGCCTAAAGGAACTGGAAAAGAAACAGCAAATAAAGCCAAAAACCAGCAGAAGAGAAATAATAAAGATTAGAGCAGAAATCAAGGATATTAAAATAAAAAAAAAAAAACAACAAAAACCAGAACAGGTCAACGAAACCAGGAGCTGGTTCTTTGAAACATTTAACAAAAATGTTAATCTAGCCAGATGGATCAAAAAGAAAAAGGAAAGGACCCAAATAAGTAAAATCATGAATGAAAGTAGAGAAATCACAACCAATAGCAGAGAAATATAAATATTAAGAGAATTTTATGAGCAATTATATGCCAACAAATTGGGCAATCTGGAAGAAATGGACAAATTCCTAAGAACATATAAATTACCAAAACTGAAACAGGAAGAAACAAAAATTTTTTTAACAGATCCATACCCAGTAAAGAAATGGAATCGGCAATCAAAAATCTCCCAACAAACAGAAGTCCAGGGCCAGATGGCTTCCCAGGGGAATCTACCAAACATTTAAAGAAGAGTTAACACCTATTCTTTTGAAGCTGTTCCAAAAATACAAATGGAAGGAAAACTTCCAAACTCATTCTAAGAAGCCAGTTTTACCTTGATTCCAAAACCAAAGACCCCACTAAAGAGAAATACAGACCAATTTCTCTGATGAACATGTATACAAAAATTCAACAAAATACTAGCAAACCGGATCTAACAATACATTAAAAGAACTATTTACCACCATCAAGTGGAATTCATTCCTGGGATGCAGGGCTGGTTCAATATCTGCACGTGAATCAATGTGATACATCACAATGTGATGTATCACATTGATACAAGAAAGGTTAAGAACCACATGATCTCAACAGATGCAGAAAAAGCATCTGACAAAATACAGCATCCTTTCTTGATTAAAACCCTTAAGAAAGTAGGGATAGAAGGAACATACCTCAAGATCATAAACACCATATACAAAAGACCCATTGCTAATATCATCCTCAATGGGAAAAAACTAAGAGCTTTCCCTCTATAGTCAGGAACACGTCAAGGATGTCCACTCTCACCACTGTTATCCAACATAGTGCTGGAAGTCCGGCCTCAGCAATCAGACAACACAAATAAATAAAAAGCATCCAACTCAGCAAGGAGGAAGTCAAACTTTTGCTCTTTGCAGATGACATAATACTCTATGTGGGAAACCTGAAAGACTCCACCAAAACACCCCAAAAATAAATAATCCAGTGAAGAGATGGGCAAAAGGCATGAACACTTTTCAAAGGAAGACATCCAGATGACTAACAGACATATGAAAAGATGCTCAGCCTCATGTAAAACTGATACATGAATTCAGCAAAGTAACAGAAATAGGTTGTATTTCTATATACCAATAATGAAACAACAGAAATAGAAATTGAGGAATTGATCCCATTTACAACTGTAGTAAGAACCATAAGACACCTAACCAAAAAAGTGAAAGATCTATACACTGAAAACTATAGAAAGCTTATGAAATGGAAAAACATTCCATGCTCATGGATTGGAAAATCAAATATTGTTAAAATGTCTATACTACCCAAAGCAATCTACACATTCAATGCAATCTCTATCAAAGTAACACCAGCCTTATTCACAGAGCTAGAAAAAATAATCCTAAAATTTGTATGGAACCAGAAAAGACCCCGAATAGCCAAAGCAATCCTGGAAAAGAAAACCAAAGCTAGAGGCATCACAATTGCGGACATCAAGCTGTATTACAAAGCTGTAATCATCAAGACAGTATAGTACTGGCACAAGAACAGACCCACAGATCAATGGAACAGAAAAGAGAATCCAGAAATGGACCCACAAACGTATGGCCAACTAATCTTTGACAAAGCAGCGAAGAATATCCAATGGAAAAAAGTCTCTTTAGCAAATGGTTCTGGGAAAACTGGACAGTGACATGTAGAAGAATGAACCTGGACCACTCTCTTATACCATACACAAAAATAAACTCAAAATGGATGAAAAGACCTAAACATAAGACAGGAAGCCATCAAAATCCTAGAGGAGAGAACAGGCAACAACCTCTTTGACCTCAGCTGCAGCAACCTCTTACTTGACCTATCTCTAGAGGCAAAGGTAAACAAAAACAAAAATGAACTATTGGGAGCTCATCAAAATAAAAAGATTCTGCACAGTGAAGGAAACAATAAGCAAAACTAAAAAGCAACCAATGGAATGGGAGAAGACATGTGCAAGTGACACATCTGGTAAAGGGCTAGTATCCAAAATCTATAAAGAACTTATCAAACTCAACACCCCCAAAATAAATAATCCAGTGAAGAGATGGGCAAAAGGCATGAACACTTTTCAAAGGAAGACATCCAGATGGCTAACAGACACATGAAAAGATGCTCAACATCACTCATCATCAGAGAAATACAAATCAAAACCACAATGAGATACCACCTCATACCCGTCAGAATGGCTAAAATTAACAGCTCAGGCAACAACAGATGTTGGCGAGGATGTGGAGAAAGGGGAACCTTTTTTTCCTTTTTTTTTTTTTTAAACTTTTTTTTTTTTTTTTTTTTTGCAACGTTTATTTTTGGGACAGAGAGAGACAGAGCATGAACGGGAGAGGGGCAGAGAGAGAGGGAGACACAGAATCGGAAACAGGCTCCAGGCTCTGAGCCATCAGCCCAGAGCCTGACACAGGGCTCGAACTCATGGACCGTGAGATCGTGACCTGGCTGAAGTCGGACGCTTAACCGACTGCGCCACCCAGGCGCCCCTTAACATTTATTTTTGAGACAGAGAAAGACAGAGCATGAACAGGGGAGGGTCAGAGAAAGAGGGAGACACAGAATCCAAAACAGGCTCCAGGCTCTGAGCTGTCAGCACAGAGCCCAACACGGGGCTCGAACCCACAGACCGTGAGATCATGACCTGAGCCGAAGTCGGACGCTTAACCGACTGAGCCACCCAGGCGCCCCTAGAAAGGGGAACCTTTTTGCATTGCTGGTAGTAATGCAAAGTGGTACAGTCACTCTGGAAAATAGTACAGAGGTTCCTCAAAAAATTAAAAATAGAACTAGCCCTAGACCCAGCAATTGTACTACTAGGTATTTATCCAAAGGAGACAGGAGTGGTGGTTTGAAGGGGCACAGGCACCCCAGTGTTTATAGGAGCACTATTGACAATAGCTAAATTATGGAAAGAGTCCAAATGTCCATTGACTGATAAACTGATAAAGATGTGGTATATATATATATGTATATATAATTATATACATAATGGAATATTACTTGGTGATCAAGAAAAATGAAATCTTGCCATTTGCAACAATGTGGATGGAACTAGAATATATTATGCTAAGTTAAATAAGTGAGTCAGAAAAAGACAAATATTCTATGATTTCACTCATATGTGGAATTTAAGACACAAAAGAGATGAACATAGGGGAATGGAAGCAGAAATAAGATTTTAAAAAGTAGGGGGAACAAACCATAAGAGACTCATATATAGAGAACAAACAGGTTGTTGGCAGGGTGTTGGGTGGGGGGAGGGAGGTTAACAAAATGCTACTAAACAACAAATTTCTTCAATGAAGAAATCAAAGAGGAAATAAAAAAAAAATATATGGAGACAAATGAAAATGAAACACAATACTCCAAAGTCTGTGGGACACAGTGAAACAGTTCTAAGGAGATGCATAGTGAAACAGGCCTACCTCAAGAAACAAGAAAAATTTCAAATAATCTCACCCTATACCTAAAGGAACTAGAAAAAACAAAACAAAACAAAATAACCCGAAGTTGGTAGAAGGAAGAAAATAATAAAGATGAGAGTAGAAATAAAGGAAATACAGACTAAAAAACAATAGAAAAAGATTAATGAAACAAAAAACTGATTCTATGAAAAGATAAACAAAACTGATAAGCTTTTATCCAGATTCATTGCAAATAAAATAAAGGACACAAAATCAGATGAAACAGAAGTAACAACTGACACCACAGAAATAGAAAAGCATATAACAGAATACTGCAGAAAGTTACATGCCAGCAAAGTGGACAACCTAGAAGAAATAGATAAATTCCTAGAAACTGATACAAACTTTCAAAACTAAACCAGGAAGAAACAGAAAATCTGAACTAGTAATGACACTGAACACATAATCAAAAAAAACCTCCCAATGAACAAAAGTCCAGAACTAGACAAATTCACAGGTGAATTCTACTAAACATTTAAGGAAGAGTTAACAGATCTTCTCAAAATATTCCAAAAAATAGATGACAGAAAACGTCCAAATTCATTCTATGAGGCCAGCATTACACTGATACCAAAACTAAACAGACTTTACAAAAAAAAAAAAAAAAAGACTACAGGCCCATCTCTGATAAACACAGATACAAAATTCTCAACAAATATTACCAAACTTTGAACTGAACAATACATTAAAAGGATCATTTACCACCATCAAGTTGGATTTATTCTAGGGATGCAAGGATGGTTCAGTGTTCATAAACCAATTGGTGTGGTACATCACATTAACAATAGGAAGGGTAAAAACCATATGGTCATCTTAATAGATGCAAAATAAGTATTTGATAAAATACAACATCCATTCATGTAAATATTCTCAAAAGAGTGGGTGCAGAGGGAATATAACTCAACATAATAAAAGCCACATATGAGAAACCGACAGCTAATGTCATACTCAATAGTGAAAAACAGAGAGCTCTTCCTCTAATATCAGGAACAAGATGAAGGTGCCCACTCTCACCAATTTTATTCAACATAGTACTAGAAGTTCTAGCCACAGCTATTGGGCAAGAAAAAGAAATAAAAGGCATAGAAATTGGTAAGGAAGAAGTACAATGCTCACTGTCTACAGATGACATGATACTATACATAGAACCCAAAGCCCTAAACTCCACCAAAAAAAAAAAAAAAAAACACCAAAAAACCCTATAATTCAGTTTTTATGTGAATTCAGAATATAACTGAATTTTTGGATTGAGTGTACTTAACAGTATAGTCTTTCTGCAGTGATCAAGTACAAGGCCCTGAGCCTCAAACCCATCTTTCATGACATCTTTGGGGTGGGGGTGGGGTCAACAATTGGATTAGGCTCAATGACGAAATGAGATGTTAATTTCACACACTAATCATAAAAACACCAAAATTTAGCACTTTGAATGTAGGATTAAATGGTATTGCCAGCATAAAACTTCCTTAAGCCACAATTTTAATTCACTGGTTATAGGTAAACTTAAAAATCTAATTTAAGAATATTATAAAAAATGTCAATAGCTTGGACTTTTGAGGAAGATGGCAGGACAGGCAGCCTTTAAATTTTCCTTGTCCCATGAATACAACTTGGTGACACTCACATCAATGCAAATAACCCAGAAAATGACCCAAGATTAGCAGAACAAACTCCACAAGTAACTGTAGAGAAGAAGCCACATCAAAGAGGGTAGAAAGGCACAGAAATTGTGGGGAGCTGAACCCCATGGGTCTGGCTGCCAGAGGAAGGGAGCTGTGAGGTGCAGAGAGGGGTGAGAAACAGAATATCACATCAGGGAACCTACACAGGGAAGACGAATCTCCACAGGATTTGGCTTTGAAAATGAGAGGGGCTAGATTTGGTGATTTCTTAACCAGGAGGACTTAAAGCCTACAACTTTAAAAATCCCTGAGAGCAGCAGAACGCTGAGTCCCACACTTAAAGAGACACTTAAATAGATAGCCCCCAAAAAGCCCAGGAGATACAGCTTAGAGGCATCAGTTTGTTTTAAAAAACAAAACAAAACAAAAAAACCCTAAACACACACAATAAAAAAACTGGCAGCAGTTTGAAAAATGAGAGCATTTGAGAAGGAGAGTTAGTAATCTCAGAGTTCCTTAAGGGACATCTCCAGGGAAAAAGGAGCTGGCATGTACCATTTCCCTCCACCAACCCCAGCACAATCACCCTTCCACTGGTGGGAACCAGCACCTGTGGGCATTCACTGCCTAATTTGCTTACACTGCACCACCCCAACCTTCTCCAGCTAAACCTGCCTCAATCCAGCTGCTAAAGGTCCTCTCCCCCAGAAGACTAGCACAAACCTTGCCAACAATGTGTTCCGACCACCTGTGGGGGATGTGTGCACCTTGTTAAAACTGCATCACTCACCCACATGTGCTTTGTGGAATGTCCTTAAGCCAACTCCAGTACCTACAGCAGCTGCATAAAAGAGGACCAGCCAACTTGTTAAGAGTGAGCATCCCACCAACTACTCTCAAGAGCAGATGTAGCTGAATTTCCTAACACACAGAAACAGACAGAGTTAGGTAAAGTGAAGAGACCAAACCAAATTAAAGAAAAGGACAAAATCACAGCAAGAGACTTAAGTAAAACAGAGATAAATAATGTGCCTGATAGAGAATTTAAAGTAATGACCATAAAGATACTCATGGGATTTGAGAAGAGTGGAGGACATTCTGTAAGACCCTTAAAGACAAAAAAGAGCCACTCAGGAATGAAGAGAACAATAAATTTAAAACAAAAATACACTTGACAGGCTAAATAGCAGGCTAGAGGAATTAGAAGAATGAATTCATGACCTGGAAAACAGAGTAAGAGAGAGTAATCAGGCTGAGCAAATATAAGAGACAAAAAAAAAAAAAAAAAAAAAAAAAAAAAAAAATGCAAAATGAGAACAGACTTAGGGATCTCAGTGACTCCAACAAGTGTAATTAATGTTCACAATACAGGGATCCCAGAGGACGAACAGAGAAAAGGGGGTAGAAAATTAATCTTAAGAAATAATAGTTCAAAACTTCCCTAATCTGGGAAGGAAACAGATATCCAGATCCAGGAGGCACAGGGAACCCCCAACAATATTAACCAAAGAAGGTGCACAAAAATACACATAGTAATTAAAACAACAAAAAGTAGTGATAAAGAATTTTAGGGATGCCTGGGTGGTTCATTCAGTTAAGTGTCTGATTCTTGATTTCAGCTCAGGTCATGACCTCAGGGCTATGGGACTGAGCCCTGCATCAGGCTCTGCATGGAGTATGGAGATTGAGATTCTATCTTCTTCTCTCTCTGTTCCTCTCCTGTGCTCATGTGTGCATGATCCCTCTCTCAAAAAAATTAAAAAAGTTAAAAAAAAAATTTAAACACAGTAAAAGACAGTTACATAAATAGGAAACCCCATAAGGCTATCAGTGCATTTTTCAGCAGAAACTTTACAGTCCAGAAGGGAGTGGCATGATATGTTCAAAGTGCTGAAAAGAAAAAAGTCTGCATCCACGAATATTCTATCCAGCAAGGCAATCATTTAGAATAGGAGACATGGTTTCTCAAAAAAAAAAAAAAAAAAAGAAAAAGTAAAGGAGTGAACAACCACTAACCCAGCCCTACAAGAATTATTAAAGGGGACTAAATGAAGGGCTGTATAAAAAGCAGGAAACACAAAAGAAGTGAAAATCAGTGTATCAGTAAAAATCAGTCAAGGAAATCACAAAATAAAAGGATGCAAAATAGGACATCAATACATAAAATGTGGGTGGGCGGGGGTGTAAAGAATGGGTTCAAGCTTATGAGACCATCAACTTCACATGGAGATGTTATATGCAAACCTAATGGTATACAAAGAAATCAAAACCAGTAACAGATATGTAAAGACTAAAGAGGAGGGAGTTCAACTTTACCACTAAAGAAAGCCAGCAAACTGTGAAAGAGAACAAGAAGAGGATAAGAGAAAAAGTACAAAAAACAACCACAGAAAAGTAACAAAATGTCAATAAATACACATTTATCAATAATTACTTTATTTTTTTTTTTAATTTTTTTTTTCAACATTTATTTATTTGTGGGACAGAGAGAGACAGAGCATGAACGGGGGAGGGGCAGAGAGAGAGGGAGACACAGAATGGGAAACAGGCTCCAGGCTCTGAGCCATCAGCCCAGAGTCCGACGCGGGGCTCGAACTCACGGACCGTGAGATCGTGACCTGGCTGAAGTCGGACGCTTAACCGACTGCGCCACCCAGGCGCCCCATCAATAATTACTTTAAATGTAAATGAACTAAATGCTCCAATCAAAAGATATGGGGTGACAAAGTGGATAGAAAAGACCCATTTATATGTTGCCTACACAAGACTTGTTTCAGATCTAAAGACACCTGCAGATTGAAAGTGAGGGACAAAGAAACATTTACCATGTAAAGGATATCAAAAGAATGCTGAAGTAGCAACATTTATACTGGACCAAATAGAATTTAAAACAAAGATGGTAATAAGAAACAAA
Organism: Felis catus; assembly: GCF_018350175.1. Taxonomy (NCBI): domain Eukaryota; kingdom Metazoa; phylum Chordata; class Mammalia; order Carnivora; family Felidae; genus Felis; species Felis catus. The sequence goes on along the minus strand of NC_058377.1, from coordinate 49,312,357 downwards.
GAAGAACACAATATTGTAATAAAAGGGACTATCCAACAAGAAAATATAATAACTGTAAATATGGACCCAACATGGTGGCACCCAAATACATAAAACAGTTAACAACAAACACATAGGAACTAATCAGTAGTAATAAAATAACAGTAAGGGACTTTAACACCCCACTTCACCCCACTTACATCAATGGTCAGATCATCCATACAGAAAATCAACAAGAAAACAGTGGCTTTGAATGACATAGTGGACCAGATGGATTTAACAGATATATTCAGAACGTTCAACCTTAAAATAGAAGAATACACATTCTTTTCAAGTGCACATGAACATTTTCTAGAAGAGATCACATATTAGGCCACACAACAAGTCTCAACAAATTAAAAAAAAAATCAAAGTCATTCTATGTATCTTTTCGGACTACAATGCCACGAAACTAGAAATCAACCACAAGAAAAAAATATGGAAAGAGCACAAATACACAGAGGTTAAATAACATGCTACTAAACAATGAATTGATAAACCTAGAAATCAAAGATGAAATAAAAAATTATATGGAAACGAATGTAAATGAAAACACAAAGGTCCAAAATCTTTGGGATGCAGGAAAAATGGTGTTAAGAAGGTAGTTTATAGCAATATAGACCTACCTCATAAAGCAAGAAAAATCTCAAATAAGCAACCTAACCTCATACCTAACGCAGCTAGAAAAAGAACAAAACCTAAAACCAGCAGAAGGAAGGAAATAAAGATTAGAGCAGAAATAAATGACAAAGAATCTAAAAAACAAACAAAAAAAAACCAAACCAAAACAAAAAACCCTAATGAAAGAGATCAATGAAACCAATAGTTGGTTCTTTGAAAAGATCAACAAAACTGATAAGCCTCTAGCCAGACTCATTAAAATAAAAAGACTGAAATAAACAAAATCACCAGTGAAAGAAGAAAATTAACCCACAGAAATAAAACAAATGTAAGAGAATATTGTGAAAAATTATATGCCAACAAACTGGACAACCTACAACAAATGGATAAATTCCTAGAAACAAATCATCACCCAAAACTGAAGCAGGAATAGAAAATCTGAACAGACCAATTACCAGTAATGAAATTGAATCAGTAAGCAAAAACTCCCAACAAAAATCTAGCACCAGATGGCTTCACAGGTGAATTCTACCAAACATTTAAAGGAGAATTAATATCTACTCTTCTTAAACTATTCCAAAAAACAGAAGAGGGAGGAAAACTTCCAGATTCATTCTAGGAGGCTAGCATTACACTGATAACTAAAACTAGATAAAGATATCATAAATAAAGAGAACTAGAGGCCAGTATCTCTGATGAACATAGATACAAAAACCCTCAACAAAAATATTAGCAAACTGAATCCAACAACATATTAAAAATATCACTGACCACAATCAAGTGGGATTGATTCCCAGGATGCAAGGCTGGTTCAATATTTGCAAATCAATCAACATGAAACATCACATTAATAATAAAAAAAAGGATAAAGACCATATGATCATTTTGATAGATGCAGAAAAAGCATTCAAGATGGTACAACATCCATTCATGATGAAAACCGTTAAAAAAGTAGGTTTGTTTGTTTAGAGAGTGCAAGCAGGGGAGAGGCAGAGGCAAAGAGAATCTTAAGTGGGCTCTGTTGCTGACGTGGGGCTCTGTCTCACAACTGTGGGATCATGACCTTACCTGAAATCATGAGTTGGATGCTTAACCGACTGAGCCACCCAGGTGCCCCAACAAAATAGGTTTAGAGAGAACATAATAAGGGCCTTTATGACAAACCCACAGCCAACTTCATACACAATGGAGAAAAATTGAGAGCTCTTCCCCAAAGGTCAGGAACAAGACAAGAATGTCTACTCTCACCAGTTTTATTCAACACAGTACTGGAAGCTCTAATCACAGCAATCAGACAACAAAAAGAAATAAAAGGCATCCAAATCAGTAAGGTAGAAGGAAAACTTTCCCTATTTGTACATGACATGAAGGAAAACTTTCCCTATTTGTACATGACATGATACTATATATAGAAAACCCTAAAGATTCCACCAAAACCCACTAGAACTGATAAATGAATTCAGTAAAATTATAGGATACAAAATCAATGTATAGAAATCTGTTGCACTCTATACACTAATAATGAAACAGTAGAAAGAGAAATAATCCCACTTACAATTGCACCAAATATAATAAAATACCTAGAAATAACTTTAATCAAGAAGGTAAAAGACCTGTACTATGAAAACTCCAAAACAATGATAAAAGAAACTGAAGACAACACTAAGAAATGCAAAGATATTCCATGCTCATGGACTGGAAGAACAAATACTGTTAAAATGTCTATACTACCCAAAGCAATCTACAGATTTAATGTAATCCTATCAAAATACTAACAGCATTTTTCACAGAACTAGAACAAACCACCTTAAAATTTGTATGGAATGACAAAAGACCTCGAACGGTCATAGCAGTTTTGAAAAAGAAAAACAGAACTGGAGGTATCACAATTCTGGACTTCAAGTTATATTACAAAGCTGTAGTAATCAAAGCAGTATGGTATTGTCCCCAAAATAGAACAGAATAGAAAGCCCAGAAATAAACCCACAATTATATGGTCAATTAATCTTTCACACAAGAGGAAAAGAATATGCAATGGGAAAAAGACAGCCTCTTCAACAAATGGTGCTGGGAAAACCGGAAAGCTACTTGCAAAATAAGGAAAGTGGACCACTTTCCTACACCATACCAAAAATAAACTCAAAATGAGTTAACCACATAAATATGAGACCTGAAACTGAAAAGTCCTGTAAGACAGCACAGGCAGTAATTTCTCTGACATTAGCAGTAGCAACATTTTTCTAGATATGTCTTCCAAGGCAAGGGAAATAAAAAAAAAAAAAACAACTACTGGGAGTACATAAAAATAAAAAGCTTCTGCAGCACAAAGGAAACAATCAACAAAACTAAAAGGCAACCTATGAAATGGGAGAAGATACTTACAAATGACACATCTGATAACAGCTTAGTTTCCAAAATATATAAAGAATTTACACAACTCAACACCAAGAAAACAAATAATCCAATTAAAAAATGGGCAGAAGACATGAACAGACATTTCTCCAAAGTAGATATACAGATGGCTAACAGACACATGAAAAGATGCTCAATCAGCATCAGTCCTTGTTAGGGAAATGCAAATTAAAACTACAATGAGATTTCGCCTCACATACTTGTCAGAATGGCTAAAATCAACAATAGAAGAAACAACACATGTTGGCGAGGGTGTGGAGAAAAAGAACTCTCCTGCACTGTTGGTGGGAATGCAAACTGGTGTAGCCACTATAAAAAACAGTAGGGAGGTCCTCAAAAAATGAAAAACAGCCTATAATCTAGTAATTGCACTATTGGGTATTTAACTCAAAAGATACAAAAACACTTATTCTTTTTTTTTTTTTTCAACGTTTATTTATTTTTGGGACAGAGAGAGACAAAGCATGAATGGGGGAGGGGCAGAGAGAGAGGGAGACACAGAATCGGAAACAGGCTCCAGGCTCTGAGCCATCAGCCCAGAGCCTGACGCGGGGCTCGAACTCTCGGACCGCGAGATCGTGACCTGGATGAAGTCGGACGCTTAACCGACTGCGCCACCCAGGTGCCCCCAAAAACACTTATTCAAGGGGCACCTGGGTGGCTCAGCTGGTTAAGCATCCAACTTTGGCTCAGATCATGGTCTCATGGTTTGTGAGTTCGACCCCACATCAGGCTCTGTGCTGACAGCTCAGAGCCCAGAGCCTGCTTTGGCTACTGTGTCTTCCTCTCTCTGCCCCTCCCTTGCTCACACTTTGTCTCTCAAAAATAAACAAACATTAAAAAACAAACAAAAACACTTACTCAAAGGGATGCATACACCCCTATGTTTATTGCAGTATTATATACAATAGTCAAATTATGGAAGCAGCTCAAGTGCTCATCGAATGATGAATGGATATAGATGTGGTATATATACACAATAGAATATTATTCAGCCAAAAAAAAGAATGAAACCATGCCATTTGCAATAACATGGAGGGAGGCAGAGACTACAATGCTAAGTAAAATAGTTAGAGAAAGACAAATACCTTATGATTTCACTCAGATGTGGAATTTAAGAAACAAATAGGCAAAGGTAAAAAAAGAGAGACACAAACCAAGAAACAGACTCTTATTAAAAAAACTGTATAGTGAGAGATAGTGACTACATGTATCATGGGGGAGCACTGAGTAATGTATAGAATTGGTGTATCACTACTTTGTACATTAGAAACTAATGCAATGTTGTATTAACAGTGCATCACTTGGGAGAGGAGGAATAAAAAAAGAAGGAAAATCTTAATTCCTAAGTAAAAATGAAGTATTTGTCAAGTCCAAGGGAAAGAAAATATACATGTGTGTGTGTGTGTATAAAATTACAGAAAGTAAACATTTTTAATCATAGTGATTAATTCACGATTATGAGTTTTATCAATTATATTCCACAGTCAAGCTCATTTAGCTTATTCTATGTTTTATATAAAATTATTCTTTTTCTCCACAGCACCACAATGACAACTGTAAAAAATTAATCTGATTCTCTCCTCAGTGGCAAAGTAGAATAATTCTATCTACTTTGCAAGGTTGTTAGAGGGATTACATAAGATAATATGTGAGAAATCCACAGCCCTGTGCATCTCTCACTGTAAGTTCTTAGTAAACGGCATTATCTGACTTTAAGAATTTGTGTATTCAAATTTAAAGCATCTTAATGAAATCCTTTCCAGCCATGTTTAATTAAGTCTCTTCCGTTTGTGAAAGTTAACCAGAACATACACCTGACTGCAGTTAAATGTTTTTATCTAATAGGTTAGCTTTTCTACTGTGGTAGGTATTCTGTGGGGAAGAAGTTGTTTCACTCATCACCTACCACCACCTCAAATAATATATAATTATCTCACACAACGAAAGCTTTGACAAAATTTCATTCTCTGTGTGACCATAATTTTATTATGACTCTTATAACTCCTCAATCTCTTTAGATACTAACTTTACTGAAGAGTTTTGCTTTTGTTCTTTGGTCCCTTTGTAGAGAGAAAGATGCAGGTATGTTTGGCAGGTGGGTGGGTTGACAGAGATGCCATATGAAAAAGATTGTCTAATGAAATGGTCACAATTGATAATAATGAAAATATTACCTGTTGAGCTCGAGTGACCATCTCCTTATAGATACTATCCAGGCTGACATTTGATAAAGTGGTTAATGCTGATACAATTGTTTCTGCTTGTGCTTTGTCAAATCCTGTAGAGAGCAAATACATATGTGTGTATACATATATATATATATTTTTAATTTTTTTTAACGTTTATTTATTTTTGAGAGAGAGAGACAGAGCATGAACAGGGGAAGGTCAGAGAGGGAGGGAGACACAGAATCTAAAACAGGCTCCAGGCTCGGAGCCGTCAGCACAGAGCCATCAGCACAGAGCCCAACGTGGGGCTCCAACTCACAGACTGCGAGATCACAACCTGAGCCGAAGTGGGACGTGTACCGACTGAGCCACCCAGACGCCCAACGTATGTTTATATTTTTAAAAAATGATATCCGTATCAACATAGACAGCTAGAATAACTTTCCTCATCATTTAAATTTTTTACTTTTTAAAAAAATATTTGTTTATTTTTGAAAGAGGGAGAGATAGAGCATGAGTGGGGAAGGGGCAGAGAGAGAGAGAGAGACACAGAAATCTGAAGCAGGCTCCAGGCTCTGAAGTGTCAGCACAGAGCCCAACGCGGGGCTCAAACTCACAAACCGTGAGATCATGACCTGATCCAAAGCCAGAGGCTTAACCGACTGAGTCACGCAGGCACCCTTAAATTTTTTACTTTTTAAAAAATGGTTACAATAAAAAATTTCAGATTATGCTAAATTACTCTCTAAAAGCATTCTGCAGTTTTAATTCCCACTGATCCATTTCCCCATATTTATATCAACACTGGATACTGCTAGTTTTTTTTTTTCAGTTTTTAATTGGCATTAAAAAATGAAATGTCATAGCATTGTTATTTATACTTAAAATTTGCATTTCCTAAGTTAAGCACCTTACATATATTTATTGCCTATTTATATTTTTCTGTGTGCTATTTATGGCCTTTACCCATTTTCCTATAAGATACTGAACATTTCCTTATTGGTTCATATGAATTTTGTGTATTAAAGCAATAGGCTCATTATTATGTCTATCCCTAATATTTCTAACTTTACAGATGACACCCTTTGATATACAGATTTAAATATTTCAGTAGTCACACGTCAGTCTTTAGTTCACTGCTTTTGAGTTTTATGTCTTGTTTCCTCAATCTAAAAGTCTTAAAGTATTCTAGCTTTTTTTTTAACTTTTCCCTCATATTTTTACATTTGACTTTTTTTTTTAATGTTTATTTATTTTTGACAGAGAGACAGCGAGAGAGAGAGAGAGAGAGAGAGAGAGAGAGAGAGAGAGAGAGAGAGAGAGCGCGCGCATGAGTGGGGGAGGGACGGAGAGAAAGGGAGACACAGAATCCAAAGCAAGCTCCAGGCTCTGAGCTGTCAGCACACAGCCCGACATGGGGCTCCAACTCATGGACCGCGAGATCATGACCCGAGCCGAAGTCGGATGCTCAACTGACTGAGCCACCCAGGTAACCCATACATTTGACTTTTAATCAACCTGGAATTTATTTTTTCAAATGGCTAGTCATGTATCTTATCAATTTATTAAATAGCTTTTCCTTTCCCTAATTTGTAATGCCTTATTGTTAGCTAAAAATATCTATGTTTACCTATCTGAATACAACTCTATTTTATTAATCAACTTTTCTTATTTTTTATTTTTTACAGTGTATTTAATTTTGAGAGAGAGAGTGACAGCATGTGCATGAGCAGGGAAGGGGCAGAGACAGAGGGGGACAGAAGATCCAAAGCAGGCTCTGTGCTGACAGCAGTGAGCCTGACATGGGGCTTGAACTCATGAACTGTGAGATCATAACCTGAGCTGAAGCTGGACACTTAACTGACTGAGTCACCTAGGTGCCCCATTTATCAACTTTTCTATTCCTGTATTATCACACAATTTAAATTATTGTTTTGACAACTGGTTATTTTTTGTGCTTGTTCCTTTTTCTTTTTTGCTATTCCTAAGCAGTCCTTGTACTTACACATGAACTTTAGTATCAGCCTAGAAACTCTGCAGTTTTTTTCTACATAATTGAAATCATACTGCATATGTAATGTTATGTGTTAGTTCTCTATCTTGAGTATTTCTCATTATCAGTAAATATTCTTCAAGCAATACCATTTTCATGACTAAAATATTCCACTGTATGGATAGCACTTGTATTTCAACTGATTCTTAATTGTCCATAATAATTATACTGTCTTGACTAGGTAATTTACTATGACTGTTGTTAAATTCTTTTAAGAGTTATCCGTTTCTTACCATGAGTTTCCAAATCCTGAACGAGTGCATGGGTATCAAACGTTAATTTCCTTTGTTCTAAAGGAGTTAGGTCCACTCGCCTCATATCATATCCTTCCTTGGTTGTGGTGGTGAAAAAGTCTGAAAAGAGAAGACAGGGTTTTTTCCTTGTAGGAACTAACACAAGTGTGCCACTTTAGCTTCTCAAGCATTTCTCTCATCTATTTACAATACAGTTCTAGCTCTTCTGCTTAGGAATTCTGTAATTTCAAGGAAGAAAACGGGTTCCTCTGAGCCTTGGACTCTTTTATCTGAAAAGTGTCTAAAAGTACTCTGTACACGGCAAACATTCAATAAATGCTTCCTTTCCTTCTTTCAGTATGATGTTTTATTTGTTAAGAGTCAGTAAAAAGTTGTAATGTAATATACATCAAAAGCTTTGGATATCACTGTCATGTCTCTCATTACTGGAAGAGTGGAAACCATCCAACTCTCCTAGGTGCTAAGACGTCTTTCACAGAGCTATGACAATTATTTATACCCACATCCTCACATAAAGTAGCTTTTTGAACTCCCACTCTCCTACATATCCAGCTTATTTCCATCACAGTCCTCAGTTCTAATCTGAACTCGTCTTGTTCGTCTCTCTGAACCAGAGTACAAGCTCTAGGACACTTTGTGTTTTTCATCACTGTATCTTCGGTACCTAGAACGGTACTCGGCAAATAATTGGGTCACAATATTTTGTTGAATCAATCAATGAATCTGATTTTAAATCCTGGAGTATTTACTAGAGGCAACACAAAAGCCCTAGCAAATTTCTTATCTTTGAAATAAAAGTACCATTTCAATAAATTCCCAATTTTTAACCTAGACACAGTATGGTCCTTTTCCATATATTGCTGGTGAATTTCATTAAAAAGTATTCTCTTTCAGCAAGAACTCTGTTTACATTCAACTTCATTACTATTACTATATATTAAGTAAAATAACAGCTAATTAGTATAATTATTAATTGAACACAAGGTACTGTACTAGATGTTTTATATACTACAAAGGCAAGGTGGCATTATCCATTTTAGATAAGGTAAGTGAACCTAAGGTAAAGCATTTTACCTCCAGTCACAGAGTCATTAGTGAATTCAGACTCAGGTCTTCTGACTCCAAAGCTCAGGCTCTGTCACCCTATGCTGTCTCTCTTTTTTATCTCAAACCACTTAATATACGTAGGTACTTAAAAAGACACAGCTGGGGGCGCCTGGGTAGCGCAGTCGGTTAAGCGTCCGACTTCAGCCAGGTCACGATCTCGCGGTCCGTGAGTTCCAGCCCCGTGTCAGGCTCTGGGCTGATGGCTCAGAGCCTGGAGCCTGTTTCCGATTCTGTGTGTCCCTCTCTCTCTGCCCCTCCCCCGTTCATGCTCTTTCTCTCTCTGTCCCAAAAATAAATACACGTTGAAAAAAAAATTAAAAAAAAAAAAAAGACACAGCTGCAACCTCAAGTATTGCTTTTCTGGTAGGTACTGTAGGGAAAATGCAATTCTTTCCTATATCCTTCCAGCAATATCCTTCCAGCCAACAGAAACTTGAGCACCAGGTACAGAGGATGATGAGAAAACCAGACATAACTGATGTCTTTGCTGACTTTGTGGACTAGTAAGTGGGCAGGAAAGATAGGTTTAAAAACAGTATCTATCTAAATATAAACTCTAAATTCAAATGATGAAAAAGTGATGGCCAGTCCTTTAGATCAATTTATTTAAATACTCAGATAAATTGTTTAGAGATAATGGGAATCAGATGTAAAAGTGGATCAATTTTGAACACATACACACACATATTAGCACAGCAGTCAGCAATCTTTTTGGCTTTGAGTGCCATCTAGAAGAGTTCAGCAATGTGCCTGTGTGTCAATATTAGACCTGAGGAGGAAAAGAAAAAATTGGAGGAAAAAGAGGGGCAGGTTTCAGCAATATTTCCAGTAACAATTGTATTAGGATTGATTAGTACCTGAAGTTATCTCTCCTTGATTAGAAGTTTAGTATTTTATTCAAGGTTTACTTGGTGGGGGAGGAGAGAGGGTAATATTTATATGACATGATACTGCTTTCACACCTAATACTTATCCTTAAAATTCTCATGTTATGGATGAGGAAAACAGGCTCAGAAGTGCTAAGTAACTGCCTGAGATGTTATGGTCTCAGAGCTAGGCAGGTTAGTGCACAATTCCTCTGATTTCAGTCAACAAACATTTGAATGCCTTTCACAAAAGGCAGCTTCCTACTGAATATGGGAGAGACACCAAATACCTAACACAGCCACAATCTGCAGGGTGCAGCTGCAGTCTCCTGTCTCCCCTCTTTGGCTCTCTGCTCTTAAGGATTCTTTTAACTCTTTAATTCTCTGAATAACTTAAGAAAGCTCTCCTTTTCTTTGCCTGCTCATGTTTATCCTTCTGAGTTCAGTTTGAATGTCTCCTCCTCCAGAAAGCCTGCCCAGACTCTTTTACGTCAGGTGTTGCTTGTTCACAGGATCCTAGAACACTGTTTTGCCACACCTCATGAATTACACATTTAAATGACTGTTAACTGCTTACCTTTCCCACTAGGTCAGGAATCACATCAGCAAACTACAGCCTGCAGGTCACCACCACCACCTGTTTTTCTAAATAGCTTTACTGCAACCCAGCCATGCTCATTGATTTACGTATTATCAACGGTGGTTTTCATGTTAACATGACAAGAGTAGTCGCAAGTGACCGTATTGCCCACAATGTCTAAAATGTAACCTGGCTCATTACAGAAAAACTTTGCTGACCACTGCATTAGACTATGAAATCCCTGTGGGCAAGAACCACACCTGTTATTGCTCATCACTGAATCCCCAATGCCTAATACAATTCTGAGTGTTCTGTAGAAAGCTGCTCATTGAAAGGGAACTGTGCTAGGTGTTATGGGTACAATGAAGATAAAGGCTGTGGTTTTAAATCATGTGCTATCAAGGTATATCCATAAGGGAATACAGGGAAGAGACATTTGGCCCTCAATGAGAATAAAGGGTTAAGAATGGCTATCTGGAAAAGATACTAATGGTAGTAAATCTTAAAGAGGAGTTATCCAGGCAGGAGGAACAGGATGAGCAAAATTCACCAATGTGTGAATTACCTTTGCTGTTCCTACCTTGGGCACTATTTACTATGGGGATGAGGAGGGCAGAGAATTCAGAAGGATCTGTGGACCATTCATTCCTTTGGTGTACTCAAATAGTCATGTAATCTTTGGTTAAGTCTTCACAATCCTAAGAGGTGGGTGCTGACCCCCTCCTTTGCAGTAGGACTTTAGAGAGCACTCTTCTTTAGAGGCAATAAGGAAATGGAAAAGCCATTTGATATCCATAGTAGGGTGTCACAAGTACTTCAACTCATAAGCACTTTTAAGAGTAAGTCTTTGAAAGCACATTAATAGGTAGAGGAGACAAATAACCAGAATCACTGTTCTTAGCTCAGGGTGGGATAACAGGTCCTTAATACCTTAAAAGTTCCCAAAACGTATGCAATTGTACAAAACCCCAAGCCCTTCCTTTCATTCTTATTTCTTCCGATTCTTTCATATCTATCTTGTAGTTTTCTTAAGACTGAGAAAAAACTCACAGTTTAAAGACTTAACCAGCATCACAAAGCTACTAAGTTGTATATCTTGGATTAGCACTCTGGCCTACCTTGCACCAAGACTGCCAGAAAAGGCCAGATTTTACTTTTGATAACACAAGTAAAATGATGTCTCATTAAATCTAAGCTACAAGTTTTATATTAACTTACTAACATTCAGAGTTGCAACACTTCAGTGACACAGCTGGTTACTAATACATTATTTCTATATGCTGGTCAGATGACATGTGCTTTGCTAGCTACATCAGAATTACCAGAATTAAGTAACACAGAGATCCCTGGGCTCCACCCCTGAAGATTGACTCAGTTATTCTGGAGTGGGACTTAAAATTATGTATTTTTAAAAAGTACCCCCAGGATTTCTGTTCTGCCTAGTTTGGGAAGTAGTAATGACCTAGGAATCCAGCACTATTAAAACTTAGACAAACTGCATCACCCTCCCATGCCTTCTCTTATTCATCTTTAAAAAAGAAATTAATAAAGGAGATCCCTCTGTGGGTCAAGGTCAAGATTTTCAAATTAGTCCATCATAATGTGTATGTATGCTAAACACATTTAGTGTATATGTGTGTGTGTATATATATATATACGTATATATATATACATATGTATATATATATAACCAAATACCTTGTGACAGACACTGGCAGCTAAGCAGCGGTCTCACAGATCCAAGATCAACCACTGCAATCTTACTGTGTGAGTAAAATGAAGCAATTAGCAAAATGGAACAAAGTATAGTGGGTACAGGGTGGCTCATTTCTCATGGCACTGAAGATTTAAGAAGGGGAACAGAGAATGCTAAGGTTAGTCCCAAGTGCCCATTCCGCGGACAACCTTAAAGAGTTTTTAAAGAGTGCGGGGAGACTCTGGAATCATCTTTCAACCTCTCAAGTCAGGTTGTCCTTTAGGACACAATGCTAACAGGGGTGCTAACAAGTTCAACACTTGCAGGTTCCAGTATTCACGTTTTGCTTTGAAAGGCTACAATGTGATTGCCGAGTACTGGAAATAACAGCGAGGTACAGCTGGCCTGACCTGAAATGCATGCTGTGTCTACCAAAAACCTGGGTCCGAGACAGCACCCAAGTAACAGCTTAAGTCTGAACAAACAATGAAAGAAACCAGAACTCTCAGAACACAGATTACTCCAGACAGACCTCGGAGAGGGCGAGGATTGCCAGCCTCATTTGATAATAAAAAGGAACCAAGCGCTGAGAAAGAAAAGCCCGAGGGACTCTAGTGGTGGAGCCAGGTGGGAGCCCCAGGCTTTCACGGGCTCGCTCTCAAAAGAGGAGAAGCGGTTCTCTACTCAGTCCTAGCCCCTCCCGCCCCAATCTAAGCTGGCGAGATGCAGCGGCGGGGTCACCAGCACCAGGCACTGGGAGGGGCGCGGCACTCTTGTCTACCGCTCGCCGGAGCAGGCACGAACCACCCGCAATATCCCCAAATAGCACGCAGGCATCGACACCAAGCCGTTTCGTCTCACCTCTCCTCGGGGCCGGCGAGAAACGCCCGCCGAGGATGGAAACCCGGCGGCCGGCACGGCCGTCAGAGCACAGGAGCCGCCAAACACTGCGACTCCACATTTCCTGTTTTCAGGCTGGCGGGTGGAGGTGAGAGGCTGGCTGAATCACGCTCAGGCTTTCGGGCAACGTAGTTCTGGCACCACGAGGATTCTGGGAAGTGTAGTTTTTGGCCTGCAGCAAAAGTCCTTCCCAGCGCAGATTCTAACCTCGGTACCTCTTTACAGACGGACCCACAGTTCGCGAGCATGGTTCACAGAGGCTCCGCTCCTTCCACCGCCCTTTCCCAACCGGCGCACGACGTTACCACTCTAAGAAAGCGGGACCTTGTCTGAGAACCTTCTGGCGCCCGTTTTCTAGCAATGAGGTACAGCTCAACAGCGGAAGTCGCCCGGGAAAACCCAGAGGCCATTACGCCCCTGAGTGCGAAATTGCGTAACACCCTACCGCCCAGCAACCTTGGACCTGAAATCCTCATCCGCTGAGTATTCCGGGGAATCGCGCAGAAACCTGGGAAACGTAGTCCAGCGAGGTGCTCATTCTTGCTGCTTCATGGCTTACTCCTTTGCCCTCTTGTGTACAGGAGGACGAACTGCAGTTAGTTTAGTTCCGGTCTTGAGGGAAACAATTTCTCCGTTTCCAGAGCGGTGCTGCTTTTCATCACTTACCCTCTGAGACCTGTTACCTCAGACTTTGTTCCACACGGAAAAAATGTTAAAAATAACAACACACAGTAATTCTGGGGTTCAAATATGTTGATATGTTCTTCGTAAATTCTAAAGTGGTACACAATGGTTGGGTTTTAGTGGCTTAATTATTCTCACAAGGAAGTAAACAGTTACTCTAAGATTTTTCTAGCTATTTGTTTTCAAAGCTTTGTCAGCATCAGTTGCATAACAAGCACCATTGTAAGCACTGAGGCACATTAAAGAACAGCACTTGATTCCTGCCAGCAAGGGCTTTAACAGGCAATTTATGGAGAGGGAATATAAATGGTTATTTAAAAATTGAAAAACAAAACAAAACAAAACTCAGTTTAATCTCACCAGTTAAATGAAAAAGCAAACATAAAGATATACCAGTTTTACTGATTAAAATTAAAAAAAGTATTGATGCCAGCAAATATGCAATTACATCGGGTCACTTACACTGCTGGCAAGAATGTTAGTACCTTTAGAAAGCAATTTAATAATATATATGAAATTCTAATAAAAATGAATAGCCAGAGGTTCACTTCTAACAATCTGTTCTGAGAAAAAATAACCGTAACTGTAGCTAAGATTTTTAAGAATTAAAACCCTGGAATGTTATTTATAATAGTAAAACTTTAGAAATAATTTAAATATTTAAGGTGATTCAGCAACTTGCACAAATGTTCCAAATTGGAATAGTATACAGTCATATAATTGGAATTATTATACAAATGGGAATATTATAGAATCATGGAATATTCTATGAGCGTCACTATAGATGAGGGAGCATGGGGCGGGCTAAGGACAAAGTGCAAGCTAGCATCCCCCCTCCCACCCCCAAGGTGGGATGTGTGTGATATTCCTCAGGCACTTCTGGCTGACCAAGGACAAAGGAAAGGAAAGAAAACAAATGGCCAATTGATAGAGATCACAGTCATACAGACCATGGGTCTCCATCAGTTTACAAATATCTTAGTAACTTGCAAGAAAAAGGCAATCTTATCTATTCTGCTAATCTCCAGAAGCCTGTAGACTGTTTCCTGGAGCCCCAACATCACCCCTCCATAGTGATATGGGAAACAAAGGCAAGAAGGAAATGGCAGGTAAAATTAAATTCTCAAATACAGAGTATAATATTTCTCCAGGAACCCCCTACTGTCTTAATGTTAGTGCCTTACTAGAGGGACAACAATCTTAGCTTGACAATGGCAAGTTTTCGGGTATCTTAGGAGTCATCTTTAGCATATCAAAGTCCCTCTGGAGGCCTCCCTTTTGACTTTACCTTCCCAACTCCATAGTGTAAAACCAGCCATTCTTCACAGCACCTACGTAGCTCTTTCTGCCCACGGGTCGTGTTCTGTGCGTTAATAAAATCACTTTTTTGCACCAAAGATGTCTTCAAGAATTCTTTCTTGGTCACCGGCTCCCGAGCCCCCACCATCACCCCAAAACCTCATCAGTATGATATCATTATTTAAAAAAAATTCTTTATATATACACACATACATCAAAGTTATGAAATATACACATGTGTATATTTATACATATATGTATGTATATGTATACATATATGCACATCATGTATATATATATCCAATATGACTGTAATTCTGCCTAATGTTATGATGATTACTGTTCTGGAGGAGCTTACAGACTACTGGAGGATAAAGACCAGTAAGTGGGACCACAATATTTTTAATTACCTAAAGTAATGATTACGAAGAAAGCTACACCTCTTTATACATTAATATTTATTGGTTATTATTTACATTACTGTAAAACTCCACGACAGAAATGAAGTTTTGATTAGTCACGTGACCAAAGCTGCACCAATCATTCTCTTTCATGGAACGAGCAAGCCGAGTCAGGAATTCTTAATCATCTTCTGAAGCTGGTTGGCACTACAGCAATTGAATTTGGGAGCTGGGACAGCCACACTCTGACAGTGGGCAGGAGAAGTGCACAGAAGTAGAAGCAGGAATAGCAGATAGAGCGAGAGTCCAGATAGTATTCAGCTAACAGATCTAACCACTCCCTGAGACCTCCCTGATGTACCTGTGTGTGTTTCCAAACTCTCTATTGTTGCTTTCCATTTGTATGCTGAAAGCCTTAATTTATAAAAATATTTTCACATAGATTTGTTAATATTTCCTCATAAGTTTGTTGGCAGGAATAAAAGACGTAATGCATGGAAAATAATTAGCACAGTGCCTGGCGCATATAAACACCCAATAAGCAAGAGCTACTTTTATTAATAATGCCTGTTGACTTTACTCAATATTGGGAAGTAATTCTCCGTGAGTCTCTCACATTTCTGCATGTCTTGCACACAGAGGCCCTCCCTGCCTTTTGCTATGGACTCTCTTTTTAAAGAATTTTGTATAATGAGGAGCCTTGGGAAATTCAGTGTCCTTCTGGAGCAAAACGTCCCATGCTTACTGCCTATTATAAAAGATTTGGGTTTTTCTGCTCGGAGTTCCTCTCTGTGATGTAGTGCACACTCAGGCACACGCCTGGGCCTGTGTATGTCACCACCATGGGAGTGGGGGCTGGGGGAGCTGTGTAATATGCCGAGGCTCAGGCCGCTGGCCATGCCTTAAGTAATTACATCCTGTCTCTGGCCAAGGAGTCTCGTGTCTTCCGTCAGCATTCATGAAATTGTGGCTGGCTAACTTGTTATTTGCAAATAGGGTAAGATCTCAGACCCTTCACAGTTCTTAACAATCACTGCCTTTCTAGACTTGAAGACAATTTTCATTTTTTCAGTTTCACTCACAGAAATCTCTGAGTGCCAGCTAGCTTTAAGGCTAGACGTTGTGAGGAGTGCAAAGAAACACAGCTCAGGGGCGCCTGGGTGGCTCAGTCGGTTAAGTGACCAACTCTTGATTCCGGCTCAGGTCACAATTTCCTGGATCCTGAGTTTGAGCCCCGCATCAGCCTCTGTGCTGACATTGCAGAGCCTGCTTAGGATTCTCTCTCTTTCACTCTCTCACTCCCTCTGTCTCTCCCTCTCTCTCTGCTCCTCTCTTGTCGTGTGCATACACACGCTCTCTGTCTCTCTCTCGAAATAAAGAATAAATTAAAAAAAAAAACTTAAAAGAAACATAGCTTGATCAATTGCTTGTGTTCCTACTATTTGCAAAGATTTCTGCTCTCTGAGAACTTGTAACCTAGTTGGGAGAATAGAACAAGTATACCAATAACTTCCACACAATGCAGTGATGGACTAGTGCCATCTAAGTGTTATAGAGAAGAAATCCTTCAGTTCAATTGTGGATGATAGTTCTCAGTCATGGTTATCGAGGAGAGAGAAGATTTAAGCCCTGTGTTAATGGCTTTTCTTAGGCACAGATTGTAGGGATAAGATCTAGGAGAAAGGATTGGTGTAAACAAGGATAATTTAGTAATCTCAACAGTGCTCACTTCGGGCTTTTACAAATGGTATTCCCTCATCTTGGAGCACTTTCTCCTCCTCTTTACCTGGTGAATTCTTTCCTATCCTTCAGACCCTAGTTTAAATGCCAGCTCTTTTGTGCCCCCGGTCACATGTAGGCTTTGTGTTTTTGTTAGGAACTCCTGTTGGAACCCGTGTCCCTGCCCGTGCCCCTGCACTTCCTATTTGTACCCTCCATGATGGCCGAGACACATCTGTCACTGTTTTCTCCAACACCTGGCGTCATACCTGGCTCATAATGAGCCTTCGGTAAACGTGCGTTGAATGAACCAATACATGTTCGAAATATAGTCATAGTTTGGTGAGGAGATCTGATAGACTGGGGCACAGGATTCATTTGGAAAATTGGATGGGATGGGTGGAGATAAAACTGAAAACAGGAATAAAAAGACTGAGGAAGTGAGTTTGTACAGTAGACTCTCAGGAGATTTGGAAAGTTTTTTTTTAAAAAAATCATTTATTTTAAAAACATGCTTATTTATTTATTTTGAGAGAGAAAGAGCACATGGAAGAGCAGGAGAAGGGGAGAGGGAAAGGGGGACGGAGAGAGAAAATCTCAGGCTCCGTGCTGTCAGCACAGAGCCCCACACAGGGCTCGATCTCACCAACTGTGAGATCATGAGCTTAGTCGAAATCAAAAGTTGTACACTTAGCTGACTGCACTGCCCAGGTACCTCTAGACCTCAGAGATTTCCAAACAAAAACAGGAAATGAAAGTCTTGAGGACAAAATGTTGATATTGAAACAGGACTCTGGAAACATCTCAGAGAAGTTATTACACGAAATGAGATACTCATTTTTATCACTCACAGATATTCTGCAGACCTGAGCTGAAATCAAGAGTCAGGTGCCTAACCTACTGAGCTACCCAGGTGCCCTGATTTTGAGTTTTTAAACCCAAACTGATAAAAGCTGGTTTGAGTACCTTTCCAGGAAACACTTTTTGCCATTCAGTAGTACAGGCTTATGAATCATTGCTCTTCTCAGTGTCTGAAGACATGGCCTGGCCATGAGAAGTGCTCTCTCTCAGAGAGCAGCCTAGTTTATCCACACCTCAGAGGCCAGCAGTGTAGCAGGGGAGTGGGTCTTACCTTTTTCATTGTGAAGGACCACTGTTAATTATGTTTTTATTCCTATGAATCCCAAATTTAAAGCTATCTTACACTCTTTACCAACTTCATACATGAAGCCATTACTTAATTTCCTATTTTTTATCATTTTAAGACATAGATAACTACCAATTAGTGAGTGGGACATATGTAGTGCTGATCCAACACTTTGCTGATGATGTCCAACTAAAGGCGAAAATACTTGCCAATTTCTTTGGTGGTTTTCAGTTTCATCTCCAGTGATGGTACAATTTCCTCAGGCATTGTGAAATTCCAAGTCCCTCCTGAGGACCCCAATACTTTTCTTCTGAGGCCCAGAGGTCTGGGAACCCAGGCTGGACGTAATTGCAAGAGATGGCCAGTAGCCTTCCAGCTCTGTGAATGTAGCTCTGGTGACCTCAGGGAGAGAAGATGCAGCTTGGACCACTCCTTGCATTATCCTTTTCTCTCAGAATAGGTGATCTGAAGGAATCCAAATGCATTTTTTAAAGCAGGTGAATGAGGATTTGAGACACAGATGGGACCCAATGGGCTCCTTTTCCTTCCCTAGTTTACTCTGAGTTTTTGACACTAGAGGGAGTATGTGGACAGAACAGAAGACCATCCTTTGTCTTTATTTCTGCAACTAATTTTACAGTTTTTGTGAATCCTTGAGTCAGAAGAGCCCATTGTCACAAAAGTTGTGTGCTATTTTATATTTCATTTCACACTTTCACGGCTTGAAAGTGACCATCCTCTATCCCCTACAAATCTGGGACCTTTTTTTTCCTGATTGTACTAGGGAGCTGGCACTGACACAATGACACCCAATACAAGTCTGCTGATTACAGCAAAGAGAAAGATGAAAAGAAAAGGAAAGAAAAAGAAAACAAAAGAATTGGTAAAACATTATTATATTTTGCAATGTTACATCACACCTGACAGTGTCTCTCATTGATTATTCATTTATTCCTTCAACTAATCCGTATTGAGCACTATTTATGGTATCAGACACTGTGCTAAGCCATGAGGATCCAGACATAAGACACAGTCCTACCCTCAGATTGCTATCAGCCTAACTGTAGTCAATACTATGATGAAGGAGAAGGGTGCCAAGGGGATGTGTAAGAGAGGCTTATACTACCCAACGCAGGAAGCAAGCCCTGGGAAAAGTCTTTCATTTGCAAGGATGAGTAAAAAAATTATTTAGTTAAGTGGAGTTGGTGGATAGTGGTATGAAGTGTGCAAAGAGCAACAGCACTTGCAAAAGCCCAGAAGTACACGTGGGAGAGTCTGATTCTTTTGAGAGAATGGCTGGTGGAGAGAATGGGCTGAGGATAGAGGGATTCAGAGGCTGGGGTTGGAACAGGTGGGGCTGGCCCTCAAGCTCTCTTTGACTCCTTTTGTGGCCATGGAGGATTCACTGAAGGGTGTTAGGCTGGGGAGTGTCATTAAAAAGAAAGGGTGTTTGCCTGTTCTTTACTCAGTCCTTTAGTCTAGACTTCTGGGAATCAGGGCCATGCATTTCACCTAGGTCTCTTGTCCTAGATACCAACCTGGAGGATCTTCGAGAGCCAGGATCTTTCCTGGCCAGAGATAAACCCTTGCTGGCAGAGTCCGTAGCTCCAGCCTCAAGGTGCCTGATCAGAGAAACCTTCCTCATGGGATGGCTTGGCTGCCTTGAATCTCAAAGGAACCTGCCTGGGAAAAAGGACTTCAGGGTCTCCTCATCTTCAGGGCCAATTTCTGCACTGGTGTTGGCAAATCTCGCCAAAGCCTCACGTGGCTCATGTCCTCCCTTCCCTAACCATGGAGTGGGACATTCGTCTCCAAAGAACTCCTGATACATTGCTTTATCTCTTCATGGGAGCCCATTCATATACATGAATGCATTTGAGCTCCTTAGCAACTCCATGAGTTGGGGATTATTGCTCCTATTTCACAGACGGGAAAACTGAGGTTCAGAAGACTGAAGTGACCTGTGTCTCAGTTCACAGAGCAAGTAAGGAGTGGAGATCAGAACTGAACGCACTGCACACGGTACAGAGAAGTCGCACCATCACTGTCCCCTCCACCATTTATTTTCATCGGGCACAGGGCACAAACTGTGAAATCATGGCTACTGTTAGGGACACATGACCTCTCATCCTCCAAGAGGCTATTTCACATCTTTTTTCATTCATTCAGTATGTAAACTCTCTAAGACAGGGGTGGCAAATAGGTTTCATCTTCATGACAACTCTTTTCGATGGACCGCTCAGAAGAAAGCATTGGCTTGTACAAGGCCACATCCCGGTGAGTAGGAAAGAACACTACTGTTGATTGGCAATGTCTGCTATGGATCTAGGAGAGGGAAGGGGCAGGACATATGCCATTTCTAGTAGATAAAGATCATGATGGGGCGCCTGGGTGGCGCAGTCGGTTAAGCGTCCGACTTCAGCCAGGTCACGATCTCGCGGTCCGTGAGTTCGAGCCCCGCATCGGGCTCTGTGCTGATGATGGCTCAGAGCCTGGAGCCTGTTTCCGATTCTGTGTCTCCCTCTCTCTCTACCCCTCCCCCGTTCATGCTCTGTCTCTCTCTGTCCCAAAAATAAATAAACGTTGAAAAAAAAAATTAAAAAAAAAAAAAGATCATGCTTCCCTTGGGTTTCCACAATCCTGCGCTAGGTAGTGACATGTCCACTGACACCCACCTTCACCCCCAATATTCATTTTGCTCACTTTCCCTTATTCCTTCCCTTCCCTGCAGGACCTGTCCCTGCCCATTTAATACTAGCTTCAATGAACTGAGCAGGTAGGGTGTGAAGCTGTGCACATATTATTGCCAGGCTTCACAACAAGCCTGCAAGGTAGGTAGAGATAAGAACAAGGTTTAGAGAGGTTACATAACTTGTTCAAGGGCACACTATGAGGAAGTTAGAGTTTGAACCCTGAACCAAAAAGTAAGCATTGTGTATTTGTGGTGGGCCACGAGTCCCTTCTTATTTACTGTTTGTTCTGACCCTCACAACAGCTCTGGGAGGTAGTTCTCTGGGTTTGCAGCTGAGGGATCCTGAGGCTCCGAGAGAAGTCAAGCTGGCTCATAAGCTGTGGAGCCCTGACTTCAGACTCCGGGTTCAGGGCTTCACCTGCCTGCTCCGCCAGGCTCTCGAGAGGAGCCCTGGACTCCACACAGCCCTTGCAGAAGCTGATCTCACCACTGTGGTGAGAATTTGGGGGCCCTTGATTAATTTTGCCAAGTCATCCTGACCCTGTTTTCAGCTCTCATCATCAAGAAAGTCATTCTTTAACTAGTAGCTTCTTCTTCTGTAACTTAGCCTCTTTCCTTTAAAAACAATTATCTTTTTGAGGTGAGATTCACATAACATAAAATTAAGCATTTTATTTTTTAATATTTAAAAAAAATTTAAAGTTATTTATTTATTTATTTATTTTGAGAGAGAGAGAGAGAGAGAGAGTACATAAGTGGGAGGAAGAGCAGAGAGAGAGAGGGAGAGAGAGAATTCCAAACAGGTCCCACACTGTCAGCATGGAGCCGATGCAGGGCTTAAACACACAAACCACGAAATCACGCCCTGAACTGAAATCAAGAGTCAGACACAACTGACCTAGCCACCCAGGCACCCCCAAATTAAGCATTTTAAAGTGAGCAATTCAGTATTATTTAATACATTCACAATGTTTTACAACCACTGCCTCTATCTAGTTCCAAAATATTTCCATCACTGCAATGTAAAACCCTTTACCTAGTAAGCAGGGTTTCTCTGCCCCCTGCTCTTCAGCCCTTAGCTACCATCACTCTGCATTCTGTCTCTGTGGATTTGTCTATTTTGGGTGTTTCATATGAAATCGATTGAATTATACAACATGCAACCTTTTGTGTTTGGCTTCTTTCACTTAGCATAATGTTTCATTCACGTTGTAGCATGTATCAGTACTCTATTCCTTTTTATGGCTGAATAATTTTCCTTGGATATACATACCACAATTTGTTTATCCTTTTATGCACTTTCCACCTTTTGACTATAATGGATAGTGCTGCTGTGAACATGTGTGGGCATGTACTTGCTTGAGTATCTGTTTTCAATTCCTTGGTATAAATACCTAGGAGTATTGCAGGGTCATATGGTAATTCTGTTTAATATTTGGACCCAACAAGACCCATTTCTTGTTGAAGTAGATGGGGAAGTCCTTATGAAAGGGAACGTTTGCTTTTGGAAGATCCAGAGATGAAAAAGGGTATCCTCTACAGATGAACAGAACAGGTGTGGCTGGATATGAGAGAACTGGAAGTGGAGAAACTATAGTACCCCAAAGTGCTATGGGCAGGAAGGGATGTTTGTGAGGCGTGAAAAGTAGCCTGGGGTAGAAAGCCTGTGGGTGGTGGGCATCTCTTGAAGATGGCCCTTCACCTGGAGGTGGTACTCTTCCCAAGGCACACTTGTGACACTGCTCAGCTCTAAGCAGCTGCAGAAAGCACAGCAGGATTGTGAACCTCTTTAAGTTTGAGCATTTTGTGGATGTTTGTATTGGCATATTAGGAATGATGGCCATAAATGCGAACCATAAAAATAATGATGTAGTGATTCTATCAGCACTTAAGGCATGAGCTTGGAACTACAGTAAAACTTTGGTTTGCAAGCATGATTTGTTCCAGAAACATGCTTGTAATCCAAAGCACTTCTACATCAAAGCGAATTTCAAGAACCATTGGCTCTGTTGTGATCATGTGACATTCAGCCTCACAAACTACTCATATTGCAAGACATTGTTCGTTTACCAAGTTAAAGTTTGTTAGAAATGTTTGCTCGTCTTGAGGAACACTCACAGAACAAGTTACTTGCAATCTAAGGTTTTACTTGAACTACAGAAAGGGTGACTGATAATTCTCAAAACCTCAACACTGAGAGGTGGACATGAAAGGCAAGTACATGCAGAACATGGGCTGTGTGGGCCTAGAAAAGGATCATAAGGCAGAATCAGGATGACAAATGAAGACTTTCTGGACAGGAATAGGGAAGAAATATTTCTTTAGATATACCTGGCTCAGGATCAAATGGTTTTGCCATTCCTGAAGATAACTTCCCATCCCACTGTGGTGGTTATAATTGATTTCATATATACTTATGCTTTAAAAATTTGCATAGTAATTTCTATGTATTTTATTTGATGGGTTAGGTTTGTTTATTCCCAACTTTTTGTGGCCATGATCAAGGTTTCAAACCTTGAATCATGCAGATAAGATTCTGATGTCCAGAATGGGCAGATCATTTATGCAACTTACAGGTACAAAATGTGATCTGAATACAGTTTTTTTTCTGTATTCAAGACCTTGATAAAAACACTATTTATGGGGCGCCTGGGTGGCTCAGTCAGGTAAGCATCCAACTTCAGCTCAGGTCATGATCTCACGGTCCATGAGTTTGAGCTCTGCATTGGGCTCTGTGCTGACAGCTCAGAACCTGGAGCCTGCTTCGCATTCTGGGTCTCCCTCTCTCTCTGCCCACCTACCCCCCCCCCCCCATTGCAGTCTGTTTCTCTCTCTCAAAAATAAATAAAACGTTAAAAAACGCCACTATTTATGTTGCCACCTTGGTCAAATGGATGTTAAGATGTCAGTATGGTGTCTGACAAGACAGCTAACTCTTAAGTTGATGGGCAGATGCAAAGGGTCTAGCCTTTCTGGTTTAAATTATCCAGACAATTGCTTTGGCTCACTCCTAAAATAGCAGCACAGCACCAAAGATAAACATCAGAATTTATGTCCTTTTGGACAGGCAGGCACATTCACATCTGGATCTGAAATATGAAGCCTGTGGCCCTGAAACATAAACAGTTTCTTCACAGAAAGTTCCAACAAGGAGGAGAAAATCTTGGAACTAATCTTGCCTTTGCCTACAAAATGATCAAACTGTAATTATCACATTTAAGGGGTAATTGTTCCAATTGTACCAGAATGGGATGCTCCAGCCCTCTTTCTTCTGCTGACACAAATAGAATTGCTATGAAGATGGAATGGTACTTCCGGAACAGCTTGCTTTGAGCTTGTTCTTTTTATAGTGACTCTAGGGTCAGGGAAAGGTGCTGTGTGGGCAGGCCCTATCGAGTCTGCTGGGGTGTCAGCTTCTGAAGCTCTTCCCTCTGCACAGCTAGGCTGTTTGGTGCCCACCTGCAGCCACAGACCCAGACCCAGAGTAGCACCCACACTGACCTAAAACAATGGGATTTGAACCATCTTATCAGACACTAGGACTTGGACAGGAGGCCTGATAGTTCTCAGATATGCCACAGGGCAGATGAAGTGGGGAGTCTGGTCTGAGTTGCTTTCACAGGGGCAGGATGAGGACAATAGCCCTTCAATAATAGGGATCTCAGGACATGACGAGAGGAAAAATGAAGGACAATATCACATACTGAGCAACTACTATGTTCTAGGCACTGTGCAGGGCACTTTCTCATATGTCATTTTAATTAGGTAGCAAAATCTCAGGCACAGTAGGCAGAAATGTTGACGGGGGGTGCCTGGGTGGTCAGTCGGTTGAGCATCCGACTTCAGCTCAGGTCACAATCTCACAGTTCATGAGTTCAATCCCCGTGTTGGGCTCTGTGCTGACAGCTCAGAGCCTGGAGCCTGCTTCAGATTCTGTGTCTCCCTCTCTCTCTGCCCCTCCTTCACTCACACTTTGTCTCTCTCTCGCTCCCTCAAAAATAAACATTAAAAGAAAGAAAATGTTGAGGGTACAGTGTTTGAGAGTCAGCCAAGGGAGCAGTCCTTTTTTGGGAGTGCAAAGGTCTTGAGCTTCTGTTTTTGGCATTCTGTCCCTGGCATTCTGTCCCTGGATAAAGGAATAGTAATAGGACAGAGAGCAGACACCAATCCTGCAAACTACTTGTGAGCAACTGAGGTGAGCTTAGATAAAATGGTGGTGGGGTTGGGAGAGAACCCAAGAGCATAGAAACTCATTTTTCTCTTTCTAGTTGTAGATCACCACAGGAAAGGGGCAAGGGCAGGGGACTGGTGAGAGGTGAAGCAGGAGCAAGACCCTGAAGGACCTTGTTTGTTACGTAGAGAACTTTTGACTTTCTTCTGGGGCACTGGAAGGCTGTTTGTAGGTTTTAAAATTATGATTTTATTTGAACTTGGAATCTCACATTGATTGTCCAATTGAGTGGGAAGAGTAAGATTTAGAGTAAGAAGGTGGTGGACACCATGCTACATGTTGGGGAGACTCTACCTTTTTGTCAGGAATTTTTTGGTTGCTAGAGGCACCAACTCACCTTGACAGCCAATTGCATGTTGGTTGCACATGCTTCCTTCTCTACCCACACAGGGCAGAATGGTTCCAGATGCAGTCTGGAACATCGGGAACAGGGGCTTGAACATGACCAGGCCTCTTGCCATCTCTTATTTTCACTCTCTTATTTTTGCCAGTTCTGCAAGGTAGAGTTGTGGTTATGATGATGGGCTCTGGAGCCAGCTGACCTCAGGCTCTGTTACTTACTAGCTGTGTGATATGAAGCAAGTTACTTAGCCTTGCTTTACCTCAGTTTCCTCATTCATAAACAAGGATAATCATATTATTTACCTCTTGGGGTTGTTGTGAATTAATGCACATAAAGAGCCTGGCATGGTGCCTGGTACATAGAAGGTGTTTAAAAAGCGCTAGCAATTATTACTATTCTTCAACTGCAGTCTGGCTTTTCCTATATGATAGGAAAACAGCATCTGACAGCTCAGAAGTTTTACATCTGACTTTGGCCATCAGAGAGAGACTGACTGAGTTTTCTCTGGTCCCAAGTCCAAATATCCAAAGGGAAAAGATTCGCAGGACAGCTTTAATTTGATTTTGCTCCCGGACCAATCAACATAGTCAAGTGGACAACTGCCATGATTGCCCCACTTTGATCTGTGGTCTCATAGAGATCACAAAAGACCATCAAGATAAAGTCCCTGGCCAGTCTATTGAAGAAGGCTGGATCCCAACCTTCCCCAAGTAATAGGCACAGTGATGGAAGCATTCACCAAGTCCCACGGACCTTCATATTTCAGAGGGTACCAATGTCTTTGGGGTCTCTGCACTTGAGGAATCCTCGATAGCTTCATATTACCACATGGAATTCAGAAAAAATATAACAGAAATATTGTGATCCTATCAGGCTCTATTTGTAGATATGATGAAGGACTACGGAAATACAATTGATGCTAGATTCCTGGGGACTTGGTCAGCTCTCTGGTCCTAAGGCCTTGAGCTTCTCCCTGACATCTGGTGCTTGAGCCCTGATTTACAATCAGCAGTGCCTCAGTTCTGCTCGCTTGGTCCTTGGCTATCCCCCCTACACAGCCTTCCCCTTTTCTCTTCTTAGAGAGCCTGGCTTGTATCTCCTGATGCCTCCAGATCCATTTGTTGGGGCTCACAGACTAGATTCTAATCTCTTACCAATCCTCTTACAATTTTTTCTCTAACAGAGTGGGATAAGGGTGATGGTGGAAATAGAAAGCACCACCATTCTCTGCCCTCTTTGTCCTCCAGGGCCTTGTTTATATCAATCTTCTCAACATCCTTTAGCTCAGTGACACCTTCCTGTACACTAGCCTTACAGCAGCTGTGATTCAAAATCTTCTTAACAAAATTTCAGAGAAGCCCATGTCTTAGACCTTTAGGGTGGTTTGAAAATGTTCAAAATGGAAAATGTTAAAATCTGTAAATGTCAAGGGTCTACAATACAGACGTGGAAAAGTTCTTCCTGTCTATAGGGATCGATTGAAGTCTTTTTGATGCAGGTGGCACTCAGATGAGCTATGGAGGATGGGTAGGACTTTAAGAGTTAAAGGGGAAAAGGCACAGGGGACAGGGCAGGCCATGTTTTGGGGATGGTGAAAGTTGGATGTTCCCAAGCCTCAGGGTGAATGGAGAGGTGGCAGGAAATAAGGTTGAGATGGCACAATGTGGACAGTGGAAGCTCCAAGACAAGCAGCATACTTTTTTCCAGCAGCCACAGGTGGGTAAGATCTTGAGTGTCCCTTGCACTGTTGTAAACAATGGGCAGGAGCTTGTATTATGAAGAAACAGGGTAGAGTTGGTGGGGCATGTGTGTGTGTTGTCCTTATGGAAGTCAGCGTCACTACGGTGAGCAAGTGTTGTTTTCACATGTTAGATTTAAAAATTCTTCATCCTGTAAAACATTTCCTCATCTTTGTTTCACTTTCCAGAAGATGCTCAGAGTGGTGTGCAGTGAACACTTGTGCATTGGAGATGTGCCTCCTTCCAACCGAACTTTCCAGAACATACGTATCTCCCATGTAAAACCTTCTTGGAGTCCCTATCTCTGATGATGCATATGTGAATACATAATTAGCTGCCTCACTAGACTATAAACACCAGGAGGGCAGTGACTAGGTCCTTGTCATGCCCATAACTCCAGTGTCTAGCCCAGGACCCTTAGCAAAGTAAGTTGTTAATATGGCTTAGGGAAACTGAGTCATGATGAAGCATGTACGAGTCTGAATCTGGGGAATAATCATGGAAGGTGAAAGGCCATGATCAGTCTGAGAGGGTGTATGGGTAGGTCATAGAAATAACAGACTCTGTTCACCTGGTTAGCAGAAAAGGGTTTGTGAAAAAGCATGTATGGCTCACAGAATTACTGGGAGGGTCAAAGAAACAGAATATAAAACGAACTTCCAGAAATGACTCCCCCAATGACACTGTAGGGTTCCTCCCTTTGCCAAAATCAGGAAGCTGCTGTCCCAGCTGTGGTCTCTGAACCTAAGGAGGTTCGACAATGTTCTACTCTGAGAACTGATGCCTCATACTTTGTCTCTCTCCCCAGAATTTAATTCAAAATTAATTTCTGAATTTAAGTCTCAGGACAGGGCATCTGATTAGGGAAACTAAATCACATTCAGAACCTCAGTGAAAGGAAGTTTGGGCAATTATGTTTTCAGTTTTGAAGCCCCTGTTCAAAGACCCTTGGAGGGGCCTGCACAAACCAGTGCACCACTGTGTCTGCCCTGTGGCTGCTGGGAAGGCTGCCAGATGTGGATGAGGCATCGGGAACTACACAGCCTTATTCATTCAGCAAATATTCTCTGAGAACGCACTGTGTTTAGGGCATGCACTGGAAGAGGTACAGAGGCCTGTTTCCTGCCCCTTGGGCAAGATATTACCCTGTGCGGAGATGTTCAGGATGAAACTCTCAGACCTGCCTTTGGACAGGACCAGCTCTAGAGGCCGGGTGAGGACGGTGATGCAGGCAGGAGTCAAGGAGCACCCCTAGTGCCCATCCACTGGAGGGCCGGGGATACAGATCCTGGCAGTAAATGAGGCTGGGCCTGCTAGCATGAGATTAACCTTCCAGGCAAAAGCCACTCTTCCAAAGATTCTCAGAGCTGGAAGGGCCTTGGTGGTTAGCTGGTCCAACCGTGGTGGTTACACAGGCTCCTCCTCTCCAGCATCCCTGAAGAGTAGTTAAAATCATTTTCAGCTTTCTCCAGACTCTTGGTTTTATCCTTTAGTTTTTAGGTTCTCATTTTATGGGTCAATATGTGGCAAGCTGCCATCCAGATGAAATATGTGAACAGGTGTAAGAATGGAAAATTAGATAACAGCAAGTTTAAAAATGTTAACGAAATCAGGACACAAAGGAATAGTAAGAGCTTGCTTCCCACTGCAGCTTAGTTACTGCGGCAGATCATTGTGAATACATATGTAAGGCTGTGCTCTAGCATCCTCTCTGAAGGGTAGAGGATGGGAAAATCATGGTCACAGAAAGAGCTGGAGAGGATACTGCTTAGGTCAGAAGAGAATATATATACATGAGCTTCCTTTTAGTAACAGGACCTAAATTGCTCCTATTTCATTTATTTTGTCTCCTTGATAACAGTATGAGGTCTCCTGGCCCAAATCTGAGTCCTCATCCTCTCTTCCTTCTGAAGGGCTAAGCGCTAAGCTAATGGGGGCTGCAGCAAAGTGCTTTTCTGGCTCTAGGGGCCACCAGCAGCGTGTGGAGGCCTGTCCTCCAGGCTCTTGGGCATTGAAGGTGGTGTGAGGACAAGAAAATGGGACATTTATTGAAGAGATATGTAGTAGTGAGGAAAACAGATGTGTGAGCCCAGCACTGGAAAGTTGAAAGACAGGCCTCACCTTGTGGGAGACGAGGTATCCTTAGCACAGTCAGGCATAAGGGAGCCCAAGAGGCACAGGAGGATGCATTATCAACAGGAGGTGCATTAAGAACCCAGGGCCTCAGGAGCAGGACTGTGTAGCTTCTCACTCTATTGCTAGACCATTAGGGTGCTATTTCTTTGTTTCTCTTTGTAAGGCTTTGGATCCGTCCAGGTCCCAGAAGGAGATGGCTGGCATTCCTCAGCTGGAATTTTTGAAACAAGTGTGAAATGAAGGGATTGTTTGTAAAGGTGTAGAGATAAGGATCCCACAAGGAGTCCCTGGAAACTAGCAAGGGAAGGAAGCCATTATCACTCCTGGGCTGATAGAAGCAAGGAGAAGAGATGGTGGTCTTGGAGGCTGGATGAGAGTTGCTGCCATTTAAAGACTGTCTCATGGGGAACTGTGGCTGCAGGGGAAGGCAGATGTCACCAGACCTGGGGTGTGCAAAGATTAAATACTGTGACCTTTCTCTCCTCCAGTCTCCAATCTCCTGCCAGTTGCCCCATTGGCTGATCTTCAGGGCCGTCGTTAGGAGGATGGGATGCTGTGTCCAACCATCTGCTTTGCTAGGTTCTTGAAAATGCACACCTTTTCTCATTTATTCCTTATGATACAATGCCTCTGTAACTAAGTATTCTTATTCCCACTCTACAGATGAGAGAACTAAGGTTTAGAGAAGTGAAGAAACTCGCGCAAGGTCTTATTATCTGTCAGCATTGGGGTCAGAGTCCCAAGTGGGATCAGAGGGTCTCTCAGATCCTTTCCACCATAGGCAGCAAATGAAATGGGTAGAGCCAAATGTTCTCAAGGAGCTGTTTGGGAAGTTATTCCTAACAAGATATTACCCTGGCTGTCCTTTTAATATTTTTATCTACTTCTGGTAAAAACAGCACAGATTTATAATTTCAACTGCAAGATCTGTTCCCAAATGAAAATAGCCATGACATTTTTTTTTATACAAATATATATGCATCCCTCACGAACTGATATGTTTTTTTTTTTTTCTTTTACCAGCCTCCAGATACTGGAGTAAAGTGGTTTTAGGAAAATTGTTTTTGGAAACACTTGCTTTTGAAATAAATGCATTATTGTGATTTTAAAAATGCTTTTGATAAAATTTCTTAGTCAAAGCAAAGATTCGCTGAACTGAATCTTCCTGAAGAGGTGTTAGATATTTTTGCTGGCTCTCAGAGTATACCAGACTACAGTCTCCGTGTATCTCCCAGCTAGAGTGTAAATAAAAAAGTAAAAATAATTCCACTATCTCAATAAAACAATTATCTACATTTTGGTGTATTTATTTAGTCTTTTTTCTTATGAGTTCTTTTCTTTAAAGCATAGTTGCAATAAATAACAGTGCATGTATAACTTTATAGCTTACTTTTAAAAAAACTTAATATTAACTTTATTAACTGTTTAATATAAGTTGTATATTATTGCCATTTTCTCGTGTGGGCACAGAGACTTTTAAACCATTATATTAGACAATGTAGGTTGGATTTTTTTTTAAGTTTATTTATTTTGAGAGAGAGCTTGCATGTGCATGCGCCTGAATGGTGGAAGGGCATAGAGAGAGACAGAATCCCAAGCAGCCTCCATGCTCTATCAGCACAGAGCCCAAGGAGGGGCTCGATCCCATGACCTGAGCCTAAACCAATAGTTGGATACTTGGCCGACTGAGCCACTCAGGTGTCCTTGTAGATTGAATTTTTAAAACCAATCTCTTGGTTTTAAACTCTTGGACATTTGAGTCTTCTTTTATAAACAATATAAAATATTTTCAATTAAAAAAACATTTTTAATGTTTATTTATTTTTGAAAGAGAGAGACAGGGTGTTAATGGGGGAAGGGCAGAGAGAGAGGGAGACACAGAATCTGAAGCAGGCTCCAGGCTCTGAGCTGTCAGCACAGAGCCAGATGTGGGGCTTGAACTCATGAACTGTGAGATAGTGACCTGAGCTGAAGTCAGACGCTCAATCGACTGAGCCACCCAGGCGCCCCAGAATATTTTCAATTTTTAAGATTGACTTCCAGAATTGACTTTATAGGATAAGAGCATATATATTATTGTTTTATATATTGTCAAATTGTTTTATAAGCAATTGCATACATTTATCCTGGTATTTGTACTTTTGAATTCATCTGTTTCCCTGTACCCTTAATACCACTGAATGTTATTGTGACAAAAAGTTCTTTTTCTTTATTAATTTCACATATAGGATGGCACCTCATAATCATTTTTAGTCTTTATATTTTTAATTAATGAGGTTGATTATTTCTCTAGATGTTTGTTTACTAGTTGTAAATCCCCTTGTATGAGTTTTGGCCTCATATCTTTTGTCCAGGTATCAATTATGTTCTGAAATTTTTTAAAATTATATATTGTATATATATGGTATAGAATTTTTTTGGCATTTAAATACTAGAGAAATAGTTATCCTTCCTCTAACATATGGTATGAATATTTTTTCATAATCTGTCATTTTTTTTCTATGTTGACACTTTAGTAATATGTATATTTTAAAAGAAATAAAGCAGGAAACAGATTCTTAACTACAGAGAACAAACTGATGGTTACCAGAGGGGAGGGAGTGGGGGATGGTTAAACAGGTGAGGGGATTAAGGAGGGCACTTGCTGTGATGAGCACCAGATGCTGTATGGAAGTGTTGAATCACTATATTGTACACCTGAAGCTAATATTACACTGTATTTTAACTAACTGGAATGGAAATAAAAACTTAAAAAACTAAAAGAGAAACATTTTACAAATGGCATTTTCAACAGGATGACTGGGTTCATGAGGTTCCAAAAAATCATGTCACAAAAAAATAGGATTGAAGGGACTGTGCAGTTTAATCTGGGAAAGACTTGGGTGAAGTGCATTCTTCACTTATGTGCAAATCAAACGTAGTCTGCATGGTTCAAGAAGTCATAACCAAGGAAGTGGACAAGATGGAAGTTGCAGGTAGTTAATAATAAATGATATTTCCTGGTTATGTTATTTTTAATATTTATTTATTTATTTTGAGAGGAGAATGAGAGAGAGAGAGAGAGAGAGAGAGAGAGAGAGAGAGAGAGAGAGAGGGAGAGAGAGAGAGAGAGAGAGAGAGAGAGAGAGAATTCCAAGCAGACTCCATGCTAATCACCGAGTTGGACTTGGGGCTTGATCATGAGAACATGACTTGAGCTGAAATCAAGAGTTGGTCACTTAATCGACTGAGCCACCCAGATGCCCCTAAATGCTTTAAAAAAAATTTTTTTTTTAACTAAGGAAAGCTGCTTCTCTTTTCAAGTGTTCCCGTTCAGCCTTACCCCAAACTGAGATGTTTGCTTTAAAAGGGAAAGCCCTATTTAGCACCTGAAATAGTCTGAGGGAGGGGTCCAGTCTTTAGGTTCTATGAAACATTAAAATTGCCTTTCAACACAGAGAACCCAGTGCCTAAAACAGTACTGGCCTTTGTGGAGTTAAGTATATTGAATGTTTCTACTTGGAAAAGTGTGGTGCAGTTTTTGTGCACATACTTAATTAAAAATGAACGAACAAGCAAAAAACCAGCTCTAAGTGTGGGATGGGGATGGATGGGGAAACACAATCCACACAGGATGTTTCCAAGCCAGAGCACGGAAGAAACTAATAGAGGGGAAGCGGCTTAAATCTAAATAAACTTCAGTTTTCTTATCTACACCATGGGGATAATAGCATCCTTCACTGATTTGAAAAACATTTCCTTTTTTGATTTTATTGGCTCTGACATTGGGATGTATAGATGAAATGGTGGGGATTTTTCTTTCTTAGTGATAAATAAAGAAATGGTACTTTCTATAACTGAAGGGGTCTTATAGAGGGATGCATGAATTACATGAGATAATGTAAATTTTATACATTCACACAGAGGGTAAGGTATATAATAAATATTAAATAGGCTATGTTTATTTTATAAATATAATGAATTTTGTTTCTTCTTTTGCAAAGTAGTAGTCCAACGAAGAAACCTAATTGCTTATGGAAATAAAGAGAATACAAGGAAGTGGTGATTTTTAACTAGAAAACACAGGTTTTATAAAGAAAATTACAAGTAAAGGTGATATTTGGATTGAAACGATTAAAGGCTTAAAAAGAGTTTTTAGTGTATTCCCCATTCTTGCCAAATTCTATTAAAAATCCAACTGAAATTATCCTTGGAAAAAGAATTATATTTATAGATCAATTTAGGGAGAATCAATATTTCATAATATCAAGTCTTCCAATTCAGAATATGGTGTGTCAAGACCGATGGTGTCATTCAGTAAGTTTTATTGTTTTTTCATATTATTAAGCTTATTTCTAGGTATTTTATAGCTCTTTGTTGCTGTTGCCTTTGATTTATTCCTAAAGGTTTGGTAGAACTCTCTAGCAAAACTGTCTGAACTAAGTGTCTTTTGAAAGGGGATATTTTGAAACCCTTCTCAGTATCTTCCTTGGTTATTGGTAGCTTATTCAGAAATTCATCTTTTTTTCTTGAATCATTTTTGGCAATTTATATTTTCTAACAGAGTAGTATTTTTCATCTAGACTTTCAAATTTATCAGAAAAGAATTATTCTCATGATTTTAATAATCTTTGCATCTATAATATCTCCCTACATTTAGCTTAATACTCATTTTTGGGGTCTTTTCTTTGACTAAACTTGTTAGAGATGCACCGTTTTCCACCATTTAAAGCAGAGACAAGGGACACATCCAAAGAGAAAGTTTAGATTAGGCAATTTACCAAATCATGTAATTCACTCAGTGGTTTTATCCTTTTTCTTTTCAAGGAGCTGTGTCCCTGTCTTCTGCAGGCAGTGCTGGGTGGGCCAGCCTCTGTGTCTACAGGATTCTCTGCCATGGTTGACCCTGCCCTGGATGTGAGGGATGAGGGGTGGGGGGTGGGAGATGAAATACCTCTGAAAGTGAAGGTGGAGGATTATTTTTGCAGTTAGTTGATGTACCTGAAGTTCATTTCCTTTCTTATTCTGGTGTAGACAAGGCAGCCTTGAGGGGATAGAGAGGCAGAAGCAGCTTTTGATGTCACAGTTCTCCACCAACCTGCCTCCTGTTCAGTTCCAACCACTCTCCTTCCCTTTGCCCATCCCCCCATGTTTAAGCACAAAAAGAGGGGACTTGATTGGCAACTGGGAGGGAGCATCAGTCCCAGCTGTACCTCCTTCTTGGAGCACCTGCAGAAAAGCTTTTCTGACTTGTGAATAGCCCCAGGCTTATCTTCCAGTCCATCCAGTCCGAAAGCTGGAGAGGAAGTAGGGAGGCTTCTGCTTAAAAAAACAAAAAAGGTATGGAAATCTATAGAGTTCAGAATGAATTGTTCTAAAGATAATCACCGTTTACAGTTTGGGGTATTTTTCTTTCCACGGTGCTGCAACTTGATTTCCTGTCATATCTCAGATGTCTTTCTGAATCAGTACATACAGGTCTATTTCATTCTTTTTAGTAATTGCATAGTGTTACATGGTAAAGGTTAGGCATTATCCTTTTAGCTGCTCTTCCTATTAATGGAACTTAAGTTGTACCTTTTTTTTTTTCTGATAACAAAACTCTACTGAATATTCCTGTAGGTATTTCTTAGTGCATGTATGTGAGAATGTCTATAGCAAGAATTTCTAGAAGTAGAATGGCCAAGTCAGGGTTTGCACATTGAAAATGTTGAAATATATTGTTATATTGTACCCTAGAAGTCTTCACTAATTTGCATACTCTTATGAGGGCATTCCTTAACTTTCAGTAGCTCTTACCAGCATGCAACATGTGAATTGCCTGAATCAGTCGTTCCCAAGTTCTCCAGAGATGTGGGCAATCCTCAATAACTCTTTCAGTGTAGGTCAACACACTTTTGTGTGCCTTTTATGAGTACTAAGGTAGGCATGGGGACTTCAAGGATGCCTAGAGGTTGAATAACACTCCATCTTGCAGAAGTTTACAAGCAGAGGAAGAGACAAGTAAATGAAAAGTAAAAGATAATATGCCAGGTATCAGGATATACATAAGATACTGAGAGAACATGGAGGAGAGAGAAACTGCCTCTTTCTGGGGCCCTTGGGGAAGGCTTCCCAGAAGACCTGGGTCTTGAAAGATGAGTAGGAATTCTAGTAAAGAAGTAAAGAAGGGCATTGTAGGCAGAGGGACTAGCATGAGCAAAGGCCCAGAGGTGAGGACTACATATCATGTGCTACATCTGGGGCATGGTTCCATTGATCTGTAGGATGATCAAGCAAGGAAAGAGCAGTGAGAAAATCAAGCAGGAGAGGTGAGCCTCATTGTGAAGGACCTTGAATGCCACACGAGGGAGAAATGTTGAGTCAGGTTCAGAAAGGGCAGAAGACAGAGTGCTTGGAGCCCTAGAGAGTGATTTAGAGACTGTGCATAAGTTCAGGCGGAGTGATAAAAGATGCAATCAGGATGACTGTGCTGGGAACAGAGAGGAGAGGGCTGGAGGTGTAGACAGTATTTACACATGTTCCTTTGGGATCTCAGACTCAGCCTGGATTGAGCCTAGAGGCTGTCATCTGGGTCAAATTTATTACACTAGATGGCTAATAAAACTGTATTGATTTCATTTTGTTTTGCAGCAAGAAATCCCTCTGCTGGGGGAAATGTCAAATCTGATGTGTCTGAGAGGAATGAACAAGAACTGCTGGCTGGTTCAGCTGAAAGCTGCTGTCTCAGGACCAGGGATGCTCGCACTATTTAATAGGCTAAAAGAGCCCAGACACCACCCTGGGCTAGAGAGACTAGAGAGGAAGTGGGGAGAAAACCAAAGCTGATGGCAATGACCTTAAAATAGAAAATCCAGGAGTTATCATGGACACATTTTAATCAATCAATCAATCAATCAATCCATTCATCAAACCTGTATAAGAATGTACTCTGTGCTTAGCAGAGTGCTGGCCAGTGGAGACATTAAGTCCCTGTTCCCCAGGAACCTGATCTAGGACCAGAGCCCAAAACGTTTGCAAATGGGTTGGTCTGGCATGGTCAGATCTTGTCTTCAATAAAATGATGGAGTTTGAGATATTGGCTCTAGTAACTCCTCTCTACACCCCCTTTCTACATCCAACCCCACTCCAGGCTTCCTTGTGATAGTAGGTTTGTGTACTATTCTTGTTCTCAGCTAACTGCCAGTTCATCTCCATTAAAGCAGCAAGTGATGATCAGAACATTTCTAACAGTAGCTTAAAGCAGGATCCATCCTGAGCTTTTTTTTTTTTTCAATATGTGTGAGAGATAGCCTGGTTCCAGCTAGTTTCAGCCTGATTGCTCACTAGCTTTGTGATTTTGGAAAAATCATTTGGCCTTTCTGAGCCTCATTTTACTCACCTGAAAGTGTGAGGCACCATAATTCTGTTCTGCCCTCCTCATGGGATGGTTGGAAGATTCAAAGGATGTGAATGTGCTTTGAAAATTGTTGGGCGTAATACAAAAGCAAGAGTCTACAATTACTCCCTGTGCTCTCAGTTGCTCAGAGTCAGAAACCCAGATTGTGACTGCAGGGTGTTCACAATTTACAGGCTTCTCCTTTCTTTACCCTAACCCTCAAGGGAGTGAACATATCACACTTTGGTCCACCTGCTCCCATTCAAAGATGGCTGGCTCTGAGGTTAGTGGGATTGAACTACTTTTTCCCAAGAAGATATCTGTGAGAAGGGCAAGGTGAGTGAGACTTAAAGAGGAATTCCTGAAGATTTGTATGTAGGTGGCAGGATAAGATAAATTAGGCTTAGACTGCAGAAGAAGAGATTAGGTCAAACACTGGGAAGAATAACCCAGCTTTATGGTTTGGGAGACCCTGGACTGTGCAACTTTGAACTTTTTAAGACCTAGGTGTTGTCCTTTCTAACAACATTGCAACTTTGCAACTTTGGGCAAATTACCAACATGACTCAGTTACCATTTACTAAGTTATCAAAGGTCTCTGGGACTCAGTTACTTCCTAGGGGTTGTACTGAGGTAATATAGTATGCATGCCAAAATGTGAGCTGATTGAATCTCCTTTTCTGGAACTTGTTCTGATATGAAAAATGGAGGTGGCTCTTTCTATATAATTGGTGGGGCAGGAAAATAAGTTAAGTAACTAGAATCCTAGTATTCTGCAAAGCCCCTGTGGAGAATCACATTGCAGATAGTATGAAAACTTGGTGAAAATATAGTAATTCTGAACTGAATGTAGCTGTGCAACACCTGAAATGCTATCATTTGTGCTCTATTGAAGGAGATAAAAACAAAGTTAGCAGGCTGCATGTAAACATCTTGAGGTTTTCTGTACACAACATTTAGAAAAAAAATGTCCTTAGCCAGGACAAAGAGAAGTAGTGAGCAGTTAGAGAAGTTTAAATATGAGAAACCTGAGTTTACTTGCCCTTGAAGAGTGTATGTTTATGGAAGGAAAATGAAGATTTCAATTCATTATTCACATCAAAGAGAGACAGGCTCCTGTCCTGAGTGTTTGTGTTGGGACCTCCCCAAGTCACAGTCCTTGGGGGACGTATTAGAAGACACGACTGAAAGATGGTGACAAAGATGATGATGACGGTGATGGTAGCTGGTTTTCTCTGGGAACATGCCATGTGCTAGGCTATGTGCCAAGTGCTTCTCGTGGATTATCTCACTGAATTCTCATCACTAAGTAACACATTGTTATCCTTGCTTCACAGATGCAGATACTGAAGTGAATGAAGGTAAATTCCTTGCGCCAGGTTGTCTCTCTAGGGAATGAGCCAAGACAGCAGACTCCCCCACCCCCAAACCCAACAACTAAATATATTGTTTCTTAATTTGAATTATTTTCTAGCTCCTACTGTAATCATTACTATAAGCTATAAGAAATTTGAATTAAATTAAAGCAGTGTATCAAGATTTCCTTTATTGTAATGTTGCCAGGTGGCTGAACTTTAAATCTCCTTGAAAAAAATCTAAACTTTTCAATCAAGGCATCTGATGGTTTGCAAGTTACCTTACTTATAATTTTTGGAACAATCTCACAAGGTAGGTACTATTATCCCATTTAACAGATGAAGAAATAAATAGAGGTTCAGATAATTTAAATTATGGTTAATTTAATTTAAATAGAGGTTCAGATAATTTAAATTAAGTATGGTTAGAAAAGTCCATACTTTTCTAACTTTAATGTGTATGTACATTGCCTGGAGATTTTGTTAAAATAAGATTCTGTTTCATTAGGTCTGGTGTGGGGCTTGAGATTCTGCATTTCCAACAGCCTCCCAGATATTGCTAAGGCTGCTGGTATGGGGGTCACACTCTGAGGAGTGAGGTTAATAACCTGCTCACGATTTAGGGGTGCCTGAGTGGCTCAGTCAGTTGGGCAGCTGACTTCGGCTCAGGTCACTATCTCCCACTTCATGGGTTTGAGCCCCACATCAGGCTCTGTGTTGACAGCTCTGAGCCTGGAGCCTGCTTCAGATTCTGTATCTCCCTCTCTCTCTGCCCCTTCTCTGCTCATGGCCTGTCTCTCTCTGTCTCTCAAAAATAATAAAAACGTTAAGAAAATTTATATAAAAAAAATAACCTGCTCAGGATCTCATAGCATGAAAGAAGGAAATCCTTAAAGCTTAGTGTCTTACCATTATCTGTGCTTCTAAGGGGTGGTATTGGTGGCATTGAAAATACATGGTTGCCCTTTTTCTGGTGGGACAGGTGGTTAGATAGGAATCTAGACTTGAATCTAGCTCTAACAGCTCTACTTCTGGTCATGCCCCACTGTCTCTCTGAGCATCAGTTTCTCTCTATACAAAGTTGGAGATGAATTACATGGCTTCCAAGATCTCTGAATACCAGGATAAATCATGAAGTAGTTCCTATATTAAGGTCCCTCTGTTGGAATGCTTAGAGTGGCCAGACCAAACCCAGACAGATACACAGACTGATATAAAAATGGATCTGTAGACACGATCCGGTTTTCTTATTGGTTAGCTGAGAAGAGTAGATCCTTTTGTCTAAAAATTCTTATCATCCTCCTTGTTACGCATCCTCCTGATATAACACATGATTCAGTAAATTTTAGAATGCACAGTTTTTCAGAAAGGCCAGATGGTACCTGATCTGAGAACAAATGGTAGTAAGCAGGGATTTTGACTCCTTTCCCTTACTGTTCATCTTTGGAATCTGGCCCCTAGAAACTGAGGAAATGAACTTCTTCTATATAGTTCCATAGTCTGTTTCATGTGATGAAAACCCAATTCAAATTAGAGTAAGCAAAAAAGAGACACTAGTCCATGTACTGGAAGACAATAGTCCATGTACTGGAAAATCTAAGATCGGAGTTAGCTTTACGTACTGCTAGATTCTGAAGTTCAGACATATTAAGATACAGTTCCTGTAAGTATTGGTTAGATTTCATCTATTGGCTTAATTCTCAGCCAGGGTCTTTCTATGTGGGAGTAAAGATGGCTATCGAGTTTGTTTTTAGAGTCTTATGTCATTCTTAGAGCTTATGATTCCAAAGAAAAGTGAGACTTAATCTCCCATCTTCCATTTCCAAAATTCATAAACATTGAGCTCATTTGTTATACCTGGGCCTTATGCCCATTTATCAATTACTGTGATCAGAAGGAAAGGGTGGGACAATTGACTGGGTCTGGTTATATGCTCATCTACCCCTACATTTGAGGACAAAGAGAGGTGAATGATGCTAATAGCTACTCTTGTTTATCTCATTTAATAAACAAAATTACCCTGCTATGGTCTGAATGTTGTGTTCCTCCAAAATTCATATGTTGAAACCTAATGGCCAATGTGATATTTGGAGGCAGGACTTTAAGGATGGAGTCCTCAGGAATTGTATTAATGTCCTTATAAAAGAGACCTTAGAAAGCTCCCTAGCCCTTCCATCATGCGAGGACACAGCAAGAAGTCTCCATCTATAAACCATGAAGTAGGTTTTCACCACTGAATCTGCCAGTATCTTGATCTTAGACACCCCAGCCTTCAGAACTACAAGAAATGTTTGCTGTTTATTAGACACTCAGTTTATGGTATTTTGTTGTAGGGGCCTGAATGGACTAAGATTATCTATGGAGTAGATATTATTAAATCTGCCTTAACCCAAAGCCCCATTCTGATATACTGTTTATCCTATAAAACCATGTTCAAGAGGGTGACATTGGAGAAGTCATATTTGTTTTTAGGCCTTTCAGGTCTGACCTTGGACCTAAAATAGAAGACACGGTCAAAAGGAATAGAGCAGAAGTGAGGAGTCAAAGTGGGAATGAGATGTGGGAGTCCAAAGTTTTAGCTGTACACGTGGCTGGGATGCCCAGAACTCTGATCAAAGACTCTTGATGTAAAGGGCTTATTACCTCCCGGGTGATGCTTGCCCAAGAGGTACCAGTGAGTTGCTTGGCTCAGGGTGAGCTGTTGCTTTTTGGTTCTAGATAAAGCCACAACTTCATAAAGCTCTGGCTTCAGTTTAGTCCCAAGGTACCTTCTGAAACTCTCTTCTTCTGCAGAGGCTTTCCTCCTTCTGACTCTCCCTGCCCTTATCATCCATTTGAGCATCAGGATGAAATATAATCCTCTTGGAGAGTACGGGTGTGTGCCTTTCTGAGATGTGTACAGGTTAATCACAAGAGATATGCACTCCATCTCTCTTGAATAGAGTGGACTTTGTTGGGTAGACTCACTCAGCCTGATTTTCAACAGTTCACTATAACAGGTTCAGGGATAGGTTTTGGTATAGGGAAGCTCTGATTCAGAGAAATGAATACACAAGAAAGGTGTAAAACTTATTCATCATTTGATCAGAAAGCATCAATTAAATCCGTAGCATGTATCCAACATTCTTCTAGACCTAGGATGGGTAGGGGGAAAGAGGATAAAGAACAACAAAAAAGTAGAAGACTAGTTCATACTAACAAGAGCCTTTCTACCTAGCTGAAGACTTCAGTAAAAGACAAATTGAAAGAATATTTGAGATTGAGATGTACAAAGATAAAGACTAAAATCTAATCTTTTAACAAAATCACTGATGACAAGCATATAAGTAGATGTATTATGTGTGTATGAAATGAGATTGATAGAAATATGAACGAAGTACCATGGGAACTCAGGGAAAGGAGAATGTAGCTATGCATGGTATGAGGTGTGGGTGGCGAAGGTGGGCATGATCAAGGAAGAAGGAAAATTTGGGACGTGATCATGGAGGAGTAGGCATCTGCCAGATGAACATGACATTACTAGCAGAGGGAGCAGCATGTGAACTGTCACCACAATATGAAAAACTCATGGAGTATTTGGCATCTTCAAATAGTTGTCCAGGTTTGGGGTAAGATTAAGAGGTACGAGATGAAGCAGGAGAAGTAAACAGGGGCCAGATCATGAGGGACATGTAGGTCATAATTTAGGGAGCTTGGATTTTCTTTAGAAAACAATGAAGAATCACTGAAGCATTTTAAGAAGGGAAAGGAGTCTAATGATTTCAAAATGTAAGAAGAGGAGGACATTTGAGGCAAGAAATCCTATTAGGTGGTCATTTTAATAACTCAGGTAAGATACATGTGTTCAGTGGTAGGTATGGGGATGAGGAGGAAGAA
This sequence comes from Felis catus, assembly GCF_018350175.1. Classification (NCBI taxonomy): domain Eukaryota; kingdom Metazoa; phylum Chordata; class Mammalia; order Carnivora; family Felidae; genus Felis; species Felis catus. Next base: position 49,270,700 of record NC_058377.1, on the reverse strand, counting down.
ACTAAGTCTAAAAATATTTGGGAGTTAGTCTTTTTAGAACTTGCATATGTGGGGTGAGGGAAGACAAAGGATCTAGAAGATTTCGTGTTTCTTACTTGGGCAGTCAGGTGCGTGGTGCTGCCATTTATTGAGATTTGGGATATGGGAGATGTGCTGGCTAATTTTATGTGTTGACTTTGCCAGGCTGTGGCACTCAGTTATTTGGTCAAATGCCAGTCTGGATGTTGCTGTGAAGGTATTTTTTAGTTATGATTAATATTTAAATCAGTAGCCTTTGAGTACAGAAGATTACCCTCCATAACGTGGATGGGCTTCAGTCAAAAGCCTTCAGAGAAAAGACAGGTCCAATGAGGAAGGAGGAATTTTGCCTCCAGATGGCCTTCAGACTCAAGACTGCAATATTAACTCTTCCCTCAGTCTCCAGCCTGCCAGCTTGTCCTGCAGATTTGGGAGTGCCAGCTCCCACAATTGTGTAAGCCAATTCCTTAAAATAAATGTCTCTTTCTCTCAATATACATCCTATTTGTTCTGTTTCTCTGGACAACCTTGACCGTTACAGGAGGGTGTCTTTTTATTGAAGCTTGTGATTCAGAAATGTTTTGCTGAAGTAAATCTTCAGAATTTTTAAAAGAGAAAGTAAAGGCTTATTTTTGTTGTTTATGCCAGGGGATATTGTGGTTCGATATCAATACTGTTTATTTATTCCCTTGAGCTGTTGGACGATGTTCTCTCTGGGATTCTGTTGTTGTACATTGGAGAAAGTGGGATATATTTGTGTAACTCTCACCAGTAATAAAATCCACTGCATACAGTAACTTCTTGATTATTTTATTGAAGCCAGCGTTACCATCTGGTGGTTTCCTTGGAACTTACACAGATTATTTTGTACCTGTAAGGAAGTGATGGAAATGCTTCTCAAAAATGTGCATCACTTAAGATAAGAGTGTAAAAGAATACAAGTGTAAAACTATTACTTTATTCTGATTACATTTACACAAGAAGAAGTGGGTCCTTCTGTAGGTCATGGGAGGTGATAGAATGGGTTAGATTCTCCTACACAATTACAGTTAGAGAGATCCAGAACAGCGAGAGCTTTATATGACTTCTTAAAGCTTTTTACTATTTCTTTCTTAATTCATTTCATTTTCGTCAGGAGCAAAGCCTTGAGATCAAACAAAACTAGTCCTTCCCGTACTATCTCTGTGACTTTGGGCAGGTAAATTTATTGCTTTGAGCCTCAGTTGCAACGTCTATAAAGCACACCACTTGGCAGTTTTTGCAAGGGCTCACTGAGATGTTATTTACAAAATGCCCCATCTAGGGCCTGGGGGCAGAGTGGGCACTAAAGTAATAGAAACCATTTTTACTATTCTTTACATTTATTTGTTCCCACGTAGGCTTTCAATTCCAGATTCTCCAGGATAGTTACGTATACTTGGTCTGTTGGACCTTCAGGAATTTTTCCTTGTCCAAATGGAATTTGCAGATTTATAACCCAAAAATCTTTAACTTAAAATTTCTCAAAAATGAAGGGAACTGACAGGAAGTAGACTTGGTATCTTCATGGTCAAATAATTCAAGCTAAAGAACAAACCTTATTTCATGAGGAACAAAACTGTTCCTTCATGCTTCTCTCCCATTTTCCTTCTTTCACATGGCTGGTTGCTACTCATTCTTCAAAACTCACTATCACCTTCTAATGGAGCCTTTCTGTCCTTGCTTAGCACTTCCTTGTATTTCAGCAGCACCTTTGGTCCTCTTAATGCACGTCTCCAGAGAGCACAGTTAATTTTATTCCGTAAGTAAATAGCAGTCTATTTATTCTATAGAATTGTCCAGTGGTTGGCTTTGTGTTTATTCTGTAACAGCACTTATTATATTGCTTGTAATCGTCTGTTCTCTTGTTTGTATTCATTTTTTTAATGTTTAGTTATTTATTCTGAGAGAGAGAGAGAGAGAGAGAGAGAGAGAGAGAGAGAGAGAGAGAGATGGGGGGCCAGAGAGAGAGGGACTCCATGCTGTGAGCCTGATGCAGTCTCAGACTCATGAACTGTGAGATCATGACCTGAGCCATAATCAAAAGTCAGACACTTAGCCAACTGAGCCACCCAAGTGCCCCTGTATTCATTTCTAATGGGGAGCATTTTTAAGAGCATGGGCCATATTCAACTTTCCAACCTGCAGTGTCTGGCACAGTGCCTGGGACATTCTCTAAGGAGAGAATGAATGGATAAATGGATGAATGAAAATCTGCAGTAAGTTACAATGAAGGATATGTGATAAATATTATTCTCTCACATCCACTGTTCCCAATCAGGTTTACATCTTCCCCAAGAACTACTGAGGGCACTGCCATCTGACTCTAAAGTTTATGACATTTAAGAATTCTACAATTTCATCTCAGGCTCCACTCATCACAGTCAGATCCAACGAGGCAGCCTCTGTGTGCAAAAGTAGAATGAGGTAGGGGGACTGTGAGTAGAGATTGTGATTGGTTTTTAATGAGGCTAACTGTTCTAAATATCAAATTGGTTTGCATTCTCATTAGCAATTTTCATAAATTGTTTGAAATGCTCATAACATCAGGAATGCAAACTTAGAGATGAATCAATTATACCTTGGCTTCCTGTTGAGTGGAGATTATTAATTGCATCCTTTCTCATCAGAGCTCCCCACACAACTGCAGCCTTTATTTTTAGCGTATCCCCTATTGCCAGCTTCTATCTGAACCAACTCCACTTTAGTCTAATCAGGGCATGTGAAGTTAAGACTAGGGCAAAAAGAAAGAAGAGCCTAGAAAAGTGAGTCACTTGTCTGGTTAGGTATGGGTTCAACACAGTAACTTTGCAAAGAAGTCATTGTAGGAAGACTATAACAGCCTCCCATTAGCAGAGCACATAACTCCATCTCACACCCCACTGGCTCTCTTCCTATGCTCTCTAGCCCCAAGTGGGGACCCTGCCTGAATGCCTTCATCAAGCATTTGTGCCAGAATGCTGCCAGTGCACCAACTGCTCTATTACTTTTAAACTGAGAGCCCCTCACAGAGGAACCACCATTCACAATCTGTGTTTATGAGTCCTGTGCTTTTAGTTACAATTTTAAGTACTGGCAAAATATGCATACTCCTAAGCAATATAGTGTTAAGTTTGTTAGGATTTGAACTTTAGCAAACACGTATCATACTGAATGTTTTGTTCTGTGACTTGCTTTCTTTCATTCATCATGTTTTTGTAACTCAATGATGTTATATGTGACTCATTCATTGTCATTGCTGATAGAATCCCACTCTATCAGTACACAGGTCCTCGGGCTTTAGTAAAAATCCCTGGGGCCAAATATGTTTTCACATATAGCCATTCATTCATTCATTCATTCATTCATTTATGTAAGCTATACACCCAACGTGGGGCTTGAACTCACAACCCCAAGATCAAGAGTCACATGCTCTACCAACTAAGCCAGCCAGGAGTCCCCCAAATACAGCTTTTTTTGCTTGTTTTTATAAAGATAATAGGATATATATTCCATCAATTACATAATGTCCCCAGTAGTGTCTTGAGAGGCATTCGGTAATCAAACACATGAATATTTCTGGTTAAAAGGTAGAGAATGTTCACTTTAAGAGGAATAATACAGATATTAAATAGCTTTGTGTTAGTTCATATCAGGCTCTGCTGCCAAGTAAGTTATGAAGTCACTTCCAGTTTCAAAAGTTTAGGGATTATGGGTCTGTTCCATAATTGCTATTTTTTCTTGGAGACATTTGGTTGGTGTCCAGTATTTTGTTAACACAGATAATGCTACCATACCATCTGTATATGGCTGCCTCCACCCACTGGGCTATTTGAAGCCAGGAGCTATTTCATACTCATCTTCATGGCTTAACACAGGGCATCAATAAGTGGGTTTTGAATGAATGAATAAGTGCTCACTTTGCTCCTCTTGAAAACTGTACAGCTACATCAAAACTGCAAAAATGAGTCCCAAAGAAGGAGCTCAATTCACTAGTGCCATTAAACAAGGGACTGGAATAAATGAATAAAATCCTCAAGCAACTTTGGGAGTATTTCTTCTCTTGCTGGTTAGGTAGAATGCTCACATGTGATCTCTGTATTATGATATCATAATGGGTCTTTCAAAGACATTCTATTAAGTATAGTCTTAGTATAATTCACAGTGGTACATCCAATTCACCTCCCTTCTCCCCCTGAGTTCAGGGGACATATATAAGGTTTGAAGAGTCAAACACAGACCAAAGAATGAGGAAGTGGGAAAGTGGCCTCTCCGAATTTGTTGGACGAAACCCGGCACTCTGTCAATTACTATCTCTACCAGTGGTTCATGTGGCTTAAGAGTAACAGCAATGGTAGAGAAGGTGCAGGCTGTGCCTAGGGATTAGTTTGAAAGTTCTTGCTGTATGTATTTCCATTTCTACTCAGGGCCCTTGAAGGAGAAGGACCATGAGAGTATACGGTCTCAGTTTTAAGGACAGCCATGACATACCCTTTCTTATCCCTGAACAGAGGCTTATTTTTCTCTTAATAGGATTTTTTACTAACATTTTTGCCTACAGGTCCAGATTTTCCATCAATTTCTAAATAGAATACTGCTACTTTATAGAGGATATTTTAAAAAATTCTATTGATAAGTCAAAAAGAAATGTGTGGGTCACATTAAACTGGATGTTTCAAGTCTCTGAGAGTTGTTTCTCTAATTATTGGACATCATTCATTCAACAAAAATCCTGTCTATTAAGACTTTGCTGGGCGCTGAGGATGTCAAAGACAAATGAGACAAAGTCCATGTGATATGTTAATTTTATGTGTCAACTTGTCTGGGCCATGGACCCCAGATATTTGGTTAAATATTATTCTGTGAGAGTGTTTTTGGATGAGACTTACATTTAAACCAATGTGCATAGGGTAAAGCAGAGTGCCATCCCTAATATGGGTGGGCCTCATCCAATCAGTTGAAGGCCTTAATAGAACAAAAGGCTGACCTCCTCCCCTGAGCAAGGGGAATTCTCCAGCAGACTGTTAACATACTTCATCTGCAACATCACTTCTTTCTGGTTCTATAGCAGACTGCCTTTGGACTTGAACTGCAAATCTTTCCTGAGTCTCCAGCCTGTCACCTACCCTCCTCCCCCATCAGATTTTGAACTAGACAAGCTTGTACAGTAACATGAACCAATGTCATCGAATAAATTAATTTCTCTTTCTATACACACACATTCTGTTGGTTCTATTTCTCTGGAGACCCTTTTAGCGTCCCTATTCTCTAGCACCCAGCATCTCTTGAAACAGAGATGCAAACAAGCAATTGTATTCCAGTGTGAAGATTGCCCTAAAAGTTGCTTTCATGTATAAAATATGATGAGAGCACAAAGAAGCATCTGTACTCTTGTGGGCATACTTAGGGAAGGCTTTCCAGGAGTTGTTTTCTAGGAGGGTAGGGTCTTAGAGAGATCAACGTGAAAATGTCCAAAGGTGTGGGAAAAGTGTGTCCTGAGGACCATGTGTGCAGGACAAAGTGGTGACAAATAGAAATTCAAAATGTAGCAATTGAACAAAATACTCAAAAGTTAAGAAAAGCAATAATATGCCTGTGTACACCTCTGGACAGACAGACTCTCCTTGGGGAAAAGAGTTCATTGTACACTCGAGTCCAGTGATGGAAACCAGGCAAACAAATGCTGAGATAGCACTCATGTCATGCCCCGAGAAACTGGCCTGCCTTATCCAGAGCTGGAGGGAGCTCTGAGTTCAGAGTGGTCTCCCCATAAGCACCTATGACTAGGACAGTCTTCTGTGTGTGGCACCCCCGGTTTGGCCCTCATGGTGAATATGTGCTAAAAAGCACTGACAGTTAATATACTTTGCTCCTTGTCTCAAATCCATTGGTGTAGGATTTAGAGAACAAATGGCTTGTGCTTATAGGTATGATTATATAATGTAAGTAAATAGGCTTAAAAACAAGAAAAAAAGCAAGAGAAACAGGAGTCCATTAAGATACAGAGTCAGCTGAGAATTCTGCCCCATTTTCTGAGAGAAGTTGAAGAGAAAAAGCTAAAAATAGAGAGGGAATGAGCAGGAAAGAACAGGAATGTGAATCAAACAATCCACACCTCTATGCTAAAAATTGATTAGGATTGAAAGTAGGTACACTTAACCTAATTGGGACGAAGTAACTGTAATTAGGTTAAGGGAAATTTGGAGTTGAACATTTCAAGGATACCTAGACCTCTATCAATTTTCCAAGTGGAGGTGTTGAGTGGAGAAGGAGTAGGGCTTTGAGAGTCTTATTCATCATAAAGATAGTTGGGAGGTGGGAATGGAGACTGGGAGGGGTGTTCTGATTTACTCTGGTCCCTTCTGAGCACCTTATCCACCCCTCCAGTGCCTGTTAGCCTCCCCACACCCTTATATTCATCCCCTGTTGAAAGGCTCTCCCTGTGCCCAGCTCTCCACCTTGCCCCGTTTCCATCTGTGGCCTAAAACAGTGATAGCCCATCAGCTGCAGCAACAACCAACAGGCCTTTCTCATTTCCAAGGTCTGTACTCTGACAGGAGCAATTTTTAATGACATTTCAAAGTAAATTGAATGGAGCTTGTAACAGCAACATTATGTGATTGTGCCTTGTGTGGCCATGTTTTCAGAGCCTGTGGCATATGGAAAAGGGATGTGCTTGGTAAACGACATCCTATGGAAAAGTCGAGGAGAAAATTCAATTTGCCTTCAACTGTCAGTACCAACAGGATCTGTCCTGCCTACATCACACAGATGAAAGTTCAAGCTGCACAAAAAATCCACGCTGACCTCAGACTAACTCTGTGTGTGCACATGTGTATGTATTTGTGCACGTGTGTGAACATGTGTGTTGGTGAGGCTGAAAACGACTTCAGGTATATGGATATCAACTTCTCAGCAAGGCATCACAGGGGAAGATGGAAGCACTGGCTGTTAAACATAACTTTATTTGGTCTGTGTGAAGATTGAGACTTACTGACAAAAAGTTTTGCAACTAACTGGCTGTTTGGTCTTAAGCCACTTAATTTCTTGGAGCCTCTGTCCTCCTCTGTAAAATGGGGATACAGGAATTGCCCACCTAATGGGGTTTCTGAGAGGATGAAAAAGGCAGCATTTGTGACAGCATCTAGTCTGGCATTCAAAGTCCATCATGAGCTGGCCGTTAGTGCCCAATCTCAATTTGCATTGCATTGTTCTTCTAAACAAACCCTTTGCACTTCCTTCAAACAGGAAACCTTACACACACCATGCCATTGCTCACCTGATTTTCCCTTCCTGCAATGCTAGGTTTTTCCATTTGTCCAAGGAATATAAAATTTTAAAAATTCAGCCTGAATCCCATTGGTTTCAGGAAGCCTTCCTGGATTATTTTTACCTTTGATGATTGTTCCCTCCTTGAACTCCTTTGAACTTTATAGCACCTTATCAAGGGTTTAACACAACCCCCTTGACAGCTTAATGGTGTGTGTCTATGAAACAGAGAAAATATTTTCAAATAACTCCTGTTGCATTTTCCTCTCTTCTTAATTCTGTTTATTTTCCCAAAGTATTTTCTCTAATAGGACTAGACCAAAAGGCCAGAATGAGGAAAGGAGTCTATGATATAAGGAATGTCCCTTCCTGGAGGGAAGATGAAATCAGAAGACCTTCTGGTGCTGGGTGAAAGAGGGGAGTCAGGAAAGGAGGCAAAGTGCAGATACAAATGATGTCCTCCCCCGCCTCTGGGATCAGCTATTGGTGGATAAGAAGATAGAAATATAAAGATAGAAAACATATAATCTCCTGGCCTGCTGTCCTCACACATGATCCAAAGACAGTGTAAACCCCAAAGAGAAATACGAAATTTAGCATAACATTCCTAGCTATGAAGTGCTTAGATGGTAGAGTAGGAATTGCTGAAAGAAGTGCCCAAGAGTTTGGCCTTAGTTTTCTATGGTCTGTTCCCTAGGGGATCCAGAAGTTCTGTGTGGTCTTGGGGCATTGGGATACTTGGGAGATGTTGGGTGACGAACTGAGAAGGTGAAGGGGGGTTGTCCATAGTAGTTAAAAGTGAAGAGATACCACAGCAAAGAGCAGGGCCAGCTACCTGCACTGGTGACCTCAAAGCAGTTGCAGATGTCTTAGAGGACCAGTGGTTCCAGTGAGAACCAGGGTAGGGCCACGCTAGTGAGCAAGACATCAGTCTTTAACTTCAGTGAGAGAAAGGCCCACAGGATGCTAGTCAGGGACCAAGGAATAGCAGAGGCAGCAGGAACTGGAAGGAAACAAGGCGAAGAAGCACATCTTCTCTTAGGTTTTATGTTTTCCAACTGTCTCCCTCCCACGTTCTCCCCCATCACATCAGTGGGATGAGTGCTTGAGAGCAAGGTGAAATAAGTGATAGGAAATGAGACCTACAGGCTCCTTCTCTCTCCCTCCCTCTCCCTCTCCTTCTCTCTCTCCCTCTCCCTCTCCTTCTCTCTCTCTCTCTCTCTCTCTCTCTCCTCCCTTCCTCCTCTTTTTCCTTTGCACATCTGATAAATAGTGAGTAGATCCTGATCTACTTCTGTGTATTTTATCTCCTCAAATAGATTAGAAGCTGCTGATGGGGACCACCTGGGTGGCTCAGTCGGTTGAGCCTCCGACTTCGGCTCAGGTCATGATCTCATGGTCTCTGAGTTCAAGCCCTGTGTCGGGCTCTGTGCTGACATCTCAGAGCCTGGAGCCTGATTCAGATTCTGTGTCTCCCTCTCTCTCTGACCCTCCCCTGTCCATGCTCTCTCTCTGTCTCAAAAATAAATAAACATTAAAAAAAAAAAAAAAGAAGCTGCTGACGGGAGTGACAGAATACTAGAACTGTTCCTGACAGTGTGTTCTGAACACAGTGGGCACTTGGTCAATGTTGTCAGTTTTGTGGAGTTACAACATACACATCTTCATCTGCAGAAGTGGTGGTGGTGACGATAATAAATGCTCCTGTTTGCTATAAGGGAGACATAGGGTAGCAGATGAAAAGAAGGTTCTGGATCCAGACTGTCTTGGTTTGAATCCTGGGTATGCAACTGAACTAGCTATGGGACCCTGGGGGGAAATCATTCAACTTCTCTGTAACTTAGTTTCTTTAGCTGTAAAATGATCACAGTTCCTAGGACTGTTCTGAGGATTAAAAAAATTTGTACACATATACCTAGAGTGCTTGGGTCATATAAAACACTTGAAAACATTTTTGTCTTATGTGCCAGGCAATTTAAGTGCTTCTTGGTCTCCATTTTATTTATTTACTTTTTAAAATTAATTAGTTGTTTTAGCTTATTTTTTGAGAGAGAGAGTGAGAAATCAGGGGAGGGGCAGAGAGAGAGGGAGAGAGAGAATCCCGAGCAAGCTCCTCCATTGTCAGTGCCGAGCCTGATGTGGGGCTCGAACTCATGAGCCATGAAATCACGACCGGAGCTGAAATCAAGAGTCAGATGCTTAACTGAGTCACCCAGGTGCCTCCACCTATCGTCTATCTATCTATCTATCTATCTATCTATCTATCTATCTATCTATCATCTATCTATCTATTTATCTAGTAGGCTCTACACCCAATGTGAGGCTTGAACTCACAACCCTGGGATTGAGAGTTGCATGCTCTACCAACCGAGCCACCCAGGCACCCCTTGGTCTCCATTTTAGAGATGAGGTGCAGAAACATTAAGTGACTTGCACAGGAGCACAGAGCTAGCAAGTGATAGAACCCAAATTCCAAGGCAGTCAGCCTGAGCTCACAGGCTGCACACATTCATTACCCTTCTCTGGTAGAGAAGAAGTAGGATGGAAACCATTCACTTTCCTATTAGTCCTCAAGTTCCTCACTCTGTGAGCACTTTCTCCCCTACTAGGGCCATTCTGTTAGTGATTTCTTCTCTTCCACACCCACTTAGATAGTGACAACCCACAGCTCTTAAGAACATCTTACTTGGTGTATTATGGTTAAGAAAAAGAGAAATATAAGGTTTATTTTACTGTACTTATTCTCTCCTATATTTAAAGTTTCTTAAAATTAAAAATTTAAGTTCCTATTATTCTCCCACGCTATTAATAATTTTATTAGAGTGAAAAATTTGGGGCCATTTGGAAAATTTAGATTTAATAGATTAAGCTGAAAATATCACATTAGATGCAATTTATTAAGTGTATACTGGTGACAAACACTGTATTGTGTCTAGTCTTCACAATAATCTTGAGGGTTTAGTATTGCTATTTAATTTTAAAGGTGAGAAAGCCAAAAGTTTTTAAAATAGGAATCCTCAGGAAAAAAAAATATATATATATATATTTACATATAAGTTTATACACATAATACTAGAAATCCTTTGAAAAAATTATAAGCAGATTTAAAAATACTTAATAAGATGGAGCTTCTAAATTATGAAAGAATAATGTCCATGACTGTGAATATATGATGACACATTACTCATTTAATTTTCTGGAGGCCACATCAATATGCTGCCTAATTTAGCCTTGAAAAATGCATGGAGTTAACCTGGTTATTTCCTGGAAGGATTCTTTGCAGAACCTTTCTGTAAGGCAAGACAATAAAATTAGGAAGAAAAATCAAATTATACACCTTGAGTTTAGAAGATCAGGGTTCATGAACACATGGAGTAAAAGAGTAGATACCCCAGGGTAAGGGTTTGCTAGAGAAGTTCTATTTGAATTTCCTTTCCTAAAGCTTCAGATGTAGTTTCAGTATCAGATTTTAAGCAGCATTCATACTATTCTGTTAGAAGTAAATGCAGCTGACTTGAGAGCTGCTGGGACTTCCTCAGCTGGGTTAGAAAAGGGGCACAGTCTTGGGAAGATAATGATTTAAGACTGTGTTTCTCAAACTCTGCCTTGTATCAGAATCACCTGGAGGGCTTCTAAAAACAGGCTGCCAGACCTACACCCAGAGTTTGATATAATAGGTCTGCTGTGGGGCCTAAGAATTTGCATTTCTAATAAGTTCCCAGATAATGCAGATGCTAATAAATCCAGGGACCCATCTTTAAGAACCAATGATTTGGGAGAAGCTTGATTGCCTTTATCCATTTTTGGTAAGTTTCCTTCCTTCTTCTTCTTACTCTCTGCCTCTTATTCTTTTCAGGGTCTCCTCCATGTTAGGAATGGAGAAACATCACACTGCCCTCTCTGAAATCACTTGGACTCTGGTTTTGGAGACATCATCAAGGTATACTGGAGAGATTACAAAAGATGGAGAAGGAGAGTCCTGGGTATGAGTGTAAGACTTGTCATTCACTACCTGCGTGACGCAGGACAAATCATTGAACTTCTTTGAACTTGAATTTCCTTATTCATGGAATGGGAAAAATGATGAGAGCTCCCTACCTATGTAATGAGATTGCTGTGAGAGTGAATCAAAGGACAGGTATGAAAGCACTTTGTAAATCATAAAGCTGCTTGATATGGTATGGCCTCGAACAGACCCGTGTTCGAATATTGGCTTAGTCCAATGTGATGTCTTGGACAAATTTACCCTCTCTGTGCATAAAAGAGGGATAAAATATGTATCTCATAAGTTTATTGTGAGAATTAAATTAGATAATGTTAATAAATAGTATATAGTCTTAATAGGGCTTAATAAAGGCTAATTGCTGCTCCTAACTGTATGAAATTGTACCACTTTCTACCCAACTGCTCAAGCTCCAAATGTAAGAATCAGTCTTGATTAACTTCTTTCCTTCATTCTCCACTTTTGTTTTATCTACTGGCATACCTCTAGCAAATGGTAGACACTAATACTTAATAGACAAAGGAATAAAATTCTGTTAGTTTTGACTTCCAAAATCTATCCTGAATGGGTTTATTTTCTCAACAATGCCGTTGAGGCCAGTCTTGTCCAAACATCTCTTACCTGGACTACATCACAGCCTCTTAGCCATTCCTAGTTTACACTTCTGCCAACCAATTCTCATTTTCTTGTAGACTTGAATACTTTTACTTGATCTCTAATCTTCACAAATTTTACTGGACTGTATCTAGTAGTATGTTTTTGAAAAAATCTTGTCACTTGAACTTTTGAAATGAGAGCACATAGATTTATTAGATTTGGGAAGAATTTCAACCATAATCTTTTTGAAGATTTCCTGTCTCCATTTATTTTAATTTCTTTTTGAATATTCTATTAGATCCATGTGAGACTTTGGTGTGTATTCTCCATGTGTTCTTATTATTTCTTTTATATTACTCATCCTTTTGCCTCTCAGTGCCACATTCTGGGAATTAAAAAATTTGGTCTTCTAGGGACACCTGGCTGGCTCACTTGGAAAAGTTTGTGACTCTTGATCTCAGTGTTTTGAGTTTGAGACCCATGTTGGGTATAGAGATTACTTAAAAAAAAAAATCTAAGAAAAAAAAATATTCTGTCTTCTAATTTACAAAGTCTCCTTTCATCTGTGTCTAAACTACTTGGTTTTGCTTTTTATTTTTGGTTAAAATTTTTTTTTTAATTTTAAAAATTTCCATTGGACTTTTTTCAGAGTCAGAAGTTATCACTATGCACAATTTAAGTAAAGTTCTCGTTTTCTCCAGAGCTGTGTGGTGGAGGAAAAGATCCTCGGCACTGGAGCTAAACCAACCTGGGTTTTGAATGTTGGCTCTACCCCTTCCTAATTGTGTAGCCTTGGGAAATATTATGAACATTCTCTAAGTTCCTCATCTGAAAAAAGTGAAAAAGAATAGTACTTGCTTCTTTTTGGAATCAAGTGGGAGAATACATTGAATGTATTTGTGTATGCAATAAAAGGCAATTTTTTTTTCTTGGTGGAATGATAATAGTGGTCAACATAAAATAATCTCCAATGGTTAGAATTTGACCTATCACAAATCTTGGGTCTTGAATGTATGTGGTTTTACATAGTGTTTCTTAAACTATCTCCTTGTTAGGCTCACCTGAGTGTGGAGTATTGGACAATATGATAGGAACCCAGGAGCCTATGTTTACACTAGGGACTATTTTTGCGCACTCCTGAGAGTTTCTATTCATATGACTGTATTTACCTGATAAAATGCATAAATAAGGGAAAGATAAATACTAGCACCTCAAAATTCAAGTAGGGGTGGGGTAGGGTGTAAGAAAAGAAAGAAATTGACATTCTTTGGATGGGCTCTTCTAGCATAACAATGCTATAAAATTATGTTGCTTATTTATTTTGTAGATGCTCCACTCTGAAAATAAGGAAGCTCTGGGGGGCCTGGGTGGCTTAGTCGGTTAAGTGTCTGGCTTCAGCTCAGGTCATGATATCACAGTCCGTGAGTTCAAGTCCCACATAAGGCTCTGTGCTGACAGCTCAGAGCCTGGAGCCTGCTTCAGATTCTGTGTCTCCCTCTCTGTCTGCCCCTCCCCCTCCCCCTCCCCCACTCACGCTCACATGCGCGCGCGCTCTCTCTCAAAAATAAATATTTAAAAAATTTTAAATATTTTTTTTCTTTTTTTTTTTAATTTTTTTTTTAATGTTTATTCATTTTTGAAGCAGAGAGATAGAGCATGAATGGGGGAAGGTCAGAGAGAGAGGGAGACACAGAATCCGAAGCAGGCTCCAGGCTCTGAGCTGTCAGCACAGAGCCCTATGCGGGGCTCGAACTCACGGACTGCGAGATCATGACCTGAGCCGAAGTCGGCCGCCCAACCGACTGAGCCACCCAGGCGCCCCATAAAAAATTTTAAATATTAAAAAAAAAAAGAAAGAAAATAAGGAAGCTCCAGGATGAAGGACACTTAGTCAGGGATTTCACATGGTGGCTGTAGCAGTGGTGAAGTGATATAGAACTTGTCCTCATAAACATAGCAGGCAGAGCAGGATGGAGCTGAAAATTTAAGGAAGGAGAGAAATAAAGGAAGGGAGGCAAAAGAGAGACTCTTTCTGACACTTTCAGGAGGGAAGATTCTGATCTTTTTTTCTCATGTGATTTGTCTTTTTCTTCTCTTTCCACCTTTAACTCAGTCAACTCTCATTTAATTTCCCCCATACCCCGTTTATGTTCTTAAGTTTTGTGTTTCTGAACCATGGTGTCTTCCATAGTCTTAAATACTTGTTTGAGAATATTACTTCAGCTTGGAGTTCTGTGTTACAGATTTCTTAAATTTTTAAATTTAAGAAAATTTAAATTTTAATTAAATTAAAATTTTAATTAATTTAATTTAGTAAATTAATATTAATTGAATTAAAATTAAAATTTTAAAAATTTAAAAATTTTTTAAAAAAATTTTATTTTAAAGAGAGAATCTGTGAGTGGGGGAGAGGGACAGAGGAAGGGAGGGAGAGGGAGAGAGGAGAGAGAGGGTGAGAGGGAGAGAGAAAGAGAATTCCAAGCAGGCTATACTCTGTACAGATTTCTTAAGTTTTGTGATTGGTTTTAGAGTGAATTTTCATCAGTAGAAAGGCTTTGATTTGCATTTTCTCATTTTCATTTTTATGTTAATTTTGTATGGATGTGTCTGTTTCTATCCCAATTAACTTCATGGACAAAGTTTATAGTGTAGGAGCACCCTCTTCTATGAATTTTATCCTCTTCTATGCAGTTTCTTTTATGGAAAATAGTGTCATCTAATGGTGCTCTGATGGGGGGATGGGCATGTCTTATATTTTGTTTCTGTAGGATCCTTAACTTTCCTCCATTATTTCTTTCCTATTACTGATGGCCTTGTCTCCAATTAGTCCACCCCTTTTCTTTGTATCTTGTACTTCTCCCCAAAGCAATGTTTCCTGGGGTTACCATATCTGGTCTCATATAGTTTCAAGCTCTTTCCCTGCAGATTTCTTGCCTCAGGGGGTAGGGGATGCAGTGGAGGGCATATGAGGAAGTTTCAAAATTAGGTAGCCACCATTGTTCTCTAAACCTTGATGATCCTGGGAGACAGATTGTTCTGGCAGAAAGTTAACCCAAGGATATCCATCCATCCATCTATCTATCCATCCATCCATCCATCCATCCAAAATATTTGCCCTATCCTCTGAGCTCTGTGTGTATGTCTGATTGGTTCTCAGTTTATTCTGATGATGGACTGAATTCAGCTGTATCAGGATGAAAAGTTAGTCTTATGTCTTCAAGTGTTATGTGTTCAATCTTCCTGTATTGCCTTTCTACCAAGCAAATAGTTCCCCACTTTGCATTTACTCTTTTTTTAGGTCCATGTTGAGCTCTCTTCAGATCCTTCCTGCTTCCCTCCTGGTGTAATACAATTATCAAAAGCAGGCTATGCTTTTAGAGCTTCGTTGTTACCTGACAACAACTCTAAGTTTTGTCAGTCTCACACCCTTACTGAGGACTGTTTCATGGATGAAGTTGCTTAGTAGATTGTCAGACTAGTCCAGGGACTTAAACTTATGGTCCTGCTCTGCATGTTATTAATACAGGTGTGTTTGTATGTCTGACCTAGGAATGAGTTTTGGCCATTTTTGACACTTTCCCAAGGCCAAGACAAAAATGATAATTTAGAATGACCAGCTTCAAAACACTGTAGACACAAATGGTGGCTTATGACATTATTTACATTTCAATACAACTAATAATGTAGGATGTTCAGCACAATTAAGCCTCTGGGGACACAATCAGCCAGTACATCCTTTGATTCAAGTAAATTGAATCAATATAGAGTGAGTTCCTGTATTAACATGCAGCTTAGGAGGCATTTATGCTCAGCTAAAAAAAAATCTAATTAGTGGTTTCCTGTTTGGGGTATAGTGACTGTTTATTTCATTTCCAGTTCACCTGGGTCTATAATAAGTCCTCATGCTTGATTTCCATTCAGACCTTGACACTTTGCCTTTCACATTCCCAGCCTTTTCACAAAAGACCCAGGAACCCAATGTACCAGAAACAAATGGCAGAGAGGATTAAAAATAAGTACTTTTGATTGAGTTGGTTAGGTCCTCACATCATTAATAGAAAGGAGTTAATAAAATTCATTGTATCAATCAGAAGAGGACAACTGCAACAGACTTTTCTAGAAACTTTTCTCTTGAGATGCCTGATTTCATTTCACACCAAGGGCTCAGCTACTTTCTGTGGCTCTGAGCGTCTCCTAAGACTATGAATAATAAACTGCTATTGTTAAATTATGCTTGGGTTCACAGAAAATTAGATGCCACAATTCTTTTGCTGCCTCAACTAAGTCCTGTTAATGTTTGTGGGTTTTAAAATTTCTTTCTTAATCTAGTTATCTCTGAGGTCATTTAAAGCTGAGCTTATCTGCCTAGGGGCAGGGTTAATGGGTATAGGAAGTTGTCCTACAAATGGTTGTGGATACCATGTGGTTACCCAATGGGGGACCCAATAGGTATGGGTTGTTACCTGTAAAGCACCTAAAGGAAGCAAATTGAGATTTCTGGTGTGCTCAAATAACTGGGCCTACAGAATATAGAATATATGTTTTTGAATTGTGTAGCTATATGCTACAGGAAAATGATTCAATGTCAATGACTACCTCTTAGGAAAATATTGATAACTCAGTACAAAATAAGCCTAATGGTCTCTCCACATGTTTAAATGCTTAAAATCATATTCTGCCATTCAAAAACTGAAACTTTGTGGCACTCAAGTTTGTGTTAAAAGTTGCAATGGTGACAATAGGATTGTATATTTCTATTTAAGGGGCGCCTGGGTGGTGCAGTCGGTTAAGCATCCGACTTCAGCCAGGTCACGATCTCGCGGTCTGTGAGTTCGAGCCCCGCGTCGGGCTCTGGGCTGATGGCTCAGAGCCTGGAGCCTGTTTCCGATTCTGTGTCTCCCTCTCTCTCTGCCCCTCCCCCGTTCATGCTCTGTCTCTCTCTGTCCCAAAAATAAATAAACGTTGAAAAAAAAAAAAAAAAGCATGTTTGGTCCTGCATACTTCTGTATGACATTAGCAGTCATTGATGATCATTGACAACTTTTATATCAACTCAAGTTACAAAATGGTAATTTCTCATTGTATTATTTATTCTCCATCTATTTATTGGAATTCTTCTATAAAGGAACACTTCTTATCAACTCTTCAGTTACCTTTACATAAGTCACCAAAAGGTGACTAATAAAATTTTTTAATGTGTCATAACTCATGACTTTAAACATATATGAAGTATCCCAATCAATTACAGCTATTCTTTTTTTTTTATTTTATTTTTTATTTTTTAAAATTTACATCCAAATTAAATTTTGGAAAAGTTAGCATATAGTGCAACAATGATTTCAGGAGTAGATTCCTTAGGGCCCCTTACCCATTTAGCCCATCCCTCCCCCACAACCCCTCCAGTAACCCTCAGTTTGTTCTCCATATTTATGAGTCTCTTCCGTTTTGTCCCCCTCCCTGTTTTTGTTTCCCTTCCCTTATGTTCATCTGTTTTGTCTCATAAAGTCCTCATATGAGTGAAGTCATATGATTTTTGTCTTTCCCTGACTAATTTCACTTAGCATAATACCCTCCAGTTCCATCCACGTGGTTGCAAATGGCAAGATTTCATTCTTTTTTTGATTTTGATTGCTGAGTAATACTCCACTGTGTGTGTGTGTGTGTGTGTGTGTGTATATATATATATATATATATATATATATATATATATATACACCACATCTTCTTTATCCATTCATCCATCGATGGACATTTGGGCACTTTCCATACTTTGGCTATTGTTGATAGTGCTGCTATGAACATGGGGGTGCATGTGTCCCTTCGAAACAGCACACCTGTATCCTGTGGATAAATGCCTAGTAGTGCAATTGCTGGGTCGTAGGGTAGTTCTAGTTTTAGTTTTTTGAGGAACCTCCATACTGTGTTCCAGAGTGGCTGTACCAGCTTGCATTACCACCAACAATTACAGCTATTATTCTTATTAAGCTTGAGTTGTCCCATTTTTGTCCAGTGGGAGCTGCTTCAAGTTGGCTCCTGATTCCTTTTGCCACAATTCAGAGGAATCTCTCTCATCCCAAGCTGTACAGGATTCTAAGAGCAAAGCCTGGCTGGAGGCGAGCTTAAGATAGCAAACTTTCAAATCCGTAAGGAAGCAATGAGCAAAAATGAACAAAAACGAGAGAGCGCCAAGAATTTCATAACCAAATGAGAGACTATAAGTATTGTTTAGAGATAGTTAAAGAAGCACAAAAAAGAAATTGACATTCTAAAAAAAAGGCACTGTGCAAAAAAGAGCAGGTAGATTTGAAAAGTACTAGGTAGGGTTTATAAAACTAAAACAAAAATAAACAAATCATGATTTATACCTCTAAAAAGGAAAGCTACTCCTAAAAACTGAGAACAAACTGAGGGTTTATGGGGAGTGGGAGGGAGAGGTGGGTGGGTGATGGGTATTGAGGAGGGCACCTGTTGGGATGAGCAGTGGATACTGTATGGAAACCAATTTGACAATAAATTTCATATTAAAAGAAAGATGCAAAAAAATAAAAATAAAAATAAAAATAAAAAGGAAAGCTATAATAATTTTAAAAAGTCAATAGATAGGTAAAGCTGATTCTTTAAATTACTTTTAAAAATATCTACTAAATCTAATTTATAGGCACAGAGAAAATGAGCACTGAGAGATAAAGATATGGCAAATTTAGTGAAATATTAATAAGTGGGGAGGATAGGAGAAGTTTAATAGGTTTCATAGGAGCTCAAAAAAAATAGTTAACATTCAAAAATAATGACTGAGAATTTTCTAGAACTTATGTGAGACATCTTCAGATTTAAGAATCCCAATGAGTCCCAAACAGTATTAAAGATAATAATAACAATTTAAAAATAAATACTGTAGGTAGGCATTTTATAGTGAAAATGCGAAACCCCAAAGATCAAATCTTTTTAACTAAAAATCTTAAATACAGCTAGAAGGAAAAGCAGAGAATCTGCAGACTTTTCTCTGTCAACAATAAAGGCCAGTAGATGATGGAAAAAGCATCTTCTAAGCGCTGAGAGATAAAGTTATCCCCAACTACAAATTCTACACATAGTTAACTTTTCATTAGAGAGTGAAGGAAAAATGAAGACAATTTCAGATAAAGGCTGAGAAAATGTATCACTCATAGACTCTTTCTGAAAGAACCTCTAAAGTTTCTGAAACCTTTAGAGTACTGAAATTGAACTCGGGAAGGAGTGGGGTGCAAGAAGCAATAGCTAAAAAAGAAACTGGTATGGAAACTAAAAAAAAAAAAAAACACATTATTAAATAATTTATGGATTAAATGAGAAACCATAATAGAAATGAACATTTATAATAGAATTACTATAATTTTTTAAGGTTCAGATAAATCAGTAATTAGAAATTTATAGAAATAACTATTATAATAAGGGAGAATTTAATGAATAAGTGCCTGATTTTAGACTCAAAAAAGTACAACAGAAAAGAAATAATTGATGTGAAAGCACTTTGGAAAATGCAGTGGAATGTATGAGGGAGCAGTTATTAGTAGATGCCAGAACTTAAAATACTGTCAAGAAATGATGTCCTATCTCTGTGAGTATGAGATAATGGAAGTTCAGTGATATGGAAAAAATGATGTTTCAAGACCCCTACAATCCTCATAGAGAAGCTGAGTCTTGCTTTCTTGACCACTGTCCTTGTCAATATATATGTTTGAGAGCAGAGACGTGGTCAATCTGGAGATTTCTCCCAACTTGTCAGGACTTGAGGTGAGCAGAGCATTGATAGAAAAGTTGACCAACTGCAGCTACTTTTGATGCACAAGGTCATGGCTGGTCATTCTTGAAACAAAGCTTCCACTCAAAAGCCAATCTGTGAATAGGAAAAAGATTCCCAGAAAGTTGAGGAGCTAAGAAGTGACAGAGTGGTTCCTATCAAGTCATCTTCATCTAAGAAGCATGAGTGTCCCAAATCGGTGGCTTAGTTGTTGGCAGATGCGATGTGAAAATGAGGCACTCTAGACACCAGGCGTAACCTAGAAGTCCAGCTTTCAGAATTCTGCTCATGGGTCATTGCTAGAGCAAAACAACTGGTGGTGATAGCTGGCAGCTGTTTAAACCCATCTTTGCCATTCCTGTCTCCTGAACCAACCTACAGAATCTTTCAGCTGGTTGAGGACAGAGGATGGGAAGACAAGGAGAAGTGGCTTGGCAGTGGAGTGAGAAGGGAAGGGAAAGAAGGGATGTAAGGATATACATTTTGTTTGTCCATTCATCAGCTGACTGGCTGTCTCCACTTGTGGCTATTTATGAATAATGCTGTTGTGAACATTCATGTACAATTTTTTATGTGAACTTATGTTTTCATTTCTCTTGAGGACATATCTAGGAATGAAGGTAAATGCTGGGTCATGTGGTAACTCTATATTTAAACTTTTGAGGAAATGCCAGACTGTTTTCCAAAGCACTCACACCATTTTACATTCCCACCAGCCAGTGTATGAAAATTGCAATTTCTCAACACTCTCTGTAACACTTGTCATTTATTTATTTTTTTTTACTATAGCCATGCTAGTGTATGTGAGGTGGTATCTCCTGATTTTGGTTCACATTTCCCTGATGACTAATGATGTTGAGCATCTTGTGCTTATTGGCCATTTGTATATCTTTTTCTGGAGAACCACTTATTCGAGTCCTTTGCCCATTTTTTTTTTGTTAAAGTTTTTATTCTTTGCAAACACTTTATAGCAACAAACATATGGAAGAAAGTCACCCACAGCCTATCCCAATGTAGCAAATGTTTTTGTGTTTCCAAGTTTCTTCTCTATAAACACACTTTTCTTAACCATACTGTATTTTTAAAATTACGATTAAAATATACATAACGTAAAACATACTATTTCAACCATTTTTAAGTGTATAGGTCAGTGTCATTCAGTACATTCACAATACTGTAGAACCGTCACCACTATTCATCTGCAGAACTTCTCCTTCCCAAACTGAAACTTTACATTCACTAAAGATTAATTCCAAATTCTTTGTTTGCATCAATTAGGTCGGAACGTTGGGCAGTTATGGCCTTAGGGCCAAATCTAGCCTGTAGCCTGTTTTTGTAAAGTTTAATTGGAACACAGCCATGCTCTTTCATTTAGCTATTGTTGATGGCTACTTTTACTCTACAAAGGCAAAGTTGAATGGTTGCAGTGGAACCATATGTGACCCACAAAGCTTAAAATATTTACTATTGTCTGGTCCCCTACAGAAAAAGTGTGCCACTCCTACATTACATAAAGTTTTTTAATCACCCAGTTACCTCTTCCAGAAAGTTCAAAATGGTTACACATTTTGGGTCTTCTTACACTGGAGATGGGGTACAGAGAGGTGAGGAGGGGGCAAATAGGAACAAATGATCACAGACCATTGCAAGCTGAGAATCAGAGAAATTTTAAAGGTTTAATAGCAAATTGTTTTTGTAGAGGATTTTATGACTGCAAGCACAAGTGTGGAAACATTGTCTTGTCTTTGAACTTCAGAATTGGAAGGATCCCTAGATATTGCTGATCAGACTCTTTGATTGAAGCTGGACTCTCAGTTCCTATTTCAACCTGCTTTTTTCTCTGGAATGCAGTGTGGGAAATAATGCAACCTGAGGCCTAGGAGACAGCAGGAGATAGTTGGAAAGAATACACAGGCTTCCTTCAAAGCTGAGCAGATCCAAGTTTGTATTCTGGCTCTACTGCTGAGCAGCTGTAGGACCTTGGGCAAGTTAATTTTAAGTTAATTTAATTCCTCCACACCTTAGTTTCCACATCTACAACATGGAGTAATGGTAACACTGTTATGACAGGGCTATTATAAGACTTAGGAGAATACAGAACACCTGGCCCATAATAGGAACCATCATCATGATTACAATGTCCTGCAAACAGTCATCTGGCTCTGTTGTACCTTCAGAGATGAGAAACCACTTACAGATCCCAGTATCAGAAAGTAATATATGTTCTGCTAAAAGATGCCCAGGGTAATTATTTAGATGCGTTGCCACCTGGGCAATTGTTTAGATAAATTGTCCCATTTGGAGGTGGGGTATTTTTCCAGGCTCTTGTCCCTCATTGGTTGAAGACGGTCCTTGGCTGGTACTTCTGGGCTGCCCTGTGGGCTGAACAAATTTTAGGTGCTCCTCCACAGGCGAGGGAGTAGAGAAATGCAGAGTCAAAGCTGCAGTGTCCTGGAGATTGTATACTGTAGCTGCCGATGGACCGGACGAAGGGTGTGTGGGCTGGGTCCCAATGGTGGCCCATATCAGAGCTGCTGTGCTGGGCTGTCTTCCTCTCACCCCTCTGAAACTTTGCAAGCTACTCCTGACCAAAGCACTGATCATGGGTATTGTTTTCCTGGTATTGGGACAAATATCTGCTAACATGATTTATGTGAGAGGTTGGAGGATAAACTTAATTCTATCTTGTTTTTTTAAGTGAAGAGAAAAGCTGCTAAGACTCCAGAGGAGACAGTTAAACAAAGGAACCTGGTTCCTTTGGATTTAGTGTATCTCTCAGCAGCAGGACCAAAACGGTGTCTGGCACAGCTGGGCAGGTGACTTCTTGGCATCCCTACTCTTGGCACAGTTGACAGCAACACAGGCCCCATGCTGTCTGTTCTCCTGGCCTTTTATCATCAATTCCTTGTCTGTCACTCTGTCAGCACCAGCATCCAGATCAACTGGACCAGTACCCAGATAGGCAGAGAGAGTCTCTGGATGCTGACCAGGACTGTAGGTGGGGCTGAGAAGTGAGGGTCTGGGTTCAAGCCTCCATCCTGCCACTAACTAGTTCTGTCTTGATCTCCCTGCCCACAAAGCCAGGGAGTCAGACCGGAGATCTCTGTCTCCTCTCCCTCATCAGGAGGTGATATTTTCTCATTTTATTTTTCCCTAGGAAGGAAATCTGAGATTAAAGTTCTACTCTGAGTAAAGGCTTTGTCACTTACTCCAGTTGCTCCTTGGGCCTTGCTGAGGTTGCTTTCTCATCTATAAAATGGGGTCAATGAAACCTGCTTTTCCTAATTCACCATGTTTTAGGGAGAAGATCAAGTGAGATATTGACTATAAAAATGCTCTATAGGGGCACCTGGGTGGCTCACTCAGTTAAGCATCTGACTTCAGCTCAGGTCATGATCTCATGGTCCGTGGGTTTGAGCCCTGTGTCAGGCTCTGTTGCTGACAGCTCAGAGCCTGATGCCTGCTTCAGATTCTGTGTCTTCCTCTCTTTGCCCTTTCCCTGCTCACTCTCTATCTCTTTCAAAAATAAATAGACATTAATTTTTTTAATGTTATATAACTGTCATTAATTTTTTCATTCCTTCCTTCATTCACCAAATGATTATAAGCATTTATGTCTGTGTTAGTTCCTGAGAATCTAAGGATGAAGTATATAGTCCCTGCTCCTGTGTGGTTTTCAGTTTGATGTGGAGATCAACAAGTAAGCACATAATTAAGTTACTGTGACTCATCCTAACATGGCAGTTATAGGTTACCATGCTATGAGAACACAGAAGACTTGGTGGCCCCCAATGGCAGGCTGACACACACACACACACACACACACACACACACACATCTAACAAGAGAGGAATATATTTATCCAGTCACCACACATTTATAGAATTCCTGCTCACTCCATGTGTATCTCTCTCCTGGTTGAAGCATGAATCTCCCTGACTTTTATGTCACCATTTGTTCTCTCTGTCCCCTGTCACTTGACATGTCCATTTTTGGCATGCTTTTCTTACTGGGCCGCAGGGACAGACCAGGTCTGCTGTCCTTTCTTGGGCAAGCATCCCATAGAGGGAATGGGGCCAACTTCCCAGGAAATACAGGCTGCTCTTGCATGCACACAGCTTCAGGGACCAGAGGTCTGCCAAGCCTAACATGCTTCTTTATGTATATATTATTTCTGAAGGCATGGCATGCCATGAAAAATGAGCACAGAGATCCCAATGCTCCCCCTTTCTCCATAAAATGCAAAACTCCCTTCTATCTGCCAGGTATATGCAGAGATGTGCTCTGGCCCAGCTCCATGGCTACCGCCACCTCCTACCAGATGGCAGGAAGCAAGCCTGCAGGAGATCAGAAGAACTGTCTCTTTAAGAACCATTGCACTTTCGGAAAGGCCAGATTGGTGGTGACAGGCAGTGGGACTGCCCACTAGTCAAAGGAGTATGTAGAAGAGAGGACCTCCCCTAGAAGCATTCTGTATCTAGCCCTGGTCACTTCTGGCAGTGCTGTGGTATCCAGTGTACCTTTCTTCCCAAAGAAATGCATCCCTGTGTCCTTGGTTTTTATAGAAGTTCTTTTAACTAACCTTCACGTTGTTACCTTCCCAAGTTAGCTGGGGCTCTCTGTTTCCTCTGTAAACGTTCTCACTGATGTCTGTGGAAGGCCGAGTTCTTGCAGGTCAGAGGTTACTCTCTTGTTTGTGTGCAGACTTTCAGTCCCACTGAGTTACTAGTTAACAGTGATTGCTTAATGAGAGTCAGTTCTATATGATCTTATTACCACTGTAGTTATTGTTACTATATAATTCACTAAAACATGGTGTAAATTGATGAGATATGAAATAGACTTATTTCCATAAAGTTGAGTTGCATTTTTTTTGGAAATCCTCAACAGAAGTGAGGAATTTATAAAAAGTGTTGTCAAAGGTGTAGGAGAGATGATTGGATGTTGTGTGATGGAAAGTGCAAAGGCCACCTCTGCTCACATGCCCCTGCCTTCGTCTACTTTTTGCCTTCCGCCTAGAATGCTTTCCCCATCTTGTCCTCACACAGAGGCTCGAGCAGATAAGCCTTGCTCTGGGCATGCTTCCCCAACTCTCCCCACAGGACTAACCTACCTCCCTTGTCTTTGGGCTTCCCTAGCATTTATAGACTCTTCTAGAACACCGCCTATGACTATGATGGTTACAAAACCATATTTCAAAATGCTTGCCACTCCTGTGGCCACCTTACTGGGACAGGAGTTGCTGGGCTTTGGATTGTGACTTTGCAACTGTGGTCATGACTATGAACTGACTGGGCATGAGACAGGCCAGCAGCTTCTAATGTGACCTGGCTGCAATCTGTGCCTTAGGGAAAGGGAGCCATGAGGGAGAAACTATACCAATCAAGCCCTTTCTGTTGAGGAATTTGAATGCAGGTTACTGTTGTTGAAGAGGCTGAAGGACAGCCGCAAAGTCAGTGACAGAAGCCAGGTGGCTGACAGAGGACAGAGTGGGGAGCGAGGAACAGGGACAGATTCAGAGGTTGGGGGTGCTGTTGGATCTCAGGACAGTTGTGTTGTGAATGACTGTGCCTTTGATGGTTCCCTCTCTTTCTTTACTTCCCACGTGGCAGTTTAGATCATATAGGACCTCTCTGCAATTTATTTAACAGACACTGTTCTAAGCATCTCATAATCCTTATAATATAGGCACTGCATTATTTCCACTCTCCAGGGGTGGAGCAGAGAAGATAAAATGACTTTGTCAAGTGCACACTAGTAATTGTCAGAGCCCGCATTCAATACTAGGCTGCCTGGATCAGAGTCCAGGGACTTAGTTCTTCTACTACAACACTTCTTACAGGCAGCAAGCAGTTT
The DNA here is from genome assembly GCF_018350175.1 of Felis catus. Lineage (NCBI taxonomy): Eukaryota > Metazoa > Chordata > Mammalia > Carnivora > Felidae > Felis > Felis catus. Next base: position 49,245,180 of record NC_058377.1, on the reverse strand, counting down.
TTGAGCACGTACCACATCCCAACCCCCCACTAGGTACTTTAGTATTAATTTCAGTTAATCCTGTGTGCATTATCTCATATAATTTTTGCAAAAAACTCTACAAAGTACATATCGATATACCTATTATACAGAAGAGAAAATAGAGGCTCAAAAAAGTTAAATGTGTTGTCCAAGACCAAACAGCTGGCTGGTGGCAGAGCCAACCATGCCTACCTGGAATGGTAAAGAAACAACTCTTGGCAGTTCCGCTCTGAATGATGGAGGCAGCTGAGCCCCCAGCCTTCGGATCTGCCACTCACAGCGACAACCTGTACAATATCTGTCATTTCAGGAACTGTGAAACATGAGACAGAGCCTCAATATGTTAAGAATTCACAGGCATTTCTAGAGGCTGCAGCTAAAGTGGGGTGTGGGGGAAGGGAAGAGGCAGCACAAAGAATATAGCTTGTTTTAGTTTGAAATGAGATATTTTTTTCTCTCTCATCTTTTGTGCTTTCTACTTAATTGCCTTATGGAGATAAATAAAGCTGGGGAGAATTACATTTGGCAGCCCTCAATAGGGCTTGAATTCATGGTTCTTTTCTTTCGCTAACGGTAGATTTAACTGAGATTTCCTTCTTCTATACTTGCATTCTTTTTTTTTTATTTTTGAAGACAATGATATGCAAGTGATGCCATAGCCCTGGGCAAATAAAAATGCATAAAAACATATGCACAAAAATATGCAAATAGAAAATAGACCTCTGGGCTAACTAGCCTTCTTGTCTGAAACCATTTACTTAACCTGTCTGGGCTTTCGTTGCATCATTCATAAATCGAGAGATAAGAAATCCAGCCAAAAGCAACATGGTTGCTGGAAAGATCCAGTCAGATGATAATACTAATTTGATTTTCTTCAGACTGTTGTGTTTTCAGATTTTCCTCTTAAAGTCCTCTCACTGGGTCAGGGAGGTGGAGCGTTTTATCCTCATTTTACACATACAGAAACAAAGTTCGTAATGTTAGGTGGCTAGACTCTCCCCACCAGCTGGAATATGGCAACATCAGGACTCCAAGTAAGTCCCTGCCCAGGGACAAGGAGTTGTTAAAATTCTTACAAAACAATACTATACCCAGAGAAGGTCACATTACTTATCTTTTTATCTCAATTGGTTTTTTTAGTACAAAATTTTTATCAATTCATTGTTTTAAATTCAAACATGATAGAAATACAAATCTAAGAAAGTACCTTTTAATCTCACCTTTTATATATAAACACTGCTAGCAGTTCGCTGTTATCTTTTTCCAGATTTTTTTCCATAACACCACCACTATTAGCAGTAATATAGTAAGTCACATTCTGATGGCATGTTATAGTTGCAAAAAAGCTTTTACATAAATGATCTCAAGGCATGAATCTCTACCATAATTTCCTTTTCTAATGATTAGCAGGGATGTTGAGCCTATGCCTTTGAGGACAATAAAGACCAAGTGAATGAGATTTGTATCTGCCTGAGGTCATAAGAGTAAGCATTCTAACTGAACTGACTGTTCCCTTCAGACTGGGGAATTGGCTGCCCTCCCTTCAATCAGCACTGATGAGCTGTTTGACAGAGCTCAATGGTTATTTTGACATTTCATAGACATAGCCTCAGCTGCTCCAGACAGAAAGAAATCAGCCATCTACCAAACTCTCAACAGCTGGGATCCACAGGTTTCTAATAAATTAATTTGCAAATATTTGGCTTGAACTGAGCCAAAAAGCTGAATTTTCTTTATAAAGTTTATTTATTATGATAGATAGAGCAGGGGAGGGGAAGGAGATGGGGGAAGAGGGAGAGGGAGAGGGAGAGGGAGAGGGAGAGAGAGAGAGAGAGAGAGAGAGAGAGAGAGAGAGAGAGAGAGAGAATTCAAAGCAGGCTCCTCTGTAAGCACGGAACCTGATGTGGGGCTCGAACTCACCAATGCAAGATCATGACCTGAACTGAAATCAAGAGTCTGATGCTTAACTGACTGAGCCACCCAAGTGGCCCTGATTCTTCTAAGAAAGTATGCAAGGTGCATTCAGATTGTTGGCACTAGTGGACCTCAGAAATTACCTGGTCTAGTCTATACCTTTTATTTTATAGTGAAGAAAACAGAGGTCTAAAGCTGAGAAGAGCTTTAACTTCTATATATAATTCCATCTGGTTAGGAAAGTGTTTTCTGAGTACCAATTATGTGCTAGATTCATTCAAGGTGCTTGGGTTAGATCTGATTCCAGCCTTCAAAGAACTTCAAAGAATCTTGCAAGTCCATGATTCACTGTCTAAAATATCACACAAGCAAGAGGGGAAATATTCTAAACATTTTCATGAAAGAGGTGAACCCAACCTCTTTCCATAGCTTTGAAGTATATACCAGAAAGAAAGAACCAGTTGAATAACTGACATCCCTATATTACCCTCTGTGACCGCCATCCCTCACAAGCCCTCTCCCTGGTGATCTCCCCCAACCTTCCACCCAGACTTTGTAACATATGAACTCGCTACCTCACATCATAGTCCCTTCCTTCACCAGACTGTGGCTAATTTCAGAGTAAAGGTTGTGTCATGCTGGTATTTTTATTCCTAGTGCCTAGCATGCCTATTGAATAAATGCTTGCCAATTAATGAATGAATTTCTGCCTCTTTAAGACACATTGCACTTTTCATGGTGTTATACCTGTCTTCCTACATATAATTATAGGAAGAATATATGTATCTGGAGTGTTAGGTCAGATAAGAATTATAGACTTGGGAATATAAATTCAATATACAGGCACACTGACCTCCATATCACATTTTCCCTTCCAGGATGTAGCCCATATGTTCATGCTCTGATTTTTGGCCATGTCCTTAGTGTTACCTACCAAGATAACACCTGGCACTCTTCTTTGTGGAGTGCCTATAGAAGCAATATTTGGTCTATGGTCTGTTGACCACTGCTAAAATGTGTAGATTAAGTCCCTGTAGTGTATATTTATGACATTCATGCTTCCTCACATCTAAACGCCTAGAGACAAGTCCATGTGAAATCACAGGGAAAATAACCATCCACAAGCTGAGGAGAGGCCTCAGAAGAAACTAAGTCATCCAACACCTTGATCTTGGACTTCAATTCTTACACAACTATGAAATGATAAATTTCTGTTGCTTAAGCCACCTAGTCTGTGGTACTTGTTATGGCAACCCTAGCCAAGGAATACAGGGATAATACATTTTATCTCATGGAGATCTTGTCAGTATTCAAAGAGATAGTGTATGTAAAGCATTTGTCAAATAATAGGTGCTCCAAAAAAAATGTTAGCTTTCCTTTTCCTTGATTTTTCACATTTTTTCTTGTTAACAACTTCCATTTCATCCAATCCCATTATATATCTATATTTTAAATGGGTGAGATTTCAAGTTAAGCAAATCTAAGAAGTGTTTTTGCTTTCAGAGATCTGGGTCTTTTCCCTAAGGAAAAGATAAGGAATGTAAGATGAAAACCTGACCTGTTTAAAAACATTGAAAAAAATATGAAATCTTAGAGGAATATCACTAGTGTTCTGAATTTTTTGCTTTATATTTAATGTCTTACTAATGACTTCTCTCCATGTTTCTGAATGTGGAATGTTTTCTCCTGATATTGAATTTCACCCACTGAAAATGACTATTTAAGATATCTCACACTTAGTCTAAGAAGGAGCTTACCCACAGTAAATGGGTTAAAATCCTGCCCTTGAAATTTTTTTGTTGTTGATAATATTATCTCTGTGCCATGGAATATGTGTTGACTTAGAGGTGCAAATCACAGGAGTACCAGAAACATCTAAAGATAAAATGTCTTGAGATACGTGTTGACTAAAAGTGCTCAGGAAAAACCACTGAAAATAAAAGCGTCTGGGCCTGGGTGGCTCACTTGGTTGAGCATCCGACTCTTGATTTCGGTTCAGGTCATGATCTCATATGATCCTGCACGTTTGAGCCCCACACAGAGCTCTGCACTGACAGTGTGGAGTCTGCTTGGGATTCTCTCTCCTCCCCCCACCCCTCTATGCCCCTATTGTACTCATGCTAACTAAATAAATGAAACTTTAAAAAATAAAAGCATCTGGTCCACAGCCAACCAAAGCTCTTTGAGTAATTCCTAGAAAAATTCTTTGTGATTTTTACTTATGAGATAGGCAAAAGTTTAAGTTTATTAACACTTAGTGTTGGTGAGGTAGGTAACAACAAGAACAAAAAACCAACAGACACTTTTATATACTGACAGTGGAATTGTAAATTGTTTCAATAATTTGAAGAGGAATTTATTAATATATATTTTTTTATGTTTATTTCTGAGACACAGAGAGACAGAGCATGAGTGGGAGAGGGGCAGAGAGAGAGGGAGACACAGAATCAGAAGCAGGCTTCAGGCTCTGAGCTGTCAGCACAGAGCCTGACACGGAGCTCAAACTCACAAACTGTGAGATCGTGACCTGAGCCGAAGTCGGTCACTCAACCGACCCAGCCATCCTGGCGCCCTGAATTTATTAATATTCATAAAACTTCAAATGTACATGCTTTTAACTACAATTTCACTGTAAGAATGTTTCTATAGACTTACTGACATATGCAAGTCATTATAGCACTAGTTTTAAGAGTTTTAAAAAAGAAGGAAAGCAATCTAAAGGTCCAAAAGCAAGGAACTAGAAAAATTATGGTATAACCACAAAACAGACTACAAAATAACCATGAACATAGGTATGCATGGACTGGCAAAGGAAGATCTCCAGGGTGAAAGGGGTCAAAAAATTAACTAACAGTATGAATAGTTTATTTCCATATGTGTACATGGAAAAGCATGTATGTGGTATATGTGTGAGAGATTTACTTCCTAGAAAGATTAAAAATGTGTTAATAGGCATTATTTCTGGAAAGTAATACTAGGACTAGCAGGAAAAATGTCTTTTGCTCTTAATTCTGCATGCTCTCTGTATTTTTAAACCGTTTACTTGTGTTACTTTTATTTAAAAATATATATGCCCTATTTATTTAAAAATTTTTTTTAACATTTACTCATTTTCAAGAGACAGAGAGAGACAGAGCATGAGTGGGAGAGGGGCAGAGAGAGAGGGAGACACAGAATCCAAAGCAGGCTCCAGGCTCTGAGCTGTCAGCACAGAGGCCCACGCAGGGCTCAAATCCACGGACTGGGAGATCATGACCTGAGCTGAAGTTGGACACTTAACTGACTGAGACACCCAGACGCCCCATATGCCTTATTTATGATGAAATCTTCTTGGACTCAAGATCTCTTTCATATGAGAATCCACCAACATCTCTTGAGTCACCCTGATCACTAATGGGAGGATGAAAACAGGTAAAGATGTTAAAATCAACATTTGAGATACCTGTTCTAATTCAAAATTAAGTTGAAATATTTGTTTGGCTTTTTTTTATATCCAAAATGGGAATAAAATATTAAGGAAGAGAAATTTATTGGTTATCTATGGCTGCATAACAAATCACCCCAAACTTAGTATCTAAAAACAACACTTATTACTTCACAACTTCTGTGGGTCCCTGGCTCCACTGGATGGAGAATTCCTAACAACTTCCAGTTTGGTGCTGCCCAATTAGAATTGACTTTGCCTCAAATAACCTATTAAAATTTTCAATATGTGATGAGGTTCAAGGCAGGCAGTCCCCAAATAAGCAATTTTGGCATGCTGATTATTTTGAATTAAGGTTACTTAAGAAATGACCAGTGCAAGAAGAATGCTCTGGGGGCACCTGGGTGGCTCAGTTGGTTGAGTGTCCAGCTCTTGGTTTCAGCTCAGGTCATGATCTTGCAGTTCATGGGATTGGGCCCCGCATTAGGCATTGCACTGACAATGCAGAGCCTGCTTGGGATTCTCTCTCTCCCTCTCTTTCTGCCCTTCCCCTGATCATGCTTTCTGTCTCAAAAAATAAATAACCTTCAAAAGAAAAATTTTTAAAGAAGAATACTCTGTTCTCCTGAGACCAGGAAAAAAATTCCCCATGTGAAGGGTACCCTCCCTGCACCTGGAGGGGTAGAGGCATCCTTATTGCCAGAGAGAGAGAACTCAGGGATGAGAAGGCTGTATAAACAAACCTTCCTACTTCTTGATTAATTTGCTGCCTCAAGCCCAAACATCTTAATCTTGTCAACTCTTCACAAATTTATTGTTTCTTTGTCTAAAATGTGTAAAAGTGGCCTGCTTTGATCATTTGAGTCTCATTTTTTTAAAATTTATTTTTGGGAGAGAGAGTACAAGCAGGGGAGGGACAGAGAGAGAGATGGAGACACATAATCTGAAGCAGGCTCCAGGCTCTGAGCTGTCAGCACAGAGCCTGACACAGGGCTCAAACCCACAAAACGTGGGATCATGACCTGGGCCGAAGTCGGATGCTTGAACAACTGTGCCACCCAGGCACCCCTGAGTCTCATTTTTATGAGTTCACTTACATATGAAATTAAATTTTTCTTCTGTTCATCTGTCTCAGGTCAATTTAATTATTAGGTTGGCCAAAGAACCTAGAAGGGAAGGAGGAAAAAATCTTCCTCCCCTACGTATGCCTCGGTTTATCTTTTAACAATGCTAACGGGAGATAGGAAGGATATTAATGCTTTCTGAGGGCCTTCTTTGTGCAAGAGGTACTACCTTCGTCATCAAGTCTCCCAACAACCCTGTGCAGCCTTATGGATGAAGACAGAGAGACTCACATTAGGTAATTAGAATAACTCCTCACAACTCAAAGCTACAAAGTGATGGAGCCTCGGTGTCCACTGACAATAATTCCACAGCTCTTTCTTATGGCGGTTTATATTAAATGATTTTGGCTTCCCAGCACCTACATAATCCTTTTTCCTGCTTTATTTTTCTTAACAGCCTTTATCACCATCTTATACACTTGTTTTCTGTTCATCTCCTTCTTTAGCATGTAAGCTCCCTGAGAATGAGGGTTTTGCCTATTTTGTTCATTGTTGTATTCTTAATACATAACAACAGTGCCAGGTGCTTACAGGGCACTCAGTAAGCATGTGTTAAATGAATACATTTTTTTAAAGCCTTTAAAACATTTTGTAGTTATTAAGTGAACAGAGACACATTTCCAAACTGTGTCTATATATTATTGTAACTCAATAAGTCTACTTTCCTCTGGAGAAAATGTAGCTGCATTGGCTGCAAAATGTATTTAAATAAATCTAGGATAATTTGCCTTTTCATTAAATTTTCTCAGGCTCAGGTTTTCAGGCCACTGTGTTTTAGCAGACCTGAACCTTGAGTCTGAGAGACCTGGGTTGAAGCACCAATTCTGTGCCTTGCTAACTCTGGATCTTCTGAGTAGGTCACAAACCTTCCCTGACCAACAGTTCCTCACTTGCAAAATGCTGATTAGAATACATCCCAGAGTTCTTGCAAGGAATTAAAAACTACAGTGCCTTAAAAACTGCAAAGTGACTTGTAAACTGTAAGGTGGCTTTGAACTGGGAGGTATACAAAGCCCTTTGGGGGCTTTGCAAAGAGCCCAGACTGTTAATTCTGCATCTGAATAATTTGCCTTTTTGTCCTCTTTATATTCCCCACCAGGAATAGAAATCACCTAATAAAGGATGCCTGAATGACTGACATTGAGAAATCACAGAAGTTGATAAAGGAACAATTGAGTATTCTCTGCGAAGATGGCGTCTCATTTGAAATTCTAAGTGAGGCTGAGCTGGGAACACATAATCCTTCAAGGGTTTATGAAGTTTAATTGGTTTGTCTGAGGTGACTAGAGCTATAAAGAGAAAAATCAAAAGAAAATTGAGAAAGGTTAGGTGTCGCCATATGATTCAAATGAAACGTCTAATTTAATGATTTAACAGTTTCCTGCGTATCTTCCCTCTTCTCCAACTCCCACCCAACATTTTAAGAATCTGACCTTCAGGGACAGATAGAGAGCTACAAAGAAGACGGTGGCACAATTCCTTTTAAAGAATAAATGTGTTTCTGGAACACCCTGGGTAAATTGAATTTTTATATGTTGAACACCCTAAATTAAGTCATATTTAAATGTACTTGGGGTGCTGACTCTGGCAAATTAAAATGAAAACAGTAGAATAACATAGATATCATTTATCAAGGTAACTTTTGTTTTTGAGAGAGAGAGAGAGAGAGAGAGAGAGAGAGAGAGCGCGCGCAAGAGTGAGAGCATGCATGAGTCAGTGGGGGAAGGGCAAGGAGGATCTTAAGCAGACTCCATGTCCAGCCGAGAGCCTGATTTGGGGGTCAGTCTCATGACTGTGAGATCATGACCCAAGCCAAAATTAAGAATAGGTTGCTCAACTGACTGAGCCATACAGGTACCCTTCAAGGTAACTTTTGAACATGCAATCTTTTATATACATTATCCTAATCACACAATAACTCCACAAGTTAGGAAAATTGTCATTATACAGATGATGGAATTGAGGTAGGGAGTTTCAGAAATCTGTCCACTTCCACACATATAGAAAGTGAGAAAGCCAATATTTAAACTAGATTCAAGTCTAGCCTACTAAAACACAGCTGCCTGGAAAGACGAAGCTTTTGGAAAAGTGATTAGTTTCCCTCTAAATTTTAAAGAAAAATAACCAAAGTTTTGTTCCTTTCAGGTGACTAGAAATGTCCACAAGTTTGCATATGATTCATTTTTATCTTCTCTCTCTCCCACTGAGGTCCATCTCTGAGTGTCAGTAGGATCTATCAGAGAGCAAGTGAATAGATTACTTCCTGACTTACCTGCACTGGCTTCTCACTGCCTATAGGGTTAAGTCTTTTCCAATTTCATCCAAAGCCTTTAGGATCTCCTCCTGACCACCTAACTCTGGTCTTGTCTCTTCTACTTCCCTATAAATCCCTAACTAACTGTGGTTTCCAAAATGCTCTAGGCTCTGTCTCACCTCTGCCTGGAATGATTTCTTCCTCTTGTCAGTCTGATAAACTCCTCTGAAGACTTACCTTCAAGATTCAGCTCTAATATCACCTTCTCTGAGAAGCCTTTGTGATCTTCCCACACAGAAGCACCTTCCCTTCCATGACATCTCTGAGTACTCATATCTTTCCTGGGACCATTGTTGTGTCTTCTCTAGACCACAAACAACTTGAAGGGGACAAGTATGGATGTCTCCAGTACCCAGTGTAGTGCTGGATTAACCAGTGACTTAGGAACCCTTTCAGAGCTCACCACCAGCCCTGTGGACTCCATTACCTCAATAAGGTATAGAGAAAAGAAACCTGTGCCTTAGACCTCATTCTAACCCCCAAGTGTTTTCATTTTTTTCTTCCCCTCCAGAGGTCTGGCAGGTCTTTTTGTAAATAGTATATCCTCAATGTTCCTTGGATGCAAGGATGAATGACTGGGTTGACCAGATGTTCCAGAATTCTTGAACTCCCCAGTGTAGATGGACACTTTCCTCAGTCCCTCTTCACTTATGCATTCCTTATCTTTCAAACAAATATATGAGAAAACCAAAGTACACTTTTTGTAGGTATCTCAAATTTGGTCAGTCCCTCACCGCCCTCTTGTTTGATGTTGCCCTGAGCAGCTCTTAACCTTTGAAGAGTCTCCTAACTCTCTGGCCTTTTAGTGACCTCCCAAGATAAAGGTAAAAACCAGCTATTAGGCCGCTAGGTGTTTTACACACAAAAACCTCATTTTATTGTTACCATCTTCCCAGTTTTGCAGATATGGAAACTGGAAGGTTTGGAAAGGTTTTCCTGACATATAAAGGGTTGAGCTAGAATTTGTCCTCAGGCTCCTTGATTCTCAAATTCATGCTTTCCCCCACTGCATCCATAATATTGTTCTAGTCTCAGGGGCTAATGGTGAAAACTGAGAGAGATAATGACAGTGGAATTGCTCTGGAGAGTGTAAAATGCTATAGAGATGTTAGATTAAAAACAATTCATAAAAACATCAACAATATGTAATATCTTATATAGAGTGTGAATCTTGAGTAAGATCACTCCCTCAAAGATGAAAAAATATGAAGGAAAAATGGTATCTTAGAAAAAACAAATTCAGCAGACAAAACAAATTAATAACTGACCTGGGACATTTAATGTGCCTTACTTAATCCTCTGTAAATGCCCAGAATTAATCCCAGGTTTATAAAATATGGTTTTGGCTAGAAGAGACCTAAATGGTCAGAGAGCCCAAATTTCTCATTTTATTGAGCTACAATTGAAATGCAAAGAGGGAAAGTGGCTTGTCACATAGCAGTGTCTGGAGCTAGAGATCCAGAGTTTTGATATGGAATCTGTGCCTATTCACATGAAGTACTGCACTTAGAGGACTGTAAAGGGAATCTAGTCTGCACCCCAGCCCATCAGAGCTCAGCAGGAGCGCCCTCCCGCTTTGGTTTTCAGTTACAACGGACTGAGCTTACCTCTTAAGTTTTAGAAATTTGAATGTGGGTGTGCTGAATCTTCCCTTCCCAAGGGCAATTATGTCTCAAAATTGAGTTATTGCTTATGAAAATATCTTGATTCGTAGTGAGAAAGACACTCAAATGGTTTTGTACCTGGAGCAGATGAAGTATGCAGCTTGGAATGCAAAATTTCATCTCCAAGGGAGAGCAGCTTGATGTTTTACGTAGATGCATCTGCTTTTCCTCATTATTCCTCTGCTAGTCAAAAAGGCTGCCTCGAGCTAATTTCTTTCTAAATAAAATCTTTCTAATCTGATTTTCCACCCTATATGGATTTCAGATGGAAATGATCCTTATCCTGAAAATGAAAAATACTTTTCCCTGTATTTCACTGTGCAGTGGAGCTAATAACCTAGAAGGCCTTTGAACAGAAAGACTGAGAGCTGATTTATTTGAATTTGTTACAGCAGACAATACCAGAAAGCCTATTGTGTATTAGACATGCCAGGGGTGAAAAGAGGCAGGAGACAGGGGTCATGAACTAAGAGCTCAGGATTTGAAATCAGATTTGAGTTTATGTTTCAGAAGTACCCCCACTAGCATTGTTACTAGGCACGATCTTTAACTTTCTGAGCCTCATTTTCCTCTTTTATAAGTAAGGATGATCAATCTCATAGGGCCATTGTGAGGAATGAAAGAGAAGAAAAGTGGCTAATATTTAATGAGCATGTACTATGCTCCTGGCATAGTGTTAAGTCCTTTACATGCATTATCTTATGAAACCATCACAATTTTATGAGGTAGGTATAATTATGTCCTTCATTTTATAGATTACAAAATCAAGGCTTATGTTAATTAATGTACAAATTTGCACTAAAATTACAGGTAAAAATAGGACTTGAACTTGGATCTAATTGACTCCAAAGTCCATGCTTTTTCTAAACCACTCCACTACCCATTGAAAGTTTGTATTTATATCTTTATTTATAGCTACATCTAGATTATTCATATCCATACCTATATCCATTTTCATGACCCAGATATGTCTATCCTGCTATCATCCTTCTACCTTTCCTATCTAGCATGATAGCTGGCACATAAATAATACAGAAGCTAATACAGTGCATGCTAAAAGCCATATTGGTAAGTGTGATAAGGGTTCAGAGAAGGGTGAAATCACATTACGCTTCAGTGGTCAGAAGAGCTTCAAGGAAGAGATGAAACTAGTGTTGAGTTTTGTAGGATGGTCTGACTAGCACTGTTAGTTTCCACATTTCCCTTCCTCCTTAGTAACAGAATGCCCCGTTGAATGATACGGTTGCCAGCCTCCCTAGCAGATAAGTGTGGAAGCTAGGTATGACTAAGTTTGGCCAGCGATAAGTGAATGCATATGTTATATAGTAATTCCAGAGAGTTTGTTAATGGAAGGCAGTACACTATTGTCCATCCCTTCCTTCATCTTATTGTTTGGAATTTGAGCATGGTGGCTGGAATTCGGACAACACCTTGGACTCTGAGGGTGAGGAATACATCCTAAGAATGGCAGAGGAGAGAACTGGTTGGGGCATGGGTTCCTGGTCATTTTGAAGTTGCCATGCCATCCCTGGGCTGCCTATCTCTGGGACTTTCTTATGTGAAAGAAAACTAATGTCCAATCATTAAGCTATTATTATTTTGGGTCACATGCAGCGAAGACACTGATACAGACAGAGCTTGCTAAACTGAGGAATCTATCAGTGTGAGCAAGGTGGAGAGAAAGTAAATTTTTGCCAGTTCCTTACAAGTCTGGGTTCCATCTGGAGGAGACTGAGTTGAAAATCACCTGCTACCAGTTACATTCTATGTGATCTTAGGTAAGTTCTTTCATAGAAAGTTCTGAGCACCCATTTGTGTGTGTGTGTGCTCACATGCGTTTCTCACACCAACAAGTAATTTCTTCAACACCTGCTCTGTGTTCCATAATTCCACTCAATTCTGATACTAATTTGCTGGAGATAACATCAGATTCCACAGGTTAAGGGCTCAGTCCCACAAACCACCCTCTACTTCAGATGTCAGTCACAAATCCAGGTTGTTACCTGTACTTCTGACCAACTGGCTATAAATCACAAGTTTCCATATTCCCCTCTTTGTGTTGGATTAATTTGCTAGAGTGGCTCATGGAACTCAGGAAATGTGTTTACTCACTATTGATTTATTACAAGAGGTATTAAAGGATACAAATCAAAAGCCAAATGGAAAAGATGCAATGTATGGGGGAAGGGTGCAGAACAACGATGCCCTCTTCAGGGGCACCATTCTCCCACAAATCTCCACACGTTTACCAACGTGGAAGCTCTCTGAACCCTGTATTTTGTTTTCTTAGAAGGCATAAACGTGATTGATTAAATCAGTGGTCATTGGTGACTGAACTCAATCTCAAGCCTCTTTTCCTTCCCCAGAGGTCAAATGGTGGGACTGAAAGTTCCAACTTCCTAATCCCTCCTGACAACCAGCCTCCATCCTTAGACATGGTCCCAAAACTCATCTCATCAATGTAATGAAAGACATCTTTATTGTTTTCATCGCTTAGGAGATCCCAAGGGCTTTAAGAGGTTTGTGCCAGAAATAAAGATTAAATAAATATTTCTTATTACAAATCACAATATTATACTTCACCTATCCTCAGTTTCCCAGTCTGTAAAGTGGGACAGTCATATTTTCCCCCTGGGATTGTTGTGAGAATGGGAGAGAATATTTAACATTAGATGAGTCCCTTAACTTTCTAGCCTTTGGGACACATAGTTCTCAATAAATGGTGGCCGTTATCATTATCCTCTAGGCTGATGATGCCTTCTGTGATTAGGGATGTATAGGAGCATTGCCAGCACTGGCTGCATCTTTGGCCCTCTATCTTGTCCAGGTCTGTGTAAAGACCTCCGTCAGGGCTACATGTTCCAAGCCCCTTGGAGGTTAGTATGCCCTGATGGGAATGCAGGAAGGCTTGTTCTGGTCTTCCCTTTGGCACACAGACGGCACCACTTTACGTGACTACTGTTTAACCTCACTACAATATCCCTCGCTCTATAAAAGCTGTAGATTAAGGTCTGGGCTTTGTGGAGAATAGCTGCATAGCACCTGGATGTCACCTGCTCCATCCCCTAACGTCAGTAAGTAACCCTGAATAAAATGACTCCTGGTATGGAGTCATTTGCTTCATTTTTCAGTCTTAAAGTGACTTCTCAGTTTGGAGGATACTTTACTGACTCTTCTCCACCTTCTAACAGAATGATTAAAATTCTAGTGCTTTGGACACTGGGATTCTAATCAGAAGATCAAGGATACGCTTTCTTTCTTCCTTTCTTTCTTGCACATGCATGGTGCATATGCATGGTGAGGGGCAGAGAGAGAAGGAGAGAGAAAATCTTAAGCAGGTTGCATGCCAGGTATGGAACCTGATGTAGGGCTTGTTCTTGATCTCCCAACCTTGAGATCATGACAGGAACTGAAATCAAGAGTCAGATGCTTAACCAAATGAGCCACCCAGGCGCCCCTAGAATAAGCTCTTTCGGTGATTTCCTTGCTATTTAGCTTTGGACAAGTGACCTTTTGAGCTTTACTGTCTCTATCTGTAAAATGGGCACAATAACTTGCCACTCATAGATTTTTTTTGAGAGAATTAAATGAAGTAAATGTGACACCTAGGGTGTTGGGAAGCTGTGGTTGTCCTCACAATCCTGTAACCTTGCATTCTTCCAGGGTCTGGTATATTCAAGGTTCTGCCTTATCTAGTCAATTGGACATTGAACGAGCTCCAGACAGCCTTAAAGTCTCTTTTATAGTTGGGAGCTTGGACTGCTGGTGAGGCCCTGATATCTCGTCAGTTCCAGGAATCCCATTTTTTGCAAGCATATAGTGTTACGGTCTCACTGGTACCTGCTTGACTGTGAGGCAGTAACTGCCAGTGGTTAAGAACACAGGCTTTCAGAGGCACCTGGTGGGTCAGTTGGTTAAGTATCGGGTTCTTGATTTAGACTCAGGTCTTATGGTTTGTGGGTTCAAGCCCCATATTGGGCTCTGTGCTGACAGTGCAAAAAACAGAAAGAACACCATTAACAACACAAAAGAACACAGGCTTTCAAATCAGACTCGTCTTTAAATCACTCTTTCCTCAGTCTAACTTTGTGACCTTAGGAAATCCTTTTAATTCTCTGAGCTAAGCTTCGATTTCCTCATCTGTGAAATAGGGATAACAACAATCACTTTCCCTGGTTGACATGAGACTCAGCTGAGCTGGTGTAAGTGGAAAGCTCTCTACAAATGCCATATGTTATACTGAATGTGATTTCCTGGTTCCCCACCTTTGAGTCAGCTTTTATTAGGACTCTGTCTCGCATTCAGCAGGAACTAACCTGAATATTCAGCAGTGGTGGGCACAGAGAGGGGAAAAGCTTCCTGCAGGCATGCTGCTTCTATAGCACTTATCTGCTAAATCTCTGGGGGCCTCAGAACAGACCCCGGATGGAAGGGTCAGCTAAGAGGTGAAGACAGATCATATAATCTGCCTCTGGGTGGCCTCTGGAAGAAGGGAGGACCTCTGAAATCTCCTAGTGTCTAAGGCATTCAGGTAGAAATTCTGCAGATCTGGGCTAATGGAACCTGCGGTTGCCATAGGAACTGTTTGGCATTTGGTAGCTGTAGAGGCTTCTCCCTTCTACACTATGCAATGATGATGTCTGAGGTCTGGAAGGAACATTAAAGATCACTGAGCACAAATGGGGAAACTAAGGCCAAAAGAGGGAAAGTTTTGCCAACGACCTAAGGTTGCTCGAGTTCTATAATGTCTAGTCTAGCGCTTCTTCATGAATTTATTCTTAAAACAAATATTCACTGAACACTTACTATGTAGAAAGACATGTCTAGGTACGGAAGATGCAGAGATCAGTGACACACAGTCCTTATTATCTAAGTCAGGTCTAGGGGACAAAGACATAGGCCAGGTGAAGGAAAAGACTCCTCTGCTCCTTCTACTCACCAATTAATGGAAAACTCCTGTTTTTCCTCTGCTTCTTTCAACACCTTTGATACCGGATGTATGGATTTGCCACACCAAGCTATTTTCCCATTGTCAGTAGGCCCTGATTTGGTATTCTACAATTTAATTCAATTCTGATGCCACCTTAGCTGCAGTTAGGCTCATATCCCATAGGTTAAGCACTCAGCTTCACAAGACTTCCCCCCTTTCCCCTCAAACACCAGTTACAAATCCCGTTTGTCACCTGTACTTCTGATTGACTGATTATATATTGAGGGTTCCCACAACCCCTCCTTAGGTTTGATAATTTGCTAGAATAGCTCATAGAACTTGGCAAACAGTTTACTTACTAGATTACCAGGTTTTTGTTGTGTTTTTTGTTTTTCGTTTTAATTAATAAAAGCATACAACTCAGGAATAGCCAGATGAAAAAATGCATAGGGCAAGGTATGTGGGAAGGGGTGAGTGAGGAGCTTCCATTATGCCCTCTCCAGGCACGCCACCTGTCTAACATCTCCACCTGTTTACAATTCCAGAAGCATTCTGAACACTTTCAGTCAGTTTTTTTTTTTTTAAACAGAGGCTTCATTATGTAAACACGATTAATTAAGTCACTGGCCATTAGTGACTGATTCAACCTCTAGCTCCTTTCCCCACCCCAGGGGTCAGGGATGGAGCTGAAAACTCCAACCCTCTAAACCTGGGATTCATTCACCTAGCAACAAGCTTTATTCTGGAGCCCCCAGACCCCAGCCTCATTAGCATACAGACTGGTACTTATCAATTTGGAGATTCCAAGGGTTTTAAGAACTGCATGCCAGGAAAGGGTGGCAGAAACCACATTTTTTTTTTTTTTAATTATGGCACACCACGTTTTAAGAACTCTGATAGGAGGACCAGGGGACCAATGGTGGAAGCTTCTAAGCACTGGACTTGTCAGGAATACCTGGCAGAAGGGAAAGATACTTACATTCAAATGCAAAGTACAAATAATGTAGATGAAGGCAGGTGGAGGTAAAATGTACCAAGTAAAGTGAACAGCATGTACAAAGATCCAGAGGAAGGAGAAAACTGGATGTGGGTTCTAGAATTTAAAGCAGTTCAGCCTGGCTAGAGAAGAGTATACAGTGAAAGGGCAGGAACAGGTAAATCCAAAAAGGAAAGTTAATAAGATCCAGATCACAAAAGGCCTTGAAAACCTGTATCAGGGATCTGGATTTCATTTCGTAGGCAATAGAATGATCTTTTAAAGAAAAATTTTTAACGTTTTTTAATTTATTTTGAGAGAGAGAGAGAGAGAGAGAAACAGAGAGAGGGTGGGGGAGGGGCAGAGAGAGAGGGAGAAAAAATCCCAAGCAGGCTCCCGGCAGTCAACACAGAGCCAGATGCTGGCTGAAACTCACCAATCCTGAGATCATTACTTGAGCCGAAATTAAGAGTCAGATGCTTAACCCACTGAGCCACCCAGGTGCCCCAATAGAATGATCTTTTAATAGCTTTGCTTTAGATGTTCTATGAAGACTTTCTTTTTATGAAACATGATAGCTATTTTAAAAAACATCTAGAATTTTATAGATATAAGCCAAATATGGCTAGACATTAACGACTGTCAACATTTTGTTACTTAGCTTGTATGTGTAAAGATGTTCATTATACTACTGTTTGGGTAACTTTTCTTCATGTATGAAACTTTTTTATAATAACGAAGTTTAGGGGAAAATGACTATGGTTGTTCCACTATAACCTTGAATGGCTTGGGCCAGGTAGCTAGTCAATGCACTGGTAATTTATGCCTAATTTCCATAAACAAGTGGCCAGTTCAGTTATTTTTAAGTTACTGCTGATCTTCTTGGAACCCATGATTTTTAAATCCAATAATGCCTCTATTCCAGGCAATAGTTATTTATTGAGCACCTTCTCTGTTCTAGGCATAGAAACTCAAGTGAAAAAGAAGATATGGCTCCCGCTCTCCTGGCTATTTCAGTCTAGGAGGAGAGGTAATTAAGTAAACATATCATTAGAATTCAGTGGAGTAGAACATAGAAAAATGTTCAGACTGGTGTCAGAACACATGTGAAAACCTGACATGACTAGAGCCATTTTAAAATGGAGTCTGAGTGGCCATAGTAGAGAAACCAGCCTACTTACCTTTGTTTGAACTGGGTTGAAATTTTTGCACTGTGCAAAACAGTGACTGTTGTAAAAAATTTTTTTTAATGTTTATTTATTTTTGAGGGAGACAGAGCACAAGTGGGGGAGGGGCAGAGAGAGAGAGAGGTAGAGACAGAATCTGAAGCCTGCTCCAGGCTCTGAGCTATCTGCACAGAGCCTGATGTAGAGCTCGAACCCACGAACCATGAGATAATGACCTGAGTCAAAGTCAGATTCTTAACTGACTGAGTCACCCAGGCACCCCAAAATAGTGACTGTTCTAAACAGAAATTTGAGAAGTCAGGAGGCAAATACATTTTAATCACAAGACTGATAGTTATGGACTTTCTGAAGATAAAATCAGCTGTTAGCTACCTAGGGTTGCTTAGCTTGTTAACACCCAGAGAAAATTTATTAACACCCATAGAAAAACTATTAATTTCTCTCAACTCATGTAATTGCCCCCTTTATTTTCCTCATAAAAACCTTGTTTTCACCCTATAAGCAGGAACTTTATTTTTTTTTAATTTATTTATTTTGAGAGAGAGAAAGAGAAAGAGAACAAGTATGTGAGCAGGGGAGGGGCAGAGGGAGAAAGAGTATTATTTGGATATTTATCCCAATCTGTGCTCCCTGAATTGCAATTCTTTGATTCCAAACAAACTCTCTTTTGTCTCTCATTGTGGCTCTTTTGTTTTGCATGTTGTCCTATCCAAGGCTGTGCTGATTAAAACAAGAAAACTTGGAGTTCCTGGGTGGCTCTATCAGTTGAGGGTCTGACTCTTGATTTTGGCTCAGGTCATGATCTCAGGTTTGTGGAATAGATCCCCATGCTGACCGTGGAGCCCACCTAACAGTCTCTCTCTCCCACTACCCCTCTTCCCCACTCACTCTCTTTCTAAAATGAAATGAAATAAAATAAAATAAAATAAAATAAAATAAAAATAAAACAAGAAAACTTTACCCCTTCTATGATCTGGATGATTGGAAGAGGCACACACATCAAGGGTCATGTCAGTGACTGAAGTTGGGAGTGGTTAAATAGCTCTGAAATTTCTGAGCCTAAATGAGTTAGCATGTATGTCATGAAATGAGATAGTATATTTTACTGATATCCCCACTCCTCCCACCCAGAAAAAAAAATCCCAAAAAACAAATAGTAAGCTAGCCTCTCCTGCTATCATTCATCTAATGATTTTTCTGTTTATTATGGGATATAAGTTGTTATGGTGATGCAAGCTGGGACTGAATTGAGAAGGGATTGTAGAAAAATAATGCTGACTGGGGTTCAATTATAAAATATATGTGATGTTTTAATTCTCTGTATCTGGCCTAAAGTGACACCCCGGATACTCCAATGTGGCTGTTTAGCTTTTTTAGGACAAAATTAAGTTTCCTAACTTGCCACCAGTTAAGAGAAATGGGAACAGAGGCAAAGAAGTGGGTAGCAGAAACAAGGACACATTAAAACATTTCTTTACCTCTACTTGTGATTGACTCTGGGAGCAATGTTAAGTTTCTTGGGAAGTTTTCATTATTATTTAAAAGGGAAGGATAAAAAATGTATTTTATAGTTTAAGAAATCTATTTCCTTAATTCATAAGAAATAAAGTAAATCCCTCAAAGGCCATGTAGATGTAGTCATTTCTGTAGAAATCCTTTGTTGAAAGAGGCCAAGAAGAAGTCAAGAGGACGGAGGGATGTAGCTCCATGGGTGTGCAGCTAGAGGGTGGGGAACGTGAATTGAGCGGAGATAATACAGACCAAATTAACATGACAGCCTTTTGCAAGAGAGGCATCTAAATCAACAGCTGCTGTTTCTGTAAGTGTTAAAGTTTAGAAAAGAAGGCAGGAAAGCTGGGAAGATGGGTTTCACCAAGTGAGAAAGGGTATCCAATGGAGAGCATCACACGTCTGGCTTTGCCTTAGCTTCTTCATGCTGTTGATGCTTCTAGTTGGGTCAGAGACTTTTGCTTTCAAAGTACAGTTGTGTTGATAGGAGAGATCCATTATTCAGAAGAGAAAACTGCCTTCATAGCCATCCCAGTGGATCCTTCTCGATCTGTCATTCTTTATCAACTAGCCCAAGGTCAACAAATAAATGGCTCATTGGGGTTAATTGTGCAGTGAGTGTACCAGGCAATGTGATGGCTGTTTCTCCACTCTACCCTCCAGGAGGCTGCCCCAAACTCAGCCAGATGCTCACTCAGAAGTTTCAGCTGTTCATAACAAGATTCTAAGAATTTGGAATGGTACTAGATGGGTCCCAAGTGTCCATAGAAGGCTGTCTATATGGAATGGGGGTATTAGACCTCAGACTAGCTGTCAGTTTCCGGCTGGATGGTTGTAAGAATTGTCATATTTTAACACCTCCTTTCTGTTTGTTCTGCCCATCCTATCCCTGTCTGGATACAGACAAGAATGGCAGGTTCTGTCATGCTCGAGGCCTGAACAATCCTGGGTCAGGCTGAAATGTAATAGAAACATCACCAAATGGAAGCAGGAATGGTCTAGAATTGATCCTTTGGTTCAAGCTTGTATCCATTCGGGTGGCTGGGGGCCAGCCATGGGACCTGTGTACCAGCCAAGTAGTTCTATCCAAGCAGTGAGCAGGGCCACGCCCAGGGATTGGATCAATTACTACAGTTTTTAAGCAAAATACCTTCTTGCTCAAAATCCATGCTTATCAAATATTCTGGCTATGATTCAATTCACATTCAGGGGCCTGGAGGGTGAGCTACTGTGATGATCTTGTCCTCTAAGCAGCCAGGATTTTTATCACCACTATCCAATTCCACAACATTTCTACTGACCCACAAAGCAAGCCTGCACCTGCTACCAGTCACTCCCTATTTCTCCCTCTTCCCCACTCCTGACAACCATGAATCTACCTTCTGTCTCTGTGAATCTGCCTGTTCTGGACATTTCACATAAATGGAATCCTACAACATGTGACCTTTTGTGTCTGGCTTCCTTCACTTAGCATAATTTTTTCAAGGTCCATCCATATTGTAGCATTTATCAGCACTTCATTCCTTTTTATCATCCAGTAATATTCCACTATATGGACAGATCACCTTTATTTATCCATTCATCAGCTGATTTGTTTTTCCTTTTGGATTATTATGAATAATGCTGCTGTAAACATTCATGTACATATTTTAGTGTGGGTATATACCCAGAAGTGGAATTGCTAGGTCATATGGCCATAACTCTATATTTAATGTTATTTTAATTTTCAATTAATGAGTTGGCTTTCTCATCACCTATCAGTCTCTTATGAGCTTATTTGTTTGAGTTCATATAGGAGAGACGGGGCTATCTGGTGAGCTGACAAAATCAGGCCCTCAACCTCCAAGACTGGAGTCCCCACGTTCTTCTGGCCAGCAGCCATGTTTTCTGGAAACGTTTATAGGCATATTGAAGATGATCATGTGGCCCACAAATTGTGCTTCATTAAAAAGAAGCTTTAAGATAAAGACTGCATTTGTTTCCATGGAGATACAGCAGCCAGATTTAGCTTTGTGTAGAGATGCCCTTGATTGTGTGTCAGAGGAGGCTTCTCCAGATGCTGTGCTCTACCTCCTTACAGAGGCAGATGTGACTATGAGCATCTTGCTGTCATTTGCTACATAAAATGAGCCCAGTCACTTGCTTCTTCTCCCTACCTGCCTTGCCCTCTGCATAGCTGCTGCCTACTATAAATACCCCCAAAGTCTACATCTTCCCTGGAGTGCAAGGTGTTGGTAGAGTTAGGACCATGGGAACCAGTGCTGGTCAGAAAGGAGGAAGGGCTGATGGGGTGAGCTGGTGAGGACCCCATGGAGCAGTTCCAGGAGACTGGGGAGCATTTGAGGGCATAGGTGAGTCTGAATGGTGAGGTCCTTGAGCACCTGTGGGCCACTGGAGACATACTCACTGTCTGGATTATGTTTTACTTCTTTTTCTAATTAAAAAAAATGTTTATTTATTTATATATTTATTTTTTAATTTTATTTTTTATTTTTTAAAATTTACATCCAAATTAGTAGCATATAGTGCAACAACGATTTCAGGAGTAGATTCCTTAGTGCCCCTTACCCATTTAGCCCATCCCCCCTCCCACAACCCCTCCAGTAACCCTCAGTTTGTTCTCCATATTTATGCATCTCTTCTGTTTTGTCCCCCTCCCTGTTTTTATATTATTTTTGTTTCCATTCCCTTATGTTCATCTGTTTTCTCTTAAATTCCTCATATGAGGGAAGTCATGATTTTTGTCTTTCTCTGGCTGACTAATTTCACTTAGCATAATACCCTCCAGTTCCATCCATGTAGTTGCAAATGGCAAGATTTCATTCTTTTTGATTGCCGAGTAATACTCCACTGTATATATATACTACATCTTCTTTATCCATTCATCCATCGATGGACATTTGGGCTCTTTCCATACTTTGGCTATTGTTGATAGTGCTGCTATAAACATGGGGGTGCATGTGTCCCTTCAAAACAGCACACTTGTATCCCGTGGATAAATGCCTAGAAGTGCAATTGCTGGGTCGTAGGGTAGTTCTATTTTTAGCTTTTTGAGGAACCTTCATACTGTTTTCCAGAGTGGCTGCACCAGCTTGCATTCCCAAAAAAATGTTTATTTATTTTTGAGAGAGACAGAGCGTGAGTGGGGGGAGGGGTAGAAAGAGAGGAAGACACAGAGTCTGAAGCAGGCTCCAGGCTCTGAGCTGTCAGCACAGAGCCCCAGGCAGGCTCCAAGTCATGAACCGTGAGATCATGACCTGAGCCAAAGTCAGACGCTTAACCGACTGAGCCACACAGGCCCTCTACTTATTTTTCTTAATTTCTAAAACTTTTACTTAAAATGATAACATATTAGGATATGCAAAGAAGAACAAATAAAAGGAAAAAATCATCTAGCTCCAGAGATAAATGTAGCTAATTTTTTTTCCAGGTACATGCTCTTTCTCTCCAAACAATCAGGATTATGCTTGTACCAAGCTACACAATTTGTATCCTACTTATTTTGTTGTGAGCATTTCCCAAGGTTGTTCAATGCTGTTCAAAAACACCATTTTAAGTGGCTGTATATGCAATTTTGTATCCACCATTTGGAGGGTCACCTGTTCAAAAGATTTATTCTCCCTTCCCTGACTGGACCTGTTAGTCCTCCCTCATTATGGTATCAGAAATAAAATTCCAACCTCTTTGTCGGAAGGTGGCGGGGAGGGAGACTTACAGGTTTAACAAAGCAGACACGCATAATAGGTGTAAATTGCCACCAAAGTAGTAATCCTGTTTGGCTCTCCTGGCAACCTGACCAGACTTCAGCCTCCTTGCTCCCCCTCCACCCACAGCCCTCTGTCCACCCTCCTGGATTGCAGCCAGAGGAGCAAAGTGGAGACTGAGTCTCCTCTGATGTTCAACATGAATCCCTAGTCTTTCAATAGGCAACTCCAAGAGAAACGTAAGCATTCCTGTTCAACAGCATCTGCTAAGAGCTGCTATTCAAAACACCTGCCGGTTTCATCTATTGGCCAAACTAGGTAAGAGTTCTGGTGACTCCACTGTGATGAGATGCATCTATCAAAGTATGAAAGCTCCCAACTGGTACCCTTCCCGTTGAGCAGGTTCTACTTGCCTTACCAGTTGTTGGCCTTTTTTAATGGAGAACCTGGAGGAAAAGGGAAGAGAGGTTCATAGGAAGTATGTGGCAAGGAGGCCGGCTGGAATTCAAAGGAAGTGTTGCAAGATATAGAAGGGACCAGTTGCCAGATGGGAGGCAGAGCCTAGGAGAGATGAAAGGGGATTTAAGAAAGGTTCTGACTTTGTGGTCCTTTCATGGTGGTTGAGATATACAAGTAATAGACTTGAGTTTTTTTGAAATCATGTTTAGTAGCATGGACTGTGCTCTTCACAACATTTTGCTAGAAGTGAACCATGAAATTTTATAAATACAACAGAAGTAAATAAGGAGTGAAAGGAAGTCCATTACCAGTCAGACAAGTAGAGTCCAAAAGCAAGTGAGGTTTGGGGCTGGCTATGTTGATACTTTTGGGGGCCCCGGGAGAAAGGTAATAAAATTGTCAGTATAAGGTACATACACAAGTTTGGCAGATTCACGTACTTAAAAAGTTAGGGCTAAATTCCCATCTCATTTTGTCATCTTGCTAATTGTTTTGTTCCATCGTTCAAATATCCATGAGAGAAAATTTTCTCTTGGTAACTATCGCATCATGCATCAGCATACATTAATAAGTGTTTATAATCTCCTTCTTCTTCTGTCTTGTAGGTTTTGCAGTGAAAGGGTAATGGCGTAAGAATCAGAATAACCAGTTTACATTTGGCTCATTTCTGGTATAATCTTAAAAAGATTTAATTTCTCTGAGTCTTAGTGCTTAGTGGCTAGTGCATAGTGGGTGTGGAGTCAGATAACCAGGGTTCAAATCTTGGTTCTGCTATTTATTAGCTGTATGAACTTGAGAATACTTAACTGTTCTGGATCTTGGTTTCCTCATTTGCATATCAGAGATCTGTATTTCATGGGAGGTGTTGTAAGGAGATTATACATACGAAATGTTTAGTACTATGCCAGTTATATAATAAGCGCCAATATATATCAACTTTTTGCTATTTAACATGAGAAAGTAAGGTTACATAAGCTAAAATAATCATCACTTCCAGCTGTAACATTCCAGGATCACAGGCAGAATTAATGTAGAAACAAGGAACAGTGACACTAGGGTCAGAATTGTTTTGAATTCTGGTCTGACCACTTATGGGTTGTCTGATTTGGGCTCTTATCTTGTATGAATTTTCATTTGCTCATTTATAAAATGGGGATACTTATACCTCTTATAATCCTTAAATCAAGCAAATGTGGCATATAATCAGATACAACTTAATTTTGTTTTCCATAGTTCCTTTAAAATTTATTCAATAGATGATATTTTTAGCTTTCCACTGGATGAAATTGGTCAGGTTTCATAAATGTTATGCTTACGTTTAGGTGATAGAAAGTCCGAAGGTCATATTAAGCCAAAAAATACAATCTCTATTTGGTAATTAAGAATGTTCAGTCCTACATAATAATCCATTCTATGAACTTAAGTTAAATCTTCTCCCTTACTTGCAGCTCAGTCTGGGGGTGAGGTAGCCGCCTGGCCTGCTTTCTGTTTGTATTCACCATTTCCGGTTTCCTCTGGCATCTCTTTCAGTCCCTTCCTGGATCAGATGCAGCAGGAGAGGGGATCAAGGGGAAAGGAAACATGGTGGGTGCTACCGCTGTTTCTTTGGCATCTCTGAGTTACAGGTGTGCAATTACTGATTCTTTCTCCTGTGGGCCATTTGTGTGAGTATCTTTGGAGGCCCTCCTGCTGACTTCTCTCATCTGCAACCCTGTTTCTCAGACCCTGCACTCCTAGTTTCCTGTTCTTTAGTGGTGCTCCAACAGACGACCTGCTGGGTCCCCTCGTACCCACTAGGAGGTTCTCTTTGACAAAATTTAGAATGCCTCCACAATGGCATCTTCTGTATGTTTGACGTCTGGTACTTAGGAATGCCCACTCATCAAAAATCTCAGGGAATTCAACCTGATCTCAGAAGCTGCAACTTTGCCAGGCGTGTTACCAAAGGAATTGGTCAGCCATTTCTCTTGGCTGCTAGATTCCCTGGATTGGACTCTGATGCCAAATTCCTATGCCTCCAAACTCCAGGAGACAAAGCTTAGGATCTGGATGTAGTCATACTGAAGTGCTCCGCATTAAGCTTGAATTGAGAGAGCAAGAACACTCCCTCTCTGTCCCCACAGAGGGGGCTCCCAGCACTCCATTGAATACAAAATCATCTTCACAAAATCAGTACTCGAAATCTTGTCTCTCTTTCAACAACCTGGTATTTGATATGTGCAGGTTGTCTAACTTTTACTTGGCCATCAATTTGAAAACTTCCTCCTCATGGTGGGGCTAACACTATTTTGTATCTGATATTTATCATCTTGGCTCTTCACTATCAACTTCAATTTTAACATGCTGTTTTACACTCTTTTATTTTGGTGATGAAATAATATATGGAAAGTACTTGGTACATAGAGGCACTCAGAAATTATTAGCCGCATTCCTACCTGCTTCCTTTAAAAGATTCCATAATAAACAGTACTGGGAACTGAGGAGAAGTGAGAGTACCTCTATTCAACAGATATTTATTGATTGTTGATCATAGTTTCTGCTCTGCTGGGGTTTGTCATCTAATGGGAGAGAAAGACTATCTTCATTAATAATAGTACATTGCACACTGTTGTATAATTTATTTATATAGCTCTTCACTGGGCTGTGAACTTCTTGAGGGAAGGATACTCAGCATAACACTTAATACATTTTTGTTGAGTTGAACTAACAATAATAGAGAATGTTCACTGAGCCTCTGTTAGGTACCAGATACAGCACTGTTTTACCAGGTAGGATATTCCCCATTTGTCCTTCCATTTGACCGAGTCACTCCTGTACCCCACTCTCTGTTCCAGGATACTGGCCTGTTTGGGTCCCTTTGCCATCTGAGATCTGGTTAGCCCTCATTGGAAGGAGGTGGGAGAATGAAGCAGTAAAGGGAGGAGGAGAGGGAGGTCAGGGATTTATGCCTCTGGCTCTCTTCTTCCCATGTCACTTCTGGTTGGTGGTGTTCCTTGACCAAAAAGGTTAGAGTACCTGTTGTAGTACACCTCTCTTCACAACTTACTCTTTCCTAGAATCTGGGTTACTGCTTCTTCTTATTGTCTTTTTGAAATTAGAGATGATAAAAGCCAACAGGTAGTGTAAGATCTCTTGTGATTTCCCTATACATGCTCCTGATGATAAATATTTTAACAGCCAGGTCTCTGGGGGCAGGGGAGGTGGGAGGAGAAAGCCCTGATTTATATAGCATTTGCCACTTTCTCTGATGTGAATATTCCCACCATGGCTGATTTAAGAGTGCCAATGGCATGTCATTGGGCATGAATTTGGGAAAAGATCCACTGTAGCATACATTATATAATATTCCTACCACACAGATACAATAGATGTTAAATATCCACAAGGACATTTATGATAGTAAAATGTAATAATTAGGGAGTAATGGATTTTAAGTGTTTATTACCTTTGTTCTAAATGTAATTTATTTGAATTTATACAATTTTTAAAATAATGGCCATATTTAACAACTGGCTTGCAAAAAATTCCTGAAAATCTAACTATCTCATCTTATGAGCTGGCACCAACATACTGCTCCCCGCTCTGCCCTCATCTCCCAGAATTATCTTACTATGCTTGTGTGGTCTGGTTACTGCTGGGACCCTGACTAATTCACTTCTGATCACTTTCTTATTTAATCCATACAACAGTCTCTGTGAATCAGGTGCTATTACCTATATTTCAGAAATGAGGAACCTAAAGTCTAGAGAGATTAAGTAACTTGCCCTAGGTTACATGTGTAATAGATTCTAGAACTGAAATACAAACCAAGGCTAATTCCAGAGTTGGTGGTCTTCACCAGGATAGCAATACAAGGGAGAATATTTTAAAGTGATTAAGAGTGGGGCGCCTGGGTGGCTTAGCTGGTTAGGCATCCGACTCTTGATTTCAGCTTGGGTCATGATCTCACAATTGGTGAGATGGAGCCTGGTGTAGGGCTCTGAGCTGACAGCACAGAGCCTGCTTGGAATTCTCTCTCTCTCTCTGCCCCTTGTCCAGTCATGTACATGCTCTCTCAAAAATAAATAAATAAACATAAAAAGAAGAATAATGTGCTTTAAGAGTGTTCAGAGTCAACATGGAAGAAAAAAGGATACAGATACGTGGGACTTGTACAAATGAAGATTGAGGAAGGTTAGAAAAGAAATCAAATACTGGAAGGTGCAGTATGGGCAAAAGCAGGGAGGTGGGAGTTTTCATAGAGATTTAAGCACAGTGGATTGAAGCTATTGATGGATAGCTTTAGAGATAGTAATGGAAAGTTAATAACCAAGCCTGTGGAGGCTAACAGGTTATTTTGAAATTGCAGAAAAAAGACTATCAAGTTTAGTCAGAAAAACATCTCTCAAACAAGAAATGCAAAAGACCTTGAAAACAAATGCCAAATCACAAATATCAGAGAGTACTTCACTCTGGCATTTGAGTCTCAAAGGGGGGGGGATCTTGTTACTTCCTGAAAAAATGTAGGTATTGGGATATTGATGGGGCAACTTTCATTTAAAAAGGTTATTTTAAGAGGCTGTGGTTGTTAATGGATTTTTTAACCTGCTCTCTTACTGGACACTTAGCAACCAGGCTATTACTCACCCCTTATCCTTGAGATACTATCCTCCAAATCCCCTTTACTTGGATAGTACTTACTTATCCTTAAAGACCAACTCTGGTACAAAGAGCAATGGATCCAAATGGCAGACTGATCACATGAATTTATACCTGAAAACTGGGCCATAGATCTGCAGGCTGTCCTTCCATCATCCATGCATATGGGGTTACCTCACTGGGGACAGTCCTGTGCAGCCCATGGAGAGATGTGAGCCTTTTGGAAGTTGTGGCACCTTTGACAGGGAATTTTGGGGGGAAGGAGGATGTCTATATAATTTTAGAACATCAAAGCTGGAAAGGGTATTCTCTTGGCCAGTGCTTCTTTAGGGGTCACTGTAAATAATGATAGACCAAATTCTTTCTAGTATCTTCCCAAACCCAGCAAACAGTAACTATTTACCTGCCAAAGTCCACTCAGGTGAACCAAGACATCAATCTTTTTATCTTTTAGCAAAAATTATTTTAGCTCACAGGGGTAACACTGATTATCTATCTCAAGTCCTGATTGGTAGTTTGACTCTGGTTCACAAAAAATGGAAAAAAAATCAGTAGTAATAAAACAATAGCAGTGGAACAAAATAAAAAGTGCTAATAATTAAATAATTGGCAGGCATTTTTATATCCTCATTTGTTGATGAAGAAGTTGAGACTCAGAGGGCTGAATGAACTTTTGTAAGCCAGTAAGTTGTCTAGTGGACAATAAGTGGAGTGAATCGAATTCTGAGTGAATGATACAGAACTTGAGTTCTTTACTACTATTTAGATGTTATCAGGAGGGAAAGAGGGCTTCTATGTAAACCACAAGAATAAGTGGAGACTTCTTAGTTGGAAAAGTTAGGAAAGTAAATAAAACTGCAATAATGAGTCTAGAATGAACTAGACTCAAGTTTCTAAGAGTCTCTAATGACTTAAAATCCCAATGTGTTAACATGAATAGACACTTCTCTAAAGAAGACATCCAGATGGCCAACAGGCACATGAAGATGCTCAACGTCGCTCCTCATCAGGGAAATACAAATCAAAACCACACTCAGATATCACCTCATGCCAGAGTGGCTAAAATGAACAAATCAGGAGACTACAGATGCTGGCGAGGATGTGGAGAAAGGGGAACCCTCTTGCACTGTTGGTGGGAATGCAAATAGGTGCAGCCACTCTGGAAAACAGTGTGGAGTTTCCTCAAAAAATTAAAAATAGATCTACCCTATGACCCAGCCATAGCACTGCTAGGAATTTACCCAAGGGATACAAGAGTCCTGATGCATAGGGGCACTTGTACCCCAATGTTTATAGCAGCACTTTCAACAATAGCCAAATTATGGAAAGAGCCTAAATGTCCATCAACTGATAAATGGATAAAGAAAGTGTGGTTTATATACACAATGGAATACTACATGGCAATGGGAAAGAATGAAATATGGCCTTTTGTAACAACATGGATGGAACTGGAAAGTGTTATGTGAGGTGAAATAAGTCATACAGAGAAAGACAGATACCATACGTTTTCACTCTTATGTGGATCCTGAGAAACTTAACAGAAGACCATTGGGGAGGGGAAGGAAAAAAAAAGTTAGAGAGGGAGGGAGGCAAACCATAAGAGAGTCTTAAAAACTGAGAATAAACTGAGGGTTGATGGGGGGGGTGGGAGGGAGAGGAAAGTGGGTGATGGGCATTGAGGAGGGCACCTGCTGGGATAAGCACTGGGTGTTGTATGAAACCAATTTGACAATAAATTTCATATTTAAAATAAAAAAAATCCCAATGTGTTGAATTAAACCATCCATGAGATCAATAACAAGCTCTCTGACTGGCAGATCAGTGGTATCAAACACAGAGCAATGGACAGGGAATCAGGAGAGCTGGATCTGGCCCAGGTAGCTAGGCCATGTTAGGAAAATCATTTCCCAAATGGACTCCTAGCTAGACTTCTCTCTCTAGTCATGTAGATGGGCTTTTTCAGGGTAACAGTTTCCCAGAGAGCAGAAGAATCTGTCATGTCTCTTAAGGGCTAGACCCAGATTTGACACAGCATCACTCTTACCACATTCCATTCAACAAGGTAAATGACAAGGCCAGCTTACATTCAAGGGGAGAGGAGATAGACTATCTATCGATGGAGGGGCACAGCATGTGCATACAGGAATGGAGGAAGTATTGGTGGCCAACTTTGGAGACCATCTACTACACATACTGTGAGCAAGGAGTTCCATGCTGAAGTAAGTTTGGGAAATCTGGATTAAATAGAATTTAAAAACGTTTCTTAACAGTAAGGCTTCTTAGAGTTGTTAACACACTAATTGAAGCGCCCAAAATGATATAAAATTGGTAGCAAGTGTAAGAGGAAGTAAAGGGAGGCATTTAATTGTTACTTTCTAGCCTAGCTTTGCCCTTCCTGACCTTACACAGATCAATATGAATGAGGTGGATAAAAATGTAACCATCCAATGGGAAATATTTGTGGTTAAATTGGCTACCACAGACAACTGCAATCTTTGAGAGATGTAGAATGCCTTTAGAAGTCGCAAAGGACAGGGACCAACTTCCGTATTTTCTCTATCCTTCACAGAAACAGCCACTTTTCTTGGTAATTAAAGCCTCCTTCAGCATAAATTGAGATTCTGGACTTGTTGCTGAGGAGGAAAAGTCTATCTCATTGCTAATTAAAATGATTTCTTCCTGCCTTCAGAATCAGGTTTTTTAATGAGTTCCAATTAGCTGGGGGAAGATAATGAAATCTTGGATGACTTTTCAATTCTTTGCCTCCTATTAAGCAACAAGTGTTGTTTTCTTGACTTTCTGGTCAACTATAAAGCACAAAAATGACCCATTGGGGTGACCGATGCCCTGGAGAGATGTGGAAGCAGCCTAAAACTCTCTGATCCTCAGTTTGCTCATCTATAAAATGGGGATAAAGATACTAAATTACAAGGTTTTTGGGAGAAATTAAATGTAAATGTTGTATGTTTACCTTTTTGTTTTGACCCATAACTCAACAAACATTTAGTTATGGAGTACCTGACAAGGGGCAGGAAGTTTTATGTATATAAAAGCTCTTATAAAGGGACTGAGTGAGCTCTCTCCCATCTTCTGCTTGGATGGCAGACAAGATGATGGGGACTGCAGTGGCCGTATCACAACCAGGAAAAAAACCTGAGGACAGAAGCCCCTGCTAAGGAGGCAGAACAGAAAGACTGGGCAGTAGACTATAGCATCAAGGGTATTTTTATGATTGTTGAATCACTATATAGTACATAGTACTATAGAGTACTCTATAGTACTCTATAGTACATAGAGAATTACTATATGGTACATTAGAAACCAGTATAATACTGTATGCTAAACTGGAGTTTAAAAAAATTAACTGAAAAAAAAGAATATTTTTAGGGAAGAGAGATCCCCGTGTGTCTGCACATTGGTGTGAGCCAGCAGGAGGAGGACAGACTGGTGAGGAAGAGCCAGGGTGTAACGACAGGGCTGCGACCCATGAAAAGGCAAAAGTAGAGAGATCCTGGGTGTCTGCTGATGAGTTGGCCTTTGACAGGGTGCTGCGGAGAGTTAAGAACCCTTGCCAACACCCTTTTCTGGGGAAAACTCCTCCAGCAGCTCTGACAGTCCACTGCCCTCTTCATCCTTTGTCCTTTGATCCACGGACTAGAGGCTTCCATCTCTTCCTTCCCAAACCCGCTCCCCACACCGCTGCCGGAGCGAACATTCCAAAACACAGATCTCATCTTAAAAGGTGAAGTAGCTCCCCGTTGCCCGCGGGGCGAAGCCACGCTCTCTTACCTTGCATTTACGATGCTCTCTTTCTGGCCTTTCTTTCCCGCTTCTTCAACATTTCATCAAGCCTTCTGCGTGGCAGCCATGCCTGCCTACTGGCATTTCCCTAACGGTGCATGTGCTTTCCACCTTCTCTGCTTCTCTTCAGGCTTCCTGCCTTTTCCCTATCCTCCTTTCCTCTTTCACTGCTCTGCTTCCTAGGCACAGCTCAGACGCCGGGCTTTCCTGACACCTCCAATGAGAATTCACTGCTCTTTCCTCCCATTATGAGGATGCTCCACCCTCCAGGCAGGTGATAGAGCTCTTCCCACTGGCCGTTCCCACCGGCCTGTAAACTCTGGAGGTCAGGGGCCACGGCTGATTCAGTTTTGTAGTCCTGTTCCTCCACTCAGCTCAATACATATT
The DNA here is from genome assembly GCF_018350175.1 of Felis catus. Classification (NCBI taxonomy): domain Eukaryota; kingdom Metazoa; phylum Chordata; class Mammalia; order Carnivora; family Felidae; genus Felis; species Felis catus. The sequence goes on along the minus strand of NC_058377.1, from coordinate 49,213,128 downwards.
TGTTGAATGAGTGAATGATTGCTTTCTGGACCAGGCCTCCCGTTTACTAACAGGAAAGCCATGAACATCTGCTGTGTTGCCCGTTTAGCTTCCCTTCCTTCTGTGTCTAGTAAGAGTATCCCTCGTTTCTTGAGGGCCTTTCTCTCGTCAGTTCCCACCAGCTGGAGTTATTTCCCCCCCTCCCCCTCCATCCCAGGCTCCTGCTGCAGCTCCTTTAATTCTGTGAGCTGCCCAGCTGACTTCCATAACACTGGTTGATTAAGTTGGTTGGAGTTTATGGTCAGAGGTGAATGAGACAGGGTGTGGCTCACTGTGTCCTCTTGGCAGCAGGAAGAAAAGGGTTCTTTGGGTTTATGTGATATCTTCTGACCTCCCTGCTTTCCATGATACTAGTCTGTTATTTCCAGCATGTTCCTTGTCCACTACAGGGATGCTTGCCCTGCTGACATTTGTATCTAAAGTCAAAGCTGGTGTTACTTGCAGTCTGGTCTCTCTAGGCTGGCAGAGGCTGTGGTACTTCTTGGCTGCCAATCCCACCTCTAAAATCTCCACTGCACCTCTGCATATCCTCCATTGGCTACTGGTTGGGGTGGGATGGGGTGTGGGGTAAAGCCCATCATTCTTTGCTGAGTCACCTCTCACTACAGTAGATCTCAGGGTTAGAAACCTGGCTCTCAGACTCAGTTACCTCTACTTCTCCAGCCCAGGGCCCAGTGGGAGTTGCTGGCTTCCAATATATCCTATAGAAGAAGAGGGAAGACTGGGAGAGTTGAGCTTTGGTCATCCTTTTCTGACCATGCTGGACCTCGAGCTTTACTTTGATGTGGCCAGTCCCCAAGTTCTTATGGACACATTGGGGTGACTGGCCCACCAAGTGACCTCCTCTTAGGATTCCAAATAGGGAGTGGGCTGGGACCCCTCTGTCCTAATTGTTTTCTTCGTCTTGCCAGGGTTTCATCCCAGGGAGAAGAACAGTGCACAGTCTGATTGTCTACCCCTTCACCTCTTTCTTTTCTCTGCTTCTAACCCACCTTCTGTCTTCAATAGCCTTATTATAAGGGATGGGCTTCTCTTTTACTTCTGTTTTATATACTTCCTTTTCTGTCTCTAGTTTTAAGGCCTTCTTATTTATACCATGGGAAAAATTCTATATCAGGCTGATATGTAAAATAAAAACAAAAGAAATGTAGACTTTCAAATCCATTTGCCTGGTTTTAAAATGTCAGTAACTGATTACCACCTTTCTTTCTATTCCTTCTTTAAGAACCCAGTTCCCCCTCTGTCAACCCCATCCCCTACCTTCTGCCAAGAAAGGTGAGTAACTTGGCTATGGAGAGGACCAGGTTATGTGGATGTAAATCTACATTATTTTCCAAATATTTCTTTTTACACCTTTGACTAAAGAAGCCTAACTTATACAAGCAGCATAATACACAATTCACAATTCGCTTGTGGATAATTTCATCTTTCCTTTTTGCTAAAGCCTTTTCAAGAATGATCCAAAAGGGAGTTGAGCCAGAGTATAAAGAGAGACAGATGGGGCCATCATATTGGCAGTGAGTGGGAGCAGGAGACTCTGGTCAGTTTTGGGGAACAGAAGCTCACCCATCCTCATGATGCCATCAAGTGATGTAAAACACTCTGGAACCCAGGTGCCATCTGTGGAGACTGTGGGAAGCAGGGGCAAGAGAGCTGACAATTCTAGATCATTGTATAAATTACTGTATTTGAGCTCATCTAAACATGATTAGGATACAAGGCAAGTCAAAGGCTAAGAACTAATCAGTTGAAATGGTGATAAAGAAAGAAACAATATGAACCCTCAAATTTTTGAAATTCTCTCTCATATGAGGCGAGATTTGTTGCCCTTTAAATCAGTTACTCTCTATTTTTCCATGCTCTGGATGGGAGAGAGTCTAGATGTTTATCAAGTTTGGAAAGAAGCAGCAGGAGCCTGAAATAATCAAGACACTAATAAAAAGCCACAAGGTGAGAGATTAGAAGGTTCTTTATGACTTTCCTGAGCAGAGGTCCTATCCTGGATCAGCTAGTCAGAGTGAAATAAAGAGATGAAAAAATGATTGACATTAGGTTTCTCACTGTTGTGAGTAGGGGAGAAGCAAGGGGAGAAGGCTGGAATAATCCATGTGGTAATGGATAAGAATGGAGACATCAGTATGAACTCATGCTTAGCTTAATATAGATACAGATGGTTACATTTGGAAATATTGTAGGTATGTGTATAAATATAATGTATACACATTTATCCCCTTGCTCTGCCAGCCTGTGAAATGACACCCTAGTAGCTGTGAGCACATTTAGTTCCAAGATTCCAGTTTCTAATATTATTCTCCAATAAAAGGAACCAGGGTACCTTAGAAAAGTGGCTCATTTTAGGATACAGGCAAAAAATATACAAAATGAGCCTGGACCTCTCATAGAGCCAGAAAGTAAGGAAGAATTAAAAAAAAAAATCCACATTGATGGGGATATGTGAAGGGAACCCAGGAGCCAAATGAAAGCACTCTCAATGGCCAAAGCTGAAACAATTTGAGTAACAAAATAAAGTTGTATTGAGTTATAACCCAAATTATAAAACATTCATAACAGGGGATAAAGGTGACTTTACAGAGAAAAACTTGAAAAAAATACCTCAACCAGGAGAACATGGTTAATAATATCAACAGTGATCAGGTCATGTACCCTAGATATGATGTGATGAGAATGACATTTCAGATCTGTAGTTTTCTTTCCCCAAACACGTTACCCCAGTCTAATCATGAGAAAACACCAGACAGAGCCCAAGTGAGGGGCATTCTATAAAATACCTGACCAGTACTCCTCTGCACTGTCCAGGTCATCAAGACCAAGGGAAATCTGGGGCGCCTGGGTGGCTCAGTCAGCTGAACTTCTGACTCTTGATTTCTGCTCAGGTCATGATTTCACAGTTCGTGAGATCGAACCCTGAGCTGGGCTCTGCGCTGACAGTGTGGACCCTGCTTGGGATTCTCTCTCTTCCTCTACCTCGGCTCCTCCTCTGCTCATGCTATCTCTCTCTCAAAATAAATAAATAAACTTAAAAACACAAAACAAGGGAAGTCTGAGGAACTATCACGGCCAAGAGAACTAAGGAGAGTTGATGACTAAATGTAATATGGTATCCTGAATGGAATCCAGGAGGAGAAAAAGGTAAAAATGAAGGAAATCTGAATAAAGTATGGACTTGAGTTAACAACACATTATAAGCATTGCTTCAATTCATCAGGACAAGTAGTTAGCAATATAAGAAACTGGTTGATGGATATATTGTAGCAGGATTCTTGCACAGAGTCCTGACACCGAGGCTTTTCTTTCCAGGAAGCAACTTTATTCCTGCCAGCACCGCTCAGTTGGGTTAGTACCGGGAGAATTGAGACCCGAACGTCACGTGGTGTAGTTTTTTATATACTTTTTACTTCTTTGTCTCCCATATATGGTAACATGAACATGCAGTCTGATTAAGTGGTCTCAAGTTACAAGGTCACGAGGGATGTTGTCACATCCGTGTATAGCCAGGTTGCCTTGAGGTTTTTTTCCCTTTGGGAGGGGACCCTGCCACAATATGGGAATCCTCTGTACTGTTTTTGTACTCTTTCTATTAATCTAAAACTATTCTAAGACATGGAGTTTATTTAAAAATGACTGGCATTGCAGCTTGTGGTGTGGTAGAAAAGACTGATAAATCGGCATCATTTTTTGTCCCTCTCATGTCACAACCGGGAAGGTTCCTTTACATTTTCAAGCCTGTTTATTTATTGTCTGGGGGACAATAGTGCCTTTGTCACAGAGTTGTGGCAATGGTGAAATGAAATAATACATCTGAGGTTCTATACCCAGCACAGGGAAAATTCTTGATAGCTCCCTTTCCTTCCCTTCCTCTATCCTCCTCTCCCCACGTCCCTTCTTCTCCCTCCTCTTCCCTCTTGCCACAGAAGGCCAGATACAGTGCTCTGTGGCCTTGCTTTAAGTATCACTCATCCACTCTTGCGGTGCCTGGGTGGCTTGGCTGGTTGTCTGACTCTTGGTTTCTGCCCAGATCATGATCCCACCATGTGTGAGATCAAGGGCCCTACCCCCTTGGGCTGGGCACTGAGCATCGAGCCTGCTTGGGATTCTCTCTCCCTCTCTTTCTACCCCTCCCTACTCATGCTCTTGCTTTAGCTCTCTCTCTCTCTCAAAATAAATACATAAAATTAAAACTAAGAATAGTTCACGCACTCTTAAAAGCCTTCCTTTTCTTGCCTTTTGTCCCTCAGTTCTGGTCATGTCATTTAACAAGCTAATTCCTGCATTCATCCTTTTTAAGAGGTCCTTTCCTGATAATATCTTTGCCTTTTGACAAAGTGACTCATTCCTCATGGGACAGGGGTACAGGTAACCCATGTAGGAGGCAGATGGCTATCTGCTTGTCCATCAGGCTAGCCTTCTGGACCTTTCCTGGTAATCACTGCTCCAAACCAGATCCTTAATTAACGTTCACAGAGCCTGTCTGGTGCAGCCATAATGGACACTGAACAAGAGAAGCTGAAGCCTGAACTTGAGACCCAGCTCTGCTGCCAGTGTGTCAACTTGGGGGAGACTCCCTCCTTCCCTCAACCCTGATTTATTCGCCTCTAAAATGGGGAAGCAACTGGCCTAGTCTCTTTCACAATGTCCAAGAATCAGTGAATACAATAATGACAGCTAACACTTGCTGAATGCCTAAGCTATACCAGGTGATTTCCATGCATTTCTTCCTAACAGTTTTCTCCTCATAGCAGATGCTATTATCACCAAGTTTCAGTGAGAACATTGGCCCTTGGATATGTTAAGGCCCTCATCAAAGGTCATGTGGCAAGTAAAAAGTGGAGTCAGAATTCAAACCCAGGTCTCCTGGTTTCAAGTCTGTGTTTTACATTGATGTTGGATTCTCACTTTACTGCCCTTAGCGGTTCGTGCCAAGGATTGCCTCCTTAGTTGTAGTGGAGACAGTCCTGGATTTAAACCTCGATCAAGTACGTGGATAAGGTATTTTGTATGTATGGCTTTTGCAATCCCCCTTCCTCCATCCACATGGGGGTAGTAAGAGACTGGGTGTGTTCCTATGTTTGAGAAGGATGCCACCAAGTTAATTGCTTATTCCTAGAGGTATCTCTCTATCCTCCTTTTCTATTTGCTTTTTTTGTTTTCACCGTTGTAGTTAGTAACTCACTTTATTAAAATGAAATATTTTTTCCCCAATGCTCCTTTCTTCACAGTTGATTTAGTTTTGTAAACTAGTGTGTCATAAACTTTAACTTGCATGCACTCACTGGCGAATCTTATCAAAATGCAGATTGTGACTCAGGAGGTCTAGGATAGTGCCTGAAATTCTGTATTTCCAATAAGCTCCTGGCCTTGCCCACAGAGAACCTCCACAGACATTTCTTTTTCTGAACCAATGTTGAGGTTGACTGTTCCTTATGGTATGATGATTGCAAGATACTGTCAGTGATAACCATCAGGAAACTTTGAAAGGACAAGGTTTAGTACTCACCTATCCTGGAAGGTGTGGGCATGCCATCCGCCACACAGGGAGATTATGAGGAGGGAGGGTGAAAGGGTGGGGTGCCTAGAGTTTTGCATGTTCACTCTTTATAGATTAATTTAAAACTTAAGAGCAGGAATTAAAGCTCTGGAAGGGAGACACAACTGGTCAAAAGATCAGTTATCTAAGACAATGAGAGATGTCTCAAAGGAAATTTGGGGGGTTGGGCCTAGCTTTTTATCTAGTGGTGTAGCTCGTAATGTGTTTATTGGAGACAGCTGTCTTTTTCTTTTAATATATTAAATTTATTGTCAAATTGGTTTCAAGACAGCTGCCTTTAAGTAGATGCCTTTGCAATCTAAAACCTTAAAGTCATGTACTTGCATCATAACAAAAACAAAACAAAACAAAAACAAAACAAAAACAAAACAAAACAAAACAAAACCAAAAACCAAAAAACAACAAAAAAACCCACAACTGTTGTGTGGGGCTTATGGGGGGTGGGGAGGAATGCCAGAGAAGAGACTCAATTTTGCCATACAGTTTCTTTCCAGGGTGTGAGAAATGGGGCAAGCCCTGAGCAGGTGTACATCTGACTCCTAGATGTCAAGGTCACCCTTTCCACACTCAATGGTCTGTTTAAAAGCTTCTCTGCTTTATCTTTTTTTTTTTTTTTAAGTCTCAGCTACTAGGTTTGCATTCTTTTAGACGACAGGCTATGCCCTGTACATTTATATTTTTATTCTATCATCTAAATAGAACCTGGCTCCAAGCAGGAGCCTGTGTAAGGAATGATAACTAGATAAATAATACAAGATGCCATCTTCTTTGAAAAGGTTTTCCTTGTAGGGCATTTTAAATTAAGCAATTGCTAGCCTTTCTTGCATGAACTGTTGGCTTAATTTCACAAAATTTAATGTGTTTATTGACCCAAGTTTAAAATAAGATATACATTCCTATAACTTTATACTCTGAAGAATTTTTTTTTAAGGTAGCCTCCATGCCCATTGCAGGGCTTGAATTCATGACCCTGAGACCAAGAATCGAGTTGAGATCAAGAGTCTGATGCTTAACCGACTGAGGCACCCACAAGCCCCTGAAGAATTTTAAATAGTCAAAATCAAACCACCAATTATTAAGGAAAAAGATTGTGGACTCAAAGTCAGATTTAGTGGCTATAGTTAATTAGGATAAGTAACATTGTAAAGTCCAACATTGTAAAGGAAACTTGTTTGTAAAGTCCAAGGGGAGAGATTTCCTTCATGGGAGGTGGGGAGGGAGCCGGCAGGTTATTTGTACCAGGACCGCCAGATAAAATACCATCGCAGCACACGGAATTTCTGCAGAAAGGATACTGTCAGTGAAACAGGTGTGGCCCATGAGAAGTCAAACAATCCATTTAGGATCCAACTTTTTAACTTGCTGTTTTTATAATTTTGTTGAATCAAATCAACTGGTTTTTTTCTGAAGGACTCTAACTCCATTACTAAGAAAAAGTTGGTTGTAATTTGTTATTTAGAGTGACAAGAACTTTGACTTTTTTTTTCTTTTAGAAAGTGAGTGAGATTGAGGGAGAAGGACAGAGGAGAGAGAGAGAGAGAGAGAGAGAGAGAGAGAGAGAAACTTAAGCAGGCTCCTCAAGGAGTGTGGAGCTTGATGTGGGACTTGATCCCACGACCCTAGGATTATGACAGCTAAAATCAACAGTTGGATGCTCAACCAACTGAACCATCCAGATGCCCCATGGATTTGACAGTTAAAAAAATACTTTATTTTTGAGAGAGAGAGAGCACAAGAGCAGGGGAGGAGCAAAGAGAGAGGGAGACAGAAGATCTGAAGCAGGCTGTGTACTGTCAGTGCAGAGCCCGACATAGGGCTCAAACCCACAAACTGTGAGATCATGACCTGAGTGGATAGACATTTAACTGAGCCACCCAGATGCCACAACACATATTTATTAATCACTTAGTATGCATAATGCAAGTGGCAGGATACCTACTATTCTGCTCTGTGCAAGTCCCATCAAAGGAGAATGTATGAAGGGAAAGTGGAAGTATCTTTAAAACTGAAGTGAGTCAAAGTGGGAGGTACTTATGAGGTCCTAGATTGGTCTGCGGAATATTTACATCGGTAGGGAGCACAGAACCCTGCAGGTATTTGGAGAGAGCTGTTGTATGCCTTGGCCTGAATCTCCTCCTCCTCCTCCTCCTCCTCCTCCTCTTCTTTTTTCCTTGTCCTTCTCCTCCTCCTCCCCTTCCCCCTCCTCCTCCTCCTCCCCCTCCTCCTCCTCCTCCTTCTTCTTTCTTCTCTTTTTCTGGTATTAATATGGTATTTTAATTTTCTTAAATTGAAGTATAGTTGACATAATATTTGTTTCAGGTGTACAGCATAGTGATTCAACAATTATGTACATTATGAAATGCTCACCATGATACATGTAGTCCCCATATGGAGTTTACAATATTATTGACTATATTCCCTATGCTGTATTTTTCATCCCTGTGATTTCTTTGTTTTACAACTGGAAGTTTATACTTCTTAGCTCTCTTCTTACTCCTTATCCCCTCATCTCCCTCCTCTTCTGGCAACTACCGGTTTGTTCTCTGTATTTCTCCTAATATGAAACAGTATTTATCCTTACTGTGTCCTTAGAGTGTGTCCTTATCCTTGTGTCCTTAGAGTGACACAAGAGGCACTCTAATTTCTATTTCATTTTTAAAAAGTGCTGGTTTATGACCTTCTGGTGGGTGGTCAGCATGAGTTTGAAAAACACTTAGAGCCTGGCCACTCCAGTATCAGTAGCACTTGGGAGCTTGTTAGAACTGTGTAGGCTCTTGGTGTCTTCCTGCACCTCCAACATCATAATCTGCATCTAAGGTGATTTTACAATTACACAGTAATCAAAGTATTCTAGCGTTGTCCCAGCTGTGCTGAGAGGAACTGGGGACAAAGTAGGGACTTGACATAGGTTGTAACACTAGAAGGGGCAGGGGATCGGTTTCATGAGAGCAGTAGTCTTCCGAGATGTCCCTAAGGGACAGGTGAGTCACAGAAGCTAATGGGATTATGAGACCTGGCATTCTTGACCCGTAGACGACATTGTGCCTGACAACTTTGGAGACTCTGGGTCTGGTTGTGCTGGGAAGGGTTGTGGCCCCTCTGCAGATGTTCCTTAGCTTTGTTCCCCACCAAGGCTTTTAAATTCTGTTACTGGATGGTTTAGTCTCAGAATACCTACAAAGACTGTAAATTTGAAGCAAGACCCTCTTAGGTTCAGAGGTGTGCAGTCCAGTTGTTTTCTTTAATGTTTATTTATTTTGAGAGAGAGAGAGAGAGAGAGAGTGAGCAAGTGTGAGTGGGGGAGGGACAGAGAGAGAGGGAGGCAGGCTCCAGGCTCCAAGCTGTCAGCACAGAGCCCAACGTGAGGCTTTAACACACGAACTGTGAGATCATGACCTGAGCTGAAGTTGGAAGCTTAACCAATTGAGCCACTCTGGTGCCCCTTAGAATGGTCATTTTTTTTTTTTTTTTAAGATTTTTAAGTAATCTGTATATCCAATGTGAGGCTTGAACTCACAACGCCAAGATCAAGAGTCATGTGCTCCACCAACTGAGCCAGATAGGTATCCCTAGGATGGTCATGTTTTTAAAATACTTAGAAACAAAAAGTTATGAGCTCCTTTAGCTTCCCCCACCTGGAATTAACATACCCATCATTGGAGCAAATCTGGCTTTCGTGTAGTGTTACTATGAATACTAAACCTGGTGAGTCTGTGTAAATGTTAAAAATTGAATAATTGTTGACACATGAGGCTTGCACTGGGCATGCAGCCTCAGTCAATGCCTTCTTATGCTGTCTTCTCACTGCTGCCAAGCCCCAGGGACAGCAACAGGACACCTGCTGGAGACTCGTGTGGGCTCGCAGTGATGGCCAGGATGGTAATGACCAACAAGTCTGGTTTCCCAAATGACTGACCCAGTTATGTGATAGTTCATTGTGAAGCAAAACGCACTCCACAGTGGTCGCTTTAACGGGGAAATTCCACTCTCTGCACAGGAGGACTTTGTTTCGGACCTTCAGCTGTCAGACCTTTGCTGTCTAAATGTCAACACGACAAGGCATATGTTTAACCTAGCGGGAAGAATTTAGAATATTATCTGGCAGATTCAGGTTCCTAAACCTGACATTTGGGGCATGTTCAGATCTTTGGAGCTGGCATATTTTGTGGCCCAGGGTACATGAATAGTGACATCTCCTTTCCAATCTGTGCCTTTCTTTGCATCATAAGTATTAGATAAGAAAAAAATATATTTTTCTCTATTATTAGCATCTTCTGGAATTTCACAGTTTGGAAACTGGGGAATAAATTCTTTCCACACAAATGTGAGGGTCTTAAAAAAAACCTGTCTTTTTTTTTTAAATAAATTAAAAAATATTTATTTATTTTTGAGACAAGAGAGACAGAGTGCAAGTGGGGGAGAAGCAGAGAGAGAGAGGGAGACACAGAATCCGAAGCAGACTCCAGGCTCTTAGCTGTCAGCACAGAGCCCGACATGGGGTTCGAACTCACGGACCCGCAAGATCATGACCTGAGCTTAACTGAGCCACACAGGTATCTCCCAAAAAGCCTATCTTTTTAATTCATTGTTCACTCTTGGTAAAATCCTGATGAAAGCAGGCAAGATAGTAACCACATATTTAAAAATGTGCAAAAGCACCACTTTCAGCTCCTCTCAGCAGTTCCAATGTTTTTCAGAGCAAACCTCCTATAACTATACTTTAGCTCTGAAATCAGATAAATTTGATGACAACAGAAATGATTGATTCTATTCTCTATGAAACAAGACAAATTATGCTTTGGGAGAAAATAATTTGCTATAAAGTATAAAATGTTTTAATATTTATATCTTATAATAAAACCATGACATGTTTATAAACACTCTATCAAGCATTTTTACAATGGGGCCACCGCTGACAACTAGAAATACGCAATAAATATGCACAGACACACTGAGTATGAAATATACATCTCGATTTTATAATTGTGTGTGCTTTATTTTTTACACAAATGGAATGGAAGTGTCGAATATTTACACTTAACAGGAGTGTAAGCTGTGCAGTGTCTCTGTAAACTCCAGCTCAGGCAAGGAGTATTTCCCCCCTCCCTCCCATCCTGCACTACAGCTCGATGGAGAAACATCCTGTCAGAGAGAAGCACAAAACTGTCATTTTGAAAGGATCTAACGGGTACAGCCTGGTGCACTCAGAAGTTAAGATACACTTAGGAAACACAAATTCAAAAAGGAGAGAAGAAAAGTTTGCCATCCCATTGGGAGTCAACTTTGCCATTTGGTTGTCTGTCCTCATGAGTTGCTAGGGAGATTCTGTGTTCTGTCTCCTAGGTGATCTTTGTCTAAATCATCCACCTGTCTCAGCTCGTCCTCAGCTGCTACAAGAAACTGCACAGCTGTACAAGAAATGATTTCCAAAGCACAGTTTTCAGTGAGGAAGGATATTTACAGACTGGAGTGTGTGTGTGGGTTTCCATCCACATTCATTCATACCCGATGTGGTATGTGTGTAAATGATGTACATACCACATAGACCATACATACACATAAGTAAAATGCATATCCACAGAATTCTGGAGGGAGATCTCTGGCAAATCGGTTGTCAGCATGTCACTCCACATGCTTTAAGAGAAATGTCCCCTTTGCCCCCTAGGAGTGACAAATTACTATGTATGATAAACTTAGGAGCTAGCCTGAGTCCTTGACTTAAATACTTTTGTAGGAATTTAGGCAGGACCAAGACAGGAAAAAAAGAGATGTTAGTTCACCAGCAAGTCCATTCAATCTCACCAGAGCAATCACCAGCTGAAAAGCAGAGGGGGCTTCACATGAAAATGGGGGGAAAAAAAAACTTATGAGTGAGGGAAAAAATGTCTCTCTCCAAACCAAGGTGATGGCATGGCTTCAATGAGAAGAAAGAGGTTTGCTGTCAGAATGATTTTGGGGCCAGAGTCTGCCTTTATAGAGAGGAAGTGTCCTCAGAGCCACGGGATGATGCTGGGAGTGGGCTCACTTTGGACCAGCCTTCAGGCAGAGAGGCACCCAGGTGCCGGCAGGGCCCAGAGCTCATGCATCGTCGCTGCCAGGGCAGCGGTGCAGGCTGGCTCAGTGAGGCTTGCTGGAGCTGGCTCCAGTCTGGGACCTCATGCTCAGCTTTGCTTTCTGGGCTGCGCGGGTGAAACGGTGACCCAAAGGAATTGTGTCATCAGTCCAGTGTATGGACTTGCTGTCCGAATCAGCCATGAGCCCTTATAGGACAGAAATATTACGGAGTGAGGTATGGGAGAGATGATCAGAGGTGTGAGGAGAGGAGAAAGGACAGGAAGGGAAAGGGGAATGGGAAGGGGAGAGACTGAAGGAGACGGAGAGATAGGGGAGTGAACGGAGGGAGTAAACGAGAGAACGCAGAAGAAAGGCAATACTCAGGGAAGACAGGCCAGTAGGAGAAAGGGAGAGGTGTACACAAGAAGAGGTGGAATGAGACACGCATGGAAGAGGGTGGGCAGAGGAGAAGAATGAGGAAAAACCAGAGGCGAGAGCCAGAGGAGCGGAGAGAGTTTCCCTGGCTCAGGGTCCTGAAGGGCTGGCAGTAGGATCTCAGACAGCTCACAGGCACCTGAGTGCGGCTTCAAAAAGATGGGCTCACTGGGCAGAAGGAGCCACACCAAGAACTCGGGGCTGGGGGTGGGGAGGTGGGAGGAAGGCCGGCAAAGAAATGGCCAACAGATCCTGTGGGAGGAGAGCAAAAAACAAACGCCCCTGCAATTAGCTGACAAATGCGATTTTGATTTTGGTAAAGCTGAGACCCCCGTGGTGCTACACATTGTACCAGAGCATGAAAAATAGCACCAGTGACACGATCTGGCACTTTTCTGAAAGGGCCCAGCATGTGAAGGTGACATTGCGCCCCCAGCAAGCCTTCAGATTGGAGAGAGCTCCGGACAAAGTTTGCAGTGTTAGCACCAGTCTGGCCCCAGGCTCCAAGTGCATTTGCACCAGATGTAATCTGGGTAACTTTCCTGCCGTGTCCATACAAGTCATCAGATTTGCTGCAAAATACACCAGTCGTTGGAGCCATAGAGACCTCAACATTGGGAAGCGCAAGACAACAAAACAAATGGAGGTGTAAATTCTATAGGAAAAGACCCTCTCACCAATTTGCTTGGTGATTCTTCAAGCAAATATATATGTATATATATATTTATATAAATCTACATAAAAAAATCAGTGCAAATGCCAATTCTAATCTGGAAGCATCTACACTAGGAAAATAAATAATTATATTACTACAAAACCAAGGGTTGGTGGATCAATTTGATTGTACTCAGCCACAGCAATACTTAATATTAAATGGAAAGCACATCACACGACCCGCGGAAACATCTACTCATTAAGGACAGTCCTTTAAATAAATGGTTGCATGCTCAGTTGAGAAACCAAAGAAGTTATTATGGTGGCCTAAAAATAGAGCTGGGATCAGGAATGGCATTCTGGTGGCAGAAAACTTCTGGCAGCAATATTGATGAAAGTAGGCCTTGACCTGAAACTGGCGGATCGCAGCCACGGACATATCTTAAACATTTTGAATGCTCTAAGGAAGTCTCCGAAAATTTAACTTTCATCATAGGGAAAATGCATTGCTAGCCCTTCCATTGGCAAAGGCAGCCTCGAGACTATAGGTAGATGCATAATTTTGCATTTTTGTGTTTGGTTTGGTGACTGCAGGGAGGCAGACAGTGGTAGTGTAAGATGAACAACACTGGTTTTTGGAAAGAGACCCTCATCCTGAACTCTGATGTTCTTACTGTGAAGAAGCCCCATCACTGCTGATGGCTCTATCTCTTGCTCTCCTATCCCAGCCTGCATGCTGGTTTGCTGCACAGTGTGGCAGAATCCCTGCCAGGTCTGGATGTACCCCAGAAATAAGGCGATGGGGCTTAGTCTGGGCATGCAAAGAACCCAGAGTTGAGTGGTTATTGAGATCACTGAAAAGTCTCTCTCTAAACACCTTGGGCACAAGCAATGCTGATGTCATCATCAGCTCTAAAGTGGGATATAGGCTTCGGGAGTTTTTTTTTTTTTAAGTCATCATTATTATAATTGCTAAAAAATAAACTTGGTCCAGGTGCAGACCCCAAGAAAGGCAGTTCAACTGGTTGAGCTCAAAGTTGTTAATTGTCTTTCCTTGTGTTCTCTTTGCCCCGTACACAGAAACAAAAGTCTGCACCCCTCACCCCCAACCAGATACTTCCCTCTTCCTCAAAGAAATAGTGCTTCTTGGGACAGATCTCTCCATGGCTCTATACCATCTCTGGATATTACAAAACCCTCAGTTACTTGTGAAACAGACAAAAGAAAAGTCCTAATTACTCATGGTTGGCTAAAATACTAAATGATCCTTTAAGAATTGCATGTAAGTAACTAGGAACCAAGTTATTCAGCTATCTATTTGCATGGCAGGCCCAGGTTGTTTAACAAGATGAAAGCAAAAACTTCCCTTTAGATCATTTGCATGAGTTTGTGTCTGAAAGCCATCAGCTTAAGAATACACTAATCAAATGTCTTCCAAAAATACCCACGAGCGCAACTCATTAAGGGATGTGCTCCATGAGAGTGTGTCACTAATATGGAAGGGAGATCATGGGAGGTAAGTGAGGGAGAAGTCTTTCTCAGACTTTGGAAGGAACTCAGATGCTCTTAATGGATCATTGGCAACAAAAGGGAGAGTGCAACTTTCAATTCTTGAATTTGATCATCTGCTGATAGTGCATACATTTAGTCTTTCAATTAGTCTTTACAAAATATTTCACAAAACTTTTTTTAACCTATAGAAATTCGTTTCTATACATTTGATATATTTTTATTGTATAAATTATTCTCATCTTTAGTGCCTTCTTTCAGCTTATAAATGGCAAAATAGACAATAAACAATCATAAAGCTAACCTCAGGTGGAATCCCCTCCTCTCAGTGAGGTCAGTCCTCCATACACTTGTGAATTTTATGAAATGCTCGTCTTTGTAGATGCCAGTCAGAGAAACTACACACTTATCCTTCCCTGATATTATGCCGTCTCCAAAGGGACTCCTTTCCTTTTTCCTTCTTTCTTTCTTTCGCTTGTTAAGAAATCAAAGGGTGTGCATAGTTATAAAATTCGAAGTGTACCAATTACAGATGTGGGTAATGGGAAGGTTGGTGAAGTTCAAGTGCTGGCAACTTTTCTTTAAAGCAAAAAACACAGAGAGCTCAGCAGCTAAATCAGCTCTGGACATCTGCCGGGGTGAGGAGGCTGCCCATCTCTTGGCCAGAAAGCCCGTCAGAGGTTCATCCCTACACCTGGCACTTTGAGCAAACCAAAGCCTTCCTGCATACTGCAGTGTCTTTTCTGTCCCACCCTTTGGGCCCTCCGTTTCCTTCATGGCTTCACACAGTTTGTGTTGTACATTCATAAGAATTCACATTGACTGCAAAAACATAAATGCAACAAAAACATAAAAGCCTCCAAGTAGTATATTATATATATTTTGTTCTTCTAAATGCTCTTCTGTCATTGTTGGAGGTGCAGTAGCTAATTTATAACTTCTCCTTTGAGGGAATCCAGATGAAAGGCCCAGATTGCTCTTCAATAACAAGCTTGCATTGATTATATATATCTTCTAAGGTGTCTCCTTGGACAATAGCTAGAACAAAAGCAAACACAGCAGAGTCAGGAATCATTCCCCGGTGGGTGAAGAACAGCCATCAATCACACTGCAGAAGCTCGAACCAGTGACAGACAAACGCATCTGGAAGCTTCATATTACCTTTCCTTAGTAAGAAAAAAATGGAAAATTTACTTAAGCAAGATCACATCAGTGATTAAAAGAAAAGAAAATGCTTTCAGTGCGTGTCTTAGATCAGGTAACAAGGGTACCACAGTCTTTCTACTTTTCTACGTGTCTGTCTGTAATTCTGGAAAATGAATCATTTATATATTTAAATTTTATGGGCGCCTACACTGGGCTAGGCATTGATCAATTTTCAGACTGGTATCTCCCTGCTCATCAAAGAAAGTTGGTCTCATGTTCTGTATGCTGTAATTACTCTGGCAGGTGCAGAAATGTAGACATTTTAGACACAGAGGAAATAATAAGGTGTGGAGGCAACTTTAGTTAAACCCTTGAACCCCAAACCCTTTAATAGGAACCCCCATTCATTCTCCAAGTGATCCGGTAAACTGATATTTCACCATCACAGGGCTGCTTATATTGAGAATGCCTTATGACAACTACTTATAAGAAACATAAATAAGAGGAAATATAAACACCCTGATAACCTGCATATTACCTAAAACATCAAGTCACCCGACAGTAGATTGAAGTACCTTTCATAATCTCCTTTGAACTAAAGTTATCTTACAGATAGATCTCCAAAACATGTCAGCACTACCTATAGGACATTAGGGATTAAAAATGAATTGATACTGAAAAATAGTTTAGATCTTCAAAAACAACCCTGAGAATATATTGACTATTGTATTTTATTTCTTTTTTTTAATACTTTATTTTTATTTTATTTTATTTTTTTCTTGGTTAATCTTTTTTTTTTTTGAAATTTTTTTCAATATATGAAATTTATTGTCAAATTGGTTTCCATACAACACCCAGTGCTCATCCCAAAAGGTGCCCTCCTCAATACCCATCACCCACCCTCCCCTCCCTCCCACCCCCCATCAACCCTCAGTTTGTTCTCAGTTTTTAAGAGTCTCTTATGCTTTGGCTCTCTCCCACTCTAACCTCCTTTTTTTTTTTCCTTCCCCTCCCCCATGGGTTTCTGTTAAGTTTCTCAGAATCCACATAAAAGTAAAAACATATGGTATCTGTCTTTCTCTGTATGGCTTATTTCACTTAGCATAACACTCTCCAGTTCCATCCACGTTGCTACAAAGGGCCATAGCTCATTCTTTCTCATTGCCACGTAGTACTCCATTGTGTATATAAACCACAATTTCTTTACCCATTCATCAGTTGATGGACATTTAGGCTCTTTCCATAATTTTATTGTATTTTATTTCTGATATGAACCACTGCTCAAAATGTGAATAATTTTGATCTGATATTTATACCTAGATGTTCTTTTAGGGTGACACATAATTAATACTTTTGTTACTGATAGAAATTTTACTTAAGATTACCTGATTCAACATTTTGCAAACTGCTAAGCCACTGGCATTGTCATATTCTGATTAAGATGAAAAATAAATCATGTAACTTCTCACAAGGAAACTCAGGAGGAAATTTCCTGCTTTAATTTTTTTTTTTTTTTTTTTTTTTTGAGAGAGAGGGAGGGAGAGAGAGTGAGGGAGGGAGAAAGGGAGAGAGAATATTTTTTTTTTAATTTTTTTTTCAATGTTTTTATTTTTTATTTATTTTTGGGACAGAGAGAGACAGAGCATGAACGGGGGAGGGGCAGAGAGAGAGGGAGACACAGAATAGGAAACAGGCTCCAGGCTCCGAGCCATCAGCCCAGAGGGGAGAGAGAATCTTAAGCAGGCTCCACCTCAGGGTAGAGCCCAACTCAGAGTTCAATCTCCAGATGGTGAGATGGTGAACCACCCAAGGAATTTCTTGTTTCTAAGCCATTTGTTGTTGTAAGGCAAACTCCACACAGTTTGATTACTCTTTGGATTCGGTCAGTGTTTCATGAAAGTAAGGATAGAGAACCCAGGATACCTTAATGTTTCTAAGGAAATGTTTAAAAAGAAAAAGGAAAAAGGGGCATGTGGGTGGCTAAGACACTTAAACATCCAATTCTTAATTTCAGCTCAGGTCATGATCTTAATGGTTGTGGGAATGAGCCCTGGGTCTGGATCTGCACTGAGCAGGATTGTCTCTCTCTCCCTCTCTCTCTGCCCCTCCCCTGCTCGTGTACACGTCTCTCTCTCAAAGTAAATAAACATTTAATAAAAAAGTAAAGAAAAAAAGTCTTGCATTGGGACTTGACGTAGAATTAATGGAAACACTGGGAAGTGTTTCATGATCATGTTCAAGTGCTGCTAATGGGGACGCAGACCTGCAGGTCACTGAAGCAGAGAATGGAGCCCTGAGACTGCTTCTCATGAGTCACCACTTTGGATGCTGCCTATCTGAGCCCTAAACGTTTCTTTTTTTTTAAGTTTTCTGTTGATATCAGGGAGATAGTCTAATGAGGTACCAAATCCCTAAAATCTTCTTAATAGCAGGAGATAGCTCAGTGCCATACGTGACTCATGGTTTTGGGTAGGGCCAGTGGGAACCTGGAAAATGGCTGCAGTTGAGTCCAGAGAAGAGAGAACCCAAAGTTCTGGATCAGATAGGTAAAGCAGAGGGAAATTGGGGCTTCTCTGTGGGAAGGTTTTAGGGCCAGGTATACCAAGCCTGGACTCCTCTCTAAATGCCAAACATCAGACCGTTGATTGTTTCTCTCAGAGTACAAGGGTAAATGAACTTACCTGTAAAATATTCTCCAAATTCTTGTTCTAGCTTAATTGCACGATCATAGGTTTTCTTCGCTTGTTCCTCTGTTAGACGTTTATTCATCTCCCTGGGAAAATGAGGTTTTGGTATTAGAACATATGGGGAAGTACCTGACAAATCCTGACAAACTAAAATATGTGGCAAAAATGAATCCTGCGGGAGGCACAGTAATCTTAGCAGCTTCCTAGTCCTCATTTGGGATTCTTCTTTGTGGAAATAATTTCAGCAATGAGGACCCCCTCCCAGAGAGCTCACTCTCTTGGTTCCATCCTGGAACCGAGATTGATGCAGAATCTATCTGTTTACGATTTCCTGTCACTGGTTCCTGTTCTGTTCCTGTTCCTGTTCTGTCCTCTGCAGTCACACAGAGTGGGATGAAACCTCTTCCCTCCATGACAGCCACTGGGTTTTAAAATCAAGTGTTCACATGTCCTTTGAGGCTACCACTCCTTCAGAATAAACTGTCCTACTTCATTCATCTGTTCTCTCATTGGATGTGATTTCCAAATCCTAACCTTCCTGGTTACTCTTTGGACTCTTTGACTGACTTGATCTGTCTTAAATATGGGACATAGATTCGAATGAAATCTTCCAGGGGTGGTCAGAAGTGGGAGAAGAGATGGAGAGAAGGGAAGGGACATCACAGCATTTTGTACCTCATCACATCTGACAGAACTAGACTTGATTGTTGGCAGGTCCTGCTTTCACAGAAACCTTTGATTTCTCCACTCTCTGTCCTCCCCAAGGGCTGTGGCTCATCATCAGTGTGTAACAGGAAATGTGTGGAGTGGAGAAACAAAGTGCTTCCTGAGAAAATATTACAGGCCCCTTAGGCATGTGTACTTTCAGGCCAAAGAAGCATTCTGCCACTCTCCCTGCTCAACTTCTGCAAAGGGTGAGTCCCCTCTATAGAAACAAGAGCCCTGAGCTTCTCTGTTTTTGTAATCAGTTGGCTTTACAAGTATCTGCTGAAGGAGGTGTGAATAAATGGACAGAGAGAGAATGTAACAATCAAATGTGCTGGGAGAAAATATTTTCAAATAGATTATAATCAAGCAACCTACATAGGGAGCCAGGGTAGAGGATCTTGGTAAGAATCTCCAGTGTTGACTTGGTCTTGTTGCTCTTCTGATAGGAGAATGGGCTATAAAGGCATTATGCCTGGGATTCTCCCTCTGTCCCTTTTTTTCTGTCAGTCTCTCAACGATGGTGTATATAAGTGATCCTTAATCATTGTGAGATTATTTAAGTCCAACCTAGGCTCAAGGATAAATTCAGTGGGAAGAAAATGGAAAAATAATCCAATCTCCTGATTCCTACTTAGCAGCAGCTTTATCTTTCCATGTCATCTAGGTGTTAAAATTCTTTGCCTACCCAACAAGCTGTACTTCACTAAATAAAAATGATATTGTCTTCCCATTTTTTCTTAATCAAAGACATTTTATTAACCAAAGACTGACCATTCTTTCCTCTGATCATCATACGAATACCAGTGTGGCTGCGCTGGGCTGATAAAAGTCTAGCCAAGAGTGAAGATACCTTGGTTGGCCCACTGGGATGCATCACAGGGGCAAATAGAATATTGAAAGCATTGCTGCCTTTGCATGCCACTGAAGAAGCCAGAGATTAGGGTATGGGACAGGTGGATTTAGAGCAAGTAGCTGTGGCCTGAAGTAATAAAGGGACTTGTAAAGGTAAAAGAGGAGATCTGCTGTCTGAACTCAAAGTTTTGGAGTTCTTTTAAAACAATTTTAGTCAAATAGACTTTCCATTATACCAAGACTTTCCTAAGAGGCTTATTTGGAAAAAAAATTAAAGAACTAAAGTCAGACATTAACATGATTTTAGACATGATCTGATGGCTGCAGTATAAAAAAGTAGCAATTTCCTGAACTCTTGACGTTGAAATAAAGTCATCTCATCCAGAGGGATGGTATCTACAATTCTTCTCCCAAACAGCACGAGCCCCAGAAGCTGAGAGTGCATGTCACCCTTGGGTACAGAAGATGCTGGCCTAATCCCAGGGATACTTTTCATAGAAAGATAGGGTTTTGTTCCAGATGTCAAGAAGTCATGTGGCTCTGGACCTCCTTTGACTTGCCTGCCTCATGCTAGCCTATGTTCTTAAAATTCCCTTTGCACTTACTGTAGCCATGACTGAATTTAGATTTTTATCCTCTAATATATCATCTATTATATACTTTGTCTCCTTGCCTAATTTGCGAGTTCTTTGAGGGCAGAGACCAGGGCTTGTTCATTAGCATGTGTCATGGGGTCTGGCTCAAGACTTATTTGTTGAATGAGTAAGTGAATGGATGAATGGAGAACTGGACAAATAAACATAATTATGATACATTTGAAGACAGCAGTAAACATGGGTCACTGTGGGAGCAAGAAGGCAAAAACAGATTGGGGGTGGCAAGGTAAAGAGACACAGGAAGCTTCACACTGCCATGGCATGGGGGTGAGGAACAGAAGTGGCACAGCGGCACGCTATAAAAAGAACATCTCTTTTATACACGCCCTTGATTTTATGCTCCTCTGAAGAATCAGCTATGTATGTACTAATAAGCTCTGTGGTTTGATGTGGATGATGTACTTGAGAAATAATGTGTGTGATGATGTGTCAATGCCTAAATGTGACAGCCGCCATGCTTTTGTTCCAGTTGACCTAGCATTCACTCCTCCCCGGGGAATGGGCAATCCATGCTAGCTTTGCTCCTAAAGTAAAACCCATGGAAAAGAGTGAACGGGAAAGTAAACATCCAGCCTTTAATAATAAGATCACATTGGTTTGAATGTCACCATTACTGCACTCGAGATTCATGAATATGGCTGCAGCAAATTATGTCGGATTCACTATCTCATTGTGGAAGCCAGCCTTCAGTATGTTTAATTTTCCTTGGTGATAAGTGTCTGTGACAGCGCCCCAGGCAAAACTAAATAAGTCATCTCATAGTTATGGAAGGAAGTAGACCTTTTCCCACCGAGCACCAGATGGGAATGTCTCCCAATATCACACTAAAGCAAATGTGCCAAGGCTGTTTCTCCCTCAGGCTTCACTTCCCTGGGAAGCCATTTATCTCACTGTGTATTTATGATGTGAAAAACTATTTTTCTATTTCTGAAACAGGACTTTAAGATGTTATTCCCCAAAGGTGAGGGCCATTTTTCTATTCTTCATAATGTTGGCATTGCTAATAATATTTATGAAGCTCTTTGCAGATTATAAATCATTTTCACATCATGAAATTCATGGTTGCTTAATTTACTTTGTTCACTACCCAACCTGGTATCCCATATGAAGAGAAATGTGATGCAGGTTATCAAGGATAATACTATCAAGAACTAGTATCTTATCATCAACACATGTTTTTCCATGTACCAGCTATGGGCAAAGCTCTTTATGTTATAATTTAACACTTAAATTCTTGGGGCAGAAGGCACTTCAATGACCTCTTGATTTTATTTCTTCATCCTGGGAAGAACTTTTGTCCATCTTTTATTTATGGGAATAAATACGTCTCTGGTGATTTCCCCAGAGGCTGACTGTGTATTTAACTTAATTCTCTTAGGTTGCAATTCTAGCTACTGCAGCTTGCTTTGCTTCTTCACTCTTCGAGAAGACATGGAACAGCTGGCTGATACCTTTTGCAAGTAATTGTTTCACCTCTGGGATTATGTAATTTCCTTTTCTTTGGTCTTTCCACACACCCTGTTTTCCAGTCTCTGGTTCACTTCTGAACCCGGTCAAATGCTCTAAGATCTCGAGGCCCAACGGGAGGCACATTTGAGCAAAATTGTTGCAACAGACACACTGGCATTATCTCTTGTGGCCTCTTGGAAAGGGTAGTTTATGAGTTTTGTAATGATAAAATGGTTTTATTCCTTTTACAATAAAATAACTTAAAATTTTTAACAGTTATAATAGCTACTATTTATTGAATGCTTACCATATGCTAAAGACCAAATGGAGAACTTTGCATTCATAATCATGTTTAACCTTTGTAGTAGCTGTGAGGTACACATTATTACCTAGTTTAGGTCATAGGTACACATTATGCCTAGTTTAGAGGAGAGGAACTAAATCTGACAGAGGTCAAGCAGCTTGCTGAGGTCACATGACTGATCAGAGGCCAAGGGAAAAAAAACCACACCTAGCCTGACCCATTTTCAAGTCCCTGCTCATAGCCTCTTTGCTCTGCTACTTTTTTTGGCTGCCACAGCCTCGCATTTGTTTGAGAGTTGTCTAGAAAGCAAAGCCAACAATTTGTATCAAATTGCCACTGAAAATATGTTACTTTATAGTAAGGTTGTGAGTATTTGCCCAATTTGTTTACTGATTTTTTTGAAGGAAGATATTTTGTCAGTCCTCTGAAAAATAAAAAGAACAACAAAAAAATCTGAGTCATACAGATTTGCCTGATTCATAAACATGCACTGGTATGGAGCTATTGGTGTGAGTTACAGAAGTGTTACTGCCATGTTGCTAAGAAAACTCCCTTTTAAGGATAGTGGTTTACAGACATGAGGTTTTAAGAAATAAAAGAATTATATGCTAGAAAAAAAATGAAATGTCAATAGAAAGAGTCTAAAATACTGTCTGTTCCCTCTAGAAAAACCCACACATTTAAAAAGATTTACTAATGGAACTGCTTTCAGAAGAAAGAGACAAGCAAAGATGATCACTTCCTCGCATTTGAAAACCAAACCGAACCAACATACCTTTAAAACAACAAAACAAAACAAGCCAAAGGAAAAAAAAAATCACACACACACACACACGCACGCACACACACACACACACACACACACCAACTTGTGAAATGAAAATAAAAATCAAGAAGCATTAGGGAAGACATGTTAGGGAATTACTGACGTTATGTCTCTAGAGGTCCAAAAACATTTTAATGTATTTTTTAAAAAGGAAATGCTTTAAAAAATCAACAATGGAACTTCTGACTTATAAGCATTTGTGACAAAGAGCTGTTAGCAATTTGCTGTGTTATGTGGAACAGGCAGCTGGGTGACAGCCTCCTGTGCACTCCACTTACATGAGAGGTTCCAGAGATTTGGGCTTAATGAAGATGGCAATGGGATAGAGCTGGGCAACTTGTAACCGCTTGATAGCATTTCCTGACACATCAAGTATACAGTGTTTGCCCTGGTAGAAAGAGAAGAAAAATATGGAGTTAATCCAGAAAGAATGATCATAATCCAACCAAAACAAACAAACAAACAAACAAAAAAAAAGTAAGTGTGTCTTAGAGGAAGGTAAGGGATACTGAATTCCTAAAGGTTGATAAAAGGTCATTGCAAAGCATAAATGAAAGTTGACATACAGGGTCATCATCGAATACTTTTGATAACTTGTATTTATGATTCCTTTACTAAGCGCCTGCCACTGGGATAGAGATTTTACATGTGTTATCTCAGTTAGCTTAATTTTCTGAAATAAATATCTGATGTTTCACACAAAGAAGATATGTGGCATTATGTAATGTGACGGGTCCACGCTCATGGAGCTGTCATAATCCGTCTCTGAAGACAACTATCAACAAGAAATTCCCAAATCTATGAGATAGGTATTATCAGCCACATTTTTACAGAAGATAAGACTAAGGCTTAGAAATAATATGTAACTTGCCAAAATCTTAGTGCTAGAAGAAATCAAACCCAAGTCTTGAAGCACTGACAGAATTGTTGGTTGCAATCAATAGATACCTCATTGCTTTACCCTGACCAATGTTGAATCTAAAAGAATGGTAATCACGTGAATTTGGAACAATTCCATAAACATTTGTTGAGTGATTTTATGTGTCCTGCCCTGGATATGCTCAATCTAGTATAGCCAAGGACAGACACCTAAAGAGTTACCTTAACTATTTTATCTTAAGTGCTGAGAGAGAGTGTATGCACTGTGCATATAAATTTCTTGTTTGTTAAATGAAAACCCTATTACATATAGCACACCTCATTTAACTTGGCTTCCACTGCAATGAGTTCTCAGAGCAAGGAGTTGCTTGCTTTATAAAGTATTTCTGGAAAAGTAGATATATTTGCCAAATATGATATTCTAACTCCCGGGGAGAAATGGCCTCATTATGCTGAGGCCAGAAGAACTTTACAAAAGAAGAGAAAAAACATATTGTGCAGATAGGAACAGTCCTAAATCAATAACGGGGGAATAAAAATTGTATGAGTTTCACGTGTATTACCCACGTGAAAACAAAGAGACCCCAATGAATACTTGAGCTCTTCTAGGAGAAACATACTAAGATGGTTCAACCCTATATCACTTAAGTAATTGCAAGTTTGCTATTTGTGAAATACAGCAGCTATACAAGATGTCTAAATGCTGTTTGATTATTCACTGGCCAGAACTTTTCTTTTTTTTTTTAAATTTTTTTTTTCAACGTTTTTTATTTATTTTTGGGACAGAGAGAGACAGAGCATGAACGGGGGAGGGGCAGAGAGAGAGGGAGACACAGAATCGGAAACAGGCTCCAGGCTCCGAGCCATCAGCCCAGAGCCTGACGCGGGGCTCGAACTCACGGACCGCGAGATCATGACCTGGCTGAAGTCGGACGCTTAACCGACTGCGCCACCCAGGCGCCCCTGGCCAGAACTTTTCAAGTTAACAAAGGTTATAGCTACATTTCAAAGGGGAGAACAGATGTAATAATCAGGAAAATGGTTAGAAACAATATGATGAAGCTCATATAACCTAATTTTTGAGAGAGAGGAAGAGACACAGCTTTCTTCCTGTATTCTCAGATAGACATTAAAATTTCTTCTTTAATTTTTTATCAGTACATCAAAAAGTTGTGTCAAATCAAATAAAATCAACCCAACAAGTATGAATTGTATAACAAATGTATTGGTTCTTAACTCTTTTCTTTTCTCTCATAAAATAAATCCTCTGTGTTGACAGATTAGGAACACTCTATAGGCAGATCTTTTTTTTTTTTTTTTTTGATAGAGAAAGAGAGCTTTTGCATAAGTAGGAGAGAAGGAGGAGAGATGGGGGAGGGGCAGAGGGGCAGAGAATCTTAAGCAGGCTCCACACCTAGCACAGAACCCGAAGTGGGGCACAAACTCACGAACCATGAGATAATGACCTGAGCTGAAGTTGAGTTAGATGCTTAATTGACTGAGCCACCCAGACACCCCTCTCTATCTATAGGCAGATCTTAAAGCCACATTCAAGTGCCTTCCTATCCTGTTCTCTCTTGAACATTCTCTTCTTTTTTATGCCTTCGATATTACCAGCAAGAAGGGAATTACAGTATTCAAACCCCACTAAGTTGAAATTTCTGCCAACAGTAGGCTAGTCCCTAGCCCTCTTCATCTACCTACTCCTCCACCAAGAGAGTGTCAAGTTTTCAGGGAGATAAAATGTAACTCCTGCTAACAAAAAGAATTGAGGTTCCTGATCTAAACAACCAAGAGTTACAAAGCTTCCTTAATAAATTCAAAGCTGTTTACTGGGGCCAAAGATGAGTGAGTCAAGGACAAAGTGAATTTCCATAAACTTCAAGCTGTTAATTGCCTTTAGGTTTATAACACCTTCCTCCCCACAAGTCAGTCAGCATACTTTACTGAGATTAGAACAAAGATTAATGACCTTGTTCTAAAGTGATTCTCTGCTTAGAGGTCTTAAAAGGAATATTTAATCAAAATTTACACCTGCAATCAGGAAAGAGTAATGACCAAACAATGCAGTTTGCCACCTGGGAACCTTCTTTAGGGGAGGTATAAGATGATTGGTGAACATACCCTTTCTGCTACAAATCTCACAGACTGCACACTAGTTCCATATAAATTGTCATTGTACTGGCCAGCTTCTATAAACTTGTGCTCTTGGATATCTTTCTCCATTTGTTCTCTGGAAATGACAAAGTGATAGTCTCTGCCATCCACCTCATAGTCCCTCTTTGGCCTCGTAGTATCTATATAAAACAAAAATAATAAAATTAAGGTAATTTATATTCATAAATGTCCTTTACAGTTATTTTCTTTACCATACCCCCAACACAGATATACAAAAATATGTAATATGACATAGTAACAGGTACCAGTTAGCCTCTCACTGTAAGCAACTACAAAATTAGACAAAGTATATGGAACAGCCATTGCCAGGCATCAGACAACAGGCAACACAAGGCTGTGATCTTGAGAGAGGAGAAACCCACGAGGGGAACTCTATATTCATTCCACCTCCATTTCCAAGAGGGAAGTCTAGGGCTTATATAGTGCTAGGAGACACTGGAGTTCACTCAGAACTGGGCATTTGGTTGAGTACCTGAAAAGGCCAAAATTTAGAAGGATACTCTAGATTTATTCTAAACCTATCTTCACAAAGTGTGTAACCAAGTCATAACTGAAGAAGCCGATTTGCCAGTAAATTATTATCAGCCAGAACAAAAACAATATTCTATAAAGAAAGATAACCAAATCTGGACTGTCAGTAATGTAGTGTCACAATGTCTAATACACAATTAAAGATTATAGGACACACAAAACAACAACAACAACAACAACAACAACAAAAACAAGAAAGTGTGTCATATAACCAGTAGGGAGAAAAAAATGGATATACAGTAAAAACACATTTAGGGATTTAAAAAGATGTAAAAGGTAAGACTAAAAGTCTTAAGGTAAGACTAAAAGTCATCAACTCTAACCATGGTTAGAGGTGGTTAAACTTCTTGGTAGGAAGAGAAGGGAAAACAATTTATCAGTATAAATAAAAGTTGTTAAAATATTTCCAATCTTTGATTCAGGTACTCTCTTCCTAGGAATCTATCTTAAAAATTATCAAAGATTCAGATATAGATTTATCCACATAGATATTCATTATATTAATTTATAAATTACAAATAATAATTATAACATAATTACAACTAGAGAAAAGCAGAGACATCCCCAAATACTCATAAATGAGGAATGATTAATTATTATATAATAATTTAAAATATTTATATGAAATTTCAAATACTTTAAAAATACTTTTAAGCCAAAAAAAATTGTATACATCCAAAATGTACCCAATCAGAGGAGAAAATGTGTGCATAGAAAGAAGGACTAGGTAAAAATCTATGAAAATATTAACAATGATGTTATCTCTGGATCCTATGTGAAATTCTGTATATTTTTTATTTTCTTGTTTAACTTTCTTTTTGGCATTTTCCAAGTTTTGTACAATGAACACCCATTAGTTACCGTAAAATAGTGCTATTAAAACAAGAGAAAGAGCACAAGGTAGAGGGAAAAGTAGGAATGGTGTTTAAGGACCATCTGGGTTTTTTTCTTTCCAAAGTGGGGAAACACACTGGAGGCTGCTATGAATGGAGTAGGGTTTGTCTGGATCGTTTATGTCTGGACACCTTCTCAAGATATTCTCTGTGGCAGGATCCTTTCCCAGAGTCCTTGCTGGAATAGTTTCATGACATACAGCAATCACCCTAGCTCCCTTCTGTGAACTCACACACATGCAACTCCTGCTATTGTTAGGTATTCTGGGTGACATCTGCAGTGCTGAGGTGTTAGAGACACTTCAAAGCATACAAAAAGCTTAAAAATGTGGAATGAGAAAAAAATATTTGTTGGAATCAGATTTAAGAGCTCAATTACCTAATAAATTGAAATTACTTGGTGGGGGGAGGTTCTGTTTACACACACACACACACACACACACACACACAGAAGGCCTCTACACATATCTATGTGACACAGTGGCAGTAGTGGGTGAATGGGAAGGTGTGGTGCATGGGAGGAAGTAGAGCAGATGGATCCTTAGAGGGCTATAAACAGAGGGACCAGAAGACCTGATGATTGTTCATAAGGACGAGAAAGCAGATTAAAGTCCACAATGGCCTGCAGCATAGATTAAGGTTTTATACACCTTCTTGTCTTCATCCTCTCAATACCTTAGACTGTTATCACACATGTTTTGGGATTGGCACATGGCCCTAAGTCATCCTGAGATGATTTTAATATGTGGCTTTGTTTCTGATCTCTCTTATTCTAAGGGAAAAGATGCTTCCATGGCATTTCAATCAATTTATAAGAACAGACTGATGACTATCAATAATCTTATGCTATTTTAAATGCTATGGGAGTTATAAAGAAAGTATTTATCTTGCCTCCTAGGGGACCACAGTCAGTTTGGAGAACATATTATGTTCACTAAATAGAGGACAATATATGGCAGCACTGATGAAAAGTGTTAAGCAGAGAAAATTAAGTAAGGTGCTCAGATTAAAAAAAGATGCTCAGATAATAGGTAACTGACAGTATTGCATCAGTGGAGAGACCATCAGAGGAACAGAATTATACCTTATCGTCTCAAAAGGAGTCGAGCTTTTCTTCTAGCAAGATGAGAAATGATACTTACGAGGCACACAGGAGCCAAATTTATCAGGGAATTCAGATATCAAGTCATCATTGATCCGATCCTTCATGGGACCCAGGATAATCACTGGCCGGGTATAGTTTACTGCAAAGAGGAAAGGGAAGAGGCAAATGAGGAGGAAGACTTGGACATGACTGCAAAACTGTTCTGCATGGGTGAGTGCTAAGGCAAAAATGCCAAACAGAACTGGTGAGGGCGTTACTTCATTGGATGAATTGCCCATACAGCCCTGCATGAGAAATTGATGTTCAACATTCAGTATATTGGCTGTGCCTACTTTCTGGAATTTACCAATAGGGAAAAGCAACTGCAGTGTCTGTCAATGAAAAGAAGCATCTGGAAGAGTTTTGCTTACTCTCAGGTTTTGCCTTACAGTGTCAAAACAACTACTGAATTTAGTCAGTTGAATGGGTGAAAAAAGATTCCAAAGCAGCTGTTTGGCCATTGTTTAGATAATGACTTTAAGAAGCAATTGTTAGTATAATGACACCTTATGTTTTTATAATTTCTTTTCCTCAGCTCCAAATACTCTCTATTCTCTTCTGGGGTTTTCCTAATTCCTTTGTATCATGACGTTAGAAAGAACTCTAAAGTCCATTTGGTACAACTCCTCCTCGATGCTTGAATCTTCTCAGCAATATGCTTGTCAATAGTCATTAGCCTCCCAGAAAAAGAAATACAGGCTTCTGGAGCAGCTCAGAAGATGGCTTGTATCTTAGGACAGGTCTGCTAGAAAGCCTTTCTCAATTCTTTTTTTTTTTTTTAAAATTTTTTTTTTCAACGTTTATTTTTGGGACAGAGAGAGACAGAGCATGAACGGGGAAGGGGCAGAGAGAGAGGGAGACACAGAATTGGAAACAGGCTCCAGGCTCTGAGCCATCAGCCCAGAGCCCGACGCGGGGCTCGAACTCACGGACCGCGAGATCGTGACCTGGCTGAAGTCGGACACTCAACCGACTGTGCCACCCAGGCGCCCCGCCTTTCTCAATTCTAAGTGGACATCAGTCTCCCAGGAGATTTTATCCATTTGTCCTTTAGGTGGGGCTTTTTAGTGATTCGATGGGCTCCTTCCACTTAGGACCACTCATCTGGAAGGTAGCTCCATCCCCGTGGGAGCTGTCACTGCCCATGCTTAGCAAGGAAGTTGTTTATTTGATGATAGAGCCAATGAGAGAGCAGAGACTAGTCTGGGGACAGTGGAGCATTAGGCTGAGTTTATCATCCTTAGTCCTTCACTCTTTGGCTGCTATAATGATGTCACCTGATGTGGCCTGGAAATCAGGAACCAGAGCATGCTGGGAAACTTACTTTCCTGCCTTGTGACAGGCTCATAAGAAAGAATGAAGTCTTCTTGCCCTCCTGAGAAGAGAAGAAAGGAAAATTACAGTGAACTAACAACCAGTCATATACCACACACCACAGCTACAAGCCCTGCTCTGAAACACAGGAAATAGACACAGTTCAGGGGTCATTTTCCTTGCTCTCTCTCCTTGAGCCATCCCCCCAAATCCCTTCATCATCCTCATAAAACTCTTTAGCACTATTATAGTATCAGGTTATTGATGGTCATAACTCTAAGCAATGACTGGAGGCTAACTACCTGCAGTTCAGCAGGGCAGTGACCTATGAGACTGCCTTCTTTCTGATGCTGAGAAGTGGAGTCCCTATTACTTATACTTATAATGAAACCATTCAGTTCTAGGAGAGGTCCATCCAATAGTTTGTTTCCACATTATCAGAATTCCTGGACCTGATATTTCATCTTGTATTTAATTTCCCAAAAAAGCACATTGTTCAAAATCAAGTGTCTGCTTGGTTCATTTATGTTGCAAAAACTTCATCAGCATATACCATGGGACACGGAAGATTTTACTGTAATGGTAATTCATTAAGAAAATGCTGGATCAGTTCAAGGAGATAAAAAATTGAGGAGGCCTCTAAATCACTGATTAGAATCACTGCTAAATCTAGCCTTAAAACTTTGGAAAGAGAACTAAGGAAGACAACGTAATAAAAGTGTCAGCCCCTCCAATGACATTTACTACAGGCCTTCTGATTCACAGTGAGCCTCAAGTCAACAAATAACTATGGAAAGTTAATTGGTTTTAGGCTATTACTTTTTCAAACATGTGTTTCACCCAGTTGATGAACTGGGCATGAGATTAGCCTGATTCAGCTGTGAACCCAGAAGGGTCTACTCTTTTCTCCTCATTAGGCCCAGTACTGATAGCCTTTTGATACAGAAATAGTTTAGAGCTATTGGAAAGGACTTCCTGTATGCTGTTCTGTAGAGGAGTGTTTTAGGAGGTATTTTTTCCTGAGACCAAAGGGCCATGCATCTCATTGCTTTCTCTTCTCAACCCCCTAGATATACATTCCATCGTCAATATCATGTGCTCCTCCTTCAATAACTACAGAATCAGGAAAAGTGAGTTAATTTCATAAAAGGAATTAATATTTACAAACAGTTTTGATGACAACTAATTTAGGAGGTATTAGGCAATATATGGATAAAGCTGTGAAGCATAGACGTCTTCCCTGGAGACTAGGTAGCTGGGATGAGGAAGGGGTTGAGAGTATCTTACTTTTTCAAGTGTGAGAAATGGCACCAGGCCAGAGTCATATCTCTTTTCACCTTCAAGCAAGTTTACCCTGAGAATGGCACTGCTAGACTAAGCTACTTCCTCATGACATGGAGAATGAGCTTTGATGTTCCTTCTCAGTGACATCTACTCATGGCTGCTCCAGGGATGGTCAGGGACTTTTCCACACCTGGTCACAGGTTTAGTATGTGAGGAGTCAGAGTCACAATTATTATTTTTTATTCAGTACAATATGATTCCCTTTTATAAACTAAACAGCTGAAATTTACACAGTCTAGGCCAAAAAATAATGAAAGTGATTGACTTCAGTTGTCTAAAGCCTGAGACAGGTAGAGGTCATAGGAATTCAGAAGGTAACTGTTAAAATGGTTGGGGACAAAGTATAGCTTTGGGGCTAGCAACATGGCAGACTAGTACTGCAGTGTTAGACTGTAACTTTACGGGGAAATCTTTATGGAACGATTAATATGTGAGAGGAGAATCCTGATCACTGGGCAACAAAGATTTTAAACACCAGGAGATAGCCTCTCTACTACTAGACAAGGAACTACATAAAGGCAAGGACTGGGTTGCATTTACCAATGGTGTCCCAGTGTTCATCATAGAAAAAAATGTCAATGAATTTGCATTCTGATTTTAGTGGTAGGAAATGGGATGAGTAATGAGGCCAAAGATAGGTTTTACTTTATGTTTCTGTCTGGATGCTTTCATTTTGGGAAGTGTGGTTTTCTCGAAATAAATATAACACGTCATGTTCCCATAGGAATCTTTTTCCAATGTCCTTACAGATCATTCTGATGGGACAGTCTAAAGGCAAACCTTAAACAAGATATTTGGTGTCAGGATGTTTAATTTGTGATTCAGAAAACTAGGACAAAGCAACACAGCTTTGATTAACTTTGTTCAAGAGTTCTGTAGTTCTTTTGTTTATCCACTGCTTTCTGGTTTACTTTCTAACTTACAAAATGCATTGGTTCTTGTTCACAGCAGGAAGACTGGTGGTAGCATCCTTTTGTCAGGGTCCATCCCACTTCCAAAGACCCTGTACCAATCAAGTACTATGTTAGGAAGCCTGCAGGGAAGCTGTCATGGATGGGATTACATAATAGCTGTGATTACAGCACCTCAAGCCAATTTTTACTTTCATGTGTGGGAACGAAAAGGTCTACAGGGAATGTGAAGGAGACTAAGAGAAGGGGGGAAAAGAGTCACAGTAATAAAGGAAAGACAATTCACATCTGTATGACCATAAAGGGCTTTCACACCCATTGTTTTCTATTTTTCACAGCCATTTCTGTTGAGGTCGGTGTTCTAATGAACCCCATTTTACAGATGAAGAAGCTGAGGCTTGGAGATGTTAATGGGGCTTGTTTCCTCAGTTATTAAGTAGTGGAGTCAAGATTTAAAACCACACCTTTTTTGACTACTCAAAGGGATGTAGAATTTTCTGTTGGGATGGGGATAAAAGGGACACCTTACCAATGAACAAAGAATGGGTGGCAAACTTAGGAGCTGAACCCAGGTCAGAGTTACTGGGAGGCCATACAGTGCTCCATCTATAAACACCAACTGTTTTTTTTGTTAATGCTGCTGTGTGTCATCTCTGTACAATAGTCATTCTTAGTAGTTTTTCTATTTTTTTCTCAGGAGGTGTTGGCACTTAGAAATAACAGCTAACAAAAAGGTACAAACTATTACTTGGCCTTGTTTTGGCAAGTGCATGGCTGAAAGTGGGAGAGCAGCACAGTGCTGTGTGCAGAGAGCTGCAACTGTCAGGGAGTCAGCAGAGGCCTCTGTTAACAGTCTCCGTGAGACCTTTGTGTTTAAACTGGAAGCAAGTCACAACTAGAGGGACTCAGAGTAAGACCTTCAGATGTCCTCATGATCTAGAAAAGCAAGTTGGTGTTTGTTAGGAGTTTTTAGAAACTAGAAAAGAGAGAGGAGGGAAGGGAAGACCAGGGGCAGTACACTTAATGTTCTAAATTTAGTGTGTAGCACCTGCATTTGATGATTATTAAAAATAAATTAGGTTCTTAGAGGTATGGAACATCAGTGCTAAGAAAGGGTTTGGAGCTCATGTGATTCATAGATGGCAAGTATGGAACACACGCTGTCACTCCCCCATTTCGTGCCCTTGATAAGCATCACAGATTGATCTTTGCCCCCATTACTGCTGGGCTTCAACTTGGCCTCAGTACTTTTCAATACAATTCTTCTGGTGGCTGTTACCCATGGGTCAGCATTGGGATCTTGGTTAAAATCTGCCTGCCATCTCTGTTGTAACTCAGGCTACTCAATTTATATAAGAGAGAACTGAGGTTCAAAGATGATGGGTGATTTCTTCAAGGTCACATAGTGAATTGGTGGTTCAGTGTCTCCATAGGAGTTCAGAAGATTAAATCAGTTAATGTACACAGAAAGCCAGGCTTAGTGCACAGTTAATGCTACATAAATGTTTCTGCTTGTATTAATTCAGTAGCCGGTATGGAATAGTTGAAATGTACTGTATAAAACATAAAGAGGCTTGGATTACAAACTATATGGCAGAGTGACAATGTATGGAATTCAGAAGTAAAATCTCTTGCAGGTTTTATAATGCCACTATATTATGCAGCCTCTTGAAGCTTTAGCTTCCTCATCTGTAAAATGGAATGTTAATATAAGACATATCTCACTGTTTTATTGCAGAAATCAAGTAAGAAAATATATAATGAAAAATTGCTTTACAAAGTCCAAACAACTAGAGGATTTATAAGGGCAATCCTTGAGCAGAGTGGAGAAAGGAGAAGAATATGGGCTTTTTTTGATGGATTCCAGTGGAAAAGTTTTGGGTCTCCTCATATCAGCACTCAGTTACATTCAGATCATTTTGAAAATCCTACTTAACTGATGAACACCAATAGAATAGAAAGATAATCATCAGTTCCCCTCTACCAGTGATGACATAAAGAACTTTATGAGCTTTGGGGAAGACAGGTCTCAGCTGTAGAGACTTGCAGGCTTCATTATGCCTACATGGATGGTCTTTATTGCATCCTAATATGAGGACGTTTGAAAGCTAAGATACAAAAACCACCACAGATACAAGCCTTCACTGTACTACTCTGTTGACAGAGAGAAATCTGGAATTAGTCCTTAATTAAGAGAGTTTTGAGGGGGTATTTTGCAGAATTACACAAGGTGTGCTGTAGTTAACTGCATTATAGCTAGTGCTAGTACAGTTGGGCTTTGAAAAATTCTTTTTTTATAATGCTTGAGATGGTGCAGGAAATGTCTGAGCTGTTTATTAGAAATTGAGGTTTGTGTAAGTGTGTGTGCATGTGTGTATATCTCAGGAAATACATGTGGCTTCACTTAAGGTTGTCACAACATATGAGTCCCGGATGCAGTGTGAATGGTACCTCTGGGGCTCTGAGACATCCTGGTCTGGGACTTTGTTTTGACCACTGACCTTTTAAAGCCACTGTGTCCCAGAGTGGACACAGAATGGTTCTAAGAGTAAAAAAATAATACCTGGACAACAGTGAACGAGGGTCTTTATAGTATTTGTCTATACTACTGTTCATAAACATAAAAGTTAGTCATAATTACAGCAAAACCCAGGAATTAAATACAAAAATGCAGTTATTTTGATTTCAAAATGGCAATTTTCTGAAAACAATGTCTGTTCCAACCATGGCATGTTGCAAGTCTCCATGCCTTCTTTCCTGCCACTGCCCTACCTGGAAATTTCTTCCTCAACTTGTCTAGCTGGCAAGCACCTCATCTTTCCAAAACTCAGCTCAAAGGTTACTTCCTTTGAAATCATCTCTGAAGTCTCTCCTATTCTTCAGCAAGACTTTTACCCTAGAAACTGCTGCACTTTGTGTATTTTGTTGTTGTTTGAGTGCTGAGTTCTAGAGTTGGTTGAGATTCATACTGGCTCTCAAGGTGCCTGTGAGGAGAGTATGGCATGGTAGATGTTGACTGAATAAATGAATAATCCTCCATAATTCCTCATATTTCCATCCTGGGGAAAGATGGAAATTTTTCCTCTGAGCTACAACAAAGGCTGTTCTTACTTTTATTCATTTGTGAAGAAAGCAATCTGAGTGGCTGAACTGTAACCTCAGATGAGACCCAGGCCAATATAGATTATTGGACTCTACATTTGCTCTCCTAATGTCATAGAGTCCAGCTCCAATTCTTCTCTCTTCTCATAGATAATTCAAGCTGCTGCAAGTGCTTATTTTATTCACCCAGTAAATATTTATGTGCACCTACTATTTGATAATGAAGACTTATTGACGTCATCTTAGAGCATCACCACCAAAAACTTAAGCAGCTGAAAGCATTGGGCCAATTTTTCTAACTTAATTATTCTGGGAAGAATATTCCTACCCCTGAAAGAGAAAACAGCGGCCTCTAAAATACTCTAAGAAGGATTTACAAAGAAAAGCACAGTTCTTATATCTACTTTCTGTAAAGAGAATTGAAAGGAGAAGGTATGATGTTTCCCCTTTCTATACCTGCGTCTGCAGGATGGAAGCACAACACTCAGAACTGAATATCAGAGAAACTAGGGCCATTGGTCCTGTGAAACCCTACACACAAGTTATATTTTTCCTTATACTAAATTGAGGGTACCTCATGTGTCAGGAAGGCAATTTTTGGTCACTTTTTCTTGGCCTGGTTTCTCTTCGTTTTAAAATTCAATGAAGGGAAGGGGGAGGCAAGTGTTTTGCCAGTTTGGGAAAATCATAAAATTTTAAGAGTGGGAAGAAGGGAAAAACATTAAGGCTCATGTTGAGAACAAGAACCCTTTGATACCTTTCACCAATAAGACTTGCCATTCTGTTGTGGAAGAAAATTAGGTGGTTCTAATATTATCTGATTGATCAAAGGTATCTGTTTTCATTTCATCTTCCTCCTCTGGTCCCTCCCTCCATCTGGCACTTTTCTTCTTTTGTGCTTTTTTCTATTTGTTACCAATCTGATTCTATGAAGTCTTTCTCAAAATCCACATTGAATCTGTCACATTCCAAGAATACCAGTGGGTACCTCACCACAAAAAAGGCATGGTTTTATAACATAACCATGCTGTAATGGAAGGAAAAAAATAAA
Organism: Felis catus; assembly: GCF_018350175.1. Classification (NCBI taxonomy): domain Eukaryota; kingdom Metazoa; phylum Chordata; class Mammalia; order Carnivora; family Felidae; genus Felis; species Felis catus. The sequence goes on along the minus strand of NC_058377.1, from coordinate 49,176,896 downwards.
GAGTGTTTTACTTTTAATTAATACACGATTCAAAGGGGAAAAAAAACCCAACCAATTTCTGTCTTGGTAGCTGTGGATCATTTGTATTGGGCCTGTAGTTTTCTAATATCCTCAGTAATTGCTTTTGAGTAAACCCATTTTATGAAGGAGGGCAAATAAATATTATAGAAGTTGTGAGGATCCCAGTAGTAATATGTACCTACGTTGGTCACCAAAAACCAGTAAGAGGTGGCAAGAAACCACAAGAATGCATCACAGGGATTGCTTGGTGTTTGGTGAAAATTTTTATACACTAAGCAAATGGCTTGAGGTGACCCAAAAAAGACCAGAGATAATTTTTATCACCTACCTTTTCAGAAAGTTAAGCTTTCTGATCCAAGATTTGTTAACTTAAAAAAAAAAAGTGAGTTCCTTCAACATTAGAGGATGAAACTTTTTCATCACTTCCCAACCATCAAAAAAAATAAAGTTAGATATATCACAGTATCTACCTTAAAATATTAATCAAGGAGAGAAGAGATATAAAAGTTCACACTCAATTTAAAAGGAACACTGTAATTTCTCAAGCTTTCTCTCGCAAAGGGGAGCCAGGAACAGAAAGTAAAGGCAAAGTGAGAGGGGAAATCAAACTTTTCATCCCTCCTGCAGGGAGTTTTAATTATGTTAGGGGGCAGAATGTCAAAGTCCACCAGGTTGAACTTTCCCATCTTCTCTGGGAGAAGTGCATCAGCAGACCGCAGCCAACAGAGGCTGGAATTGTTTACTAGCAAGACTGCTACTGCCTGCACAGATCACAAAAGAGTCCACAGATGGCCCTAGTGTCTTTTGTATCTTTCCACATCAAACGACGATTTCATTTCAAGCCATTTGCTTTGGATGAGGATGATAAAGGGCAGCAATTGGAACACAACAACAGCAAAAATCTGAAGTGACCACCACAGGCAATGGAGCAATTGCAAAGGAAAGAACCACAAACCAAAGCAATAACTTACGGTAGCTACTTTCGCTATCGCTGGCATTAGAAGAAACATGTTCTGCAAGAACAGCACAGCAAATTAAAGAAATACCAAGCATTGGAGAGCAGCCAGAACGCGAAGGAATACATTCATGCATGGCTACTACAAGTGTAAGCAGAAGGCAAGGGAAAGGCTGCAGAAGAGACGGCATTAAGAAAACTCCGTAAGATACAAAAGATGAAAACTTTATCTCCATTTTACAGGAAGCTGCTACTTGATTGCTGGGGCTTCTTTTTCGTAAACAGGAAAGCACCTTTAATCACAAAAAATGTATAATGTCCATCTAAGCACTTTTCTTTTTATAAATACTTTAACCCCATTCATACGGGACTGATTTTCCAGCTTCATGTTACAAAGGTCAATGTGTCTCAGCTGGACCGTTTCCTGACTCCAAGTTCAGAAGCTTCTGGTGTGTAGACATTGTTTTCTTACAAGCTTTTTGTTTCTCTATTTTAGCCTTTAGGTATTTTGCTGGAATATTGCATTTCACATTGCCAGTTGATCCCTTGAAATTTATTTCTACATAGATGCTTCCTAAACTAATTCTCAGGATGAAAAGGGACTATTGAAGACTTTTCCTGCTTCAGTGAGTGAGGAGAAAATCTTGGAGGAAGAAATGAGTCACTGAAAAATGATTTATGAATCAGCTTAATATCTTCTTGATTTTATTTTTAAGATTCTTGCTTGGATAGCTATTAGGTTCTGGAGGAATGAAACAGGCAGGGGATAAATGGTCTGATACCAAACACAGGTCCTGGCATGAAATATGCTTTTAGTTCATGTTAAATAACTTGCTCGTACAGTGATATGTCAAATTTTTTTTCATGAAAACACAGTTTAGCTGATGTAACAGGGATATATGTGCCATATTTAGAGACTTTATGTCCCCAAATCATTTTATTTGCACTCTGTATTAAGTTATAGAAGATAAATTCATTAACTTATCAAATTCTTTGTATATCTGGTTAATTAAATGAGGAATACATGACTGACTTCTGATGCTCATCAGCAATAAACTCAGGCTTTTAAAAAGTGGCAACTGTTGTACATTTTTTCAAAAAGGAAAAGAATATATAACATTATTCTCTAACAGTAAAAAAGTGCTTTAAAACGTATTTGTACGTTCTCACGAATTGAATGGATTTTTTTTTTGTAGCTTTATTGAGGTGTAATTGACAAATAAATTGTAATACACTTAAAGTATACAATGTGATAATGGGATATGTGTATATATTGTGAAAGGATTCTCAAAATTAAGTTAATTAATACATTCTAGAAGGATTAGTTTTAGAGAATGAAACCAAGGAAAACCAAAACATGAGTTAAAATCACAAAATCACATGAATTATTTCTCTTTGTGTTGGTGCACGTATGACCAGGACTACACTGCTAATTTAGGCACACATTTTACAAGTGCAAAGGGGCACCAGGGAAAGAAATGTGAATTTGTTTTCTGTTATTGAAAAAAGTCAAGGTACACACCCAACAATGGTGTATCTTCATGTACATGATTATCTCAAGTACCTTGAATTGGGGATGACAGGGTTTTTAGTCTTTTTTTTTTTTTTTTACTTTAACTAAGAATGAAGCTACACTATTCAGTGTTTTGTTTAGCCAATCTCTCTTATTATCAAGATATTATATAACAGAATTTTTCCACTTTGTATGTAAAGAGAAATTGAAAATAATGTTCAAGCTAAAGTGCAAATTATGGCTAATAATAGCGTTAACTGGCAAATAAATTTAGTGAAATCTGTTCAATTTTTAAAAAGTAAACAAACATTTGCACATTCTGAATTTAAAAGGTCATCACTCAAATTTTTGACATTCTAATAACAGCTACTTTTTAGTGATGTTCATTTATTAACAATATATCAAAATGCTTCCCCTCCCCCCACCGACCCCAGTTGAAAATCTAGAAACTGGTGGTACTTGATGCTGTCCAGGTAATGTTGAAATCAATACCTGAACTTTAGCCACTAATCCAAGAAAAATTTTATGACATACTCCATATAGAGACTCACAGATAAAGTTTTCATCTTTCAAAAAGATCAGTAGTTACTCTTGATCAGATTTTGTTTTCTACATATATATCTAAAAAAAGAGTCCAAATTAACAATCTGAAGGATGAAGCATATCATTACACAGGGTTATAGAAACAGCTCTTGAAAACAAAGTCCAGCTCAATGCTATTTTGTTTAATACAAATGAAATGAATAGCTTCTAAGAATATTGCCCATAGCTGTTAAATTAAAACAAAACGAAATCAACCAAAAAAATGAACATGTGATACAGCTGCAAAAGACACAATACTGTTCTTATTTCATTGGTGCCTATACAATGGTGTTAGTATTACAGAGAGAAAAATTATAGCATAGTAGATTAACACGGGATTATTATTTTTTACTGCTCAGTGCAATGAGACACAGACTAAGGCATTAATAACTAGAAAATTTAAAGGTTTAATATACTTTATTTTGCACTCTATACTATAGAATGAAGACCTGATGATGTAATACAGCTAATAAATGACTGACAGAAAAACATATTAATACATATCTAAAATTTTATCATACAAACGTGCCAAGCAGGATCACTGCAAGTCGGGGAAAAAAATCAACCGTAGTTAATAACAAAGAATTACCCATGGAAGATCAAATAGCTTAATGTTTATTTTTTGAGAATGCATGTTCCTTTTGACAATAAAATAGCTCTTTTACTAATAGCAAAGTACACCCCAATTATGGAAGTTGGCAAGGTCATTAAATATTTCTGGGTAAAAAGGCAGAAGAAAGGACATAAAGTACATTTCTGCTTTCTTGTTCTAGACATTTAGCTCGCCCTTTCTTTCAACATGGCTTCTTGCTCTCTGGGAGGTGTTAGGCGGTAGAGCAAGGGATGCCATGTTGGCATCAGGACCATGTTGGCCACATCACACGGTCAGAAAGGGAAGGTGTGAACTGCAACAGAAGTTACAGTGCCTGACACGCTTTGCTTTTCAATGCTGACATGCAGAACAAAACGGTTGAAATTACTCTGGAGGAGCATTCACAGCTAGGTAACATAAAACTCGTATCTTGTGCATGCTAGGAGTGAAAGGCCCTCAAGAAAAGGAACAAAAGCCAAACTCAAAAGGAAAGGAAAAGAAAAGAAAAGTTACAGTGACCATTCCTGGGAACTTACTCAGAGTCTTTGTTCCATAACCGTCGTCACCTAATCCGGGGATGTCCTGCATGGAAGTCCCCAGAGAGAGCAATGAGAGAGGAAGAACAGCCACGGAAGAGGAAGGAAGAAGTCAGTGGAGTTGAAATGGATACTACCATGACAGACCATGTTGCCTAAGCAATCTGGATCCCACTCTCTCTTCTTTTGAAACGACTTTCACCCCAAACTCCCCGGGCTGAGACTCAAAGATTTGTAAAGCAACTCAAAAGATTGTTAGTTAAAAAAAAAATCAGAAGACTGTTATAAAAAAGAGGAAGATTCGCCAAAAGCCATTTTTGCCCACTGTTCATGTTGCCACAGAAATGTGCCACTTAGAGCAATGGTTCACTCCAAGTTTCAAAACAAATTCTTAGATTTAGTATCCACCAGGACAAGCCCGCTGCTCAGTAAGTGTTTAACACTGGCTGGGAGGAAGAGTGTAAACATGGTGCTAGCAATCAGTAGAGAGAATTTAATCACTCCCGATGAGCTAGAATTCCAAAACATACATGTGGCAATGGAATCTGGTATTTCTATTCAGAAAAGAATTCGTCTCAAGCCCTCAAGAGCTGTATGATAGAAGAGACAAACCCAGCCCTGGTCACAGAAAAATTCTGGTTGGAAGCAAAGTCCAAGCTTCCTGAAGTCCCTCTCCCATGCATTCTGCAAAGAAGAGCCACATCAAGGGAAGGATCCAGACTGCAGCCAAACACTGGTCACAGTAGTAAGCCCTGACCTGCCTGCCTGCCGTGTTTGTTTGCCTAGGCGTGTGGCGTGGGGGGAGCCTACATCATGCGTGTTGCCCGTGAAGAATATTTTTCTCTTGTGTTGCATGTGACATTCTCTTCGAGAATCTACTTACGTTCAGGATCACTGGTTTCCTGCTCACTCTGCTCCTTGTTCTTGTAGAATGGGAATTTTCGTGAAAAGATGAAGCTCTTTTTACGCTTGTCATTGAATGACTGTGAAGGAGAAAAGGCATGGGGCAAAAACAGGGGACGTCTAATTGTTGTCACACTCATGCTGACAAAACAACTAGTTTGTAAAAGCAGAGAGAGCTGTAGTGACGCAAGGGGATAGTCTAAAGAGGTGTCAGAGGGTCCTTAACAGTAGGTTTTATTTTCAAGGAGTTTAAATTCTGAATGATGACACTTTGGAAAAACTGCCTCCTAATGAAAAGACGGGTTGCAGGTAAATGATGATGGAGGAAAAGAGCCTCAAATTGGAAGCAGAAGACCAGGAGCCTCTGTCCTGGCTCTGCAATGGGCTAGCCCATCACCTTAGATGGGTAACTGAATCTCTCTAGACCTCAAAATCTTCTTCATCTGTATAATGCGGATAATGATAGCAGCTCTTAGGATGTGAGACTTAAGTAATGCGGGAGAAACAAAAGTGCTATACAAATGAGATCTTTATCGTCATCATTACTAGCAGGGAGAAAAGACTTTCTTAGAGATACTAGACACATCAGTGCCTGGACATCATTTCTAATAAGTTGCATTTGAGTTACTTCAGCTTGGACTTAATTGAAAACACACAGACAAGTGTGTGGATTTATGATATATGACAAATATAGTGTTACACATAGATATATGATAATTATTCTTTCAAAAGAGATTTTAAAGACATACGAGCCCCACGCCCTCATTTTGTAGACAGGGGGCTAGAGGCAACAGCAAAGCTGAGTCCCTTGCTGATATCACAGAGCTAGTTGGTGACAGCTAGGACACTGTCAACTAAAATCCGATATTGGAAAATAGTAACTTGATATTCACTCAGGCGAGGGAGAAATCATGGTCATTCATCTACATTCTGACATGATAAAAAATACTTTAAGAAGGACCCTTCTTAAAAATGTAAAATGAGGCTGAATTAAAAGTAATACAGATACACATAATAAAATAAATTTGAAGTTATTCATTTGCTTGCCTAGAAAACTCTTTAAGAAAATTTCATTTATTCCCACTCTTGCTGTTATGTAGAAGCTTTGTGGGGTTCTTCTTTGGGACATGTGTTCACCATCATTTTTACAAGCTGTAGGTGATGCAGGTCTTTGTAATTTCACGTTCACATATCATTTAAAAAAATGTTTCACCAGCTTGATTATCATCCTTATTTGACTGGCTTTGTGAGTCACTCTCCAAAGAGCGAGACTTGTTACCACGTAGGTATTAAAAGGAACGCGCCAAAGACTGCGAAGGTAATCTGGCAAGGGGTATTCTAAAATAGTTTTAGCAATGGCAGCTGGTAGTAATAAATGTAGGGACAACAGGGTGACTACTTGGAAGAAAAAGTACGTGTTGGGATGTATGTATTTTGGCCCATTGGTGGGAATTAGTTGCATGCCCTATTGATCTGAAGCTTGACTAAATAGTGTAAATGACTCATCTTCTTTGTATACTCATGAGCTCTCAAATATCCATTTTGGTAGTCATGTTTACTTAGGAAACATTAAAGTGCTAAAATTTTGGTGCTGTCATTCAGGAACTTGTTACTTTTTTGGGTGCTGGGAACTTCACCAAAATCAGTGGAGCTTAATTTTATGTTCCATTAAGAAAGCTTTAAGGAAAAACAATAAATCAAATACTTAAGAATTTTTGAAATTAGGGAACATGTTTTATACTTATTATGTCAAGTATTAGAAATACATTCTCAGGATAGAAAGAAGTATTGCTTCAGAATTTATTACTCTGCTGACAGCACTTAGGTTCCATATAGTTTTGCCATAATTTGTGTCCAAAGGATTTGTGTCCGAAGACAAGGCTGGGAACTCCCCCAGATTTTCCCAGCTAAAAAATGGCAAGTCCTTAAAGGAACATTAAACATTCTTGCATCACTCCAGTTTCATGCCACTTTTACATTTCAAGCATATTTAAACTTCAGTAACTGAAAATAAAAGAAAAAAATTATGTAAGAATTAATGACATGTGATATTGCAAGATATGTTAGACATTTAACTTCAACATCATGGATGGCTTGTCATGCAAAAAAAAAATATTTTACAGACTTTCATGCAAATACGAAACAATGCCCAAAGAAGTAAAGCCTGGGGCTAAAATGTAGACACAGATGGATAGTGTGGAGGCGTTTGAGCGCCAAAATGGGGCCACATGCAAACCACATCATTTAGCTTGTCTCATGGGGTCAAAGGAAATGAAAATGTGTTGTCTGTGATTAATTCTTTTCTCTTTTCAAAGCAAGGACTGTAATGTGTTAACATTTCCCAAGTATGAAAATGTTGTATATCATGAGTCACCTGATTGGGATATAATAATATTTAGCACCACATCTTAAAAGAACAGAAAAAACATAATAATTCCTCAAAATTAAATTATCTAATGCATTAGTCTTATTACCCACAGTCATTTTGTGTTAGAATTAGAGAGAAGGTAATAGAGTCATCGGTGGTTAAACCGACTTACATTTATGGATACAAAACCAAATCACAATTTCCATTCACACTCATAGACTTAAAAGTCACACATTTAGGGTCTTAGTTAAACATTTCAAATCCAAGAGGTTATATATGTGGTTTATAATGCTCTAACACTAGTCTTTATTTTTTATTAGACATGTATAATACCATTATATAAACTTCTGTTTCTGTTAATTTTTTTAACTTAAAAAAGGAAATTCTGTTACATGATTGTTAAGTGAGAATAATAAATTAGCACTTTTACTATTTATAGAACACATGGCTCTAAAGCAGCTGAAGGCTGGTTTGCATCTCTGTATATCATAGTTGGTCAATGCTATTTTTTTCTCTACATTGCAGTATCTTAAATCTCGATCTAATGCTTTCATGGCAGGAAACTTCTTTGAACAGAGACTTTGAAAATACCAATCACATGTGTAAAGTGGTAAGTTGGCATATCTAAGAATTCCATTTTAGAATTTGACCTGTGAAGTATTGAGTTCTTATGAACAAAAGTGATACAACAACAACTACAATTTATGGAGCACTTATTATGCTCCAGGGTTGTTCTAAAAGCTCTGCATGTGCTAATCTCCACACTAACTTCATGAGGTTGGTATCATCATTATTCTCATGTTGCAGAGGAGGAAAATGAAGTTTGCAAATCTTCTGTTACTTGTCCAGAGTCGCATAGTCAATGAGAGGTAAAGTCAGGATTTGAATTTGCAAATATTACTGATTTCCAAAATTGCTGTTCTTATGAGCCAGAAAACCTTCTGTAACTCAAGCCTGTTTCAAATTGATATTTAAAATTATTACCATTTGACTCTCATAATACTATAATTTGTCATCATTCCTATAGGTTCACTGCTTGGCAGTTATTTATTTAAGCCATCAGGTGCTACTGGATCCAACAATAGTTTCGTGGGTTATTCTGTTATTTTTTTTGGATACCCATTCATGTTTTGGAGGACTCTACGCTATTGTTCTTGTTCTTATGATAATGTAAAAAAATGAAATAAAAAAAGAATTTCAGTGGGACAAGCTATGAATGGCAATTTAAAAGTTGATTGTCCATAACAGGTAAATCTATAGAGACAAAGTAGATTAGTGGTTGGTTAGGGTTGGGGATGGGGTATACAGAGAGTGGGTAGTGAAAGCTGATGAATATGGTGTTAGTTTTAGGGGAGATGCAATGTTCTAAAATTAGATTGTGGTGATGGTTGCATAACCCTATGAATCTACTAAAAAACATTGAATTGTACACTTTAAGTGGGTGAATTGTATACTATGTGAATTATATCTCAATAAAGCCTTTAGAAAAAAGGAACCTCTCCCCAACCCCTACATCATGGAATGGGAGGAAACAAACACAGCATGTTTGAAATTTTATTTGGAGTGAATATTTCTTATCTTGAATTGAATGAGAGGAAAACACACTCCCCCAACCCTTGCAATCAATCTGATACACATGCCTTGTTTATCTGATTCTGCTCTTCCTCTGTTAAATGAATACCTTTCATGTTGTGACAGACATTAGAGCAGCCATACAAGGAGTCAGCATATTATCACTGTCACTTAAATATCTCTAAGTTGTTAGGTCAAGTGGCATGAAACTGCCCAGCATGACCCTAAGTTGTAATGGCATTGCTGAAAGAAAGAAAGGAAAAAAACCCCAAAAAACTCAAATTGCTCCTTCTTCCACTTGAATCCCATGTTCTTACAGGCACATGAGTGAATTGACATATTTTTTATTCTTTTCATCCAGAAAACTTTAAAACTAGGGGCATGTTTCAGTTTCTCTTCTCATCTTCCTGTTCTAATTTTTCAAATCTCAAATGTTTCCTAGCTCTAAAATGTTGCCTTTGTGATATGAATGTTCCCCAGGAAGAATTTAGATTTAAATTTATACGGAGCCCAGATACACGCTTTTTGTGGCCTCCTTATCTTTTATAAATGCTTCTTTCCTCTTAATTCATTCTTGTCTTCCCTCCTCTAAGATAACTGTATTCCCTTTGGAAAACTGTTACTATAAATTTGGGCCATCATTTTGTATTACATATGTATCCTGGTTTTGTACAGAAACGAGAACTGTATATAACAAAAGAGGCTCAAGAATGAGTAAGAATGAAACAAATAGGCTGTTAAAGGAAAGCCAAGAGTTGGCTTTAGATACAGCTGTTCCCAGAAATGTGTCTATATGGATGTACGCATACATATGTGTGTCTATAATATTGTCCAATTCAAAAAGGGTTCCATTTTCAATCCTAATGAATTAATGGATCTAGGCATTGAGCATCAATAGCTGGTAACATCACACACGTAAATAAAAGACAACCAGATGATATATGCTTCCTGAAGGGAGAACAAAATACTACTACAGAGTAGTTTTATAAATCTCTATTCTCAGAAGAAAAGAAACCAAAACAAAACCCTTCTCTCCCCAGTGAATCTGAATATAATTCAACCTTTCATCCAACTACCAGTTTATAGAAATAAAGAGACAGAGAAACGTGATAGATTACGCTATCAGGAAAATCTGGAACAAATTCTATAAAACAAATGGCCTGGTTTCTTAAACACAAAAATTGAAAGAAAACGAAAAATAATGGAAGGAAAACATATAAATCAGAAGAGACTTAGGATGGATCAACTACAACAGATTTCATTCTGGCTTAAACAAACACATTTTAAAACAAAACAAAACAAAACAAAACAACAAAAAAGCAATTATTGTATTTATGAGTCAATTTGAGACCTGAAAAAAGACAGGATATTTGTTAATTCAGTAATTGGTAAATTTTATGTGTGATAATGGCATTGTGGTCATGCCATATTGATATATTTACAGTTGAAATGATTTGACACACTGCATTTGCTTCAGAAAATATGAGAGGACCATAATATTGTGAGTACCCTCATAATATATTCTAAAGATAGAATTAAGAGTGAGCTACAACTGTAGGGTGGAGGAAGGAGAGGAAGAATCATATGATGGTGAATAGTAATTAAAGGCATCCAATATGAACTTATGATTTTCCAAAAAACTTTATTTCCTCTCTTTGTCCACAAAAGGAGCCTAGATGTAATGATACTCTAGGAGCAAAAAGCACACTTGGTCCTCAGATTTTGATTCCTAAATAAGGAAGTTTTTGTTTCCCCAAAAAAGGAACTAATTTTTTTTTTTGAAGAAATGGTTTATTCCATCAGCAGGGAAAGTATAAGGTGAGTCTGAAACACTTTGTTGGATTAGAAAGTAAGAAGTACTAAACATAAACACAAAATCAATACAAAGTTTAAAAAACCTAAAACTAATGATGCCATGTCAAAAGGACACCTAAGTCAGTTTAAAAGGATCACACCAGTGAAATCTAGACAATTTGAATATTAAAATGAATAGTAACAGGAATGGAGTACTACACATTGAATTAAAAAAGAAATTCATGAGTCCAGGCAAATTACCCAAAATATCTAAATTAACTAATCCAAAATGAGAAGGAAAAGAAAGTTCTTTGTTATAGTAGAATAGAATGACAGCTATAGAAGGAATGGTAAAGTCATAAAATCACCATTTTTCAGCTACTGTAATAATTGATTCAGGCAAGAATCATCCACGGTTGACTATTAATTGAAAATTTTTTGAGGAACATGATATTTATCTCCTCACAGGTATTTGGTTATGAAAGAGGTGAGTAAAGGTGCCTTTCTAGTAGAGTTATCTGGCAGATATCACCTTAACCAAGTGATCAAACTTAGCATCACCAAAAAGTGAGATAACCTGACACCATGTGCCTCCTGATGGAAAGCACTGAGATGTATGCAATATCACTGATGTAGCATTCCTGCCAATAATGCATTAGAGGGAACTAACCATGAAGAAATAATCCAAAAAAATTAAAATTAAGAGACATCCTCTTAAAATGCTAGTATCTTGAAAAACATGTAGACCTAAGGAACCATTCCAGATTAAAGGACATTAACGAAGTGTGGCCCTGGATTAAATTCTGGATCATAACAATAACTAAAATGATTGTAATTTTACAAATATACATGAGAATATATAAAACAAGACTGTTCATGGTTTGTTAATTGTTGAAGGTGAGTAATAGGTACAAGAGGTTCATAATTATATTCTTCCTATGTATTTATATGGAATAATGAACTTTGATTCATAACTTATGCCACACACAAAAATTCTCTAGAGATGAATTGCAGACCCAATTCTAAAATCTTAAATTATAAAATTTTTAGAAGAAAATATAGAACATATTTGTAATTTGAGATAGGCAAAAATCCCTTGGATATAACATAAAAGCACAAATGATAACAAAAAAATGATAAATTAGATTTCATCATAGTTAACAACTTCTGCTATTCAAAAGAGGTCATTAAGAAAGTGAAAAGACAATCCACAAATGGGGAAAAAATATTTACAATACATATACCCGACAAAGGATTTTTATTCTGAATATTTAAAAACTCCTACAACTGAACAATAAAAAGAAAAAAACATCCAATAGAAAATGGGCAAAAGACTTGATAGGATACTTAACATAAGGTATACAACTGGTCAAAAACATATGAAAAACATCCTTAGCCATCAGAGCAAAGCAAATTAAAGCCAAAGCAAGATACCATCTCATACCCACTAGAGTGGATAATATTAAAAAGACTAACCATATTAAGTGTTGGTAAGGATGTGAAGCAAGTAGAACTCTCTTAAAAATTGTTGGTGGGAATGTAAAATGGTATAGTCACTTTGGAAAATAGTTTGGCAGTTTCTTATAAAGTTAGTCATATAGCTAACCTATGATTCAGAAATTCACCCATAGATATTTACTCAAGAGAAAAACATATGTCCACAAAAGGCATGTACAAGAATATTTATATTGACCCCAAACAAGAAACAACCCTAATATCCACCAACAGGGGAAGTCATAAACTGAGGTATACTCATACACACAATATATTGTTATTGCTACAAAACAATAAAGAAGATTGAACTACTTCACCAATAAAAAGCAACAACATCGATGAATCTCAAAAGCATTATGCTGAGTGATAGAAGGCAGACACAAAAGAGTACTTATGTATGACTTCATTGATAAGAAGTTCCAGAACAGGCAAACTGTGATGATAGAATTCGAGTCAGTGGTTGTGGAAGTATGAACTATGTCTTTATCCATCTATCTTTATCATGGTTAGAACCAGAACCATGACACTTACCCAAAATATATTTTTAACCTAGGCTACTCTCTTAAATATATAGAGATATATCAACTATCTCTTGACCCAGGTGGTAGTTATGGGGACACTTTCCCCTTTACCCTTCTCATGAATAACTGGTCACAGTGAATGCCACTCTGATCTTAGAACACATACCATATCATTTTTGTTTCTGTATCTCCAGGATCTAGCTCATAGTAGGTACCCAATAAATATTCATCAAATGAATGTATGAACCAAAGTTTTGAGTGATGACTCCCATTGGTAATATGGGGAGAAACTTCTGGCAAAAAAAGGAGAGGGAGGAGAAGCAGGAGTAGGAGCAGGAGGAACAACAAATATCTGGAAAAAGGTCGGGGGAGAAATAATGGAAGGATAAGGCCATAGTCAAATGAATGATATTTGAATTTTTTGCATTTCTCTGCAGTTATTATCTCTTAGAATTTGTTTTTCTCATGAATTTCATCACATAATTCTATGCTCTATAATCTGATTTACTTTTATTTGCTGTTTATTACTAGTAATAAAAATGTGGTGGCTCAGCTATTCATATGTTTGCATTTTTGCATAGTATTACATTTTTAGCTCTATGGTCCATAATTGAATAAATAGAAATTTTAAAGGATTTTAGTAGTATTAATACCTTCAATAAAATTTACCATTTGATTTTTCTTTTCTAACTTTTCCTCTTAAGTTTTATTCCTTTTCCTAACTAATAGGCTAGTTTGTTAAAAATACTTTTTCTACCAACAAATTAAGTATGTCTCCTTTAGAAAAATTTAAAAGGAAATAGAGAGAAAAAGTTACTTGTCATCTCATTATGAGAAACAAATCACTTTTAACATTATTGTTTCTTTGTTTTTGAAGAAATTATTCTGCTTAACTTTAGTTGTATGATATGGTCTACAGAATTTTAAATTGATTTGTTTTTATTAGCTACGATAACATACAGTAAAGTCTTATGGGAAAGTGTTTTGAAATTTAGCTGTATGACCTTAGCAATGCTATTTAATCTATGGGTCTCAGTTCTGAGTATTTAAATGCGATAATGTGATATGCTCTTATTATAGTGCCTGACACTTAGTAAAGCTCACTAAATGGGAGTCAATTATTTTAATGAGGACAGAAGCAACTTCCCATATTGTTAAGGAGTCTTTGGAAGCATCAGCTTTAATGAATGTATAACAATGGAAAGACAGTAGAAATTAATAACAAAAAGAAATTTAGGAAATCCCCAAACATGTGAAAATTAAAAACAAAAGAAAACAGAACAACAGTACTCTTCTAACTAGCCAAAAGGTCAAGAAAGAAATTACAAGGGAACTAGAAAATATTTTTATTTTTATATTTTTAATTTTCATTTATTTAGGGAGATATATATAGAGAGAGATAGAGAGACAGAGTATGGGGGAGGGGCAGAGAGAGAGGAGGGAGAGATCCCATGCAGGCTCTGAGGAGACAGTGCAGAACCTGAAGCGGGGTTTGATCTCATGAACCATCATGACCTGAGCTGAAATAAGGAGCAGACGCTTAACTGACTGAGCCACTGAGATGCCCCAGAAAATAGTTTTAAATGAATGAGAATAAAGAGACAAGATATGAAAATTTATGGGTTGCCACTAAAGCAGTACTTAAGAGGGAAATTTATAGCTATCCTGAGATCAAGAGTTGCATGCTCTACTGACTAAGCCAGCCAGGCTCCCCATAATAGCATTTTCTAAAAACTAACATTTGTTAAATGTTAACCTACATGGCAGGTACTTCTTTAAAAAATGTTTTTTAAATATTTATTTATCTTTGAGAGAGAGGCAGAGTGCCAAGCGGGGGAGGGGCAGAGAGAGACACCAGAATCCGAAACAGGGTCCAGGCTCTGAGCTGTTAGCACGGAGCCTGACAAGGGGCTCTAACTCATGGACTGAAAGATCATGACCTGAGTCGAAGTTGGATGTGCAATCGACTGAGTCACCCAGGCACCCCATGGCGGGTACTTTTATAAATGATTTACATGGATTCCCATTCTAAGTGCTTTACACATATCATGAACTCCTATTTAGTGGCTTCAAATTGTGCCTACACTTTATATATAAGGAAATTGAAGTATAGAGAGGTTGGTCATTTGCTCCAGGGTTTACACAGCTATGATTGATGAGCAAAGTTTCATTCCCAAGCAGTTAGCTCCAGAGTTGAGTTTTTCACTACTATGTAACAATGCCTTTCCTATCACTGCAAAGATTCCAAGAATTCATTCCACTCTGCTTCAGGATATGGTTACGGTCACGGTCATGGTAAGCATTGCTGAGGACTTCTGCAGGCAAACTATTTTCTGTGGAATTTTATACTTTATTTCTGAAAACAAATTTCTGTTGCTTTATTCTTTTCAAATGGCTCAGGCAATTTCTGTGATGGGTCCACTAGGGGCTTTGATAACAGTGAATGTTTTGTAGTAGTATAAAGTATTATGTTCATTTGCAGGGACCACATCACTCCTCAGTTTAATTTCTTCATTCTCAGGAATGCCAGTTCTTCTGCAACTTCCCCAAGGCTCCTCTCCTTTGTGGTAATCCCTTAGGTCAGTCTTCACTAGCTGGTTCTACACACTTACGCTGAAGGTGATATGATCCCAGGAGGCCAGCAGGAAAGCTGTAAGCTGATTTACCCTACCTGGGTGAGGAGAAACCCCATTTTAGCAGGATGGAGTCACAGGGGGCTGGGGGTTAGAACTCTCACTGGCAGTTAGGTAGTGTGTTAGAGGAGTGGAAAGGTGTTTCTGTCTGGGGCACTTTTGTTCGGCCCACACAGAGCCTTCCATCTACACATTTCCTTTGAGGTGCACTTCATATGCTATATGCTAGTGGACTGTGTTTTCTAAGACAGGTAGCACTCGTGAGGGGAGGGGATCGTAGTTCCAATGTGAGAGATATGCGTGGCCCAAGGATTTCTCAGTAATACATTTTTTTGGGGAAAGAAAAATTGAACACTGCTTGCTACACTTCACATAGTAGCTGATAAAATTGCAGATTTCCACTTGGTGAGGATCTGAATTTCTCTAAGATTTTAGAGTGCACAGATAAAAGCCATGAAACACACACACACACACACACACACACACACACCTCAAGGGAATAAAAACACCTTAAAAACCCCCAACACTTCTATTTACAAACACTCTCACACTCTCTCCCTCTCCCTTCCCCCACCCTCCCCACAAACCTTTCCTATTCATGTTCACTGACAGCCAAGCAGGTTCATTGTTATTTCTATAGGAAACACCAGGTGAGTCTGTCACTGTAACTGATTGTGACTTTAAAACCAAAGAGCATGTTTATTGTGCTTAGGGAAGAATTCTTCTCCTCAGCTTTCTCCATAAACTTGGCAATCATCCTTCATTCCTTACTTACACATTTCTGTCACTTCTTCTCCATTCTTCTTGCTACTGTCCTGGCTCAAGGGCAAGAGTATTTTCACCTTGTTTGGACATACCATTCACATAGCAGTTGTGTTCTGCTTGTGAGAAAATGCATTTGCATCACATAGCACAGTGCCAGGAAATTCTCATTTCAGGGGCTGGAGAGTGTCAGTCCTGGTAGGAGATCCTACATTTGACAGCAGTATCCATTACTTGAAGACTCCAAAGGAGTGGGATACCAATACCTCCACCATGGGCTATTGTAGTGTTGAATACAACCAGGTATGTATGGGCTTAGCCATGGTAAGTGTTCAATAAATGATAATTATTTTTTGTTCCAAAAGCATTTATTGTTTTTGCCAAATACTATATTCAGGCATCCAATGGCAAAAGGGTCTGGGAAAGGGAATTGCAAAAGCTCACTTTATCAGGCTTGCTCTTGCTGAATGGTATGTGGGATGAGTGTTGTCCCCCAGGTGTGTCCCTTCTGTGGCAATATGGCTACAATATGGAATATGGCCATATGTGGCTATAATTGGGAACACAAAATGAAGAGCTCACAGTTTAAGAAAATCATTACCAAGTTGTGTTATAATTGCTACCATGGAGGTGTATATAAGAGGGCACTGAGGAGGGAGCTAGGATCACTGGGGAAGCTGGAGAAGGCCCAGGGGCACCGCTTTTAGTGGGATTTAAAGAATGAATAGGAGACTGCAGGTGGAGCTAGATAGCAAAGCTCGGTTCAGGCAGAGGAAAGTCCTGCCCAACAGGGGGCGCAAAAGCCACCTGGTTTCCCCTCCACTCTTCCCTAACCCTATGAAGCTTTCTGGATGGAGTGTAGGATTTAGAGGAGAGTGGGGATCAGACAAATGGTGGGAAAGATGCTCAAGAGGCAGGTCTGGCCTGCACTGAACCCCTCAGTTACACCCAGTGCTACTGAATGTTTGCTTGCGTTCAAGAAGTAAGCAAGCAATAACTGATCAGTATAAATCATTCTACAGAAATCACATATTGAGTTCAGAATGATTCTTTTATCACTTTATCAGCAACTTCAAGTATTAGGATTACAAACGTTAAAGAAGGAGAATTTTGCAGCTGACAGAGAAGTTGCAGAATCTCCCCATCAAAGTCTTATGCATTTTCATCACAGGGGAGATCCTACTATTAAATGAAAAAGAAATAAAGAAAGCTTATTCCTTGGGTTTCTCAGTGCACAGTATATTAAAAATAGCATAATTCAGTTTGTATGGGGGATAGAGAGAGGTGTTGCTCTAGGCACATATCTGCACAAAATGCCAAGGGAGTACAGCTGAGCATTGCTTAGGGAGGCAGGCAAGGAAAACTGTCGAGACTGAATTCAGCCACAGAGGGCATCTGTCCTGTGGTAACCCAGCTCCATAATCATTCAGTCAGCAACTCCTGGGGGGTCTGAGCTAGGGGTAGGTAAAAGGTGAGGAGTGAGGGCCAGCCTGGGCCCTCATTGGTTTTGCAGTGGGTATCCCTTAGAGAGACAGTGGTGTGAGAACCGAGTCTTGACGTCACACCCAGCCCAGACAACTCAAAAGAAATGTCCATATCGCAGCCACTACCAGGTTTACACAGCAGGTGAAGATTTAGTGTTACTGAAGCATCACCAACGACATCGACATTATGATTTTGAATTTTGTTGTTGTAATATATAAGTACTAAATATATATAATTTAAATTTTTTCTTAATGTTTATTTATTTTTGAGAAAGAGAGAGAGAGAGGGAGAGAGAGAGAGCAAGCAGGGTAGGGGCAGAGAGAGAGGGAGACACAGAATCCAAATCAGGCTCCAGGCTCTGAGCTGTCAGCACAGAGCCTGACGCAGGGTTCAAACTCACAAATTGCGAGATCATGACCTGAATCAAAGTTGGGCGCTTAACCAACTGAGCCACACAGGTGCTCTTAAATATATATAATCTAATTTGTAAATTTATTTTAATTATAGATGATAAGAGCTATAAGCATATGGTGTTTTTACTTAATTTTGTTTATATATATTTAGGAAAAATTATCATAAAAAGACTTAGTCAACACTAGGGGAGACCAGAAGGATTATTTTCTTTAAAAGAGGCCCTTTTAGGGGCACCTGGGTGGCTCAGTGGTTTAAGCATCTGACTTTTGAGTTTGGCTCAGATCATGATCTTACAGTTTGTGAGTTCAAGCCCCGTGTCAGGTTCTGTGCTGAGTATGGGATTCTCTCTTTCTCTCCCTCTGCCCCTCCCTCACCTCTCTCTCTCTCAAAATAAATAAACTTAAAAAAAAGAGGTCCTTATGTAGTCCTCATCTAATAGGGTTGTTGTGAGGAATGAATGAAAAAAGTCCTTACAATTTATTTACCAAAATGCCTGGCTTATAAATAACCTTCAGTAAATGATAGTTATATTGTTTTCACATTTTAGAAATAGTGATCCAATTAAATCCTTTATGTGCTAAATGTGCACTTTGTCCTTTACTAAGAAGGGGGTAAACACAGAAGTTCAATCAGCTCTTGGGGATAAGCTGGGGGAAAGAAGAGCTCCTTACCTTTAACAAAACTACAGTGTCCCTTAGTAGCAATCATAAATTGGTGTATTTATTTTCTGACTAATTTGGGCTGTTGTTTCCAGGGCTCCACCTCTACAGGGGCCTGCGGGTTTAGGCTTGGGGGGCGCTCCCAGAACACTTTCTCCAAGAATGATAAGTGACAGCTGGACCATTCTCGTGGAACACTTGCCCCAAATTCGATAAGGTGTTAATTCTTCATGTCAGGTGAGTACAAGCCAATTATGGGGAGAAACAGTGGCTTCTTGAGGCCTTTCAGGAAAAACCACCATTCACAGAAAGAATGCCCAAATATCAGTTTCAACAAGTGGTAACAAATATTCATAACGCTGTTAAAACATGAAAGGCAAACAGCATATCTTCAAGTTTTTTGCTTCTTTTCAAGTGAGGTAGGCTCAAAGGTACACTGACTCATACCTGTAATACGTTTGAGACAGCAGCTGGGAGAACTCTTGCTTCACCCACATGTCACAGAACTCTGGAAACTGCATTCTGTGTTATCACAACTAACAAAAGATGTTTCCTCATAGCTTGCCCATTGTCATCTATGGATAAAAATTGCCTTTGCTACATGGAAAGACTTATTTTTCCCTTTTCCCCCTCAATGGACCTCAAGTGCACAGAATGTCATACATCTTAATCCTTAGTCATCATATGCTTTTCATTGTCTCATGTCTTCATGTGAACTGGTAGATTCCTGGTGCCTATTACATTATGATAGATGATTGATAGATAAGGATTTTTTTCTTGAGACGTATAATTTTGATTTGACCTAATATCCGCTATACCATGTCTCTTTAGGTTAGTTTATCTTACATCTTAAGTAAGTTCAATGCACCTCTTACCCATCCCATTTTACAGAGGAGTAGTTGGCCTGCCTGAGATGACTTGGCTACTTGCATAGCTTCGGGTGCAGTATTCGGTCTCTTGACTGCTTGAGAGGAACAGATTACATATCACGAGTGCCATCTACCTAGGAAATCCAAATCTTTCCCAGACCATTCAATGTTTGCCAAGGGCAAGGGCAAAGCCTCATGCATATTTGTTTCTCGCTAGCCCTAGCACAATGCTGGACGTGAAAGACACCTTGTAAACCTTCGCTGAAAAAATGAAATGGTATTTATGTACCTCTAAAGGACAACACTTGGCTATGTAACTGTGGACAGGTCACTCATTTCCCCTGCCCCTGCCTCCTCATCAATGAAATGGATAACGTACCAAAGTCTGCTACAAATGTAAGGAGTTATTACTAATATTCATGAAGAATTTCTTAATCCCAGAGGAGTGGATCTGTCACAACCACCTTTCTGACTTTAACCTGGAAATCAGTCTAAAATTGGTTTCATTTTGGGGCACCTGTGTGGCTCAGTCAGTTAAGAGTCTGACTTGGTCATAATCTTGCAGTTTGTGAGTTCAAGCCTCACGTTGGGCTCTCTGCTGTCAGCGCAGAGCCTATTTTGGATCCTCTGTCCCCCTCTCTCTTTGGCCCTCCCCCATTGCACATGCTTTCTCTCTATCTCCAAAATAAGTAAACATTAAAAAAAATTGGTTTCAGTTTTTAAAAAGGTTTATTTTAACAACAGTTTTATTGATTCTGCCCTGGGTTGGTTTTCAGTTCCATTCAGTGGTTATTTGAGTATAATGCATAAATTGGCATTGGTTTCTAACAGCATGTACATGTGTGTGTACACTGGAAGGTAAGCTCTGGGATGACTAAGGTAGGGCCTTATTCATTCATGTCCCCACTCAGTGGCCAGAGCAGTATCTGGTACGTAGGGGAAACGCAAAATCTTTTTATTGAAGTGAGAGGGAAATAACACTCAGATATAGAGAACCTTCCTTTCAAGGCAATAATCCATCATTCAGCTCTCTATTTATAAGCCCCAGCAAAAACTGTGTGGGCCATACCTTCTAATTTATGTAACTTTTCTCTAAATACATCACCTTCTTTATTCTCACATTATTTAATTAAATAATTATTGATTGAATGCCAGGAACTATTTCAGGCCCCAAATAAATCATATTCCCTGCCTTTAAGGAACTTGCAACCTACTCTCCAGTTTTTGTTATTACAGCTGACAAATCAGAGTGTCAGAGAAGCTACTAGTTCCAGATCACATAGTTAGAAAAGCCAAATATAGGATCGAGAACAGTAAAATTTTAGACCCCCCCTTTTTTAATGAAAGGGTAAAGTAATTAGGTATTTTTAATGAATATTAGGAACATACTAGAAGCTGTTGTTGAAATGTTTCAGACAGTACATGGCCTGTCATTGAAAAAAAGAGACTTTTTACCCATGTGTAAACAGCACATAATTGAAAAGGGGCAAGATATACTATTTTTGCTTGCTAGGAGTCTGGTTATGATTACTGTAGTGAGGAAGTCAGATGACTGGATAGTCACTCCTACATCTTTATCTCGCAGTTTTGATGTTTTAGCTTTTAGTGAGTTAGAATCTTCTTCAAAATGAAACATGCAAGCTCGAAGGTGCGACTCTGGGCCTTTTGCCTTAAAGAGTCAGGTTAAAGGAAGCTCTGTAGTGAATCAGAATTGATTCATGATTACCTTCCAAAGCGGAAATGGGTTTGAGCTAAATTTTCTGAATAATACTTCACATTCTGAATTAATAGTGGGGAGACAATTTAACAAAAGCTTAGTGTTCCCATCTGATGAAACTTTACTTGTCATTTATACAACCACAAATTATACATTTCCTATTTATATTACTTTAGTCGTCCTAGCATCACGAATTGAATAGAAAGAATTAGCTATGCTAATAATGTCTAGAATGAGTTCATACATAAAAATTCCTTAAAGAATCAATTATACTGTTTTGCTTACAAAATATGTCATTATGCAGGTCCCAGCTCTACCACCTACTGGCCCTATGAGCTTGAGTAAGTTATTTATCCTTTCTAAGCTTCAGTGTTCTCATGGTAAAATGAGTGTATGAAGAATATATACCTCACAGGATTTTTGTAAACAGCAAATGAGCAATGCCTATTAAAAAAAAAAAAAACTTGTAGAAAATAAAGGCAATCTACAGATGGTCAGAGTAACTGGTATACTGAATGAAATGCAATGGTTCTCCAGTGCAGTAAGCACTGATCAGGTCTGTTTTAGAATTTCCCAGTAGCTACACACTATAGCAGAAGAGTCCGAAACAATCCTGACTTGCAGCCAATGGCAGAGGCAGGAGTGGGGGACCGAGTGAGATCAGTCCTACTGTGACTTCCAGACCTTCCTGCTCAATCACAGACTCAGCAAGCACAGAGTCAAAGACGTCCATTAAGCAGATGTGTGTACGACAAAATTTGCAGCAACTCACCCTTCCTCTAAGTCTGTGCAAAAGGGGATTCAGAACTTAAGGAAATGACTACTTTTAGGAAGTTGCTCATTCTAGTCTTGTAAAAGGGGTGATTTTGAGATGTGTGTGCATGTAGGTAGAGGCAGGAGGTGGGAGGGGAAGAGATGGGCTAATATTTCTAGGTACTTTATATACATTATCTCTTTTAACATAATCTCCAGTTTTACAGAGGAGATAACTGAAGCTCAGACAAGTTACGATAACTCTGGTAGAAGCTGGTCAGTCTATCTGATATCAAACCTTTCCACTATGCTTGTGTACCTCAAATCTAAGCAAGCCTCAAGAAACCCTTGGGGAGCTTGTTAAAATGCAGCTTTCCTATCCACATCCCCAGAGATTCTGATTCCAAAGGACTGGGGTTGAGCCTGTGCATGTTCATGTTCAATAAGAGACCCAGCTGATGCTATGTGGGGGGTCCAGGCTACACATTTTTTTTTCCTGCTAAATATTTTCTGGTCTCTTCTTTCTTCTCTATAGCTACTCTATGGTCCTAGGACAGCCTTATCCATGTCTCACTTACATTATTGAAATGGACTCCTGCTCCATAGGGGTGCCTTCTTTTGGAAATTCATTCCACATAGCGGTGGGGTGATCTTTGAAAACTCTAATCTAACTTCTGGTAAAATCTTCCAAAGACTCTCCACTGCCCTCATGATCTGGTTCTCAGCTTTCCCTCTGCCTTCTTGGTAGACACTTGGCAGCTTTGCATGGAAGCTTTTACACTTGGTCAAGATTTTGTTGAGGGGCGCCTGGGTGGCTCAGTTGGTTAAGCATCCGACTTTGGCTCAGGGCATGATCTCACAGTTCATGAGTTTGAGCCCTGCATCAGGCTCTGTGCTGACAGCTCAGAGCCTGGGGCCTGCTTCCAATTCTGTGTCTCCCTCTCTCTCTGCCCCTCCCCAACTCGTGCTCTGTCTGTCTCCTCAAAATGAGTAAATGTTAAAAAAATATTAAAAAAAAATATTTGGTTGATCCTTCAAGGCTCTTTTTGGACATTATCTCTCCTAGGAATTTTCCTATGAACTCTAAGAGATGTTTAAGTATTCCAGGTCTGAGTTCAAATAGTATCTTGGCCTCACTTCTCACTTAGCACTTATACCATATTCTATTCATTATTGGCTAACATGTTTATCTCTGGGGGATATTTTATGATTCCTGAAGGCTGGAACCATATGTTACTTATGGTATACTTCCACTGCCTAATCACTACCTGGGACATAGTATGGCCTCAACAAATGTCTGGGGGAGCCTGGGTGGCTCAGTCAGTTAAGCTTTTCACTTTGGCTCAAGTCATAATCTCACAGTTTGTGAGTTCAAGCCCTGTCAGGCTCTGTGCTGACAGCTCAGAGCCTGGAGCCTGCGTCAGGTTCTGTTTCCTTCTCTCTGACCTTTCCCTGCTCACACTCTGTATCTGTCTCTCTCTCAAAAATAAGTAAACATTTAAAAAAATGTCTGCAAAAAAACTGACAGCTGAAGATATTAGACAGGAGGGGAGCAGGATGAGCAAGTGAATTTATTATGTTTCACTTTACCATTCCTAAGATTAATACAATGAAAACTTTAGCTTAATTAGGCAATGAAAATAATATTGGATTTCAAAGGTATTTTAAAGATTTTACTTTCGTATTATTTTTCTCCTGGATTTGAGGTTGACCACACACGTTCAAGTGTCAACATATACAAAATAATAAAAGTATCTTAAAAACAATTAAACTAGAGAAGGGAGAAGAATGCACAAACTAAAACATATCGTAAAAGTAAATATGTGTATCTGTGTAGTGAGCAGATTTTGTCAGTTATAAATTATACTAAATTTAGTATATAAGCTTGCAGATTAACTCGATCGTTTCAACAGCAGTACTTTTTGGACCTAGGAGAGAGATGTCTAACAAGAGGAAGTACACATAGAAATACATAAAGAACATGATTTATTCTCCATTTCATTCCACAGATGAGCAATTTCCTTATCAGTAACTTGACTAATAAATACCGTATGGGGAATAAGTGAAATAGGGTATATTTATTCATGATGTTAATTGAATTCAACTGGCTTTCCAGGTTCAGATACGGACCCTCCTAACGTGTATTAAAGAAGGGAACTCAATTGTAGGCCCCCCTGCAAACCACCTTCAGAGAAGCCACAAGCATTTCTTTATCAGAGGCTGATCTGTGTGTTGCTCATATGGTTCTCAGTGGATATGGGAGCTCAAAGTTTGGACAAATGTGATAATCACATAAAAAAAATGGGGGTGCCTGAGTGGCTCAGTCAGTTGAGTGTCTGACTTCAGCTCAGGTCATGGTCTCACGGTTGGTGAGTTTGAGCCCCACATCAGTCTCTCTGCTGTCAGCACAGAGTCTGCTTCAGATCCTCTGTCCCTCCCCTGCTTGTGCTCTCTCTGTCTCTCAAAAATGAATAAACATTAAAAAAACTGGAAAAAAAAGAGTTAGCAGCTCTCCCCAGGATGGGCTGATGACACTTAAGAATTCTCTGGACGTAGCCGTGTCTTTGTTCTTTATGTAAAAATGCTAGTCTTTAAAACCATATTGCCTACAGTAAGGGGAAAGAATCAGGGGAGAAAGATTCAAGCCAGAAGACCAATAAAGAACCTGTTAGATGTTCTCGAGTACGGAAATGAAAATAAAAAACCCGAGGAGGAACCTTTTCTGGGTGGATGAACTTTGAGGAGAATGTTGCTTTTCTGATGCCCCATGGAGTAGGACAGTATGGTGCCCCTTTCACCCTACCTTAATCTTCAGGTTACTCTTGGACATTCAAGCTCTTCATGGGGCTCTGGCCATCCAGGGACTAGCTCTTAATATTAAGGAGCTTTCTTTTGAAGGCAGTAATGATTTTTTCCCTTAAAACTCAGAAGTCACTTTGAAGCTGTTACAAAAGCAATCTTTATAACTTATCCTGGTGAAGCAAACACAATTCCTATTTGCTGACAAAACACTAACTGTCAAGTCACTTTTTTGATAAATGATACAATGGCAGGCTCTGCTACTAACTCTCTGTGTGTCCTAGAGAAATGATTCTCAGTGTCTTCATCTGTAAATGACATAGTAGGAATCAATGGCCATATGGAAACTTCCAACAATGTATGAAGTAGAACTGAGATTTCTCAATGTCAGCTCCAGTTAGACTCAGAGAGACTGCCAAGATCCTATCATCATAGTTGTATCTCTGCCCCATCCCCTCTCTCACAGTTAACATCCCCTCCTAAAGGGAGCTTGAGGGTTTGGAAAAGGAAACAGAATAATATTAGGAACCATTAGGTCAGATGTCCAAGGACAACAGTTCTCTCTGATCTCTTTAGCAACAGTTGCCTATTTTTCTTTTCTTTTGCCATTAAGTTCAGATTTTCAGAATCTCACACCCAGGATACTGGAGTAGCTTTCTCAGACATCTCCTCCTGTAGGTCTTTCTCCCCTCCAATCTGTCTTTCTCACGGTTACCAGATTGGTCTCCTGGAAAACTGCTTGAGATCATTTACTTACTTTTCCTCTAAGAAGAGAGGATTGAGCAGTCAGAATGTGTCTGGTAGACACCTTGCTAGGTGTTAGGGGCACAAAGATGAGTAAGTTTGGACCTTTGCCAGGGAGTGAGTGATATTTGGGCAACAATACAAGTACATTCAGGGTGCAAGCCCAGTGGGAATCACTAGGTTGGGTTTGATTACAACCATTAAAATTCTTCTGTCTACAGGATAAAGTACAAGCCTTCTGGAAAATTTAAGGCACCAGAACTGTTGGGAGTTTAGCTTTCCACTTCTGAGTCCTTTTATTCCCCTTCATAAACTATTACTTGCAATGAAGATAAATAATGTTTTACTTCCTATGTATCCTGTATCCTATTCCTACCTCACTGTTTGCTCCCTTGCAAATTTTACTAATCCTTGAAAGTCTCCCAGCCTCCCCTCCTTCCCCTCATCCCCTGCCTCTATTCAAATTCTTTCAGCTCCAAATCAGAATCTCCATCTCCTCTGAACTTCAGAGAATGCTTCCAGTCCCTCTTTGATGTTAACCATTTCCGCCTTGTGGGAACTCATTCTCTCCCTCAGTATCCCTGCTTCTTCAGGGCAGTGACTATGTCTTATGTGGCTAGGTCCACAATGCCTAGCAAGCTGCTTGTACTGGCATCTAATAAAGGTTTTACATGTCTTTATGCCAAGACGTGTCCTTTTGACAGGCCACCATGGAGGAAATGTGCAGTCCCAAGCGAACCTCAGAGAAGTTCTCATCCAGAAAGATGTACATCATCAAGGAAACCAGCTTCCCCTTTTCAGGCTTCAAGCTTAAGCCCAAGTTAATTTTTGACAAGGCTAAATCCATTTGAATATACTTCTTCATTTTTCTTAAGATGTACAGAGTCATGTGGTTTTAATAGGAAGAGGGTATGCTATAGTAAAGAGATTATGGGTGTTGGAATTAGCCAGACATGGGTTCAGATTTTTTTTTGCTTCCCTAGGTTTTAGTTTCCTTAAATCTGCGAAGAGGGAACAAATGATTTCCTTTCACATTTTGTTGTGGCAATTAAGAGATGTATGTAAGTTGTTTACAATTCCTACTACTACAATTCCTACTACTTCGAATAATATCTATCATTTCTATTTTGTACCAGCTTGTAGGACTAGTTATTTACTTAACAAACTCCCTTGCTTTAGAAAATGATTTAAAGTGCAGAGGGGGCACTTACATGTTGCACGTGGCTGGCATTTAGTAAGGCTGCTGATACTCTTATACTCTTCCAGACATATATTTTCGTTTCTTAAATTATAGGATTTTCTCAATAAAAGTAATTTAAAAAAAAAACAAATAAAAAAATTCAGCATAAATCACTAAATACTCATTAATTTTTCAATGGACAACAGCTTGATTGTGAAGACTTTACAGTTTCCTAAATGTCTCAATAAGCAACAGAGTGGCTGATTATGAAATTGATGAAAAAAGTTAACAGAACAATGAAAGAAATTAAGGGAGTGATCAAGTTTTCACCAGAGGCTACTTTGAGTGGAGACTCATTAGGAATTTAACTGATTTCTCAGGGAAGCTTGCCTACAATGAGATCTCAGAAACTGAGGTGGTTCTCAGGAAGACCCATCCTAACAGATGGCCACTGTGAGCTTAGGGGTCTGGGTAGGCTGGAATTATGTGGGTTACTGACACAGTTGTCCACTTGTCTTTGCATATGTAGACACAGACTTTGTGGAGCCACATGGAGTATACAGAAAGCCTGGGCACTTTCAAATGGAGCACTTTCTTTTTTTTTTTTTTTTTTTAAATTTTTTTTTTTCAACGTTTATTTATTTTTGGGACAGAGAGAGACAGAGCATGAACGGGGGAGGGACAGAGAGAGAGGGAGACACAGAATTGGAAACAGGCTCCAGGCTCTGAGCCATCAGCCCAGAGCCCGACGCGGGGCTCGAACTCACAGACCGCGAGATCGTGACCTGGCTGAAGTCGGACGCTTAACCGACTGCGCCACCCAGGCGCCCCATAAATGGAGCACTTTCAAATGGAGAGCCTTGGATTTCCTCATGGACACTCTCAAAATTTAATGAGCTTCAAAGCTCAAACCAGGCTTTCCACATACACTGCTTGACCTTCCAGATCCTCATTGTCAGCCCCATTTGCTGCAACTACCACTACACTATCCACACCATTCATCTGGTGTCCCCAATCTGATTGGCCTGACTCCAGCATGCCTACAGTTTCCCCTTTTAAGTTCATGCTGGATCCTATATGTGGCACACTCTTATTTGAACTTCAAGATCTTGTTCGAGTATCACATTCTCTTGAAAGACTTCTCTCTTACCCAAGGCATGATAACTAACTTTCCTTCTTCTGACTTCTACCAGAACAAAGTATAGTGTGAAGAAATGTGCATTCTTCTGTCCAAATGATCCGACACTTGCACCTACTAGCTGTGTGATCATAGCTTAATCAGTTAATCTTCTTGAAGCTCAGTCTCCCGATATTTAAAAGAAAGATGGTTAATTCTTGGGGTGCCTGGGTGACTCAGTCTGTTGGGCATCCGACTTCGGCTCGGGTCGTGGTCTCACAGCTCATGGGTTCGAGTCCCACATCAGGCTCTGTGCTGACAGCTCAGAACCTGGAGCCTGCTTCAGATTCTGTGTCTCCCTCTCTCTCTGCCCCTCTCCTACTTGCTCTCTCTCTCAAAAATAAATAAAAACATTAAAAAACGACTTACTTCTCCACATTTATGAGTATCATCGGTGATATTGTGTTGGCAGACCTGCTTAGATTTCTCTTTGAGAGCTCCTTGAGATGAGAGACCTTGCCTTTTTATGTTATTTTGCTTTCCTATAAGGCACCTAGCACAATGCCTGGTGTTTTGCAGCACTCAATATTTATTAATCAATGGATAGTTCTGGAAAAATAGCTCAAGTGCTGATATGTCAATTAAAGCCTAAGTTCTTCTATGAAGTGCTCTCTGGCCATTCCCACACTCATTAATTTGAATTCTCATAGCTCTTGAACATACTACTAAATATGGCTCTTGTTACAACCTGCTTTATACATACTAATGGATTTTAAGCCACCGTAGGGCAGTAAGCATGGCTTTCACTTTCAACTCCTATTTCACAATGCTGTGTAAATGCCAGCTAATGCAAAGATTATTTAAAATATCCCATTGTCTTTCTCATTCCAAGTAGTTTTCTTCCTCAATTTGTGTTGAATTTACCCCTAGATCCCAGACTGGGGCCTTGGTAACAGTAACTACTTTCTGTAGTCTGCGCCCTTGGCTCAAGGTGCGTGACCTCTCCTGACCTAGCTTCTCAGCTCTCCCCACAGTTGGTCTTTCCTTTCTTAAGCACACTTTCTCTTAATCATCCTTTATTTTCTACTTGTGAGCAAGAATCTTCTCATTGATGTATTGTTCTCATGGGGATTTGGAAAACTTTGATTTTTTGTTTCTTATTTCATAGGCTCATGGAGAATTACTACTGGAAAGCTCCTTAAAAATAATTGAACCCAGGGACCTCAAATAGAGAATAATTCTCAACATTGTGTGAGGCATCCATAGTCAATTAATGCCCCCCCTTTTTTTTTCTGCTGAGGTCATACATGGTCTCAGAGTCATTTTTAATAATATTCCCGGTAAAGACTATCAGTTTACCAGAAACTATCAATCCATCATCATGATCCATCCATTGGAAGTGAAACTTGCCTGACATACTTGATGTTGTTCAAAGCTGTTATTTTGCTAGTGAGGCCCAAAGAGCAGGGGTGACTTAATCATGAACTAAAACCAGAACCCAAGTTACCTGGCCCTCATGATTGCCCGTCCAAGGTTTCCCTTTCCACATAACTGGTCCTCATTTAATAATCATTCAAGTCTGAGAATTTGTTTTCTATTTTTTGGCACGTACTTAATAATATTTTAACAGTATGATTAAAAAGCTCAGTACTCATGTCTATGTCTTATCAAAAAGACAGCTGGGCTCTCATAGATGTTATAAACTCTTGAGGAGAAGGAACTTTGATAGGCTTGTGTCTTTCACACATTCAGCTACATAAATGAAACAAACAGGAGCTCTATCCTTAAATTTGCCCTAAGAATCAATGAAAAATCCTGATCCCTTCTTTATAAACAGAATTTATTTGAAAGGATTCCATGTATGATGACACATACCTTTTTAAAAAGAGGTACACCTTATGTTTAAATAAATTCCCATTTCACCCAAATGTTTTAGGGGAAAGTAAATTGTTATGTCAATGACTAGGCTGCTCTGTGATCTTCTACTTAAAAATTCAAGGGACAGTGTTGTGGTTTGGTGCTCAAAAGTCCTAAGAAATGATAGCTTTTCTTCTTTTTGTTTTTCATGGTGACATCTATTGGCCATAATTTGTGGTTCCGTGTGATGCTGACAAGCCAGAATTATTAGGACAGAAAGGTAAAGGAAAGGAGATGAAGAAAAAGAGCACAGGAAGAAAAAAAGGACAGGTAGGGGGCAGTATTTTATAATACAGCAACGTGATACTGGTTTTAGCACTTAAAAATAGATTTTAAAAGCTGTACAAGCCACAGCTGACATCATACTTAATGGTGAAAGGTTGAATGCCTTTCCCTGAAGGTCAGGAACAGGGCAAGGATGACTGCCCTTGCCACTTCTATCCAACATTGATCTGGAGGTTCTACCAGGGCAATCAGGCATGACAAAGAAATAAAAGTCATCCAGGGTGAAAAGAAAGAAGTAAAATTCTATTTTTACACATGACATGATCTTATACATAGAAAATACTAAGGAACCCACCAGAAAAACTGTTAGAACTAATAAATGGGTTCAGCAAGGTAGGAGGATATAACATTGATATATAAAATAATTATATTTCTATATACTTGAAATGAACAAAACAAACAATGAAAGTGAGAAGATAATTCACATGTTAAAAAGAAATTGGAACCCTACCTCATATCATATACAAAAGCTAACTCAAAATGGATCAAACACCTAAATATAAGAGCTAAAACTATGAAATTCTTAGAAGAATATATGGATGTAAATCTTCATGACCTTGGATTAAGTAATGATTTCTTAAATATGACATCAAAAACATAAGTAACAGGGGCTCCTGGGTGGCTTAGTAAGTTGAGTGTCTGGGTTTGAGCCCTGAATCAGGCTCTGTGCTGTCAGTGCAGAGCCTGCTTTGAACCCTCTCTCCTCTTCTCTCTCTGACCCTTCTCTGCTCATGTGTGCACTATCTCTCAAAAATAAAAGCATTAAAAAAACCCACAAGTAACAAAAGAAAACATCGATAAATTGGACTTCATCAAAATTAAGAAGTTTTGTGCATCAAAGGACACTAGCAAGAGCATGAAAGGACAACCTACAGACTGGGAGAAAATAAGTGGAAAGCATACAGCTGATAAGATATTGATATCCAGAATATATAAAAAACTTTTGTACAACTCAACAACAACAAAATCCAATTTAAAAATGGGAAAGGATCTGAAAAGACATTTCTACAAAGAAGATACAGAAATGGCCGACCAGCTCATGAGAAGATGCTCAACACCAATAGTAATTAGGGAAATGCAGATTGCAACCACAATGAGATATGACGTCAGACAGAATAAGCAGAAAGACATATAATAACAAGTGTTGGTGAGAATGTGGAGACATTAGAACCCTCTTACAATGATGATGGGAATGCAAACAGGTACAACCACCTTGGAAAACAGTCTGGAAGTTCCTCAAAATGTTAAACATAGAGTTATCACATGACCCAGAAATTCTCCTCTTAGGTATACACACAATGGAAATAAGAATACATGTCCACACAAAAATTTATACACAAATGTTCATTGCAGCATTATCCATAATAGCGGAAAGTGGAAAGAACCCAGATGTCCATCAACTAATGAATGGATAAATTAAATGAGATATATCATTACAATGGGATATTGTTTGGCAACGAAAAGAAATAAAGTACTTATACATGCTACAATATAGATGCACGAGAACATAATGTGAAGTGAGAGAAGCAGTCACAAAAGACCACATGGTGTATAATTCCATTTATGTAAAATATCCAGAATAGGCAAACTATAGACAAAATAGTTTGGTAGTTGCCTTGGGCTGGGTAGGGTGGAGGTGGGGTGAGGCTGGGGGCAATGGGAAGTGACTGCTACAGGATACCTGTATGGGGTGATCAAATGTTCTCAAAGTGACTGTAGTGATGATTTCATAACTAAATATACGAAAAAAAAAACTTTGGATGGTATACCTTAAATTAGTCAATTGTATGGTAGGTGAATTTTATCATCAAAGCTGTTATTAAAAAAGATACATGTGTGTATAATACTTTAATTTTGAAGATTAAATTTCCCCTGTTAATTCTCTTCTATGTCTGTCACAACAATCCACGTATTCACTTAGATGATCTATCCACATATTTCCATGACCACTGTCTTAGCTTTGTCGTATGTAACAGACTAGACATACTGGTGATGAGCAGGTAGGTTTTTTTTTATGAAACCCATCCTTTTAGAACATTTAATTTAAATGAAAAAAAATAAAGAAATGATAACACTAAACTACCTTTTTTCTCCTTCATTGTAATCATTACATCACCTTCATGAACACATCATTTCTGTGGACCACTAGCAGCTTTATCCCTAGTATTGAATATATTTACCATAAATCTACTTCCTGAGGGAACACACTATTGCTTTCAGTAGTACATTTATAACAGTACTCTACTACAGTACTCTGGTAGCTCCATAATTTCTTTGCTACTGAAAGTCTAAATGTTAATTATGATTAAACCCATGGCAACAGAGAGAACTTAATGTTTCAATTATTTTGTACTTACCCCTTTTGAATCAATCACTCCGGGTTTCGCATTAAACTTCACTGTCTTCAACCGGGCACGCTCCTTTCTTTCCACCCTAAAGAAAATTGAAAATAAAGAGTCTATCACGTGGCAAGGCATTTATGATTAAGTTCCTTATTAAATGAAGAATATCTCTTCTTATCCTAAAGCTCAAACAAAATGTATTCTAAAATATTTCTGTTCCTTTGTTTGGTATAAAAAGTCTTGGTATAATGTCTCTAAGCAGCTAACACATCTTTTGAAACTTCTGTGTTACATGTACTGAGAGTCATAGTAATCGGGGAGGGGGGACAAAGGGAGAAAAACTAATATTTGTTACTTAAATGCCTGAATAAATCAACCAAATATCTATTATAATAAATCACAATCCATAGAGATGGACATGTAAAGTGGAGCCTAAGTAAACTTTTTTCTTCTCTGTTCCCCTCTGCAGGCCTTGTCTCTCCTACCCTTTTCTTCTTATTTCCTTTTTCTTCCCTTCCCTTTAGGAATGAACACTAGGGGGGTTACCTTCACCTTAAAACCAAACATGGGATAGATAATCTTGAATTTTTCCTTATCCCCAGTGCCATTTTCCTGTCATCTCTGCACATTTCATCATTGTACCTGCCACTTCATTCATTCATCAAATACTCATTGAGTGCCTATCCATGCATCAAGCAAGGAGCCGGGGAACAAAGGAAAAAAAAAAAAACATCAAAAAGCATGGCTGTAATAAACACACAGGACTGTGCTTCTGGTAGGCACAGAGACATAAAGACAGACTGATAATACTGCACTGTAAGACTGTTGACAGCAGTGGGGCTTGGGGGAGCATCTATCTCATTGGAGGGTGAGAAGGTGGGGTAGAAAGCATTGAGGTGGGCTTCTTGGAGGAGGTGTCAATTTGAAGGATGTCAAACTTGAAGGATGAGAAAGAGCTTGTCAGTAGGAAAAGTTTGGGGAGAATTTCCCAGACAGGAGGAACAACACATAGCATGACCTGAGGATCTAAAAAAGCTAAAGACTTTGGGGAAGGTTCTGATACAGGCTATATACAGGATGGGATATGAGACAGTAAGACAGTGAAGCCTCCTGATACAAGATAACCATCTACACTAAGGATTGGGGCTTTAACATTTTTTCAAGTTTATTTATTTTGAGAGAGAAAGCATGAGTGGGTGAAGGACAGAGAGAGGGAGAGAGAGAGAATCCCAAGCAGTCTCTGAGCTGTCAGCACAGAGCCTGATGAGAGGCTCTAACTCACAAATCATGAGATCATGATCTGGGCCAAAACCAGGAGTTGGCAGCTTAACTGTCTAAGCCACCCGGGCGACCCGACTTGGGCTTTTTCCTTGGGGAATCCTCAGGAGTTATTAGAAGATATAATGTGGAGAAGTGATAGAACAGATTAACATTTTAAATAAATAACCCAGGTGGTGGAGGAAGATAGACTGGAAGAGGGAAGGGACTGTGGGAAGCAGGAAGTCCATTTAGAAGCTTTTGGCATTATCCAGGCAAGAAACAATGAGGTGGAGGAGAGGGAAGGGTTTGAGAAATAGTAGTAAAGTAAAATCGGTAAGACTTGTGCCTATTTGAAGGATGGGGTGGAAAAAAGAGGAAAAGAGAAGCTAAGTACTTCCTTGATTTTTTGTTTTTTTGAGTCTCTCCAGTCAGACATGAGTACTCCTTCCTTTAAGGTACAACAGTACTTATTTGTATCTTCATGTTGGTATTATCTCTTGTTCCCTTGTGTTTATTTTCACAGTGTACATACAAAGCTGCATGCTCCTTGAGGGCAAGTCCACATTCTCACTCTACAGCACATTGTAGTAAGACCTCAGTAAACAGCTGTTAACTAAAATAATATGCGGTGCATTGTTTTAACTGGATTTTTTATTTAAATATGGCTGGCTCTAATTTCAAAAATGGGGAAAGAAAAGAGAGAGAGAAGAAAAACCCTGAATCTACAGAAAGGAATGGTTTATGAAATCTAAATTATTCGTAGATCAATAATTAACAACATATTGCTTTTTAGCTGAGAGCTCTTTTGTGTTTCCAGCTGAAACACAGTGCAGATCAGGGTTTCTATAGTTACAGGGCAGAGTTTCAGAATATATTTCAGTGTGAGAGGAGAATATTTGAGTGGAAACAGCTGAACAAAAAATTTCATATCTAACCTCAGATATTAAAGCAATATGTTTCACTGAGAGTTTCTATTTGCACCCAACAGACAACAGTTGGGAACAGTACAAGGAAGACTTTGGATAAGGTAAGCTGCCAAGTGGAAAGATGTTCACTGAGAAAATGCCTGTTCTGAGCTACTTCAGCTTTTCTCAGTTTTAATCCAAGAGCAAATGTTAATTCATATTCATCTCTTCGAATCCTTCTAAAACTGTTGTTACAGCCCTGACTTTATCCTGGCTTCTTTGCATTAACCAGGCTGATTATGGAAAACACTAGTACATTAGATGATGCCAAAATGACACACAGAGGATACATGGTTTTGATCAGGCTATGCAAAAAATTCTGTCCGGACCCACAGAACTCACAGGGCTCCAAACATATATTAGGCTGAATTTGGGATTCTACGAACTATTTGGATAGACTATTCTAATTTTTACCCCCTGGATTCCAAGCTCAACCTTTTTTTTAGATTTCTTAAGAAATGTCTCCATTAGGCCATCTTTAGTGGTTCATCCCTTAAATGGGTTGCAAAGAATGTTATGTCAGATGGACACACACACACACACACACACACCTGTTATTTGCTATGGTTTGTGATTAATCTTCAAAGAGGCCATAGAAAAAAGTAAAAAACAATTTTTAAAGGTGGCAGGGTTTTGGCTCACTCATGGAAGTGAGGAAGTCGGAAAGTTTTGCTTTCTCTTGGGATTGAAAATTTCATTAGTCATGATAATGAGAATAATATAAGTGGTGGCTGAAGCTTTAACACATAATTATTAGCAAAAAGATTCCTTTACATTTATATCCTCTCATTTGGTTCCCATGATAATCAAGTGATGTAGGTATTACTGACCCCATTTTATGGCTGGGAAAGCTGACACTTGAAGCTTGCCAAGTTTAGAAAGTGGTAGGAATAAGGGCCTGAGCACACAGCTGCTAAAAGCTAACTTGACTGCCTCTCCACATCTACTTAGTTTGAGAAACAGCATTCAAGGATCTGCCATGGCTTTCTCCACAATGGGAATTCTCAACACAAATGAGATTTTGGATGGGTCATACACGGTTTTAAGGTCAATACAGTTCTTCGGAAGTTTTCATTAAGTTTTTCACAAATGATAACCAACCCCCTCCCTTGAATCCCCATATCCCAAATGTCCTGAATTAAATAAACCATAACTGAATGCAAGTGTATAATCATTGAGCTAACGCCATACCATAAAAGGCTGGGCTTAAAGTTTAGAATAAATTTTAACACAGAAGTTTAGGTTAGCTAAATGACTATGTGCAGCATTATAAATATTGAATTACATAATAAATATTGAATTAGTTTCTCTCCTTTGCAGTCTTTCTGCATTCACTGCAGGCCCATCATTGTCTTACTTTCCCTTCACAGAGGGCCATGTTGATTACCTCTTTCAGCGGTAGCAGTGACTGTGGCTTATATTTTCTCCTAGCTACCACAGGCCCTTCCTCTCTTCTAGTGCTTCTTGAGATGCAAGAGGATAGTTTATTGCTCAAATGAGAGGTAGGGCTGGGAAATAGGGTTCTGTATAATGCTGTGTTCTTTCAGGCACTAAAAGCTCAAAATATGAAGAAAGGAAAACACCTATCATTTGAGTATGCACAAAGTATTCGATGTTGTACTTGGCCTATATTATCTATAACTGTACAATGATCCAGGGTCTAAGAAGGAGCTGGGCATAGAGTAGGTGCTTAATAAATCTTTGTTGAATAAATGAATGAATGAATGAATGAATGAATGAATGAAAGCATGAATAAACCCTCAAGGAGCATTCTTGACTTGGATTTGAAAACTAAGGCTCAAGAGTCAGGTGACTTGCCCACACAAATGGTGTTTTTCATAAAAAGTTATTTACCATTGCATGACTTTTTCACTTGGCAAGAGTCCTTATAAAAGTTTAGCATTACCTTCCTTAATTGTGTTACTAAGTAAGATTCCTTTGGTAGATATACATGATATTAAAGTCCTCAGATCTTTACCTAAGGAAATGGTGGACCACTTGTAGAGAAAGACTGAATCGAAATGAGAAGTACTACCTTACTTTTCTCACACTCAAGAGGCAAGCAATTAATTAGATTGTTTAAGCAGAAATAATCCTCTCCACCCTAGTCTGGTCACTGACCAAAATCCTGAAAATATAAACTGGATGGCAAAGTCTGAACAATCAATTCTGACAGCTAGCTTCTCCAGGGAGTTCCGAATAGTCATGCTTCAATGAGCCCAACTGTCTCCCTCTGCCCTCTCACCCATTCCCCATCTGGCATTTTCACGTTCTGGCCAAACACATAATGAGGTCAGGCTTGGAGCCCTGGATGGTGGGAACATCACTTGGTGCTGGGTGTTCCTGTGCTGTGCTCTACAAGGATGGAAATGTCACCCACGTTACTGGCCACAGGCTCACTGTGAAAGCTAGGTGCCTAAACCTTAAGGCAATGCTAGCGACACGCTTGTTATCTGAGAACCCAGGTGGTCATCACTGAGGGGCAATGACTAAAGACTGGGATTAGCAGACTGTAGAAAAGCATCCTATCTTGGCGACTCGCAAACTACCTAATCTCAGAAAGCAGTGATTCTATGCTAAGAGTCCAGGTTTTAAAGTCACACAAACCTGGTTTTGAACACTGCATTTGCCACTTCCTCTCTGTGTGACTTGGGCAGGTCATTCAGCCTCTTAGGATCTCAGGATTCATGCTGGTAAACTTAGAGTATTGACACAGACTTCAGACAATTACGGTGAACATTAAATGAGGTAATATGAGAGAATTGGTTAGCACTGTGTCTGATACATATTAAGACCTCCTAATTGACAATTCTAATATACCCTTGGTGTAGTGGAAAGGCATGTGGTCTTGTTTTCAGAGAGACGTGGGTTCAGCCAGTGGCTGGTTGTGCATCCTTGGGCAAGTTACCTGACTTCTTGGACCCTTGGTTTCCTTACGAGGCTTTTGTGAAGATGAAATGAAATTATGTATTTGAAAGCACCTGGCACAATACGTGGCTGGTGCTATCATCCAATGGAATGCATCTCTCTGTCTGGTGTCCTTTCACATCCCTTTGCCCCTGCTATGGACTGAGTGTGTTTGCCCAAAATTCATATGTTGAAGCCCTGGTGCCTAGTGTGATGGTATTTGGAGGTGGGGCCTTTGGGAGATAATTAGGTGGGGAGGATGGAGCCCTCATGAATGGGGTTAGTGCCGGTATAAGTAGAAACATGAGAAATGATCTCTCTGTTAAGCCATGTGAGGGTACAGCAAAACGACCATCTGTACCCAAGGAAGAGGGCCCTCACCAGGAACCCAAACAGCCAGTGCCTTAAATTTGGACTCTCCAGCCTTCAGAACTGTGAGAAATAAATGTCTATTGTTTAAACCTTCCAGTCTATGATATTTTGTTATGGCGGCCCAAGCTGACTAGGACAAGTACCTTTAGTTACAAATAGCCCTCATTAACCTAATCACACTGTAGCTAGGCACGCTGTGTTGTCCCACAAATGTTGGGCTCCAGAGACAGTGACCTAATGACAGCGCTTGGCACACAGACACTGCTCAAACAATGTTTGCTGAATTAAATTTTGTCGAGTTTTATTTTTGTAACTTTGGGAGGAAGGATTACATATAAGTTAAAAGTATCAATTCTGTAGCCTGGATTCAAATCCCGGTTCTGCCACTTACTAGTTGGACAATTTCAGGCAAGTTAATTAACTTCTTTATGCCTCAACCTCCTGGTTTGTAAAATGGGCACAATCATAACATCTCTCATAGGGTTATGATGAGGTTTAAATAAGCTCATTGTAAAGGGTTTAGAACAGTGCCTAGCATGCTCTTGGAGTATTTTGTTAAATAAAATTTCTTTATCATCTTCAAAAAAAAGGAGGAGGAAGGCAATAATTATCATACTCTCCATCTTGGTGTAATTGGGATGATTAAATGGAATCATCAATAGAGAAACATATTCGTAAAGGGTGAAGTCATGCCCTGATGTCACCCATTAAGAGATTTTCCCAGATGAGCTCTACTAGTTGAATTATACTCAGAAAAGGGACTATAAAGGAATTAAAGATTGAAAAATGAACCCCAATCTAATAGTAAATCATATTTGAGCAGCTCCCACTTATTCTGAGCTGTTGTTGTAAGATGCTGAATGTAGTGTGAAATGAGAAAGCCTCATTTAAAAGTAAAATATTAAAGAACAGGCCTAGGACAGGCTCATGACAGATTGTGTGTGTGTGTTTTATTTTAGAGGGAGAGAGAGAGAGAGAGCAAGCAAGGGAGAAGGAGAGAGAAAGAGAGAGAGAGAGAGAAAGAATGAATCCCAAGCAGGTTCCAGAGCCTGACATGGGCCTCGAACCCATGACCCTGGGATCATGACCTGAGCTGAAATCAAGAGTTGATGTTCAACTGACTGAACCACTCAGGTGCCCCTCATGATAGATTTTAAAGTCCATGCATAAGAACTCTTTGTGAGGTAGGATTATAAGTGATTTTTATTTCTTTTTTATACTTTTCAAAAATTTCCCATTTTTCTACAATGAAATGTGTTACTTTTATAAACACATAAAACAATAATGATAACATTTTTAAAAAAGATTTAAAATCCTAAGGAGAAAGTTGACAGAAACTCATTTATAGCCATAAGCACACCCACACGTACACACACATGCACACACATGTACACACATACGGAGGGGGAAGCTACTGCAGCATTCATGAGATAGAATGCAAATACATGTCAACATGAGAGTCACTAGACAAACTTCTTTTTCAGGCTAGCTGTAGTATGGTTGTTAAGATGGTTTTTATCCAAACTAGGGGAGAAAGCCAACTTAAGAATGACCACCAGCAGGTAGAAAATTACCTCAAGAGGCATAGCACTGGGAATGTTCCTTGTGGGGAAAATGATGTGTAATTGAACAAATGAAGGGCTACTGACAAGACTGGTTAGAATCACAGAACCTCTGGGTTGGAAAGGGCCCGAGAAATCATATAGTTCAACACTCTATCCAAACCTCAAATCCTCGATGCTAGATCTTCTATTACCAGAATCACCTGGATGGATTTACAAACACATTCAGATTTCCAGGACCCCCTCAAGATGGACTGAATTAGAATATGTGTATGTGTGTGTGTGTGTGTGTGTGTGTGTGTGTGTGTATGTGTGTGTGCATGCACCCACAGGCACACACGGAGGGGAGGGTCAGAGAGGGAGGGAACAGGCACATCTAAGCTATTTTTTAATATAAAAATTTTTAAATATTTATTTCTGAGGGACAGAAAGAGAGACAGAGTGTGAGTAGGGGAGGGGCAGAGAGTGAGGGAGACACAGAATCTGAAGCAGGCTCCAGGCTCTGAGCTGTCAGCACAGAGGCTGATGCGAGGCTCAAACTCATTAGCCGTGAGATCATGCTGAGCCACCTAGGTGCCCCATATCTAAGTTTTTATAATGCTCCCTTGGTATGAAAACTATTGTTCTAGTTTGCTATCTTCCCAGGTAATCCATACCATCGCTACACAGCTGACTAGTAAAAGAATTTCTTTAAAATAAGCTGATATCTATTCCTTCCTTGACACCCCACTTTCGTCCTTGGGGCCATATTCAAGAAGATAGCTCTTTCTTCTACAGAGCAGCTTCTCAGACAGCTCTGATGGATTAAATCAAAGCAGACCAAAATGCGTGTTGCCTTGACTTTTTTTTTTTTAAGTAAACGGAAATGGAGAAACAGAATATAAACTAGTGCGGAGAGTCCATGCTTTGAATATATAACCTTTGAGAAAACACTACAAGCCATAGTTTAAACTCAGAATGTCCTCTCAAAGCAATGTCAGGCAACTATTCTGTGCCAAAAGGACGCTGGTGGGAAGGAAATTCCTCCATGGTGGTGATGACTGGAAGCTACTGGGACACATGGGAGAGGTGGCTGTTCTGAAGTATATTCCTGCCTTTCAAAAGCATAGTGGAAGAAAGGCTTGGAAGAGAAAGAGCATGGTGCTCTTGACATACAGAACTGATTATCTGAGTGAAAGTGGGAGTTGTGGGGTGGGTGGGGAAAAGGAGTAAGGAAAACAGTAAAAAAGTGATAAACACAGTCTTAGGCCTCACCCAGATGCTCCACAGCTCATATTCCAAGCATCTGAATTTGGCATGAAGGGTTTTAATTTTTCCCCCATCAGTAGTTGAAGGTAATACATACCTAGGACCTTTGATTAGTAAATCATACTTTATGTGGCTTTCACCTGACCTTTCTGTAAAGCTATCTGGTAAATCTGAACCTCTGGAATAACACCTCTGAGTGTTTAAGTCCGCATACATGCTGATAAGATAATCTTGAACATGTGGATGCTGGTAAATGTTTTAGGGAGGTGGTGGAAGCAGATCCCCTTTCTTGCTTTATGTCTTATCAGAGTCACCAGCTTTTGTAAATCTCTAATATGAAAAGAACAAGAATACTTAATTCATGTCACCTGTCACCACTGACAATTTCCCTGCAGACTGACTATCCCACTCAAATGGTTATTTTATAAACAGTTTGTCTTATCTTCATCTTCCCTCATTTCCACTCCCTGGATAGCTAAAAAGCATACAGTCTGAAATAGAAAAGGCAATTCTTACCTCCGTTTGCTAGGGATGACCCCCATCTCTTCACTGTCCCCCTCCAGTGTGACTCTTCTGGCTTGCCACCACTCATCATCTGAGGCGTTGATAACATGGAGAATATCTCCATACTTAAAACTAAGTCCTTGACTTGGCAGCCCACTGTCCTTGCTCTTGTCATAGTCAAACATGGCTCTGTAGAAATGACAAGAGAGAACGTTGTTAAGAACCTCTGGAGCACAGATTTCAGATTCATCATTTCGATTACCAAGTCTTGCCCTGAGAATCCATCATCCATTTGATACCAGCTCCAAGACCTGACTCCCAGGACTGCAGTCCACATTCCCACTGCTGTGGTCACCAGTTAACATTGGTTCCTGCTTCTACTTGGAGGCTGCAGGGACAGCCTACAGACTCCTAAAGCTGGGGTACTGTTTCCTTTCTTGGGGACCATCATATGTGGCAAGGTGATAATGGGAGATGTGGAAACACCTGAGATGTTTTCCCTCCCACTACAATTGAAATTTAAAAGTCACTAAAAAGAAGGAAATAATGAAGAGAAACATGGGCATCTTTGTGAATGAAACATTTTGTGCTATGAACAAATCCTCTCAGATGTATGTATCAGTTCACAGAACTCTTTCTTTTATAATAGGGAGAAACGGTAACAACTTAAGTGCCCACCCATAGGTGACTGTGATCCTTCCACCCACTGGACTACTGGACCATTACTGAAGTAGAAAGGTTGCAGTTCCATACCTATATTGTGAACCTGAAACTAATATAACCTGTATGTTCATTGCACAGGAATTAACATTTTTAATAAATAAACTGCAAATTAAAAATATGCAAAAGCATAAATAAAAAATAAAACAAATTGAATGGTTGTAGAGGTTAATAAAATAACATGAATAAGTGGTCAAAATGCAACAATAAAAATATAATTACTCCTATGTTTATGTGTATGTATACAGATAGATCAAAATTATATGGATAAGACAAATCTTTTTGCTTCCACAGAAGGCTAAGCCTACTTCAGCACTGCATTCATCATTCTGAATTGTAATTCTTGCTTTATGTACCACGTTTCCCTCACTAAAGAACACGTTCCCTTTGCTGAACTGAACACTCTTATATGTATAGATTGGTGGGGCAAGGGAATTGCAAATAGAATTGAAATGATCGCCAAGACCTTAGTAGCTAGGTGTTGCCTTAAGTAGCTGACAGTTTGTCTCAAGTCTTAGATTGCCTACCTCCTCTCATATCCCCCTGCCCTCACAAACCACCACTGCACACATACAATTTCTCAGGAGAAGCAGATTTTGCCACCTCTCTGCTTATTTCCCTTTGATTCCATTCTGAGAATTTCCTTAGAGCATAACCACTATGCAAGCAAAATTAGATAGATCTGGGGAACAGATTTTTCTAAGATCACTGAGGACCAAGTATGGTTCTTTTCCTTTCTTCTTCTTTTCCCCCCCTCTCCTCATGAAAGAAATGTCACATCTGCTGTCATGGCAACCAAAAAGAGCTGAAGATAGCATGTAGAACTCTCAAATACGGTAGAAAAATCTGAATTACTTGCAACACAGCTCTGTCTTCCATGAACTCTGTACCCAAGTAATGGAATAGGAGGAGAGTTTCTCCGTCTAAGTTCCCAGAATGACTCATTTCCACCTTGACTATCTGCATCTTCCCTACTGAAGACTTTGGCAAAGCTCTACCCAGGTGAAAGGGGGTTGAGAGAGGGCAGAGGTCCACTTCTGACACTGTCACTTCTCTGGCTGGGTGGTGTGACATAAATTAATTAACACTTATGAGCCACAGGTTTTTGTAATGCAAAATTAGTCCAATAACTACTTTCAGACAGAGCTGCTATAAGCATTAATAAGACAGATGAGGCAGCCAGCTCACGGTGAGTGCACTGTAGCAGCGTGTAGCAGAGCGGTTAAGAATAGACTCAGGGGTCACATGGTCACGGTCATTTCCTGATTCTA
Source organism: Felis catus (assembly GCF_018350175.1). Lineage (NCBI taxonomy): Eukaryota > Metazoa > Chordata > Mammalia > Carnivora > Felidae > Felis > Felis catus. Next base: position 49,133,560 of record NC_058377.1, on the reverse strand, counting down.
TTGCTTCTTACCAGTTATATAGCTGGTTTTCTGCATAAGCTACTTAACCTTTCTGAGGCCTCAGATTTCTCATACATAACAGTTATGATGACAACAGCAATGGTAACAGTACCCCCATCATAAAATTGTTGCATGGATGGAATGTCACGTAAGGTAATACATGTGAAATAGAGCACGCACAGCAATGCCTGGCACATAGTGACAATCATCAAGTTTCAACTGTTATTATTTTCTTCGCTGTCCCCTTTGAGTGGATATCCATAAAAATCCTTTCTATAGATTCTACTCTCGGTTAACATAGTAAGCTTGAGACTGCTATCCTTAAAAAAAATTTTTTTTTAATGTTTATTTATTATTGAGAGACAGAGAGAGACAGAGCGTGAGCAGGGGAGGGGCAGAGAGAGAGGGAGACACAGAATCTGAAGCAGGTCCCAGGCTCTGAGCTGTCAGCACAGAGCCCAACATGGGGCTTGAACTCACAAACCGTGAGATCATGACCTCAGCCGAAATTGGACACTTAACTGACTGAGCCACCCAGGCACCCCAAGATTTCTATCCTTAAAAAGACCTTCTTACAAGGGTGGCTCATGGTTGACATCTGGGAAATTAGATTTTGGTTCTATTTCCCATTAAGAATGGCTCACCATGCCTAAACTGTGTATAAACAACATTTAAGGTGAACATTTGTTTTTCTTCTGTGAATCTGGAATTGTGGTATGTGCCAGGCAGAAGGTGACTACATGACCAGTCCCCCATATAAACCCTGGACCGTGAGGGGCGCCTGGTTGGCTCAGTCAGTTAAGCGTCTGACCTCAGCTCATGTCATGATCTCACGGTTCATGAGTTTGAGCCCTGCATCAGACTCTGCTGTCAGCACAGAGCACACTTTGGATCTGGATCCTCTGTCTCCTTCTCTCTCTGCCCCTCGCACCCTTCTCTCTCTCTCTCTCTCTCTCTCCCTCTCTCTTTCTCTCACATACATACACACACACACTCTCTCTCTCTCTCTCTCTCTCACTCTCAAAAATAAACAAACATAAAAAAAGATAATAAAAATAAAACAACAACCCCCCCCCCCCCACCAAACTTTGAGTCTTTAATAAGCTTCCTTGTAGACAACATTTATACCTGCTGTCACAATTTGTTGCTGGAGGAATTAGGCATGTCCCATGTGACTCCACTGGGAGAAGGCTCTTGGAAGCTTGCGCCCAGTTTCCTCTGGATTTTGTCCCAAGCTCCTTTCCCTTTGCTGATTTTGCTTTGTGTCCTTTTCTGTAATAAATCATAGTCCTGAGTATGTCTATGCTGAGTTCTGTGAGCCTTCCCAGTGAATCATCGACCCTGGGAGTTTTCTTGAGGGTCCCCAACACTCTATAGATTGTAAATCATTTTCATATACACTACCTCATCTGTGACTCAATCCATTCTGATAAAGAATTTATGATGGATACAGCATTATCCCCTTTTTACAGATGGAGGATAGACTAACCTCAGCATACATGGCTTAGGGTCAGCAACTTCAGGCTGCAGCTTGGGTCTCCTGACCCAGAGTCCTGCTACAATGCTCTTCAACTTGTTCTCCATGACCCCCTCCCCCGAAACCTGAGAGGTGGTGACAAGGTGGCAAGGATAATAACCATGATGGCTACCACTCCTTATGCTCATATTAGGTGCCCTGGCACTTTGTATCCATTGTCTTATTTGACATCATAACAACCTGAAGGTAAAAATTAGTATCCTCATTTTACAGATGAGGAAAGGAAGCTCAGGATGGTAGGGCACCTGCCCAAGGTCACATGTACACATGTGGTGGAGACTGCACCTAGAATATGGTCTGTCTGGCTCCAAAATCCATGTTCTTGGACATTTAATTGTGAGGCTCAGTTTTCCAGCCTGTTATCCTCTGGTCTTGCTCACAATTTAGCAGTACCAGGAGTTTTTATCCTCCCTTCAGGGCTGACCATCCTCTCCCACCCTCCCCCCAAATCCCCAAAGCTCCCTTACTGATCACTTCTTGTCCCAGTATTTTTTAAAACAAATTTTAAATGTTTTATTTATTTTTGAGAGAGCACAAGTGAGGGAGGGACAGTGAGAGGGGGACAGAGGATCCAGGGCGGGCTCTGCACTGACAACATCGAGTGATTTGGGACTCGAATTGCAAGACCATGACCTGAGCCTAAGCTGGACGCTCAGCTGATAGGTGTCCCTATCACAGTGTTTTTTTTTTTTTTTAGTCCTAAGGGTCTTTGAACCTCTGGTTTAGCACCAGGCTCTTTATGGATGTCAAGCCATCAGGAAAACTGGCAGGTGGCTGCCAAGAAGGCAGGCTCTAGGGTGAGACTGCTTGGGTTTGCAACTTTTTGACCATGTGAATTTTAAGCAAGTTACTTGGCTTCTCTGGGCTCCAAGTTTTCTTAACTGTAAAACCGGCACATAATAACAGCACCTACCCCAAAGGGATGTGGTGAGGATTAAGTAAAATAATATATGGAAAGTACTGTAACAGCAGCCTGGCACTAGTGATTGCTCAATAAATGGTAGTTACTATTACTCTTATAATTGTTTTTCTGAAAAATGTGCTGGCCTTGACTCAGGGAATCTGCTGGGACTGTGGCCCTTAGTAGCTGTCTTGTGGACTGTGTACAAAAAACATCTAAAATATCTCTCCAACCTCAGAGTCCAGTTCAGCACTGGGCACAGAGTAGACCCTCAGTGTCAGTCCATGAAAATGTTTCAGATGAACTTTGAAAGCCCCGCTTCTCTCAAGCCTGTGTCCTCATGTGTAAGGGAGGGGAGTAGAGACTGTTCTGGTGGTCCTCACCGGGCCAGACATTCAATCTACTGTGCTCTGTTCTAATTCCCAAGAATCCTGGAGGGAAGGTTTCCCACTCCTGCCTTCAGCCATAGGTATCCTCGCAGAAGGGGCTCACAACACGTTCTTCCCGAGTTCTGTTTATCTCAGACAATCTGCCGCTCTAGGATTACATGGATTTCAGACTTGTCAGGCCCCTGAAAACAAGCAGCTGATACATTTCAGTGGCTTCTGGCTCCTTTGGATATTAATGGATCTTCATGTCTGGGGAAAATGTTACAGTGCCCCATCACCTAATTTAAAAAGCGGTAAGCTGTTTTTAATTTGTTTTATGTGCTAATTCATCAGAGCAACTTTTATAAAATGCCATTAAGACTCACACTTTCCACCCAGGGTGCTTTTAACAAGTCCATTAGACTAGTAGAATTAGACAGAAATAATGCAATGACTCTCCCATCCCTCCTGCCCCTCCTGCATTTCACCACGCGGTGGCCCTTTGCCAACTGGGGAAGTCTAATAAGGGAAGTGAAGAGCTGCTCGTTCTCATGGCTGTGTCACATGACTGAGACACCTGACAATTGATGGAATTTGTGCTTCTTAAGTGGCCTACAACGTGTGAAAGACTATATTTTTACCTCATCCAATGTACTGGCCAGGCAAGGCAGCATCTGGATTATATGCCAAGCTTTGGAGAGAGAAGAGACCTAGGTTATGTCCCAACTCTGCCATTCCTGCTTGTGAATTTGGGGCATGTTACTTAACTTCCTAGATGATCTCTTCACCAGAGATCATCATTCCATCAACTATGAAATGCAGAGAATGATGGTTTTAAGTCAAAAGATTGTTATGAAGATATCACTCTAGGGTGACGCATGAGAAATGCCCAACACACACACAGAATGAGTTCCACTTTGTTATTATTCTGACAACAATTTTGCCAGGTAAGCCTTTTTTATCTCATAAAGGAAATGAGACCCAAGGAGCTGAAATGAAAAAAAGCTAATAAGTAGCAGAACCAGGATTCAAATATAGATAGATGTGTCTGAATCACAAGCCCATGCTCCTGACTGTAGAATTCAGCCTGGAATTCCTGATAAGGAATGTTGTCCTTAGACCTCATCTCCAGAGATTTCATGATTTGGTGATTGCATTTATAATGATACCATGGACTAGACATGAGGGGAGAGGCATGAGTAGTTTACTGAGTGCACAGTTAGTTCTCACAACTGCCTCATGGATTAGCCTTGTACTGCAGATGAGGAAATATAGACTTAAGCAATATGCCCAGTGACACACCAGCTAGCAAGTGATAGAACAGGACTGAATTCAAGACCTGTTTGCCTCCATCATTTATGTTATTAAAAGCAAGTTGCCATATTTCAAAGCCTTGAACTAAAGCCTAATTACCAGTTGAAAAATCCAAAACCAAAAACCAAAAACACCCCCAAAAACCTAACCCTCCCACCCCCAAAAAACCCTGTCTGACTCTAAGGCTTGTGGACTTGCTACACCAACCCACGTGTTGTTTTTGCAAGGAACCCTCTCCAATCAAAACCACCCGTATTTTCTATTGGGCTTAGACTGCAGTAATATTTAATAATCATGGATCATAAGAGCACATGTGTTCTCTGTGTTGTTCAGAGGACTGAATTTTGGCTGACCCACTTTAAGGCTGGTATAGCAAAGAATCACAAGGGTGAAGAGAACCCCCAGGACCATGCCAGTAAGAACTGGAAAAATTACTTGATGTGTCTTGTGGTTATCGAAAATATGGTAGGGAAAATAATTCCCTAACCCCTTCTTTGCAAGGATGTCCACACCTCAATCCCCAGAGCCTGCGAATATGTTACCTTATGTGGCAAAAGGGATTTGCAGATATTATCAAAGTTAAAGGTCTTAATATGGGGAGAGTATCCTTGATTATCTGGGTGAGCCCAATCCAATCACACAAGTCCTTAAAAGTAGAAGAGAAGGCAGAAGAATAGGTCAGAGAGCTGTGACATGAGGGGTACATGACTGCCATTACTAGATTCGAAGATGGAGGAAGGTAATTTGTCATAGTAGCAGTAGAAAACTAATAACAGAGGACAAGGAAGAAGATGGTTTACTAGAAGGCAGGTAGAAGGCAAAGGCTACCAGTTTGATGATCCTGTTGAAGATTCTTTGAAATAAAAACAACTACTCAACAACTATAATAACAGCCCACTAAATGCCTATTATTGGCCAGCCATGTGCAAACTACCTTTGTTTTACATAATTTTATCTTACTGAATCCATGTAAATAGCTTATAATAGAAGTATGATGATTTCTACTTTGCAGATAAAAAACGTAAGGCTTTGATTTGTTAACACTTATACTTTATCCAATTATCACAAAAACCCTATGAGATCAATACTATTGTTCTTATGTTCAAATAAGGAGACTGAGGCACAGAAGGGCAGCCTTTTATTTCTCTGAGGTTGTAAAGCACTCTGCTTGCACCTCTCTTGGGAAGCCTACAATGTCCAGTCTTGAATGGGAATGTGTTTTACCTCCTTTATTGGATTAAAAGCTACTGAAGGTCAGAGGCTCCCAGGTACAGCTTCTGCACAGAGTCTTTGTAGATGCTTTATAAATGAACAAATTGAGGTGCCTGGGTGGTTCAGTTGGTTAAGTGTCTGACTTTGGCCCAGGTCATGGTTTCCTGGCTCGTGAATGAGCCCCACGTCAGGCTCTGTGTTGACAGCTCAGAGACTGGAGCCCACTTCGGATTCCATGTCTCCTTCTCGCTCTGCTCTCCCCAACTTGTGCACACATGCTCTCTCTCTCTCTCTCTCACAAAAATAAATAAACTTAAAAAAAATAATTGAACAAATCAACCAGTAGGTTACTTCCTTCTGTGCTGTGAACTTGTTTGGGCTACAGAAGACTTTGTTTCCATGACAAATTTAAGACCCACGAAGTGGAGTGCTTTGACCCAATTTCCTTAGTCTTCTGAAGTTGAGGCTTCTGCTTGATTAGAGGAGACTTGGTTCTCACCTCTCTGTGCAGCAGGAGAACGAACAAGAGCAGCGAAAGATAAAGCCTGCTCTCTGCTGCATCCCACTGCGCCTGACTTAAGTGGATGTGTTCCGTTGTTGATGTAAGCAGCTGAGGATAGTGTAAAAAGTGTAGACATTGGAGTAAAAAGACACACTCAAGTGAGTCCACCTCTTTCTAGCTGAGTGTCTCTGAGAAAATCTGTGGATCAATCTGAGCCTTTGTTTATCAATGAATGGGTTTAATCTTTCCTAGGTCTCAGCATATTTGGAGAGATTGAATGAGACAACATAGGAAAAGACTTTAGCACACTAACTGCCAACCAGTAGTTCCTTTACTTCACCCCTTCCCTACTATAAAAATGAGAGAGTTATTTCTACAAGTATTGGCAGGAGATGATAATATGGTGTTTTTAAAATACAATATAAAAATACACATATAGTAAACTTTCTCAAAACATTTTCCCACTGGGGGAATGTGGGAAAGGGATCTGCACTGGGAGCAGAGGGATCTGTACTTTAGGTGCTATCATTTTTTAAATTCAGCCATTTCCAATAGTTTTTCCTTCTTTTTATTTTTTTAAAGTTTATTTATTTATTTTGAGAGAGAGAGTATTCATGAGGGAGGGGCAGAGAGAGAGAGTAGGAAAGAGAGAATCCCAAGCAGGCTCCGCACTGTGAGCACAGAGCCTCAGTTGGGGCTTGAACCCACGAACAGTGAGATCATTACCTGAGCTAAAATCAAGAGTTGGATGCTTAACCAATTGAGCTACCAGATGCCCCTAGTTTTTCCTTCTTAAAAGCATTCATTTGCCCATTCACGAATCTAATAAATGTTTCAAAAATAGAGATGGCACCCTGCAAGTAGATAGAAGCTTGGATGGAATTAGGAAAGCAGGACTCTGGTTCTGGCTTCAACATAATCTCACTGTATGATCTTGTGTAAATTTCTTTATCTCTTTGGGCTCCAGCTTCTATGTAATCAACAGGCCAAAAGCACTTCTTGAAGCACGTTTCAGCTATTATATTCTATGCCTTTGTCTAGCAAGGCACTGTTGGGGACTCAGGTTAACCTTCCACGTGGCTGGGGGCACCTGAGTGGTTCAGTCAGTTAAGTGTTCGACTCTTGATTTTGGCTCAGTTCATGACCTCACAGTTTGTGAGTTCGAGCCCTGTGTTGGGCTCTGCTCTGACAGCATGGAATTTGCTTGGGATTCTCTCTCTCCCTCTCTCTCTGCCCCTCCCTGGCTCATTCTCTCTCTCTCTCTCTCTCTCTCTCTCTCTCTCTCTCAAAATAAATAAATTAACATTAAAAAAAATCTTTCCATGTGGCTGATAGTATGTGTGTCTCCGAGGATTGTGTTTGCTTTGTGAAAATCCCTACTCTGTGTCATCTCCTCCACCAATCCTAGAACCTCTTTTCCCCTCCCTACACCCTCACTGGGAGTTAAACACCCCTCTCATATGCTCTTATATCACATTGTATTGTGACTTTTAATCTTTGCAAATTCTAATTTGTATATGCATGGGGGGAAGGAGAGGCTCATATTCATCCTATCCCCAGGGTCTACCACAAAGCAGATGTCCAATAAAAGTTATTTTTTGTTATTAAATTTGTCACTTATTCTTCTCATAGGGCAATTCCTGGAATTCAGTTGTTTACATTCTTTCCTAGAAGGCAGGGACAATTGGCAACAATAGGTAAGAAAAGCCTGTGCAGCATCTGGCATTGGGCTCCCTATCTTTCTTAGGACGATGAAGATCTGTGCAATTTTCCTGTCTCTCAAGTCAGAACACGTTCTCTCAGGGAAGAAGGCAACACACAGCTCTGTATAGACTACTTTTCATGTCTCCTCGAGGAGCCATAACATACATACCCCTGTGGATCAGTCATCATATCCAGACCGACTGAAGTCTACTGTGGCCACTTAATTTCCCATCTATTTCAATAATGAATTAATTGTCCATAGTGAAAAGGGTGGCTGAATCCACCAGTGGAACAGTTTTAGTGGATAACACATTAGCTTCTGTCAGTCCTTGCCAAGAGAGCACTAAGACGCTGTCTTTGAGTGATTACTGAACACAGTAGGACTTACAATGTGCCAGGCACTGCTCTAGGTATTTATTATCCATGATTCATAGATACTCCTTAAAGTGCAGGCATTATTCCATTTTATAGAAGGGTAAACATGCACTGTGGTATCACATGGGTTATGCCATGTGATCATTAATAACCTTATAAGGCAGGTTTGTCCTCTGGAAAGATACTCTTCTCGGGGTGCCTGAGTGTCTCAGTTGGTTAAGCATCCAACTGTTGATTTTGCCTCAGGTCATGAACTCATAGTTCGTGAGACGGAGCCGCATCAGGCTCTGAGCTGACAGCGTGGAGGCTGCTTGGGATTCTTTCTCTCCTTCTCTCTCCGTCCACCCCCCTAACATATAAATAAATAAATAAATAAACAAACTTAAAACAAACAAAAAGATGCTGTTCTTATCATGCCAGACTGTTTCCTTCTATGTTTGGAGGATATTGGGAAACTGTCAATTTCTACTGTACCCAATGGGTCAGGCAGTCACTGTCATGACTGGAGATGGAATTAATTGGGCACCAATGAGAGGTCCTTACAGCCTGGTCCTCTCCACAGTTGTGGCAATTTGATGATAATCAGGGAAGAAGCATTACTTCCAGGGGCAACAACTCTCTCTCTCTCAGTCTCTCCTGAGTCATCAGTGCTCTCCATGCCTTAGGGACACAGTGTGAGCATACTTCCTGTGTCCGGAGGCCACTGTGTTGATCATTTCAGACAAGTAATCATTAGAAGCTCCAGGGACGGGTCCCACTCCAGCCTGCTTTCTCTCTCAGGGTGTCCTAGCAATCTGTCAGGTTGGTTTACATGGCAGTCCCAACTGACAGGACCTCATCTGAGGGAAGCAGAGGCAAGTCTGAACCTGCCCAAAGGCAGGGCTCCACAGACCATGGCGGATGGTACTTCAGATTTCAGGGTTGAGTGAGGCTGTAAAAATTAGTCATCTTAAAACCATTGTCTTTTCCCCCAAATGCCATCAGCCAGCTACTCGGAAATTGAAATATGGGAAAGGGAACATGGCCAGGATGAATAGCCCAGGCTTTATGACAGTTCTGAAAGCTTTTATGTTCTGGCCTTGTTTATCAGTCAATCAAAATATATTAATCAAGATATTACATAAAGGCTGACAGAGCCCTGACTGCAGCCTTTTGTTTCTGATCCAAGCTAAAAATGTATATCAGTCGGATAGTCTTGGGTTCAAAGAGTAGCTCTGCCATTTAACCAGCTGTGTGATTTTCATCTCTGTCCCTGGGTCTCCAAAGATGCAAAAGGAGGGATAAGATCCCTGTCCAATAGAGTCCTTATGAGAATTACACATATAAGACATTTTAGAACCTAGTAGGCTCTCAATATTTGTTAACTGAGCCTAAAGTCTAAATTCCTTTCCTGTAAATTCCATCCCTTTTTTTCTAGTGTTGCTCACTAGAGCACAAAGCAAGCCTACCTCTGCTTTCCAATAACACTTTAAGTATTTACTGACTGACAAGTAAGATCAGTTGGCTTGCCACCTGGTTTAGAAGAGATATTGGAAAAAGTTCATTTCTCTCATGAGCATATGGAAAAGGGGAGAAAGACATCCAAGAACATTTGACATGACTACTCCAAATCCTTAGTGGTAGTGTATCAGGGTTGGTAATGAAATTCATATATCACGAAACCAGACGTTTGGACAAACTTCTGAGCTCACTTTTTTGTCTACCAGTTTTCAGAAAACTGGATGGGAACAACAGGCCTGGGTTGAGGGAAAGGATGACCCAGAATTAGGGAAAAAGTCACCTCAAAATCTCTCCTATGTCCATAAATGCTCCCATTATCACTTTTTGAATGAGGACACATAAGATAGAAGATGGTTCCATTCTCATCCAGGTAAAAATACTGAGTTCAGGATGTAATTTAACTTCCACTTATGGATATGAGATAATAGTCATTTAATGCACTATCATTTACAGGGTGCCTCCTATATGCCAATCACTGTGTTATTTGCTGAAGACTCAGCAATGAACAAGGGGCTTGCTTCCTGTTCTTACGGATCTTAATGGTGGGTTGAGAATAGAGGTAAGGGCATATTTATTCAGCTACTCACACATTCATTTATTCATTCAGCAAATATTTATCAAGCATGTACCAATGATGATATTAGGAGCTTGGGGTCTATCAGTGAATGAAAACAGACAAAAATTCTGCCTTCATGGAACTTATATTTTCATGAGAGGCCATGGAAATCACCACACAGCATAACAGGAGTTGATACTTGCTATGGAAAAGGTTAAAAAATAGGGCAGAGTAAGGGGTATCAGGATTTTTAGACAGGGTAGAACTGTGGTAGTGGTGAAGGTTGCATTTTTTGGGTGGGTGGGGGTGATCAAGGTAGGACTCACTGAAAGACAGGTGAGGCAAGGCTTGAAGGAGGTGAGGGAGTTAGTCATGAAGATATGTGAGGACAGTGTTTTAAGAAGAGGGAAAAGTCAGTGCAAAGAACCCAAATATAGTTAGAAGTCAGTGCAATATATGCTATCATATGAATTAGTATGGGAGGCTACAGGATCATAGAGCAGGAACCCCCATCAGGTGCTCAGAAAGATGCTGATGAATGGATAGTTCTCCCAGATCTACTAGCCTAGAGGCAGCAGCACACCTACCCACCCCACCCAACTGAGCAGGTGTGTCCTTCAGGCATTCTCCTATGGGAACCTCATCTCTAACAACAGTCATCTCACACCTTGGGGATTCTGCTTCTTCCCTCAGTGTTTCCTGCTTCCTGCCTCTCTTTGGAAGCAGGAATGTGAGCGGGGCCATGGAAAACCTTCCCTTCTCTCAGATGCTCTATCACAACTCACACCATGCAGGGGGAGTTTTTCAGCCAAGAATTTTTCTTAACATTGTTTAAAAAGTCAAAGCACTAACTAGATAGAAACAAGTATTTTGTAAATTTCAATCCTTTCTATGAAACGCATAACTTTCTCTGCAACCCCTGTCTGAGTCTATCCAGAGATAGGCTGAGCCTATTCCTTCTCTGTGCCAGGTTGCTACCTCATACAAGGTCTTGTGTTTGCACTCAGCAGGCTACATTTTAGTTGGTTTGCTGCGGATCTGTTTTCTCTTCTAGACTTCTCAGTTCCTGAGGGTTAGGACAGAGTCTCATTCATCTGTGTATCTCTCGAACGGAGCATGGAGCAGGAGGTGCTCACAACACAAGGCTAAATGGAATTGAACTGAATTCAGAACCCACACTGTGTGACCTTGGGAACATTACTTCATCTCTTCAAGTCTCTTTTGGTTACCTCATCTGTAAAATGGGATTAAAAATACTATATTTTATCAATTTTAAGATGTACCTTTTTTCATTTCCATCTCTCTACAGTTAGGATGCATTGTATCTTACCATCAGCGCCATCTCATAATTTAATTGACAATATCTCTCCTTTCTTGGGATGTGCAGAGTGCATCTTACAATCAATGACAACTTAGATTCACTGGAAAGTGTAGGAACTGTCTCACAGGCTCTTGTGAGGATTAATGAATTATGGATTAAAAAGCCCTCAGATCAGATCATGTGCTGCTCTTATTGTCATACATTATGGGTCACATAGGGTCATCCCAACTTTTACTCTCCTGTACACATTTTTCTTTTAAATAACCCCCTGTAGTATCCTCTGTTCAGTGACTGTTCAGAAAGTGCTGACAGGCCAAATGCTGGGCTGTAACCTGACTTGCTTACGGAGAGTTCTGTTCAGCATTTTTGCTTAGTTGAATGATGTGCCTGTAGGAAATGCCCCAGCTCTTGTGAGTAGTTTAGGAATTTAGGGAAAGAAGATGGAACTAATGACATCCAGAATATTAACGTCTATGCTTTTAGTCTTTATAGTTTCTGTGAATATTAGTAGCAATAGCACAACTGTTTAGTGCTAATGTTTTCAAGCTGGGGCATTTTCTGTATGCCTAGTATAAGTCCATCCATTCATTCATAGTCTATTGAACACCTACTACATGCCAGGTAACAGGACAATGGGAAACTTCCCAGCTCTGTCATTTACTTGTGCTGTGGCTATAGGCAATGTTTAAATTTTGTTTCTTATGAACAGATTCTTGTGTAAATTAAAGACTAATTCCTGCCTCCTATGAACTGAATGTTTGTGTCCCCACAGAATTCATATGTTGAAACCTTATCATGGAATGTGGGGCCTCTGGGAGGTAATTAGGATTGGGTGTGGTCATGAAGGTGGATTAGTGCCCTTAAGAATCATAAAAGAGTTTGCTTTTTCTTGCTCTCTACCATGGGAGGGTACACTGCCATGGGAGGGTACACTGCCATGGGAGGGTACAATGGCAGTCTGGAACCTGGAAGAGGGTTCACCCCAGAACCCTACCTGGATCTCAGACATCTAGTGTCCAGAACCATGAGAAATAATTTCTGGTGTTTATAAGCCACCCAATCCATGGTTGTAGCAGCTTGAACTGATTAAAATACTGCCTAATAGACATTGTTGAGATTAAATGAGGTAACACATTTAAAACTCCTGCAACATGGTGCCTGCTGAATAGAGACATGGAAAGCTGCAAGAATAATATGTACTGGCAATGAAAACTATGTTATAACTCAACTTTCATGGAGTGCAGGAATTAATTAGTCTCAATTTGCCTTTATATTAATATTGATCTATCTGTTTAACATTTATGTGGCTCTTACTAAGTGCCAGACCTGTTGCTAGTGTTCTATTGGCAGTAAGCGCTGGGGGAGCTTGGTGTAGAGATATTTTCATGGGCTGGAGTGATGGGCAATGGGCCTTGCTCTCCCTACTGCTGCTGGCATTCCACTTGGTAAATTGATCAGATAGTCTTGTGGGACTGCTCTAAGGCAGCCAGTACATAAAACTTTTAAGTGTCTGAAACCATGCATTCATTCTTTTAGTCATAGTTAATGGGTGCCTATTGTGTGCCAAGGTATTATACTAGGTATTGTTATTATAGTGATAAACTAAGAAAAACAAGGTCACTTTTGGAATTTAGAGGAAAGACAAATATAGAAGAAATAATTACCAGTATGACACATCTTAAAAAGCACATGGGAAAATAACCCATCAGAGTATGTGGTGGAGAGAAATAGAACATACCCTGGAGAGAATGAGTTAGGGAGGCTTCCAGAAGGAGGTGCTGTCTAATCTAAGACCTGCAAGATGAGCAGATATAGTCAGAGAAGATTTATATGCAGAGGCTCTGAAGGAGGAAATAGCAGGCAGTGAATCTGAAGGAAGACCAATGTCCTGGATGGGCCAAGATGAGACCAGAATGAAGGAGAGGATAGTCCTGGAGGATCCTGCAGGCTTATGAAACACACTTTCTTCTCCTCACAGCAACGGGAGGCCATTAGAGGATTTTATTTTATTTTATTTATTTATTTTTTTGAACGTTTATTTTTGGGACAGAGAGAGACAGAGCATGAACGGGGGAGGGGCAGAGAGAGAGGGAGACACAGAATCGGAAACAGGCTCCAGGCTCTGAGCCATCAGCCCAGAGCCCGACGCGGGGCTCGAACTCACGGACCGCGAGATCGTGACCTGGCTGAAGTCGGACGCTTAACCGACTGCGCCACCCAGGCGCCCCACATTAGAGGATTTTAAACAAGATAGTAAGATGATCAGATTTGCATTGAAAATATCTTTCTGGATATAAAGTAGAAAGTAGACTGGGCAAGAGCCAATGCTGAGACCCCAGATAGTGGGCTGTGGTAGTAATCCAAATGATGAGGACTTGACCAGGCTGGTGGTGGTGGGATAGACAGAAGTTCCAGATATTTCCTTTAGCCAGTGTCTCTCTCACCATAATCTTAAGCAATGCTTTCAAAGTTTTATTACCAGCCTTTTTTTTTTTTTATTACAAACCTTTTTTTTTTCTTTAGAGGAAAGCTTCTAAAAACATAGCAAATATCTGATTGAAAACAGAGAGGAAAACTGGAACTTTTGGCCTCTCTTCCACTCCAAATGTGCAGTAGCCCAAAGGCCCCTAAGAGGAACCCTGGGGCTCCTTAATTCAGAGCATGAGTACCTTCAATTCAATGAGTACCTAGTACATTAGTTACCAAGCACTTTAAAGTGAAGAAACTTCTTTCTTACTGATGTCATGACACCCCCAAACCCACTTCCAATTCCCACAGGTGTCCATTCAGTTTCAAAATGAAATCTTGACATAAATTCTTCTTGGAATATTTTGGGAGAATTCAGCAAAAGCCTCTTTGAGATAACTAGAGATATACCATGGTATTCTGAACTCCAATTACAGAACTCTACAGGATGGAATTGTGATTAGTTCTGTCAAAGAGTAAATAGCACCACTCAACAGCAGTCATTTCTATAGATATTTTTTGCACATGTTTTGAGGAAAAGACTCCTTTCTGTTCTCAGAGTTTGTTTATACCGACAAGCAGGGCATAGTTCCTTAGAAGAAGAGAAATTTTCTTGTTAGAATGTCAACACATTCATAAAGAACAAGAGAAAGCTCCCCAGAGGAAGTCAGCAGCCCACCCAGTGAAGTATGTGTATGGGATGAGAACACTTTGATGGGCAGAGAAACATTTCTTTTAATGAGAGGAGGAAGGAATGAGAAATTGCTGCTTGATACCATTTTTGCATATTAGCCATGGCTGGGGTTTGATAAAGAAGGAAGTGGGAATCCAACTTGAAGTTGGTCAATCAGGCCTGACAGAAGTATGTAAATTGGGCAGGAAAGCATGAGAGGAACTTGGACATGATAGTTATTCCTAGACCAGTGGGCATCCAGTGGAAGGCCAGCTGAGATGATGCTGGGGAAGATGTTGGATGAGGAACTAGAGGTGAGAAGCATGTAGACTGACCCTTGGATATTGGCCCACAGTAAGGTCCACAGCTCCAATCAGTAGCCCATAAGTGAAGCCATGACTGCCCTTTCCCTTCCCACAGTCCCATTTTCAGCAATCATAACATTGTCTGGGAGCCATCTTGGGAATAGCCTCTGTCCTTTATTTGTTCTCGATGCACTCTCTCTTCTCATCTAGGTCCTGTTATTTATTAAAATGCTTCTTCAATGCCCTAAGTATTGTGCTCAGTGCTGAAGATAAAAGATGAGCAAGTTATAGTATCTCTGCCCTCACACAAATGTGTGTCTAGTAGGTGAGACAATAATGTAAGTAAATCAATTATATTTAGTTTATTAAATGCAAGAGAAATATTACAATCTATAGAGGAAAGCAAGGGCTGCCCATTCTAAATGGCATGACAGTCTCCCATAACGACCCACTTCTACTGGACAGGCCAGGTCTTGTGCTCTGCAGGATCACAAGCAGCTTCTGATAATTGCCAGGGGTTAAGCCACAGACAAAAGGAAAGGTTTTGTAATCCAAGTTATGGGCAACAACTTTTAAAGCTGGAATTCCATTTGTCTTTAGGAAATTTCTATCACCTCTGATTTCAACAGGGTTGGTTATTTGATATAAGTTTCAAAGAAATATTAATCCTCTAGATTCTGCATCATGGCCATACATTCTTGTGTTGAATCAAAGGTTAGAAACGATAAACAAAATCTTCAAACAGGCTTATGTATTTCATCATTGAGTTTTAGGCATAACAGCAACTGGAAGTGGAATAATTAGGTAAGATGAATGCTTGATTCCCGTCAAATTTGCCAAAAGAGAGCAGGTATTAGATTTTGAAAAAATGCCCTCCAGACTGGTAATTTGGGGTAGTGGGGAAAAGGATTTCCTGTTTTACAGATGGATGAACATCCTAAGGGAACCAACTTATGGTGAAGTTAATCTAAGTAGACTCTTTGGCAAGGAAGAGGCTCATTGCCTAGGACAGATTTAGATCAATTCTGGCAGGAAGGAATATCCACAGGGGCTGTTTCAATTTCATTTAATCAGTTAGAGAAGACGGAGTTACCTAACATCAACTGGGGAGGATATGGAATCTATAAAATAGGGAGAAAATATGTATTTGAGTGAGGTAATTTGTTTGATAATTCACAGCGATGTGGGCTTTATAATTTCACAGTAAAGTCGCACAGTTAATGATTTTTCTAAATTGGCTCTATGGTAGTCTCTCACTGCAAGGTTTCTCGCTGTGATCTATGATGTTTCTTTCCTGTCTCTCCTTTCATTGTTTTCAAAATGATATATTTAATAAATAACTCTTTGGATGGCTTTAAATAGTTTTCAGTAATAATGTTTTGATAAAACTGTTAGAAGTTTCTTTTTAATTTGTATTTTATTTTTGTCTTCTGTCAATCTTTTTTGACATACAACATAAAAATACCAGTTATGTATTTTTTCCCAGGTAAAGATGCCTTAGTCTGTCTATTATATGATAGTATGGGGTTCAAGAGAGGAGGGATTGAGAAAGGAAACTAATAGTTATTGAACACTTGCCATTGGTTAGCCGCTAGAGTAGATACTTTTCATATGTCGACATTGAATAATAACAGCACTGTGACTTTGTTATGAATCTCTCCATTTTATAAATTAAAAAAAGCAAAGTTCACAGATACTGACAATGGTTACCTAGCAAGTAAGTGGCAGAGTTAGGAATTGGACCCAGATCTGTCCATGTGGCTCTCCCTCCCACAGGCCTTCAGATCGAAGCACTGGCAGCCATTTGTAAGGAGATCTCTCCAAGTTCTACAGATAAAGGGTAATTTTGGTTTTCCTAAAAGGTGACAGCACTATTGTTTGTACTGTAGCTCAGCAGTAAGGGTTTCCTAGATGTACAGGTCTGTTTGTTAATTATTATTTTCAAGAATAACACACTGTGCTGACAGTTATTGACAAAGCACTTTCACATATGTCATTCAGTCCTTATGGGAGCCCTAAAGAATAAGCAATGTCATTCCCTTTGATTTACACAGAGACCCAGAGAAGATGATGAAGATGATAATATAAGTAGCTATCATTTACTGAATTACTACTAAGTACAAGGCAGAGTGTTAGGAACATGACGTAATTTAAAAAAACACACAGAAATTCTGCAAAGTTGGATGTAGTAGTTCCATTCCATAGATAATAAAACTGAGATTCTAAGAGTCGAAGTGAATTAATGGTCCTACAGCTAGAAACTGGTTGAGTCAATATTCAGACTAGGGTCTTCAGGCTGCATATCCTTGGCCCTCTCCTCTACCTCACAATGAACATGACAGCGGGGAGCATTTTTGGTACACTGAGACTCACTCCTTGTCAGCATTTTTCTTCACATAAATATCATGCATGGTTGACCCTGTGATGGCCCCAGGAGGCTGTCATTTATCCTTACCTATCTTGGTGAGTTGTTAGATGGTGAAGCTACTAGGAGAGACATTCAGTTTGCTGAGACCTCTGAAAGAAGCCTGAGCTAGAAACTGGCAATCACTACCAAGGCTATCACTATCATTATTTGAATAATGAGAAGAATGTTTAAAGAACAAGGCAAATTATGGGATTTAATTAGTTTATTTTTACTATTGTGCCAATAGAATTCTTTTACATTGTTTCTATGCAAATAAGCGCACAGCTTAGAACTATCTGTGCTTTCAGTATATTGAAAGAATAAATAAGGAAAACATGTTAGAGGACAACTTGGGGAGGTTTAAGTAGATTTTTCCCTTTCTCCAAAAACTTTGGTGTTCTTCCTCGTTTCTTCTTATTCTAATTAGAAATCAAGGTTAAACTACATGGACCAAACCTGTACAACAAATTCCAGTTCTTCACATTTCCTTTGTATTTTACGAATCTGCATTTGGTCTGTAGGATCCTGCAAGTAGGTCGTTCCCTCCAACTGGGGAGTTGGCAGTAACATTTGCTCCCCAATTCTTTACTACTGAATTTAACTGAACTTTTAAATTAAAAGTTCTTTGATCATCTCCTTATTGAAGCTGTGATAGATCTTTTAAATAAAATCAAAAGCAGTTTAGGATGCTTGTGATATAGTTTCTTAATAAAGAAAATCACTTAGAGTATTAACATAACTGTAAGTGAGGATTTTGAAAGTTCTTGCTTTACTTTATCTGCTCTCTATATTCTAAGGATTGCAGAAGAAATTGTAAAAGTACAACCTTTTGTTAACACAATGAGGGTACTGGGGAAGAGGGATTGTACTGAGTTACTTTTGTGTAGCAACTACTATGTGATAGGCTCTCTGCTAAGCAGTTCATAGCTATTATTTCAAGTTCTCACAAGAACCCTACAAGGAAGAAGGCTTTTATAATTATCCTTGTTTTATACAAGAGGAAATTGAAGTCGAGAGAGATTGTTCATCTGATCAAAAATGAAAGCTTATCTTACAGAGTCGTTGTGGGAATTAAATGAGATTGTGCTTGGCATGGTGCAAAGCTGCTGTTTAAATTAATACTCATCTTATCTTGATCCCCCTTTCAATATTACTCTCAAGCATTTGCTACCTCTTTAGCATTTGGGTTCTTGAAAGAATTTCAATTTAGCATTTGGGTTCTTGAAAGAAATTTGGGTTCTGAAAGAAAACTGACAGTGACATGATTCACTGTTTTGATTTATCAAACAGCAGATACTTGGTCTGTTGGCCAGAATTTGTTGATTGCTCACCATGGACCTGTTCCAGCATATTCTTGGAAATTAGTAAGACAGTCATAATTATTTGCATGTCTGGGGGTTTTCTATGATAAAATCATTGGTAGATATGTCCAAGTTGGTTATGGTAAAGTTAAGATGTCTGATTGTCTTCTTGTGACAAGGTAAGGTATTAGTTGTGATCCTTTCTTTAAACTTCCACCCAATCATTTATTTTAGCAAAATGTGAGGTTCAATAGGTGAAAATTATAGACATTTTCAAGAGTCCTGAGGCACTGGAATGGGGTTCAGAAGGCCTAGATCCCAGTCAAAACTCTCATCCTAATTGCCTGGGTGGCCCTGCTCAGGGCACTCCTCTGCTCCTTGCTTCTCAAGGGTGTTACTTATAAATTGAGGATGTTGTACTCCAGGATCTAAGTTCTCTCTCTCTCTTTTTAACTTGGTATCATGAGTCAGAATCCCTTGGGGGATAGTCTGCTGGTGATATTAGGGAAAGTAAGGAAAGAAGTTTGGTACTTCTGGATCTTTATTTATTCAGGGACCTAACTTCCCACCCACTGAAAGAAATCTTTTTAAAAAGTGATATAAGCAAGACTGTTTGCATTAATTATGGGTGTGTTATCTACTTGTTTTGAGAGAATTGATTATTCTTTCACAATAATTAAATAAAATGGCTCCATCTATCATGTCTTATAGGGCCTTCCCTTCATCATCATCATCATTATGCTAGCCAAGATAGAAGGGCAATTGGTCACAAACAGAAGAACAATTAATTTTCTTCTGAATTGACTGGATGAAGGAAAGGGATTTGACTAAATATGTTTTAGTCACAGTCTACAAGGAATTTCACTTCAAGTGGCCATTGTGCTTCACACATATACTAAGCCAAGGAATTTACACAACTGTATCATAATCGTACAGTTGATTGTCTCTCCCAATGGCTGGTGAGCTCCTTGAGGGCAGGGATTCATCTTAATGACTGTGGCATCACCAGTGATGAGCATAATTTCTGGCACTGATCCCTTGTTATAGAATAATTAAATGAACCATCTCTAACTATTATTTGATTTTGAGACCATGAACCCAGAGGTCACCTTCAGTACTTGGTTACATCCAAAGTTATATTGCAATGATTGTGCTGAGGAATCAGTTCAGACTGTAATCTGGAGCCTTCAGAAGGGCTGATAGCTGCATCCTTAACTCACCACTCAAATTGGCTACTCAGAAAGCGAACCAAAGACATTACACCTCCTCTTCTCTCTACCTTACTGGCTTTGGAGTTATATACAACACTTTGATTTGCATCCAGAAAATTGAGAAGAAAAAGGCAGATAGCATAATAAAACAGGGTCTTTATGAAGTCCTTGTGCCATTTTAAAAATATAATAACTTTGGCTGAGAATGTGATAGACACAACCTATAAATCATATTTAAAAACAAAATGAATTTTCTAGAATTGGTAGGGATTTCTGCTCAATGTAGAGTATGTAGTAGCACATTTTCCACAGAGTGTTCTGTCACTAGGTAAGTATTCAAATGCTGGATTAAACGTTGTTTACTACAGGGCCTTTAAGAACCTTTAATACAATCGTTTGCATTGTGAATCTACAAAAAGGGCATATAATAGGCAATTATTTCACAAACATTTGTAACAAATGATTTTGAAGAGTACATCTTAGGAATTATGGGTTTAGTGCAACTCAGACATTTCATAGGTAGGAGTACTATACAATGGTTCACCAAGTAAGGAGACTTCAAGGGTATTCAAATATAGTACCTTTTATAAAGCTGGAAGTAGATTTTAGGCAGTCTGGTTCCCAGCCAAGAAAAGTATACCTATTTCCACTATGCCACTTTATAGTCCTCCACTGGCCAATGAGAAAACTTTCTGCAGTAGCAAAACTGTCTCTTCTGTTTAAAGAAGCCCTATTTACCCAATAATTATTGGTGTTTTTAATGCAATGGGTTGCAATCACGGAGATTCTTCTTCTTTTAAATTTGAGATACTTTTGATTTCTAGTACAAAATGATTTTCCTAGAAAATATAATTTTTCTGACTAAGATTGTATAAGAGATATGCCTTAAAATTCATCTTTTAGGATAATTGCCCAGCTATTGAGTAGAAACATCTGGTGGGGAAAAAAAAAACATAGGTACAATGATAAAGGATGATGGGGATAGAGCAATGAGGTCCATTTTCAAAACTGGTCAGGAGCTTTCTGTCCTGCTTATGGGTGCTTGTCCTCAAGCCTAAGCTCCTGTTGACCCGAACAGAATTCCCTTCTTTCTGCCCATGTGATCCCAATCCTGTTTTTCTTTTTCTTAATTTTAATTTTTTTATTAAAAAACATTTTTTTTTAAATCTTTATTTATTTTTGAGAGAGAGACAAAGTGTGAGCAGGTGAGGAGCAGAGAGAGAGGGAGACACAGAATCCAAAGCAGGCTTCAGGCCCCGAGCTGTCAGCACAGAGTCCAACGCGGGGCTCGAACTCGTGAACTGTGAGATCATGACCTGAGCTGAAGTCAGATACTCAACTGACTGAGCCACCCAGATGCCCCAATTTTAATTTTTTTCATTAAAAAATTTTAACATTTGTTTATTTTTGAGAGAGAGCACAAGTGGGTAGGGGCAGAGAGAGGGAGTCAGAATCTGAAGCAGACTCTGCACTGTCAGTACAGAGCCTGATGTGGGGCTTGAATTCATGAACCGTGAGATCATTACCTGAGCCAAAATCAAGAGTCAGCCGCTTAACTGACTGAGCCACACAGGTGTCCCCCAATCCCATTTTTCAAGGTCCAACTCATGTTTGATTTTCTCCTACCAAGTCTTTCTGACAATTTCAGTGCCTTTCCACTGTCCTCCTCATTTGTTACTGATCTTGGTTGGCTGAAATACCAAGTCATGAAGTTGGAAGAGCGAAGCAGACCAGACATGAATTCTGGCTCTGCCTGTATTTGACAATCTAGGAAACCTCATAGTATTCCTATGAAGAGTCTCTGTCTGTCTGTCACACACACACACACACACACACACACACACACACACACACACACACTTATATATATGCTTAGCATAGTGTCTATCACAAACATGTTAAAGAAAGAATTATCTTTCTAATTGTTCCTTGGATATTAGACCAATCTGCTCAACTCGATTAAAAGCTAAGGGCAGAGGGTATGGCATGCATATACATTTTTTCTTTCTCTTTCACTCTCCACAATGCTAAGAACATGCTTTCACTCAAAAACAATATGTTAAATGCCTCTTAGTAGCTGATGAACATCTCTCAGTAGATGTTTGCAGTTTATTTTATCTTATGGAAAGGCTTATATGAGAGTAAATGAAATGCAGTATGCAAATTTCTGAAAACAGTGCCTAAGTAACTAGTAAGTGCCATTATTATCACCACTATAAGTACATAAATTTGTTTTATTGCTCTGCTAATACTTGGAAAGAACTATTATATTTTGATTCCATCTTGAAAGCTAGTGATTTTTGCCCAGGAACAGAAAATCCAGTTGGAACATATGACCTTCTAGTAATGGAAACAAGGGAGACAAAAACAGGAAGGAGTCATCTGATTCTTACCTTTTGGGTGACTCATTGCAGGCTTGGAGTAAACAGGTATGACAAAGTTAACCATGTATAACTTCAGATAGGAGGGACAAGGAAAAGTCACATCTTAGTGGAGTCAAAAGTAGAATATTTACTTGACTCCACCAAATTACTGGTTTTCTTTGTAGTGGCCTCATGGACTTAAAGCTAAAATGATTTCATAAGTCCTTTTTTTTTTAACGTTTATTTTTATTTGACAGAGAGATAGAGAGCAAGCAAGGGAAGGGCAGAGAGAAAGGGAGACAGAATCCCAAGCAGGCTCCGCACTGACGGTGCAAAGCCTGATGCATGGCTTGAACTCAGACCAATGAAATCATGACCTCTGCCAAAACTAAGAGTCAGAAACTCAACCAACTGAGCCACCCAGGCACCCCTACATAAATCCTTTTTAACTTCTATTTGAGGCTACTTTTTTCAGAAACAGCAACAGTGAAAGGAATATTGGAGAAAGAATTGGAAGACTGGGAATCTAGTGTGTCTCCATCACCTATTAATGGGAAGAGTCTGACTTTCTGTGTCTTGATTTTCTCAATTATAAGATGTTATTTCATCCAAAGAACAGTGAGGTGCTTTTAAGTGCTAAGTATTCACTGTTCTAGGTGCTGCGGTGCTGGCCTAAGAAGATAAGCAAGGCAGTCTAATGGGAAGACGAAAAAGTAAACCAATGATTAGAAGACTTAAGAGATTTAAGTAGAAGCCCTGCCTCTATCATCATCTACCTTTCATGCTTCCATTATTAATGAGAAAATCAAAACAGAATGAATTAAATTACTTGCAATTGTCACAAAGAAATAATGTGGTTTTCACAACATCCCAGTTTTAAGTGTGATCATCAGAGTCATTCAAAGATATGAAACACAGGCTTTTCTTTCTTTGAGAAGCAGCATTCCTGAAAAGTCATTGATAATATCTTAAAAATCTATTTTTAGTTGAGTCAAACAAATTTCTATTTAAAGATTTCTACTTCCTGTTTTTTTATGTTCTGATTTTGAATTGTTTAAAGAATGAGGTACATCTAGGGGCGCCTGGGTGGCGCAGTCGGTTAAGCGTCCGACTTCAGCCAGGTCACGATCTCGCAGTCCGTGAGTTCGAGCCCCGCGTCGGGCTCTGGGCTGATGGCCCGGAGCCTGGAGCCTGTTTCCGATTCTGTGTCTCCCTCTCTCTCTGCCCCTCCCCCGTTCATGCTCTGTCTCTCTCTGTCCCAAAAATAAATAAAAACGTTGAAAAAAAAATTAAAAAAAAAAAAAGAATGAGGTACATCTAAATTTTCAGGACAGTCCCTGAAGGCCATTATAAATCACAGTGCTGTTTCTGTCAGAAATATTATAGGAGGGGTTAAGTGGCAGTTAGAACAGTACAGAAAATAGAAAGATAATGGGGGCACCTGGGTAGCTCAGTCGATTAAGCCTCTGACTTTGGCTCAGGTCATGGTCTCATAGTTTGTGAGTCTGAGCCCCATGTCAGGCTCTGTGCTGACAATGTGGAGCCTGCTTGGGATTCTCTCCTTGCTCCTCCCCAACTTGTGTGCTCTCTCTCTCTCTCTCTCAAAATAAATACATAAACTCAAAAAACCAGAAAGATTATGGAATAAAAGTATAAACAATAATGACCACCTTATTGAGTGTTTGTTATATGTCAGACTGTTTACATATATGAGCTCATTTTATCTCTTCAACATTTTTATCCCCATTTTACACCTGAGGAAATTAAGGATCAGAGTGGTCAAGTGACCTGCTCAGGTCCACAGCAAGAGACTGTGTGTGAGATGTTGATTTGAGATGCAAACTCTGTTAAATAATGATCTTTCCAGGATATGATGTGATGTGGAGGGTGGAGAGGGTCAAACCAAGGGTACTTCTCTTCACTCTTATGAGTCAGGCAGCAAGAGAGGGGTGAATAAGTAAATATAGGGTACATCACCCCCAAAATGGAGAAAACATTACCTATAGAAGAGACTATCTTAAAAAAGTGGGATGTTAGATTGCTTCTAAGGCAGAGGCCACATGGAAGGACTTGGCCAAGTTCATCCCAGAAATTCATTCTGTCTGAAAAATTCTTCAAGCTGCAGGAAAGCAGGGCCATCTGTTTAAACAGGACAGCTCTGTGGGAATAGCTTCATGAGGATATGTTAAATAAAATCCAGACTTTCAAGCCATTCCCCTGTAAAAGTAGAGAGAATGAGCTGAGCTTATTTTCCCTTGCCTATAAAAAGAAGTTAAATCTATGTCTGGTCACTTCATGTAGTCTTTTGTTCAAGCACTTAGCACAGTGTCTGGAACATGGTGACTGCTACTACCTACTTGCTACTATTATCTAAAAACCTATAACTGTCAAGCACACTGAACATGGGTCCCATCAGTCTTGCACCTCAACCTGCACTGCCTCTAACCCATATATCAATTATAAAAATCCACTGGGTAGCATGAGAAGTCTATACTCATGCTGCACAAGTAGACCTCTCAGATCCACTGTTTATTAACATACAACATGGAGATAAACATTCCCATTAACTCCTAGGATGCCTGTAATGGACCTAACAATATAAGCACTCTGTGAACAGCAAATGGCTATCCAAATGTGAAGGAATGTCCATACTTGCTCCTTAGTGCTATTTTTATTTTTTTAATAAATGTTTTAAATGTTTATTTATTTTAGAGAGAGTGAGACAGAATGTGAAAGGGGGAGGGGCAGAGAGAGACAGGGAGACACAGGATCTGAAGTGGGCTCCAGGCTCTGAGCTGTCAGCACAGAGCCTGATGCGGGGCTTGCACCCACGAACTATGAGATCATGACGTGAGTCAAAGTTGGATGCTTAACTGAGTGAGCCACCCAGGCACCCCTCCTTAACGCTATTTTTAGAATACTTTTCTCATGAAAACACTTTTCTTAATGGTTTAGGTCAATTTTTTAAATCATTTTACTCTAAGGGACTTCTCCCAATAGGCAAATGGTACTGGGGACAATGGGCACATTTATGTTATAGATATTTGTTGATTTTGCTTTTTAAATAAATTTTGTTTGTGTTTATTCAATTATTTAATTTAATTTAAGTAATTTTGTCTGTAAACAATTATAAACCAAGTTACCATGCAAGAGGCCACAGAGCAATATATGAAGAGCAATGGAGTTTGAAAACAAAGTTATCTGGCCTGAATTTTATCTCTTTCCCTTAAGAACTTTCAAATCCCAGTCCCCAGCAAGAGTTCCCTAGCCCTGTTAAAAGAATTGTTAAAACAATTTCTGTATCATTCTGAACCTCCATTTTCTTATCTTTGAAATAGAAATTGCACCACCCTGCTTACTCAAGGGAATTTGTGAGGATTAAATAAAATAACAGACGCTAATGTACAATATTGTTATTGGGCAGAAAAGTGTGCATGTTGCATTAATAAACTGGAACGATGCCTTCTTTTTTTAAAACTGTTTTTAAATTAATGTTTATTTTTGAGAGAGAGAGACAGAGTGTGAGTGGGGGAGGCAGAGAGAGAGGGAGACACAGAATCTGAAGTGGGCTCCAGGCTCCAGGCTGTCAGCACAGAGCCTGACACAGGGCTTGAACCCACGAACTGTGAGATCATGACCTGAGCTGAAGTTGGATGCCTGACCGACTGAGCCACCCAGGCGTCCCTGGAATGATGCTTTCTTATATATAGTGAGAAATACTACTAATGACTGGACAGCCTCAGTCCAGCAAGAGAATGCTGTAGAAAATTCAAAGTGAGAAGTTGATTGTAGTCAGAAGGATGACAGAGATTGGTCTGAGATCAGAGGTGGATTTTAATGGCTACTGTCATCAATATGATTGCCTGATGTATTGATCTTAATGTATTCATTCATATTCCTTATTTAAATTTTATGATATCAAGTACTCATTTAAAAGTCATATTTCTAAAATAAATATAACAATATGGAAAAATTATCACAATATAATGGTATATAAATAAAAGGAATAGTCAGAACTCTATATGGTTGATTCTAATTTTGTTTTAAATATATATATAGAAGCAAAGTGCGTACACCAAGAAACAGCACTTTCTTTTGAGTAGTGGTATTATGAATGAATTTTATCTTTGTCTTTGTAGTTTTCTCTACTTTCCTACTTTTCTATAGTATTTTTATTGTTAAAAACTTACTTCAAATAGGGAATCCTAGAACCTTCACTCTAACTTACTGTCAGATATTCTTTTGTGTATTGTTTAATATTTGAAAAGCAAAGACCCTTTGAACTTGAAATCATTTATTAGCAACAAGTGCTTTGTGGGTGTGTGCATGGCAAATGGAAACTGGGGAATATAATGAGTTAAGATAGAGGGTGAAAGATCAGGGGTGTGAATCAGTGATAGGAGACATAGCATGACCATCTGCATAACTCAAGAATTTAAAGAAGAGGGATGGAAATTGACAAAGTCTCAGATCTAGAAAATCATATAAATCTTTAACCAGACATAAAACCCAGAAACTTTTAAGAAGAAAGTACGATGATACAGACAGGTAGCAAAGCTACCTCCCCTTACTCAAGGTGTTTGTATACACAGCTCAGAAACTACACATGGAATGAGGGTGTAAGTCCACCCCAAACCAGAGGTTCTCTAGAGAACTCCAGGCCCATGCTCAACCATTGAATGATTTTTTTTTTTTTGAGAGAGAGAGAGAGAGGTAGAGACAGAGAGAAGAGAGAGAGGAGAGAGAGAAAGAGAGAGAGAAGAGAGAGAGAGAGAGAGAGAGAGAGAGAGAGAGAGAGAGAATTTCAAGCTTGACTGTGGGGCTTGATCCCATGACCCTGGGATCATAACCTGAGTTGAAATCAAGAGTTGGATGCTCAACCGACTAAGCTGCCACCCATGGGTCCCTAGAGGGATTTTTTTTTTTTTTTTTTTTTTTTTTTTTTTTGTCATGCATGACGGATAGCCATACAGCTTCCACTGGACCATGTGCTGAGGTGAGGAGCCAGCTCACACGCTGAGGCAACTTAGCTCTTCACTGGACGGTCTCATGGTTAGAAAAATAGTTTTTCCTTATTTTGAACCAGCATCTTAATTCTGGAAGCATAGAATAAGTGTATTGTCTCTTCTGCATGATAGTCATTCCAATACCTAACAACAGTGACACTAGGGACTTGACTCTTCTGATCTCAAAAGATTACTAATCCCATCACTTCATAGCATCATTACGGCTTTCTGGTTCATTATTCTTCCAGATTAAATGTTTCATGTGCCACCTAGTTCTTTAATAGTTTGCTATGACTTCAGAATGGTATGCTCTTTTACTTCTGTTTTCCAAACTAAATGATTTGTTAGTCTAACCCAATTAATAGGTCAACTTTGTTTGTTGACGTCAGGGGTGCAAAATCTGTCATTGTATTACCAGAACTAATTTGTGATCATAAATTTGTAACATATGCTTTATCTTAAAATGTGTTTATAAAAGAATAATTCCAAAATAGTGATTACAGCCTCCAAGAGAACCAAGATTCATGTCTTAGGCATTTTTTTGGCATATAAATGCTCAAATTTATTATTATTATTATTATTATTATTATTATTATTTTAAATGTTTATTGAAAGAGAGAGAGAGCATGAAAGGGAGAGGGGCAGAGAGAGAGGGAGACAGAGAATCTCAAGCAGGCTCTGTGCTGTCAGTACAGAGGCCATTCTGGAGCTTGAACTCCTGAACCATGAGAACATGACCTGAGCCAAAACTGACAGTCAGACATTCAACTGACTGAGCCACCCATGTGCTGCTAAATGCTGAATTTATTATGACAGCAAGAGATGTGACTACAAGTATCTTATGCTGAGTTCATCAGGAGAGGGGCATAAATACTTATTTGGCATAAATATAATTCATAATATTACTAAAACTTCTCTGATGAATAACACAAGCTTATTCTTTTATAGAACAGACTTATAATACCTTACATCACCTCACAAAAATGCAAAAATCAATATCTCCCTTTGCAGAAACAAAACTTGCAAAGCTTTAAGAAAATCTAATCTAATAAAGGTAACATTTTCTTTTGAGAAGAAATTCTCAATAAGTGGACATTTTATTATTTATCTATTTTCTATCTCCTCTCATTTTAACATCACCATTTTTTGTTTGAGAGAGAAAGACAGTGTGCCCGTGGGTGGGGAAGGGGGAGAGGGAGAGAGAATCTTAGGCAGGATCCACGTGGGATCAAGCCCAGTGTGAAGCCTGATGTGGGGCTTGATGCCACAACTGTGAAATCATGACCTGAGCCCAAATCAAGAGTCAGATGCTTAACTGACTGAGGCACCCAGGGGTACCAACATCACCTTTTGCTGAAATGTAGGTACATTTTATTTGCAATAAGCAAACTGAACCCAGATAGTACATATCATAGGGAACATTTTAACGGACAGTGGATGAAAGTTTTTCCCGTTATATACAATAAATATTTACGGTTTGTTGCTGATGAATCATAACCAAATAACAGTGCCTGAAAGTAGTACAGCAAGGTGGAAGGAAAATAAGATTTTAATATGGGTGGATTTTATTTGAATTCTGGTATTACTTCTTATTGGGTTTGTGAACTTTTGAGTTTCAAATTCCTCACATGTAAAATAATGTTAAAACCTACGCGAGTGGTTGTTGTAATAATTAAACATGTTAATATATAAAAACATGCATCATGGCCTGGCTTATGTTAGACATATACATTTACTTACTTTAAACTCTTCAGCTAAACCTAGAGAAGGTAATTCACTATACTCTCTTTCCTGTATTCTTTTGCAGGCACAAAGTTACGAAATTAGAGATGGAAGAAGTAGAGGCTCTTTTGAAATCAAAAGTGAAATTCAAATGGAGGTATCTTCCTTTTGCACATATAGCTGCTATACTAGCATGCATTGATTTTAAAGATCATGTGGGCATATTTCAAGCAATTTAAATGCTCTTTGCAGGTAATACAGAACAGTTTTGAAAAGATATTTTTGTATGTATAGGCACTACATTTATTCCGAGTATATTTGATATGTAAAAGTACAAATATTGCCTATAAGACATTTTTTTAAGGTGGGAAATGAAAGCTTAAGGGTATCCAACATAGCCATACTCTGACTTTTTTAAAAAGCTTTTTTTTTAAAAAAAAATTTATTTGCTGTGATCTGATAGTTTCTCCAGTCACCTTTATAAGCTTATTTTCAGGTGCTCTCTATTCATTGTTATGTTGCTCTGAATAAGCAAACAATCACAGTATTAAAGATTCATTTTACCCTGAACTGAATCAAACTCTTGTGATTCCTAGCTGATAGATAAGCTCCTTCCTCTGCCATAAGAAACCACCACCAGAACCGCTACCTCCAAGAGCACACCATCTTGGCTGCAGGAATTAGGAGACTGTCACTGAAACTCTCAGCTCCAAGGACCTGATACAACTCCTAGAGGAGCTCACCTGAGCCTTGACTCTTGATACTCATGAAGCTATTTACAAAACCATGGAAATTCTGATAATACAGTTCAAAAACCCAACACATCTCTATAACCAGTATGTTTACCAGAAAAAATACCATATTCAGAGGAAGTAAAACTTCCAACTCATTTCTATACTCCAAGACTTGGTCAGGTGCATATAATTGGCTGAACTGAAATTATATCTGACAGAGCAGCAACATGGCACATGCACGGACATTTGGGATATGGAGTGTGCAGGTTTTAACTTTAAAAGCAGAAGAAAGGACTTTAATTTCCATGCAAGATGGATGGAATAATAGAAATCAGGTTTTACCTCCTGCCTCAAAAAACCTAAAGAAATAACATCAGACAAACTATATAAAATACTAGTGTCCCAGACACTGGACATCAGGCAATGAAGGACATAGATCTTTAATAGATGGGAAACATATGAGGTAAGCCCTATAATTGCCCCAGTTTACTCCCTTGAGAAAGTTTCCAGGCCACCAAGAAAGGAGAGGGAACTCAAAGGGAGAATGCAGACTTCTGAGAAGATCAACATGCTAGAGTTTGCTGGGCAGGGTACTAGAGAGAAGAGAGCTATGTGGAAAGAAAATTCTGGAAATGTGCAAAAAGTTACCTTTGAGTATTCAGCAGAGTACTGCTTGGCATGTATTTATGAGGAAACTAGCAGAGGCCAGGAAAAGAATCATTTGAAAGGACTGGAGGGATCAGTAAATGGCAATTACAAAGTTCTGAGAACAATGCTGGTTCTCGTAAGCCAATTCATGGGGCATTGAACAGGATAATCAGAAAGGTCTTGCCTCAGTAGTGGGACATAATTAGCTCTAGATTAAATGTTGCTCTGGCCCTACCGACAAACATTAAAAGCAAGACTTAAAAGGATACGATAGTTGAACTGCATCCCATAATGCGGCTCAATATTTATAGGAATACAAAATTATCTGGACCCAAAAAGGTAAAATTCACAATGTCTGGTATCCAGTCAAAGATTACCAAGCATATAAAGATGTAGGAAAATATGATCCACATTGAACAGAAAAATGAACAAACCCAGAACTGATTAAATGTTAGAATTAACAGGACAAAAAATTAAAGCAGAAGTATAGTATCACTGTATTCCAGATCATAAAAAAGTTAAATACAGACATAAAAGATATTTTTTTAAAAAGACCCAAATTGAACATCTAAAGATGAAAACAATAATGTGTGAGATGATAAATACACGTGATAAAATTAACGGTGGATGAGGCATTGCAGAAGAAAAAGTTAATGGACATGTATATAAAGCAGTAGGAACTATCAAAAAGAAACAAGAGAGAGCAAAAGGTTAAACAATAGAGAATATCAGTGAGTTCTGGGACTATTCCCAGTGGCCTAATATATGTGTAATTGGAGTCCCTGAAAAAAAGGGGAGAGGGAGGAAAAGAAAAAAATATTTGGAGAAATCATGGCCAATAATTTTCCAAATTTTACTGAAAACTGTAAACCCACAGATTAAAAAAAACTCAATATGCTACCAGCATGAGAAACATGAAGAGAAATACACCAAAATATATCATAATCAAATAACTCAAACCAGTAATAAGGAGAAAATTTTTATGCTAAAAAAAGACACATTATGTAGACAGGACAAAGAAAAAAAGATGACAATGGATCTTTCATCAGAAAGAATACAAATATAGCTAAAATTAACAACTCAGGAAACAACAGATGTTGGTGAGGATGTGGAGAAAGAGGAACCCTTTGGCACTGTTGGTGGGAATGCAAATTGCTTCAGCCACTCTGGAAAACAGTATGGAGGTTCCTACAAAACTAAAAATAGAACTACCCTATGACCCAGCAATTGCACTACTAGGTATTTATCCAAAGGATACAAAAATGCTGATTCAAAGGGGCACATGCACTCCAATGTTTATAGCAGCATTATCAATAGCCAAATTATCAAAAGAGCCCAAATGTCCATTGAATGATGAATGGATAAAGATGTGGTATATATATATATATATATATATATATATATATATATATATA
The DNA here is from genome assembly GCF_018350175.1 of Felis catus. Lineage (NCBI taxonomy): Eukaryota > Metazoa > Chordata > Mammalia > Carnivora > Felidae > Felis > Felis catus. Next base: position 49,102,019 of record NC_058377.1, on the reverse strand, counting down.
CACAATAGAATATAACTCAGTGATCAAAAAGAATGAAATCTTGCCATTTGCAACAACGTGGATGGAACCAGAGTATATTAAGCTAAGCAAAATAAGTCAGTCAGAGAAAGACAAATATCCTATGATTTCACTCATATGTGTAATTTAAGAGCAAAATAGATAAACATAGGGAAAGGGAAGGAAAAATAAGATAAAAAGGGAGAGGGAGGCAAACCATAAGAGACTCTTTTTTTTTTTTTTTTTAATTTTTTTTTTCAACTTTTATTTATTTTTGGGACAGAGAGAGACAGAGCATGAACGGGGGAGGGGCAGAGAGAGAGGGAGACACAGAATCGGAAACAGGCTCCAGGTTCTGAGCCATCAGCCCAGAGCCCGACGCGGGGCTCGAACCCATGGACCGCGAGATCGTGACCTGGCTGAAGTCGGACGCTTAACCGACTGCGCCACCCAGGCGCCCCCATAAGAGACTCTTAAACACAGAGAACAAACTGAGGGTTGCTGGAAGGGAGGTGGGTGGGGGATGGGCTAAATGGATTCTGGGCATTAAGGAGGGCACTTGCTGGGATGAGCACTGGTGTCATACATAAATGATGAATCACAGGGTTCTATTCCTACGACTGTGTGGCTTAGTCGATTAAACATCCGACTTTCGCTCAGGTCATGATCTTGTGGTTTGTGAGTTTGAGCCCCACATCTGACTCTGTGTTGACAGCTCAGAGCCTGGAGACTGCTTCAGATTCTGTGTCACTCTCTCTCTCTGCCCCTCCCCTGCTTGCACTCTGTCTTTCTCTCTCTCTCTCTCTCTCTCTCTGTCTCATTAAAAAATTTAAAAAATATACAAAAGTCAATTTAGAATTCTATAAACAAAGAAGATAACTTCCCAATATAAAGGCAAAATAAAAATATTTCCCAACACAAGAAAGCTGAAAGAATTCATTAGCAGCTGATGTACACTATAGGAAATGGTTAAAAATAAAATCTTCCCGGCAGAAGGAAAATGAAGTGGAAGCCTGGAACTTCAAAAGAGAAATGCATAGGGAATGGTAACTATGTGTATAGATATGTAAGATTTTTCTTATTATTTAAACCTCTTTAAAACATAATTGACTGGTGAAACTAAATACTAACAATGTATCATGGAGTTTATTTTATATGTATTTATATACATATAAACATAATATATACATGCATACATACAAAATGTATGATGATACTACAAAAGGCAGAGGAAGGAAGGAGAACTATGATTTGTAAGATTCTAATGTTTACATAAAGTAGTATAATACTACTTGATGGTAATACTAAACTGAAATAAATTAAGGACATATAGTATAAACCCTAAAGCAATCACTAGCACAACAACAAAAAGGGTTCTAGCTAATATGTCAACAAAGATAGAATAGTTACAATTATTCAACAATCCTCAAAACAGGTGGAAAAAGAGAACAAAGAATAGTACGAAGATGATTAGACTTAAGCCTAATTATATCAATAATTACACCAAATGTAAAAACTCTAAATAATTCAATTAAAATACAGAGATTATCAGAGTAGATACAAAAGCAAAATCCAGCTATATGCTTTTTTATAAGAAACGTACTTTAAAGACACATCAAAGCTAACATTAAAAGGATGGTAAAAGTTATATCATGGTAACACTGGACAAAAAAAAAGAGACTGGGGTGGTTAAAAGAGCAAAGTATATTACCATCAATAAAGAAGGTAATTTTGTAATGACAAAGGTACAAACTCATAAAGAGGGCATAATAATCCTAAGTGATTATGCATGTAATAACAGAACTTCAAAATACATGAGACAAAAACTTGAACACTACCAACTTGACTCCGTCAGCATTTATAGAATATTCCTCCAACAATGGCATAATACATATGAAGTGCATATGAAACATTTGACAAACAAGACCACAGTCTGTGTCATAAAACAAGTCTCAAGGATTCAAGTCATACTAAGAACATTCTTTGACCACACACGCAGTTAGTAGTAGAGTTAGCATTCATCAGGTCCTGCCTAGCGTCCAGATCTCTGTTTCTTCCACTGTATTTTCCTCCCTGTTGCCTCCTGTGTGTTTTGATTTTTCTCTAAACTACATGGCTTAGGGATTCTTTGTCTGCGTCAACCATTACAGCTATCTGATAGGAAAGAGGCTTTCATTTCCCTCTTCTACAAAACTTCAAGAATAAGCACTTCCTTAGGATCAGTTAACTGAAACAATCTGTTGTGGCAAGTAAAATTCTTAATATAAACATTGGAACTTTAGGACAGTACATAACTTGGAAAAAAATGTCATTTTTTTCTATACATTAATTTCAGGTCTGGAAATGACTCTACTTGTAGAAGCTGGTGAAATTATATCATATTTCTGCTCTGTTTACTCAGCTTTTCTCACTTGCTATTTGATCTCTGTAAAAACTAGCATATTAGATGACATTCAGAAGCATGCCACATTCCTGTGGCTGTACCCATATTTTGACCAAAAAGAAAAAGAATGAAAACAATACAAATTACGTGCATATTTTGCAGACTTTTATTGCTATGCTATTCATAAAAGCATTTTATAAGAATGTGTAAAGTGGAAGCAGACATTTAAAGATTGAAAAAAGATAACGTCACAAAAAATAATAGTGATTAAAAAGAAAATAAATATGGCATGTGCTACTGAAGGAGAAACACAGCTATAACTTACATACTTTTAAAATGATAATATGTAGAACTTCTCAATGTTTGTTGTTATTTTTGAGTATCATCATTGCAAATTTCACTTGTATCATCTATGACTTTATTTGCCAATTTTTATGTGCACTATTACTGATAGAAATATTTGCAGCATCATTGTATATATGTACAATGTAGATGGAAGTGGACTGTTTACAATTTTCCCCTACTTGCTTTCTTCCTTATTAAAATATATGCCAGTGGTTAAATTTTAAAAGAAAAGGAGGTTATTATGAAGATAATAATTCTTAATCTCTAAAACAACTACTAAATACCATAGTTATCAGGAAAAACTGCTTACCATAGGCTGAAGCATAACCTTGGATTTATAATTGGCTTAAAAAACATTTATTGAGCACTATTCTCTGCTAGGCATTGGGATGAATAAAGATAGATATGTCTTCTTTTGATGTGAAACTAGAGCCCAAGTCAATACAGCCCTACCGTGATGGTTATATACTTACTACTTTTCTCTTGCACTCAAGGGAGCCATGTTGGAGTGCAAGCAAGTGAAGAAATTATCAATAAAAGAGTTATTTTATTTTTTAATTTTCATTTATTTTTTAAATGTTTATTTATTTTGAGAAAGAGAGGGAGAGTGGGGAGGAGCAGAGAGAAAGGGAGAGAGAATTCCAAGTAGCCTCCCCTTGTCAGTGCAGAGCTCCATGTGGGACTCGATCTCACAAACGATGAGATCGTGACCTGAGCCAAAATCAAGAGTCAGATGCTTAACTGACTGAGCCACCTAGGCGCTCTGTTTTCTTTTCTTTTTTTTTTTAATTTTTAGAGAGAGATTGAATGCATGCAGGGGAGAGGGCCAAAGTGTGTGTGTGTGTGTGTGTGTGTGTGTGTGTGTGTGTGTGTGAGAGAGAGAGAGAGAGAGAGAGAGAGAGAGAGAGAGAGAGAGAAAGGGGGGGGGGAGAATCTCAAGCAGGCTCCATACTCAGCACGGAGCCTGATGGGGAGGGGTTCGATCCCACAACCCTGGGATCATGACCTGAGCTGAAATCAAGAGTCGGATGCTTAAGTGACTGAGCCACCCAGGTGCCCTGTTTTTGTTTTTGTTTCTGTTTTTTAATTTTTAGAGAGAGGTTGAATGCAAGCAGGGGAGAGGGGCAAAGCAAGAGAGAGAGAGAGAGGGAGGGGGAGAGGGAGAGGGAGAGAGAGAGTGAATCTCAAGCAGGCTCCATGCTCAGCACAGAGCCTGATGGAGGTGGGGGGGAGGGCTCAATCCCACAACCCTGGGATCATGACCGGAGCTGAAATCAGGAGTTGGAGGCTCAAGAGACTGAGCCACCCAGGTACCCAAAAAGAGTCATTGTAAATCTGATCTAATTTTTAAAAAAACATAAATCTGCGAAACTTATTTTATCAACAGTAATATATTACATAGTGTGCTATATTTGTCTGGTCAGTACTACTGCCCTTCCTCAAATTTCAACATTAAAATTCTGATAGGAATTGCTGTATTCTTACCTGAATCTACATTCTGGCTTCTGTAGAACAGCACCTAACCCAGGGCAAGGGAATCAAAGACCTCCACCCATACCTCTTTCATTGTGGGAAACACAGTGACCAGCAAACAATTTGTCTTATGGTAGAAAGTTCGACAGGTACAACTTGGGAACTTTGAGAGACAAGTTCCCTAATTTGTAGACAAATCTGTACCTAGTTAGAGAAATCAAACACCCAAGTGGAGAGAAGCAGAGACACGTGGCTGAAAATGTTTGATGTCACTCAAATGCTCGGTTCCTGTTCCTGAGTCACAGCTCTAATCTTGTTCCTCTGTTTGGTCTATAAGACAAATTGCCCCCTTTTTGCCTAAGCTTATTGAACTTTTTCTTTTTGAAATCACTTGCAAACAAAAGGACATAAATCAGTGCATTGTAACTTAAAGAGAAGAATCCTTCCCCACTGGAAAGGGTCATTTTTAGACAATAAGGACAGAGATTTACACTGTTAATCAGGAAGTTTACTAATAATTCCATAGGCAAGGTGTTCTATTTTACGATGAAGAATCATCCACCAAATAAATGTTAGAGGAAATAACATTTCAGCTAAAGAAATATATTGTTGCAAGAAGACACAAGAGCTATGCTAAAATTGAATTAAGATGTTCATTTATCAGGTAATATTGACTTGCTTTATTACCATAGGGGGAAAAGGTATGATTCTAGAGAGGAGACTTTTTGCTTTTCCCCAGAAAACCTTGTCCCTAATTCAAATGGAAATAAAAAGTGTCCTATGTGGAAGTTTTGAATCTATATAAAGTTGAATCTGGGTTATGTCTCCATGTAAATAGTAACTCCATGATTCAGAACCAAAGGTGCTTCAAGAAAACAGATACTTTTTTTTTCGAATGAGCCTCTTTTATTGATCCCAGACTGGTTTTATTTAAAGTTACTAACACCAAATAGAAACCCCAAGAGAGTAAGTGAAACTGGATTTGGGAATATTAAATATTAGGCTTCCATATTACCTTTCATTTCTCATTTTGAGATGCTTGAATTTGGTATTCTGATTTTGGACTCTACCCTGGAAATCACATGGATTGCCACATTTTTGTGATTTGGTTGCAAAGCTGTCCAGGCCCAGGCTATCAGAATATTACCCAGGCAGACCCCGAACTTTTGGGACCCAAGGATGGTGATCAGATAGTCAAAGGAGAAACTTTTCAATTCACGTCTGTGTATGTCTTCCAGATACCCACCTGCTCCCAGGCACAGTGCTTCGTGCTGGAAATGCAGTAATGGATTAAAACACAGTCACTACTCTCAAGGCTCTCACAGGAAAGGAAGGATGTCGAGGCTCATTGAAATCACAGGCTGTTTCATAGTTATATGCCTACTCCCATACCCAGCAATATAATCAATAGATAGGTCGCATTTGTTGGATTTGTAAATCTGCTCTAGGCTTTAATACATAAGATTCTTATTATCAAAGAAAATGTAGTAATAATGACAATTTCATAAGGGAAGATTAGGTAAGTAGTAATAAGAAACAGTACCACTATTCTTCAGTGCCAAGCACTCTACTATATGCCTTACTTACATTAAGCATCTGTAGAGAAAGACTGTGTGGAAAACACCTAGTTCAGAGACTGGCAGAGAGATACACTATCATAAATGCTACGTATTATAACAATCTAGTCAAAGAGGTCCTTGCTAGTTCTATTTAACAGAGGAAGAAGCTAAGGTTCAAAAAGGCAAAATGATTTATGTTAAGTCGTACAGATAGTGCACAGCAAACATGCTACCGACTTAGCGAGGGTCTAGCGCCGAAGCTCTTGCTCTTTCTACTTCAATGCAGTTGGGTCAGAAAATAGTGCAGAAGCTAATTTGCATGATCTCTCATCTAAGAGTTTTGCTTTTTGTTTTGTTTTGTTTTGTTTTTTTGGCAAGGCACACTAACTAAATAAGGATGAAATGCTCCATTCTGTTCAACTACCGTTTGTTGACACTGTATTTGGCACACAACAAGAAATGCCCTTTGAAAGCTAAATATCCCAAGTTTGAAAGTCAGAAATTGCCTCTTTAACCTTTAACCAGGTCAGACAGGGCAGATCTGTCTCAGAGAGGACTAGCCTGCTCTGCACCGACCTTCAACACATGCTCACGTTCACATACACACATGTCATCAAAGCCTATTTGGGCAAGGGCAGGTTTGGATGCCATTCACTGCACTTGCACTGGACTCCTGTAGCAAGTGCAGTGAGGTGCCACACAGGGAAGAACACCAATGACAAGTCTTAGAAATGGATTTGAGACCCACCTCTACCTATTATTCTCTGGGGCCTGACATTAATTCTTCAAACTTTTGACCCTTGGCTTCTTCATCCATAAAATATACCATTTCGAAGTGGTTTATCTCTAAGGTAACTTGCAGTCTTGATATCTCATGGCTCTCTTTTTGGGCTAAAAATAAGCTTAAAAGGGGTGCCTGGGTGGTTTAGTCGGTTAAGTTTCTGACTTCAGCTCAGGTCATGATCTTGTGGTTTGTGGGTTCAAGCTCTGCATGGGGCTCTGTGCTGACAGCTCAGAGCCTGGAACCTGTTTCAGATTCTGTGTCTCCCTCTGTCTCTGCCCATCCTCCACTCTCTCTCTCTCTCAAAAATAAATAAACAGTAAAAATTTTTTTAAAAGCTTAAATGAGCCAACTGATGTGGTTTATTTTAGGGTTTTAAAGACAAGTCTTGTCTCTTCTTATGAATAGTAAGTTTCTTGAGAACAAAAACCATGTATCTTTGACTATCTTCTTGCAGCCCCTAGCAAAATACCTATCATGTAATAAGTGTTCAGTCGAAATTTTTTATTAATAAAAGAATAACTGACAACTTTATATGCTAAAGGAAGGATGAAATTTCTAATGCAAAAGTCAACAGAAATGTGCCTACAGTGTCTCAGATGTTTTGACATCTACTTCTCAATCTAGTTCAAGAATAACAATTCTGGTTGGCTGGTCAGATGTCTTTGAAACATTAAAAAAATCTGCATTTCTTTTCTATAGTTGAGTCTTACTGCTAGGAAGTGTTTACAACAAACAGGCTTATTTTTCTGTGTTTGATATTAAATTTTTGGAATACTTGTGAAGGACAGCAGCAAGCCATTTGCACGTTCCTCTGAGAAGCACATAACATGAAATGAACTAGGTCTCTGTTTCTTATCACAAACTTCTGAACTCTGAATCATTTGTCTTAGGTATTAGGAGATGGGTTAGAATCACAGTAAGTAAGGGTCCATGATGGAAAAGCCTATCTTACTCACTTTTAAATTCCTGGTACCTAAGACAGTGCTAAACGCATTGTAATGATTAAAAACATTTGTTGTATAAATGAACCTATGAATAGATGCCTAATTATGGAACTGAATTTACACTGCTTTCAGAATTAATGTGTTTTATGACATAAGCTACATAGTAAATGGGTTGATAACCTAATTCTATCTAACAGCACTCCTAGCATAAGAGAGGGATTACTCTAAACCAAATAGATTTAACTTGAGGAATCTTAATTCTAGATGAATACCTTAATGCCTACATAGTATCTCTGAGAATGCAATGAGTTACTGAAGTTGACCAAAGATCAGGTTATATACTGGAAGTTTACTCAGTTGAAGAGGAGCCATCAAACTGGAATAATGTATACTATGAAATGAGGCTTGTGTTATGACCAATAGAATATGATATAAAACATAGAGATCTCTGTTGCAAATGGAAGCAGATGTTCAAGACAATAGAAATGCAAGTATAAAGACAAGCTTTTTTGAGGAATATCCTGTGTGGAAATGAAATTGCAGGATGAGCCATCCCAGAGAATGTGTCCTGTCTTAGACTAACCATTGATGGAGGGCAGAAGGTTTGAGAATGGAGGCATGGAAGGTAGGAAATAGTGTCAAAATTAGTAATTTAGACAAACATCAAGTTATAATAATTTGTTCTTTTGTTTAATCAACAAGAGGTGCTGGGCACAGAACTGGGTGTTTTAAGAAAGAAAATAAAAGTGAATAAAACATGATTCTTGCCTTTAAGTAGTTTATAGTGAAATGGCTCCTTTACTTTTCAGGAATGACATAATAAGCACATATGTATCTGTTTCAAATTTTTCATTTGTTTAAAAAAAATTTTATACATTTATTTATTTTTGAGAGAGAGAGACAGAGTGCGAGTGGGGGGAGGGGCAGAGAGAGAGGGAGACACAGAATCCGAAGCAGACTCCAGGCTCTGAGCTGTCAGCACAGAACCTGACGCGGGGCTCAAACCCACAAACCATGAGATCATGACCTGAGCTGCAGTTGGACACTCAACCGACTGAGCCACCCAGGCACCCCAGTCAAATTTTTCATTTGTAAAGTGAAGATATTACTCTCTGGCCAATCCATCTAAGCAGAGTTTGGAGATAAAATGATAACATTATTGTGAAGGTGCTTTATAACCATTTTATATTGTATGGAAACAGAGGATTCTTTTTCTACTACCACCATGATGACAACAGTAGTAAAGAAGAAAGCAAGAATTTTAAAAGATAATATAAATGTTGAAACAAGTTTTTATAATAGTACTTGAGGGAGCATAAGGCAGGGCGAGGGCAAAGTATGAGCTAGCACTGCACCCCCCCATCCCCCCCCATCCTCCCCCATGCCCCGCCCCACACACCTCCCATGTGGGATAGGTGTAATATTCCTGAGGCACTCCTGGCTGCCCAAGAACAAAGGAAAGGACAGAAAACAAATGGTTAAACTGATAGTCTCCATCAGTTTACAAATATCTTACTAAATTACAAGAAAAAGTCAATCTTATCAATAGCCTACTCCAGAAAGCTATAGACTCACTTTCCTGAAGTCCTGACATCACTCTTCCATCCACAGTGATGTGGGGAACAAAGGCAAGTAGGAAATGGCGGGTAAAATTAAATTTCCTTCCCATTGACAAATACTTTAGGCAAATACAGAATATAACATTTCTCCAGGAACCCTCTAAATTCCCAATGTTAATGTCTTATTAGAGAGAAAACAAGCTCAGCTTGACAATAGCAAGGCCTTAGGTATTTTAGGAGTTCTTTAGCATATCAAAGTCCTTCCCCAGGCCTTCCTTTTGCTTTTATCTCTCCCAAATCCATAGTATCTAACCAATCACTCTTCACAACCCCAGTGCAGCTCTTTCTGTCTATGGGTCCTGTCCCTGGTGATTTAATAAAATCACCTTTTTGCACCAAGATGCCTCAAAATTTCTTTCTTGGCCGTCAGCTCCGAACCCCCAACATTCCAAAGCCTCATCAATACTGATTAAGACTGGCTTCCTAACAAGATGGAGATACTGACCTGGGTGTAGCTAACAATCCATGATGAAGGCCAGGGGTGGTACCATCAGGTACCAAAGGAAACCCATTATCCTTTCTGCTACTTTTGGCCTGTTTACAGATAGCTTTCTCAGTTGAAGTCTATACCTGTACCCAGATGCTGCCACATCTTTGTACTTTTTGTGATTTCTCTCTTTCTACATCCCAGCTGGGGAGAGCTTTCCATGTTGTATTAAAAACAGAACAGCAAATATACTTTAATATTTTCTTCCTGTAGCAGCACTGAGATAGACTCCTGGTTTTGCTACTTGTCGGCTGGGTGACTCGGGTAGATTATTTTACTTCTCTGTGCCTCTGGTTTTGCTCCTCTATGCAATGAGGGAAACCCACTTAATAGGGTTGTTGTGAAGATTAAATGAAATAATTGTGTTTATATAATATTGGCATATTAGTTTCTTTAAAAATATTATTTCCTTCCTTCCTTTCTTTCACCTATATCCTCAAGATACATGGTCAGAATTCAAAATGAATAGCCAGTGTTTATTGAATTATACATATTGTTCTACATACTGTACTTGTAGTGACTACTTAATCTGCACTGCAGCTTTATAAGGCAGATACAACTTTCATTTACAACTTTTAGAGAAGGAAACTGAGGCACAGAGAGGCTAAAAAGCAACATGCCTGGGCTGCCTGGGTGGCCCAGTTGGTTAAGCATCTGACTCCTGATTTCAGCTCAGACTATGAACTCAGGGTTCCTGAGATCAAGTCCTGCATTAGACTCTGTGCTGATTCCCCAACTGGGATTCTCTCTCTCCCTCTCTCTCTGCTCCTCTCCCGCTTGCACTTTCTATTTCTAAATAAATAAATAAATAAATAAACTTAAAAAAGTAAAAAAAAGTAAAAAGCAACTTGCCCAAGCTGTCATAGTTAGGGAATCGCAGAGCTGGGACTCAAACCCACAAGCTCAGGCAACCTAGCTGCAAAGCTGGTGCTCTTAACTGTTGTCCTGTAATGCTTCTCCAACCCAAGCTCAGTAATGTAATTATGAGTTCACACCAGGGTTGTGAATATTGACATGTAACATGGCAATGCCCATGGGAGCTATTTTCTTTGCCCTTGGTAAATTGGGCTTTTAGAAGAAGATGATTCTGATTTCAGATCCTGGCTCCTCTACCTCTACCTATGTGGCTATGAACGATTATACTTATTCAGCAAAGGTACTGTGAAGATTACATGAAATGATCTCTACAAGTGCCTGACACAGAGCAGCCATTCCAGAATGTAGTTGTCATTACTATCATGCTTTGGGTTTTTCAAAAATTTGCCTCTGGTTTTTTTTTTTTTTAATCTTTCTTTTTGTCTGGCTGTAAGCAGTCACTTTAAGCTAATAGTCTCTTGTTCACTATGTTAAATTTGCTACTTTTAATAGGAGAGTGAAATTAGAATTGGTAGCTAATAGAGAGAAATGATCCATAAAAATCAAGTGGAAATCTTATACTGGTATGAAGTTGGAATTTGTAAAAGCACAAACATAAAATTGCCTAGATATAAAGATAAAAATAGAATATTCTTAGGTCATAATGTTCCCATTGTTTAGAAAATAGTAAAATAGTATTATTTTCTGACAGGAAGCCAGCAATAAATAACCCTTTTCAACATGTGGCATTAAATAAGTCCTTGTTAATACTACTTTACTATATGATCCAGCAATCCCACTTCTGGGTTTTCACCTCAAGGAAATGAAATCACTATCTAGAAGAGGTATCTACATCCCTAGTTCATTGCAGTGTTATTTACAACAGCCACAGTGTAGAAACAAACTAAGTATCCATCAATAGATGAATAGATAGAATGTGGTATATACACACAATGGAATATTATTAAGCCATAAAAAAGAAGAAACTTGTGACATTTGTAACAACATGGATGAGACTTGAGACATTATGCTAGGTAAAATAAGTCAGATAAAGGCAAATACTATATGATCTCACTTATTTGTGAACTCATGTAATCATGTGGATGTTGTTTACTTATATGTGAACTCATGTAAGAGTAGATTAGTAGTTGTCAGTGGCAGGGTGAGGAAAATGGGTGAAAGTGGTCAAAGGGTACAAACCTTCAGTTATAGGATGAATACATTCTGGGGATCTAATGTACAGGATACTGACTACAGGTAATAATACTGTATTGTATACTTGAAAGTTCCTAAGAGAGTAGATCTTAAAAGTTCTCACTACACACACAAAGGTAATTATGTATTAACTAATGTTACAGTGATAATTCGTAGTATGTATGTGCACCAAATTATTACGTTGTACCTTTGACTTACACACTGTTATATGCCATTCTCAACTGGGGGAAAAAGAGGTAAAGACATTGGAAAAAATTAGATACTTTTCATTAAAAAAAAAAGACTACTTAAAAACAAAGTAAACCTAGATAAGCATGCCAGTAATTAAAAAATTAAAAAGGAGAGTAAAAGAATATAAGGCTCTTTGCTTCCCTTAGCAAAACACTATAAAAGACGTATTTATGGTTCACCAAATATTCATGTGTTCATCAGACTCTGTGCTGATTCCCTTCTATTCCCTCCTATTTACCTCCTATTTCCTGGGCCCCTTATAGTTAGGCAAGGTCCCATGGCTTGATCTGGCCAATGGGCTATGAGTACATGTGTCAGTATGCAACCCTTTCTCTTCTCCTGTCATGACTATCACAGAACTTATTCCCAGTGGTCCAGCTACAAGATTGTGGCAACTCTATCATCCTGGGTAATGAGTGATGACACAGAGCAAAGCTGTGGCTCTAACTCCATTTGAAGCATAGTGTGGGTGAGAAATAAACTTTTGTTGTGTTAAGACAATTTAAGGATTGTTTATCATGATGTCATAGACTGTCTCAGCCTGGTTAAAACAGTCTTCAAACAAGCAATTTCATAAAGCACTGTACAATTTGCTTGGATGTTTCAAATGCATGATCGTTTTAGGCTGATAAAGTCCTAAAGAACATTCTACTGGTCAAAAGAGTGTAAAATTAGACATAACATTGTCTTAGACTGAAGCAATCAAGGTTTATATTAGATAAAGGGGAAACTCCCTAAGAATAGGGTTGTTAAAGAGAAACCATGTGTAAAGGATGCTTGGGGGAGGGTTTACAAATCGGAGGGGAGGAAGGGTCACACTAGAAGAGATGGCCTCAGTTTGCTTCTAACTCTTGAACTGCTACCAAGCGACTTGCTGGATGTCATTCTTGGGAGAGTTGCAATATTTGGACCCAGAAGGTTTATATGGGATTTCTCAGTGAAAGCATGTAGGCTTCTATTGTGATTTTTCATAACTTGTTCCTACTTTAAAGATGGGCCAGATTTCAGGAAATAAATTAGGTGGGCTCTATACAGCTTGGCTGAATTTAAATTAAAAGGTATATCTGTTGATTACTGAACCATAGTAACTAATGAAATTCATAATGCTTTTATATAGTGATAATACTAATCTCCTCAGCTTTTCATGCTGTTCACATATTTAGGAGTATTCCTTTATTGAGGTTATCATCTAAGGTCTCATCTGACTACAGGCGTTCTCATATAAGTTACTTAATATATTTAAATTATCTCAGAGCAAGAAAACTTGAGAGGCAATAAATCTAATTATTTAGGGAAGCAATCACTTTTCTCTAGGTTCTTTTTTTTTTTTACTGTTTATTCATTTTTGAGAAAGAGAGAGAGGGACAGAGACACAGCATGAACAGGGGAGGGGCAGAGAGTGAGGGAGACACAGAATCCGAAGCAGGCTCCAGGCTCTGAGCTGTTAGCAGACAGCCTGACGTGGGGTTCAAACCCACAAACCATGAGATCATGACCTGAGATGAAGTCAGATGCTTAACCGACTGAGCCACCCAGGTGACCCTCTCTAGGTTCTTTGATTTGTCAGACGGAAATGGCAGTGTAGATGTTTCCTCCTAGTTCTGTTGTACAAAAATGAGTGAAACATTATTGCACTTGGTTTTCAACTATTAATGAAAGTATTAAGTGATTTTGTACTAGACACCGTATTGAGTGTTTTATGTACCTTTCTCTTAAATTCTCAAAATCCTATTGTATAGGCATTATCATCATTCACATTTTTCAGCTGAGGGAACTGAGGACAATTGTTGATAACCTTCTAAGTTCCAGGCACTAAGATGAACTGGGCTTCTTCCTGATTTTTCTCACTTTAAGAATCCATCTAAGGATCTCAAGTAATGGCTAAAGCAGGCATTTTAATTACTGTTACTGCACAGGTGGCTCTGTGAATATATGAAGTTAAGCTGTTGGGTCTGATTTGCTGTGGCTCTTCTCTACAACCAGTTTCTCTACAGGGAACTAGTAAGTGCTATTCGTGATGTGGTTGAAGGCTGACCTGCAGCCAACTGATTTACTCATAAATTTCCATCTTTATCTGATCCCCATGCTCCTTGGAGACACTCGTTGAAATGCAAGTGCCCATCAACACATAAAATACTGTTGAGAACATTTTGCAGAAGGAACAAAAAATGAGTAACAGAAGTTCCAAAAAGCAAACAAAAGTCTGTAATTATCAATTTTCTGGCCCTAAATCTCAGCTACGCCCTTGATGAGGTAGAGATAGTGCTGTAATAGGCACATTATAAGAGAATATATCAAAATGATATTTGGATGGAAAGAAAGTTGTAGGTATTTAGAAATTTTATGAAACTCTTAGAGTGCATTTGCATATTGACAAGAACACGACCTGATACACACAAGTCTAGTAGCAACTCTGTTAACTCTAAAATTAGCTTAAACTATAAAACAAAGTCAAAGAAAATGTGCATAAGAATAACAAGATTTAAAGGAAGTGTAACTATGGCTTATTGGTTACCATATCAATTACCAAAATTGTCTCTGAAGGTCTGATATGAGAAGAGAATGTCTCTTTCTTCCTCCATATCTCCCTTAAAGTCAACATAATAACAAATAATTTTCCTTCCATTACACCAGTTTCTCTTCATGTATTTTCTTTCCTAGTTAATGGCCCCACCATTTATCCAACTGCCCAGACCAGAAACCTCAGACTCAATACCTTCCTTTCCTTCAAATCTAACATTCTATTAGTGTTGAATCTAATTTAAAATGTTGCTTCACTCTTTCTCACTCATCCCATTGCCCCGCCTTAATCCACTTTCTTTTAAATGTTTGTCTATGTTACTATAATAGTATAAATACCATAATAGTTGTTTTCCCAGCTTCTGGTCTCAGCTACCTATAACCCATCTTCCCCACTGCCTTAGGGTAACATCTAAATCACGAATATGATCTCATCACTGCTCTGCACAAATTCCTTACTATTTAAAATCATTCTAAAATTATTTAACACGACATTCAAGACCTTTCACATATGAATCCAAACTTCCTTTAAAAAATTCTTTAGGGCTTCCATGTTTTAATTGTACTATGTTCATTGTTCCCAATCATAACCATTCACTTGAGCAACTCCACATTTTTGTTCATGTTTCTTCTGCTATCTAGAATGGTCTTCCTTCCTTTCCTGTGCTGATTATTGTCTCGAGTCCATTTCAAATGTATCTTCTTCTGGAATACACTCTGAGAATGGACCTTATCTGAAATTAATTGCTCTCCTCTCTTAACACCTATAGCTCTTAGTTTGTACCAATTAGATTTTTTTTGGAAGCTCATTTTGAATATACCCGTTTTCTCCATTGAGATAGTGAAGCAATTCTGTGATGACGGAAAGAGAGCTGAGTTTGGGAAGTCAGAAAACCTGGGGTCACATTCAGTTTCTTCCTAGGCTCAAGAGTCCCATCTATAAAATGTGGATGGACAAATCCCTACCTCAAAAGATAAAATAAAGATTAAATGAGACTCCATAACTGAGAGCATTGTAGACATGTCACATATTGATTGAGCAGCAAGATCATGAGCTTTCTGAATGGAAAACATCCCTCTCCTCCACTGGCACACAATATGTGTTCCTGAATGTTTGCTGAAGAAAATAAAAGGAATAAGATGAAATTTTCCACTTCCATTCCGGAGACTGATAGAATAAAAATAAACTCTGCACTTGTACAGAATAGTTGACCTTTAAAAGCACTGGTATTTTTTATGCTTATCTTTTTAACTTCCTGAAGAAGGCAAGTATTACCATTTTCTTTTTCCATGGAAAATACTAAGTTGGAGAGCAACTAAATAAATGGCTTGCCTAGGCTCACAAAGTTAGTTCAGAGCTCGAGAGAGGCCATAGCCACGGTCGGATGCTCTTTATTTGAGTCTGGAGGACTAGCTTATCTGGAATGATTTGATATGTGCTCCAGGCAGAGAATTAATTTACATTTCAAAATTATTTCAGAGGATATGTGTTTTGCATGGGCAAGATGGTGCACGTTCAATTCTGCATTTCTGAGAAGGAAAAAAAATTAGATCAACTGTTATTGCAATAATTTTCTCAGCTCCACACATGTGCTGTCTGTTTTCCTTGGCTGTTCTTCCAAAGAAGCTATCACCTTCTATTCAGTCCTATGAAAAACCACTCAGAAAATCCTGAGCACCATCTTAAAGTGAAAGATGGGATAGCAAACTCCAAGTACATATTTGAGTTTGCATGGTATGTATGTAATAGCTTCTCATTTCAATCAGAATATAACTGCTCATTGAATAAGATGTGGCTAGTGACAGCGTGGGAGAAAAGGCGTGGGCTTTGGAATCAAAATGATCCTAACGCTTCCAGGTGTAAAACTCTCAAAAATTTACGTCCTCTATGTGAGCTTTAGATTGTTCATTTGTATTAGGATTCAGCAGTCCTTTCTCCAAAGGGTAATTCTAAAATTTAAATAGGCAATGGACCTACAGAGATCCTCAAATACTGGTTACTCAAAAAATGTTAAATATTTCTATATATTAAAACTCATTTATTAGTCATTGGGAAATCAAACATTAAACATTAATGAACTATTTCTAAAATACATGTTATACTTCCCTACTTCAGCAAAGAGAATGCACTAAACATAACTTAAACTCTTCTGATGACTCATCATTTTCATTCAACCTGTCATTTATGGTACTGTGATATCTTCAGGGTTACTGAGGTATATAGAGCTGTCTTGCTTTTGTTCTAAATCCACCCCACACACTTTAATCCTGCTGGGTTACCTCCCTGGACTGGTTTGCATCTGCCCCATCTTTGGTTTCACTGTTTCGACCTCAGTTTAGGGCTTGTGATTTCTAGATTATATTCTTGCCACAGCCTAACCGGTTTCTCTATTTCCAATCTCACCAGTCCCGAGTCTTTCCTCTGCACTCAGCAAGAGTAATTTTTCTAAAACCAAATCTGACCACTTCAACTTGCTTGCTTAAAAAAACAAAACAAACTGGGGTGCCTGAGTGGCTCAGTTGGTTGGGTGTCTGACTCTTGATTTTGTCTCAGGTCATGATTTCATGGTTCATGATGTCAAGCCCTGCATTGGGTTTTGTGTCGATAGAGTGGAGCCTGCTTGGGATTCTCTCTCTCCATTTCTCTCTGCTCCTTCCCTGCTTACTGACTCTCTCAAAATAAATGAATAAACTTAAAAAAAACCAAACCAAACCAAACCAAAAATAACCAACCAAACAAACAATACCCTCCCCTCCCCACCCTGCGCAAAACCACAAAAGTTGCTCTCTCTCTCTCCCTGGACTACAGTCTAAAGTCCAGAGTCAGCAGGGTGCCTAGGTAAATACCTTTGTGAGCTGGCCTATCATCCTGTAGCTTCACTTCTGCTCTGTGCCTCACCATCACAACCTAAGTTCCAGTCATGCTGAACTGGGTTATGTGGTAGATTGCTGAGGGAAATGCACCTTTCCACACCTTCTTGCTTTTTGCCCATGTTGGTCCCTCTGATTGGAAAACTAACACCTCCCTTCCTAACCTGGTTTTCTCATAAACACTTACCAACCTTTCAAAAGATACCTAAAGCATCTAAGGTTTTAGGAAAACTGTCTTGCCCTTCCTTCCCTAATTCTCTGACAGGAAGTAGTGACCACTTACCATGTGACACCATGGCATCCTGGACAGATTTTCATAACACCACAGTATTGAGGGGTTACCTGAGGACATCCCAGTCCCACTAGACTTTGTGCTTCCTGAGTACATGATGCTGTCCCATTTAGCAAGCCCCAGACACAGAATAGGTCATTGGATGAGTAGTTTTTGAGTCTTACTAATTTCTTCTCTCTCCATTAAGTTAATTTTTACCTGACAAACCTCATTCCTCACATTATTCTATTTGTTATCTACAATGTGTAAACAGCAACAACACAAGCAAAAAACTGAATATTAACAGCTTGGAAGAACTAAGGCTGAAGAGGTTTTACATGAGAGTCTGTAGAAATCTTTTTGAGGCAAATCTATGACCTTGGAAAACACATGCTCCTATTGACATTTATTTTGCCTGTTAGCTAGTTCTTAGTGGTGTTCTGGATCCTTGAGATTGACAGATAAATTACTGACAGATAAGTGGAGTGTAATATGATGGTGACTGCCATTTATTGAAAACTTTTATGTGCCAGGTTCTGGGTCAGAAACTGAGGATATAAAGGCCTGGTCAGCAAGACATTTAAGAGGCTCATGTGGATTATTTATATAATTTAAAATAAGCTCATGATATAAAGATTATTCACACACACACTGATCTCTTTTGTTTTGAAGATGAATTCACACAGCTTGCAATGGGCAGGGGAAGGGAATAGCATTGAAGGGGGTGGGGAATGTGCCACTCAAATCCAGATTCTGGCTGAATCTGGCTGTGCTCTCCATTTCACTATCCCCTATTCCTAATGGAACTAACCTCTGGTGACAAGGAAGCAGTGTTTCTCTTGGGAGATTTTCTACATCTCCTTTCTTACCATCTCCCTTCATTCCTGCATGTATAAAATTTAATTGCAAAGTTATGTAGCCTGAAGTAAATGAGACTTTAGAAAACTTGTTCTGATGTTATGACTTACTACAGTAGCTGCATACGGATAATTCAGACAGACAAAAGAGAGAGAGAGAGTACAGCCTGAATGTCAAAAACCGTTCAAGTTCTCAGTCCAGCAAGAGCATGGCCTTCTGGTAGAGGGAGGAGTGTGGAGAGGGGCATCTGTTCTGGGGCTCATCACTGCCCACTGGCTCATCCCACAGGTAAATGCCATGTCTGGAAAATCCTACCTTTCCTAAAGTCTGAGCACAAGTTCAATCATTTCAAGGGGTGGAGGTGGGGGCCACTGGACTGGGCTTCTGCAATGTAGTCTATAACAGAGACTGCAGACAGGCTTTGTCTTGTCTGCCAAAGCAGACAGCATGATAGTGGCCATTGAGAAGGATTCTGAAGTTGCTTCCAGACACAGAGGGAAGAATGCTGGAAACCATGAGCAGGGTCTGTTCTGAGAAAGAGAGAAGCATATCCTGTGTTTATCATTCTTGGTGGAAGTTTCAGTTGTCATTTAGCATAAGCCAGACTGTAGTGCTATTTATTTTAGAAGTTTGTCCCCGTTTCTGAACTTAGCTGAGAGCATACAATGATAGAGTAAGATACATTCTCATGTATCTATCAAGTCTGGTACATAGTAGGTGCTCCGTAAGTGTTTACTGAAGGAATGGAAGCAAAATTCCATGGCCTTATGTTGGAAGAAGGATAGAGTCCTTTTTTTCCTGTCAATAACTGGGGGGAGTGGGCACACTGAAGTTACTTTGCAAAGGTCCCTGAATGTCGTGCCAAAGAGTTTAGGACATTACACTATATGAACCACTAGTTCCCAAACATAGCTGAATTTTCTAAGGTGCTATGTATAAATAGAACCTCTGGCTCTACATTGAGATGTTCTGATTTGATAAATTTAGGGTAGGGTCAGGACCCTATGTTTTTTGTTTGTTTGTTTCAAACATTTGCTAGCTTCCCAGGCAATTCGTATGATGAGACAGATTTGGGAACTACACCTGCAAGGTAAGATGGTGCCCGGCATTTCTTAAGGAGAGCAACAACTTACTCCAATCTTTGTTTTTAATTCCCCAAGCTCCAAGGCTTGTTTGCCCATTGCAACCAGTCCTGACCCTGCCTTTGCTGACACCTTGGACCTGCTAGACCTTCTTCTAGAGAATCAGATCCCAATCCCAAAGAGCTTTGTCACAGTGCCCTCTCTCTCAGGAAGAAAGATGAGGACGAACTACAACTTTTGCAAAACAGCAGAGATTAATGTGCTACAGTGAGAATAAATCACGGATGGAGAAAATGAATGAACAGCATTTTTCTGGATTTCAAATATCATTTATGGAAATGAATGAGTCTTTTTCTGCTTCCCCAGTTAAATTAGTTTTCTTATGAACTCTCCTTAGCATTTTTCATTGCAGCCAATTATTTAACATGTTCCAGTATGAAAATCTGGTCATTACAAAAAACATAATTGATTGGACCCATGCTCTGACACACTCTGCAAAATACATGTGCCTTCATACTGATTAGTCCTCCTGGGCGATTATTTTTCAGTGAAGCACAGTATCATGCTGGCGGTGAACAGTGTGCTAATATCATGAAAATATGACCTCCTTATTGTGGAAAATTCCATCAAAGAAAGGGTGAATGGAAGTCCAACAAGGACATCATTTGTCCTAAGACTTGGACTAAGAAGCTGTCTCCAACCTGCATTGGAAGATTGGAGGACATGGAATGTCTTCCATGGAAGACAAGGAAAATGCTAAACCAAGAGATGGAATAGGGTACTGTGGAGAGGGCAGAATCTGATTCTGCATTTCAGCTTATGTTAATTATATTCAGCCAAGGAACTGAATCTGCATTTCATGGAGGCAAACTGACACTTTCCAGCTTTCAGACTGGGCCAATTCCTCAACCTTTCTGAGTGCACTTCTTGGTAAACGTGGATACATTAGTACCTACCTCACAGTGCGACTGTGAAGAACAGCAAAAACGAAGAGAGTGCCTGAAATATAGTAAGTGCTCAATAGTGGTAAGGATGCAATATTGCTGACAAGGTCACAAAATTGGTTTGCCATTTTTTTGGTCCCAATTTTGTTTACTTATATATAATTCAATCTCACCAGTTAAAGAAAAAAATAAGGTAATATGATGGCACTTTAAATAATATTCTTTATTTTACAGTTTTTTATTTATTTTGAGAGAGAGAGAGCAAGCACAGTGGAGGAGGGGGCAGAGACCAAGGGACAGAGAGAATCTCAAGCAAGCTCCACACTGTCAGCGTGGAGCCCGATGCAGGGCTCAAATTTACGAACTGTGAGGTCACAACTTAGCCAAAATCAAGAGTCTGATGCTTAACTGAGTGCCCAGGTGCCCCAAGAATATTCTTTCCTTCCTGCTTCTATTTTCCATGACCATACAGCCAAGTTAGGCCCATCCTTTGCCTTTTTTTAATGTGTGCATAAACACCAGTGTGTGTGTGTGTGTGTGTGTGTGTGTGTATGAGAGAGAAGTATAACATATTCAAAAAATCGTATAAAATCTCTATAGAGTTTAAAGAAAAATAAAATGACTATTACACACACACACACACACACACACACACACACACACACCACTGAGGCAAACCAAGAACACTAATAGTAATTTAGAGTCCCTCTGGATGCCCTTCTTGGTAATAGCATTGCCTCCCTAACCATTCTCCTTCCATAGGTAACTCTTCAGATGATTGGGGCAAATCATCCCCTAATTTTCCTTATAGTGTTATCACATATATGTATGTATCCCTAAGTAATATATAGAACATGAATACAGATATAGAACCCATAGCCTGATTCTTGGAGCCCACATTATGTTGCATGGCTCACCCATGTTGATGTCTGTGGCAATTATTTATCAAGTCTCACTGCTGTGTTCAGTGTATGAATATAACCATGTAGATATCCGTCCTACTGATGGACATTGGGTTATCTTTAGATTTCATTAACAGTATTGGTACAAATATACTTATACGTATCTCCAGTGCATATGTACAAAAGTTTCATTAAGGGGTGTGTGTGTGTGTGTGTGTGTATGTGTATATATATAAATGCACATATATATATATATATATTTATATATATATATAACAAGTGAGTTGTTGGGTTATATTTGCAATTTAACTAATTAATGTTAATCTGTTTTCCAAAGCAGTTGTTCCAGTTGACAGAGTGGAGAAGGTTCCAGTCATTCTATATCCTCTCTAACACCTGGAATTGACTAGACTTCTTAATTTTTGTCATTTCGGTGAATGTAAAATGGCGCCTTACTGCAGTTTAATTTGCAATTCGTTGACTACTAATGATTTTAAGCATCTTTTCATATGTTAATAGGTCATGTGTTTTCTTTGCTTCTTAAAAAAACCTCACGCATTTTCTATAGGGCTTTTAGAACCTTTCTCTTTGCTTTGTATTCTCTATGTATGCTATTCTAGATGGTGATCTTTTATCAGCGACACACATCACAAATATCTATTCCCTTCTATTTTCAAATCCTATCACATTTCACCTCACAAAAGTCAGATACAGGATTCAAAGGTTTTCATTTCTCTAAAACTGCTGTTATCAATAGCTACAAATACAGACAGATTTCAAAATAAATAATTCATTAGTGTGCTTTAGCAGAAATATATTCATGAATATCTTTGCTCAGGCTTGCACAAAATGCTTGAAGAGCTTATTAAAATAAACCAAACTAAATTAAAAAAAAGAGGCAGCACCGTGATGATAAAGGCTTTCATGCCAAGACTCCAAATACACCAAAAATTTATCTTCAGCAGTTTACTATATTCACAATGACAATACTTCAAACTGCTTCCTTTACTCATAAGACATTCCATCTATTTCTAGTATATTTATCCCCCAGCCAGCACAGACAAATGTTACCAAGTTTACCACTGAATTTTAAGTGTGGTCTCAGAGTAAAACTTCCAAGAGTAATTTTTTTTCTTTCATACAATTCTCCTGAAGTCATATTTTTGGTTAACTCATCTTTGGGTTTTTGAGGAAATGAAGAATACAGACTATGAAAACTTCAGGATTTTTAGGACAGTGAAATTCCTCTGCATGATAATATAAAGGTGGATTACACGTCATTACACATTTGTCAAAACTCATAACGTGTACAAGAGCAAGAATGAACCCTAATATAAACTGTGGACTTTGAGTAATAATGATGTATTTATATAAGCTCATCAATTCTAACAAATGTACACTCAAGTGGGAGCTTGATAAATGGAGGAGACTGCGCATATTGGGGGGCAGCAGGTACACTGGAAATCTCTGCACTTTTCTGTGAACCTACAAATACTCTAAAAAACAAACTCTAAAAAAATAATTTAAAAAGAAATCTTAAAAATTTTTTAAAAATGTTTGTTTATTTTTGAGGGGGAGAGAGACAGAGTGTGAGTGGGGGAGGGGCAGAGAGAGAGGGAGACACAGAATCTGAAGCAGCTCCAGGCTCTGAGCTGTCAGCACAGAGCCTAATGTGGGACTCGAACCCATGAGCCATGAGATCATGACCTGAGCTGAAGTCATACGCTTTACCAACGGAGCCACCTAGGCACTCTAGAAAGAAACCTTTTTTAAATGTGAAGACATGAGATTTTTTAACCCACTCAGAAGGGAAAAAAAGCAAGCAAGCAGAAAAACATACATAAAAGTCCCAACTAGTTTCTGAAGCAATGGCATCAGGGAAATAATACCACAGAAAAGACAATGATGATAACAGCAACAATAAGTGCTGGTCAAGTGCCAGGCGATATTCTAAGGAGTTTTACCCAATAAACTCACAGTTAATTCTCACAAGCCCTCTGTGTGATAAGAACTGATATTGTACACCTTTTAAAGATGAAATAAGGAGGCGCACCTGGGTGGCTCACTCAGTTAAGCATCTTACTTCGGCTCAGGTCATGATCTCACAGTTGGGGAATTTGAGCTCTGCGTCGGGCTCTGTGCTGACAGTTCCGAGGCTGGAGCCTGCTTCCGACTCTGTGTGTCCCTCTCTCTCTGCCTGCCCGTCCCCTGCTTGCTCTCCACCTCTCTATCTCTTTCAAAAACAAATTTAAAAAAAAACATTAAAAATTTTTTTAAATAAAAAAAAAGATGAAATAATGAGACTCAGAATTTAAGAAAGTGTTTGGTCACTCAGCCAGTTAAAGGTGGAGCAGCTCTGGGTGTTGGGAGATTTTATTGGGCTGTTCTCTGTTGTTCTTACCTTCTATACATCACTCATTTTTCAAAGGAGTGCAGAAGTCAGGTTACTAAATGGATCACAGAGCAGTACACCCAAGGGCACTTTCACAGAGCTGCACTGGTCAGGTACTGAATGTAATAGCACAAAGTTCAGGGTTCCGCTACTGTCTGTAAATGTGAGAACGTCACGTTTCTTGCATTTCATGACAGACGGCATTTTTCTGATATGAAGCCATAAAAGGCAGTAATGAAAACACTCACATCTGTGCTTTGCACAGCACTTACCGCCCTACACCGTCATTATGATCTACTTATCTGTGCGCCTCACTTACCTGGGAGATTCTAGCGGAAGGGGGCACACATTTGTCAAGTGTCTTTACTATGCCAGACATTATGCTGCCCTCTGGGAATGTCATTCCTCAGAGCCATCAGCATCTCTGTGGTGTTTAACGCCATTTCAAGAAACAGAGAATTGCTGCCCCTTGAAAACATAAGTCAGTTACCTTCATGTACTTAGAGAATTATGCAAAGTGAGGTCCACAGAGGATTCAACCTCTTTGTTAAGAACCAGGTAATTCACAGTCAGTAGAGAAATTTAAAGACAACATAGTCAAGGGGGAAGAATTAGCTAATCCACATGCACCTATCTGAATCTGTAGGCACTTTCAGTTTTGCTAAGAGGAGAAAGGCCTTAAATGAATACAGCCAGAAGCTAAAAGTGTCACCTTATCAAAAGGCAACCTTGATCAGAGGTGTTGAGAGCCTCTGACATCTCCACTAGCACTTCTCATCAGCTCTGAAATCAAAGAAACTAGTGAAGCTGCCCTTTAGAAACACCAGCTCATCACAGCTGTTAGCGCCTCCAAGGAGTTGAGTTTACCTCCATTTCAAGAAGCAGAACTATCGCTACTTGAAAACATAAGTTCGTGTTTGCATCTCATACTCTGGACATTTCGTGGAAGGAACGATCTTGGTTAATGTACTCAAGAAATACAGCCATGAGCTCTGTGGCAGAGGCTGCTGATTGTCCCCCAATATCCATTCTTACCCTTTTCT
The DNA here is from genome assembly GCF_018350175.1 of Felis catus. NCBI lineage: Eukaryota > Metazoa > Chordata > Mammalia > Carnivora > Felidae > Felis > Felis catus. Next base: position 49,077,244 of record NC_058377.1, on the reverse strand, counting down.
CTTTCAGGAGCACAAGATCTCCCTTCCTGTCCACCAGGGAGTTTTAGAAGGCATACCCAGGTAAAGACTGGTTGCCTATAATCACTTTACAAAAATGTTTAGCAGTTTAAAGTATCTGCCTATCCTATGACCCTGTAGTTTCACTCCTGTATATATACACGCAAGAGAAGGGAGTGCTTATTGTCTTTAAAAGATTCACATAAGAATGTTGACAGCAGCTTTATTCATAGTAGCCTCCAAATGAAAACGATCCAAATATCCTTCAACAGAAGAATGGATGCACAAATTATATTATATTCATGTAATGGAATAATACATAAAGTGACAAAACGTGACAGACTACCAAAATACAAAACGATACGGATGACTTTTAAAAACATTATGTTGGGCCAAAGAATCAGATGTTAAAGGACACAAACTGCAAGGTTACATTTATATGAAGTTTAAGAATAGGCTAAACTAATCTATGGTGATACAATTTGGAGTAATCATCTCTCAGGGTTGGGGGTGAGACCTAGTATACTGACTGGAATGGACATGAGGAAACCTAGGGTGTTGGAAAGTTCTGTGTCTCAATCTGGGCGGTGGCTGGAGAGATACCTACTTTTATTAAAATTCATTGATTTGTGCATTTCATTGAATAAAATTACACTATCTGAAGTATAGATAGATCAGGAGGGAGAGAGAGAGACAGATAGATAGGCCCTGGGAATGCCAGTCAATGGGTACAACCTGTAACCCTCGCTGAAGTGTTTCAAACCAATACCAAACATGTCATACTTTTCAAGGCAACTGGTTTTTAAAAAAAAATTTTTTTTAATGCTTATTTATTTTTAAGAGACAGAGACAGAGACAGAGTGTGAGTGGAGGAGGGGCAGAGAGAGAGGGAGACACCGAATCTTAAGCAGGTCCCAGGCTCTGAGCTGTCAGTACAGAGTCTGATGTGTGGCTCAAACTCCTAAACCATGACCTGAGCTGAAGCCAGATGCTTAACCGACAGAGCCACTCAGGCACCCCTCAAGGTAACTGGTTCTTAAATTACCAAGGTGAGCAGGCAGGATTCATGCTTTCTTCCTGGTTATGATTTGTTTCTTGTTTAAATTACTTATTTATTTTTGGCATATACCCCTGGAAGTCAGCTAGAAAATGAAGATGTCAGTTGAGGGTTAAAATGAACAGTTAATGAGGCCCAGCAATTCAAGTGTTAACGATAACCTTGAATATCTCTAATAGTTTGGAAGAAGAACCAGTGCATTCATGTGAATGGTACAAACTTGGGAATCAGAAGCCCTCGGGTTTAATTCTTTACTCTGCTCATGTGTGAACTTGGGTGAATTTACTGTCTGCATCTGTTTCCTCATCTGAAAAATTAAGCAACACTTACCTCCTAGTGTTCCTAAGAATATTGGCTGAGTGGACGTATCAGGAGGCCTTTAGGAGGTAATACACCCTCAACAAGTTCTATCACCTCTTTCTCTCGGGAGGAAAGAAGTGACTTCGTGTGTACATGTTTGACTTTTGTGCTTAGTTAATTCAGCTGTGTTTTGCCTTGTTTGTAAAAGATTTAAAGTAGTGATTGATATTTAGGGGCACCTGGGTGGCTCAGTCGGTTAAGCGTCTGACTTTGGCTCAGGTCATGATCTCGCGGTCTGTGAGTTCGAGCTCCATGTCAGGCTCTGTGCTGACAGCACAGAGCCTGGAGCCTGTCTCAGATTCTGTGTCTCCCTCTCTCTCTGACCCTCCCCCCGTTCACACTCTGGCTCTCTCTGTCTCAAAAATAAATAAACGTTAAAAAAAATTTTTTTAAAGTACTGATATTTATTACTAAGTGAAACTACTCTTTTATTCACAGCACCTATGATAACTTCAGTTCAGAGGCCATAGAGAACAAGCAGCAGGCAAGGAACATGGCTGACCTCTCCCAAGTCAGGCAGGTCCACAGGAAGCTGTCTGTCTTTCCACTTTCCTATGTATTTGTATCTAAGCACCTCCTCACATGGAGTCTATAGCATTATATTTTTTAATTAATTAATTAATTAATTTATATTTATTTATTTTGAGAGAGAGAGAGAGAGAGAGAGAGAATCAGAGGAGGGTCAGAGAAAGGGAGGGAGATAATCCCAAGCAGTCTCTGGGCCCAGCACACGGAGCCCAATGTGGGGCTCAATCTCACACAGCCCCTGAGTTGAAATCAAGAGTTGGAAGCTTAACCAACTGAGCCACCCAGGCGCCCTGAGTCTATAGCATTTTGAAAAGCATTGCACATGGCTTGTCTGGCTGAGCAATGACACTGATTTAGTAGAGTCTTGGGGTAACCCTGTATCACACAAATCTTCAGACACTGCAGTGGATTCTAACACAAGAGCTAAGAGCACAGTTGGTTGCGTGGTTTGTTGAAGTGGCAGGCTAATGGATGAAGTGTTTTTCTTTTATTTGTTGCTCTATTATTTTAATTTAAAATCCAACAAACCATGGTGGGGTTCTGTTAAAACAGTCAAGGGTCTCCAATGAGTTCCTTCAACACAACAGACTGTTCACAGAATCACAGGCAGGAATTAGGCATACATGCCCATTTTGAACCTCCCATTGTCCAAGAACCTACTTTCCTGCCAATAAAGTGACAGCAAGCTGCCAGCATATTCAAGTAGAAGCCCCCTTTTAAAATAAAATATTAGGTGGAACCATATGTAACATCGACAATTTCATATGGTTCATCCTAATATTTACCTCAAACCATAGGAGGAGATAAATCACAAAGGAAAGTGACCATCTTCTGCTGGAAGGAGAACAGTATTTCCCCAGGGCACAAACTGCCTATGTCAAAATGAACTTAGAAGATACCCTGAGCTGGGAAATCCCTTGCCCTGGACATGCCCTTTGCAGACTTCATGGGCTTCAGAGCCTTGAGATAACTGTTGTCACGCTTGCACCCAACATGCCCTAGCAGGGTTCTGTATGCCTCATGCTCATAGTCCAACAGGTTTACTGCTAATGAGAAATCTGGCTCTGTGCTTTCTGGCTCTAAGCACAGCTAGGGCAGATGGAGGAGCTCTGGGAGCCAGAGGTGGCAGAATTTTGAAATTTCCCATGAAGCTGGCTTGGTTTTTATACCTATAACACACAAAAGATAGGAGACTCAGATTTCAGTAAATCATCTAACAACTGATTTTAAACCCCGAAATGAAAAAAAATATTTTTCTATTATTGACAGCAACATAGGTTGTTTATCGGAGAAGGCACAGATCTTTGCAGGCACACACCCATCTCCCCACTTCCCATCTTCACTCCCTACTCTCACCCTGAGTTGAAATAAACTGAAATTTGAAATTCATAAAGTGCAGTCCCTTTCCATCCCAAAGCAAAGAAAATTCTACTGGAAAAGTTTGTCTCTAAGGTAGCCATGTTGAAGGCCTATGGTTTTCTATCTGATTTTCCTTATTAATCCAGAATTATCTCTTCACGTGCAATGGAATTAGCCTCTCTAGGGCAAAGGCTGGGTGCACTGTGTAGTAAATGTACCAAATGTAGTAAATTTAAAATGCTTGGTGCTTAAACCCACATGCTTGTATTTTTGGCAACACTAGGGATTATTTTCACACCACTGAATTCGGGGGTGACCTCAGGATCTTAACACTCCTCAAATACCACAGTAGATCAAGAACTGCAATAACATCACTCAGAGTTTGCTATTTCGTGTCCGATCCTTAAATTCACTGCGAACAGAGGTTCTCTAAGATATGAACCTTTCACTATGTAGCTCTCCCAAAGCCTCTGGTTAAAACAGAATCTGAGAGTTAAGTTATATCAGATGGGGACAGATCTCAGAGATGATCCTGTTCTACTTCTAAAAATCTGAGACTGAGAGATGAGAGTAATTTGTATTAGGTCATACAGCAACTCATAAGTCCCTCAATTTTCCCCAGGCTGCACTGATCTGTATCAAGGCGGGGAAAAAGCATGTCTCCACCTGTGGGGTGTGACTGGAAAGAAAACAAAAGGAAAATGGGAAGGCAATTAAATATTTATGGAGCCCTGCTATTTGCTTGGCACTGAAGCCAACAAAGCAAAGACAGAAAAGAAAAGAACTTTGGGGAACAGGAGTATAGCTACCAACTACACAACAGTCACAGGATAACACATCAATGGTAACCATAATGACAGCTAATGTTTATTAAGCACACCCTATTTGCCTAGAAGTAATGGGTTATCTCGCTGAATCCTTACTGTCTAATGAGATAATAACAATCATAGGTGCGGTCATTTATTGAGCATCTTTTCATATGGGCTGAACACTGTGCTAAGCATTTTGTAAACAGTATCTGATTTCATTTATGCAACATGATAATGAGGCTGTTCTCCATAGTAGAAAGATGAGCTAACTGAAACCTAAAGAGGTTAAGTAACATGTCCAAGGTCACTCAAGTGGTAAATGGAGGAAGCAAAGTGTAATCCTGGTCATCTGATCAAAGAACTTCAGCTTTTAAGTGTATCACTATTCTGGTCCTCAAATACAGGTGTACAGGAAATTGATTTTGATTTCAGTGTACTGAAAATTGAGTTTAATGCATGTATATAGAGACTGAGATGAAGATTTGGGGGAGGAGAGAGAGACAAAGGGAGAGAGAGAATGTGATGGAAGGCAGTAATATTTATTCACTGCTTCTAGGATTCTGTAGGAGACCATGCTGTTCAATAATTCCAGCACTACAGTTTTAAAAATCAGTAGCCCTGGTAACCAAGGCTATGATTGAAGCAGGCTATAAAAAAAGAAACATTGTGTGGTAGCTGGTCCTAGACAAACTGACAAGCTTTGTTCTATCCTTTTGAAATCTAAGGCATTATTTACATACACTCAGCTGCAACACAGAATCCCTTCATTAAACGATTTTTACACTTATCTGTAAGTAAAAATAGAAATACTTGAATAAAAGCACATTTTTTTCTTGTGCTAAATTACTGGTTATAAAAGAAAATCGTAGAAATTCACTGAACAGTATTGAGTGATTTACGCTAAAGCTTAACTATGTCTCCTTGAGTGGCATTCACTGGGCCGGCCTCTTCTTTGTACTCCTGAGCAGCAGGGTGCCATGACACTGTGCTGAACATGGGACCCTGACTGGCTTGTTTCCCAGTGGCAATGACAGCTATCAAGGTGATTTAACAGCTATTTCAAGCACTTTTTTTTTTTTTTTTCTGCTTTCCAGTTCTTAAAGAGCTAATCTATCTTTCACTTCTTTGGGGATGGGGCACTGGTTCAAGTGGGAAGGAAACAGGTTTTTCCAGTAGCTCACAAGTATAAACAAAGGTGATAGATGCCTTTATATTCTTGACTTGAGCCACAATCTTGGAGAAACTATGCACTTTAGACTTAAAGGCACAGGAGAGGATTTAATTTTCCATTTGGATCCCCAAAGAGAGAACAGGATTGCTTTTTCCTGGGCAATTTATCATTGATGTATCCATATGTCCACCTATCCCCTCCCAACCCCAGGCAGGCACAGGGCTAGGTGCTTTATGTACAGACACATAGGCACTAGAGCAGAATAATACAGGTTCAGACCTGGGCTTGAATGTTGGCTCCACCGTGTAGAAGCTGTGTGATTCAGGGCCAGTTTCTCAACTCCTGAGTCTTAATTTCCTCACTGTAAAAGGGGATCAACAATATTGCCTTATCTCTCACTGAATTAGTGGGGGGATTAAAGAAGATAAAGTGCTTAACACATACCCAGCATATGATAAGCAGGAGCATCATTCTATTTAAAATTTTTTTTTAATGTTTATTTATTTTTGAGACAGAGAAAGAGCATGAACAGGGGAGGGTCAGAGAGGGGGAAATATAGAATCTGAAGCAGGCTCCACGCTTCCGAGCTGTCAGCACAGAACCTGACGCGGGGCTCAAACTCACGGACTGTGAGATCATGACCTGAGCCAAAGTCGGATGCTTAACCGACTGAGCCACCCAGGCGCCCTGCATCATTCTATCTTAGGTATGAGAAAATTGACGCTTACAATGGGTAAGTGAATTGTGCAAGATCTCCAATCATTAATAAGTGATGGAGCCAAGACTCCACCCTTGGAGTGTAAGAAACATACAGACTTCGAGCACGGGCATGCTTCTCCTTTAATGCATTCACGGTCTAGGGAGGAAACAGTCACCTAAGTTTGGAGTTTCGTATAGTCACTACAACTGAAGTGCTAGGATAGGAAGCGTCCTAGGTGTGGGCCAAGAAAGCTCCTAGGAAGAACTGATGCCCGAAAGACCTTTGGAAACCACTTAGAATGCGAAGAAAGGGACCAGTGCAAAGGCAGAGAGAAATGAAAGAGCAGGGTGCTCTGTGTGGCTGCAGCCCAGGGCCCGTAGCTGGAGCTGCAGAGGGAAGCAGAGATGCAAGGCAGAGTCTGGATCAAGATAATCTCCTGTACCAAGTAGGTGATCTGCAGCCATGGGTAGGTTTTAAATAGATGGATGAACTCAAGAGTTAAAATGGCTGGAAGTGAATCACACTTGAATCTTTTCCATTTTCACTTGGAAACAGAATCTCTCTCCCACCAGGCAGGCTCATCTAATGTTTCCATGCCAACCGATTGCTGAGGCTTGGGAGAGGCTAAGCCCTAAAGTGGGGTGTAGTGTGGGTAAAGGAGAGAGTACAGGGAGAGGCCAAGGTTAAACTGTGGGGAGGGGCTGGAAAGGGAGCAGGGACAGTGCACTACAGAGTGGGGAGGGGGAGAAGTAAGAATCAGAAATGAGATGAGATAACGTTAGTTGTATCTGAGTTTATTGCAAACCTGTACCTGAGTTTATTGCAAGCGCACGCACGCATGCACACACCCAGGTACATCACTCAAACCTGGTTTTTTGGACCTCAGCTGTACTCTCTGAACACTTTCAATGAGGAGACCTCATGTAATTTAAGAACTTCCAATCAGCTCATTTCTTAGTCACTGGAAATCAAAATATGAATGTTAGAGCTTTCTGACTCTCCAGAGATCGCTCCAATCTTTGCAGTCTTCTTTCCAAAGTTATTTAGTCTTAAATGAGGAAATTGAATGTTTGCTAAGTGTTAGCAAGTTATAGCATCAGGTTCATGGCTAGTTTCCCAATTCTGAGTCTGAATGTGATCAAAATTGAAAGATGTCCCAGGAACTGACCTTACCATTAGCTGCAGATTTGCATTAGACTTCCGTGCCAGAAAGCCGAGACTTTTTAAATAATTTTTCTCAGGTGATAAGGAAATAAGTAAAGCTAAAAACAAAAGAGGCAAAAAGAAAAGATAAATAGTGGTTCTTAATGTTGTTACACACTGGTATCAGTAGAGGAGCTTTAAAAAATATTGATGCTTTGAACACATTCTCAGGAGATTCTGACTCAGTATGTTTGGGCTGGGACCTGGGCATCAGGGTTTTAAGAGCACTTGTGACACTATAATTTACTGTAAGATTTGGTCTTTGTGCCATACCAGGCACAGAGCTCCTAAAACCCTTGAAATGTCCTAAGTGATGAGAGCTATAAAACTGTCTTTTGTTATTAACAAACTCTTTTCAACCACAGGTCAGTTTCTGTTAATGAGCTGACTTGTGGAAAGCCTGAGGATGGGGCCTGCTTGCAAGCCCATGTGATCAGAGGGCTGGGGCAGTACAGCCCCAGTCCCGACTTCTGAAGGAGAAAGAGGGACTGGAGGTTGATTTAATCACCAGTGGCCAATGATTTAGTCAATCACGACTCACTAATGAAGCCTCAATAAAACCCCTAAAAGACAGAGTTAGGACATAGTTCAGGGAGCTTCTGGATTGCCAAAAACACAGAGATGTGGAGAGGGTGGCCCTCCTGGAGATGACATAGGAGCTCTGTGCCTCTTCCCCTAGATCTTGCCCCATGTATCTTTTCCATCTGACTGTTCCTGAGTTTTACTTTTATAATAAGCTAGCAATCTACTAAGTAAATTGTTTTCCTGAGTCCTATGAGCTGCTCTAAGAAATTATTAAGTGTGAGGAGGGGATTGCAGAGACCTCTGATTCATAGCCAGTCAGCCAGAAGCACAGATGACCTCAAGTAGGAGGCTAAAACTTTTACTTGTGGGATCTGATGCTATCCCCAGGTAGAGAGTGTCAGAATGGAGTTAAATTCTAGGACGCCCAGCTGGCGTTGGAGAATTGGTCAGTGTGGAGGAAAAAATCCACACGTGTGGTGTCAGAAGTGAAGTATGCAGTGAGCAGCATAGAGGAAAACAAGTTTTTTCTTTATAGCTACCCAGGTGATTTTAGCATGCAGTCAAGGTTCAGAGACACTGAGATGAAGCAAAGAGAGGCAGTTAGTAACACCTAATTTAGAGATTCTTTTTGGCTCTTCCCTGGAGTTCTCTCCAGCCCATGTGGACCAGTTACAGTGAGAGAGGCTGGCAACATGACCCACACTGGCTGGACTCCCTATGCTTAGAAATCCCTCTTGTCTTAATGAAGACAAGACAGAGAATGAGTGGGGGAGGGGCAGACAGAGAGGGAGATACAGAATTTGAAGTAGGCTCCGGGCTCTGAGCTGTCCGCACAGAGCCCGATGTGGGGCTCGAACGCACCAACCATGAGATCATGACCTGAGCTGAAGTCAGATGCTTAACTGGCTGAGCCACCCAGGTGCCCCAGAAACTGTTCATTTTTATTGCTGTACAATATTTTCTTAAGTAAATATGCCACAACTTTTAACCTATTCTATTGTTGGTAGACATTTGGGTTATTTCCAGGATTAGATTATTACAAACAATGCAGCTATAAATATTCTTGTATGGATTTTTGTTGAACTTATGTAAATATTTCTACTGTGTATATACTTAAGAATGAATCATAGGGTATAATATGTTTAATGACAGTAAATGCTGACAGTATACCAATGTGGTCATACCAATTTATCTCTCATGAGCAGCCCATGAAAGTCTCTACATGCTTTCCAACACTTGGAATGAACAATCATTTTAATTTTAGCCATTCTGGTGGGTGAACAGTGGCATTAATATTTTACTTTACCTGATGACTAATGAAATAAATACCATTTCATACGGGAATTGACACTGATGTACCTCCTCTTTCATGAAATATCTTTACAAGTCTTGTGACCATTTAAAAAGTGTGGTTTCTATCTTTTGCCTAATATATTGTGACAGTTCTTTAGATATTCTGATTATAATTCCTTTTCCAGAACTCTGTATTACAAATCTTTTCCTATGCTCTTACACTTTTATCCTATTCATGGTGTCTTTTGATGAACAGAAGTTTAGTGCATTCTATGCCTGTATTATCCTTCCTATGGATCACTAGATTCACTGTGTTAATACTTTATTTTGTACTTTTGATTGTATGTTTATGAGAGAGATTGGACTATAAATTTCCTTTCTTATAGTGACCATGTTGTGTTTTGGTGTCAAGGTGATGTTAACATTGAAAAAGTTAGGAAGTGTTTTCCCTTTTCTAATCTCTGGAAGCTTTTTTGTAAAATGCTGGGTTGAGTTATAAACATTATTCTTTTTTTTTTTTTTTTGTAGTTAACCCTACACAAGTATTTAATTAACCATTCTATAAGACATGCCAATAGACAAATGAAAATCAATATATAAGCCATTATAAAAATAAAGAGGATGGGGGTAATACAGTGTTTGGGGGTTAATTTAAAATGAAAGGGTTTGAAAGGTAACAAAATTTGGCTAAAGTAGCTTTCATAATATATCTGTTGCTTAGCTATTACTGAACACAAAAGATATGAAAGTAGTCAGATAATCCTGCAAGAAGAAGACAATGGGTCTCATCTCTTTATTTCAGAGTCCATTTATCTATCATGGCAGTTACCACCTTCTAGTAGGTATTTAAGTATTTATCCTCCCTACTTTGACTAAGGATTTGATTGAATTTTTTTTTCATTTTCAACTTTTAATCTTTAACACACTCCTTTGTTAATTATTATAATAAATTAGGGTATAAATCTGGATATTTGTTTTTAGTTTTTATTCAAATTCTACTTAGTTAACATACAGTAATATTGGTTTCAGGAGTCGAATTTAATGATTCATCACTTACATATAACACCCAGTGCTCATCACAACAAGTGCCCTCCTCAATGCCCATTACCCGTTTAGCCCCATCCCCTGCCTACATTCCCTCCAGCAGTTTGTTCTCTATAGTTAAGAGGCTTTTATGGTTTGCCTCCCTCTCGTTTTTTCCCCCCTTCCCTTATGTTCATTTGTTTTGTTTCTCTAATTCCACACATGACTGAAATCATATGATGTTTGTCTTTCTCTGACTTTTCATTTAGCATAATACATTCCAGCTCCATCCATGTCATTGCAAATGACAAGATTTCATTCTTTTTGATGGTTGAGTAATATTCCATTGGATATGTATACCATATCTTCTTTATGCATTCATCAGTCAATGGACATTTGGGTTCTGTCCAAAATTTGGCTATTGTTTATAATGCTGCTATAAACATTGGGATGCACGTACCCTTAAAATCAGTATTTTTAAACATTTTTTTTTTTGAGAGAGTGTGAATGGGGGAGGGGCAGAGGGGAAAACAGAGATAGGGAGAGAGAGGGATGGGGAGAGAGAGAATCTTAATCTCTTCTGTGCATGGAGCCTGATTTGGGGCTCAATATCTTGAGTGTGAGATCATGACCTGAGCCGAAATCAAGAGTCAGACCCTTAAACAATGGAGCCACTTAGGTACCCCTAAACATTATTCTATATAAAACCTTTTGAGTTGTATACTTATTATCCCCATTTTTTCCCCCGTCTCCCCATTCTCAGGGGGAGAAGAAGTGAACTGCCAAAGTCAAGACACAAGCAATAAGTGGCAGAGCCAGGATTCAAATCTAAGTACCTTGGCTTTTTGCCTTCTCCATTATGCTGTGAATTCATGAAGGAATGGCTGAGTGAGCTGGTATTCTAGAGGAGTTAGTGTTTCATTCTATGATAACAGTGCCTAATTAACTTCCTTCAGAGAGGAAATACACTGCTAAAGATGACCTCCCCCAAAATACAGCTTTTCTTTGGGAACCTTGCATATTTAGCCTTTTTAATTCCATTTTTTATCCCCCACATGTTCTCAGATCCTGGAGCAGAGTCTGGGTTCAGAATAATAATATTATTATTTTCATCTGTTTTTTTCCAACTCACTTTAGCTGCATCCTTAAGGGCATATCTCAACCACTTTTTACCCCTGCCAGCATCCAATAATTTCCTGTAGTTAATAGTTACCTAAGAAAAACTTAAATTCTGGGCACCTAATTATCTCAGTTGGTTAAGCTTCCAACTCTTGATTTTGGCTCAGGTCGTGATCTCATGGTTCTTGAGTTCAAGCCCATGCCAGGCTTTGCACTGACAGTGTTGGATCTGCTTGGGATTCTCCCTCCCTCTCTCTCTCTCTCTCTCTCTCTCTCTGTGTGTCTCTTCCCTACTTCCACTCTCTCTCTCTCTCAAAATAAATAAACTTAAAAAAAAGAAAAAAAGAAAACCTTAAATTCATGTCCTTTCCACCATACCATACTTGCTATAAGTTAGTCAAGGGGACTTGCAATCCTCCCATTCTGTACACAGCAGCCTGCAGCAGGAAAACTCATGCCTCTTTTCTGTGAATGCTTGCTAGATGAAGGGTGTGACCCTATGGTTCAAAGTTGAGCCATCATAACTCCATGGTAAGGATCAACTCAGCAAATATTTCTAAGGTACTTGCTTATTATTGAAGGAGATGCATTATACATTAAATGATTATATTTTCTAAAGTAAAACTTAGAGGACTTTCTATAACAATTACAAGTACCAATATGAATGAGGGAGCATATATGAAATCAAGTATATCCAAAAAAATGCGGTATTTCTAGAAACCCTGGGCATTAAGAACAGAGAATTTCTTCTCCTTCATCTTTGCTGTGTAACTTTGGCAGTAACAAATTATCTAACCTCGGTTTCATTCACTGTAAAAGGGGGTTAATAATGACATTCCCTCACAGATACCATTAGATTTAAATTCTCGTCACCATCTTCTTGTCCTCAGCATACCTGAACCATTATATAATCAAGGACTCATAGGAAGATTGTAGAGTGTTGTGCAGGTGGGAGTAGTGTGGGACATCCATTTAAGAGGGAAAGGGCAGGAACAGGGAGTTTTAGGAAAAAAGAAAAATGTCATCATCTTATAAAGAACCAACAGTGGGGTTCATTCAACAAAAGCCTTTCAGAAAGTGCAGAAACTCCTCACTGACCTGGCTAAACAGAAGCCAGAAACATAGAGACACCTTCCTGATGACTCATTCAGAGCTCTCCTTAATAGAAAGAGGAAGATGAAACAGTGCAGAAGCCACTGGAACTGATTTGTGAGCTTTGTCTGGAGAGTTAAAACTACAAAGTTAATTTATATGACAATTTATATTTTTATGGTAAAGGTCACTAGTGCTACCAAATATCCTGATTATCGCAAAGTTCATTTCAGTTACCGTCACATTTTCTCGGTAATTTTACCCCTTCTATCAGGTTAAAAAACAAAACAAAACAAAAAAACAAACAAAAAACAAAAACAAAAACAAAACAGAAGTGTAGGATCCTGCATCTGAAAGGCCAAATCTGTATTTTTAGGAGAACTGAAGTGGGATGGCACATGAAGCAAGCAATCTGGCCTGAAATGATACAGCATAAAAATGTTTTAAAACATAATGGAAGATACTATAATTACAATGATACTTTTTTAAAGAGTCTATTTTTTAAAATGAAGAAAGAATGACATAAATGTAAATAAATAAAAGTACAATTTAAAAAGTAATGAAAAATAATTTGATGATGGAAACTTCCTTCTTACCTTTTCATAAGCATCACTAAAAAACATCAGTTTATCAAAAAGCATGGGTTCGGGCTTCCTACTTATTGAGAAAATTATATGGAAGATAAAGAAAATAAATGAGGAAAAAGAAAATTTAAAAGATGGTATTCTTTCTCAAAAAAACCAAAAAACAAAAAATAACCAATCCAAAGGTCAAAAATGCACCCCAAGCATTTTAGAATCATTTAGAACCAAAAGATCCAGGATTAAGAATTAAACAATGTAGCCATCACGTTTGCCCTAATTTTTTCAGCTATGAGGTAGGATTCATATGGAGAGAGGAAATACGGAGATTCATCTAGTGAGGTTTTAAAACTATAAATTTTAAAACTTGGTATACTTTTCCTGATGCTCTGATTATGTTCTTATTTTTCTTTGGGTATTAAAATGTTCTTTCTCATATAAGCAGATGGCAATAATAAAGAGCAATAAACTAAAAATATATATTACAGTTTGTATGTGTTTATGGCTTTTAAAATTATTTTTTAAAGTTTATTTATTTATTTTGAGGGAAACAGAGACAGCATGAGTGGGGGAGGGACAGAGAGAGAGGGGGAGAGAGAGAATCGCAAGCAGGTTCTGGACTATCAGTGCAGAGTCAGACACAGGGCTCAAACTCATGAAACCAGGAGATCATGACCTGAACCAAAATGAAGAGTTGGATGTTTAACCAACTTAGACACCCAGGTGCCACTAAAATTCTTACTTGGTGAAATCAAGTTGTCAGTCCCATGTCATGTCCCTGATTTAAAAAAAAAAAAATTTAAACATTTATTCATTTTTGAGAGGCGGAGTGAGTGGGAGAGGGGTAGAGAGAGGGAGACACAGAATCTGAATCAGGCTCCAGGCTGTTAGCACAGAGCCCAACATGGGGCTCGAACTCACAGAAGATGAGATCGTGACCCGAGTTGAAGTCGGAAGCTTAACCGATTGAGCCACCCAGGTGCCCCTGATTTTTTAAAGTTTTTATTATTATTTTAATGTCCTTGGTCAGGGAAATCTATGTGTTACAGCCTTTGTGTTTAGAAAATGACACCTGGAAATGACACCGACACCTACAGCTCCAGTAATTTCCAGAATCCTCTGAGAGACTTTTGTACATTTTCTTAAAAATTTAGGCCTGAGGAACAAAGGAAGGGGGCAGAAACTTGCAGAACGGGAAGACTGAAACGCACCACTGGTGCTAAATAAATGTGAAATAATGACACTACTTAGCTTTTGAAAGATTTACTTCAGGGGAGAGAGATGACTCAAAGTAGGCTGTTGAAAGCTCAGAGCAAGTGGGAATTTAAAGTTTCTCAGGCATTAAGAGGGCTGGCACATAGTGTTTCCACAGATCATAAAATCAGGCATTCAGATAATTTAGATAAAGCGCTTTTTCAGATAAGAGACAAAACTTGAATTCTTGAAAATGTTCTTGATGCTGACTTCACATTTCTTCCACTTACTGCACTAGACTAAGAAAAACACACATGCTTTCAGTTTTGAGTGCAATGTCCTGAACCAGGTGTCAGCAGGATTGGCTTCGTAGGTGGGGGAACTGGGCCGCAGCACAGGGTGCTGCACTTAGGATCATGCTCTGTTCTTACCACCTTGATATTCTTAATTTCAGAACAAGCTGCACATTTTCATTTTGCAGTGGGCCCCGCAAATCGTGTAGTTGGTAGTGGGTGTCAGGCTGTATGTATGTTCCCACCTCTAACGTGTGGGCCATGATGCCTGATAGGTACTGCAGTTGTGTTCCTTGATGTGCTATGCAGGCTGCAGAATTTGTCTTGGCACAAGAGGGGCAGAGACCTTGTTCACACAGTTGTGATGGCCACACCTCAGTGTGGACCTACTCAACTTAATCACAAATCCACACGCTCAAACTAGTGTACAGGATGTAAGGTGACTAGGTTATTCAACTGCCCACTCAACATTTAATAATGCCTGAGTAGTTCTATAAAAATCAAGTGCAATGTGACATGGCAGTAAATGAAACACAAGGCAAACACTAGAAAAAGGTCCATGTGAGTTGCGTGTTTACACATCTTTAAAGAGAATGGATGAGGCAAAGGCATGGTACTATATTACACTTGGAAAAAAGAGTAGATAGCTTAATATTCTGAGCCTCAGATTCCTTAGCTGAAAACCATTGGGAAACAATACCTACTTAACAGACATAGTGTATGAAATCAAATCAAATCAAATCAAATCAAATCAAATCAAACATATGAAGGTCTTTCAATAAAGTCACATGCTGATGTAGGTAGGGGCACAAGACAACACATATTCTAGTCCCAGTTTGACCTCTTATGGGTAAACTTTAAACCTAGCATCTCTTTTCTTAATGGGGATAAAGATAGCATCGATTTTATAGGGTTTTTCTGACAATTAAATAATCCACATAAGGTGTTTATCAAACTGCTTGGCTCACAATATGATGCAATTATAGTTTGTTATTTATTATGATTGTGATTGAGAATTTTAAGAGCATCTTTCCATGTTTGTTATTGTTACTGTTATTATTGATTTATAATAAACAGGAAAATGAATTTGAAGCCTAACCTATATTAAATATAGCATTTGTTTGGCTAAATGTTTTAAAAAAGACCCAACGTAGTCTGAGATGATTATCACTACTTAACAGGGCTGCTTACTCATATGCTCAAGAAGGATGAAGACCTTTGTCAGGCAAGGAGCCATTTGCAAGCCACAAGGTAATCAAGTAAAATTTTAATTAAAGTTAAACGCTCACCAATCTTGTGACATGCATAATTCATTCATTGGATTGAGTCAGCAGTTACCATATGCCAGACTGTGCTGTAACCAAGAAAATCTCCACCTGAGAGGTGCTCCCATCTAGTCCAGTGGAGGAGACAGGGGGGTCAACAGGCAGGAAGAGGAGAGAGCATGAATGTTAGAAGAGAGAAGTTTACATTGTTTGAAGTAACAAAGAGGAGCAGGTGCTCATTCAACCAGCTATGAGTCGTTGATTGTTTTCCCAATACCTTGTTCTGTTAACCACCATCTTTAATTGCCACTCAAAAAGTTTATTCAATAAGTATTTAAAGAATTCCTATAATGTATTAGGCACTGAGATTGAAGAACAAATAGCTGAGTCTATTCCTTTGCTGGAAATCTAACCTCATGATTTGGGGTAAGTTTCCCTCAATTCTTTTCCCATGCCCTTACTTGTCACCTGTCTCTCCTGTGAGCATTCTGCGTCCCACCTTTTAGTGTTCTGCTCTCTTTTGTACCTAAAGCTGTCTGGATTGTTGTAGGAGGTAGCAATTTTGGGTTAAAAAGATAGGTACCTCATCTAGAGATGAGGGGGCAGGGAGCAAAATCTAATTTGTTAGCACGACCCTTGAACACCTTAAGGACAGGAAAGATGCCCTATTAATCTTTTTATCCCCAGAGCACAGTACAGCATGGGGTGGATGGTTATGGCTCAAAAACAGGTTTTCTGGATGAATGAATGAGTGGGTGAGTGAATGAATTAGGGTGTACCATTAATAAAAATGATACCTGGATTCCATATCTTAGCATAGAGGTAGGGGAAAAACGTAATGGGCAGTGGAGGGGCTGCCCATGTACCTTTGTCCTTCTTTCTATAGAAATCTAAAAATGAAAAATCTTTTAAAAATTCAGGGCCAGGCTGTGATCTCAAGGGAAGGAGAAAACTCCCCCAGATCCCCAGTGACTCCTCCTCCTTTCTATTTCTGGCATAAAATTAGCTATCTGAAGACAAAGCCTTTTATTCTACAATTAAGGATGCAATTAAAAATGCAAATGCCTGAAAGAGTGAGCATAATGCTAATGAGTCTCAAAGTATAAATGGAACATCAGATTCTATTCTGCTTCAAAGGAGGCACCAGCTTAGGAGGCAGGCTCTAAGCACTTAAAGGGGTTATAGGACCTCCACTTTACCTACCAGTCACATATAGCAGGCTCTTTTATAGACTTGGTTTAACTTAATCCTACCAACAAGCCTGTGGACTAGGTGTTATGTGCATTTTATAAATGAAAATTTCATTTTAGCAACTGATAAACTTTGAAGTCTGGACCAGAAACCAGGTCCATCTGGAAGAAGTCAGTATAAGGTATAAACCAAACAGAAGGTCAATCAATCTGAATTTAACCTGTACCCCTATAGGGTCAAGTTCATCTTTACTGTATGGAAGTCCAAAAAGCATGGGCTTCAGTGAGAGATACACCTGGGTAAAGAATATGGCTTGGTCACAGAGCATATTGCGTAAGTGGTTTTTTAAGCCACTTTAGCCTTCTACACTGTTACTCTTCTGTGCAATGGTGATAGTAATCATATCTGGCATAGCACTGTTGTAGGGCTTAAGTGAAGTCAGGAGTGAAATGCAGGCACATAAGCTCTGGCCCCCCAGTGGTACATGCAGGCCACCCAGACACTGCAATACCCTCTCCAGATCTCTTCTGGTTTCCCAAGTCTAGACTTTCTCCACACTTTCTGCTTCATCCTATTAAACTGTTTCAGATAATTGGTCATATCTTTTTCAGTAAGATTTTAATATAGATAAGAAATCTGAATCCAAGCAGTCTTGAATTTCTTTTCATGCTACAATGTATCATATTTCCAAATGAATAAATGATAATTTTGCTAAATAAGAATATATGAGTGAATGAGTGAGAAGTGATAAAAATGCCACTGTCAGCCAGCCTTGTGCTAGTAATGGGCAAGGGGTACATGCAGATGATTATAATATGTCCTCTGGGGATAGCTGTGGAGAGCATGCTGGGTCCAAGTTCGGAGGGAAAAAAGAGAAAAATTCAACTTATAGTAAAATCCACAGATTTCATGGCTTGGCCTTAAATAGCCTTGAGAAATCCATAGCCAGGTGAAGTTAGAAGCAGCTTTGCCCTGGAGTGCAGTCCCCTGACAGAGTACTGACCAGCAGTAAGGGGGGCTGGAAGTGGGGTTGAAGGGCATGCTACCATTTTAAGAAAAAAACAAAGACCGGAGTCCCTTACTTATATGATGATATAGCTTTCTCCTCCCAACAAAACCAATCAGGTGAGAACATCTTTCCCCCAGCATAAAAAACGCATCAGGATAAAGAATCCTGAATGGGATTTGTTTTCTTAAGACTGCCCTTGATACAACTTCCAACAGGAAAACTTAAGGATGTTGAGAATGAGACACAGGATGAGGTTCACCCTGGGCCCTGTTCCTACCTTGTCCTCACACTAAGAAGGTATTGGGTGTATGTGCTTGTCTAAATCTATTATTGAATTAGCCCCCAATTTAAAGGCAGTCACAGAATTCAGCAGGCAAATGAAGCAGCTTGAAAGTCCCTTTAGTGCCAGAGGTTTCCTGGAAATCCCAGTACTGGTATGTAATGCCTGTGTTCTCAGGACATGACCAGACTCCATTTACTTGGTGGCAGCCCAGCTGGTACTGAACTTCCGTAGGACTGGCTATTCAAAGATCTTGACTTAGATTCTAATTTTTTTCTTTCACATCTGTATAGGAAAGAGAGTCTAGGGATTAATTCATTCAACAAATATTTACTAAGGAAACTTCTTTATGCCAAGCCTTGTGGCATAAGGCACTAAGGGTATAATAAAATGAAGACATTAACTGGAATTTGCACAACCAGTATTGAGTGGTATTTCCATTTCAAGACCTTTACCATGAGAAACTCAATAAAGATTAGAGTAAATCGTATTTTAACAGATGAGTTTTAAATACCAGTGGTCTTCTGGGCAGACTTCACTGTAGGAAGCCTTTATAGGCATGCTGTAAAGATTTAAAGAAGATTATAAGCACAAGGGAGATAACACATGAGGTGTTTGGAAGTAATGATCTGTGCACATTTGAATTGCCTACAGATATGGACTACAAGAATCCTGAGGGAAGGAGGTGTGTGTTCTTATTCATCTCTGTAACCTTAACATCCATCATAGACTGGTACACTGTCGGTAAGTATGTAAACTGTGTTTATTGAATGTAAGAATCAATGCACCGATGAATCAATGTATGAAAGCCTTATGTTAAACAATGGGGCAGGAGGGATAAAAAACAATGAAATCTTGCCATTTGCAATAATGTGGTTGGACCTAGAGTGTATTATGCTAAGCAGAATAAGTCAGTGAGAGAAAGACAAATACCATATGATTTCACTCATATGTGGAATTTAAGAAACAAAACAGATTAACATAGGGGAAGGGAAGCAAAAATAGGATAAAAATAGAGAGGGAGATAAACCACAAGAGACTCTTAAATACAGACTGCAAACTGAGGGTTGCTGGCGGAGTATTGGGTGGAGGGATGGGCTAAATGGGCAATGGGCATTAAGGAGAGCACTTGTTGGGATGAGCACTGGGTGTTATAAGTAAGTGATGAATCCTTACATTCTATTCCTGAAATCATTATTACACAATATATTAACTAATTTGGATTTAAATAAAAAAAATAAATAAACTGAAAACAACAACAACAATGGGGCAGGAGGCAGACCTAAGAGTATTTGTCATATTATAGCCTTTGAAGCAAAAGCTGTCTTAGGAAGCAGCAGAAGTTGAGCAGAGGGCTTGGAAGGGGTGAAGAATGCAGAAGAGAAGTTGAAGAATCATGGGGTTAGGGACACTGATGACAATCTGTGAAGAAGTAGAGGGGCCAGTTGTAAGCACAGTGACACTTCTTATCTGTGGCTCCAGTTGAATATTTTGGATTCTGCTTCTAGGTAGACTCTTAACGGGGTGTGAGAGATGTCTGGTGAGTTGACAGAGCTGGGCATTCTGGAGCCTACAATCCTGGTCCTCCCATTCATCCTTCATGGGGTCTAGATGTTTGAAAATGTAAAATGGCGCCAGGAAGTCTGTCCTTTCCTTGCTGAAGAAAAGCAAAGGGACAAGGGTGTCTCATCCCTTTGCTGAGAAAACAGTAGTTTGTTCAGGACCAATTCTACCATCTCTCTGTCCTACAGGGGAAAGGTTGTCTTTATAATAAATGATAAATACCACCAATTAATTTCCCATATGAGAGGTATTTAAATTCACTATTTTATTTAGTCCTTACAACCTCTTCATAGTATCCTATTATTATCCTCATTTCAAGCAGATAAAGAAACCAAGCCCACAAAGACTGACTTGTCCAAAATCACTGAGGTGGTAAGTGGCAGAACCAAGTTTCAAATTTTGTTTTTCTGGCAGAATCCAGCAACTGTGTCCTTAAACACTGCTCTATACTGCCTCACACACAGGACCTGAATGTTTATGCTTACATCCAATCTTGCTCTGTGATCTTGGGGCAATTATTCAACTTATTTGAGCCTCAGTTTTCTCATCTGTAAAATGCAGGAAACATTCCTTGACTCTTCTACATGTTGGCATAATATATGTGGAACATTACTAGCACGATGGTTGACCCGCAGGAGGTGCTCGATAAACGTTTTCCTTCACTTCCAACTCCTCATCCATCCAAAATGGCTGGAACACCAAGGGTCCGGGGGTCCCAGAGAGTTGCTAAAGGTCATGCAGTGAAGACGTGCTCTCCTCCCTGTGCAGTGTCCTCTGCCTGGAGTGCTCCTTCTTGTTTACTTCATTTGCAAACTGTACATCATAACCCATTAGTGAGTTATTACACCAAGTTAATGAGTTGTGACCTTCCTTTATTCTTAAAAAAGGGAGACAAATAGAATGGAAAATAACAAAGTACACTTTACATAAAAAGTACAATATAATAAAAAAATGTTTTTCAGCTTCATGTGTGTTTGTATTTACTGGGTCATGATGAAGAATGTTTTTCTTACTTCGAGTAAAAAGACTTGAAGATTTGTAAGTTAACTCAAATAAGATCTTTTAAGAATCAATTCAGATATCTGTGGATTAGGAAACAATAAAGGTTCCAGGCCTTTCGAGGACGAATTTTTCACACCATGCTGCACTCTGATGATCTTCCTCTCATCTATTTCTCCCACTAGATGAGAGATTCTTGTGGAGAGGAAACATGACTTTCACTGCTGAGTCCTCAGTGTCCATTATAAGTCCTGGCACAAAATATATTCTCAAAAAAAGCTTGAATGCATAAATAAATCATAGCAACTGACTTTTAAACCCAAATTCACCACAGAGAGGTTATTCACCTGAACGCTCAAAATCAATACCTTCGATAAACAAATGAATGTGGGTTAGGCTTCTCTTTTACATCTCTCCTGAGACTTTTAACTCCCCATTGGTGGACTTAGCTGCGTTTCTTTCCTTCTCTTCCTGTTCTCCAAGTGCTGGGTGCGGTTACTCTTGTTTATTAAAAGAAAGGATCTTTCCTTAGCTATTTGCACTTTTATGTGATTTTAATCCCCTACATCTCTGACCTTTCTTAGTAGCATCTGGATATAAAGGTCCCTGTTAGTCTCTGGATATACAGGTCCCTGTAGTAGTAGAAAAACCTTGTTCTCTGTCATGGATGCTTTCACCAGCATCCATGGTAGGTAAGAAAGAGGGCACATATTTTAGAGGCAGGGAGAGCTAAATCTGCCCACAGGGAGACCTGTGAAACACATGCAACAAAATCTGGATTCCAGTGGCTCAGGAGCCCAAGTGCATCTCATCTGAAGAAGTCATAATGTACTTGTGGAGCATTTTGAAGCATATTTTATTCGATTTTTTTTTTACATTTTATTTACTTTTAAGGTTCTACAGCTATATGTTTCACAATGCAGGAAATGCACAATACAAATAGCCCAGTAAATCAAATATATCCAAATCATTCACATAGAACATTTACAGCGTTATCATAAGCAGCAATCAACTCCATTTGTACAGCACTACCGAAGCACTTCAGGCACCTTACACAAAAGATTCAAAGAAGGAAAATAATTACAAGTAGATTGGAAAATAGAGAGGCTTGGCTCAAGTTTAGAACACAGCCTGGCTCAGATGTGCTAGTTCCCCTGCCCTCCTTTCGACACTTTCAGGCAAACAAATTGCTATCACCTGGGAGGATTATTTCCAGTAAGGGAATGAGGCCAGTTTGTGCACTATCCTGAGAAGACGCAGCCTCTCGGACACACCCATGGCTGGGCTAGGTTTGGTAGTGTGAGTGTGTGAGTGTGTGAGTGTGTGTGTGTGTGTGTGTGTGTATGTGTCTGTGTATATAGGGAAGAGGAGGTGACTTCCAAGGGGAAGGGTGGTTTTGTGGTGCAGACAAATATCCTACGAATCAGCTAAATTGTTTATTACAGAACAAAGGCTGCTAGCTTTCTGGTTTAGGTTTTGGCCTCATGGAAAAATACCAATAAAACTAAAGAAATCCCGTATGTTCTGTAGCGCCATTTCTCCTGTGTAAAAACTCCAAAGAGGTTTATGTTGGAGTTTCACCTCTCGGCTAACCTATTCCTTAATCTAAGAGTCTGGTGCTGTGTTGCCAGAAGCAGTTCGGGAATCATAGCTCAAGTGCATTCGACAACTGATACCAGAGAAGCTAGGCCCCTGGGAGGTGGAGTGAGAAGGGAGGTAGAAGATCCAACTATGCTGCTAAAGAGCTGTGGCAGATCTCTTCCCTTCTGGGGCCTCAGTTTCCTCTTCTGCAAATTAAACAGTGGACCTGATGATAACTAAGATTCCTTCCAGCCCTAGACTTACTTAAAGCTAAGCAGAATAATATTCCAAGCTGTCATTCTCAGATTAAAGAGACATGCTCATCTTCTGGTATTTATATAATTAGAGAAATCCTGCTACTAATGTATTTTGAGAGAGCAACTAGTTGACTTTCTAAAATAAGTACAACCAACTGGCACTGGCCCTATTCAAGCGCTATAGATAAAGCAAGCATCGCTATGAAAATCCCATAGCCAAATTTGGTCCAACCCACCCCCCCCCTCAAAAAAAAAAAAAGGTACAAAGGTACAAAGTTGCTGGATCATTTTTAGTAAGAATTCCCTTTAAGTCTTGCTAGTTCATTCCATTTGGTTGCCTTTTTGTTGCCGTTATTGGGTTGGGGGTGTCAGTTTTATCACATCACATGAGAACAAGGGCAGGGGGTCTTATAAGTTCATTCCTTCTGATTTTACTCTATGGCCCCTATCTCTTCCAATTTTATGCCTCCAAGAGTCATTCAGATGCTAAGGTCAGCCCTCTTGGTACTGAATAAGTATTAATAATTATACCTTTGGAAACCAAAAACCATATTTGTATAGTAGAGAGATCATTTGGAGAATTTCCCATGAAGTGTCAGCTATTTTTGAGCATCATTTAAGAGAGGTTCCTCCTTTCAATACGACTTCCACCTATTAGAATGTTAACAAGATAACATTCCTTATTACCTTAAGTCTTCATCTCTTTTGTATGCCATACTTTTATTTATCATTTTAGAGCATAAAAGTTTGGGTCTGATTAATACTATTTCAAATAGGTCTATTAGTTTTATATTATATCACTATATCACTTCATTTAATTTTCCTAATCTTCCACAATTCAAAAGACTAAACTATTACCAATATATTTTCAGCAAAGTTCTTCTGGTACATTAACATTTTTATGCATTCTATTTTTTAACAAGGTACCAATAATATGGTAATTTTTCCTTCCAGTGTGATTCTATATAACCATTTCATTTGCATTAACTGATTTATTTCTATCCTATTAACTCAATTGGCTTTTCCCAACATGCTACCCAAGACTAAAACATTTCAAGATTTAAAAATATTTTGTATTATAAGGACCAGCAATATGAAGCAAATAAGGAAAAAAGAAAGTCACTTTCCAGCACATCTGTGACTTTACTACAAGACATGTTCCAGGGTGATTCTTAATAGTTCCTGTTGCAGATTACACTTCACATAATCTTGTGAAATTCAGTTAGTCAAATTTGGAACATTAACTGCCTGTGTTTTGTTTCATCATGTTTTTATTTTAAATCTCAGGGCTTCTGAAGTATTGGAACTCCCTGGAATGAGGAGGGACTTTACGCTTGTCCCAGTAGCCAGCAAATCAAGGCCATTGAGAACCTGCCACCTTTTGGAATCCTGTTCCTTTCTTGGCCCTGCAGTGCCTACCTGATATACTTAAAAGATAACTTCATAGCCAAAGTGGAATCAAGAGAACAAGTCAATTCACGTACATAATTTAGTATCCATAATACACACTTCATGCTAGGAAAAGACAGTGAAATTTCAGGTGAGGAGGATATGACCTTGGATGGGAGTCAGAACAGATTGTGGGGCTGAGTAGGGTGAGGAGAATGCAGTGAAGATGGGCACATAGATTCATTCTAACAATTTATTAGATATCACTTCCCCCCTTTGGTTGTTAATACTTAACATTATTTTAAAAAGAACAGTCAGCACTAATGAAGTATGTTTTGGAAGGAACATAGGGGGCCTGAACTAAGAAGAAGTACACGTGATAGTTCAGTGATGGTGGATCTTTCTCAAGAATTAACTACAGCGATGAAAGACTGGAAGGCATTTCAAGTTCAATTAGTCATTTTTTATCTGGTAAATTAATGAGTTTTGTCAGGGCATGGAACAACTTTTGCAGCTGAGAAACGACTACTCACAAGATACCACGGAAGAAAATCTTTCCACCGAAACTTGTTGGAAGAAGCAAATAACTCTTTAACAGAGTGCTTTTGATTTCCAATCAATACACCAAAGTTCATACAATATATATCAAGCTGGTCAAAAGGTGATACAAAAATTTTTCTTCCTATACAGATGGTAAGAAAATGTCCAAGGCTTTGGTCCATATAATATATTCAATTTAAGATTAAGATTATCAGGAATGAAAATGTTTCTTCTCATTATTCTTACTGCAACCTGTGCTAAGAACTTGACCGTAGACCATAACATTCTCAAAGAATAACATGTTAAAAGCAAGGCTTTTAACTAATTTGACACAATAACATTTCAAAAATTTCTTCAAAGTGGTTAAACTTAAGGTCTCACAGTGGTGTATTGATGAGCATGGGTTAATAAGAATATGTGTTCCGTTCCTACAAGGTGTTGTCTTTATCTCCCCAAGCTGGATTGCTCGCAAAGTGCAGATCACAGTAAGAAATGCTCCGTTGCCTACCTGACATAGAGGGAGCGTTTCTGATTGGTTCGCAGGGACCCGGACCCGGAACTCATGCTGTGGTTCATCATCTGCTCTCGTAGGTCATGGATTTTGGCCTCAAATCGAGCGTAATCTGAGAATGGAAACAAAGATGGTACATTTGGTCCTGTGCCTTCAGAAAAGTAGATATGGTGCACAGCCAAGGCAGCTACTTGCCCCTGATATTGGTCCTTTGCCAAGCATCAGGGAGATGCACAACTCAAAGCAGTGAATACAGAGGGATCACAGCAGTGAATACAGTTTAGTATTATTTATTTGCAGACATTTACAAGAAGAAAAGGATAAATCAGTGACTTCCCAAAATGTAACTAGAAAACATACTGCCATCAAATTCCCAACATGTGAAAAGTCCTGGGGGAGGAGGTATGTGCGGTTATAAATGGGCAACACAGGGCATTCTTGTGGTGATGAAATGTGCTGTCTTGACTGTGGTAATGGATACAGGTAACTGCACATGTGAAACAATGACATACAACTAACTACACTCACATATATTCACATGAATGAGTACAAATAAAACTGGGAAAAGCAGAATTAGATTGATGGATTACATCGTCAATGTCCTGTTTATGATAATGTGCTATAGTTTTACAAAATGTTGCCATTAGGCAAAACTATGAGTAAAAGGTGTATGGATCTTCCTGTATTATTTCTTACAATTGCATGTAACTCAATAATTATCTTAAAATAAAAACTTTACTTTAAAAAAGAGGGCACCCCCCTACCAAAACCCAAACCAAACAAACAAAAAAACAAGATCCACAAATAAAACAAGGATTCAAGGAATTATCAATGTTATTGGGAGGGGAGGTTGAGTCTACAGTTAACTTTCAGCTTGGTAGACCAGAGAATCAAGTGTTTGGTGATGAGTTGTGTAAAAAAATTGCCTTTTAATTTGACTAAGTTTTTTTCTGCTATAGGTTGCTAGAAACTGATCATTTGGGGCATACCTCAATTTTGCCCTATAATCTTAATAGAAAAAGTCCATATATCAAACTTCATCAATTCTAAGATACATAATATAGTTAAATCAGTTTCTAGGAGGCTGACATTAGAAATCGGGGTAGAGGACAGTCTTGTTTTAAATATATTTTAGAAACTTTAGAACATATGGGTCTAAAAAAATCAAGAAAATATAGTTACATATCATACTATTTCTTCATACGAAAAATATTTTTCCCATATGTCAGTCCAATAAAAATAAAGATAGCACAAATAGGTTTTAAGATACTTATTAACACAATCAGCATGTAAAAAGTAAAAGCTTTTGAAGTTTTGATATTCCTGATCACAATTTGTTCTATTATCTCCTTGGCACACAGTATCTTGCTTTAGTGAACTCCAGTAGGTGAAAAGGCCAATTTACTCATGAGATAAATGTGAAAACGCTAGTTCAAATTATAAATGGTTCTTTTAATTAGAAAGAAATTCATCATAAAGTATTTCCTTAGTACATTTCAAAAAACAATTTGATTTTCAATTTAATTTATTCATAACTTTTCATAAAAACAAGAATGACTAAATGAACATAGTAAAAGATGATCTACTTACAGTGTTTCAAATTCTTTATAATAAAAGTTCCACAAAATTAAATTTAAATTCAATTTACTGACTATTGGTTATTATGGGGTGGGATTTCACAAAAGAAAAGACTTGACCTTGGTTTCCAATGATAAATAGATAACTGGATAATGACCTTTGAATGTTAAATATTTTTAAAGTTTAGTACTCCAAAGATAAAACCATAAAAGTTGACCAGAAATTTCTGGTGCTTAAGCAAAGTCTTGTGTTATCTAGATTTGGAAGGCTTCCTCTTCAAAACTTAGCTTTAAATGATTAAATCCTAAATGATTAAATAAGTAGAACCCATACTTAACCTAAAATCTATTGATCATAATTTATGATATTTATTTCATTCCTTTTTGACAGAGAGAGAAAACATGCATTTATAACCATTGCTATGACACTGTATGCAGGTTGAAATCATTTGGGGTGAGTCACGTTTTCTTGCCATTGTAAGAGTTGATTAGTATTTATTGCCATCACATGGCAGATGCTGTGCTCAGTACTTCATGGGCATTATTTCTTCCTTAAATCGAAAAATGAAGTTCATGAATGTTGTAAAAATTTGGAGTATATAGAAAAACAATAAAAACTGAGAGGACATCTGGCTCTTCTTCCCTCCCCACCTTCTTTCTTCCCTCTCACTGCTGTCCTTCACTACAGCTTATTCTGGAGATACGTATTATGTCCTGGACTTGCACAGGCATTTATCAGCTTATTTCAATATATACACACACATATCCCCACATACATATGAGATCATAAATATATATTATGCTAATGCCTTTTTCTCCCTTTTTAACTGTGTAACTCGGATCTTTTCCTGGCTTCTCCCAAATACATAAATATACATATATTTTTAAAGTTTATTTTTATTTATTTATTTTGAGAGAGAAAGTGAGGGAGAGGGAGAAAGTGCGGGGGAGGGGCAGAGAGAGAGAGGGAGAGAGAAAATCCCAAGCAAGCTCCATACTGTCAGCATGGAGCCCGATGTGGGGACGGATCTCATGAACCGTGAGATCATGACCTGGACGCCTAATCCACTGAGCCACCCAGGCACCCCTAAATATATTTCTTAATACACCTAATTGCATCATATGATTAAGATTGTAATTTATTTAACAGTTGCTACATCATAAGATAGTTAGGCCCATCCAGCTTTTTGCTGTTATAAACAGGATCTCAGTCTAACGCGAGCACATTTATGGCAGGTTAATAGAGCGCTGTAGTGCAAGTACTGGTCAAAGCTTTGCACAGACGTCAGATAGCCCGCATTAGCATTTCTCAGAGAAGAATGTAATGTGGCCTGGGACACCAAGCAGGATTTTTTAGCGTCCTCTGATCATGCTCCACACCACCGGTTTGTAAATATCAGGCATCGCCCCCAAGAACCACTAAATCCCCCATCTGCTCCCAGGACTCCCTCCCCACAACTTTTATGACTTCACTCCTGTGATAAAATCCTAAAATCCCACCTCTGCTCCCCCACTTAAGCATCTTAATTGAGTGCCAGTCCCTGACCCCATTTGGCCACGTTGCTACTTTCTTGTACTTACCACACCAATTTGCAGTTATTTATGCAGTTGCCCATCTTCCCCATTAGACTCAGCTCTCTTAGAACAGAAGCCACAACTCACTCCCCGTGGAGTTCCCTGTTCCTAACACGGTGTCCAGTATGCATGAGGTATTTAATAACAGGGGTTCAATAAACATTTTCTGAGTGAACCATGAATGAGGACGTGAGCAGAATCATTAAATGAGTTCAGTTATAGAATGCCTACAGGTACTGAAATTGCCTCTTTTCAATTTCAAGGTTTTTTAATGAAGAAAGACAACATGCTTCTCCTGTGGGACTTCTTTTTTCAAGGCTAAATAGTCTATCTAATTTCAAGGCTTTATTTCTGTCTAATTACTGCCACTCCCAAATCCCACTAATGTTTTTGTTGTCCAGGAATCTCTGTGCTCTTCCCATCTCAGGCATGTCACATGTTGGAAATACCTCCCTGATACTTAACCTACATCTGATCAGCACTTTGGAAGTCTCTTCTGGCTGCCACACTTTATATGTCACAACAGGCTACTTGCTTTCATAGTAAACTGTGTTCTCCTTATTGTATGGCTCATTAGATCCCCCAAATGTTTTCTGCCTTGCTTTTGAAATGTTTGTTTTACACCATATTCTATACTGTTTGTACTCCCTGCTGTGGATGGGAAAGTGCTGTGCTGTACTATATTGAATTTGTCTTAATTGGAATACATCCTGCCCCCAACTTTTTCACTTTGACAGTTGTGTTAATCACAAATCCTATGTTCCAAAGTGCTTACCCATCTCTTCACGCCTTTCTATTTTCATTTTATTATTATTTTTTCAAGTAGGTTCCACACCCAATGTGAGGCTTGAACTCATTCATGACCCTGAGATCAAGAGTTGTATACTCCAAAAACTTGGCCAGCCAGGTGCCCCTTTTCTCTCCTTTTTAGAAAATAAAACTTGTGGCGCCTAGGTGGCTCAGTTGGTTAAGTGTCTGACTCTTTTTTTTTTTTAACGTTTTATTTATTTTTGAGACAGGGAGAGACAGAGCATGAACAGGGGAGGGTCAGAGAGAGGGAGACACAGAATCTGAAACGGGCTCCAGGCTCTGAGCTCTCAGCACATAGCCCGACGCGGGGCTCGAACTCACTGACCGCAAGATCATGACCTGAGCCAAAGTCGGCCGCTTAACCTACTGAGCCACCCAGGAGCCCCTAAGTGTCTGACTTTTGATTTTGGCTCAGATCATGATCTCGTGGTTTGTGCCGTGCATCAGGCTCTGCGCTGACAGTGTGGAGCCTGGTTGGGATTCTCTCTCCATCCTCTCTGACCCTCTCCTGCTTGCACGTTCTCTCTCAGTAAATAAATAAACATTAAAAAAAGGGGCTCCTGAGTGGCTCAGTTGGTTAAGCATCCGACTTGAACTCAGGTCATGATCTCACGGTTCATGAGTTCGAGCCCCATGTCAGGCTCTGTGCTGACAACTGAGAGCCTGGAGCCTGCTTCAGATTCTGTGTCTCATTCTCTCTCCCCCCGCCCCCCCCAGACCCCCCTCATGCTCTGTCTGTCTCTCTCTCTCTCCCACCAAAAATAAATAAAAACAAAAAAACATTAAAAACATTAAAAAAATTTAAAAAAAAAGAAAATGTAAATGCAAGTAATTTCACTAGAGCAGAAGCAATAAGATCTGGATTTATAAATATGTATGTGTGTGTGAGAGACAGACAGACATAGAAGAGGAGCGATGTCTCCAGCTTCTCAAAGATGAGTGAGCTTATGGTTAGAAGTGCTCTAGAAATAAACAAGAAAGCAGGTACGTAAACTCTATGTTTTATAATAGTACTGAAAATCTCACTTTTCAACAAAACAGAAATCCAACACTACCACACCATTTAATCTTAATCTTTATATCATCTAAAGGGGAATTCATGTTTCCTGAGCACCTGCAATGGGCTAGCATCTGTGCTGCAGAATGCAAATATTTTATTATTTCTCCCAACAAAGCTCTGAGGTAGGTATACCATTTTAGAGATGAGGCAACAGGTTCAGGGAGGTAAACTAACTTCGCCAAAGTCACTGAGTCAACCTTGCATCTCTGTGAGTCCAATTTGTTTCCATTGTATGGTAACATCTATTATAACATCATAATTCTCCTTTAGAACCTAAGGCATCCTCATTTCTCTACTTCTCTCACTTAACATCTTGCTCTCCTTCTTCTCATGTACTGTACTGATTATGTGCATGCTGAACTTCTTTATTGCAGTACAAATGCCTTAGAGGGTGGGGATGCTTCACCCATCTCTCATCCCCAAACCTCAGGGCCTATTATTCCTTCTTTCCTAGACTCAGGACTGTGCCAGATGTTTGGCATATAGTTTTTTTTTAATTATTTTTAATGTTTTTGTATTTATTTGTGTGGTGTGTGAGTGTGTGTGTGTGTGTGTGTGTGTGAGCGAGAGAGAGAGAGAGAGAGAGAGAGAGAGAGACAGAGAGAGAGACACAGAGAGAGAGAGAGAGAGAGAGAGAGAGAGAGAGAAAGCATGAGCAGGAGAGGGTTAGAGAGGGAGACACAGAATCCGAAGCAGACTCCAGCCTCTGAGCTGTCAGCACAGAGCCTGAGGTGGGTCTTGATCCCACAAACTGTGATGTGAGATCATGACCTGAATGCTAAGAGTCAGGCACTTAAATGACTGAGCCATCCAGGAGCATCAACGAGTTACCTATTTTGTGCTTCTTGGGTTTGTGTGTGTGTGTGTGTGTGTGTGTAACAAGAAGCAAACAACTGAAAACCAACTTCGAGGCAAATGTTTTAGAGGAGTTTCAAGAAACATTACTTCCAGTTAGTTCCTTCTCTCCATTACGTATGATGAACCAATTAAAAAAAAATCCCCTTTGGTGGGCATCTAAATCCACTTGTTCCTGACTAGACACATTCACACTGGGACTGTGTCCCTTGCTTTCACTTGGTTGGACATGATGGGTGATAACAGTAAACAAGGTACAAAATGTGGTTATACAGACAGGGTCAGAATCCTGGCTCTGCCACTTACTAGTTGTGTACCACTGTGAAAGTTATTAACCTTTCTGGGCTCAATTTCCTCATGAGTAGAATGGGAACAAGAATTGTTTCTACTTCAACATGTGTTGGGAAGGTTACAAGAGAGCAGATGGACTTCAAGGGTTGGCTCTTGGTAATGACTAGTAATCCCCCCTGTTAATTTTCACATGTAATTCAACACCTATTCTTGTTCATTGCTTGCAAAAGTCATAACCCCCCTCTATAACAAGTAGAAAGGAAACCTGTGTCTACTCCTAGAGCCCCCTTGTTATAGCCTCACTCTGCCTATTATCAGTTTCTTGAGTTTGAACTACTGATGGACACTTGGATGGAGAAAGGCAAGGGTGTGAACACCAGATACTACACAGGAGAAGGGCTCTGCTATACACTGTCTTCTTCTGCAATTTGTCAAGAGTGAATGAGGAGACCCAGAATGCAAATCCACTCTATCATTGACACTGGAAAGGAGGCATTGCCTCTGTGAGGGGGCTTGTGTTGTTTAATGCAGTAGGATTAATCCGAACTGATTAAAGCTGCCCAGCTGTTCACATTTGCAAGGCTCAGATGGCTAGCCTGTGTCATAGAGATGGAAACGATGAGCTCAGTGGGTTAGACTACAGCATGAAGTGCTGGGCATATCCTTCTCCAAGTGAATTGGTGAGGAGGGCCCTCCTCTGCAGTTATAACCTCATGCTGCTGACTCACAGTTGTGTTATCAGAGGAAGCAGTGAGCAGAGGGTAGGGGAGTTAAGAACTCTGGGTTAGGAGGCCAGCTTTAAATCTTAAGCCTGTCACTTGCTACCCATGGGACCTTGGGTAGTTTCTGAACCTCAGTTTGTTCATCTGCAAAATTGTGATATTCCTCTCAAAAAGTGGTCTTGAGAATCAAAATGAGATCTGACATGAAGCGCTTTGCAAACATAAAATGGTTGTTGCTGTTATTACCATGGTGGCTCCCGTCAGAATAAAGGCATATGCAGTCCTTACTGGCACTGAGGACAGTAGCATCCTATTCCTACTTGCTCATTATGGACATTGCACAGCTTTAACAACAACTGGTGAAATCATTGGCTGTAAGTGGGGTTCTGCATATCTAAGCGACACAGGCTGCTTTCCCGCTGAGTTACCATTTCCTCGCCATGGGGAAAGTAGTTTGAAGAGGCCACCTACTGCATGCCTAAGAAGTGATGCTTTTAATAGACAAACCTAAGTTAGAAGCTCTTAGTGGTTCATAAGCTAAGGAATTTCAAGCTTTGGGGCACCTTCCAATGGGCTGGGGCAAACGTCAATGGTGTATAGTCTACTGGGGTCACAATATTGTTTACCTGGACATGACCCTCTTTGTCACCAGGGTCCAGAAAGGGTGTATGGGAAGGATGCAAGAAGAATAGTTTACATCAATTTTTAGCACGACATCTAATCACTGCTCAAGGGATGAGGTACTTTGAGCAATTATAAAAGCTTCCATTTCTTTGGGGGAAACATCCTTCTTTCATTTATTCAGCAAACATTTCTTCAGGGTTTATTACATGCCAGGCACAATGCTAATTGCTAGGGACACCAAATTCACTGGAAAGACCTTTGCCTCAAGGGGCTCACAGGCTGGTGCTTTGCTGCCTTTAATTTTCTGGTTTCTTGCTGTGAATAGAAAAAAGAGCATTTTCCATTTAAATATCTGCCCCTTGTGAGTGGTATCAAGTACTTTCCATATGGTAATGGGATATCTCCGTGGTGGGAAGAAGCCAACACAGCCAGACCTGTGTTACAATGGAGAAACTGAGGCAGGTTAAATTTTTGTGAAAGTCTATATGGTTTCTGGTGGAGGGAGAAGAGCAGAAAGGGTCTTAAAGTAGTGCCCTGGGATATCTTTGCTGGATTTGAGTCTTGGGTCTGGGTGATGTTGGGAAAATTCCTAACCCTCTCAGAGATAATGATTTCCTCATACGTTGAGTGGGGAAGTCATCTCTGCCCCTATAAGATGTTGTCCTGAATATCTAATAAGGCATAATTCATTTTTATCATTGTAAGCAGTATTGATTTTTAAAAGAACCATCAATTAATAACAATAATAGCACTCTTTTTTTTTTGGAGAGGGTGGATACAAGACTCATTCTGATGTCACAAGCTGAAACTTATGGGTAGAAGGAGGAAGATGTGAGCCTCATAATCATTGTAATCTGATAAATAAAATATTTAAAGCAAGAAACACTAAATACATTACTGCATTCTCCATACTAGGCTCTTAACAAAATAACGTATATATGAGGGTCAGGGATAGATGACAGGTTATATATATCTCAAGTCTAAGAAGCAATCCTTTGTCAAAATTCTTCTATATGATAGAAAAATAACCATATTTATTTGGAGCTCAGAAAATAATCAACTGTTCCCATTTCACCACCTCTTCTTTTCTTAGTTGCCTTGGGATTTCAGAGCCAGACAGGCACAGAAAAGTTCCTGCCATATTATAGTAGGCTTTAAAGGTACCTTAGAGCTTCTTTACTCTGGCTACTTTTCAAGTTGCCATGCTGGGAAGGGTGCTGTTTTTATGGACTATTTTAGAAGACTGGTTTTCTTTCCGTATATACATCAGAATGCCCACCTGCCTTTAAGAGTGCTGACCTCTGGCCACTGGAATTTACTAGCCCTTTACTTCAACCCCTTACTTAACTTGTCTTACAGGCTGCCACCTGTGTTAAAGCGATGGCATGGAATTTTCCACTGCTAAACATTTACAGATGTCATTTGGCTTACTTCTGACCCAAGCTACTGTGCTAATGTGTACATGTGCATGCATGTGTGTGTGTGTGTGTGTGTGTGTGACATACACAGAGACATGCAGAGAAATGGAGAGCAACAGAAAGAGATAAACAGATTAAAAACTGAATTCACTAGAATCGAAAGGTAATCGGGAATCCTAGACAATAGGGTAGGTCTGCTATGTTTCCTGCATTCCACAAAAGAAGGGGATGTATATACCAATCTCTTGTACATCTCTAGCACTGAGCATTAAGAACTCAGTTGTGGACACCATGAGGGCACGACATTGTCATATTTTTTTTCTGTATCTCTAAAACCTAAAACAGGGGCGCCTGGGTGGCGCAGTCGGTTAAGCGTCCGACTTCAGCCAGGTCACGATCTCGCGGTCCGGGAGTTCGAGCCCCACGTCGGGCTCTGGGCTGATGGCTCAGAGCCTGGAGCCTACTTCCGATTCTGGGTCTCCCTCTCTCTCTGCCCCTCCCCCGTTCATGCTCTGTCTCTCTCTGTCCCAAAAATAAATAAACGTTGAAAAAAAATTAAAAAAAAAAAAACCTAAAACAGAGTTTGACACATAGTTATCAGTTAATAAATCCTAATGTAAATGTTTGTTGAATTGGGTGAGTTAAAAATTTCAGGGAAAGAAAATTGATACTTTAATTGGCCAATTCTACTATGGAGTAGATCAAACCTTTTAGAATAATTTTTAATAACATGTTGAATTAAGGTATGTTGTCTCTCTTTGTCTCTATCTCTCTCAGCAGAATTGGGATCATTTGTTTTGACTTGAACAGTTTTCTATGCAACTTGGCTGGAGACCCTTCAAAGAGGTTTCAGCCAAATGCTTAGGAATACTTTAATGTGGAAAATGAAGTTAGTTTTATAGGCAAACAACAGTCTGAATCCCTAACCAGCTATTTCACACAATAGGCACACAACTCTGAAAATTAGATACATCAAATTTCAATTTGGCTTCATGCAAGCTTTGTTTTATAGATTCACAAAGGTAGATTTTTTTTTAATTATCAGGATTATTGCAAAACAGAGTCAGCAAAGAAACTTTTTGAATTTGGCAAAGCCACTGTCTTCCAGCAATTGACAATAGCCTGATGTAATGTTATTCTTTAAAAAACGATAAAGCAAATATGATTCAACTTTGATTCCTAAGTTTACTACTGACTCTCAATATGGATTTTGTGCAAGTTATTCAGCCTGGGGAAGATTTGTTTTTCTCATCTGTACAATAGTATAACAGTACATACCTTATCAGATCGTTTGAAGATTAAATGCAATGGCATTTGTGAATAGTATACTCAGTGCAAGAACGGAGTAGAATGTTCAATAAATGAAAAAGAAAAAAGACTAAGACCTCTTGAAGCTTTATGTTCCTCATTTACAAAATGGGGATGATATTAATATATCACAAGTTTGTTGTAAGCATCAAGTGAAGAAACAAATATAAACATGTTTGATAAACTGAATAGCCTAGTATGAAGTGATAAGAGAAACAATTCATATAATATAGTCCTTTTTAAAATCCCAATGTCTAGAAGAATATTTCCCTGGTACCTGCAATTTGTCTCAAAAGCTGTGGAATTTGATTTCTATCTTGTTTATGGAAATAAAGCCACATAAGGCATTGTGCGTGAGAGAGGTAACATGAAACTCTGTGGGGAAAATGGAAACTGCTGATATCATTAGGACCTAGCTGCCAATGGCGATTCTCTAAAGATTTTGCTGGTAGGTTGGGTGAAAGGCTCAGAGCTGGGAGGCACAGGCTGTAGTTTAATTGGTGTGATTCGTAGCTAATGATGCATCAGAAGAAGGATCAAGGCACTATGCCTTCTAATTTAAGGCACAGTGCTTGAGACTACATTCAACTAGATAAGAAAGCCTTCCTTGGCAGATACAAATATTAAATCTTTGCTGGATTTGTCTTGTTCCTTTTTTTTGTATTAAAATCGTGGAACTAGAAGCTAAAATAATAATGTTCAAGCTTCCTGTGTTCTTCTGCAATAATGATCAGTTAGATCTTGCCCAATGAAAAGGGTGATATTTTTGCCTAATTATAGCCCAGGGCAGAGAAAGGAGATAAAGCAGTCTGGCTCTAGAGGTAAGCAGGTTGGCAGTCCCCTTGGGTGTGACTGAAGTGGTACAAATATCTTTCTTGCTTCTACAACATTCCTATCATATTTATCCTTGAATAGTGTTTTGAAAAGTATGTATACATATTATCTCAGAGGACAACCCACTATTCCTGGGAAAATAGAAGCACAATGGGAAGAGCACTTCCCACCGAGGCTCAGAGAAGCTTGGCAATTTGCCCAAGGTCACACAGCAGAACTGGGACTTGAATCCATATCTTACAGTCCTGGCCTCATCCAGTGCTTTTTTCACTACACCTCTATAGGTGACTGCTAGTCCTTCTTCTGCTCCAGACATGTTACAAGCTGTCTCAGACTGGCTTGTTCACCCTAAGCAACCACTTAACAACCAATTTCTGCTACAACTATAGAGTCATCTCTTTAGTGAATTCTTATTTATTTTTTATTAATATAATTTATTGTCCAGATGGCTAACATACAGTGTATACAGTGTGCTCTTGGTTTTGGGGGTAGATTCCCATGATTCTATAAGGCAGGTACGTAAGATCAAAATGAAAAGGCTTTGTTTGGTCTTCCCCTACAGGCTTCCCAAATGAAAACTGCTCAATTTATCATGAGTGTGATTCTGGATTTAAGACTCCGAATCAACTGGAAACTATGGCTCAGACAACAATGATAACAGACTGGACACTTATCACGGTTGTGGGGTGGGAGGGCAGGAGATGCTCAGGAGAGACAGCAATCAGCCCTGATTCTGCCACTCTTGACTCTGCAACAGTCTGATTCAGGTATTCCTAGCAGGGCCACACCACAGCAGAGAAAAATAAGGCAGAGGGTGGGAGAATTTCATAAATCTAAACTTGTAGAACAGACTGTGGGGAGGTTGTGTCCTTAAAAGTATGCCTTTCTTACTTTCTTGTTGTTAAAATGTCCTTTTTATACTTAAAAGGCCTGACAACCAAATGTAATGTATAGTGTTTGTTTGTATCCTGATTAGGAGAAAGACATTTTTAAGCCATTATAGATTACATATTAGATCATAAAAAGAACTATATTTTTTATTCTGTTGGGTGTGATAATATAGCATTGTGGTAATATAAAAAAATGTTCTCTCCTTTTTCTTTATAGCTTCTGCATACTGAAGGGATTGAAAAGAGATAATGTTGGGATTAGTTTTAAAATACAGAAGAGAAGAAAATATTTTAAGTGACATATGAAGTAAATCTGCAAGTCTAGGCCACCATTGAATCTGAGTGATAAGTACACAAGCATCTTTTGTATAATTCTATTTTTGTATATGTTTGAAAGTGTTCACAACAGAAATATTTTAACTGGATATTTGAAAAGTTTAAAAATATTAATTTGATGAAGTTAAAAAGCTTGTAATATTATGTCAGTTCTGTGAGAGGACGTGGCTCCTCCTGGCCCCTCCACCTGGGTATGTCATCTATCACTTAGTCCTGGTTTTCTTGTAGTAAAATAGATACAGGACACCTATGCCTAGCATCATTTTGAGATTTAATCTGGGTAAGAGCCATGAAAGTGCTATGCTGCTCAAATGCATCTGTTCAATCAGCAGACATTTCCTTGAGCAATGACCATGGCAGGGCTCTGTGATGGACACCACTGATAAGATGATTAAAAAGTAGTCCCTGCCCACAAGGACTTTCCATTACTACTAGCAAAGGTGTATGCAAATTTCCCCAGTGATGACAATTCCAGAACTATCTCAAGCTTCTAGTTCGAAGACTATCTACAATTTTTAATAAAGGCAAGTGGCCCCTGCTTAACTCACTAGCTCATCTCTTTCTTAATGTCCCCCTTTTTTTTGGTTCCTTCAGATTCTAGCTTTGGTTATTTTTTCAGTTTCACTCTGGCAAAACATCATTGGTGCTGTCCTGCCTGCCTCAAATACCTTTCCCATCAGTCTTCATCTGGCTTCTCTTCGCTTCCATTTTGTCTTCAACATCACTTCCTCAGACAGCTCCCTGAACTATGACAGATCCTTCCCTCAAATGCAACTGGTATTATTTCTCCTTTGCAACACTCTACATTATATGAAACTCCTTAATTGTCTATAACTACTCGTTTATTGCTTGTGAGGTACAGAGGAGATGCTTGAGAAATGTTTGAATACTGACAGAGTGGAGTGGCTGATGTGAGGTACTCACATCCTGATGAAAAAGTGATGGAGCCATTTTGAAAATGTTGAGACTTTGATCAATATGCTCTATTCCTCCATGGATCTCCCACTAAAATAGTTTTAATTTTCCAATTGAAATAAAGGGAAGAATCACCAGAGATATGGATTAAGATAATTATTTCTGCTTCAGTTCTTTCTCATCATAATTATGTTTTTTAATCCTAGCACCATCTAGGTAGATTCTCTCCAATCCTAAGATTACATTTTACTCCTTGAGATGCTATACGTGTTCCTATTTATCATCTTAATATTGCCAAGTATTTTATGGGATGCAACCAAAAGAAAAAAAGCACATAATGGGAAATTACCCACCCCCAAACACACAAACAGGAGCTGAATAAAATTTCTTCCGCAAGATTTATGGTAGCAATTTCACGCTCACTTTAGCTATTTTCATGGCTCAGATAAAAGTTATTTTGCTTATATCACTATTTTTTAATATAAAATTATTCCTTTGATTTTTGGCAAAAGATCCATGAGGAAGTGTAGAACTTGCTAGGTGTACATGAATTTGGAATGGTCATTTAATTAAGGACAAAGTGTAACCCCATACTGTCCTCTACACAGTTATTGCTAAGAAATTAGAACTCTAAAACAAAGATAGTTTGGAACCACTGAGGGACTTCTAAGGGATCTATTATGTTTGTTGCTTAGTCAGTAGCATACTGATGAAGAGACTAAACAGTGCCGGTCGAGAGATCAGAAACCTGGAGGCCATTTAGGGTATCCTTCAATGGTCCAGGGGAGAGATTATAAGGACAGGGTTGGGGGGGGGGGAGGGTGTGTGAGGGGGGGATGGAGACGAAGAGCAGGCAAACATTTGGAAGGTGTAAAGAAGAGACTTTGCTGATTAACTCAGTGTCACATATGAGAATGAGAGTGGAAATGTCCAGGGCTCCCTCAGGTTTCCATCTTGGGCAACAGGCTGAGAATAGAAAAAGAAGTGCCACTGAGGGGGGCAAAGGAAATGATGGAGCCCATGTTGGGACTGAATTTGAAGAAACATGATTACAGCCCAGTGTTCTTGTGCCAGACTCCCTTAATTCCAGGACCTGGGAGTATGAAGAGATACCTCTTTCACAACTGACACAATCTATAAATAAGATACTCTCTGGGCCCGTAGAACTGTTCTAGATGAAGCTGCACTGCATCTAAACCCATGTTAGATGGGGCCGTGTGAAAGACACACTCACCTGATCATTCTAGCCTCTAGATCCAGGGGAAAATGAGGGAATAATAAAAGTAAGTAACCATTAAAATTGACTTTTATGCACAAATAAAAATGAACTATGGGGAAAATTGATCCTTGTGGAACAGAATCAGGCAAATTTATCTTCCCTCTTGATTAATAATTTAAGAAGAAATCCCAAGCATGCTGCCTCTGGAGATGTAGGAGTAGCTCTTATAATTAGACTCGAATCTGAACCATGAGGGTGAGGATCAGAAAGCTGACTCAGAGCCTGGTGTCAATTATTTGCAGCTTGCACAACGAAAGGCTAAAAATTTGGAAGATGTAGGATGAGTGAAGCCCAATTCTGGGGGCTGTTTTAGCACAGTCCCATAAGTTCTTTCAATTATTATTGCTGCCAAATTTATTCTCCATCTCCTTTAGTCCAGGCCTGGAAAATATCTGTGGGACTTGCTTTGGGAGGGGATGTGTGCTTCCAAGTCAAGAGCCAGAAATCAATGCACTCCAACAATTTTCCTCCTTATTTAAACTCAACCAGAGCTGGTTTCTGTGGATCAATCCAAGGAATTGCCCTTTTTAATACAACCTAGTTACATTTGCCCTATTTTTGAATGAATTAATGGACCCACAAAAACTCACCAAGCTCTCTCTGCCCAACAGAAAACAGCAACACACCAGTAGGTTTTCAGTTGGCCCATTCTGGATTCATCAGGACGCAAGAGGGGTGAAAAGAAAGCCTTTCACACAGAAGCCCATTTTAAACAGGAGTTCAATAATCTGCCCACATAGATTAGTTTCTTTACCATTTTGAGATGTTATCTAACATCCATCATCTATCTATCTATCTATCTATCTATCTATCTATCTATCATCTATTTCAGATTTATCTCCTAAAACTATATAGAACAAATGCTCTCCCCCTATTTAACTCTTCAGATATGGATAGAAATGAAGGAAGGGAAGGAAAAGAAGGGAGGGGGTGGGGGAAGGAGAGAGGGAGGAAAGGAGGAAGGGAGGAAGGCAAGACAGAAAGTGCTTATTTTCCCTGGTCATCTTGTCTTTACGTAACATACCCCTCCCCTCTCACATTCTTCAGTTGTTCCTCCTAGGACAGTTTCTGGACCTTTCTGCTAGTCTCTCCTCTCCTCTTTCACATTGTTCATCATCAATTTTATTTTTGTATTATTTATCTCATCCTACCCAGCTGCTGGTGGCTCAGCCTCTCCTAACTCATTTCTGGCTCCTTCATTCCCAGAACTGTGTGTCTGGCTGGCTCACAAAGCACATAAGAAATTTTGACCATGTACACATATGCGTGTGTGAATGGACCAAGCCAGGTTCTGACTTCTCAGGACATTCTTGGCTTTCTCAGTGCCTTTCCTACAGGAGGGTCTCCCTAGAAATGAACATGCTACTCCAGGTG
Source organism: Felis catus (assembly GCF_018350175.1). Classification (NCBI taxonomy): domain Eukaryota; kingdom Metazoa; phylum Chordata; class Mammalia; order Carnivora; family Felidae; genus Felis; species Felis catus. The sequence continues at coordinate 49,036,487 of NC_058377.1, read as the reverse complement.
TGATCTAATACATTTATGTGTCCAAAAGCTCTTTTTTCTCTAAAGATTCCCTTTTAACTGCTTCCTATACCTTGGAAGATGTTTCATGGATATCTCATTTCCTTAGGAACATCAACTATAGGTATTTTCAAGTTTTTTTTCTCTTCCTTGTATTCTTTTTGGATTCTCATCATTCTTTTTGATTCTATTTTGTTTTAAGGAGGTCTTGATATGCTTGGTGATTCTTGTTTGTAAATCCAAATTAAGATGAGGCACAAAAATGTTGATTGAAAGCTCTGTGTGTGGGGGGTGGGGTGGGGTGGGGCAGGTATTGAGGACCAGGGGTCATCATTATCTAGTGATCAACTTGGGAACATATTTATTTTTGAGATACCAAAATATCAGGACCTGGAAGTCTCTATGCTTAGGCCATTTGAGTTTCCCCAAAACCACTGAAAATCTTTTCTTTCAGGTTAAAAAGCCTGGTTGCTGAGTTCCAGAAGTGAAGGAAAGAAAGAGGCCTGGGGGCAGTGGTGGGGAGAGGTGCCTCATCATTCACTACATACTTTCCCTATTATCCCTGTTCTCTGTGCAGCATCTTACCCCCTGTCTCCCACCCCAATCCACATCTGATGCTTCAAACTCAAGAGATTTTCTGGGTCACTTTCTAAAGAAGAAATATCCATTTGCTGGGGGTCCTGGTTGGCCAGTAGAAAAGGGGATCTGGATCTCCAATAAGTTCCTTATAAGACTTCTGAACACTATTTACATTTTCAGTCTTTCTCTACATCCCATTCTTCCCTAAATCCTTCCAGGTTCTGTATCTCTCTTTGGCTTCGTAGCCCTTTTAAAAATAAACCAAGCCAAACCAAAACAACCTAGTCTCCCACCTGTGTAGAAAAAAAATCCCAGTTCTTCTGTACTGTGTGTTTTTTCCCTGTGAGGTCCCTTTACTACTCACATGACTACCACACTCACACAGAGCACTATATTCGCAACACTTCTGCTCACCTAATGTGTGGAGGTTTCTTCTAACACCAACAAGCAATTCTCAGACACTAGCAGGGTATCTGTGAACTCAACCCAATTCTGACACTATCTATCTGGAGCTGGCATCAGATTCAGTCCTACAAGACTGCCCTCCACCATTTCACATGCCAGTTGTAAGCCCAGGTTGTCACCTGTGCTTCTGACCAATCAGCTTTAGATCTGAGGTTCCAATGTCCCCCCTCCTCAGGTTCCATTAATTTGCTAGAGTGGCTCACAGAACTCAGAAAAACATTTTATTTACTTTTACCAGTTAATTATAAAATGATATGGTAAAGGTTATAATAGAACATCCAGGTGGAAGAGATGAGTAGGGCAAGGTGTGTGGGAAAGGGTGCAGAGCTTCCATGACTTGTCCAGATGAATCATTCTGTCAGCACTTCTATGTGTTCCCTAGCCTGGAAGTTCTCAAAGCCCCATCCTGTGGGGATTTTTATGAAGGCTTCATCATGTAGTCATCATTGATCACTAACTCCATTTTCAGCCCTTCACCTTTCTCAAGAGAATGGGGGGCAGGGCTGAAGATTCCAAGCTTCTAATCATGACTTGACTTTTTTAGTGATTAGCTTTCATCCAGGAGCCCACCCAGAGTCACCTTATTAGAACAAAAGATACTCCTATCACCCAGGAAATTACAAGAGTTTCAGGAGCTCTGTGTCAGCAACAGAGTTCAACAACTAATATTAGAACAAAAGATGCTCCTAGTGTTCTTATCACTTAGGAAATTACAAGGGTTTTAAGAGCTCTGTGCCAGGAAATAGGAGCTGAAACCAATATACATATATTTTCTATCATCTCACATCCCTGTAGATACTTGGGTTTATGCTTTTTCAGATCTGCTAAGTCATTTTTCGCTCACTGGTGAACATTTACTGCTTTCAAAATTTTGTTCCTATTTCCTACATGTGTTATTTTGTAATCTTATAGATTTTCACCTGTTTAAATTCCTTTATTGTTACTTTGGTGGAGTTTTGGAAGGGAACGGGGATATATGCAGGTATTCAAGCTGTCACATTTAATTAGGAAGCTCACAATTTACATTCAACTCTACGAAATTTAATCTTGGTGCTTTCTTGCCATCAGTCTATCTTGTTAAAATCTTATGGACCGCAACTCTGTCATTATTACATGTTCTGTATCTCCAGACCTTGCGACATCTGCAAAAAGTACAGGAGACCACAAGAGAAGATAAGCTAGGATTCATCTATTTTCTTATCTTTCACTCAGTTGTTACTAAGGTTTTTCTATATTTCCAGGTTGATACAGGATTATTACATGAGTCCATCTACCCATTCATTTAAAACATGTGCCGGGGATAGAAATAAAGGTTTAAGCAATCTCATCCCTGTCTTTAAAGAACTCACTGTTTATTAGGGGATATGGTCAAGAAAATAGACAATACAAATAGGTTTCTCACAGACATAAACAGGGAGCTGTATCAATGCAGAAGAGAGGTACCTAACCCAGCTTGAGAAGAAGTACAAAGGGCATGGGGTTTGAGAGGAGGCAACATTGAGGATTAATCTTAGAGGATGAGGAAGCACTGGGCAGGCAAAGAAGACTAGGTGTAGGGCTGGCGGAGGGCAGATCAAAGCAAGGGGAGCAGCTGTGTAAGGGCAAAAGATCATGCCTCTTCTGCCTCTGAAGATTTTCTGCCTCTGAGAAATTTCTGTCAGTCAATAGAAAGTGCAGGACAAAGGGGGCTGAGTCATCTTTTGATGGGGTAACTTGATGTCAGCGTCCTTCCAGGAGAAAATGGAAAGCAGCCTACTTATAATGAGCTCTTTAGCTTTTGAATTATCAGGTAAAACCAAGGTATCAGCAACCATTGGCAGAGTGAGAAACTTGCTAATAGACCCCCTGCATTAGTGGGAAGGGATAAAAGAGTTTTGAAAGTATAAAAGCACTACAGGAATATACAGGATTATTATTATTACTACACATTGCCAACCACCACCATACCAAGCCCTGAGGCATCCTCTACAACTTATAAAATGAAGCATCTTCTCTGTGGATTGTAGCAATGGCCCTTTCCTGGCTTAGATATTATACTATAGTTATGAAAGATATTAACACTGGTGGGGGGGAAAGGATGAACAGGACTTCCCTGTGTACTTCTGTGCAACTTCATTTACAACTATTAAAAGTTAAAGGCAAGGTAGGAGGAGGAGGGGGAAGAGGAGGAGGGGGAGGAGGAGGAGGAGGTGACGTGGGGATGAGAGGCTTTTCAAGGCCAAAGATGGGAGGCTCTATTTTGTCTGCATCTGTACTCAGGGCTCTAATGAACTGAACTCAGTGTACTGCTTCAGGCTACTAGGAAATTAAAATTCAATTTGAATGTTGTTGTGAGCCTGGCAAAAGGGTAGATTAGAGGCCTGGCACAACTCGGAGGCTCAGTGGAAGGAGGCTGAGTGGGGAACATAAAACATCAGCCTTCAAGCATGGTAACCATGGTAACAATTTTTAAATGTATTTTGCATAGTAAGCATTTGATTCAAATCTACTGGGAAGAGAGGTGTTTTCTCTTGCTGGACATTCTAACTTCTAGTTCTGCTATCTGGCTCGAACATGAGTGAATACACATCCCACCACCCCCAGTTTCTCCCAGGTCCTATGTGCTCCTAGTGCTGGAAGGTGAATCGTGAGAAATTCTAAGGTATGGTCAGGAAAGCAGTCTTGAAGTCATACACAATGAATAATGCCATCACTAATGACTCAGGGATGGAATAAGAACTTTTCTCATGAAAGGATCTGGATATTTGGACAAAACTGAAGAGACTGAGGCAAGAATAGCCAGCACAAACTTATTTAGCAGTCTTGGTTTTTCTGAGATTCAGTTTATGTATTGGTCATTTTCTCTCATACCTAATTTCTACATTTCTCCTGCTCTCTTTTATATCAACAGGGCTGATTCCATGCAAATCACATTTCCTAGTCTCTCTTGAAAAATGACTTCCAGCTACGTTCTGTCAATGGGAGACACTGACAGGAGATGGGAAGGTGGCAGGAAAGGACAGGCGAGGATATTTCTCTCGTCAGGTAGCATTTCAGGCATGTCTGTTTTCCTTCATGATTTCTATAGATGTTATTTAATTTTCATGTCTCCATTAGCATAGACTTGAAGGTTTCTCAGTGTGATACTGTTCTGGCTTTCTTTGGTCAGAACAGAGAAGAGTCTTCTGACTTCATTCAAACATGTTAGGGGTTTGCTGAAAAAACACATTATTTGGCCCAGTGTTCTTGATTTTGTTAAGGGAGACAGACCTGGACAAGAGTAAGTTAGCACTGCCATTCTAATGACCACTCAATAAATGCTCTCAATAGGCAGCACCAGTGCAAGAAGTTTTGACTATAATGCTCTCAGGAGCCTGAAAATAGCCCCCCCCCCCCCAAGGTATCCACATACTAATCCACAGAACCTGTGAATGTTAGCTTATATGGCAAAAAGGACTTTGAAGGGGTGACTGTGTTAAGGATATTGAGATGGGGAGATTATCCTGGATTGTTCTAGGGAGCCCTAAGTGTAAATCATAAGGGTCCATACAAGAGGTAGGCAGGATGGTCAAAGGAGGAAGTAGGAGATGAGACAATGGAAGCAAGAGTTGGAGTGATGTGAAAAAGGAGTCACAAACCAAAGAATGTAGGTGCCTTCAGAAGCTAGAGAAGGACATGGATTTCCAGTAGACACAGCAGAGGGAACCAGTCCTGCTGGCACCTTGGCTTCAGCCTAGTATAACTGATTTCAGACTTCTGGCCTCCAGAACTATAAGAGAATAAATCCATATTGTTTTAAGCCACTAAGTTTGTGGTAATTTGTTATAGAAGCAATAGGAAACTAATACAATGCCCTATATATAAACAGATTCCTCTTGCTTTAAGAAACCATGATGAGATACCACCTCATACTGGTAAGAATGGTTAAAATTAACAACTCAGGAAACGACAGATGTTGGCGAGAATGTGGAGAAAGAGGAACCCTTTGTCACTGTTGGTGGGAATGCAAACTGGTACAACCACTCGGGAGAACAATATGGAGGTTCCTCAAAAATTAAAAATAGAACTACCCTATGACCCAGCAATTGAACTACTAGGAGTTTATCCAGAGGATACAAAAATGCTTATTTGAAGGGGCCCATGCACCCCAATGTTTATAGCAGCACTATTAGCAATAGCCAAATTATGGAAAGAGCCCAAATGTCCATTGACTAAATAATGGATAAGGAAGATGCAGTGTGTGTGTATACACACACACACACACACACACACACACACACACACACAATGGAATACTACTCAGTGATGAAAAAGAATGAAATCTTGCCATTTGCAACAAGGTGGATAGAAGTAGAGGGTATTATGCTAAGTGAAATAAGTTAGAGAAAGATATATTATTTCGCTCATATATGGAATTTAAGAAACTCAACAGATGAACATAGGGGAAGGGAAGGAAAAATAAGATAAAAAGGGAGGCAAACCATAAGAGACTCGAGCTGCTGGAGGGGAGGTAGGTGGGGGGATGGGTTAAATGGGTGATGGGCATTAAGGAGGGCACTTTTCGGGGTGAACACTGGGTATCATATGTAAGAGATGAATCACTGGGTTCTACTCCTAAAGTCAAGACTACAGAGTATGTTAACTAACTTGAATATAAATAAAAGTTAAAAAAAAATTCCACATCTAGGCTACCATCAAAATCCATAATGAATTCTGGCCTGCTATAGAATAACCTTTTAGGGAAATATGCAAAATTGCCTTGCCTCAGATATCACAGGAGATGTTGTGATGTACCTCTCAGACCCTCTTCAACACTGAGCACTTACTCCTCTAGTGGCCCACAGATGAAGAAAGCAGCATCCTCCTGAGTCACTCCTCCTCCTGGGGGTAGCCTGCATGTTTTGACTGGTCCACAAAGGGGTGTGAAGGGCCAGCCCCTTTATGCCCACTCAAGACAACTCTAGAAGGCCATTTTTGGCCTTAGAAGTCTTTTGAAATTGCATCAGCACCCAATTTTTCCTTCTGCCCAATTCTATTCTCTTCCACTGCATTTTGATTCTGAAGCACTCCTCAGTAAATTTCCCATCTGCCAATCTCCACCTGAGTCTGCATTTTCAGGAACCCAATCAGAAAAGGGATTTATCTATATTTAGTCAAAAGTACTACCTACTTGCTTAATTTCTCTTTGTATCTGCTGATAATGATCAACCCACTCTCCTATAATACATCACACTAAGAACCAACATGTGAGAATGCAAGATCCTGTCAAAAGAGAATATGACCATTCATAAACTTGTCCTCAGCTGAGGCCTTAGGTGCAGTGTGAAGAAGAAAGCTGCAAGAAAGGGGTGAACGCCAGAGTGTTAAGGAGTTACATAAGGAAGAGAGCTGTGCTATTGTTCACTGTGTATTTAATTCTTATTAAGCCCTTTGAGATAGATGTCATCATCTCCATGTTATGGGTGAGGAATCTGAGGCTCAAGGAGGTTAGCCGATCTAGCTGGAGAACTGAAGAATCCAGGATTGTTCAAATACAGTGACCATGTCTTTCCATGCTATCGGGAGTGAGAAGTCTTCTGGGAGAATATGGGAGATGGTATGAAGTGCGCTTCTCTATTAACTGTGGGAAAGGTCACTATTAAGGGAGGTCTGGGACAGGTGAGGACATTGCTGCTGAACACACAGGACAAAGCATCCCTCTGATTCTATGACAATCACTTGGGGTTTAAACTTCTCCTTCCGCATGTTCCCACCCTCCTGGGCTTTCTCTTTTCTCAAATCTGCAAGAAGTTTTCCCACCTCAGTGCTTCTGCTCAGGTACAGTCCATCTACCTGGAACGCCTTTCTTCTAGTTCCATCCCTCCTTCCAGGTCCAGCTTAAATGTGATCTCCTCTTTCTTTGATCACCTCCAACAGAAGCCATCTCTCCTGCCTCCAAATGTCTGCATTTAATGTCTATATTACTTCTGTAAGAGTTATCACATCAGGCTCCCGGTGTTGTAGTTACTTATGTATGAATCATATTTTCAGCACTGAACTGAAAGCTGAAGGGGCTGGTTTATACGTACTTGCACCTCAAAGAATCAGTATAAAATCATTTGCTGCAATATGTATTTGTTGTCTAAACTACTTTAGAAATGCTGGGTTGCTCACACTTCTGTTCCTTTTAATAGGTAAATGGCCTGTCTCATCATGCATCTTTTATCCTTATCTGCATGGCAAACTCCTTCTTTCTTTAAAATTCTAGAATATGTCCCCTTTAATAGTAAGTATTCTCTGAACTTGCCCTCTTAAATGGAATTAATCAGCCCCCTCTTCATCTGACTTTATATCTCATGCAAAGGTTCATTGTTGTGTTTATGACACTGTTATGCTTGTTTGCATATCTGCTTAATCTGCTTCCTGGGCTAGTGTAAAACTCCATGAAAGAAGGCATTATGCCTTATTTAACCCTGTGTACTCAGCCCTTACGGCAATACCTAGCATGTGATAGGTGTTCAGTAATTATCAATTGAATTAAATAAGAACAACCGAATCTCAGAAAGAATGCCAGATGTATATACTTACTGCCAGGGTGACCAGAAGCATATTACTCAGCCTCTCTGAGTTGGAAATAATGCCACTCATAATTACCAGACTATGGTAGGATAAACAATATAATACATGTAAAAGAGCTGCACAAAGCGGGGCCCAGGAAATGCCTGTTCTTTTCATATTAAATTGAAAATAAGTTTTTGATCAAAGTGTTCACGTCTTTTATGTACTCGGGGTTTAGCAAGGCCTTCTAAACTAATTTAGAGGGGAGGGTGGGTGATGGGTATTGAGGAGGGCACCTGTTGGGATGAGCACTGGGTGTTGTATGAAACCAATTTGACAATAAATTTCATATTAAAAAAAATAAACTGATTTAGGATAACAGTGTTTGGAGAAACCCTTTTGTAGAGTTGCTCTGTGATCACTATCTGATAATGGTGGTGATGATGAAGAAAAAGAAGGAGAAGGAATTAGGGAAGAAACAGGAGGAGAAAGAGGAAAAAGAGGAAGGAGGAAGGAGGAAGGAGGGCAAGGAGCAAAAAGTAAGCATCCAATATATTCAATTTATTGTGGTTAAATTACTAGCCAGAAGGAGAATGCTCCCGGAAGTCTAATTTATAATGTTGTTTGGTTCTAAATAAAGAGCATCTAATAGAGAGACATGTAATCCTGTTTCCAAAACATACTGGAAGGATCAGATCATGTTTGTAGTTTGCTCCCCACCTAGCTCAGAGTCCCCAAGGTCGTACTGGCAGTCTAAGGACATGTCTTCTGGCTGGAGGAAGCTCTGGTGAGGTATCATAGGATATTAACATCTTTACAGAAAGCAAGAAAACGTATTGCTGAAATCTACATATCAGTAAACTCAGCCCATGTTTGCTCAAATCTGGCCTTTTGGGAGAACTGAATTTTTCATGACAGAAAAGAGCATAGTTTCTCCTCAACTGAAACGGAGAATAATTAATGTCCAACCCCAAATGCTACAAGGTTTCATTACTGGCATTATTATGTTCTTTTTTGTGATCTTTGCAGTACAATTGCAGCCAGCTTGGAGCCACAAAGTACGGACTGCAGATGATGTAGGAGGGTATCTATCTGGCAAGAGCCTGAACTTATTTTATTTCTCTGTCTGCTACTGAAGAGGGGGAGGATCAGGATTTAAAAGCTTATTATTTACTTTGGAATAATATTATTAAAATGAATAGTGCTCATATGCACACTTGAAATGTAGTTGTGTGCTTTTTACATATGTTGTCTTAATTTCGTTGCAGTTGGATTAAAAATTAATGCCACCTGAGGTGAGATCTTCTGTATGTCATGTCATACCATGGGTAGATTGTCACTTCCTTCCAGGCTGGCCTCTACGGATAAGAACTAATAAACTATATTTTAGTTTTCCTTCCTTGGACCTTTTTTTTTTTAAATTTCATATCCCACTAAAATTGTATATGACTAGCCCACATCTGTGAGATTTTATATGTGTTCTCTTTTAATGCTTCCAGAAGCTCATGTGCAAGATATTCTTATGCCAATGTACATATTGAAAACCAAGGCTCAGAGAAGTTATGAAATATGCCCAAAGCTACACAACTAGAAAGTGGTGGTGGCAGAAGTGGAATCCCAATCTAATAACTTCCCAGTGGTATACGCTACTTTAGTTCTGGACACAACTAAATGACTGTCAATACGGGAAACTACCTGAACAATAAAGAGAAGACAATAACTTCCACCATAGGCCTATTTATTATAATGATTTAGTATTCATTGTGGGCTACATCATATTCCAGTACAGCAACTACAAACTAGCTAACCTGACACGGGGATGGTTACATCAGTGGGTTTGCAGCAAGTCTCACTTATTTGTACCTCCTCCAGAGATAGAAGACACAATTCACAAAGGCGCCATCTTCCGACGCCAGTGATGGCCTCTCCTCTCCGCCTCCCAAGTGTCCATACCCAATTCTCTTAATCAGCATAAATCTTTCATATGTATGTTACTACTACTTTTTCTTGGTCCTGAATTGAATATATTTGCCCATAAATCCAAGCAGGCTACACTGTTGGCCACCTGAGAATTCCTAGATTTGTGACTATCACCCATGCATGTCACAGACACTCATAAAGTCTGGTAAAATATTGGTCACTTCTTTTCATTTCCATCACAGGAGGAATTTCTTTGGTGGAGGGCATTTTCACAGAGAATATTTTATAAAATAATAAATATATTCCATCTGTTAATAAAAGTAACAACGCACATTCAAAAAGCAGGAAAATAAATCACTGAGTTGGGGGGAGGCTCAGTGATTTTAATTGGTGAACATTAAATTTTAGAAGGCTGAATTTATAGTGTTCTGCAGATTAGACTGGGTGCTCACTGGACTGGAGACATCCTGGAACAGTGGCTTTTTTTTTTTTTATTCCACCCTTATTATACCTCTCAACCTTACATGGCTCAATTTTTATGAATCAATTTAAAGGATCATTTTGGACTCTGTCTCTAGGTTAGAACTAGAATATCAGAGAATATACCTCAAATGCCTTAACCCGGCATTCAAGGTTCTTGTGATCTTCCCTTGGCCCCTCCTTCTTCTTAACTCCTAGTGACAACCCTGCCTGACAATATTCCAAGGGTACCAAGTGTTTTCAGAGCGTATTTTGTACATTCTCATTCATATGTCTTTTAATTTTACTTTTTCTTCCCCTTATAATGATGTTTCTCTCTTTGATTATATTCTAACCAATCTTCATGACCCAGAAAACTTACCACTTCCTCATATAAATATTTCTCTATTCCTCTGGTCACAATGAAGCAGCTTTCTTCACTGTATGCTCACAGAGCACTCTGCTATGACACCCATGCCCTGCTTAGTATTTGATGATAATATGTGTGTTCTCTTCCCTCCTCGAGGACACAGCTTGACAAGAATAGGAGACATGTCCTAGCTATTCCTGTAACACCGGATGCCCCAGTACAAAGCTTTGTTTCTAATGGGTGTTTAAAAGTATTTGAAGAAATTGAAATAAGAGAAATCATTTTATTTTAATGGATGGCAGCATTCTCTCAAGATGTTGCTGGTAGCTAGTTAACACATTCAAGAAGCCAAAAGAAGTTGGTCCTAGAATTTGGCTTGTGTGGTCAGCCTGGGAGTCCCTGGAGATGGGAGGCATGGGTGAGATGGCTCAGGGATTGGTCCAGAACAAGGGGAACAATTAACACAGATAACTGCATCTACATTGTGTAGGATGTTGTGAGATCCTAGTCCATGTGAGGGCGGATGGTGGTCTTTAGGCCTAGGTGGCCTGGCATGAATTAGATGCCTAATACATGAGGTATCCTCTGGGCTGCCATACAGACATCCAATGCTTCTCTCCATTTTGGCCCTCCCCACCAAATTGTGTTGTAGTGGGTGACTTCTCTGTCCCTCACCACTAAGGACTGGGGCACTACCATGTAAAAACACAGCTTTAGCACCCAATTCAGTACCCAGCACATCATCAACCCTAGATTAATAGATAAATGTCTTTGAATAAATGAAGGAAAGAATATAGGAAGAAGGAAATAAAAATGCATGTGGATGTTTCTGATTCAGCTTGTCAGAAGTGGTAGAGATCATGAACATGATGGGCTAGACATCGTGATTGGCTTCATCACAATCTGCCCAACATTTCCTGTTCAGAAAAAGCTAAACTGCAGGGGAGAGGCTTTGTGAGAGCAATCAGATGGGGTCAGCTGGGACATACTTTTGGAGCAGATGGATGAGTCTCATTCCCTGCACAGACCTCATGGCAATTGCTCTTTAACCTCAGGGATTATATATGTATGCATCCACTTGAGTGGCTTTAAAAGAAGCTATAATATAAATTCTCAAGAATCTTAGATCTTATTTTCTTATTCACATTCAATCGCTTTAAAGAAAAGAGGAAATTTACAGTGTGTAGGTCAGTTAATCCCCTACCACAGCTCCCCAGTCCCTCATACTCTGGCCTACCATTCCTCCCCCTTCCAGACTGTCAAAGTTTCACTACCCACATTCAAATCCAAAAAGATCTAGTTCATTGCTCCAGTATATACATTTTTCGCTAAATTACTGTTACATACTGTTTTACTGTCTCAGCAGTGAGCTGTTGGCATCATAGTGTTCTGGTGACGCTGTGCTTATCCAAGTCTTGGCATCTCCTCAAAGACACCTAGGCAATGTCATAGGAATTCTGCAGATGTGACCTGAGCCTTCTAGGAGGGGCTCTGGCACAAGGGCACCCTGATCAGTGCCCAGCTCATCCAGTCATGAAATGCCTGAGACTACACAGATCAGGGGAATATCTCACAGCATTTACTGGCTATGTAGAGAACTCAGAAATGTTAACAGATGGCATGAAGAACACAACCCTGAATAGTCAGCAGGGTGACACTCATTAAGAGTCACTACTGAAGCTACTTCCAGCAAAATCCCATTCCAGTGAAATATCACTTTCCAAAAACTGTCAGCCTGCTTGAACAAAAGAGATTACAGGGTACTGTTATGCCAGGCCTGGTTCAAGCTCTGCAGATGACAGGGACTCTCTCAGAGCCTCAAGGATCCTCTATCCATCATTTCCTCCTGGGTATATGCTGATCAGATCCCCTCTCTAGCCTCCTTAGCTTCTGTAGATGGAACAGGAAGTTGAGTAGCAGGCACAACTTTTCTCCCTAACCTGGCACTCATTCTTCTGCCTCCTTTACCCCCCAGCAGGATAGGGGTAGCGGTGGGGGGTGGGATCTGGGAAGTAGAGAAGAATGTGTGCAGGAGGGATAGAAGGGAACTTATTATTCTACAGGTCAGAATTTGTTCTATGGTAAAAATTGATTTATATCCTCATTTTTTTTTCAACTATATTACCACTTTCTTTCTTAGGAAAAATCATTTCCTCCTTCCCTACCTCTCCTCCTTCCTAATGGAATGCATTGATCCCAATGCAGATAGTAAGACTACATTTTGTTGTATGTTAGAAGCCATCAGTGAATTAAAATATTGATATGTGACACTAGGGTCAGATGCATACAACACCAACACTAGGTAATGATTCTTAGCTTGTGAACCCCAGACTGCTTTGTACTTAATGACACAGAAGCCCACATCTATCCTCCACTACTTGCCCCCCCCCCGCCCTCACCCCCAAAAGGTAGAAACCCCAATATTCAGAGATTTTCACACCACCCGGTATTCTCTCCACAAGGTCCCTCTCCCTGGTTACCCCATTAGTGCCTCCTGAATCCTACCCACACTCCAAGACCCAGGGCAAATGCCACCTCTTCTAGCCAACATTTCATGAAGCCTCAGTCAGCAGGAGTTGCTCTTTCACCTGTGTTCCCATAGCTGTTTATTGTAACATTTAGATCGGGGTTCGTCTCATCCTGTCTGTGATTCCTTTCTGCTACAACTCCAATGGAAAGGTCTTAAACATCATAGTTAGTGCCCAGCCTGGTGATTCACTTAGATAGCTTAAGAAAAGGACAGAGCTCTTGAATTGATTTCCCTAGAGCTCTCTAACTCTATTATTAGAGGGGGAGTGAGCAATCGCTCCAGGGAGGCACCTGACACTGTCAAGATGAAAGGCTGAAATCCACCTCTGCCATTAACATTTTCCCCTAATCTCATACCGTGTTTCACCTTTGGTTTACCAGTTATTTACTTGGTGAATCTCATCAGTAAACTTTGCCTTTGTGACACTGTACACAATAGTATTCGTGCTTTCATATATATTCTACACTTATGATCTTCTCACTACCAAAGACGTTAGGCCAAGACAATACCCATAGTTGATTAAGAAAATACATCTAGAGTTTTTTCATGAACGCACATATCTGGCTCCAAAGGAATGAGGTTGTGACTGCACTGCGTGACGCTCAGCAAGTTACTGAACCTCTGTAAAATAAGAATAATAGCCATACCTGCCTAGATTGCGTGATTACCAGCACATGAAAGCTAAGGTCTGAAAAACACTTAGCAAGAAGTGCCCCCCAAATACTAGCTATTTCTATTACATCTGTGCAATCTAAATTATAGTCTGATTGCATAGTGTTTCCTTACTCTTGTTGATAACAGTGAATCCCCAACAGATTTTAAACTGGATACTTTCTGTGTCTAAAGGGCTTTTTGAAAGATTTTTTTATGGTTCTTGTATTCTTAAGAAGGCTAGGGAAAACATATAGGGATCTCATTATTTATGAAAAATGTGGCTTTACTGCAATAATCTAAATCTTCCTGAGATACATGAGAGAAGAAAAAAAAAATTCTTGCCAAAAATAATTGGTCCAACCAGCTATATAATTCTGTTTAATTCATCCAACTACCAGCAAAGAGATCAAAGGTTAAGTCTGTTCTCAACTTCACAGGATCATAATGATAATAAACATAGCTATTTTTAGTAGCGAAAGTATGTTTTGCAATTGTAACTGACACCATTTGACTTTCATTTTTGGTAAGCTAAATGACTGGCAATACATTTTCTGGTTTGAAACAACAGATCCTTTAGCTTGGTGAAATTTGCTTTTGCTCAGGCGACCCACCTTATTCACAATTTGCTCTACTGCTTGAGAACATTGCTTAACAAATATGACAAAGGACTTCAAAAACTATCCTCTCCCTTGGAAAGTCCTGGAATTTTCTTATCTTCTGAGCTCTCCACTTTTTATGCATCTAGTTTCATCATCTCTGTGATGCTTTCTTAAGTCTTTCCAGGACTGAGCATTTATTAGCCTGGAACTATACTGAATGCCTTGTATGCAGACTCATCTTATTTCTTCCCTCAACAACCCTGTGGTATGTGTTAGCATCACCCAATTTATGAAAGTAGACACCTGTTCCAGGCTCCACAGGAGGAAACTAAATAATGCACCCTAGATTTTAAACCAGGTCCATATGTCCAGATGTTGCCTCTTAATTACTATCCTGAATTGCCTTGGTTGTCCATAACTTTCTTCATGTCCACATCTCAGGGCTGGTTATAGCTTGCAATTTATATTAGGAACACAACAAATGATTGGGGGATAATAGTCATAATAGTAGCCAACAGGTTGTGAACAATTATTTGTGTGAGATAACATTCTGAGAGATTTGCATAAACTCATTCAATCTTAACAAATTTATATGGTAGGTACTATTACCTTATTTTACAGATGACAAACTGAGGCATACAGGGATTAATCAACGAGATTCAGCAAGACAGAGAATAGGAAAGTAAACTGCTACTTCCTATTCCTTATCTATTCTTGCTCCACACCCAAACTAGTGGGTCTGCAGGAGCCCAAATATCCTCTCTGCTCAGACATAAAGTGTACGCCCATACCTGACTTCCTTGTGTTTTTTCCTTTATTGTTTTCAAACCTATTCCTGAATCTTTCTCCAGGCAAGTATTTCCCCAGGTGCTTGTAAGGCTATCTGCCTGGCAGGTCAATAGGTTTGGCTTTCTTCTCACAATCTTACTCATTGGGTTTGGCCTGCCAATGAGGCTCTGTCTTTCTTTGTACACAACAACCCTGTTTAATGGGGATTACCCTCACTTCACAGACGAGGAAGCTGGGGAACAGAAAGGCTAAGCAAGAGGTTCATCTGGGATTTGACAGTAGACAATCTGGCTCCAGAGCCTGGTCTTGATTCACATCCTGCAAAACCATGAATGAATCACTTTTCCCCTCCTCAAATTCTCAGTTCCTGCCAAAGGTAATTGTGATCCCATAGTGAACTGTATTGTATTGATCTCATCCTAAATTGTATTGTTATGTAGTTGTTTCCTAAAATGTGGCTTATTTTATTGTAAACTGTTGAGACCATCCCTTTTCCTTTTGGGGTTCCTCAGATGTCCGTCTCAAATGCTGGATTTATTATTATTTGCTCAGTCCTAACTTGGAGGACTGCCCCAGAATGGAATGTCTGTTCAAGCAGAGGCAGAAAATTCCTGTCAGTCCAGGCCATAGTAGGAGTTTTCCAAGGGCTAACAGAAGTCTTCCATTCCGCTCTTCTTTCCTTACTCCCTAAATGCTTCCTTGAGCACTCTGCTCTTCCATTGATCACCTTCTCCACCACCTCACCTAAGTCTGCTACGTGTCTCCTTCTGAACGTCCTTTGGATTTCCCAGCATGGTAAGACCGAACTAGTACTTCCACGTACCTCCACAAACCTGTTCCTCCTCCCGGAAGGCACCATGGACTACCCAGTCTCCTAGGGCAAGAATGTCAGCAGGACCAGCTCTTGCTATTTGTATAAAAGGCCCAATATTCACGATAATAATAGTAATAATAACAATGATAATAATAAATACCAGGACTGTATAAGAAGCATTCACATTCCCCTTTGTTCTTCTAATTTTTGGCCAACGTAATTATCCAAATATGAAAAAGTTTTGTTTCTCCACATGTACTAGATGACTGTTTTTATTTCTGCTTTAGAAAGCAAATAGACAGCCCTAATTCCTATGTACATATAATCAAAGAAGTGAGACCAAGTGAGATGCCCTTTGCCCCCAAAGGATGAACATTTATTTCACTTTTATTGTGTATAAGGGCATGTGTACAGTATTTGATATAACCCTGCAATTATCCTATGTGGTGGGTACTATTATTCCCATTTCACAGATGAGTAAACAGAGGCCCAGACAAATAAAAAGAATTTCCCAAGTTCACATGGCTGACAAATGATAGTGACAGGATTTAAACCTACATTTGTCCCTAGAACCTATAAACATTCTCCTTACACCATACTGTCTTCAAAGAAACCAAATCTGAAAATAGGACAAAGAAACATGATAATGAGTTTTGCATATTTTTCTTCCATCAGGTAGACTATAAGTTTCTTAAAAGAATTGACTATTAAGTTTCCAAACTAAAATATTTATGCAAGTATTAATTACTACTATTGTGACTTATGAAGACTGGTAGTAAGATTTTACAAATAAATGCTGTAGAGCTGAGAAGAATACGACACAAACATTGTTTCAATGGGTAAACAGAAGCTCACACTTGTAAAAAAAAAAAAAAGGAGATCTACAAAAGCATCGGGGTGTGTGTGTGTGTGTGCGTGTGTATTCTGAGTAACTACTGTGTCCTGGGAACCATGGTAGTCAGTGGTCTTGGAGAAATAAGACATAACCTAGCCCTTAAGGAGCTTTTAGCCCAGCGGGGAGAATATACAGAAACTACAATGTGTAATAATATTATTCAGATTCTAGGACAGAAGATGCTTCAAAGCAGGTCACAAACCAGCAGCATGCCGGCCATGTTTGACCCACAACTATGTCTTCTTTAGCCTCACGGTATTTGGGAAAGATGAATCAAGGTTTAACATTGAAAACTGAGAAATTTCACTCAAAATTCACATACGTGGTTACCCCAAAAAGCGAAGTGAGCCCTGATTCCTGTTGGGCTGCCAGCAGCTTAAGCTGCTGCCTTCAAGGGCAGTATGTGTACATATTTGTATTGAAGGTCCCACGTTTCTTTAAACTAACAATTTTTTGGGGGGAATCACCTGTGACATTTTCTCCCAGGAGAACATTTAGTACAATCTTTCACCTTGGTAACAGTGCTCACGTGACCGTAGATAAAGTCATGCATGACATTTAAGGTGACATACATAAAAATGATCAAGGCAGTATTGACAGGAGGAGAAAAGATGGAGGTACACGTATGTGGGTGGGTGCAGACAGAAAGGAGTGATGAAGACAGGTGATAAAATTATGTTATTTTACCTCCCTCCCTCCTTCAATCTCTCCTTTTTCTGTCTCTTTCCTTCCATCTCTCCCTATGAGTACACTTGTCATGACTTCTCCAAAGCTTGTGTTCTTCCTGCTATGGCCCAGAACTTGCAACAAGGACAAAGGCAACTGAAAATGCTCTAGAAATCTCCCATCCCAGATTCCAGAGGACACTGCAGAGCTGCCTCAATGGGAGGTTATGTGAATCAACTGCCTCATATATGTTTGGCTCAAGACAGGAGCAAAGCACAATTTTGGAGGCAGCTATAAAGCTGATTAGCAAATCCTCAGGACACAATAAATGAGTCATTTATGTAAATTAACACATTAATGCGTGTCCTGATATGTTCATCTCTCAACACCATGCCTACTGTGAGGAGGAATATTAGTATCTCTATGGGACATCTGTATTTCAATATACATGGACTGAGTTAATATATATTTCTACTGATAAATGTCTTTAAAGATGGCCTATAGTATCTACTGAATGAATACATGCTTTGAAGCATGTTCAAATGGCCTTCAAAGTTAATACAAATTAAAATGAGACCCTATCTGCAAAAGGCAAGCACTGCCAATTAAAACCTCACTATTTGGTCTCAAAAGGATACCCTCAGCTCTTTCCTCTTTAATCTTTGAATTATCTACATTGTCAGGAATCTCATGGAGAGATGATAGAGTGGGCAAGGATGGGGCTTAAAAGAAAGAAACAACTATTTCTTTTTTTAAAAAAAGTTTTTTTTTTTCAACGTTTATTTATTTTTTTTGGGACAGAGAGAGACAGAGCATGAATGGGGGAGGGGCAGAGAGAGAGGGAGACACAGAATCGGAAACAGGCTCCAGGCTCTGAGCCATCAGCCCAGAGCCTGACGCGGGGCTCGAACTCACGGACCTTGAGACCGTGACCTGGCTGAAGTCAGACGCTTAACCGACTGCACCACCCAGGCGCCCCAAGAAACAACTATTTCGAAGCTACCTATCACGTCTCTGCTCTATTAAATGTGTTAATATATTAACTCATTTAATCTCTCCCAATCAAATGTGAGCCAAATGTGGGGAATATTTTGTCTCTTTGTTCACTCTTGTGCTTGCAGAACAATTCCTGGCACATAAGAGGTGCTTGTTCTAGCTGTTCTCTATTAGTCCTTAGCACCAATCCTTAACCCCCCACCCTGATGCTCTCCGCTGTATCACAGGGGCTAGAAACCTGCGAACCATCTTTCCAGAATCACCTGTCAGCAGCGTTACAGTTTTGATTCCTTCAATCAGAGTAACTTCCATAAATTTTGGGATGTGGAAGGGTAAAGGCATACTGGGACAGGATTTTGCATTACTACCCCTGCTTTGGCTTCTTACAGTTTCCTAAGACTCTACAGTTAGGGCCGCAAGAAGCTATGAAATGTCTTCTTGAAATTTCCCAATTTGGGTACAGCTGTCCCTACCCCTGACCATCATTCTTCCAATCCTTCCAACAATCACTAAGGACATTAATACACTAAATTATAGCTCTTTCTGCTTAAAATACATAACGTGGTGTCTCTTTTCCTAACTGATTTACTGTTCCATAAATACTGGTTAAACTGAGTGAAAAAAACAACCAATTCAAAGGGCAGTATCTACCTAGCAGTTATAGAACTGAGGTTCCTAGAGATGAAATAGTTTAGGATTACAAAGCAGATTATTAAATGTCAGAGTTGAGAGTTGAGCCCTATACTGTCTGATGCCAATGTACTTTTGCTCTTTCCATTCAGACACTGTCCTCAGTGGGCATAGCATGCCATGTTGCTGCCAAAATCTTATCTTAGGGGTTAAGAGCTATTCTTTTCATTGTTCCTCCTGCTGGTGCACCACTGTGGCCTGGAAATCTCCTCATAAGTTGGAAGAGTACATTGTTCCCAAGAAAAGCTGTCTATTAAATATGTATTAGACCTGGAAGGACACCCTATTAAGAAGGTATATTTTATTTGCATTATCAGTGCAGATACAGTGTGTGTGTGTGTGTGTGTGTGGCCAAGTAGAAACTTGCAAAGTACTAATTGAGTAACTAGATGAATAAAAGTTCATGGGTTTCCTTGGCCAGAAGTTCCTTGGAAGATTGCGTGCTCTGACTCAGGGGTCACTTGGGTCATGAACCACTTGTAGGTTGTTAATTCCATTAGCCTTAGCGCCAGGATCCCATCCATTGTTCAGCACAGTAACAATGTCTATTAGGCTGTTGATTTTCCTTGGGAAACCTCACGTGTCAACAGCATGGTAATTCTGAGGCAGATAGAGAGAAGAATTCATCCCTACTTTACAAGAGCAATACTGAAAACTATTAGTTTATGTCTGTTGTAATATAGTAGCAAAAGCACTGCATTTGAAACCAAATAGATCTGGGTTTTCATCTTGATTTCTGCCGCTTACTAGAACTTAAACCTTGGGCAAGTTGTTTCTGTGACCTCAGTATTCTCATCTATGTATCTCTAGACTTCTCTGGAGCTACTGGAAGGATGACCTATAGCAGCATCTGGTATAAATTCAGTGAGTGAAAATAGTAGTGCCATCTTTATTTTTCAACGTTTTTATTTATTTTTATTTTTTTATTTTTGGGACAGAGAGAGACAGAGCATGAACGGGGGAGGGGCAGAGAGAGAGGGAGACACAGAATCGGAAACAGGCTCCAGGCTCTGAGCCATCAGCCCAGAGCCCGATGCGGGGCTCGAACCCACGGACCGCGAGATCGTGACCTGGCTGAAGTCGGATACTCAACTGACTGCGCCACCCAGGCGCCCCAATAGTGCCATCTTTAATAGTGAGGGAGGGTTTGCTGAAATACAGGCTGTCATCCTGCAGGCTGGTCCATGTTATTCCATGAACTCTTCAGTCCCAAACTGGTAGTGGTGGTGTAGAGGGACACTTAAAAACATGTTTTTCACATTCATAATTATACTACCTAGAGAGGTTATATAATTGCAAAGAATGGAGTGTCTGCATTTAATAACTTTTGTAGGCTTCATGGTGTCTGGTGCTTTTGAGGTGGGGGAGTGGGAATGGCTGGCACAGAGTGGGTGAAGCATAATCATCACACCATACTTTCCCTTCAGATGAGATTCAAGATTAGACTCACTAGAAGATTGTGGGGGTGGACAGGTAGAGTTGGGTGCCTTTTGCATGCTAAGAGGTAGTAGTTAAAGCTGTAGAAATGAATGAGGTCATGGATAGTTTTGGATTAATTGAGGGAAAACCACTCAACTTCAGAAAACTCACAGTATTAGCCTCTGCTTCGCACCCAACAGATTTTTAATGAATATTTGTTGAATTAATAAATAAATACCAGATTGGAAAGTATATCAATCTTGCTTACAATGCCTGTGTCCCCCACTTCTCTTATGATCCAGACTAAATTTTCTTTTAATAGATAACTGAAGTAAGTGTGCTTTCTGAATATTCTGAGTCTTTCAGTTTGAAAAAGTCCTCTCCTGAAAGCCCATCAATCAGAGTTAATATTTCTTGCTTTATTGAGATATGGCAGGCACAATGAATGCCTACTTTTATAGCTTAAGTTGCAACTAGACTTTCAGGGCAGAAAACATGTTTTCTTGAATGGCCCAAAATTCCTCCATCCAGCAGGGTAATTGGCTACAACAAGCTTTTAATAAATAGAAACTTAGTGCTTAGTTTTATTGGTCTATGTTAAATTTTTTTAAAGTTCATTTATTTATTTTGAGAGAAAGGGAGAGCAAACTGAGAAAGGGCAAAGAGAGGCAGAGAGAGAATCCCAAGCAGGTCCCGCATTGCCACCACAGAGCCTGATGGGGGGCTGGAACTCACAAACCTCAAGGTCACGACCAGAGTTAAAACCAAGAGTCAGATGCTTAACCAACTTAAGCACCCAGGTGACCCAGTTTTAACATGTTGTCAGAGAAGGAAAAAATAAATAAATAGAATTTTGGAACCTTAAAAGTGTTGAAAAATAAAATGTGTGCATATAAATGACTGGTGCTTAGGTTGGAAAAGACAAAACTTTAAGCAACCAGAGGGAGGGCACTGAGTGCTGATAAAACTAGAACTGTAGTGTGAGGGAGATCTTGTATGGAAGAAGCTGGTAGAGTTGGTTCTAGGAGGGAAGAGATGGGCTCTTCTTCATTCCTCAGCAATTCCTGGGTTACCTAACTACATCAAGTACTGTGTTAGGCAATGTGGATACAATAATAAGCAAAGGAGTGAAAAAGACAAGAAGGTGACATACGCAAGGGTGCATGGTGTTGGGAGACAAGACAAGAACTATCACATTCCACTGGGATTTTTCTCAGAGTCCTGCCCAGCTTGACCCACGATCTCCTGCATGCTTTTTATAAACATTTATGTCAATTTTCTGCTTCATGCTTTCATTAGCACTGTTTTTTAGATTAACCTATCCATTGCTAGACAGATCTCATTATCAAAGAGTGCAATCTCTTTCCTTTAATTTCTCCTCTATGAGATCTACTTCTGTCCCTTGCAATTATATAAAGTAAGTTTATAATCTCTCATCTCCTTAAGAGGCTCTCTTGTATTTGAATAGTGTGGTCATGGTATTTGCTGTTCTTATTCATAAACCTAAGCATCCATGATTTCTTCAACTAATCTTTATCTGATAAAGTTTCCAGAGTTTTGTTCCCCAAGTGGTTACCTCTAGAACAATCTAATTATAACTCTATAATAAAGTGATCCTTGTGCTGAGCACAAGACTCCATCATGGTCTGAGAAGAACAGATACTCAAGAGAGGATCGTGACTTTCCCAAAGTCACATTGTTGGCAAGTGGAAGGGACACAATTCAAAGCCAGGGCTTCAGCCTACTATGCCAGTTCCCATCCAACCTATAAATATAAATGAAGAATGAAGACCCTTTCATTTCCTCTCCAATAAGATTTTAAACAACGCAATAATCTCACTGTAGCCTTGTCTACCTATGGTCAATAATCTTCTTCCAAATTCAGACATACATTCGAACTGGCCTGGGCAACCTGGAATGTGTGGTCACCCTTGTATATATCAAAGGCATATCTCCCTTTTGATAATTAAAACTGCATGTATTTATAGGCATATATCAAAAGAATGAAATATAGAAAAACATGAATAAAGGAAATTTCAAGAAAGAATTTCTTAAAGTAAACTTTTGTCTTTTGTCTACATTATAGATCAGATTACCTTTTCTCAGTGGATTCAGAGTTTTCAAGTGCATTTTTCATTCATTTGCCCTTTGAAATAGAATTATTGCCATTTAAAGGTGATATGCAAACTCTGTTCTACCTACACTTATTAGAACTAAAGCTGTCTAAGGATATGCCATTCAGATTGATGTACCCTGCTGGAGGATGGTACACATGGGACTGGTATGATGTTAATACATTCTCTAATTCATTTGTAAACAGAATTCTGTTTTCAGTTTTGTGAATCCTGAGGTTTGGGTTGAATTTTAGTTTCCTAGTCCTCAGCACATAATCTTAAAAGGGGCACTTTCATATGTTTTTCACAAATATTTATTACCAGAAAAATAGAGTGGACAGCATAGTGACTGGTCCAGAAATGCAACTAGCTTATGCAAAAATTTTAGGGTCTATGCTGGAGAAATCACTGATCCTTTCTTCAGGAGTAGCTAATTTCCTTCTAGTTGGTCCAGGGTCCAGTACTAGGCATGTGCAGAAATAAAGACAGGTAAGGATGGTCCCTGTTTCCCATTCACTTTACAATCTCCTGGGGAGATGACATGAAAAAAACAAAAACAAAAGCAAAAAGATGGAGCTCAAGCCGAAATCCATGGAAGAAGAGATTTAAATGGACAGCACTGGTCACATCTGGCATTACAGATGTGGTGGTCATTGAAGCAGGATAGGATTTTTGAAGGCAGGGTGAAAGTCCTCTGACTCACATAGCAGCATCCAATTGCTAAGGTATAAAAATTCAGGGATAGAAAATCTATTTTCAACCCTTTTTTTTCTATCCTTGCCTATCACTTTTCTCTGCGCTGACAACCTATTTTATGAGCTTAGAACAAAAAAAAAAAAAACACAAAACAAAACAAAACAAAAAAACAAAACTGTACAGAGTCCCAGGACACACCTCGCTGTTTCATATCTCTGTGCCTTTGTATAGGCTACTCCATCCACCTGGGATATTCTTGGTCTTTTAATTCTTTAATATACTGTGGAGACATCCCTTTCAGAGAAGGTTTCCCTAGCCCCTCTAAGTAGAGGTAATCGTTCCTTTCCCTGGGTCACCTCTGTATTTCGTTAACACTAATATAATTGTACTCATACCTTGATACCATAATTTAAATGACAATAAATTAGCAGTAAAATTGTACATTTATTTGTCTTTCTGCTAGATGAGAGTTTCTAAAGCTCAGGGATATGTTTCACTCAGCACTAGATCTCTAGTCCCTGGCAGAACTTAGAAGACAATAAGTGTTTGCGGAGTTTAATTGAAACTTCAGACAGCAACAATCCTTCATTTCCTGGACAAAGAATTTCCTGGCCCATCAAAGTGCTCTATTAGAATATTTTCCCAATCCTGAGCTTGCCTTAATTAATCTTCTTATTCACTGAATGCTTAACATGAGCCAGGCAGAGTGTTAGGTCCTGGGAGTGGTAGACAAAACAGACATGGCCTTGCCTCTCATATACTCCCTCCTCTTGTTCAAACCCAGTCAAATTATTCATTCCTGTTACTTTGCTGTAAAGTAATATTCTTGCCTCCAGGGTAACTTATCAATTCAGAAGGCCACGCATAAAAGCAAATTGGTGTAGAGTAAGCTTCAGCTGAGAAATCTGTAAAGATGCATTCCATACCTCTGTGCCCTTTGGAAACAGTACTCTTTCCTTAGGCATATATGTATATGTATCTCTATGTACATGTACATTCCTATGACAAATGTATGCATATATCATAAATATTCAATATGCAATTAAGGCCCATAGAAGAATACAACCCATTTATAAATAGAATAATCCCCTGGCCCTTCAAACTTAGACCCACTTAATTAAAACCAGAGCATGGTCTGTACTTTTAACATAACAGTTTATGGTTTTCAAGTTTAAATCTTTTAGTTTTGGTCCTTTGTTTCTTTCAACTCCATTGTGAAGGCCCCACAAGTACATTTATGTCCTGAAACTGAAAGACAGATAACTGTCCCAAACTTGAAATTAAAGAAACAAAAAATTAATATCAAACAACTCAAAATGCTTTAATGTATTTTCTGGTACCAGATATGGCTAAACAAAGAACTAAATAAATATTTCACAAATAAGTGAATACGTGAATGAAAGAATACTTGCAATTTATGGAATTCTTTATTAGGGCAAGCCAATGGAAGAGGTTATGGGTTTAAAAGAGAAAGACAGTTCAATACCAAGCCTTGACCCAACTGGTGAAAAGAACTCTACCTAGATGACAAAAACAAAAACAAAAAAACCCCAAACTTTATAGCTATTCTTTAAATTATTTCTTTTCTCATGTCTTAGGACAATGACATATCTTTGGTGGGTATAATATCCCATCTGCCTAACCCAACAAGCTTATCCTGTTGAAGTCAGGTATTTAACACCCAATGAATTCCAATGGAGATTAGAGGTAAGCAGATGTCTGATTAACTTCTCCATTCCCCCCAAAGCCTTGCCAGTTATGGTTATTTTTTCAGTTACTGGGTTTTTATCATTTCTGGACTTGCTTTATACATCAAAAAATGAATTGGATGTTTGTGGTGGTGGGTGATAAGGCCCCCTGAAGAAGGTAAAAGCAGAAGGAAATGTCAACATTTACTGAGCCCTTGCTTTTTTTTTTTTTTTTTTCCAGGCCCTGTGCTAGATTTTGTACATACAAAAAGAAAAATAACACACTCCACTGAAGGGTCTATATATGGATACTCAGTTCTTATTACTGGGTGTCATAATAGGTCTTGGTATACATATTCCTTATTTGTAATTTAGTTTTAGAAAGAATATGTATACCAGAGAAGGAAACAGATCCCTTTGGGTTTTCTCTCATGCACATATTCATGAAATTCCAAGTTTGTGTTGTCATAGATGAAGAAATTTTATTAAAAAAATAGAAAATCCCATCTGGTCTGTGAAACAGGTTTCTCTAGGGGATATCATGCATGTTTTTACAAATTCATCTCATTGGGTTGTTTCTGGGTGGGTAACTAAAAATCTGAGGGACAGATGGATTCCTTTCTATTGTTAACATATATAATACATATTATTTGGGAAAAATTTGGCAATATAAGTAAATTAATATTTCCAATAATAATATACTGCTAGTGATTTACTGATTTGCTTAAAAACTTCTTAAAACAATAGAAATGGGGCTGACTTTTGTTGCTCTTGGCACTTCAGCATAGTCTGGATCAAGGGCAAGAGAGCTGAGTAAATCCTGGCAAAGCCCCCTCCAGACTTTCCATTCTGTGCTTTTTAGAGGTGCAATTTCTACTGGTACAAAATAAGCACCTGCAAAGGACTGAAAGAGTGCTCATAAGACTTGAACAAGGAAGTTGATAGTCTCCTCAGAAGTTTTGTAAATTTACATGCAAAACAGGGTCAGATAACCATAATTTAATTAAAAAATTTTTTAAATAGAAAGTGTTTTTCTTTATATTTGCCTTATCTCTATAACAACTAAACAGGTTTGGAACAATGCTATCTTACACTAATTAAGAACATGGCCTCACAACATGGCATTTCATGAATATTAAAATGCAAGTGTGTGAATTATCTAGTTTCAATTATGCTGTAACATTCCTGGCTTTCAGTCATGAGCAAATACTGTTTTGTATATAGAACATGCATTGAGATTTGTTTTTTCAGGAATCAGATGAAACTAGGAGAAATGAAGGGGAGCCCACTGCTTGAATCACACACCCTGATGTAGACCTTAGAGGTCTGTATCTACTCACTTATTATTCAACTTTCTATCCAACATTATTGAGCCCCTCCTATGAGCCAGTCGATGGGAGGACAAAGAAAAATCTTGATCCTTACTAATGAGCTCCTTCTGGTGATGGCAACCCACATAAACAGATAATTATAAAACATGCCTAGAGCATTTGGGATCTAGCAAGAAGATGAAACCCACTGGTGGGGAGGGAGGGAGGGAAGAGAAAGGTCTTCTAGGAAGATAAAAAAAAAAAGGAATAATGCTTCTTTATTTGTTTGTTTATCTGTATCCCTACTCATTTCCCTCTTCTGTATTATTCTGATGAAAATCATTTCATCTGTGAATATGTCAGTGTGTATCTCTATTTTAAAAATCATAATACTATTATCACATCTAAAATATCACCAACAACTTATCACCAAATATCCAGTTGGTATTCAGATCTCCGTCTCAGGAATGTTATGAATATTTTTTATAGCTGGTTTGAATTTGGATCCAATAAGGTTCATGGATTAAAATTAGTTGATGTGCCTTTTAAGTGGCTTCCTATGTCTCTTTTTTTTTTCTTTCTTATTTGTTGAAGAAGGCTAAATTTTAAAAGTAGAGTCAGGAGTAAGACAAAGGGGAGGGGAGGAAGAAAAGAAGTCCAGAAGAATAGGTTGTCAGGAGCAAAAAACCCTGTAAAGGCACTGAGGTCTTCCTCACTTTTCTTAAACATACAACCTTCGTGACCATTCTCATTTTGGAAACACTGCTCAGTATGCACTATCTCCTTACAATGCTCTTATCTTCATATGTAGTAAATTCCTGCATCATCTTCAAGGTTCAGCTTTAGAAATTATTCCTCAACTTCTCAATCCCACATTGTCTTCACCCCCCTGAAGAATATATTACCTGGTATCTATTAGTTAACCATGCTAGTTGCTGGGCACAGAAGGATAAATGAAATCAAATCCCTCTTCTCAAGAAACTCACTGTGAGATATTTTGGGAAGAAAGGAAGTGATTCCATACTTGGGTCCATAAATGTACACTTTCCTATACAATTTAGTTGCAGCAAGTGCATGCTCACTGTATGCATTCCATAAATTGGAAAGCAGAATCAGAAAAAAGTTAGATTTGCTGTAAAATAGTTAACAAATATTCTCGCTCTTTCCGTTTTCATTTAAAGATGGAAAGTAAAACTTTGCCAATAGACTAAATATTTAGGCTGTGCTTTATTGCTTTTTCTAATGTTCCTATGCTATGCAAAGATTATAAGAAGATTAATCTTGAAAGATTAGATAATCAAATTATAATGAGTTTAGTTCCTATGGCTCACATTTCTCCTTTTTATACTGCTGTTGAAACAACTGAAGAAAGCAGTATAAAAATGTATTATCTAGTCATATTTTTAAATGATGCTCTTGACTGTGGACAATCCAGGAATACTCTTTCATTCACTTAGGGGCGATTTTGATTTTAGCCTTTGCCAAGTTAAAAAAAAATACATCTTCAAATTTACCACACTAGCACCTAACGCCAAGCCTTGCATATAATGAGCAAGAATGGATAACGCATGGGCTTTCCACTACTTTCTAGTTGTGTTATCAAGCCTTATTTTCTCCTCTCTTCTCATAATGATACTATGAGAGGTAAACAAGATAATGTGTGCAAAGTATTTTGCCCACAGTGGTAGCAAACAAATGCGGAATTTAGTTATGATTGGTTAAATAAATAAATAAATTGAATGTTTTGCTCTTGTCCTTCCTACCCTATCCAAATCCCTGACCAATCTTTCCAGACAATCTAAAAAACTATCTCCTTTATCACTCTTTAAAAAATCATACAGGACTGTCTTAAACATCTTAGCACTTAATTATATGCTGTTTCTGGGTCTGAATGTTATTCTCAACTGTAGCCATAAGTTCTTAAAAAATAAGATGGGTCTTCTACAGCAGTGATGTCAAAATATTTAACACTAGCTGTGTCAGACATTAACTCTTTAGTGAATCTTCAGTTAATCAATGAGGTCTTTAGCTGCTCTGTCCTGGAGATGCATGAAAGCCCCGCATAAGGGCCTGGAATGGAGAATGGTCTAAAGCAGTTGGGAGGGAGGCACTCACGGGGCCCAGATGAGAAGCTATTTACCAAAAAGAATGTAAATATTCAGTGGTTTAAGAACCAGGAATACTGAAGGCAGCCTGAATATTAGTACTGGTCTCTTCGATACCTCTTTGGCACCCCTTATTTGTCAGAAACTCAAAACACTTACTGATGAGGTAAGAAATTCAGCCAACATATATTTTCTCTTGCCAGTTCTCTACTTGTATAATTAAAGCTCAAAATAAAACAAAAAAGAGCCTATCTGGTTTGTGCAAACGGGAAGTAAAGTTGTGTCATGGGATAATGACACTTTTTAATACTTGGGCGCCATACATGCTTTTCAATCAACATTATCTACCATCCTTCCACTACCTTTAGTTGCTCTTTCTCTGTACTGAAAAGCTGTTTCATTTGAAGAGGAAGAAACCAGTGTCCCGGGGAAGCGTTTCCTACATGGTTACTGCAGCCTTCTCTGACTGAAGAATGTTTTCTGAGTATGTCTTAGGTTCCTCACTGACACAGCTGGGTTGGGACCCCTTTCCCAAGACTGGCTGAAATTTTTCTGAACAGATTCACTACACCAGAAGCAAATGGCCCAAGGAAATATACTTGGATTCTGTGTATTGCCATTATTGAGTGTTGTTTGGAAAGAAGCTAGACCAATGAATAGTTAGGTGCAAGCTCATTAGGTAGGCAGGTTGACAGTATTGAGATAAGCTTCATGGGTAAAAAAAAAAATTATGATTACATGTGGATGCCATGAACAGTATGAGTGTGCTTCCTATAGAAAGTAATTAAGTCTTGTCACTTCCTCTTCTATGCTGCGAAGGTGGAAAACAACTGAAGCACAGCTAATGGAATTTGGATCCAGCAGGTTTAGTGGAAACTGTTACCAAGTCCATCCACCAAAATCTTATTTAGAAAACTTCTTATTCCCTCAGTGGAAAGAAATGGGTGAAAAGTGGAAAGTGGTGAGTATTGCCCGAGGCTAAAGAACTGAAGGATTAATAAATTATACAAACTGTGAATCACAAAGTCACCAAAGTCTAATTTTGCTATAGAGCAATGATATTTGGCTAATGAATATTTTATTCTAGTCTATCTCTTTCTCACTGTGATATATATACATACAACTGGCAAACACATCTAGTCAAAAGTATCCCCATTTTATAGCTTCACAAATATCATGATAGCAATATGCAAATAAATTTGAGGCATTGGGTGAGTCATTATCCTTCCTGAACAAGTTTCAGAAGCAAAGAGGGAGAAAAAAGATGACAATGGTATGGTCTAGCGCTAAAGTATTATAATTTTGAGCCAGAGGACATAAACTTTAAGGTTCATACCAAGTTGACCAAATCTGTAGTCACACTGTAAAAAATAAGAACATTTGACTGTGGTTTAGCTTAAAACCCAACTGCTATCAGCAACAACAGGTTTTGGTGAAACTGAGACGTTAGGTTTTCTGTTAATTATACCACTGGACAGATGGCTTCTGGCTGGTAATTTCTGCAGTAGTGCCAATATGAAGATCAGCAGAGTGTTGAACAATTACCTGGTTAGTTTTTGTTACTGTAGAGAGCTTTTATTCTCTACCTTGAAGCCTTTCCCTCTTTCTTATCTCTTGGCAAACCCCTACTCAACATGGAAGTCAGTTTAAGGACATGCACCATCATCTGCTTGGCCTTCTTTCCATTAATTCTAGTGAACATTTGTACATTATGTATTGTACATATCACAAGTTGAAGATGGCTTTGGATGCTGGGCCAGGGTCCATCATCACCATCATCCCCTCCTAATAGTGACAGGTGCTAGAGTTTGTTTAGGAACTCATAAGGTCATGGGGAGGCTGTCTTTATCCTGTTTAAGCTCTAGAATGGGGCTGGTGATTTGGTTTTATGTTTATGGGTAAGCCAGTCCATTCAAAGTGAATTATACTGATGATTCTCAGGATCTCTTTCTGGCTGTATACGACTAAGAAAACAAGTCACTCAGGAGCCACTGACAACTGTCCTGGGACCACGAGGGCAGTTAGTCTTAGGGTGCAGCTAATACCAAAAGAGGAAGCAGGATAAAACCAAAGGAAATGGACTTCTTGACAACCTGGTGAGCCATAGGATCAGACTTCTTGCGTTTGGCTTTACTGCTGTACTTTTAGGTTATAATCACCAATACATTCCCTTTACGAAGCAAGTTAGATTGAGTCATGTTTTCTGTTACTTGTACTATAAAGCAACCTTACCTGCTCCTGTTATGGCACAGTAAGAATCACACTGTGATAGAACAGTGGGCTCATGTGTTCATTTCTCTTGGATCATAAACTCCTTGAGTTCAAAGATTATTTTTCATTTTTGTAATCTTAGTACCTAGCAGGACATCTGGCACTGGTCTATGCTTAATAAATGATTAATAATAGACAAAAAAAAACCCCAAAACTAAACAAGTAAATAAAATAAGGTAATCTGGATTGTTTGGGAAACATCTCTTTCCCAAGTATTTTGAATATTTTTAAACATTTGACTTGACTTCCCCATATGGTCAGATATCTTCCACAATCTATCCATAACCATTTCTTACTTTAATTCAATTCCCTAAAACTTTTTTTTCTCCTTTTTCTTCCTAATCGTATAAACAATGTATGCTCATTACAAAGTTTCAAAAGATACATAAAGTACACAAAAGAAAGTAAAAATCAATGGCATCTATGCCACCCACAGCATATACTGCTAGGAGTTTTCAATGTGGAGGTTAAATGATAATTCTGTTTTGTCCTGTTTTTGTTTATGTTTTATCTCCTGGACCATTCCCAGTACCACCTCTGCTAAGAAAAATAAATGTGGCACACACCTTAGTCATCAGAGAGTCATCAGTTTAACTACTGTATTTTCAGACCGAGTGAACATTTAGTGTAGTCACACTATGTGCTAAGTGTTTACTGTGCCAGATGCCTCCACATGGACGAGGGAATAGCTATTTACTGGGATATGAGTTATCTCATTTACATCCTCCCAACAGCCTTGACACAGGAATGACTATACTTGCTTCATAGCTAAGGAAAGCAAGGTGGTAAGATTTAGCACTAGGGAATACTTCCCAAGATGTACTTTTCCTTTGCATCTAGAAAACTACTTCATGAAGAGTAATGAAGACAAACCCAAAATCACTCTGTTAATTGCATAAGAGCTTTCACGGCATTAAAAATAATTTGTAAAAAACATCAAATCCTCAAGATTCTTAATAATTACAGAGATTTTGCTGCCTGGAACTCGTGGTGGTTAGCTCTTCTTAAGTAGGTCTTTGTATCTGATACAACAGAAGATGAAAAGGAGCCAGTGGGAGCATTAAGCCTGGACAGAAGAAGGGGTGTGATTATAATGGGAGGCCACACAAAGCCATTCGTTGCCCTAGCTGCTTTTTGAAACAGCCTGTAAGGCAGGGTTCCTCGTGGAACCCTTAGGCAGCCTTCCATTAGCTCATAGCACTAAGGGTTACAACCACAATTTAAAACTGAGCTAAGAGAAGGATACCTGAAATTAACAACAGTCTCCCTGAGCAACTATACTTTCAAATGGCATAAAAGATAGATGATAGAGAGTTTTAATCCAGCTGACCCTAAAGGTCATCTTCCTAAATCAGTCTATGCCTCTGAACTGGAGGCATAGCCTTGATGGATCATGTTGCTGTCAATTCCACAATGGAACTTAAAAAGCTTTTAGTCTGAGATCTTCATAGCTTTGATCATTTTCTTGCTCAAGTGACTTCTTTTGGCTTAATGGGAAAAAAGGTCAAAAGCAAAAACAAACCAAATTCCCAGAAAACCAACCCACTGGAATTTCAGCGTCACTATTCTGAAATAGAAATAAACATTCTTCAGCACAGATAGGATTGCCCTAACAGTTTGGGGGCCCAGAACAAGGACACAAGTGGAGGCCCTCAGACCTAGGCCAGCCCCTCTTCTTTGCCATTGTTTCTTCCTGCACCACCAAAGGGCTTTCATGTAGATGTGTGACCATCCCAACTCGTGAGTCCAAGCTCTGATAAACAAATTATCGCCCCAGCCTCATCCCCCACTCCCAGGCAAACAGTAGCCTCTTGGTTTTTCTTCATACCCAGGAGTGGGCACACAGTACAACTCCTGCAAGTTGGCTCAGGATTGTTTGGGGAAGAAATTCTGGGACCCTATTTATTCCAAATGTCATCTAGGGAGCAAGATCCAAATGGGCCCACCTCTTGGCAAAACAGACTCCTCTAAAACTAGAGGCACAGAGGAAAGTTGCCCAGGTCAAAGGGCTATGGTGATTCAGGGTAACTTTTTTTTTTTTTTTAATTTTTTTTTTTCAGCGTTTATTTATTTTTGGGACAGAGAGAGACAGAGCATGAACGGGCGAGGGGCAGAGAGAGAGGGAGACACAGAATCGGAAACAGGCTCCAGGCTCCGAGCCATCAGCCCAGAGCCCGACGCGGGGCTCGAACTCGCGGACCGCGAGATCGTGACCTGGCTGAAGTCGGACGCTTAACCGACTACGCCACCCAGGCGCCCCTCAGGGTAACTTTTAAACCTTACCTTGAATTTAGTAGATTTATGACCTTTTAAATTTTTACATCTTTTTATACTAAGTTTTATATTTTGGTAAGAATTATAAAGAGAGCTTAGGAAAATGTGATCTTGATTGGCGTAGACCAAAAACGAGAGCAAAGGAAAAGGAAATCTTCAACATTATTTTTTTTAAAACCCCTTAAACTGATAGGGGTTAAATATGTGGGGAGAAGAATCAAAACAGATCCAGGGCCAAGATTCCAAAGTGGAACCATGTAGAGCGGGGAAAATTCTATCGGATAATTCCACCATGGTGGGCGCAGGTTAGATTCTAGAGTCAAACAGGTATGAGTTCAAATTCTGCCATATGCCAATTTAAATTAGAAGTATTTAAATGAGATTTTCTCTCATCTCATTTTCTCATTTGACAATGGGAAGCCAAAAACCTACCTGGTGGGGCTGTGGTAGGATTAAATTGCAAAGTAAATGTAAGACATTCAGTACTCTGCATGGGACTTAATAAACAATATTTACTATAATAATCAGGTACTTTAATGCAGTGTCAGGGCTGGAATTATGACCTAACCCTTGTTTAGCAAAAAACTTAGAAGGCTGTCATATATTATTTGGCATCAGTTTGTTTCCACGCTCCCCATTTGAAATCAAGTTTGTTCTTTGAACAAGGTAAGGACTTTGGATGTCAT
Source organism: Felis catus (assembly GCF_018350175.1). NCBI lineage: Eukaryota > Metazoa > Chordata > Mammalia > Carnivora > Felidae > Felis > Felis catus. The sequence continues at coordinate 49,002,985 of NC_058377.1, read as the reverse complement.
TCTAAGAATTAGTTAAAAGTAAACTGAAAGGCAATAATAACTCCATCTTTACTAGGTTTCCAAAATAAAAACAGAAATAAATTATCTAGCTGTAAGAACTATATCTTACTAACAAGAAAAAAATTATAATCTTCCCATTTACTGTGCATAGTTCTTTTAAAACCAACATCAGACTTCGTTAACCTCTTTTACAAAATTCAACTTGTAACAATAATCACTACCTTTTATTGAGTCCCCTTTGTGCCAAACAGCGCACCATTTGCTTTACAAACAACATCTCTCTGGTGTAATCCTGGTAACTTTCCCCTCCCCCATTTGACAGATAAGGAGAGTGAGATGCTCACCATGGCCACACAAACCCCTGCCCGTTTCACTCCCACAAGGCTGGAGCCAGGCTCTGAAAAGCTCCTTTAAACCTCTTCCCCTTCACCCTTCCCAACCTCTCTCAAAGGAAATGATATATGTCACGTAAGCAAAATGTTAATGCCTTTTTGGCTTTTAATCCTTTGTTGAGAGACATGTTTTTGTGTGTATGCGCTCTCTCAGAAGGTTCTTGTCACAGTTCATGTTTGTCTTCCTGCAAATTTAATTGAAAATAACTCATGCTAAATTTTCTTTTGCTGCTATAAATAGATCATATTCTTGGTGGGTGGAGAAGATGAAAAAGCCACCACCAAATAAGAAGAAACTCAGTTTATTGAGATCAGTACATTGGTTTATTTTTTGATAAAACCATTCCAAATCAAAACCCAGACACTGCCACAAAATAAACCACGGGCCCTGGCATATGATTTACAAAAATGTGGTACAATAAAATCCAATGTACAATACATCGCAAAAGTACTTTATAACTATATTGTTCTTGGCATTAAAATATATTAACATTTTTAGGAACCTTCAGCTGTGTGTCCCAAGCTTTACAGAGCCTCATGGGCTGGTCGGACCATAAGATGCAGATGTTTGTTTATACCTGCAATGATTTGCTGAATTTGCTGTCTTAATCATTACTGCTGGAGCCAAAGGGCTTTGAGCTGAACATAAGACGAAAAGACGTTTTACAGACCCCATGTGGGGCAGCCGTTTGTAGATTAGAAACCAAGTCTCAGGTTACACACCCCTAAGTGCCAACCACAATACATCACTCCTCTGCTCTTTTAAACAGAACTTCTTCAGAGAAATGGAAAATATGGAAAAGCTATTTATGGACAAAAGAAATATGCCTGAAAAATGTGTTCCTGGAAAAAGATATATTCCATATTCCTAATCTGCCAAGTTTTGGTGCAATCAGAAACTATACTAGGAAAGGGGAAGTAACTTTATTGGAAGCATAGTGGTACTGATGACCAAAATTTTTATCAGAAAGAAGCAAAGAGCAAGCTAAGTCCCTGGTAAAAAATAAATGCATCCATTCTTCTCAAAGAGATGCTAAAACAAGTTGCTTCCTTGAGGATAAAGATGTTCTTGTCAGATCTACAGATTCTACATCTAAAGAGAAAGTGCAATTATGCATAATAAGGTAAACACTTCGAACAGACAAACAGTTATGCGCTCAGAAGACAGTAGCTCCTTGCTGGTGAGATACAGCAAATGTCAACAAGCCAGACACACTTAAACATTCAGAAAAATGTCTTGCTATTCCTCTCCATATATAATATGCCATATGACACCACAGTTAAATCTGCTACTGCCAAAAAAAAAAAAAAAAAAAAAAAGTACGTCAAGCTGTTGGTTTCCATGAAATTTGGACAGAGGCAAAAGAACACAGCAGAAAGGAGTCCGGGAAGGTACAGCTTCTGTTTCTTTCCTTCAGAGGAGGAAATGACTTCCTATGGCTAGCTGACCAGGAGTTAGTGCTCACCCCTGCCTCTTGCCAGGACCCAGAACGAGGACCTGGAGCATACCCAGATGAGGATCAGAACGCAGCTTCAGGTATTCTTAATGGGGATAGGAAACTAGAGACAACAGTTACAAGTTACACAAATTCAACAGTCATGCCGTGTGCATTTGTTTGTCCTACGGGTGCGTTGTACAGCTCTTTCCATACGAACCAGTCTTTTCTTTCACTCCCTTTCCACATCATCAACAGGCATGCCAAATGCAAATCTCTTCGGATTCTGATCCCATCCCGGCAAAATGCAGGGACTACCACCATACGGAGTTTCACAATAATCTCCGCAATGACAATTATTCACAGCCCCTCAGGTCTGTTTGCACAAAAGATTGCAATTTGAATCCTGTCTTGTACAGGTTCAGCTCTGTTGGAGCTGGTTACCGGGCAAACAGTCTGTTTTAAGATTTACCGATTGCTGGGGAGAGTAAGCTGGGGGGTGGGGATGGACAAACCACCCTGTACATACCTCCTGTTGGCAGCTAAGAAAAACAATTTCATGACAAAGAGACTTGTTCTTTTCAAAGCTCCTCCAACAAATGAAACTGACAGAATGAAACCTGAGAAACTTTAGCAACCAAAGAAAGCAGCCTTCCAAGGATCAAGGTGAATAATTGATTTGTCGGGTTTTGTTTCATCTTTTAAGCTATTTTGCTCATTAAAGGGGAACTGTGGAATTTGTCAGAAGCCCAAACACTGACACACACTTATGACAGCAAGTGCATACATATTCCAAACTACAGATTCATTTGCCAAGCTTATTCAACAACAACGATTAGCTGCAAAGCCAGGGAACTTACCGAGCACAAAATTATTGGAACAAAGCAGGGAGGAGGCAGGAGGCACCACAGGCAGCTTCTCCGTCTCCTTGGTGCCAGGTTCTCCTGTCTGCCGTCCGGTTCACACTTGCCTTTATAACTAAGACTCCGACAGAACTCACTAGCGAAACCTGATGAATTATAAAACAGCCCCTCCTAGACTCTTATATTTTACATCACAGGGGGTGACCATGCAGCATCCTCGTTCCCTGGGTACATATATTTCCTTGTAACTCATCCTGATAAATATATCAGCTTTGGGAGCAGTGACAGTAATTGGTGCTTGGGATGTACCAGCATTAACCAATAAGATGCTTTCCCACCATCAGTATTGCACCCCCATCCTCCACTTGCGTTCCCCCACACCTTGTTAAGGTGGATCCACCCAACCCAGTAGGGGGTAGGCAAAGATGGAAAAATGCAAAAAGCCCCTGCATCTCAAACATAGGCATAGGGAGCCATAGTATTCAGGGTTAATTCTCATCATAGTTCCGTAAAGATCAGCCCTCACGTTTGCATAGCATGTCACAGTGTACCAGACACTTCCACTCTCTCTGAGCCTCCTCTCAGCAACCAGGAGAGGTATACAGTATAAGGGAGCTGCCAGGGCTCAGGCAAATTAAGTGACTTTGTTCAATTGCTCACCAAAATTGAGGGGTTCAAGGAACCCTGGCAATTAGCGAGAACACCTTTTTGCTGTGCACATGAGGAGCCCATAGCAAGAGAGATAAAGTGACTTGTCCAGAGCCCACAGTTTCCACGTGTGATTTGAGCCTGAACCCAAACCCAGGTCTTCTGATGTCAAGAACAGTGTTGTTCTATCCTACTATGCTACCTCTACAGCATGGAAGCCCTAAAAATGAGAAGGCATGCAGAAATCAGTAACAGTATCATCGATCGGCCCCAAATCATTAATAGGCAGCCTACATGGAGGAGTAGAGCAGTGCCTGAACTGTTCGTTTCCTCTCTGACAAGGTCAGCATTACGTCTTTGTGTTCGTTGAATATCAATGCTAGAAAAAATTGATAATAATAATAGCTACTATTGAACACATCTAATATGTCAGGCAGTGTTCTAGGTGCTTAGCCTAACTTAATTTTCAAAACATCCCTATGAGGTAGGTATTATCATGAACAACACATGGCACATGAGAAAACTGAGATTCAGAGAGGTTAACAAATCTAAGCAGGATCACAGCTGCTAAGTGGCAGGGCTGGAATCAGCTCCAGGCAACCTGGTGTCAGAGCCCACACTCTTGAACAGATCTCCCTTTCCCAGCAGTGACAGATGAGCACTGGGAGCAGATTTATTGACTACGGCCTTTAGTAGAAATCAGAAAAAGATTATAGGATTTGGAACCAAATAGACTTGTGCTTAAACCCTGCTTTTGCCACTTACTTCCTGTAAAATGGGTTGCTTTATCTATAAAATGGGTTTGCTAATTCTTACCTTGTGAGATTAAGTAAACTATATCAAGAAAATACAGTGCCTGACTTACAGTGCATACCCCTAAACTGCTAACTATTTTTCTTACCCTACTTCTTTTTGGAAAATGGATTTCTGTCTCCTTTTCCCTTTAAATTGTCTTTGAAATGTCTGCTGGTGCTGGCCAAGGAGTCTTCCGATCTGCCTGCTGTGAAGAAGGGGTAACAACCCCAGAGACTGCAGACTGTCACCAGGGATACAGGGACTCTCTGCCAGAGAATGGCAGGCCTGGGGCTCTGCTCTGGGTTGCCTGTTCAGCTCCGTAGCTCCTTTCCACTTCACTTCCACTGTTAGTCAACTGAAGTCACCAGCTCAGGGAAGCATATTTATAGCAGTTAGCTGTTCACAGTGAGACCAACTTAGGCTTACTTCACCTGTTACAAACAAGCACCCATCACAAAATTCATAACGACAATGAGTTTTTGCACATAGTTACACATCTACTGCCATTAAGTCAAAGTGTCCCAAGCAAGGAAACAGGTATCTCTTTCTCGAAGGTCCCACTGCAAACTCTTGTCCTAAGTCAGTTTACTCTAGCATTTGGCCATCCATATAAGAAACTGCTATCTTGGATGTGTGCAATCAATATTCCTTGAGAGACATCAGTGGTAGCCTTCTATGGGACAAGGTGCTGCTATAATGTTCCAGGCTATGCAGGTTTAAACATGAGGGATTTTCTTAGCTATGTGTTTCTAGAGAATGGCTCAGTGGCCAAGTTAATTTGTTCACATATTAACTATCCCCTGCTTGTTTGTTTTTCCCTCTATGCATCTTACAAGGGGGTCTGGGATATGCATGGATGAGGCACCCCCTCTTTCATGACTGTACTTAATACTAGGCACTGTAGGAATGGGAGTATGCAACATAATGGGGGGGGAGTGGTAGGGGAGAGGTACTTGAGTTTCTCAATGGTTCGAAAGGCCAGGGGTAAACACCATGTGTAGCAAAGAGTAAATAAGTGATAACTATGCTTACAAGATAGATGTTTACTTCCTATATATTGATGTGTGGGTTATTTACCACATGGCCTGACAAGGCTTGGTCTATTCTAAGTATTTCCATGGAAATCATGGAATCAGCTCCCTGATCTACGATGACCCCCCAAAATTCCCTCCAGAGCCATGTCCTCCCTGTCCATTTCCCCACATTGCCTGACTATTCCACCATGACACAGCCCATGAAAAATTTATATAGACAAGTGTTTATAGTTTTTATATTATAACACACTGCTCTGCTTCCATGTCAAGGATAATCATAACATGTATTCTGTCATAATTATCCCCTCATGCTACCAATTGCTCCCAGACACAACAAACTGCGTGGAGCCTTGAAGCTATATCAGTACTTTGCTGATATTAGTGGAAGTTGTAACATTTACTGAGCACTTAGTATGGGCTGGAAATGTGTTAAACTTTACTTGCAATTGACATTTAACCCTCACAGCATTTTCAAATGGGTTATACTATAATCTCTGCTTTGTAGATGAAGACTCTGTGGCTGGAGAGGTTAGGTGACTTAATAAATGGCACAGTCAGAATAATGACCAAAGTCTAAGACTGCAGAACCTACTCTCTTAACTATTACATCCACTGTGTCTAAAAAGCTGAGGTAGCAGGTAACATAATATATAAGTGCCTATTCTCACTGTTTTTGCTTCCTCATATCCTATTCTCTCCTTAACTGATTTAATTTACCTTCAAAATCCCACCAGAAGTGCTTTTATTAAGTAATGACAGGCTCACTAATAAGACCAATCGCCAGTATACAATCCCATGTACTCCATTTCTTCCCAGCCCTTTGGCAGAATTAGTTACAACTTCCCCGAATCAACCTCCTTCCTTACTTGGTTCCTGAGACCCCCTTGGTTTCCCTTTTACCTCATCAACCTATCCTTCTAAGTCTTCCCTGCTGGTCCTTCTCCATTTCCAGATATTTCAAATTTATAGTTCCCCAGGGCTCATCATTCAACCTCTCTATTTGCACTCACTTGCTAGGCCATAGAACCCAGTCAAGGCTTAGATGCCACCTATAGTTTAAAGACTACCTACACTAGTCCCAACCTGTACCCTGCACTCCAGACTTTTACACCCAGTTGCATACCACATCTAGGAATCTCCACTCGACTGTCTGATTGGCTTTTAATATTTAAAATGTTGCAAACCAGACTGTGTTTTCTTCTCCCAAATCTGATGTACTCCCAATATGTTTCAAGAAATGACATAATCATTCACCTCATTGCTCTGGCCAAAAAGCTGGGAGTCATTCTTGACTCTTCTTTTTATCTTATATCCCACGTCTTACTCATCAGCAAATGCTGCTAATTCTGTCTTCCAAATATATTCCAAATCTTTCCTCCATCTCCGCCCCATCCCCAGTCTATACCACCATCATCTCTCACATGGGTCTCTATAATCGCCTCCTAACTGTTTTATTTCGACTCTTGCCTTGCTACAAATTACCGTCCACACAGCAACTGGAGTGATTCTTTTAAAACAAAAATCAGACCCTAGCAAAAATCACCTCCCTTCAGTGGTTCCCCTTTCACTTAGGATTTACTCCTGTTCTGTAGTCAGGAAGGATTCTGCTCACATGTCTCCTCATAGAACTCTTTGACATCCTGCATAGAATGGCATATTCCCTTCCCCTGTTATTTTATACTCACTTGTTGAACTTTATTTTTATTTACAGTACTTACCTCTACTTCAATGTGTGTTATATATTTACTTGCTTATTTCATTAACGTTTCCTTCCTCCCACTAGAGTATAAGCTCCATGAGGTCAAGGGCCTTGTCTATTTTGTCTAAGGCTGAATCTAGCACTAGCACAGGGCTTGCCACATAATAGGTATTTAATATATGTATTAAAGGATGTGTTCAAAGTCCTATCTTTACTGCTTCTTAGTTATATATCCTTGCATAAATTGCTTACTGTCCCTAAATCATAAAGTCCTCAATTATAAACTTTCTTAACAACAAGAACACCACCCTTACATTGTTCTGGTAATTTATAAAGTATTCAACCTGTCCTGTGACTGACTTTGATACAATTCCATGAGATTGATCAGTGCTATGAGTTCACTTGTATTCCCCCAAAACTCATATGTTGGAGTTCTAACCCCCTGATACCTCAGAGTGTGAGGTTATTTGGAAGAAGGATTGTCTCAGTTGTAATCAGTTAAGAAGTCGTCTTACTGGGATAGAGTGGGTCTCTAATTCAATAAGGCAAGTATCCTTATAATAGGGGGAAATTTGGACACAGGTGTGTGCATAGGAAGAACACTACGTGAAGATTGGAGTCATGCTGCTAAAAGCCAAGGGATTCCCAGAAGCTAGAAGAAAAGCCTGAAACAGATCGTTGTCTAGCACCTTCAGTGGGAGGATGGCCGCGTTGATACCTGATTTCAGATTTCTGGGATCCAGAACTGTGAGACGATACATTTGTATAAACCACCCAGATTGTGGCTAGTAGCCCCAAGAAATTAATACAGTCAGTTAGATATCCTCATCTGACATGTGAGGAAATGCAGCTTAGGAAAGTTGAGAAAGCTGCTCCTGGTATCACAGCTAGGAATTTGTAGGGCCTGAACTTAAACCAGATCTGTGTGACTTCAAACCTATGCAGAGCAGAGGTAAAGGTCCCTAGAGGCTGTCCCTGACCCTCCCCTCCAGAGCAGGGTGAGCAGAGTCAGTAGGGTGTATGACCTTCCTTTATGATAAGATTATGTCTTTCCTACTGCTTGTTTTCTTCCTATTGTTTTTACTATTAAATTGTCTTTTTATTTCTGAAATGACAGTGAGAATAGATCTTAGTTTTTTTGGTCTTTTTTTTTTTTCTGTGTTTTTCATTTTATTGGCAAGATAAAAAGCTGGTAATTCTGTTGGCCTATAAAAGTTTGTTCTGAAATGTTTCTGGTCTATGAATTATAAAAGTCGAGGAACAACTGTTCCAATGCTGTCCCCTTATAACAAGTAAGAAAGCCCTTCACATGTAGCAACATTTGGTGGTGGGTAGAAAGCTTTTCTTTCAATCAGTTGAAAGGGCCCCAACCTGCTCTGATAAAAAATCTGTGCTGATGGTCACACTCTCTCATTTTAATACCAATAAATTAATTTTGTATAATCCCATGCAACAAAGTTATATAACTGAATTTAACAATATTCATTTGTAACTGAATTTAATGTAATTCAGACTTTTTCTTAGTCTTCTCTCCCTTCTTCCTGCTTTGTTAGTGAGTATTTTCTATTTGAGTAAAATTTTGATTTGATCCATTTTCTTTGGGTTCAGGACCTATGAGTCTGTGCAAACATCTGAGGATTAAATGAGATCACCTCTGTTGAGTATCCATAACATTGCCAAAGCTCTCAGTAAATGCTACGTCCCTTTAAAGAAAGAGGTAAAGCTTTATGTGTCCACGAGGGAAGTAGCTTTATGACTAAAGGAGATTTAAAGCAACTGGATGACTCTGCAGGATCAGCCAACCTGAAGAGTGTTAATGAACTTTATCCTTTTGTTGAGCATGCAGTGATCCAATAGACAGTTTATAAAAATTATGGTAGTCTATTTTTATTAATTCATGCTCATGAATATGTGTGGATTTATATAGGTGCACACCTGTGAACATATATATACGTGTGTGTGTATATATATATTTTAATATAAATTTTAATATTTTAATACTAAAATTTTAATATATTTTAATATAAATGATTTTAATATAAATGATTGACTTAAGTCTGTACATCCTCTTTAGTTTCTAAGAAATACAGAAGGAAAAAGCCTTCATACATACATACGAAGGATTGCTTTCTTCATTTTGCCATTATATGGTTCCCTATAATCTCTTTAATATCCACTAATTTGTCCTGTCTTGGGGAACTTCAGTAAAGACAAATTTCAACCCATCTCTTTGCAAAGTTATGTCAGACTCCAAATCAATGAAGAAGGAATTCCTTCATTTCATGAGTATTTATGGAGGGCCTAGTATGTTGCAGGTCTGGATTCCAGAAGAACAATATATTCAAGTTCAAATTTTCTGTTCCCTAGACTCTCATTCTAGGGAGTAATGAGCAGATAATGGTTAACTACACAATGCATAGATTATTTAATAAGGTCTTTCATTAAAGTGCTATAGGTGTGTACAGGAAAGTTATCAGACTTAGTTTGGGGATAAAGTCAAGAAGGCTTCCTGGAAGAGGTAATGTCTAAGCTGAATTTTTTTAAAGTTTATTTATTTATTTATTTATTTATTTATTTATTTATTTAGAGAGGCAGGGGAGGGACAGAAAGAGAATCCCAAGCACGTTCTGTGCTGTCAGCACAGAACCCCAACGTGGGGCTCAATCTTATGAACTGTGAGATCATGACCTGAACCCAAATCAAGAGTCAGATGCTTAACTGACTGAGCCACTCAGGTGCCCCTAAGCTGAATCTTGATGGATGACTAGGAGATGTCCAATTATGAAGGAGATATTCAATCAGAGTGAGAAGCACGTGGTAACACAAAGGGCTGTGGTGGGGGTGGGGACAAGAAGTTGATCATGGATCTCTATGGGAGTGGAGTTTTATCCACTTACCACTCCATAACCTAAGAATGTGTAATGGGGAAAAAGCTAGCTTTAGAGTTTAGGAATACCAAAGAATGATCATTCTTTTTTCATGAACTTCTTCAATGCAATGAAGCCTAAAATGGAAAATGTCATGCTTTATAGTTAAACAGACCTGATTCATTCAACCTGACCTTTGCAAGTTGCTTAACTTTTCCAAATTGATTCTTTGTTCATTTTCTATAAAATGGGGACAGTAGAACCTATTTAATATAGATGTTGTGTTATTTTGAAATTAAAAATGTAGGGGTGTCTGGGTGGCTCAGTTGGTTAAGCATGAGACTTCAGCTCAGGTCATGATCTCATAGTTTCTGAGTTCAAGCCTCAGGTCGGGCTACGTGCTGACAGCTCAGAGCCTGGAGCCTGTTTCAGGTTCTGTGTTTCCCTCTCTCTCTGCCCCTCCCCTGCTTGCATTCTGTCTGTCTGTCTGTCTCTCTTTCAAAAATAAATAAACATTAAAAAAAGAAATTAAAGATGTAAACTATCTTGCTACCTACCTGCCACAAAATGGACACCAGAGTGAACCTTAATTCGTATCTTAAAAACACTTGTGTCACTCATACCAATTCTTGTTTCCCATTGAATACTTCTGATTTCCTCCTAGACCAGATGTCTGAAACGTTTGATTGCTGAAATCATTTTAAATTTTTTGAGGACATACCCTCATGATATAAATATTTATATAAATTGTCGGATGTACAGCTATAGTGCTATGGCACAGTATGTACATTATAAAACCTACATGGGAACAAAAATTTAAGGGCTGAGATGAAAAATTAATATAGAGAGAAGGGCTATCATCTTGCATACTCTTGGGATGTATATACTCATTTTGAAGAATACTAAGAAAATACTAGAAAGAAAAGATCCAAACTCATTTTTCATGGAGCACCTAGCAGCACAGACCAAGTTCTAAAGACACATCTAGAAACTGAAGAGCCAACATTGGGGCATTAGGAAGAATAGAAAAAAGCAAAAAACAAAACTCAAAAACTGTGTGGCTGACTAATGCCATTACTTGTCCAACCCAGTTTTTATATTTTTTGATTTTAATATACACTTTAATAACAGTTTAATATAGTAGAAATGTGTATAAACAACCAAATGTGACTGCCTCCTTTTCCAAATGTCCATGGCAAGTAGAGAGTAGACAGATTTCTTAACAGGGTAATAGTAATAGTAACTCTTTGCTGAACACTTATAAGGAGCAGATACTATGCTAATCACTTTAGGTATATTTTCTTATTTCATCCTTATAATAATTGGAACACCACACTGCATCTCTCTAGAGGGTAATAAACATATTTTAGGGTATGTTGGGAGTTTGCAAACCATGGCCTGCAGACCATATCTGGCCCACTGTCTGGTTTTGTATACTGTGTAAGCCAAGAATGGTTTTCACATTTTAATTGGCTGAAAAAAAAATCAAGGGAAGAATATGGCTTTGAGTCACATGAAAATTATACAGTATTCAGATTTCAGTACCCATAAATAAGGTTTTATTGGAATACAGCCATACCCATTCGTTTATGTACTATCTACGGCTGCTTTTATATGACAATAGCAGAGTTGATTAGTTGCAATAGACACCATATGGCCCATGAAACCTAAAATATTTAGGATCTGGCCCTTTACATGTTTACAACATGCTGACCCCTAGTTCATGTGAATGGAGGCACCTGAATTACGCAGGTTGCAGCTTGCATGGTTGTCCAGGTAATAATCCTATATGGAAATGGAGGCTCAGAGAGAATAAGTCATTTGTCCATTCCGTGAGGAAATGGCAGGACCAGAGGCTTCTACGGCATATTTTAAAGGCTGAAATATGTCCGTATTCCTGCAGAGAGTTCAGGCCTTTTCTCTCTCATGATCTCTTCTGGCGATATGACCGAGCCAGTTACCACCAATACAACTTCCCCACTGTCTTCTCTGTGCTCTCATGCCTAGATTTTAATATTACGATGGCTAAGGACAGGATAGGGTGGGGAAGGGGTCAATGGAACAAAAGCATAATTCACTCTTTTCTAACTATCTCCTTGAGCCTTTCACATACACACTTGGTCCCTGAGTATGAGGCTTTGCCGTCTCTGGCTGAGCTGAAAGTGATGAAAAGGGCATGTGATGGAAAGCTGGAAACCTCATTACTGGCTCTTTGCCTACAGAAACTCAGCCAGCTTATCTTCTTTCCCAAGGAACTTCAAACTTGCACTGGCTCAGCTGGTTCTTTCCAGGTGCCTAGAACAAGCGGCTCTGCCCAGCTGAGATCAGAAGTTGACAGATGAGACTCTGCACATTGTTTTTCTGTCCTGGAGAATATGTCCCATTTTCCTACCCCTCATTGTGCCAGATCCTCCTAGGGTCCCAGCCACTCCTGGGTTGTAATCTGGATACTATAAAATACAAGGCACAATAACTTCTTCCTGGACAGTATCCTGGAGGCCCAGATACATTAACATAATTTCTTTGGCTGCCCAATTATAGCCAGAATCTCACTCCTGAGCAGGAACTACTAACACTGGCAAGGCCTCAACTGTGTAAAGTTGTGGGAACAGCTTTCACATGGGTTAATCTCACTGAGTCCTCCCAGCAAACAGAGGTATATTATTCCCGTTTTAGAGATAATATCACTAGGATCCGAGAGGAATTAAGGAGCATAGATTTTTGTATACACTGGTAAAATGGTAGGTCTGGGCTTCAGTCTCGAGCTCTCTGGCTCCTAAATGCCTGTCACTTCAGTAAAGGAGCCATCCATGAAGAAGTCAGAGTTTTGCCATGATAGTCACTGAAAGCAAGCAAACAAACACCCCCTCCACTCTTCCCCTCCAAATCGTGGCATGATTTACACTTGGGATACAGCTCAGTATTACGGCTTTCAGTGAGGCGCAGAGTTTAAACTTATTAGCAACCTGATCCCCTGGTAATCTGTAAAATGGGAATAACAATGTGCCTCTTGTTGGGTTGCTGTGAGGATTATATAAAGAATATAAGTATTCTGCTTATATGAAATGTTTAGAATACAGGCAAGTCTATCCAGACAGGAAGTAAACTGGTAGTTGCCTCAGGTTGGGGAAGGGATTGGGAGGAAATGGGGACTGACTGCTAATGGATATGGGTTTCTTTCTGGGGTGTTGAACATGATTGAAAGTTGATTATGGTGATGGTTGCACAACTCTGTGAATATACCAAAAAAAAAAAAAATAATAAAACCCAATGAATTGTATACTTTAAATAGGCAAATAATATGGTATATGAATTTAAAAACTATGTAGATAAGGTGCTAACACAATGTTTGGCACAGAGCAAATGTTTTATAAATACTAGTTTTTGTCATTATTGTTTGGAGGCAGAGACTGGCTGGTTCACCAAAATCATTTCCTCTTCTCTTGGAGCACAAAATGAGACCCCACCTAGAAGTTAGGTGTGCCCTAGTGTCTGAGTTCTGGCCAAGGGAATGTGAGTTCTGACCAATGACATGGAATGGGCCTGGTCCAATTCCCCTTGAAAGACTTCATGTTCTCTCTCTCTCTTACCAGCTCGATGCAAATTAATCCTTGAACTTGGAAGTCACATTTGAAGATGGAGGAGCCACATACAGCATAAAAAAAGTATCTGAATCATTGCCCTGAGAAAAGTTAAAACAAGTTTTGGACTTGATGAAAAAGAAAACAAACTTCTGTTGTGTTTAAACCATTATTCATTTTGAGATTTTATTGTTACAAGAGCTAGTATTATAACTAATATATTATAGTTATAGTTTTAACTCTTCCAAATTGAGTAAAATAAATTGACTATGGATTGGCTGACCATGCTGGGTCAGGAAAGGTCCAGCCATTCCTTCAATACTGTCAAAAAGTCATTGGACAATCTGAGGAGCATATGCAACTTCTAAATAGCTTTCACAACAGGGGATCAGGATCTGAATCCTTGTTCTCCCCTCCAGTCCTCTCAGGAAGGGCCAAATTAACAGCAGGCAACATGCAATCAGACCATGAGCACTGGTAGGGTGTGGAGAAAACTCAGTCAGCCCTGTGACTGTTGCTCTGCACTTCTGTCCTGCTCTCCTTCATGGAGGACAATGTACCCTATTCTCTTATTTGATAAAAAGGGAAAACAGTACAAATCAAATATTGTGACTCAATCAGATTATGCACCACCCTTGCTCAGTGCTTTCTAAAACAGCAGACTTCATTTTGTTACTGTAGAAAGCAAAGAGAGCTATTAGCTCTCCTGGCGAATAACGCCAAATTATTTGATTGTTATTGTCTCTCATTCAGAAGATTGGTTGTCAGAAGGAAAAGGTCTGAGTCATGCTGTAGAAAAGGTGAACAGAGGATATGCAACCACCACCAAAAGGTGGCAGAGTGGAGAGGGAACAACTACTGTGGAGAGAGGGGATCTCAGGTTTATGAGCCCCTTCCCTCTGTCAAATGGAGCCAACAATGCCTTTCTACCCTTTCTCTCAGGAGGACACTGTGAAGACTTTACCAGTGTAAAGTGAAAGTACATTCAGATATGATAAAAATAGTTAATGATTCCTGAGTATTTCCAGTGAAGTTCTTACATATTGCTTGTTTAATCTTCTGAACAAGCTTATTACATTAGTGTTATTAAAAACTAGCCCCTCTTATGAGATAAGGAAACTGAGGCTCAAAGACATTAAACAAAGCAGCATCTCCATGATCATCTAGGTGGCAAGGAGCAGAGCTGGGACTCGGAGACCTGAGAGTCGCCAAAAGCTCACATCTCTAACCACCATAGCCTTCCCGACTCTGTGCCAATGAAATGCACACATCACAGTGAATGGCACTTCTGCTGGAGAATCTAGAATGCCCAAAGCCAAGATGCCTACCCTTGGCTCATTCCACAGGCAGTGTCCTACAAGGTGGCTTGTACTCAGGCATATGAAGGGCCTGAGAAAATAATGAAACAGATAGGAAAAAGGGAAGAACAAAGACTACTGTCTTGGGCTCCAGAGACTAGGCTGCCTAAACACAATTCATAAAGTCATTCACGGACTCAGACCTCATAGATTTTGAATATCAGATCATTGAATCTGACGTGAACTTCTAGAGAGAAAGCATCCTTTCTTGCTGAAAACAGTTTCCCTTCTCCAGCACAGAATCATAAAGAAGAAAGAATCTGAATTTCTCCCTGCTTCCTGCTTGCCTGAAAGTTTCTTTTTTCCCTCAAACTCACAGTCCCATTGTTTCTCTTATTTCTTCTTAGTATGCTCTATTTAAACCAGATGGAGCAGTAGCATTTTGAAACTAGTCCCGAAGCCCAGGGGACTTGCATCACAAATAAATAAACAAATGAACAATTCAGCAATTGGTAAATCAGGCAGAATGAGTTTAACAACTGAGCTGGAAAAGTAGCTGAAAATCTATTCCCTGATGAAAGATCTGAATGTGACCCAGGTTCTCTTCACCTAACAGGTAACCACACTGACTTCTTTCAGCAAACCAGGGACTGAACAGAGAAGCAGTGGGGAGGCAGTTATGAACAGCTCCACAGAGATATTTGGTGGCACTCTGGCCACCCTGTATTACCAGTAGGCTGATACATTATCCCATGGTTGCTATGAAATATTTGTTCACCACCTATAAAGGCAAGACATTTTCAAGTGCTGCTTTTCTTTAAATATATTCTCCTTCCTTTCAGTCTTACATAATTCAACTATCATCCCATGTGAGGCTTAATTTAAAGAAAACCATAAGTTGAGTTAATTCACTGTGAAGGGTTATGGAAGTTATATTTATTCCAGAGAGTCAGCAGCTGTGTAATGGAGTGTCTATTATATGCCTGACCTACTGCCAGGTTCTGGGAACACAAATACGAATAAGACTCAGCCCCTGTCCTTAAGGAGTTCATGGCCTCCTGAGAGAGAGATGTATTCAAAAACTAAGTGAAAGAAGTGTTATAGCCATTAGGGTAGAAGAGTTGTTTAGTGATCAGCTCTGAGGAGTGAGGGAGTATGTGTGGGGGGGGGCAGAGGACAGGGATGGCAGTTCAGCAAAGGAGCCCTCTGTCTCTGCGTAGAAGATACTAGAAGCTGACGTCTACCAAGAAGACAGGTTGAGATGATGGTCTGGGCAGAGAAAGCAGGAAGAATGGGGGTGGCCATGCACAGTGTCCCTGTAAACACTTGAACGCAGCTGGGAAATAAGGTCCTGGGGAAAGAAACAAGAGGCAGGCCTGGGGGCCAGGAGATGATCCTTCACTGCCCTGTGGGTCATGTGAAAGAGTGTGGTCTCTCTCCTAAATGTTGTGGGAACACCTAAAGGACTTTAAACAACAGAGTAAACAAGATCTGATTTGTACTTTAGAAGATCACCGTGGCAACCATGTGGAGGCTGGGCTGGAGGTGTTGAGGCTGGCAGCAGGGAACAGTCAGAAGGCGAGTGCAACAGTCCCAGGAGGGAAGGATGGGGCCTGATCTCGGGCAGCCGCAGTGGGGATGTAAACAAAGAGAAAGAGGGCAGATGCTAAGAAGGCAGAAATTTGGGCTGGAGATAATGAAATCTGGGTTCTAGTTCCAGCTTCGGTATAATCTCTCCACGTAACCCTACATGAGTCCTTCCCTTTTTGGCCCCTGTTTCCCAATTTGTCAGGTCAGAGGGAGACAGTTATGGTTGTATATGAGAAGGCATGTTATTCATGTATTTGGTCATTATTAGTCATTCATTGGGTAAGTTAATTAATTGGTCAGGGAAGGCACTCATTCCTTTATGCATACTTTTGGGAGTCTTGCTCTAAAAAAGCAACATGGTACTACGAAGAACTCAAAAGAAAGATGAAACTTGAAGTCCACAGCATTTGCTGATCATGCTTTAGGTGCAAAATATGTACCACACTGTCGATACAGGTAAGATGGAAACAGAAATGGCCAAGGTGTGGTCTCTGCTCAATTAGAGGGAATGAAGCAGTCTGTGATTAATTCATTTTAACAAACACTGACTGTCTCTGTGCTGAGTATTGCATCTTCCACAGTAAGGAAAAAGAGGAATACGAGAGGAATAAGTCCCTGTCATGAAGGAGCGCACAGTCACCAATAGATGAAGTAATACTTCTTTTAGAGAGCTGCAAAGCACTGTGAGAGCCAGAGATAGAGAATCTTACCAAATGTCCATCTTTGATCTTTGTCACAGCAAACAGGAGCATGAATGCTCTTTTCTGTGATCTAAGACTGCTAACAGTTCCCTTCACGAAAGCAGATGAAGCAAGGAGTCATTCACTTTTACTTTAAACAAAGACCTTTCTATGGTGAGGTCCTATTATCAGGTGTTCCATATAAGAATAAGGCATGCTCTTTGCCCTCAAAGAAATCACAGGTCAGTGTGCATAACATTTTGTATTGTGGGAGGAGAAATAAGAAAAAGTTCTACTCTTTCTACCAAATAATCCAAAGTACCTTCAACAGCACCTAGCATATAATAGGTGCTCAATAAAGTTCAAATGAGGTGAACACTTTCAAATTTGTTACTACAGATACTATTTGTTAAAGAAAGAAAATGAAGTTGACTCTAAAATAATAACACATACCTGACATTTAATTATCCAAAGAATTCACTCAGGAAAAATAACTTTTATGTAAGAAGTCATGAGTAATTAATCAAACAACAGGCAACTGCCTTGTTGTAATATTAATTCAAATACGGTTTCTAAGCAGCAGGTCTACATTCCCAAAGTCTTGAGAAGCAGATGGCATCTAATTTGCTTTAAGAGGTTTTGATTGACCACACTTGGTTCTTTAAGCCAGGGTGAGTTCAGTTTTGGAAGCGTTTGTTAAGAGAAATAGCTTCCAACCCCTTAAATAAAACAAGTGGTTTCTAAATGTATAGTCTGGAAAGACCATACTTGGGAATGGTCTTGCTTCGACATAAAATGGAGTGTGTTAGGGGTATGGAAGGAGAATTCCACTAGTAGCCTACTGAGAAAGGGTGTTGACTTGACAAATGAGATCACATGCGTAATTAAGCTTTGACAAAAATTAAAGGGGCTAACAGTGCTAGTGAAATTAAAAACAAACAAACATGCATCACATTGTGACATTTTTTTTCCTTAACAGAGAAGCCCAGAGCATTGTGATCCAGCTGGTAAGAATTCTGACATGTAATTTAGAATCTTTAACCAGTAAGAAATGATTCTAAAGGACTTGGCAATAGGCCTGGCTCATGGACTCTGTACCCTGTTACAGATGTGAGGTGGCCACCATATTGCCTACCATTGGGGAGAAGAAGCTATGGTAAAACAGCTGTCTCATACAGGGGCTTTGGTCATAGGCTGGCTTTTGGTCACAGGGTCTGACATCTGGCCTCTGCCACTTACTGAACTGTTAGGATCCTGGACAAGGTGCTTAACTGCACTTAAGCCTCAATCCCCATCTGTAAATGAAAACAGTAGTGCCTATCTCATAGGGTTGTTACAGGGAGAGTACATGAGATAATAGATGTAAACAGCTTGGTATAGTGCCTGGCACATAACAGGTCTGGTAACTATTAGTATTATAATTAGGATTGCTGAAAGGGAATTTTTCTTTCCACAACTGGCTAAAAAACCTTGTTTCAAATACTTCTGAGACAGAAATAAATATATGGATGATGGATTTGCAGAAATGGGAGTGGGTGTTCCATTGTAATATAATTGTAATGTGCTGAAAACCACAGCAGTCTTGTGCCAATCACAAACTCTTTCTCATAGTAAGATTATTTTGTGAGTGAACCTGGAGAGTATCTTATTAATTACGTGCTTTAATGTTCCATTTGGTAATATGAGTCTCTTCTGAATTCTATTTAATGATATAATACAGAGAACTGTACCCTGGAAGGACCTTGGTTTGAATCTCACCTCAGTCACTTAATGGCAATGTGAGCTCTGGCAAAATAAAAACCTTTCTGAGCCTCAGTTTCCACATCTATAAAATAGGGATAATCTATTATCTATAAAATAGGGATGATGATGATCATCATCATCACTTTTACTGAGTTTTTGCTTTGTTCCAAGTTCTACCAGCCTTTACTAGATTATCTCACCCTCACTACATACTACGTTGCCTTCTAGAAGTGTGGTTGTAAAGGCAGGGTCTGTAGCCAAGAGCTCAGAACCAGACAGCTGGGGTCAATTGAGTTGATAGCAGAGGGCTGCTAAATGATGACCAAAAATATCAAAAAACTCTTGCTGCTTTCGAGACAGTCAGGTCTTTGACAGGTGGACAGCAGGCTGCAGATAGAGGTCTAGCAGGGAAGGGAAAGCTTTGTGAATATACATAAACATCAGAAACTTTGAGACCTGCAGTCAAACCTCAACCTCCAAGGCTTATCACAAATAACTACTTCAAAGATGTCTAGAGCAAACATCTAAAAGGTCACAAGGAGCACCTGGGTGACTCAGTTGGTTGAGTGTCTGACTTCGGCTCAGGTCATGCATGATTTCATGGTTCATGAGTTTGAGCCCTGCATCAGGCTCGCTGCTGTCAGTGCAGAGCCTGCTTCAGATCCTCTGCCTTCCTCTCTCTCTGCCCTCTACCACTTTCCCTCTCTCTCTCTCTCTCTTTCTCTCTCAAAAATAAATAAACATTTAAAGGGTCAAAATAAAGGCAGACATGAACAGAGAGATAGGACCCTAAGTATGTCAAATTGATAGAGTGAAGAAAACAAAGCACACCAAGCTGCTCCACTCCAGGAAGTGCCCACTAGTACTCAGAGAATATAGCCTTAGGGAGAAAGTATGGCAGAAGGCAGCACATGGGGCTGCTGATGAAGGAAGGGGCACTATGGCCTTTATTTATTTGTCAGTTATCTTTAGATTTCTGTGCCCACTGGGGTAAGAGGCTGGAGGTCCTTCTCTTGACTTTAAGAAAGCTATTTAATCTCTGTACCCTGGTTTCATCTTTAAAATTGGGACGATAAAATTATGGCACAATTTGCAGTGTGCTACTATGTGTTTGTAACAAGGAATGGAGAAGCTGCCTATGTACTGGCATAGAAAGATCTCCAAGACACATCAGTAAGTGAATAAAGGATAGTGCAGGACAGAGTGTATGGGATTCTCCCTCTGGGGTGGAAGAAAGGTGGTAAAAGAAAAAAAAAGTATGTATATGTATATGCATATGTATATGTGTATGTGTATGTGTATGTGTATGTGTATGTGTATGTGTATGTATATGCATATGTATATAGTTTGCTGTACTTGTGCAAAGAAATTCTAGAAAGAGGCACAAAAGCCTAAAAGTGGTGGTTAGCTAAGTGAGGAGGATGGGGAGAAGGCAGGAAAAAACTTTTCAATAAATACCTTAGAAAAATCAAATTTTAAATTATTTTAAATAATAACAGGAGGATAGCAATTAGAACGTACCTCATAGGGTTATTTTTTAAGAATAAATGGAATAACCTATTTTAAGAGCTTAGCATGAGGCCTAACCTGTAGCAAGCAATAAATACACATTAGTGGGGACTATTTTTTCTTCTTGAGAAAGAGAGTGGGAAGGAGCCCTTCCTTGGCTTCTACTTGCAGTTCAGGTGCCCAAAGAGCTGAAGACAAGTTGTAGGAGGCTGGCTGCTGGACTTTCACTGAGGTTTTAGAAGCAGAAAGTCCATGATGTCTTGATTTCCTCCTCAATCACCAAGCTGTGTTCCCAGGGATCAAGAGCAAACTGTCCACCCAGAAATATCATTTGAGCCTTCACCCAGGAACCATAACACAGTGGGCTAATGGGTATGGAAAGGTAGAGAATTGCAACTCCCAACACAAACACAATCTGTCCGTGACTCCAAGAATTAGAAGTGATTTAAAAACAGGCATGCCTCAGAACAAAACATGAGAAAAGATGAACAGATGCCAATGAAATGTCACTTTCACTGTGTTGCTAAAAATGCTTTAATGTCCTTAAAGCATACACCTCAGTGGATTAGTTGGAAATGCCACAAAGGGATGAGAATAATAAAAATAAAAAACAGGCTTTGAAGAGAACCCTTTATGTAGTCACAAGATTAATAATCTATGTTTTTTTTTCCCCATCTGCACTGAAAAAGAAGATTTAATAATCAGATACAAAAGGTAGGAAATTATAGTGAATCACAAATATTCAGATATTGTAACCCAAACAATTGTTCTAACATTGCCTGTGTTTTACTGGGGGTTATGCTAAGTGGCTGACAAAATAAAGACTCTAATTTTTAGTTCCTTTAGGATTAAAACACACAGCATTTGGAACACAGAAAAGTACCATTTTAGGCACTTGTTGGGGAAATAGCACACAAGTGATGCCTTGGTTTGGTTAGAGGCTTCCTTTAAGTAGGTTCTATAAAAGGAGCAAGCAGGCAGGGGTCCAGAAGATGGTGATGAGGCACCCCTTGTGTAACTGCCATATTGTTAGCTACAGTGGCTCAGAAAGTAGACAGATTTGAGCACAAACTCTGAGTCTATCAATCATTAGTTGAGTAGCTTCAGGCAAGTTACTTAGCCTAGCTGAACTTTAATTGTCCCATCAGTAAAATAGAGATAATTATAACCCACCTTGTAGGGATATTATGGGGATCCAAAGAGATAATATATTTAAGATGCATAGCATAGTGCCTGGGATATAGTGGATGTTCAGAAAATGTTAGCCTTTATCATTATCATCTATCTTCTCATTCATTCAGCTATTCACAAAACCATCATTGATTAGGGAGCATTTCAGGTCAAACTTTGGGTTGGGCAAAGGACACCCAAGACACAGTCCTTGTACACAGGAATTTCTCAGCCTAGCAGGGGAGATGGACAAAGGAAAGCAATATGGCATTGGGAATAGGATAGAAGGATAGAAGTCAGTGCCAGGCACACTGGGGCATAAAGAGGGATACTACAGGGATGAGGAAGGGGCTTCATGGTGGAGGTGATGCTGGGGTGTAGGGCTTAAAACAGGTATACATATAAGGCATTTGGGACAAAAGCAACAGGGGGCCACAGACACTGGAAAGGAGGGGTGAGAAGAATGGTGTGAAGAGGTTCAGGGAACGAATAAGCCAGACAAAGAGGTAAGGCCAGAGAGGGCCAGGAGGTTCATTGTCTTCACAGAGGGCTGAGTACACAAAAAAGTTTTTATAATTTGGTGTGTTTGACAACTCAACTTCTTTAATTAGAAGCTGAAAGATAGTCAGCAATGCCCTGCCAGGGGACTGCCCTCAGACTGCTCCATATTATTATAGTGGAAAGATAATTTTGTACAACATTTGCCAGCCTTAGAAGAAACCCGCTGAAAGGGTGTTTTGCCTGATCTTGCCAGGACCTTATCCTTCTTTGCAAATTCAATGTTGGCTTGGGGTAGGTATGCATCAGTAAATTCCCCCCCCCCCCCGCCCCCATTTCTATTTTGCTGACAAATCTTCTCGTAAATACCTAGTTCCCTTCAGCACAAAAAGGATTAGCAGTGTCAGTATTGATTAAAATATGTATTTTTAAAAGGAGGAAGATGTGAGGGTCACCTGGGTGGCTCAGTCAGTTAAGCATCCCACTCTTGGATTCGGCTCAGGTTCGTGAGTTTGAGTCCTGCATCGGGTTCTGTGCTGATGGTGTGGAGCCTGCTTTGGATTCTTTCTCCCTCTCTCTCTGCCCCTCCCCCCTCAAAGTGAATAAATAAACTTAAAAATATATTAAAAAAAAGAGGAAGATGTGAACTTGGGGGGGGAATCCAGACACATACAGGTTCAAATATCTTCTGCTACTTAACAGAGGTGGGGATTTTTTTTAACCCTTGTGAATCTCCATTTCTTTATCTATAAAGGAGAATTTGATCTCATGGACTAGAATAATTAATGTCAATTATCTACTACCAAGCCACAAATAGTCGCCATCATTACTTCCTGTAAAAGTAAAGTAGGGGATTCGGACAGCAGCCTTGGGAGACAGAATTCTGAGTCTGCAGGGCAGAAAGATTCCAGGAGGTAGAGGAAGCCAGGTCAACTTGTACTTCTAAATTGTGCCATGATCTGACTGGGCTGGACCCAGTGAAAGCTCTTAATTCCTGTGTGTTGAACTGAGGTTGGAAACACTCTCATCTCTGTCTTTCTCTCCTCAGTATATTGAAAGCTTCCCTTAGCAAGGCTGACCTTCATGGACCAATAAAGGTTAACTAAAGCAGTTCCTTTCACAAGTTTTCAAGTTACTTCAGGTCTGTAGATCTGGCGCAGAAAGAAGAGTTAACAGATGAGGTTTGCTAAATACAAGCAATTTTTCTGTAGTCCATACAGATGTACTTAGGAAAGGATGTGACAGAAAGACAGCAAATGCACTCTGCTGGTAAGATATTGCAGTTCTTATCAAATGCCCTATAAATGATAATATAATGATACCTCAATCCAGCCCCCAGTGAGGAAAATAAATTACCCTCTATGGTACATCTGTGCTGCTCAGGCATTTCATAGACAGGACTGAACTCTCATACAGCCCTAGGAAAACCACATGTTCTTGCTTTTTAATCTGGTGTCTTTAACTGGTAAAAACTCATTACTCTTTTTTTTTTTTTTTTAATTTTTTTCCACGTTTTTATTTATTTTTGGGACAGAGAGAGACAGAGCATGAACAGGGGAGGGGCAGAGAGAGAGGGAGACACAGAATCGGAAACAGGCTCCAGGCTCTGAGCCATCAGCCCAGAGCCTGACGCGGGGCTCGAACTCCCGGACCGCGAGATCGTGACCTGGCTGAAGTCGGACGCTTAACCAACTGCGCCACCCAGGCACCCCAAAACTCATTACTCTTTTAAGCTACAAATGTGTTTATAATGAAGCTCACTTATGATGAAATATAAAGAGAATCTTACAGAAATCCCATAATCTGGATCCTGTAAACCCAATGATGAAAAAAATTAGCAACCAAGAAACAAAATGGTATTTTATTAACCCAGGTACATGTAATATTTAATGCCAAGCATTAATGGAATAATATACATGAAAACCTCAGCCAAAACAAAAAAATTAATTTCAAATAATCTGTTTTTTCCATGCCAACTATCTTGAAAAGGTTTGGTTTTTAAAAAGTTGCAAGAGCTATTGTCCAGCATAAATGGCCCATAACAAACTAACCCAAGGCTGATCATAACAATATTACTTATAGTAGTGAAAAAAACAGATACAACTTAAAAGTTTAATAATGACAAACTGACTAAATCAGTAGTGTCACATCCCCATAATGGAATCCTAGATCTCTTTAAAATTCACTTTTACAGAAGAAAAGAAAAGAAAAGAAAAGAAAAGAAAAGAAAAGAAAAGGTAATGACATAAATAAATGCCCACAAAACATTATTAAATGAAAAAGGTGACTAACTCCTAGACACAGTATGGTACCAATTTTATAGAATTTACAAACAAGTTGTAAAACTCTAACATAATGAAACTGGTAGGTATCATTTGTTGATTTCTTTATTTTTTTTCTAACTAGAAAGTAGTCTTTTAAAATATTTAATTTTGTAAGTAAAACTCTGGAGGTCAGTGGAGGTATGGAGAAGAATGCATTTGAAAGCATGAAAAATTTGGCGAATATTAAAAATAATGTTTATAACATATAACATTGCTAAATGCTGATCTGTACTGAAGTAAACCAGGATAGGAAGGTTTACATATAGTATAACCTGCCCTATATATTTCAGGCACACAAATCAGACTGGCCAAAATGTCAAGGAGTGTTGCCTCTGGCTAGTAGAAATTACAGATCGTTTCTTTTATCCTTTTTTTCTTTCCTATTTTTTATAGGCCTCAGTATATCCCAAAGTTTTAACAATAAACATGGAATGCCATTATAATGAGGAAAAGTTATTATTTTTTAAAAAATATAACACAGCAGAAAAAAATAAACTTAAAGTCACTCAAATATTGTCATACGGACTAAACTTCTAATTGTCTGACTCCAAATCTCCTTTATTTTCCATACTGTAACATTTAAAAAATACTATGTAAATCTAAGAAAAAAATTTCTATTACCAATTCAATAAGGTAGAAACATTCACAGTTCCTACTTACTTCCATTATTATTTTTTAAAGTGCATCGTTAAAAGACTTACAGATCCCCTGCCAATGACTTTTCTTTGTGAAAACGAAACCTGCGTAGATTCAAAATTACATGAAGGCTTTTTTATGTGGAAAACTAGATCTAACGGTTGAAAGGCAAAGGAAGGTAGATCTGCAGTCATTATACAAGCCAACAAAATTTTCTTCATTTAAAAGTTCATTCAACAATCTTTATTAAGCTCTTATTCCATGCCAGGTATTGTTTAAAGTGCCAGGGATATAGAGGTGTCTGCAAATGGGAATGGAGATAGTACATTCCTTTCAAAGGATATATAAAGCATGGCTGACTGACCACTTGGCAAGCATGTTCTAGAGGAGATCCAAATATGTGAGGTGGCAATGACCCATTTCTTAGTCTGGAAACCTCTCATTCTCACTCCCTGCCTTCTCACTCTCTTCCATGTCCACTTCCACAATCCTCTAGAAAGCAGAGCCAGATTCAAAGGCTTGTATGTGATACTTCATATTGAGCAGTGATCCCAGCAAAGAGGATTGAAGAACCAGGGAGACTAGTCAGAGAAGGAGGGAAAGACAACGTAAGCAAATGTCATTGGGCTACTGAGTACTCTTGTGGGCAACTGGGATTCAATACCTCCAGGACCTTCTGAGAAGTGTCCATAATGCAATTCAGAACTCTCTCTCTAAAGGATGAGGAGGGGAGCCTCTACCCACCAATTCCCTCCCACCTTCGGACAACAAACTATCAAGAGTTGCCACACAACTTTCAGTTGCACTTCAAATTTTGTGCATGCCAGAGTGGTGAGTGGACTTCTGGACAGAAAGCAGAGAGGGGTGTGGCCGCTGAGGCAAGGTGGTATCAGGTTACACCTGCATAAAGCTGGTTGCTACATAAATACCTTTAGTTAATGTGGCAGAAAAGATGTAAGACTGAGCATAAAGATGGCACCATCTGTAAGGTTCTTCTAAGCCATATGAGGGAATGATAATAACAGTGGTAACTAATATTTTTTGACCATGCATAGATAGTCTGAATATGTTTTATCACTTAATCCTCAAAATAAACTCCATGAAGCAGATTACACGTTCACGTGATTTTCAAGTACAAGGAAACAGGCTTTAAGAAGCTAAGTGGTCTGCCTGATGTTATCAATAAATGGTAGACTGAAGATGGGCTGAGGGACTGGCTGCAGAGCCCAAGCATGACACTGCCTCTCTCAGTGCCCATGAACATCCAAGTGTCTCCAAAATGGGATAGCAAAAGTGGGAATCAGTTGCCCTTCAGAGTTTTGTTTCTGTATCTGTCTCTAACCACAGTATGAGTTCCTTCAGGGCTGAGATTGTGCCTACCCCATGATTTATGCTATATCTCCAGGACTTAGCAGTGTATGAAATATAACAAAGCACAATGCTTGCTGAGCCCAGCTGAGTATCTCTTCCTCACAGTGAACTAGTGCTTCTTGAGAGCAGAAACTATTTCTTACTCATCTTTATATCCCAGCACATGTTTGTTGACTCTGACAGAATGGCATTTTCCAGAAAGCAGAGTACATTGTGGTTAAGAATGTGGACTTTCTGTCAGAGGGCCCTGGGTTAGAGCCCCACCCTTGATACTTACTAGCTATATGATCTTGAACAAACTAGGCAATAGTCTTTCCAGGCCACAGTTTCCTTATCTGTAAAATGGCATGATACTATTTGTATTTTCATTATAGGGTTGTTGTGAAGCTTACATGAGATAGATACAAAAGCATTCATCATTAGAGCCTGGCACATGGCAAACATGAAATATTAGCTATAATTATCATTATTGGAAATTCTGTACTGTTAGTATTGACAGTGTACTTGGAATTCTTAAGCTAGATCCAAGGGCCTTTGGAATGTCCACTGTAGTACATATGGGAAAAGCTCTAGAACACAAAGTATCTTAGTAGATAGACAGCACCTAGCACATAGCTGGCACTCAGTAAATATTCATTGAATGTTACATAAGGCAGTGAGCCACATTTGCTTTTGGGAAGAATCATCAGAACACATGCTGAAAATGAGTAAATGCATTATAGGTTTCTAACTACCATTGGACAGGAAGAAAGATCAGTGTTTTAAGTGCTGGCTATAATCAGATAGGAGAAACAGCAATATAACCTATGGCAGGTGTGATGACATAAAACCAGGTCAGAAATTTGGGACTCATTTACAAGACATTATGATCACAAACTAATATTTGAATTTATATATCCCTCCCAAATTAAATATGGATATTATGATCATTTACAAGACATTATGATCACAAACTAATATTTGAATTTATATATCCCTCCCAAATTAAATATTTTGACCACATGAGACACATACAAAAGTATGTATCAAAAATTGCTCACTTTGCAATATTTCCTGTCTTGTTCTTATTATAGAACTATATATTTTCTTAACATACTTGTTTGTGTTAATTAATTATAATTTGAGTTTAGAGTCTGAAGACTTTGGGATTTATTTTAATGACATTATTCGAAGAAATGTGAACCCAGATTCTGAGGGAGAAATTGGGTCGCTGGAAGATAATGCCCAAGATGGTGGGCACTTTTCTTTGAGTCATGACAGAAAGATCTGGTTTGCATCCCAGTCTTCCATATACTATTTGAATGACCCTGAACAAATTATTTCATGGCACGGAATCTGTTTTTCATAATTTCTAATATGAGGTTCCTGTTGCCCATTTCCCCAAATTCACCTGAAGCTTTGTTTGAAGGACACATACAGAGTGCCTGGTATGTGACATGTATTCAATCATTGTCCATTCCCTTCCTCCCTTAAAGGTAAGAAAAAAAACAAGAGTCCTGGGGTAGCTGACAATAATAATTATTCTCTTAGGCCCTCCTATCAATATAGGTCATGCAATCCTTCATTAAGAAAGTGTCTTCCTCAGAGGAGAAAATAAAAATTTTCAAATCAGAAGTACACGGGACCAAATTTTGCAAAATTAATAATAATAATAATAATAATTTTTTTAAAACAAGATTCCTCATTAGGCAGCAAACCACATTTTAAGGTTCAGCTCAACCTCAGCATGGTGGCTAGATGGCTAATCTTGGCAAACCTTTATATCACACTGGCTGGAAGATGAATACAGCGTTTCATTCGGCATCATCGTGATTAGCACCCTGGTGCTAGTAATGCTCCTTAGACTGCCCATGATGTGTGGTGGCTGCATTGCAAGTCAGGAGTTTAATTTAGCTTTCTGAGCATCTGCAGGTTTTGTTTTCAACAGGGAACTGCAGATTACATAACTGTCTTGGCTTCTGCTTCAGAAGGTGAACGATTGACTCTCTAAATTAGCTGTCGATACAGATGGTCAGGAACAGAGCTTGTCGTACATGGAAGTGATTTCCCCCCAAATCATTTGGAAGGTAATGAGATAGCTCTTGACCTCTCCAGACACTTGGCAGAGAAAACAGGAGAAAGTTACATGCATAGCTAGGTAGATATTGAAAAAAGAGACATAGTCTAAAAAAACCTGGCTAGCGTTTCTTTTTTAAAACTTCTTTTCACTGTACCCTATTGTTGACTCCACTGGATTGGTCTGTTCCCCCTTACCAATCATTATTCTGTGGGAATTTTGCCAAGGACTTTTATGGAAGAGTGTTAAACAAAGGGAAATGGAACATGATGAAAATGGGGCTCCTGGGAGCACATGAAAGCAAATGAGAGAGGAATATAAAGTGTATACACTGTCCTGCACTGGTCTAACACATGCTAAATTAGGTCTGAAATAACATCTAACCCCAGCCCTCAAGGTGATTTTTGTCTACTCAAGGGGAATACTCATAAAGCAGATAATTTCAGTACAACATGCCAAATGCTAAGACAGAAAATTTTTAGGAACATAGAGGAGGAGTACTAGAAAGAGCAGGGGATGATTAGACACTAATTAATAATATAAAGTTTATATAACATGTACCTATTTGCAGATATGAGTGATATAATCAAAGCTTGTAATTGCTATAAGGACATCATGTAGTTAGTTAGTGTAATTCAAGGCTTAGTCTTGTATTTAAATTTTCAGACTTCAAATTCTATGTGTTTTTCTAGTAGTGACCGGAAGCTGAGGGCATGTGGAATGAATTCATATCCATACACTGCAGAAATAGAAAGAAAACGTAAGGGACTGGCAGGGAGGTAAGTGGGTATAGTTAGTGTTGAGTGTATTAGTTTTTAGTGGACATAGGATTTCTGTGCTGCAAGATGAAAAAGTTCTAGAGATATGTTGTACAACAATATGAATATACTTAACATTACTGAATTTTACACTTAAAATGGTTAAGATGGTTACAGTGTTATGTTCTTTTGCCACAGTAAAAAGACTAAAATGTAATATTATATTAATAAAGCATTATAACACAAATAAGTGAATAACTGTCATTGATAACGTAATAACCATAACTAGTATGTGTGGGGCACTATGCTGGGGGCTATGTCAGACATTTAACATGGACAATCTCATGTATTCTAACAGTCCCTTTTGACAAATGTGAAACCCAAGGCTTAGATTAGGTACCATGCCTAAAGTCTTCACAACTAGAGTATGAATAGGTCGGACTGTAAAACCATGGCCTCAACAGTCATTTTCCACACCGACACATCTTTTTGAACTATACAGTGAAACTAGGCAATTCCAAATAGATACACATCATTTCTTGCCTTGTACCCACATGAGGAATTAGATAAAGAAGATGACAACTCCTCAAAGGCCAAAATGAAGTCCCCGATAAACTATTTAAAGGGGAGATCATGTGGGCCAGGGTCTGTAGATGCTGTGAC
Organism: Felis catus; assembly: GCF_018350175.1. NCBI lineage: Eukaryota > Metazoa > Chordata > Mammalia > Carnivora > Felidae > Felis > Felis catus. Next base: position 48,973,374 of record NC_058377.1, on the reverse strand, counting down.
CACTCTGGTCAGTGGAGGCTCTGCACTGCTGAGGGGTAATCAGATACTCAGCTTCCCACTGTTTCTCCTCATTTAGACACCTGTGTGGGATCATTAGCTGCATAAGGAGGTCTTTCTAGGTAACAAGATGACGTCTGTCTGTGACTTGACGTCAAGTGACTCATTTCACTACCGTCATGTAGCAGGCACCTCAGTGTAGATCAAGTTCACCCTGTGGGAGCCCTGCAAGTTTCCGGTTGAATTTTATATTTATTCTGAGATAACTTCATTTGACACCCAGGCTGACTAATAGCTATGTGTGACCAAGATATGTACCAAGCTAGCCAGCTTTTGTAGTTGTAAAGAAAGTTATAAACAGAGAAAGAAACATAATTGGACACTAGGAAGGTGGTCATGGTGCAAATGTCTAGACTGCAGCAAGAGAGGGCAGACTAACAGCATGGGTGTTTCTATCACCTGACTTTGTATTTGGGTTGACCATACTTGTTAATCAAAGAATGGTCCATGAGCAAGCATGCTAGAAACACTGAAGCTCAAGCCCCAGCCCAGAGCCACTGAATCAGAATCTGCATTTTGACAGGATCCCCAGGAGATTCGTGCACATTACCATTTGAGAAGCCATGATATAGAATGTACACATTCTTATTTTTAATAATTGAGTGTTTACTGGAGTGCCTGGGTGGCTTAGTCGGTCAAGTGTCCGGCTTCGGCTCAGGTCATGATCTCACAGCTTGTGGGTTCGAGACCCAGGTCCGGCTCTGCAGTGACATCTCAGAGCTTTGAGCCGGCTTTGGATTCTGTGTCTCCCTCTCTCTCAACCCCTGTCCTTCTCTCACTCACTCTCTCAAAAGTAAACAAACTTTAAAAAAATTAAAAAAAAGAGAATTGAGTGTTTGCTAAATATGTTCAGTTGCAAATTAAATTACCATATAAAAAGGAAACAATAATTGCATATACTAGGCAAGATTATCATGCTAGTTTACACATGCTAGCTTTCACAATAGTTTTTCTGCTTTAATTCTTTTAACAACCTTTAAGTTCTTACCTGTCTTCTTAATGGTAAGGAAATTTGCAAAGAAGACAATGTATTCCAGCTCTAGATCCCCCAAATTTCCCTGGAAATCACACTACCACACTAGAGGTATTCAGAATGTCACTTGAACTTGAAATGGTCAGAAAAAGTAGGACTTGAACTGAGACTCAGAGAATGGGTGAGGTTTGCATAAAAGAGGGATTGCCAGAGTAGAGAAACAACAGACACAGGAGCACTTGGGGATTGGCATGTGAAAGTATTTTTCGGGGCAAGGCTCAAGGAAATATTTAAATGTGGGGTTCATGTCCCCACAAGAGCAATAAGAAGAAAAAATGAAATGATGATTGAAACCAGAGGATGGAGGGCCTTGAAATCTAGGCCAAAGGGTGTGGTTATCTAGTAACTTGGCGTAAGGAATGTATTTTCAGAAGATAAATTATTCCGGTTTAATTCATTAGGCTTTTACTGGAGATTTTCATATGCAGTGGTAAATTTGCCTTAAGAATAAGAGATGGATAGATTCCAAGAAACACTTTAGAAAAACTCTCTCTACACTACTGTGGTGATTGCATCTTCTGTAATTCTGCACCTGCTTCATCAACTGCTGGCTGACATCACTGTTTTCTGACAGGGGCACACAGTGTTTGCCAGAGCAGTTGAAAATGTGCAAGGATGAAGAGAGCATTAGGTAGGACAACAGATGTCTTTTAACTCGGGCAGTGGGTTGAGGATTCATCTCTAGAGGATCAAAAGAATGTGGAGTTTAGTAAAGCTGCCAGGGTGGACCTGAAAATACACGAATGGGTCAACCATATGCAAGTGGGAATTGTTTTTCTACTGAGGATCACATATGCAGAGCAACTTGATTCCTCAGCAATTAAACAAAAACAAATTGCTGGTTGCTCTTTAAAATTAAGGATAGGAAATGCAAATGTAAATGTATACAGGTGCACTAAACCCTAAACAACACTAAAAACAAGAAAAAATCAGTTTAATAAAATTTGAAGGTGAAGAAAAAGGAGAAATAAGAAACTTGAGGATGAAAAGAGGGGACTAAAATATAGGCAGATGCAGAGGAAATGCGGAGAAAAAGAGATAAGGAAGGGGTAAAAGGAAAAGAAGGCATGATGGGAAGATAATTTATTAAAATTTATCAGGTTTTGGGGGCACCTGGGTGGTTCAGTTGGTTAAGCATCTGACTTGATTTCAGCTCAGGTCATGTCTCACAGTTCTGGAGATTGAGCTCTGCTTGCTTACTCTCTCTCTCTCTCTCTCTCTCTCTCTCTCTCTCTCTCTCAAAATAAATAAATAAACATTAAAAAATTTATCAGGTTTTTAACATCACTATCTACTTTAATAATCATCTAACTCCATGTGGTAGATATTATACCCAGTTCACAGGTAAGGAAACAGATAGTACTAGTGATTAAATAATTTTTCCCAAATCACACTGATGGTAGGTGGTAGAACTGGAATTCAAACATTCAATCCATTAAACACCAGGAGGTATTAAAGTAACGTCAGTCAGGAGCCAAACCGTGCTATGAATTTCTCTGTTAGTAAAATGAGGCTGTACATGTGAGACTACTGAATACAGTAAGGTCAACAAATAATAGGTATCAATCTCCAGAAAAGGATTAGTTAACATATTAACTACTGATAACTACAATTCTAAATCTTTCTTGCCTCTGGGTTCAAGTTTAAGGATCAAAAACTCATGACAATCCCTAGTGTTTTGACAAAGAATCCTCAAATCCACCAGGCACAGAATATTCCATACACTGAATCAATGCCTTCTACATATATGTTCTTTTAATGTTAAATGTACATCGGTTACACTGTGACTAAATATGCCTTCGTTAAAATTTAATTCAATATATTATTGTATCATGAAGTATTATCTGTATTGCCAAAATCTAAAAATATAACTACTCTTAGGTAGTTAAGAAGAGAGTCCTTCTTTTCAAAAAGCCTGGGAATGACCATGAGTGTAATCCTTACAGTATTTCACACAAAAAAGAGCTGTGACAGTAGCCAGCTGAGACCTACTTCTGACCCGTCGACCCCTTAGACGAACAATCTTCATACCTGTCTTCTCAAAAAGTATCTTCCCTACTATCCATTCTGCTCACAGCAGAGATAAGTGATTTTTTCTAATGGCAATATTGCTCCTGTCACTTTTCTGCTTCAAATCACTTAACTGGCCCCAGTGCCTTCAGACTAAAGATCAAACCCCAGCTTGGGGATAAAAAACCTTCTGTGATCCGGGTCCTCCTTAGCAATCCAGACTCCATCACACACAGGTCTATGCTCCTGCCAACTGAACTCCTTTCACCTTCTAGGAGAGGCTGAATATTCCTTCTTGCTGTCCTCCTTTTCTACTTACTATTCTTCCCCCTTTCTTTTCTTCAAGACTAATTTCTCAAAATTGCACAGCTCTGCTTTGACATTTTTTTTCTGCAGGGAGGCTTCTCTGATTGTTTTGTCAAGCTGAGTTACGGGTAGCTTGCAAGACCTCTGTGGCATTGATTGCACTGTATTGTAATTGCCCCATAATTGGAATCTAAGTTCTGTGAAGATGCAGACCGTGTCTGATTTGTCCTCCGATGCCTCATACCGTGCCCAGCACCTAGCAGATGTTCAATGAAGATCTGCTGAATACATTCTAAAACTCCATGAAAAGAATCCTATCTCTAAAGTCAGGAGCACAGTTCTTTGGTTTATTTGCTAGTTTTTGTTTGAATTCTCTGCAGAAGAAAACTGTATGTCAATAAATCTATAACCAGAGCCCCAAGCACAGAGACAAGGAAGTGAAGAGAGCAGGGTCATTAAAATTGACTGCAAGGAGCCAGCAGCCTTGGTAGCAGGTCCTGGGGTACTTGGCCAGGTCCCTTACCCTCACATCTTGGCTTTCCCTACCTAATCAGTGGAATTAATACTGTTGCTTAGTTTTTTTTTTTTTTTTATTTCTACAAGACCTTAAAGATCCCTCAGTGGGTTTTACATGAAGTTGGTGACAAAATTTAATGACAATGTCACTTCAATGACAATTGTTTTACATGTACTATGTTTTAAACAAGGACTTTATGTAACATGTATCCTCAGGGCTGTATAAACAGCTCAGAGTCCTTTCTAATTGCTCTCCAAAATGAATTCTAAAAAGAATTAGGTCACTGGCATGGACTATACCCATTTTGTAGATAGAAACCTGAAGACAGAGGGTCAGGGCTGACTTCCTTTTGAGCACACAACAGCAGGTTTTGGAAAAGGGATGTTTTCTTTCTCTAATCCCACTTCTTCTCTTTTGCCATTATATGCCCCTTTAATGCTGTATAGTGTTTTTTAAAGTTTATTTATTTATTATCATTATTATTTTTTTAGTAATCTCCACACCCAACATGGGGCTCAAACTTACAACCTCAAGATCAAGAGTCACATCCTCTACCAACTGACCAGTCAGGAGCCCCAGTGTTTGTTATTTTGTGAATCTTTCTTCTTCTACTAGACTTTGAGATCCTTGAAGGCAGGGGTTAGGTCTTACTTTCCATTTTGTCCTTGCCTAGGATCTGGAATTGTGTAGACATGCAAATAAGGTTTGCTGAAATGTTCATCTAACTCTTAAAAGTTCTCTGCTTAACTGTGTTTCTAAGTTTACTGTCAGGGAAACATCTCTGTCTTGTGGTTTACTGAAGAAAAATCTCAGCTTCAAAAGAAACAAATCTTTTCTGGTATCTATCCCCTCTCCTTCCTTAATTCTACTCCTCTGACACTCTGCTTAAACTTCTTTAGTGCAATAGAGCTCCTGTATTTTAAAGGATGCACAGGCTACCCCTCTACATTATAAAGTCTTAAGATTTTTCCTCTGAAGCTACAGAAGACATGATTTGCAGAGCTGGCTGTCAACGACACAAACACCAATACAAATTCACTAAAAGCAATCCTCTGCTTATTTTATTTAAGTTTATTTATTTATTTTGAGAGACACAGAGACAGTCCAAGTGGTGGAGAGGCAGAGAGAGAGAGAGAGAGAGAGAGAGAGAGAGAGAGAGAGAGAATCCCAAGCAGGCTCTGCACTTGCCACCACAGCCTGATGTGGGGCTCAATCTCATGAATCATGAAATCATGACCTCAGCCAAAGCCAAGAGTCAGACGCTGAGCCACCCAAGTGCCCCTCTGGGATTTTAAATTTAAATAAATCATCCAATGAGTTAAATGTTTGCTTTTCACTTTAACACCAGAGGACCCACTTCAGTATAATTTTTAAATAAATAACCCTTCATTATTAATGCAGATGTGAAGCTGTCTGGAGATGAATGGGTTACTGCTCCATCTTAAAGAAGGCTGCTAGAGAGAGAGGAGTGGCTGATGGTTTTGTGGGGGGCTTAGTTACATGGTTCAATAGTAACAGTCAGGAATGAGCAGAGAGGGAAAACAAAAATAAAAACAAAAGCAACTATTCAATTAGTCCAGATGGAGTAAAACAGCCCATAAGCTAATTGATTATAGCTATCATGACAGCTGATTACAGTCTCTGCCTGTAAAAACAGAGGGCTAAGAAAAAAAAAAAGGGCACACACAAAAAATGTACCGCCTTTCATTAGTTTGTTGGTGAAATAGCTTCCTGATAGATGACACAATACAATTCAGCCCTTCTGTGCTAACAAACAAAGTTAACCCATAATGTGGCAGTTGTGGTGGGAGGTCTGGTCTGCTGAGCACTTTGGAACGCCTTGGAAGCCAATGCTACCTCACCCTGCTTGTGTAAAGGCAGCACCTTTAGAATGCATCTTTTCTGTACCCAAATGACTTACTAATGATGACACCATTATGGCTACTGATCCACTGTCAAATGAACAATCTGCATCCAGATGTCTCTTTACATTGAAGATGATTTGCCCCCAGACTCACTCCCCAATCCCCCTAGTGGCCCATGACTGCTGGTGGCCCATTCTGCCCAAGGGATTACAGAGACAAATGCAGCCTGTGCCCCTAGGAGGAAGATGGGCCATCAATGGCAAATTACAAAGCAATACCCTGAATTCTTTGATAGTGCTCTAGGGGCACAAAGGAAAGGGCAGTTGCAGGTAGGGGAGTCTTCTCAGAGCAGGTCTTCAGGACTAGGCTTCTAAGGTCACTACGAGTCTATCAGGCATGTGTAGAAAACACTTAGCACAGGATTATATTTTCAAGTAAAGAAAATTTTGTTATTTATGAAAACAATGCTGTTAATATTAATTGGGAGGTAGGGTGTTCCAGCAGGAAAACAAATGCATGAAGGTCTTAAGAAATATCCTGTGCTGAAAACAAAGACCAGTTCTCTGTGGCTAGAAGATGGGGCAGTGACAATGGAATCCTCATTTTAGCTAGATGACTTTGTTGGCAGAGTAGAGAGTGGACTGAGAGGATAAGAGAGTGAGGTAAAGTCAGGAGGCCAGTTAGGTAGCTGCTATAAAAAGTTCAGTCAAGATAAGGGGATGATGCTGACTGAGAACAGGTGCCCTGGAGTAAAAAGAATAAATAGTAACCGAGTTCTGACAGACCATAGGGCCAGCTTGCACTTCCCAGGCCAGGCTAGTCTCTGGGCAAGAGAAGGTCACATTCACGGCCAGACAACCACAGCCAGGGCTAGTTTTGTCCTTAGACTCTCGCACCTATAGGCACTAGAACAGAAGTTCTCAGCTCGGCCTGCATCTCACGTTGGAAACATTTATATAATGCAGGTGCCTCACCTGTACTCCAGACACACTGAAGCCAAATCCCGGGGAGGATCTACACTTTTTAAATTCCTCACACAGCCACAACCAGGAGCCACCGCCCAGCCAACATTCAGGCATAACAGTGACTAACTCAGTGCCTTTCTTAAAAAGTCTCCAAGTGTCTGCACATAGTGGTGAGGGCACAGAGCACTGCTCCCCGTGGGGCCTGCCGGTCGTTCCAGGAGAGGCTGTACTGTTAGCAGAGAAGCAAGCAGGCCCTGCCACTGTGACTAGAGTGTCTTGTTCTTGAAAGCTTTGAAAATGCTTCTGAACATACTCAAAAGAGGTATTTCAAAAGAATTTACGAGTGTGACTCTACAGAGGCAGAATATAATATAGACGCTCAACCACCAAATGACAGTTGATAAGGGGGCAGGAGACAAAGACAGGTTTTAGTCTTTGGTCCCCCACGAACATAGAGCATGTTCGCATAGAGAAACCACAACCCTGCACACCGTGGACAAGACAATCTTGGTGAAAAGAATGACATCCACCTGAATTATGTCTCAGTAACTAAAACTGTTCCTGTTTCCCAAGCTCTTACTCTACAAAAGATACTACTTTAAGTGAATTGCATTCCTTACCATGTTTAAGACTCAAAAACCCTGGGAGATAATTATTACAGTCTACAGATGGAGAAATGAGTTTCTGAGAGCCTAAGTAACTTGGGAAAGATCACTGAGCTAGGAAGTTACAGAACCAATCCTGAACCCATATCAGACAAAACCAGTGCTGGTAACCATCACTATTTTGGCTTCCATGTATGCAGGATTCACAGCCCATGTTGGAATGTAAACTCCTTCAGACCAAGGGCTAAGTCACCCTTGATCTTTGAGTCACCCCCATCTCCCCGAAGGTCTCCTCTACATTTTTAATTATGGATTTAGGGTTTTCTTGATTATTGGATTTTAGTGAGATAAGAAGGCCAGAGAAGTTCCACCAACACAAGATCCTTCTTCTCTGCTGCTTACAGGTTCTGAGCACCCTTTGTGAAGGCAAGACTCAAGACAGCTCTTTTGCAAAATGCTGATCCCTTTCTTTCAGTGAAAGAGACAAACTACCCTGGGACCTGAGAGTCCTTTCAGTAGTTTGTGAATCTGTTGATCAGATTAGTTTTTTTCACAGGTGAAGCTGGGTACAGAGGGAGAAGTTTGATTAAAAAAAAAAAAAAGTAGCTAGGAGCTGGGCCTTTAGCACAAGAGGTTCAAGGCTCAGAGTTCAATGACATATTCAAAGCCAATGTTTGGCTGACATGCATTTTCCTGCTACTGTGGGCATATTATATAGAAGGAAGAGAAGGGCAAAGCTGTAGTTAAGGCTATTAGGACACTGCCATTGCAAAATGAAGTCAGTGTGAATGTATAAGCCCATTCATTCATTCAACAGATATTTATTAATGAGCAACTAACAGTAGCTGTGCATGTGCATGGTTTCAAAATGCCCAAATTTCCAACAGTATGGTTTAATTAAATAACACTGGTTCCTCTGACAACATGATTCAAATTTCAGTTACCAGTGTATCAACTGTGAGTGAATGGATAAAGTACAAACTTGCTACGGGCTCTTGGTCCACAAATCACTACGTAATAACAGATGCATGCCATCATCAGTGACCTACATGCCACTCCTTTCAAAGTATGTCATTATGGGTCACTGCACACATCTTGTTCCGTTCACATACAGACAGCAAAGCATGTAGTCATTTTGCTTCCTTGGGTCCTAGTGATAAACCCATAGGACACTTCACCAGAATGGTTAATTGAATGAGGGAATTTGCCAAGATGAGAGTGCAGCATAGAAAGAAAAAGGGATAATATTGTAAGTGAAATTCACATGGGACAGTGGAATTAACAGAAGATACAGCTGATGGCAGACAGGCATGTTGACAGTGTCCTCCTTTGAGAAACACTGGATATGCAGCCAGAGGAACTTAGTAAAGGCAAACTTCAGAACATAAGTGAGGAGAGTGGTTGGGATGAAAAAGGATAAAGGTGTTTCAGAGGAAATAACACTGGTGAAAAAAACACATCAAAGGAACTCTCAGAGATATTTTATAACATTGAATGTGTGAAGGATAAAAGGTTGAAAGCTGATTCAGACTTAGAAAAAAGTATGGCAATTTGCCAAAGCATAGAAAAGATGCTTGCTCAGTTATTGTGTTCTGTGACCAACGAGAAGAAAAAGGCAAGCACTATTCAAACTACTCTTTTGTTTGTTTGTTTTTTGTTGTTGTTTGTTTGTTTTAGATACAGCAAGCATGTGAATGGGGCAGAGGGAGAGAGAATCCCAAGCAGGCTCCACACTCAGTGCAGAGCCCAATGTGGGGCTCTATCCCATGACCCTGGCTGGCATCATGACTTGAGCCGAAATCAAGAGTTGGATGCTCAACTGACTGAGCCTCCCAGGTGCCCCGAACTACTCTTTCATAGAAAGAAATAAAACACTTTAATTTTCAACCTTTGTAATTCTTCAAGTTAACAGTGTACTAAACAAACATTTATTTTACTTTCTTTCCCATTTGGTAATCAACAAAAAGAAAGTTTTTAATGTTTGACAAAAGTTTTGGGAGGTCACAGACAAGGGTAGTGTTTATCATTGATCATTAAGATGTCATGTTTATGACATGCATGGTATCACACACTACCGTGCAAAGCAAGGACTGCCTGTATTATGTACTGGGTATCAAAAAACACAGTCCTTATTTTCTCGGTGGTCTTACAGCAAACAAATTAATTTTCTAAAAACCTGTGATTAATTGTTCTACATTTAATGGGGGTGCTAGCCTAGCTCTGAACACCCATAAGGATTTAGGGGAATTGTGGAAGGCAGATTTGGTAGGGGGCATGGAGAGAATAAAGTAGCAAAGGAGGTGTTGACCAGGGGAGTAGCACATCTGAGGAGAATGCAAATCTCCTAGCCCAGCAAGTCTAGTTCCTCACCCCAGAGGCAGGGTGAGGAGTGACTCTGGGCTGCTTTTTAAACTGGCTGCTAACAGCTCAGGTGTAATGCCAGATACATATTAATTGCCTTCAGAATGCAGACATACAGGTTAAGGTTCCTTCTCAAAAATAACACAGAAACTAGAAATGCTAATGAATACCACTGTCAGCCAACTTGTATGAATACAGTTTCTTAAAACCAGTGCAAAGTGTTTGAATGCAAATCTTTATGTCCCCAAAGTCATGGATATGCAAAGTGGCATCTGTGGCTATAAGTCTGTGTTCCCAAGGAAATCAAGTCATAGTAGTATATGAAATGACACATCTGGCTTTACACAGTGGCTATGATTAAGTCCAAAATGTATATTATATTGAGTTTTTTTTCCATCAAAAAATGTTTGAATTTTTAATTTATGCCCCCAAGGAAGATGTGGGGTTATGTGATATGCATGTGGATGCAACTAGGAATAAAGAGGTTAAAGAAGTAGCAGGCTCCTTAGGATTCATCTTGTCCAATCTCTGCATTTAAAAGACAAAAAAAAAAAAAAAAAAAAAAAAAAAAAGCAGGGGTACCTGAGTAGCTCAGTTGGTTAAGCATCTGACTCTTGGTTTCGGCTCAGGTCATGATCTCATGGTTCGTGAGACCGAGCCTCATATCAGGTTCCAGGATGATGGCGTGGAGCCTGCTTGGGATTCTCTCTTTCCCTCCCTGCCCCTCCCCCCACTTGCTTGCATGTGCTCTCTCTCTCTCTCTCTCTCAAAATAAATAAACACTAAACATTTTTTAAAAGAAAAGAAAACAAAAAAACTAGAAAAACAAATGAAGTGAATTTCATCTAGGGATGCCAATTGTCTAGCTCCACAGATTCCTGCATTATAATAACAACAGCTAACATTTACTGAGTATTTTCTGTATGCCGGGCTTTCCATATGAAGCATTATGTCTTTAAATCCTCACAGATCCATGAAATACTACTACTATTACCACTGATTTTACAGATGCAGAAACAGGCTAATGTTACTCAGTTATTCTTAGCTAACCATGAAGGACTTGGATTAGAAATCAGACAGAATGATCTGAACTGACATTCTTAGCTATTAAATGAAGATTGCCAACAAGTTACCTGTACCCCTAAATAAGGTAACCATGGTCTTTGTCCTTTAGAAGATCTTGGAATCTAGCTTTCCATATACAGCTACTAATCTTTAAAAAACCTTACAAAGTTAGTGACACAGTTCCACATTTATGGATGACAATACTGAAAGCACAAACTTCAGTGGTTTCCCAAGGTTGCATAGCTTATAATTGGTGAAAGGAGGATTCAACTCATGAGTCTATTGGTTCTTTGAGATGCACACCAGCCTACCTCCCTGCATTAGAACTCTGCTATCCCTCAGCAGGCTCTGGATATTTGAACAAAATGTGCATAAATCAAATATCTGATCTGAAATCAACGTGCATCCAGGCATTTCTGGAACCCATTTAAGTCAGCAGCAAGAATTTCATATTCCTAAATCTCTCTGTATGATATACAGCAGCAAGAGTCTGGCAGCTCACAGGAGACAGACATACTATGAAGAGACCAGTGGTGAATGAAGCTCATGAAGTGTGGTTTGGGGGCTGCACTGAGGTGGAGGAAGAGGAATTTCACTGCGTGTGGTTCCTTCAGAACACAGAGAGCAGCAGATATGAAGACAGAGCAGCCTTAGGATGTCTGTGAGCAGCGGGGGCTGGGAATGGCAGGCACTGCTGTTCTAGGAAGGGAAAGGAAGGGGAACCTGCCATCCTCTTTTCCTTCTAATGGCCACAATTCCCCACTGGTCTGTCAAGAGAAATGGGTCTGAGAAAAGTAGTATGATTCTCACCGCAGCTCCTTAGCCAGTTTCCAGAGGTTTTCAGCATAGCAGGCGGCTGCTTCCCAAATTCAGCTCTGCTCCCCTCCTCTTGGCTGAGGTGTACTGGTGTATAACCCCGCCTGCCAGCACACACTCCTGAAGCTCTTGAGTTGTGGCCAAAGCCTCTGAGGAGTGAGGCAGGTGGGGCCACCTTCTCAGGCTACTTGCAGAGCTAGTTTGAGATGCTTTACAACACAGAAAGGCCAATTTAAGGCATGGGATTACTTTCTCCACGCCATCCTTTTAGGGCAGTAACCACTCACTTTCCAGATGTTGACTGTTCCCCTCATCTCTTTCTTTCTATTCTCAGCTAAAAAGACCTTAGCACTGAAAAGACAGAGTAGGTGGAAGCCTGCCTGGGGAGCCTGCTGAAGGGAGCCTGGAAGGCCTCTTTACTATTATTTTTTTAAGTTTGTTTATTTATTTGAGAGAGACAGAGACAGTGTGAATTTGGGAGGGGCAGAGAGAGAGGGAGAAAGAGAGAATCGCAAGCAGACTCCCTTCTGTCAGCACAGAGCCTGATGAGGGGCTCGAACTCATGAAGCCGTGAGATTGTGACCTGAGCCTGAGCCGAAACCAAGAGTCTGATGTTTAACCAACTGAGCCACCCAGGTGCTCTGAGCCAGGAAGACTTCTTACCTACCAATTCCATCCCACCCTCCAGCTAGCTTCGGGTATTGGAAATGCCAACATACAAGTGTTGGTCTGGTATCTTCTTTTAAAATGTAGAAGGGAGTAAACATAGTTCTTCACAAGGTAGAGTTAATTCTTCAGCTGGCAGGCTAGAATCTGCTGGCTTCCTTAGGCCAGGAAATGCCTGCTTAATCAGCCTTTAGGAAGAAAGAATATTTAGAAAGAGAGGGTTTAGGGAAACAAATTCACCTTTTTCCCTTTGTGTGGCAAAACCAAGTAAAGAAACTTGGTCCCTCCAATATGAGAAGTCAACCCCTTTTCTCATTTCTGTAGAACTAAAAAAAATTATCCTAATGCTAAGCTCAAGATCTTTCTGTTTATGGGCACCTGAGTGGCTCAGTCAGTTACACGTCCAACTCTTGATTTCGGCTCAGGTCATGATCTCACAGTTTGCAAGACCGAGCCCCAAGTCGGGCTCTGTGCTGACAGCATGGAGCCTGCTTGGGATTCTCTCTCTCCTCTCCCACTTGCTGTCTCTCTCACTCTCAAAATAAATATTTTCTTTTAAAAAAGACCTTGCTGTTTAAAGCTTTTCTTGAGATTTCAGGATGAATAGCTAAAATTTGGAAATTATGATAATTTTTATTCTAACCCGAAGGTGTTTTTCAAATATGTTTAATGACTCTTAATTTTACATATGCCGCAATTTCCCTTTTGTTTTGATATGTACAGTGTATAAATGTGAAGGCATAATATAGATATTCTGTTCATGTATTGACTGATCAGTTTCTAAATGGAGCCAATACACTTAAATTTCCTCTCTATATTATAATTCCATTTAGTATAGCATTGTTTCCCTGCCCTGTCTATTCTTCCTCAAATCAGATGTTGTTGTGGCCATGGTAACCACCTACTCTTTCTCCCTATTATTTTCTATATCAAAGCACATGGGCTAGAAAATCCTATGATTTAAAAAAAAAAAAACTCAAATAAGAATCAATCAGGCTCACCTAAGAAGGGAGTCATTTCTGTGTAAATGTTTAATTTTAAAAAACCAACTGTAAAAGTGTTCATCAGAAACAAATTATCACTAGGAAAACAGACTAAAGGTTGAATCTGCTCAGTTTCTTGAAGATTTAGAAGATGTTCAGAACTAAACACCTGCAGGTGTGGGAGTGCCTTTTTCCTGTACGGATCTTTCCCCCCTCTGCATACAAAAACATTCGGGAAAAAAGTCAAAAATTTTCTTTAGGAGCAGTACTTTGCTTATTTATTTTACCATTAGTTGTTAAACCTGTCAATCACAGTTCTATAGGACAAGGGAACAAGCTGAAATCAGATGAGTCCCTGAAGGCAGGAACTTAGAAGGAAGGCAGATAATCAATGAAACTTCCCAGAAGCATGAAGGCTGTACAATTACAGATTGTGATTCTGTGAAGTACAATTAATTGACCACCATTTAGAAGTCAGTCGGTCACAAGTGGGAGCTGATCACTAGAGCAAGTGGTTATCGCAGACCCTCACAGACATCACATCTGCCTTAAAGAAAACAGTACTTTAAGGAGTTTTCATTGAGAATTCTCTTGTTCTCTCTCTCTCTCTCTCTCTCTCGGCATCCTGAAACCATTGCCCCTTTTGGCTCCTTGAAAAAGACAATAATGACCCCTGCAGATGAAAATTCTCTTCTTTCCTACAAATGCCAATCTTATCTCAGACCAGTGTTTTATCTCTTCCCAACATGGACAGAAGATAATTGCAAAATGGGTCTCCCACCATTGTGAAATGATTCTACTATTTCTAATAGACAAATTCTGGTTTGCAAGGACCAAGACTCTCCATTTCCTCTGCTCAGTGAAGATTCCATTTTCAAACAGAAAGGCTTATTTTCATAGCTTCTGCATAGATAATCTTATCCAACATGATCAACAAATGTACTGATTCCCTGGTTGAAATTTCTGAGGGACAGATTTTGAGTGTAGCGCTGATTAGTAAGCCACACAGGATCCTCTGAACAGACTTGGGGGACTCAGGGACTATCTTAAGTAGAGACCACTGTAATTGCCATTACCAGCTGACCCACCTTCTACTCCCACCACCCAGGGTTAATGTGGAATGCAGGGATGAGGTTTATAGAGACACCAGTATAACAGAATGCCTTTGTACTGTAGCAATGCAAACACTGACATGCAGAAGGCCTGGGATGCTCACTGCATTTGCTTCTTTTTGCCCCTCTGCTGGCTGCCTCTTCCTCTCCAGAACTCCTAATTTTTTTCGTGGCTTTTCCACAGCTCCCTGGTTCCTCTGCTATTCAAAAGTCTTTCTGAATTCTAGTATCTTCCATGCAAAATAGAAAAAAGGGTGAGGGTCACAGGGTAAAGAACCATCAGATTTATATTTTGATTTAAAAATTAAGACTAGGGAGACTAAGACTTAGTTCTTAGTCCCACCTTGGGCAGATTCAGGCAGATGATTTTAGCCAAATCACTTACTTTAGATTGTCATCTGTCAAGTTACATATTTAATGAGATCAAACAAGAGGAAGTGCTCTGGAAAGTGACCAATGTCAGATGCCACAGAACTATTATACAGTTGAAGTCACACAATCGTTTTGAGAAGGCTCCAGACAAAAATCATAGATTTTAGAGGGCACGAAGTCTGTTTAATGGCATCACAGTTGTCCTAGTGATCTAAGCTACACGCTTCATCCTCATACCTTGATTTCACATCTAATCAGGCACCAAATCTCATCAATTCTATCTCCAAAATGCCTCTCTAGTCTGTAAGTCTCTCTTTATTGCCACCACCATTGGCACGAATGAAACTCTCTCCAACAGTTTCCTTCCCTTTTTTCTCACCTTCCCTTCATGCATTAGCCACACCAACAATCAAAGAACTCTTCATAAAATAGTAAGCTGATGTTTTCTCTTCCCTTGAGATCTTTTGCTGACTCCTCATCAACTACAACATAAAGCCTATACTCTTAGCCAAGCATATTACCGCCTCACAAACTTGCTCTTCTGTTAGCCTCTCTTCTCACTGTCTTCTTCCTGTAAAACTTGGTGACTTTTCACAGAGAGCTCTTTCTTCCTTTTTGTCCACTAACTTCATACATTCTTCTAAAACACCCTCAAACACTGCTGCCTCTGGGAATCTTCCTGAACTTAAGAGATTGAGTTAACGACCATCCCATTCTTTCTGCATGTGTCTTATTCCAGAATTTCTCATATCACCTCTAATATTTTAGATCCTTGTTTGGCTGATGGTACCACTGGTATGACCTAGTGTAGCATTTCTGATGGCCTGGCTTTAATGAAGCACAAAAGACTCAGCACAAGTCCCTGGACACATCTGACAGCTCTGGGGCAAGGAGCCAACCCAACCTTACTTTCGGTAACGGCCTATGTCATAATGGCAACACCCTTGGTTTAAGCCTGAATCACAGACTCCTCCTCTACAAAACAGATTCAGCTCCTGGGAACCCATCTGGTTCTTCCACTTTCATGAACTTAAAACCAAAGTGAATGGGGACTTCAGAGCCTATAAACCAGTGATGGCAAAGTAGCACTGCACAGCTGACTTGCCCAGGAATAAATTAAGGTTGGTGGAATACTGTTGCCTTTATTTTTGCTCTTTCTTTCTGTAATGCAAGAATGATCACTATGACTTGCAGGTAGGTAGCTTCTAAGGTACTCTACTGTGAAGGTCTCTGAATAAATTCTTTTGAACAATGCTAGGTTAGGAACAGTTCCATCCACGAGAGAGGTATATAAGTTTGTAAAGCACATCTTTTTTGTAGATCAAGTTAGAAGGTTCAAATTCTCCTGATGTTTTGCCCTAGGTTTATCCACTCAGTGCCATAAAGGGTAGCATTAAAAGTTATTTTGTAAATGATGCTAAGTACAAAGTCTGGTGCTAGATAGTTTCCACTCAGATCCAAAGTCAAAAAGGGAAAGAGGACCTTAAGAGGCAGAAGTTTCAAGTGGCACTTAAGTGACAATTAATGAATCAACAACAAGGGTGGGTAGAGGTTTCCAAAAACATGTCAAACAATAACAACCTCTGTGTTGGGACAGCCCAAGTCTTCCTAAAAAAGAAACACCCAAACCTCCTCAGGTTAATAATACCCGGTCATACAGGAATTACTCTTCCTCAGCCCCTGAGGGTTGGCACTGACACCCTACGGGCTTGGGACAGCTTATGGGTTTTAGAAGGAATTGCCCAAATTGATTATAAATCATATCACTTAGCCTTAAGTTCTCCAAACCAGCCTAACCAGTCTTCATTATCCTCTGTGAGCTCAAAAATACCAGATCGCAGGGGCACCTGGGTGACTCAGTCTGTTAAGTGTCTGACTCCTGGTTTCGGCTCAAGTCATGATCTCTCCAGTTCGTGGGTTCGAGCCCTGCATCAGGCTCCGCATTCACAGTGAAAAGCCTACTTGGGATTCTCTCTCTCTCCCTCTCTCTCTGCCCCTCCCTAGCTTGTGCTCACTCTCTCCCTCTCTCTCTGTCTCAATAAATAAATGAATAAGCAAACAAACAAATAAATACTTCTCTCAGATGTCTTTAAAACTTAACTCTGGGCAAAATAGAGTCAGCAGATTCTATACATCTTAACAATTAGATGCTTTACAGTAAAGCTGCATTGCCCATTTCTATACAAATCCATTTACTGCTAAATGAACATATGAAAGAGATCTTCATTTAAGAAGACAGAGCATGATACTTTATGTAGCATAATGTCAGATAAGAAACCATGCAACTTGTATGAGAAAATTAAATTGTTTTATAGAACCAAAAATAAAACTTTTTATTTTAATCATAGAAACAATACAAATTCATCATGGAAAAATAATTTTTAATAAAAAGTATTAGAAAAAAAGTAGATATTATCATCCAGTGCCAAACACTGTATTTAAGGGATTTACTTCCATGAATTTTTTTTAACAAAGTTGAGGTCATACCACACAAAAAACTTTTGCACTTTACTATTGCATTTTCTGTAATGGCACATATTTTCCTGTGTTTTAATGGCTCTTTGTTAAGAGCATTTTAATGATTCTTTAAAACTTTACTGAATAGATGTATTATAAATTATTTAACCATTTTCTCATTGCTAAAAATATATGACATAATATTTTAAACTTTAAGATTGGACACTTAAACTATGTTTATGGTATTCCCAAATACTTTAGATGACTAAACAGACACTAGTAAGAGTCAGAAACACTTATGTAATAGTCATTATATATAGATTAGTAGTTACGGGTTTGTTCTCTAGAGTTAGCATATTCATTGACTTCATAATCTGGTTCTGCCTCATCTGAGTGCTGCCTCAGTTTTCTCACCCATTAAATGAGAATAAGAGTGTACCACCTGATAGGAGTTGTCATTAAATTTGTGTATTTAAAGCACTTAGCCCAGGGGCGCCTGGGTGGCTCAGTTGGTTAAGCTTCTGATTTCTGCTCAGGTCATGATCTTGTGGTTCATGGGTTCGAGCCCTGCCTTGGGTTCTGTGCTGACAGCTCAGAGCCTGGAACCTGCTTCAGATTCTGTGTTGTGTCTCCCTCTCTCTCTGCCCTTCTCTGCTCATGCTCTGTCTCCCTCTCTCTCTCAAAAATAAATGAACATTAAAAAGAGATTTAAAAAAAAGCACAGTCCAGCATTTGCCACACAATAGTCAATAAGTTTTAGCTATTTAAAACCAATTACTGATGTTAGTATTAGTTTGTTATTATTTGATATTTACTATTAGTAATTATTATTATTAGTAATTTGTTACTATTATTTATAATTTGATTTTGCTGGGTGGTGGCAATGTTGTCAGTAGAGACCAAATAGCACTTACTGATTAATTTAGATCTGATTCTTTAAAAATACATTTATTTAAGAAAAAAATGATTTTGTATTTTGGGATGTGATTCCAAAAGGCAGGTTCAGGAAGCTCTTTTCTGGAAAAGAACCCAGATAATGGCAGGTGAAGTCACTTTTTAATCAAAGTACATAATTTCAAGGTTGGAAGGGAACTAAAGACTAATTCTGCGTAACATCTCTCCCTCACTCTACCCAGATGCAACGTGAACTTAGACTATTGTTGAATGTCTCCCACACTGGGAAACTTCTTACCTACCATGGTAGCTTTACACTTAGAAAATCCATTTTCTATGGAACCAAAATCTGTTTCCTGTAACTTGAACATGTAATAATAAACTCACAGATCACCCCAAACAAGCTTTAACAATGAATTTTGAATACAGCAAAAGGATGGGGATCACAAGTTCTAATGGATTTAGTTTAGAGTTTTAAAAAGATTGGTGAGAGCCCAAAGGCAGTAAAATCAAGATTGCATTACTCAGACTTTGTGAGATATTGAAAAGATTTATGTATTCATTATCATGAATGCTTTCCTGCAAATGGAATAATCTAAAATACAAGGAAAGCATAATGATTTTTCTCCAGAAAAAAATTGTCTAAAGCTAGAATTCTAAAAAGTCTCCCTTAAAGCTGTAATGGAAGCTTTTTTATATAGTTTTATGTTTCGCCTGGGGAGGAAGATACAGGAGAAGCATCCTTAGGACAAGTTTTGTCTGCATTTGTAAGCTTGCAGCTCATCTTCTGGGGGCATCTGTTTCTCGATAACTGAACCACTTTCTGCACAAAAGTGAGTGCTTAGACATGTTTAGAAATTGATATCAAATACCTTGAAAAACAAGGGGCCATATGAGTCACTAAAACCACCCAGAAGAACTTAATACTGAGGATCACAAATATAGATTTGTGTAAGCCATCAGGCATCATTGGAAAAATGTTTCTTTGCATAAAGATTACCTGACTGTATTTGCTGTTATTTTTCTAGTGGTAGTCTCTAGCACAGAAGCTGGCAAGTAGCTGGGCCTCAACAAATGCTCAGTAGGCTGACTGACTATCCATCCCTAAGGGTCCTAGATAAATGCCCAGTTCTTCCAACATCTGGTTACCCTTGTAGCCACTGAAATATTGGAGGATCACCACTTATTTTCTTGGCTTCTTCCTCTTCTCCACTGCCGTCACTTCTTTCCTCCAGGTTGACTATCCCCAGTTCCTGCCATCTTTTCTTGTAACCCACAGCTTCAAAACTATTCATCCAAGGGAATGTGCTTTTATTTGTGTTTAAAGAGGAAAAGATATAACTTTAGACCTCTAAGGCAGAAGAAGCAGCTCCCATGCTCTCTGTGGAGGTCGTAGTGGACACGTATCTGGGCAACATTCTTTAAGAGGAGTGTTTTCAAATGGCAAATCACAACCTATAAGAGGATTGTGAAACCAACTTATTATATCATGATCCATATTTTTCTTTTAAAAATCGAGTAGATGGGGTGCCTGGGTGGCTCAGTCGGTTAAGCATCCAACTTTGGCTCAGGTCATGATTTTATGGCTCATGAGTTGGGCTCTGTGCTGACAGCTCAGAGCCTGGAGCCTGCTTCGGATTCTGTGTCTCCCCTTCTCTCTCCCCCTCCCCCACTCGTGCTCTGTCTCTCTATCTCTCTCAAAAATAAATAAAGATTAAAAAAAAGAAAAAAAGAAAAAATCTAGTAGAAAATATCAAAAGGTATTGTACCTTGTAACAGTATTCATGAAATTTTAATTTTAATTTTATAATTGTGTGTACCTGTGAGCGCGTGCACACACACACACACACATATATACACACATATATACACATATACACACATATACATACATATTTGTCACACACACACATGCAGGGCATCACACAATGTGTACCGAATTTGGCTTAGGTATTAGCCTCTACTCACCTGCTTGTCTTGGCGCCTCTGGTTGGGACTCAAACTGAGATTTTGTGTATGTGCATCCTGAATTTTAAAGTAAATATATTTCTTATTGTGAGCTGGGGTTTTGCAAAGTTTGATTATTAACATTAGTCAACAGGAGAGAGTTAGGAACAAAAGGTGAGGGCATCACAATCATGCCACATACTCTCTTTGCCTCTTTTAGGTAAAGCACTTGCAACTTCATATTCGTTTTCAATTTGTTTCATATTCGTTTTCAAATGGTACCAAGAACTGCTGACTAGCAACTACTAAGTGAATTGGGGTTTGTTAATTTGGTACTGAAATTGGTATGCTACTAGAGTTTATTAAGGACTTTAATTTGGTATTCCTCTAGGAAGGCTAGTTGCCATATGGTGCTTGGCTATGTCACACAGCTTCTATGGCACAGGCAGAGAGACAGGAATCCTAAAATGGGAGCAAGATGCTTTTCTTTAAGTTTATTTAATTATTTTGAGAGGGAGAGAGAGAGAGAGAGAGGGCATAAGTGGGGGAGGGGCAGAGACAGAGGGAGAGAGAGAATCCCAAGCAGGTGCTGCTGCACTGCAGAGCCTGACACAGGGCTCAGTCTTACAAACTGTGAAATCATGACCTGAGCTGAAATCAAGAGTTGGACGCTTAACCCACTGAGCCACTCAGGCACCCCAGGAGCAAGATGCTTTTTTAAAAAGCCACTAATCCTCAGTGTTTTCTTAAGTTGGTTGTCATTGTCACTTAGTACTGTTGTTTTTGATTATGAATTTAGCTGAGGTTTACCATCATCCCTTCTATGTGCTATTAATAATTTTGTTAACTCTTAATGATACCTAATTTGCATTAATTAACTATATTTTGGCCTCATATTTTCTAACAATTAGGCTTCAAGACACATGCACACTTAAAGATAAATCATCTGTAAATAGGCATAAATATATCCCTATTGTGAAAGCATATGCAAACATAATCCTCTCTACACCTACAATTTGTTTTTTTTTTTAATATATTTTTTTCAACATTTATTTATTTTTGGGACAGAGAAAGACAGAGCATGAACGGGGGAGGGGCAGAGAGAGAGGGAGACACAGAATCGGAAACAGGCTCCAGGCTCTGAGCCATCAGCCCAGAGCCCGACGCGGGCCCGAACTCACGGACCGCGAGATCGTGACCTGGCTGAAGTCGGACGCCCAACCGACTGCGCCACCCAGGCGCCCCTACAATTTGTTTTTATAGTCACATTCTTCATTACCAGCTCGTTTGTTTGCCACTAGAAATCGAGAGTGCTTGGGGAAAATGAGACATAGGGTGTTTTATCCTTTCTAAGTGGACAGAACTCCAGAAAATTTGAGACCCATTCATGTTACAGATGAAAAGATTGAGGTCCAAGGAGATAAACTGAATGACTAATCAAGATTAGCAAAAATACTTAGGCAAGTATTCAGATGTCCAGATTCTCTCTCTGCCATCAATAATCACTTTAACTCCAGCTATATGCCAGAACACAGAACCTGACCCAGAGAAAAGCCTCATCAATGTGTGCTAAGTCACTTGTTTTACTTAATATAAGGTTGAGCAATGTAAACTACAGATTTTTTAGGTCAAAAATTATCAAATATTGGCACTATCAAATATGGTTTAACCTAAGTGGTTTTATTTTAATAACTTTGCCAGTGCCACTATGAGATTTTTATTTTCACACAAGGAATAGCACAATGTATTTACGAACATAGGCTTGAGCCAAATCACTCAAGTTCAAGTCTCAGCCCTTACACTGCCTGGCCATGTACCTAAGCCAGATTATTTTGATTTTCTGTGTTTTAGTGTCCTCAAAGAGGAATATAATATTACATAAACGTTTGCTTTCATTATTTTTTACTCTTATAACATACTAATTAGCCAAATGCATCTGTTCTGAGAAGTGTTTTCAGGCATGGAGGTCTCTTGCAGAGACCGAGATTTTGGAACTCCCTTCTTTGGGGAGATTGGCTATTTATTGTTTGGCATTTGACTTTAATAGTTACCAATGGTACTCTCAAAGGTCCAGTTTCTTTCTGCAGACAGTACAGGTTAATAAATAAATCAGAGAGGCTGACACATCCTAGCAACAAAAATCATATGTGTGTATGATTTGCTCCTGTTTTTATTTCATCTGGTTTTGAAAATGTGGTTGCTCTCTAAAATGCTTTTTTCTTCCCTAGGCAGTTAAACTAAAGTATTGCGAAGAAGAAGAAGGAGAAGGAACAAGAAGAAGAGAAGGAGAAGGGGGAGAGGAGGAGGATGAGGAGGAGGAGGAAGAGAAGATAGAGTAGGAGGAGGAGGGGGAGGGGAGGGGAGGAGGAAGAGGGGAAGAAGAAGGAGGAGAAGAAGGACAAGAAAAAGAAGGAGAAGGGAGAAGAAAGAGGGGAGAAGATGGGACACCTGGGTGGCTCAGTCGGTTAAGCGTCCTACTTCGGCTCAGGTCATGATCTTGTGGTTTGTGAGTTTGAGCCCAGTGTCAGGTTCTGTGCTGACAGCTCAGAGCCTGGAGCCTGCTTTAGGTTCTGTTTCTCTCTCTATGCCCCTCCCTTGCTCATGCTCTGTCTCTCTCAAAAATAAATAAACATTAAAAAAAAAATTTTAAAGAAGAGAGGAGAAAGAAGACAAAAAAACACCCAAACATGAAGAATACCTTTGTCTAGCTCATGATGTAGATTGAAGACAACAGTGTAAGGGTACATCAGAGTGTAGTAAAGTGATTCCAATGCACCCTGATGCTGGCTAATTATTTCTCTATAGATGGTGGTGTTCAATTTACTAAGCATCTGTGCATGACAGAATTTGGGATACTGTGGGTGGTAGAATTTCAAGATACCTACTTAGCTCAGAAAGCAAAAGTCCATCTATAAGTACCATTTTATTAGGTGAAATAAAATATTAGTACGAAATCTCATTTTATAATTAAGTGATGAATCACACTGTAGGGTCCAAAAGACCACACCCGCTTACAAGAAAGTAAATAAACAGATCAGGCCATGGAAACGGTGGCTCTTCAAGAATAAGATGTACAAGAAAGCTCAGAAGAGAGATGCTACAGTTATTCCAGTTAAGATTCTTTATCTCCCAGATTTTAGGTGCAGGATGGAATAAAGTTAATATAATATGACTCCTTTAATAGATCAAATAGTCACAGGATTAGTTTTTACTATAGTCCTACAATTTCTTACTGAAAATGCAAATTCTCATGAAGAAAAAGTGGATAGAGTGGAAGAAAATCAATTTATCAGACAAAAAAGAATTAGAGGATTTTTTGAGAAATGAAATTTATTGATTCTATTTTTTCAAACCATGATTTTTTTGATTAACGGCAGAAGTTTTCTTCCTATCTTGGATCTATGCTTTCCTCTCCTTTTCTCTTGTATCCAAAAGACTTATTTTCTACTTAGGATGCATTTCAAGTACCAATATATTCAGTGGCAAGGTATTTAAAAGTATACCATCTCAGGAAACAATGAATAGAGAAGGATAAAAGATGGAACTGTATGCTTCCATAGTCAACTCTAGATAACTATTAAATGAATGGTTAATAGAACAATGAATGGATTAATAATCATATTCATAATTAGGAATAAAAGGTTCTTCTCAACAATACTGCTTTGACTTTGGGATTTTGATTTATATTTTGATCATTCATTTGACATTCAATAATTTATTCAGTACTGTCTTCATAGATGTTGGATCTATGTGATCTGAAGACATTCTGGCAATTTAGTTCAGAAATTTACTAGTTGTCTTTCTCCTATTCTTGGTTCTCTTGGTCTGCTGAATTTTCTCTTTGGCCATTCTACCCAATCTGCCAATTTTCTCATCTATAAAACTAGGACAATAATATCTGCTGTATCTACATTACAGTATTATAAAAATGATTAAACTAGGTTGTGAAATGACTTGGGAAATGCAGTAAAGGTTGTAACTACACAAATACTACAAGTTAGCAAGGGCTCTGGATTGCGGCTGTCTGGATTAGAATCCGAGTTTCTCAGTCACTAGTGTGCTGTCTTGGCTGAGATACTTAACCTCTCATCCCTCAGTCGTCTCAAGTAAAAAAAGAATAATAATAGTATTGACCTGTATTAGTTGGCTTGGGATGCTATACAAAATACCATCAACTGGGTAGCTTAAATAACAGAAATTTTGGTTAGGAGTTTGTGATCAGGGGGGTTCTGGTGAGAGCTCTCTCTTTTTTTTTTTTTTTGTGATTGTATTATATTTTTATTTTTATTTTTTTATATGAAATTTATTGACAAATTGGTTTCCATACAACACCCAGTGCTCATCCCAAAAGGTGCCCTCCTCAATACCCATCACCCACCCTCTCCTCCCTCCCACCCCCCATCAACCCTCAGTTTGTTCTCAGTTTTTAACAGTCTCTTATGCTTTGGGAGAGCTCTCTTTTGGCTTGCAGATGGCTGCCTTCTCACTGTGTGCTCACATGCCTTTTCCTCAGTGTGTATATGTGGGAAAAGAAAGCTCTCTGGTGTCTCATCTTATAAAGACACTAATCCCATCATGAAGGCCCTACTCTCATGACTTCATTTAAGTCTAATTATCTCCCAAAGGCTCCATCTCTAAATACTACCACACTGGGGGTAACAACTTCACTATATGATTTTTAGGGAGCACAATTCAGTCCTTAGCATGATCTCATAGGGTTGTTATGAGGATTATATACCTCAACCTGTTTATAGCACTTTAAACAGTAGCTAGCACTTGGTGAGTTCTCAGCAAATTGTTTGCTGTTATTATTTCGGAGCCGAGTGAATAAAGAGGGCAGCCATTTAATTTACAAAGCAGATTGTTTAATAACACCATGTAAAGAAAATTTTTAGAAGTCAAATTCAGTAATCTTTAAGTTCTGGGTGTCTTATGTAAAGGCATTCTCAAATATGCCAGCACAACTGAATAAGCAGTTTTGAGTAATTCAAAAGCCCTCAGGGAAGTCTTTCCTTCTCTTTTGTACCCCTGACTTTTCATAATCCTCCTTTGATGACTCCAGTTGGCTCATCTTTGGGAAGTTTCTCCCCTCTCTGGAACATAAAGCATCACCATCTTTGCTCCATTTTCTATGCTAATGACATGGGCAAAGGAGAGTAAGGAAAAAAGGTCAGGCTAGTGCCTCTAAACTCACCTCCTTAACCATAGAAGCCCAGGGTTATTGAGAGCAGCTTTATTTTAAATGAAGACTGCTCACAGAGTCTTATATTTGAAATGGTTACCTAGAGGTCAAATAGTCAACTTGTATCCGGTAAAGGGGTCTCCTCTGAAACAATCTTGTTTTCATACCTAAGATATGGAGATGTCACTATAAAACAGAGCAGTTCTTTTTGTTTTTGAACAATTCCAGAGATGAGAAAATTCTTTTTTACTTTGAGTTGAAATCTACTTCCCTATAACATCTACCCACTGGTCGTAATTATATCTTCTATATTGTAGTGTTGGACATATGATAGGTCTCTAAAGGAGTTAGGTGAACTGAATTGGTTCTTGAAGTATTCTTGTGGACTCCCAAACTTCCATCTTCTCTTATTTTTCCAGTGATGCTGTCCTACAAAATACCCGACAGTATTTTATGTGTCCCATGTCCTTCAATGTCCTACAGTGATGCTGACCTTTTTTCTTCTTCACTTCCATGTTTTTCCCTTTGCTTTGTGCTCTCTGGCACTAGCTCCATATTCAGGGCCCCCAGACTGGGGGTAAATAGCTTATAAAAAGGGTCAGTGATAATACCAATTCTCTTCTACCTGATCCTTCTATCAGAAAAGGAAGTTCAGATCAAGTTCAGATTCCAAAGGGTTTGTTTTCTAAGGGGTTTAAACATACACCATCACAAATTATATACTTCTACTCTTTAACCTCAGCCAGCTACCATTACTATGTTTACCAGAACCCACATTAGCAAACTACTTACTGTCCACATTAATGCTATAATTTACCCTTTTACGCTGCCTGGAGATGATGTGATGTACAGCACACAGCCAAGACTCCCCGCCCCCAGTTGTTACATTTTAAAGAGGGCAAGCTTGGCCCTGGAGGTCATTCCCCAAAGGCACACATTAGTTACATAGTCTCATGGGGGACACTGGCATTATTGTCCACATGAAATGTACCTGTCTAGGACAGTACAGCTGGGCTGGCTGTGTTTGACTAAATGCATTAGGAAGAAAAACTTTAAAATAGCGTGAATTTGGTCCCAATTTCCTTCTGTCTCAAAGCAGGAGATACAGTCAGTCTGGGAAGCCATACTCTGTACAAAGAGGGACAGAATTCTAGGTCATGAGCTCTCACTCTTGAAATTTGCTGTCTTTAGAGGTTCTCCATCCCCCCAAATGCCTGGGCATCATATCCTAATTATCAAGTCTTGTCAATCCTACTTCCTCAGTACTTCACCAGCTGTACAGCAACACATCCTCCTTTACCTTTACCTGGACTGTGACAGTAACCTCCTTGCTCTAATCTGATCCACCTTCCTCATTGCTATCAAGAGGGACTTTCAATACATAAATACTGCTCAAAATCCTTGAAAAGTTTACCCACTATTTATAGTAGTGGTCTCCAAAGTGCTGGGCAGTGGAACATAGCACAGGGAGTGAACAAGATAGGGGACATGTCAGGGAAAAAAGAGCAATGCTTCTATTTATAGTATATATTTTCTCCTAAAAATCAGAAATCAAGCCTTGCTATATTCAATACGTGGACTGCTGCTGGTGTCTTATTTTTTCTTGTGTGTGTGCAGCATTAGTTTATGTGGTCCCAGTCAAGAGGATCTGAATTGCAGGATCTTTATAGCATTTTGCAAAAAGCTGGAAAGTGGCCATGAGGATCTTTTATAATATAGAGATTCACTTATTATATTGGTTAAAGTACTTAAGAGGTGTTAAATCTAATAATAAAATATGCATTCTTCTCTTTTATTTTAAGGTTTATTTATTTTTGAGAGAGAGAGAGACAGAGCATGAGTGAGGGAGGGGCAGAGAGAGAGGGAGACACAGAATCTGACACAGGTTCCAGGCTCTGAGCTGTCAGCACAGAGCCCAACACAGGGCTCAAACTCATGAACAGCAAGATCATGACCTGAGCTGAAGTCAGATGCTTAACCCACTGAGTCACCCAGGCACCCTGCATTTTTATTTTTCATTTAGCACCCACATTTTGCTTATCTTCTCTGTGAATGATGTTGTTACTAGAAATATGCCACATAGCAGATGATGGGGTTCAGAAAATGGCACTCTATGGACAGAATCAGGAAAGACCTTCTGACCTTCCCCTGAAGCAGGTTTTAAGACCCTCTTATTAGAGGTGCCCTCCCTATACCTGGAGTAAAGACAGAGGAATATGAATAAACATATTCTCTGAAGACAGAGGAATATGAATAAACAAGTGTTTCTAAACTTCCCTCAATTTATTAAACCTAGCTTATACATTTTTTGTCATATCACACCTTTTCACAACTTTCCACTTTTCATCAAACCTAGCATAAAATGCTCCTGTTTAGTAAATTCTTCTAGTCTTCATTTCATTAGGAAGGCTCCCATGTTAGATAAAACTTTTAAGTAAATTTTTGTGCTTTTGTTAATCTGTCTTTTGCTACAGGAGCCCCAGCAGAGAATTTGGAACAGTAGAAGAGAAGATAGTTTCCCTCCCCTCACAGAGAATTAAAAAGAAAATTAAACACATTTAACATAGCTAGAGAAAAATATGAACTGACCTCTAAGTCAAATCATTCACAAGGTCTATTTCAAGTGGTTCATAGATCTAAATTTGAAAGGTAAAACAATAAATCTTGAGAATATAATGGCTTTACAATGTTAATGGAGGTAAGTATTTATAGACAAAACCACTAACAATAAAGAAAAAAGGTTGACAAATTTGATTGTACTAAGATTAGAAATTTTATTCTCAAAATATATTGCCAAGAGAATGAAAGGGCAAGCCAGAGCAACATATAACCAACAGAAAGTTGATCCAGAATATAGAAAGTGCTCCTACAAATCAATAAGAAAAAGATAACTCAATAGAAACAATCAAGGATATTTGAATGACTGATAAACATATGAAAAAGAGTTCTGCCTCAACTCTGTTAGTCATTAGGGAAATGTAATTTAAACCAAAATGAGATTTTCCGAGGAAGATGGAGTAGACTTCTTTTTGCCTTTCCTCCCTGTGATTACAACTAATAATTCTGAATGTTACATATAAAGCAACAGAAGACCTTGAAAGGTAAAAAGAGGCAGACTGGCACAGATCCTAGGGATCCACAGTAGTGTTGAATCCCCCAGGTTCCCTTACTGCCGTGTATATTCTAGGTTGGGTTGTTGGATGCTGGAAAACCTAGCAACCCAGAAAAGCCAACAAAAGCAAGCAAAGAAAAAAAAAAAGCCCCTCAAAAGCTTGCACTCACTAGCTAAAGGACCCAAAAAGGAGTCGTCTAGCAAAACAAAACTTTTAGACAATAAAAGCTCTACTCTAATCAAATAGCACAAAAAACCTACAGCCCCATTCCCACCATCAGCAACAAAGGCTGAGTGGGGAGCCAGGATTTTCATCCCCACTGGGTGGTAAGTGGGACTGTGGAGTCATGGAGACCAAGTGGCAAGACTGGACTTTCACCCATACTGGGCAGTAATATGGTATCGCAACCCCTCCCTGTTTTGGAGGGAGGTAACAGAGGAGGCCTCTCTTGGAGGCTCTGAGCTTCTATTCCCGCCCAGTAGTAACAGGGAGACCCTCCCCCACCCACTGGGAGGCTCTAGTGGAGAGCCAAGACTCCACCCACTCCTGCAAGTAATAAGGATCCCCTTTACCTACTAGAGCAGGGGCAGAGGAAGCTTCCTGAGACAAGATTTAAATAAGATGCAGAGTCTTATAATACTCGAAATGTTTGGTTTCAACAAAAGTCATTTGTCTTATTAAGAATCAGAAAGCTCTCCAACAAATGAGAAAAGACAACAGACATTAACACTGAGATGATACAGATGTCACAGTCTTCTGACCAGGATTTAAAGCAGCCACTGAACTTCATTGAACTTCGTTGTTTTAGTGAGCAATTACAAACATGCTTGAAAGATATGAAAAATAGAAGTTCTCAGCAAAACAAATGATGATAGATGGCAAAACTGAATGGAAATTTTAGAATTAAAAAAACACAATGACTTAAATAAAACACTCATTGGATGAGCTCAACAGCAGGCTGGAGCGACAGCTAACTTGAAGATAAACTTCAAAGTGAACTTGAAGATAAATAGGAATTCACATTGAGTTGTATACATTAACTACGTACAATTTTGTATGTCAATTGTACACTGAGAAAGCAGTTAAAAAACAGTAATGAAAACAATAGGAACTATCAAATCTGAACAACAGAGATAAAACAGACTGAAAAAAATGGGGACACCTGGGTGACTCAGTCAATTGAGCATCTGGCTCTTGATTTTAGATGAAGTCATGATCCCAGAGTTGTGGGACCATGCTGAGTGTGGAGCCTGTTTACGATTCTCTCTTTCTCTCTCCCTCTGCCCCTCTTCCCTGCTCCTGTGCGCTCTCTCTCCAAAAAAAAAAAAAAAAAAAAAAAAGAACAGCGTCTCAAGGATGTGAAGCTGTAACAATGTAACAACAGATCTAACATTCATGGTAGCTGGGTGTCAGGAGTAGAGAAAGGGAGTGGGGCTGCAAAAGTCCAATGGACTTAGCTTAGATGAATGAACAAGTTCTCTAAACAGGATATAATGATAAAAGGAAGATCCTGAATGTGGAAAGAGCAAAAGTAACCCCTCCTGAATTTTCTAAATTATATTTGACATTTGAATAAAAATTATAACAATGTTGTGGTTCTCAATGTATGTTGTGGCAGGTGCTACAACAATTATGTTATAAATGGGAAGGGTAAAGGGAGATAAAGTTTCTGTAGTTAAGTTAGTAAACTGGTGACATTTTTTGATTGAAACCTGGACATTTAGAGTATTTTAAGACTCTGTATATTATCTTATTTAAATCATGTGTTTCAGTAAGTCTCCTCTGACACTGCTCTGCTAGGTGAAGGAAAACCTTTTTCAACTTTGTGTATTTATGACTATATAACTATGTATCTAGATCTATCTATCTATCTATACACACAAACATATTATATATAAAATGTAATATATAGGGAAAACAATAAAAAGCTATATAAAGCAAGACATTCAAAAACTCTATGGCTAAATCAAAACAGAATTCTAAAAATGTTTAAGTAATCCACAGGAAGGCAGGAGCAGGTAAACAGAGAAATGGAAAACAGAGGAAAAAAGCACAGAACAGAAGACAAAACAACAAAATAAAATGCAGCTTAATATATCAAAAAGGAAAGAAAAGAAAGCTGGGCTGACAATTTTTCTCATTGGCTATTATTCTTCTTTAAATGAATAGCATTTTGTGAAGAATGCCCACTCTTAAACCCTAGAGCCAATGTAATTTATGAAATGCTAAAATTTTATATCTAGTTGAATAAAACAGATTGTGATTTTATTTAAAAACAGTGTTTTTCTCAACTTGGTATTTAGTGTTAAAACTGTAAAAGAAAACAGAAGCAAATAATGAAGACCAATTTAAGTAGATATGGATACTTTTAATGATCAAGATAATTAGGTTGAGTTAAATTTCTGTTAGCTATGGTAGATTAATAGAATTGGTTAATGCCTAAAGCTAACTTAGTTTTGTAGACTATTTTCAAATACAAAATAAAACATCAATTCTTCCCTCTCTCTTCTCTGTCTGTGTCTCTCTCAGTCACACCCCCACACACGAAGAAGGATAGGATGAAGAATTCATATGTGTCTGTAAATTCACTTTCACTTTGGAAAACTGTTCAGCAATATCTCTTAAAACTAATAACCATACTCTATATTCTAACAGTTTCATCTTTAAATATATACCTTTTCTTGAAAGAACATGTACAAAAATATTCATGGATTTGTTATCAATAATAGTCAAGTACCAGAAATAACATAAAGATTCATTAATATTGAAATGGATGATTGAATTAATTTCACACAATGAGATACTATACAGCAATAAAAAGAAATGATCTACAGCTGTATCCAACAACATATGGACCTCACAAACATTCAGCTGAGTGTAAGAAGTTAGATACAAAAGGATCTGTATTATATGATTTAATTATTGGAAGTTCAAACTAGGCAAAAAATATTGAAAGGGGTTAGAAGTTAGGATAGTGGTTACCTCTGGGAAAGAAGCAGAGGATAATAATTGGGAGGGGCAAAAACACATACTGTCTCATTTCTTGATCTGAGTAGTGATTACATGGATGTATTTACTGTATAACAACACGAGTGTACCCTTCTGATTTATATACTTTCCTGTCTGTATGCTATACTTCAAGGAACATTTTATAGAAATGGTAAAAATAAATACACTTTCCCTGTCCCTTGTGGTACAAAGTAAAGGTGATATTTTAGTGATGAGTGAGAAAGTAATTGGTTTTTAAAAACCATGGTGCCATGGAGGGATCATTCAAAAAATAAGAACTTGGAAATTTTTTCATTGCTATGTGTTGTTGCTGCCCAGAATGATTAGTGTGTTAACAGTATGCACACTAAAACACATGTCGACAGAGCTTTTATCCTGTTCAAAAGTCTTCCAAATGAGAAGATACAGTAGAGTTTGAACCATTATTAATTAACACTCATGCGAATGTTTTTCGCTTACTATGCAGTGATACAACGATTGCGTGATGTCTTAGTCTGTTCTGGCTACTATAATAGAACATCATAGAGTGGCTTATAACAACAGAAATTTATTCCCCACAGTTCAGGAGGCTGGAAGTCCAAGAAGAAGGTGCTGGCAGATTCAGTGTCTGGTTCATAGACAACTCTGTCCTTTTCTGCTATATCCTTACATGATGAAAGGGATGAGGGAGCTTTCTGGTATCTTTTTAATGAGGGCATTAATCCCATTGATGGGGCTCTGCCCTCAAATACCATTACAAGGGGCATTAGGCTTTGACATATGAATTTGGGGAACACAAATACTTAGTCTATAGCAAGTAATTATTAAATTAGTAAAATCGCAATAGTAATAACTAGTACCTATTGGTCACTTTTTAAGTCCCACTTTTTTTTCCTAAACATTTTTCATATGTTAAATCACCTAATTTTCACAATAATCCCAGGAGTTAGTCACTATTATTATTACTGTTATAGTCATTATTTTATTTTACAGATGAAGAATTTTCCCTAAGTCAAATTGTAAATTCAACACAGTATATGTGTAAGGTAAAACAAACAAACAAACAAACAAACATGCAAAAGGAGAGTGCCCCAAGGTTATTTATTGATAGAAAAAGATTGGAGACATATCTAGAGCTTAAGATTCAAACTTGACAGTGTATCATGATCTGTCCCCTTTAAAACCTGTTCAGCCTCAGCCCTGGCCAGTCTCAGACTCAAATTTAAGGCTCCTTGTGGTTCCCAGAACTGATCACAGTCTTGGGTACCTGGGTATTCCTCAATGATGTTCTTTTAAAAGGTCCTCCCTTGGGGCGCCTGGGTGGCTCAGTCGGTTAAGCGTCCGACTTCAGCTCAGATCATGATCTCACGGTCCATGAGTTTGAGCCCCGTGTCGGGCTCTGTGCTGACAGCTCAGAGCCTGGAGCCTGCTTTGGATTCTGTGTCTCCCTCTCTCTCTGACCCACCCCGTTCATGCTCTGTCTCTCTCTGTTTCAAAAATAAATAAACTTAAAAATTAAAAAAAAATTAAAAAAAATAAATAAAAGGTCCTCCCTCGATTAATCTGTCAATTAGACAAATTCTTGTTTACCCTGTACATTTCAGTTTACCTCCTCCCTTCCCTGGGAAGTATCTCCCTGACACTCCAGGTTGAGGTACTGGTGCTCTTTCCTCTGGACTCCCACTGAGCTTTGGATGCTTATTCAAAAGACTGGGAATTACTTGAGGATAGGGGTTATTCACTTTTTAATTTCTGTATCAGGGCCAGACAAAACCTAGAACAGTAGAAACTTGACATTTTTTTTTAGTTTTTTTTTTTTTTTTACATTTATTCATTTTTGAGAGACAGAAAGAGAGCACAAGCAGGGAGGAGCAGAGAGAGAGGGAGACACAGAATCTGAAGCAGCTATCAGTACAGAGCCCAAAGTGGGGCTGGAACTCACAGACCGTGAGACCATGACCTGAGCTGAAGTCGGATGCACAACCGACTGAGCCACCCAGGAGCACTGACAAACATTTTTTGAATAAACTAATAGGTTATGCAAACTAGAAGAAAATGACTTCTTTTCAGGGAAAGAGCTTTATTTTCCAAAGTTAGATTCCATCATTTGCGTTAGTGGAAAGAGAAAGTTACCGAGTCAGAAGGCCTTGACTCTGATCACACAGTTCGACACCAGCTGGCTTCTTTTTTTTTTTTTTTAATTTTTTTTTTTTAACATTTATTTATTTTTGAGACAGAGAGAGACAGAGCATGAACGGGGGAGGGTCAGAGAGAGAGAGAGAGACACAGAATCCGAAACAGGCTCCAGGCTCTGAACGGTCAGCACAGAGCCTGACGCGGGGCTTGAACTCACAGACAGGACCGTGAGATCATGACCTGAGCCGAAGTCGGACGCTCAACTGACTGAGCCACCCAGGCGCCCCAAGCTGGCTTCTTTTT
Source organism: Felis catus (assembly GCF_018350175.1). Classification (NCBI taxonomy): domain Eukaryota; kingdom Metazoa; phylum Chordata; class Mammalia; order Carnivora; family Felidae; genus Felis; species Felis catus. Next base: position 48,939,621 of record NC_058377.1, on the reverse strand, counting down.
ACAAGTCCCTCTCTTTCTCTGACCCTTCATTTCTCATTTGAAGGGATTAAACTAACTCAATGCTGGGTTCTTGCTACTTTTAACATTATGTACTTTTATTTCTGGGTGTTCATCTTAAAGCTAGTAAATCAATAATATTTATTGGGCACATACCACATTTAGAGTCTTCCCAAAATATCTTTTATCTTGATAAAAAATTGCCTACTGCCATTTTTACAGTAAAATTAGAATTTTTCTGTCTTGGAGATTCGAGTCCCTCTATTCTCTGGTCCTAGTCTACCATTGTTATCATGAAATTCCATGAAATGTAACATATTTGTCACTGGATACCCAGAAATCAAATAAAGAAGTCTCCATCTCTGCCTTAAAGTACCATATAATCTATTACAAATATAAGACGTCAACACAAATAAAATGTGACTTTGTGAGTTGTGTGAACAGGTACTTAATGTGTGTCAATAATTCTATTTCTGACCGCATTAATAGTGACTAAATATAAATGCATCTGTCCAATCAAGGTTAAAACAATCTTCTTACTTTGGCCAGATGATAGGTAGGGCCTAAGTGCAATTCCACAGTTTATGTTTTAAAAGCAAGCTTGACTGGCTCAGAGGAGGATGTGGTTTTTATCCATCTCTGTAGATGGGACTACCATCCACAGTCTTCTAACCAAGAAGCCTCTACCACTCTTGTGTCTTCTCTTTTCATAACTGCTGCATCAAACAGGTCCCAAATCCTGTCAGTTCAACTTCAGAAATGTCCCTGCATTCCACTGTCTCCTCTGTAACTTAACTATCCTTTTTTATAACAGGTCTTTCTCTCCCTCTCTCTCCCTCTGGCCTGAACTATAGAAATAACCCCCCTCCCCCCACCCACCCATTACCTCCAGCTTTACTTTTTAAACTCAAATCAGATCAGGCACATTTCTTGCATAAAGTTCTTCATTGGCTTCCAGTTGCCTTCATAATATTGGTACTGCTTTATTTGACAAGGTTCTTTATTAAATGGGCCTCCTCTTTTCTCCATTTCATTTCCCTTTGTCTTCCTCTCCTGTCTTTAATCCTATAGTTACCAGGAGCCCTATGCTGTACCAAGAAGATGTTGTGATCCTTTAGGACTCTGGCACTTAAAAAAACTTTTTTTTAAATATTTATTTATTTTTTGAAAGATAGAAAGAAAGAACGAACAGGGGAGGGGCAGAGAAAGCGGGAGACACAGAATCAGAAACAGGCTCCAGACTCTGAGCTGTCATGACAGCATAGAGCCTGATGCGGGGCTTGAACTCACCAACCAGGAGATTGTGACCTGAGCTGAAGTCAGATGCTTAACTGACTAAGCCACCCAGCACCCCTGGCACTTTTTTCTAATGTCTTCCTCCTGTGTGGTGTTCCTCATTACCAAGCTTCTCCACCTAACTCCTAATCTTTTTCTCAAATCAATTATTACCTCACACTTGTTGTCCCAGTAGTGAAATGTGTGTGTGTGTGTGTGTGTGTGTGTGTGTGTGTGCATGTGTGAGAGAGAAAGAGGGAAAGAAAGAGAAAGAGGAAATGTGGGGGGGGGGTGGGTGGGTAACAGAGAATGAGAGTAAATGTATATGTGATTTGAAGACCAAGCAGGAATGACTGGTGTGGTGGAGAAACCAGTAGAAAGCTTTGAAAATACACATACCTAGGAGTGGTGTTAGGTTATCAATTAAAGAGCTTTTGCATTTTTGTTTTAAATTTTTTGCTCTCATACCCAGGAGCTGATCTTCAGAGTACTTCTTTGCTTAGATCATAGCGTTCTGTCCTTTTATAATGGAGATCCATCCATTTTACATACAATTTCAATCAAGAAACCTCACATTTCTATTTCAAAATGTAACCTAGTTGATTGTATTATTGCCTGACAGCCTGAAGCTCTAGGAAGAGAAGGACCATGATTTAGAAGGTGTATATAAGAAGTAGCCATCTGTAATAAAAATTTGTGGTTAGTGCTTCTGCTACATTCCCTGTTGGCCAACCCACACCCATTTATGATCTCAGAGTAGGCTCACCTATCCAGTAAAGATGAAGTTACCAAGCTATGTCAGATTAATGATGTAAGCTCATATGATAATCTGATTAAATCCTCCTGTTCTAACTCTATGCTCATCCCAGAGCTTTCTGACAATATTCTAGTTTCCTGTGAAGACTTCCCATATGCTTGGGAGACTTTCTTCTTCTTCTTTTTTTTTTTTTTTTTGTAAATTATTTTGTGGTTTTAAATCTATAAAACAATAGAAAAGTGTTAGATGTTAAATGAAGGGCAAAAATCAGCTATTATATAAATGGCAATTCCATGAAGGGGTAGGTGTTTTGAAACTATATTGCCTGGTTTGAGTCCTGGATCCTCCACTTATAAGGTTTATGACCTTGGGCAGGCTAGTTTAAGTTCTCGTGATTCAGTATCCTCATCTGGAAATCGAGGATAAAAACAGCATTACCTCATACAGTTGCTATAAGGATTACATGAGTGAAAATAGGTAGAGTACCTAGAAAATAATGTTCAATGAAGGTTGGCTGTTTTTATTATGATGTACTAGGTATGGTCAATCGGCCATTGGCATCTATTCCTACTTTTTTTCTGTGGGATTCTCTTACTACAGGGGCCAGAAAGCTAAACACCACATTTCCTAGACTCCCTTCCACTCCAGCTCATAATGAAAATTAAGCTCCCACTGTTAGATTACTATCTGCTGGATTTGGGAGCCTGAAGTAAGAAAGAGGCCATCTTTTTGCTGTCTTTTGGCTGTCAACCAGATCATCCAAAATTGGGTGTTGAGAGGCAGTTCTGTGTGGTGAAGGACATAGCAACTGCTTTCTAAACCTTTTCCCCTTATTTTTAGATTGCAAGTATGGTGGTATATTCTTGACTTCAATCTAGCAACAGCCTCTTCATTCCTATTCTTCCAATCCCTCAGTGATACTATAAACACTTAACTCCCTGAATTAAATCACTTTCTCAAGTAACATAGGATGCTTTCCATTTCCCCCATGAACTTGGACCAAATCACATGGCAACTTGTGATCTGACACATGAGTAACAGAGCTGGGATACAAACCAAGCACTGTGCTTTATAAGGAATTCTACTTGTAAGGTATCACTTTTTGGCAAATATGTGAGCTCATTTCTTTTGTTGAATGTGGAAGTCAACATTACCATCCTCTCACATCAAGAAAGGACCAACTCACATATATACATTCCCCCTAGACATTCTCACATAACAGAGAGTGCTTTGTAGTATGTTCTGGACCCAGATGGTTTAATCCTGACCAGAGATCTTCTGCTTTTTGAATTCTAGAAATCCTAAGCAGCCTTTCAGTCTCTGGCTGCATTACCTACCACTTTAATTTGATAGTTGAGAATACTGACACAGAAATGCCTCATGAATGTTTATGATTCACCACTGCTGGGAGTCTGGGACACCTGTTTGGCACCCGTCTTTGGTGTAAACAAGGGTTTCAGGAAGTTTTTTATTCCACCTACACAGTAGCTAAAACTATGTTAGGTTAGCTGCCCAGGCCTGCCCTGTAGCCATCAGATTTCATTCTGAACTAAAATGACTAATTTCCAGAACCTTTTATATTGAGGAGAAAAATAATTCACTTCCCTTGCTTAGAATTTTAATCCAGCCTGGGTCCATGCCAGCTGTCTTCCTAGGGTGCTCTAATACACATACCTGTCATTAGCAATTAGCATAAACTACTGAAAATACCAATTTCAGTTCCCAAATGCTCTGTATATTGACACTCAAGTCTGCTTCCCATATGCATCCTGATCAACATGTCTACTAATCCTGAAGTTCTTTTCACAGTATTTAACCCACACATATATTCTCAGTGCTTGTGAGACACACTGTAGAATGAAAACCTAACCAGATGCTGTCAAAACACATTTTGTCAGTTGTGTCCATTTACACAGCAAGTGGCCAAACTTGAAATGGGGAGGAAGGTGGAGAAAGATGTGCAGCACTATCTCTAAATTTACAAACTTGCATTGGATTTACTTTCTCCTGTCGTACCTGAATCTTTCCACTTCTGCTTTTGATTCTAAAACCTCCTGTCTCCTCCAAGATCTTACTCTCTCAATTATTCCCTCACTTTATCCCTAACTTCCCCCTTTCCTAGATCCTTGCCCTCACCAATTGAATGTGTTTTAGGCTTTTCTTCCTTAAACATTTTTAACACTACACTCCTTCTTAGATTGGTGTCAGAAGGTACATTACTAAGATCCATGAGCTCTTCATAAGAATATTAAAATTTTGTTTTCATGATTATCTTAAATAATGATGTAAACACATTTTAGATCATCTGGATGACTGCCCTTTAACCAAGTATTACCATGAGATTTTGGTGCCTTTTACCTTTATGGATATCTTGTATATACAAGATACATATATAGAGAGAGACATCTGGGAATAATCAGGGTGTGGCTGATACACATAAACATACCTTGACACCAGATGGTATTGCTTTGTCTTGAACTGAGGAGAAAAGAACATATAAGGTTAAATATTGTCTTGGGGCACTGCACAAAAATGGACAAGCGGTGGTAGGACTGAGTGAGTATGTGAGACATGGAAATTGAAGGATACCAAATGCAAAACAACCTGTAGTCAGCAGCATAATTAATGTTGAGAATGGTTATTTAGTTTGACAAACTATGCTATTGCATGAAATTAATAGTGTAAGTTTGAATTTATATTTAATCTATAAACATGTTTTAGTTTTGTGGTTGTATTAGTGCTTAAGTATAGATAACTTATATATACTTGATTATATATTTAAGTTATGTATAGAAAAAATTCAAGCCACCTTGGGGTTACTTAAGAATTCTCTCTCTTCCTTATTTAAAAATTTATGTTATAAGCACTTATATAGAGCTTACTATATCCAGGCATTGTTTTAGGTATTAACTCATGTAATTCTGAAGTCACATAGCTATTTAAAGGTATGGCCGGGATTCAACCAGGCAAGCTGGTTTCAGAATCCCTGCCTTTAACCATATGGAATGCTGCCTCCCTTCGGATAGAGTCTGTATTTACTCTGTCAAGGTTTGGACAATACCATCTTATAGTATATGGTCTGCCCTCGAACATATTCACTAGGGTTCTGTCTTTGGCTTTCTCTTTTTCTACCTGATGTGTACTCCTAGGACAGCATCATTGATTCCTATGGTTTTAATTACCATACCCTGATTATTTCCAGATCCCTAACTATAATTTAGAGCATTATTATGTTCTCATGATACATATAATCAACTGAACATTTGCACCTGCAAGTCTCAAAGGCACCTCAGCTTCAACCTAAAATGAACTACAAGCATTCCCCTTCCTCCACCCCATCCTTGCTCCAATAAGCTTAGTCTATTATCTCTCTTGTTTAATGGCCCTACTTTCTACTCAGGATGCTCACTGGGCAGCTGGGGAGAGATACAAGCAAACTAATCATTATCTTGACATGTAACAATTACATGGATATTCCCCAAAGGCCGATGAACCCAGAAGGAGATATCACTCTGCCTGAGATGGAAGGATCAGGGATGGCTTCATTAAGAAGTCAATGTTTAAAATACCTCAAAATAATGATTGCTTGCACCTTTCTTTTTGTCTTTTGTGTACAGTTGAAGGTGCACTATTCATATTGTACTACAAAATGTAGGATAATTTTTCATTTTAGTTCCAAAATGTAATTCCTACAACTTCATTCCCTCTCCATTTCCCCCTAAAATGAGAACTAGCAATTGTGCAGGTTTTTTGGGTTTTTTCCATTTGAACTGAAATAAATGGAAGAAAAATTTTCTCTATCCTTTGAAAAAGCCTGCTTCATTTATCTTTTTTTAAAGTTTACTTATTTTGAAAAGTAAAATATTTTGAAAGAGCGCACATGGATGCATGAGCAAGTGAGAGAGGGGCAGAGAGAGAATGTCCCAAGCAGGTCTGCACTGTCAGTGATGAGCCCCATGTAGAGCTTCATGTCACAATTGTGAGATCACAAGTGTGAGCTGAACTCAAGAGTCAGGTGCTTAATTGACTGAGCCACCCAGGCACCCCCAGATTCATTTGTCTTTAAAACATTTTCTAACAGTCGAATCTTTAATGGAAAAAAAATGCTACAAAGATTTTGGCCCATCATGTAAGTTTTGACTGGCACTGTGACAGCTTCAGTATGAAGTCCATTGTTCTGGGCTCCACATGTGGCTTCTGTGGGGTTGACCATCACAGGAGGTAAATCCTTCTAGACATGGTCAGCTACTCCATTGAAATTCCAGCAGCACAACACTGGTGAGAGGTTGCGGCTATGATTAGCATGGAAGGCCCCAGAATTGTGTCATAGCTGCTAGCGAGGTAACTTTTTTGCCTTCTTGAAAGTGTTCATCATAATAGTATCTCTTTCAGGAATAATTTTGTTGAAAATAGACATTCATTCTAACTGCTTAAGCTAAAATGGGAATTTTAATGTCCGTAGACAAAAGTCATCTCTAAGATCCCAGGGAAAGATGTGGGGCCTGACCTTGAAAGGATTCCTTGATAGGAATACAGGGAGATCTCAGTTATTGTCTATGCCACTTGTCTCTGTCCCTGGCCATATGGTCTCTTGTTTCTCTCCTGTGTCAATTTCCCTCAGCAGACCCACTTTCTCCACATGCACGCCAGACACAGCAGCTCCAGCTTCTGTCCTCATCCCAGCGTTACATCATCTTTTGAGTTTAATCACTCACACAGAGAGAGGAACGTCTTTAAGACTCAATTTCAAATCCCTGGAAGGAGTCTAAGTTCATTTAGGTAAATGTCTATCTGTGCACAGGGAGTAGGATCATTTCATACCAGCGTGTACGTAGGGACCCATATGGGGGAAACTGTTAGATACTTTCAAATTATCTTTGAAAGTGTATCTTGTGCTGAAGTTTTATTCCAAACAAAGAATGGTCATAAAGCCTGACCTTATGAGATAAAATAAGTGAAGCATTTATTTACTTCCTCGTAAGAATTATGTTGCTATTAATCATAAAAATCTGCCCTACTTACAACCACCTGTGCTATTGAAAAAACATGATTCTCTGGGATCAGATTGTCATGAACAAATTACACCCATGTTCTCTTTCACACTCAGGGAGGGAGAACTCTGACTTGTGCTAAAGAAAAACCATGGACAAAGACCAAAAGGGGTCACTAGAAAGAATGCTCAAGCTGTCTTTGCTTTAGTTTTTAAGTTAAAGCATCAATAGGAACTCAAAGATTTTCATATGATCCTACTCTCTGTACCTAAGATTTAAAGCTAAAACTCACTTAGGAAAAGAATGTGTCATTGCCTAGTTTTCTCTATGTTTCCTATGGAACTATGACTCTATGGGAATCAAACTGGTATTCAGTGAATGGGGGTACTGCACACATGTAATACTATTAACAAATATGAGCGGCATTTCCTTAACATTCCTAATGCAGTTGTATCATGTACAGTTAGAGAACAGGGTCTTATGGTAAGTTAAATATTCAGGACTAATAAGAATTGATATATGTAGAACAATAGGTCTTTTTTTTAATAAATGTAGACTCCAGTTACTTTTAAACTCTGCTCTGAGGTGTCATTAGATGCAACTGAGAGAGGCTCTATTCTCTTCTGTACTCTACAATCATATGGTTAATATTCCTTGCTGGTACCAACAAGGACCTGAGGCATAGATGTGTCTGGTGTATTAGAGGAACAGGAGGAGCCCAGTAAGACTACAGTAGAGACAGAAGAAGAAGAGTAGCTAGGAACGAAACGAGAGAGGTAACAGAAGATTTAGAAGTCAATAGTAAGGATACAGATTTTGCTCTGAATGGGATAGAAAGGGTTTGAAGCAGAAGAGTGATATTATCTATCTTGCTGAAAACAGACTAAAGGGGGAAGAACATCACCAAAGGGACTATTAGGAGTCTGCTGCATTCAGGTCATGATCGTCATGTACACTAGGAGGGAAAGATGATGATGCTAAGAAATGATCAAGGTCTGGGTATAGACTGAAAGTATGGCTGATGGAAGTTACCTATGGACCAGGTGTGAAGTATGAGAGAGAGAATTCAAGGATGACACCAGATTTTTTGGCCTGAGCAACTGGAAAAATGGAATTGCCACTGAAGTGAGAATGAATGTAAGAGTTGCTGGTAGTAGGCAGTGGAAGATTAAGAGCTCAATTTTGGAGATGTTATGTTTAAGATCTTATTAGACAATCCAGAAGAGAACTCAAATGGGAAGTTGAACATGGATCTGGACCTCCTAGCAGAGTGTCGGTGCCCCAACTTGAGACTGCAATGAGACTCATTAGCACAGACATGGAGTCTAGAACCAGTAGACTGGATGAGACCAACAAGGGGTCAGTCACGAATATAAATGAGAGGACTAAGCCTAGGGACATTCCAAATCAGAGGTCTTGGAAGTGAGGGAAAACCCACAAAAATTACTGAAAACTGGAAACCAAAAAGATAGAAAAATCATGCAAATGTGGGTCATATAAGCCAAGGGATACAGGTATTCCAAGGAGAAAAGAATAATCAACTATATCAAATTTTGGTTGGAAAATAAAATGATGACTGAGAAGTGATGATGGAGGTAATTTGTGGCACTGGGAATACAAAGTAGTTTTGGGAAGCACTGTAGAGAGGACCTGATAGACTCAAGAGAGAATGAAAGAAGAAAAACTGGACACATAAAGAGAATTTTTCCCATGAGCATTGTTGGAAACAAAGTTTGTTTGATTGTTTTAAGATTGGATACATAGCAGTATGATTTTTTCTTTGAAGAGGTTGATCTAACAGAGAAGGAAATGTTGACAATGCACAAGAGAGGAGAGAGAATTACTAAATCAAAGTCTCCTTCAGTAAAATAAAGGAGAAGACATGGGGAGTCCATCTACAGCACCAGAAGAGAATTCACAGATGTAGATAGGTAGGCAGATAGGTAGATAGGTAAGAACTTGTGGAAATTCTCTTTTGATTACACAAAGGAAAATGGAAAGCAAGCTCATTAGCTGAGATGATGGTAAGGAAGGAGTTCTTAAAGGTGTATGAAATGGAGAAAAATGATATAGTCATGTAGGAGACAGCGAATCTACAAAGGAGATATAGTATGATTTCCATGTAGTAGTAACTGAGATTCAGAAAGGGTGAATACCTTGACCAAGATGTTTCATCTAGCGACAGAATAAATAGGAAAATCTAGGTCTCTCAAATCTTGGCCTTTTGACTAGATTATTTTTTCTCTATACTGTACAATATAGATTGTTTGCTCAGGGAGTTTCCAATAGAAATGTGAAATTTCATAACCAAGTACAATTAAAGTCTTTTTAATCCTGCACAAATCATCAATGATTTTATATATTTAGAGTCTATTTCACAGCTTTCAGTTATGGAGTCAAATGCAAAGGGAAATAAAGAAGGCAGTAATACAATTCAACTGAATCTTGTCTCTGTCCTTTCTCTCTCTTCCTTGCTCACCCCATTAAAGATGCCTTCATCCTAAACATGGAGCTTATTTAGTTAAAAATGCTAAGTTTATAATTGGAAGAAATTTATCCTGAATTATCCAAATGACTATCTTAATTCTCTACCAGTAGACTATCTTAGAAAAATACTAGCAGCAAAAAACATTTATTAAAATCAATGTTGGGGCATCTGGGTGGCTCAGTCATTTAAGAGTGCAACTCTTGATTTCGGCTCAGGGCATCATCTCGTGGTTCATGAGTTTGAGCCTCGCACTGTTAGTGCAGAGCTTGAGATTCTCTCTCCCTCTCTCTTCGATCCTCCCCTGCTCATGCATTCTCTCTCTCTCTCTCTCTCTCTCTCTCTCTCTCTCTCTCAAAATAAATAAATAAACTAAACAAAAATCAATGGTGACTTATTTTAAATGGGAGAGGGGAGAGTTTCTAACATTAACTTTTTAATGAGTGTCTACTGTGTTATAAACACTCATTTATAAATACTCATTGAAAGACAGTGGAATTCTTGCTTTACATTAAATGTCAAGTATATTTAATGAGAGGATTTGAAATACAAATAATGAATCTGACTTCTGTCTTGCTTAATTATGTTTATTTGCTGTGTTGAAATGTTCTACATTCAGGATATTATAGAGAAGCAGCACATCTGTTAATTAAAGTTGGCAAATGGCAGGAGTAACGTTTATCATTTGCACTGAAAAGGTAAAGGGCTCTTGTCATGGCTGCTGCTAAATAAAACAAGAGTCTCTTGAGAAAGATCACATTCCTTTCCTCACTTTGGTGTCTGCCCTGCTGGCTCCTGATTTGGTGATTAGAGAATAGGAAGACCAGTGGTTAAGGGCCTTACTTGTGATTGCCAAAATGTGTCAAGGAAGAGATATGAGTGTTTCACTGAAACACAAGACACAAGAGGAAGGATTCACAGGAAAATAGTTCACTCTGGCTAAAAGAAGTAAAGATAGCACAGAGAGTTTGATGTGAGATAGATACAGGGACAATGTTGACAAAGTCTAGGCCCAGGATGGAATAGATGCAATTAACACCAGTGATAATTTAATTTGTAATTATTTATTCTTCTAATTATAATAATAGCTTTCAATAAAAAAGGGGAAAAATTAATTTGCTTCCAGACAGATGTAATAATACATTGGGTGAGTACTAGAATATATTTCTAGCTGCTAAAAACTAGGATAGTTTACATGTCAGGTCCGTTTGTTCATGAGAAAATTTAAATGAATGTTGCCTATGATTAACATTCAAAATGTAAATTATTATATTGTAAGATCTTATCTACTTTTACCTTATTGCAAAGAAGGTAATTTTATATACATAAAACAACATTTATTTAATGTAGCTTGTTAAAATAAATACAGTAAAATTAACTAAAAAAGAATACAATATTTTTTTACCAATTAATATATTTAACATACCCAGCATAAATTATGTATTGGATTAGTGACTGTAAAACTGAAACTACTCAAAATTGAGTCTCACTGGATACTGAGAATATGGGATGCTTATCAGAATTCAGGTCAGTCCAGTGGATGAGGTTCATAAGCAAGCAGCAAATACCAGGTATGAAGATGATGACAACTGGGTTTGCAACTGAATATTCTCAAATATATAAATAAAAATGTACACACACACACACACACACACACACACACACAGCATTGTTAACGTAATAGACTCTATGCATCTAGAAAGCACATTTAGATTTCTAAACAATGGATCTATGTAAGGATAATATTACCTTTCCAGACTCAACAAACAAACAAATTCAATGGTCATTGATAAGATAGATTCATGGAGCACATATTAACTGGCTAGGAGACTGAGGCCTTGTAATAAATATGTAAGTGGACATGAAATGGTTAACCACACAAACCCTACAGGTCAGGTATTAGATCATTTAGACATTAGAGACAACTCTGCTTCTGAGAGGAAGGGGGAAAGAGAGAGACAGTGAGGCCACAGGAAATGACTGGAGAGAAAATATTCTTCTGGGTAAGGAAGAGCTGTAGAGGAGAGACTCTCCTGCTGGCACACAGAAGGGATCAGGTTCTCTTCCTACATGACGTCAAGGTTATCTATGCAAGTGTTTGCTCCCACGGTCTCAGCAGCAGAAAAAGAAGTGTTTAGTCATGGACAGCTATGATGGAAATTTCAGCACAACGAGAGGAGAGAAGGTCATAACTGCTCAATTCTCTAGACCACACTGTCTGTGGGACAGCAAACAGATAGTGCTATGCAGACATGGCAGTGAAGTGCAACTCAGTCTACATATCCTTTGAATTTACACATGAAAGCTGAGAATTATGTGTAGTATATGTGTCTGGGAAACAGACTGGCACAGAGACAGAGAAAAGTAGGAAGATATTGGAGAGGCCAGCCCTGGCTCAGAACCAAGGCAAAGGTGACTGATTCCTTCAGCCAATAAAGGCAAGGCACTTCAGCAATCACTAGAAAGGGGGTGCAGTAGTTAACATCAGAACCTCGCTGCAGTTATAGTTCCAGGGGAGCCGTATATTTTGTACTTTGCTAGACACTGGCAATTCCCCAGACACCGGTCCTCAGATCAGCCAAAGTCTTCAAACTAGCAGGTAACATTTTAGCCTATAAGAGCCTTCCTGCCAACCCTTCCCACTAGAGAAAGGGACAAAAGACAGATTATTTTTCCAATCCTTTCCTTTCTGGCAAAGGACAATTATTTTCCCAATAGCCTTCCATTGTCTTTCCTGCATTCCCCCCGCCCCCCACCAAAGCCATTATTAGTATTTTTTTTCTCACAGAGAAGCATGGGAGTTACATAATTAAGGATGAGAAGAGAATAAGACTGTCCTAAAATGTGGATTTGGGTGATCAGTAGGCTCTCTTACTAGTTAAAGGTTTATTCCTATACATCCCTTTAACAAAATTACAAATTACTACAAGCCATGGACTTTCACAGGTAGGCTCAAAGAATTGGAAATTAATTTGGAAAATATCAACGTTCTACTGCATAGATTTTTGCTGCTGTAAAGATTAAACTGTGTCATTCACTCCTCAGCATGTTTAGTTTTCAACCCATCCTTTGGTTAACTTAATAAACTCTAGAGACAAAAGAGTACTTCCAAGCATCATTATGGAAAGGCACCATCCACTTAAGAGTTAGCTGAGGCACTTTCAGTGCCCAGAGTGAAATCCAGAAATCACACCATACTTCAGAGCCATGCCTAACAGGGGCCTGTCAGTGCCTGTGTGGGCCCATGTTTCTTTTTCAGACGTGAACTTAACAGTGCTTTGTGTGTTAAAGAGGACAGCTATTCACGTGTAATTATATAATTGCTAAGTAATAATATTGCCAAATGCATTTATTTTTAATAATGCTTCAAAAGGCTGAGATATGTGGCTAACTTCATAATTTCAAAGAAAACAAACAAAGCAGCAATAAAAAAATATGAAGAAACATCATAATTTTAAATCCAGGCTCTGAAGCTGGACTTTCTGGTTTGAGTCCTGGGTCTTCCTCTTGTGAGCTGTGAACCTGAGCAGACTGCTTTACATCTTTGTCTCAGATTCCTCATCTGCAAAAGTAGGTAATAACTCATAGGGTTCTGGTGATGATTAAATGAGCTAATATGTACAAAACACTGAGACAGTATCTGACACCATAGAAAGTACTCAATAAATGTAATGCAAAATAGTTTTGAACATAAACAAATAGAAATATTTCCTATCTCTATAATCTAATACTGGGACCATAATACTGAGTCAGCATCCTAAGGGAGCCTTAGAGTTCATTCTTAACTAGAAAATATAATGTGTATAACAAAACAACTGTTATATTTAGCCATTCAGCTTTCTTCAGCAAGTATTTATTGAGCATATACTTTGTGTCAGACTATGTCTCAGGCCCTACAGATACATAAAGTACTAGTACAGAAATATAAGTGATATATTCTATATTAAACATAAGGTACATGTGTGGCAAATGTACCTATGCTTATAATTATCATCATCTCTCCCATTTACTGAGCATCTATTTTGTGCCTGGTTATCTACCAGGAGGTTCTGTCCGTATTACCTTGTTTATATAACTTACTTTTGAGGTATTATATGATCCTCATTTTCATCCCGAGGATACTGAGGCTCTGAAAGTTTAGACATTTTTCCCCAAGATCTGTACAGGAAGTGGGAGCGCTGGAATTCAAACCCAGGTTAGTTTGATTCCAGAGGTGGTGCTCTTGTACTTTCTGACATTTCCTTAGCTCTTCTTGACTGAATTCCTATTAACTTACACATTTCAAACAATTTGGATTGAATGAGACTGTGTTATTCACAGTCTGAAGCTTTTTAAAGCTAAAAAGTCATCACTTAACAAATGATTATTTTATGGTCCAGAGTGGCTCTATGGTACTTCTTACAGAGGTAAGCTAGGGACTCAAAGCAGGATCCAAGATGGCCACTAAAAGCATAATGATAGGGACAACCCATCGTGTTTGAAAGCAGTGTCTTTAAACAGAGGTTGAAATAAGAAAGTGGAGTCTTTCAAATACTGGGGACAAAGGGGCAGGTACCGTAAATAATTTGTGAGTATCAGACCCGGAGATTCTGCGATGGTGTTAACCCTAGAATTTTCTAAAGGAGCTAGTTTCATGAAAGGTTTGCGGGGCTTCTTGGAGAGTTTCTCTGACCACATACATATCCACACCACACACACACACACACACACACACACACACACACACACACACACCACTCTCACATGTTCTCCATCCTCATCAGACAGAAAAGTTGGAGCCAGGTCATCTGTACTTGAATACTGATCACCATGTCTGCTGTCACTATTGACTTTGGTCGATACAAAAGAGAAAGCTAACAACTGTGTCCACCAACGATTACTCAAGGATATAATTAGTATAGAATTTAGGTTAGAAAATGGCTATATGGAGGTAACCATAAAAATATCCAATTTCAAATAAAATTTTTGCTGATTATAAACTTTTCTTATTTTGGGAGAAAGATTCTGCAGTTCTTAATAAAAAAATTCTGTAGCCTAACTGGTCTCTTTGCTTCCCATCAACTATGCCTATAACTGTTAGACTAATCTTCCAATAGACTAATCTGCTATTTTTGTTGGTTTTCACTAGGATATAGTACAGCCTTCTTAGTCTGTCATTTAATGCTGCCGACTCTTATGCATGATACTCCTTTCCACATTTAAATTCTGGTCACTACTTCCAGTGTGTGTGGGTTTTCCCCATACTACCAAGAAGTTTTCCAACACCAACTGGGTGTCTTACAATTCAATTCAATTCTGACACTCTTCCTGGAGATAGCATCAGATTATTGATAATAATTATTAATAATATATTAATAAATCATCAAATACATGTTATTAATTCTATAATAATTATAATTAATATATTAGTAATTATAATATTAATATATTATGAATTAAATGTTAATGATAATTAACAGTATGACTAAGACTAAGGGTTCAGTTCTGTCCTCTATTTTAGACACCAATACCAAGTACAGGTTGCTAACTATATTTCTAACTGACTGGCTATAAATAGAAGTTCTCACAACCCCCTCCTTGGGTTTGATTAATTTCCTAAAGCTGCTCAAAGAATTCAAGAAACCAGTTTACTCACTGGATAACTGGTTTAGTACAAGAGACATCAAAGGATTCATATCAACAGTGAGATGAAGGGGTTTCCTTTTTTTTTTAATGTTTATTTATTTTTGAGAGACAAAGCATGAGCAGGGGAGGGGCAGAAATAGAGGGTGACACAAAATCTGAAACAGGCTCCAGGCTCTGAATTGTCAGCACGGAGCCCAATGCGGGGCTTGAACTAGTGAACTTGTGATCATGACCTGAAGTTGGACGTGTAACTGACTGAGCCACCCAGGTACCCCCAGATGAAGGAGTTTCTGTCCTCATGGAATTTGGGACATTGCACTGTGACAATGTGAAACATTCTGGTTTACAAACCTGGAAGCTGTCCCCAGTCCATTTGGGTTTTTATGAAGGCTTCATTAAATGATTTCTTAAATCTTTGGCCATTAGGGATCGACCTCAATCTCCAGCCCCTTTTCCCATCCTGGAGATCAGGGATAGGACTGAAAGTTCCAACCCTTGAATCACTTGGTAGGCTCCAGTGGGCAGCCAACCCCCTCAAGCTTGGGCTAAAAGTCACCTCATTAACATAACAAAAGAAAACGTTTTAAGGGTTTTAGGAGCCTTTTTCCAGAAACTGGGAGGAAGACCAATGTATTCCTTCTTATAAATCACAATCACATACATTGTATTCAATTACTACCAAAGAAATGCCCTGCTGGTCAGTCCCTCAGTGGACCCGAACCCTTGATCCTTGAGTTTACCAGCCACATCTCCTTTCTACAACTTTACAGATCTAGGCTCAGGCTGTTTCCTCTTATTACTTAATCACATTTATCCAAATCTCACTGGTTTATAGCACAGTACAGTATGAATGAAATCATACATGAGTCATACATGAAATCCAGCTTTCTGGGGTCTGGGGTAGATTACTTAGTCTCTCCAAGTCTGTTTTCTAATCCATAGAATGAAGAGAATGCAAGTATGTATCTCAGAGGCCTGTTTGAAGATTAAAGAGAACAATGTACATATCTGTTTAGCTCAGTGTTTGGCATATAAGGGCTTAAATAAAAGTAACTTAAAACAAATAAATATCACAGTTCCAATTCTACTTCTTATGCTGATCACTCTGATTTTGATTGTATCTTTCTCCTCTTTACTCATAGTATTGCGTGCAATTGTATCATTTATATAGTTTCCTAGGCTGTTTATCATTTTGTAACATTATATACTTTTTAAATTTATTTATTTATTTCGAGAGAGACAGAGACAGTGTGAGTGGGGGAGGGGCAGAGAGAGGGAGAAAGAGAGAATCCCAAATAGGCTCTGTACTGTCAGCACAGAATCTGATGTAGGGCTTGAAGTCATGAGACAATAAAATCATGACCTGAGTCAAAACTGAAAGTTGGATGCTTGACCAACTGAGTCACCCAGGCACCTCTGCAACATAATATTTTTATGGATACAAGTGCTGACCTTTTGGTGGAGAAGAAACCATAAAATAGATGCTCTCAATGGCCACAGAGAAAATATACTTCACAGGACATGCCCATTTATTTTCATTGATTGAGTGGTTAATTGATTGCTACATTTACTAGTTAAGTACATATGCATTGAGTATCTCATATATTCCAGACACAGAAATAAATCAGAAAGATTCTGGTTTAAAGGAGAGAATAAGAAGTGCATAAATTATTCTTATGCAAAAATCATAGTGCCTATATGGATAAAGCACAAGGATAGTTTCAAAGACAGAAAGACAGCAACTAGGGAGCTTTACCGAGGAAGAAGCCTTGAGTGTTCTTGAAGGACAGGTTGTATAAGGTGATTGGGAGCTAAGAGGTATGAAGTGGATGTCTGAGTGGCGGAGGGTACATTCTAAAACAAGGCACATGCAGGAGCATGCTCTTGGGGTTGGAGAGAGCAAGTACCCAGGGTGAACAGCAAGGGAACGTCAATCATGCGGGGGCACTGAAAAGCTCTTTTCAAAATTCACATGACCCTCTGGGGCTTCCTTTTAATTAACACAACTGTGACTCTGGAGACTTTAGTAAATGCCTTTGCTTTCCAGCTGTTTTTATTGATTTTTGGTTGTAGGACTTTGATTTTCATGGGCCCTCCCTGGATTCATTGTTCAACAAGTTACATCATGCCCTTGTCCTGACACACTACCTATTTCTTTGAGAAGTGACTGCCCTCTCTTGGAGAGGTTCCTGTTGACACAAAACTATGAAATGTCATATGGGACCTTGGAGCGCTTTTTGCTCATAGTGAACAGTAAAATTTATACCTGTAGCTGAGGTGGACCAGCCAAACTGCTGTTTTTCACTAGGAAGGTTCTCTAAAGGATACCCAGGAACCCAAATTAGTAATGACAATGTTGATAGTAATTACAGGTTAGTCCAGCTCTGTCCCAGATCAGAACCCACAAGCAGGCATTAGAAGGGGAATCCTGAAGTTCCTGAAGATGTTCTATTGAATCATCTCAGCATGGATAATATTGAGATGGTTTGTGATTTTTGGAGGGCAGAGAGGATATACTGACTTTCCATGCAAGTGTGATTTCTGTTCTTTTATCTAAACTCTACAGCATTGACAGTGGTATTACTTAATCAACAAAGTCAATGCCTTTAAGACCTTGAGGTGGACAAAACCATCAGGATCTTCTTGTGAGTTCCTGAACTTCTGTGGACATGGTCAGTTCCTTTCATGATAATGACAATGGCGAACTTAAATACAGAGATTAAGTATTATTATGTGGCACCCGCTTAGAAATTTTGAAAATCTGGGTCAGGGTCTGTGATATGGTTTAGATCAAGTAGGTTATTTTCCTCTTCCCATCCACCAAACTGACTTTTTGAGCAGCAACCTTCCTGTCAACCCTGAAGGCAAAGCTCCCTAAAAAGGGCTTCCAATAATACCATTTTAGTAGCTTGGGACATCAGTTTTTATGCATGGTGTAATTTATTACCTGCTGACATGTCATTGTGGTGGTGATATGTATTATAAAATGTTAGTAATTTTTTCAGGGTAGTAACTATATTCAAAGAACTGAAATTTGGTATTGGTTTTTAATAAATATGAATCAAGGTGGTTTTTATAATAACTTCAAGCTTACAATCTCTTGCATTCCAGATTGTTTGCTTGATTAGGAATGGATGGAGTGATGTTATCATGAATGCATAGAAAGTCCCACAGAACATACAACCCATCTCACTTATGTCACAGCCCAGGGGGCATCATGTAGCTATCCACCATGTGAGTTTCAGGGAAAATGTGAATGATCACCATATTTCATCAATTGTTAGATGTAATTTTTTCACATTTTTACATCTCTGAAAAAGAGATGCATATTACAGTCAATGTCTATAGTCTTATAATCATAATAGGCAGGTTTTAAAAAAATTAATGAAATATAAAACAACACTGCATCTTATATTGGCTGCATTTTGATTCAAGGTTAATTACTCCAGGACCCACAAATTTCCACTCCTTGCTTGGAAATTTCTCTCCAGTCAGGCTGATTGGTCACTACAATACTGCCTTCAAAGTTAGTCTTCCTCTCTCTCTGGGACTATATAAGTATATATACTTATATATATTAATAATTATTATTAATTATTTTTGAGAGAGAGGGAGACAGAGCATGAGCAGAGAAGGGGCAGAGAGAGAGGGAGACATAGAATCCAAAGCAGGCTCCAGGCTCTGAGCTGTCAGCGCAGACCCAGACACAGGGCTCGAACCCATGGACCACGAGATCATGACCTGAGCTGAAGTTGGATGCTTAACTGACTGAGCAACTCAGGCACCCCACTAGTCCTTTTATATTAATAACTCATTTTGAAATATATCGAGTGTTTATTTTATATCAGGTCTCATATTCTTGTAAAATGTTTCCATTTATAAAATGGATATTATACCTAAGCCCAGAGTATTCAGAACAGAAGATAAGCCAATGCTTGCCAAGCGTTTGAGCAAGAGCCTCTGAAAACTACTTTGGTGGATTTTTAACTGTGGTTAAGTTATTTAGGAATGAGAGGTCATTTCTAAATAAATGGGAGTGCGTCTCACACCAGTTTATCTAAAATCACAATAATATCACAAAGCCAGAAACATACATACAACTAGGCATCAACTACCACACCTTCTAGGACAGTGCAAAGCTGGGAAAACCAGAGTAGGGGGTGACGGTAGTAGGCAGTTTCCTGCCCTACTAACTTCAGCTCCTAGACCTAGAGAGTGCTGATATCTAGTAATTGTTCAATATATTGCCATTGCATGAATGACCACATCTAGTCAGTCAAAATCAGATAGAAGCAATCTGAATGAGTGGAGCTAAAGGGAAATGGAAATCACAAATGTCAGCCGCCCTTGAGGAGTGCATGGGGGAGGTAGAAGTCTAATGTCCCTGACCTTGCGTTGGTTATGAGGTTAAATGGGAGTCACTATCTACCAAGAACTAGGATTTATTATCTTCAAGGCACTATTCTACGAGCTTTACAAATATTAATTCATTTCACCTTTATAATAATTTTGTAAAATAGCCACTATTATTATCTCCATTTTACTAATGAGGAGAAGCACCAAGAGCTTAAGTACCTTGCCCAAGGTCTCACAGCTGAAAAATGACAGATTTAGAAGTGGAACACAGGGAGGCTGGCTCCAGAATCTGTGCTTAGGCCACTCCACTACAATGCCTCTTTATTTACCCAGCAGGTGCTCTGTAAATATTTTAGCCACTGTAATCACAGCTCCTTTGAGGCCAGATGTGTGCAGTCTGCCCCAGCCTTGAAGAAAGACAAAGACTATAAAAAGTTAGGCTAGTGAGCCTGCCCTGTGAGTGTTGGCAGATAGGAAGGCATACATCCTGGATTTTACTTGGACATGATCCAGGTTTCTGGAAAGACCATTGAAGACTTTACCCCAAACTGCCTGTTCCATTATAGTATTAAAATGACATCTCCCTCCCTTCCACACCCCCACTTTCAGGCCAGAAAGAACTGATTGATGTTGGGGAAAATGTGCTGACTTTCTGTTTTTGTTTTGTTCTGTTTTGTTTGGTCCCTGGTGTTCAAAAAATGTAGCCTAAAGGTAGCTCTAGGGAAATTTTCATAGTTAGACGTCAACTTAATTCTTGTATCAGAGTGTTTAAAACAATTCTTAGAAAGTCTCTATTTTCTCTCAAATTTTTGGGATTGAAAATTAACACCTTAATACGACACAGAATCAACAGCAAATATTTTTTTCTAAAATTACTGTTAAATAAAGGTTTAATTAACTGAAACACTTAGAATAGCAGACTTATTTAGTAAATTCTCCTGATGTCTTAGTTTCTGTCTTGAAAAGGAGACCTAATAATAACCTTATTATTTTTTTAAATTTTTTTCTTTTGAGATTTAAACTCCATACAAATGCTACTTTAGACATCAAAATACTGACTCCCGCATTGTTGTTTTATATCCAGAGAAGAAAAGGTTTTTAATTTGGGCTTCGCCTTGAATAGAAACCACAAAACTGTCCATTTGTGCATGATAGACTCCATCTGGACCCTGGTACCTACCACTAACAACATGCCTTTAGTTGTAGCAGAGAGGTTAGAAGTTTTCCAAATACAGGATTTAAATTTGGTATGTAGTCAGATTCCTCAGACAAACATGGAAGTCAAATAGATCTTGGTTTTTTCCAGCCTTTGAGAGTGGGATGTCTTTGCTCCCAGTGACTAGCAAAGGGCCAGAACAAAGGAGGAACGATAAATATATTATTGTTTTTTTTCCAGCTGGATAGAGATAGGAAAGTATTGCCTGATCCTACCATGGAAAGCAAAGGCAACAGAATTATGATTGAAATACACACTCTGAAGTGATAGAGCAGGTTTGCCTGGGCTGCAGATGTGAGCAATAAATGACAAGTAAGCCCATGTGGAATCTTGAGGTCATTTGGTAGTACATAAAGTCTATTTCGCTTTCCTCAGTATCTGGATGGTGGCAAATGCTATTATCATATTTTCTTTTTATAAACAAAATGGGTATTAGGATTAATCTCAGCAGATTTTACTGAATGTTGTTGTTGGTTTGTTTGGTTTTTTTTTTTTTTTTTTTGCAATGAATTATGAGGTAATCAATCCTGTTTGTGTCTGGTATTTCTTTGTGTTCCATGGCAATGCTGGATTGTGTTCTTCCTTCTTATCAGTTTGAAAAATGAGGAAAAACGAAACTGTGCCTGTCTTTAATTCTGTTATCAACAATTGAGGGAAAACATATGTGCTATGTATTTTGCCAAGGCTCTATTTTGTAAATAAACTGTCACTGGTAATTTTGGGGAGTGTTTCTGATTCATTACTAGCAATGATGCTGCATATTCTTTTTTAGAACCTTACTTTCTGACACATATTTCCTTTTGACTCTTTCATCATCTTCTATGATTTCCCAACATTCTTCTTTATTAATAGTAAATACAATTATAATTCAATGTGCTATAAATACTACTGTTGAATACCTATTCTGTGCCTAACACTGTTCTGGTTGCTGAAGATAAACTAATAAATAAAGCAGTCAAGGTTCTTATTTTCATGGAGCCTATTTTCAAATGGGAGAATACCATAAGCAAACAGATAAGATTGATAAGTGCTATGGAGAAATTTAAACAAGCTGTTGTTTTAGTAGCGTGCTATCATGGCCAAGAACAGGGACAGTACAGTCAGACCAGGGCTTGAATCACAGCTCCAACACTACCTTGCTGTGTGATCCAAGTCATTTTGTCTTTCTGTGCCTTGGTTTCTTCATCTGTAAAATGGGAACAATCATAGCCCTGACCTCAGAAGCTTGCTTTAGGGATTATATGGTTATACAGGGAAAGCACTTAGAACAGTGCTTGGCATATACTGGGCACTTTACATCATTAGTTTTCATTATTTTAGTAGTTAACATTTACTGAGCACTTTCTATGAGCCAGGAATTATGATTATGATGTATTCATCAAATTACCATATAAAGAATGCATTATTAACTCCTTTTCACAGATGAAGGATCTAAAGGTCAGAGAGGCTAAATAACTTTCACAAGATTAGGTAGCTAGCAAGTACCAGGAACATGTAAAACTTCTGCTCTGTCCTCAAACATCTGTCTGTCTCTCTTTATAAGAAGTAAGTTTTATTTTTTCCAAATATTTATTTTCTAGTGGCTGGTGATTAAGTCTATTATATCCATAATCTCATGTTTGTGGCCAGAAAGATAATTCATATTTACTGATGAATTCATTTTTTCCTTTTAAATAATTATGCCTGTTTTGCTGCTACCTAAAACTAAGTTGTTCATTATGTTAACAACATATTTTATACACACTTGATGTTATTTTATTCAGATAGAATTCATTATCAACCAACTATGTTGCTCTTTAGAGGTTACATATACTTTTCTATGGCATTTGTACTTTTTACATTAAATGCTTTGTGTAGAGAGCTTTAGAAACTACTTCCATTTGTGATGTCCCAAATTTTATCCA
The DNA here is from genome assembly GCF_018350175.1 of Felis catus. NCBI lineage: Eukaryota > Metazoa > Chordata > Mammalia > Carnivora > Felidae > Felis > Felis catus. Next base: position 48,917,015 of record NC_058377.1, on the reverse strand, counting down.
TTTAGTTGAAATTCAAAACTGTTACTATTTTTTGTAATGACCTTTTCAGATGTCTTTCTCCTCTTCCTAATCACAGTTCCATTTAAACCAAATGACATGCAGAAATCCTCACTTCAGTGGTAATCTGCTTTCTTTTTATATCCAGTTTTAAACCATAATCACCACTCTCTTCCTTCAATTGCTCAGACACTTGGTGTATTTTATTAAGCAGCCATCTTGCTAGATTTAGGAAAAGTGCTCTTTTAGAGCAAAGGAGAGTTCTAAAGCCCCAGGGCTTAGAACAATGTAGCTCCACAGATTCTAAGACTAAACATATAACACATTTAATGAGGCTTTGAAGAGAAAGTGCTATCAAATTCATGAACTTGGCTTATACTAGTTGTATAACCATGAACTTTTTCTCCTTTCTAAAGAAGTGGGGAAAAGGAGAGGGCAGTAACTGAGATCTGACTGTTGCCCCCGCCCCCCAAGATGTGGTTACCTACTGTCTTCATGTTTACCTGTGATTTTCTGAGTCCTTTGAACAAGTTCATTCCTTAACATATGTGAACATTTCAGGATAGTATAAAGCAAGAACCCTCTTTTGCCTCCATCTAACATTTATCATGTATTTTTATTATCATCATTTTATTACCATTCAGAAATAGTATCAGCCTCTCCACATGTCCCAACCCATTTTCAAGATTCTCACTAGCACCCAAATCTTTACTGACTGACTGAGTCATTCATCAAACATTTATTGACTGTCTACTATGTTCACTCCCTTCCCCCATGAAACTCATACTCTGTGGAGAGACTGGATGTTTGTTTACTTGAATTACAAGATTGAGGGAAAAAAATGCAACAATATTAGACACTGAGCTGGCACGGAGGAATCAGTGGTATTCTACTGGGGATGCAGTGGTGCAGCCAGGAAGGCTTCCTGGAGGAGATGATCTCTAGCTTGTTCTTTGATAGAAGAGTTAGTCAAGTACACAGAGGAAGAAGGGAATTCTGGGAAGACAGAAACTAAATCACAGAGGATGAAACATCAAGGCCTGTTAGGTGACTTTGCAATTTGGTGTCAGTAGAATATAAAGTATAAGGAGAGGTGTAGCTGGAGACGTGATTTTCCTCAGATATTTTATTTGTATCTTATTTGTGGTTTGTTCTAGTCTCAGGCTCACTGTAAATTTTTACTTTTTTGCTTTATAATTAGGAAATACAAAGCTATAGCATTGCAATGAGAAAACACAAATTGTGAGAGAAATTTCACATCTCAGAGAAAAGAACTACAATAATGCATACCTAATGTATCAATGTCATCAATAATCACAGAATGATCAAATAAAAGATCGACAAGAAAATTCTCTTTCTTTGCTTCCAATAAGAAGATTAAATATTCCTTCATCAGAAGACTATTTGGGAATGTTTTCTCCTGAATCTGGAAGAGGGTTGAAAATATTTGATTTTCCTTAGCAGTTTTCTCCACACATTCTCCCTGCCATGACCTCCCTGACACCACTCCCCCCCAAAATCTTCACAGCTTCATATCTTTGGACTGAATCCCCTGTGTTTTGATGATGTTTGTGTAGACATTCCACTTTCATTATTTCTCACTAATAGTTCCCCAGAAGAACTATTTCCCTTCAGTTTTATAGATAATTGTGTTTCTTTTAAATACACTTTGTGTTTCTGCTGCTTATTGCTAAGTTATAACATTGAGGGTTGTTACTAGAACTCTAACATTCCTCCACTTTCTTCCCAGAAAAATCTCCCATGATAAATGATACCTGTTTTTAAGAAATGCATATATGTAAAAGAAAACAAAAATATTTAAAATTTGGATAAAGTAGGGTATGATTATTTACATAACTAAGAAATCAATCACCTTATAAAAGAATCTTCTGAGTGACCTTAAAGAGGAATTTATGTATTCCCTATTACAAAATCAAGAAAGATTACAAATATCTTTATATGAAGATATCTATTATATGAAACTAGGTAATTCTTGCACATATTTCCAAGGCAATAGGGTGGCTTTAACCTTGATTATAGATCCCTTCAGACACCAGTGACCTCTTTAAAGTATATTAAGTACTCCAAATTTTTCTAGGAAAAAAACATACCAGTTAATAAAGAACAATTGCATGAAGGTTTCTTTTGGAACTTGTGATCCTTGGCAATTTACATAGCACACTGGGTATTATGATAGTCACATTGAAAGAAAATCTAGTATTTATAAAACTATTTCTGTACTGGGAAAATATCTTAAGGCGTGAGAAATAGTGGTGCCTGGTTGGTTCAGTCTGTAGAGCAGGAGACGCTTACTCTCAGAGTAGTGAGTTCAAGCCCCACATAGAGCTTACTTTAAAAAAAAAATAAATTAATTAAGGCATGAGGAGCAGATATAAATGTTGCCCAACTCAAAAAGAACAATGTTTTGTTCCTTAACTCTCCAGGCTATTATGCATTCTCCTATTAGGAATTTTTTTTTTCTCCTTTAAAACCTGCAAATAGGATTTAACTATATTCCTTTATGGTTTCAGTTTGTTTGTATTTAAAAAAATTGCTCATTAATTAAATGGCTGCCTAGAAGGGCAAGAGGAAATGAGATTGAGTGGTTGAGAGGAAATGAGTAGAAGTAAGACTTCTCAGTGTATACCTTTTAATACTATTTTGATTTTTGAATCCATGTAATTATATTACTATTCCAAAACAAAGTTAAAATGACACGCCATCAAACATTCACCCATCACACAAACATGAATATGTTTTCTCAAAATGTGTTTATCAGAAATCCTGATAATTCTAGATTGATTCAAGTATCCTTATTTGGATGAAAGAATTATAAAACAGTATGATGCTAAAGAACATCTCAAGAACACTATGAAGCATGAGAAACAGAATCAGAGGACCTGCGTACAAGTTCAGCTCACTTATGACAAGCATGACCTTGGCAAGTTACTTAAATTCACCAAGCTTCACATTTGTTACCTATGAAATTAGAGTGATGATATTACCGGTCTATTCACCTCTTGGAGTTGTGTAGATTGCATGAGAAACATATGCGAAAGCTCTTTGTAAATAGAAAAGTCTTAAATGTGTGCTGGTTAATATTTTATATTTGATTTTATGTTTCTAAGACTTACAAAAATGCTCAAAACCAGTATGAGATTCATTGGAGTAATGCCTATTTGAGTGCTTAATTTTTTGCTTTCAAATACCAAACAACCAAAGGAAAAGAGCATTTTTGTCTTGGGCAGCCCGGTCAGCAGCAATGCCAAAATCAATGTTGGGACCACATAATCTACTCTCATAGATCAATTATGTTTTCAGCATGGAAAATCAATGTATGGGAGCTCTAGTTATCTAACGTGACTCCCAACAGGCATCTCAGTGGGAGTGAATTTGCTCTGCCACTGCAGCTCAAGAGCGATTGCAAGGCATGAACATTTGTTCAGCTTATTCGTTCATTCATTCACAAATGTTTACTGAATGCCTACTATATGCCAGGCACCATTCTAGGCCTTGGGGACAAAGCATGAGGCAAAACAGGTAACACTTGATGCTCTGGTGGAGTCTACATTCTAGTGGAAAATTAAGTGAGATTATAGCTCTTCTGGATCCTAACCATTCACATACCTTCATTCTAACAGCTTTTTTTTGCCTTCTGCTTAAACAGCTTAAAACTGTTTTTTTGGTGACAGATTTCATGTATCCAACACCAAACATGAAAAACAAATAAAGTCTGCTCTGGGTGGAGGGGGATTGAGACCAGGGCCCAGCCTGTTTCTTCTGGCACCCGCCACCCTCTGTTCCTGCCATTTTGTCACTGGACCCCAGGACTCTGCTGAGGACAATTTATTTGACATGCCCACATAGGAAGTTATTTCCATATAAATTTCCACATGAAATCTCTTAAAAACCTGTATTCACAGACTCCCAAGGGCTTTTGAAACTTTCTTTCCCACTCTGGGTCCACTTCTCCCTCCGTCTCTCTCTGTCTCTCTGTCTCTCTTTCTCCACATAATAACCATATATTGTAGACTTTCTGGTCTTTATGATAATTACATAATAATGATATACCACTCACTGATGATGTGCTATTTGTCAGGAACTCTGCTTAGCATTTTACATGCACTGATTTACTTAATCTGCAAAATTGTGCCAAGAGAAAGGTATGAATTTTTATTTTACAGATAAAGAATGCTATTCCAAGAGGTGAAATAATTTGTTCAAGGTTATAGAGCTGTTAATGGTAGAGCTGGAATTTGAACTATATCTGATTTCAAAATAGGAACTCTTAACAACTACTGCTTACCAAACTCTGTGAAGCTCTTTGATCTTGTCTGTTCTTAGGTAGTTCTAAGTATAATGCAAATGTCTGATTAGAGTCAGGGGTGGGATGTGGGAGGTGGGGGGTGCGGAGAGCACTGTTTATTCAAATAAGCTTGCTGAGGGGTTGTGATACTAGCTGTCATTTATTGATGACCTTATATATTTTAGACGCTCTACATCTATTTTCTCCAATTCTCCCAGAAACTTTGGAAGGTAAATATGATTATCTCTATGTTATAGGTGAAGAATTTCAGGCTCAGAGAGGTTATCACTCACTTAAGGCCTCAAAATGTAGTAAATAGTGAGCTTTCCACCTGCCTTTGTACACGTTTGGGACCACACCTATTCTCAGAGCTGAAATGCAGGCCCCCAACTGCCCCATATTTTGAAAAGAACAACACCACACACTGTAAAAAAAAGGGAATTCACCCAACTAGCCTTGCTCTGCTCCCAGGCCTATGGCCTGTGACAACCCAATATGGGCCTGTCTCCCTTCTTGATCACATCTCATTACTAGAGTCTCTCTGATCTGCCTGTCGGCTGACCTTGCCTAGCTTATCACTATTTCCCCATCTGACTCTTTTGTCCCTTCTGTACCTCTGTCCTCTCTCTCTCTGGGTACATGGCATTTTCCCTTTATTAGATTCTGCATATCCCCTCCGTTGCCTCCCTTTTTCTCTCCAATTCTTTTATCACCATGTGACTCGGGTTCCCTTTTCTTTCTCCTTTGAGAAGTAGTCTAGGACAATGGCTGTTCTGGAATCTTTCTGCCTGAGAATGACTCCTTGCTTTACTCTACTGGTTAGTTGTCTGATCTTGGGAAAACTACTCATGCTTTCTGAGTCCCAGTTTTCTCATCTGTAAATGAGCAAATGGGTGATGCAATGGAACCTATATCATAAGTTTTTGAGAAATTTAAATGTGTAAACATATGCAGAGATTTTAGAATGTCATCAGACATATGGTGACTGCTCCATACTAGTCTTAATTATTCTCTCTCTTGCTACCAACTCCCTGTCTTTCTTTTTCTGACATCTATATTTTGTTCTGCCTTAGCTAAAATAAAAAACGTGAAGAGAGAGTTCCTATAGAATAGATATATTTATTCATTGGCATCATTCTTTTATTTTTTACATTTATGAAAATTTGAAAATTTTTCATATGAAAAAATTTCATATTGAACGCCTACTATGAACTAGGCCCTGTATTAGGGACTAAGGTATAAGCTGAATAAAACATGCTTTTCCCTGACGGGTTTATTTGTCTTGTAATTTTCAATAATGCTGTGCCATATTTTAATGAAATGGGTGAATTTATATATTTTAATAAGCCAACATGTAAGGCTGTTGACTTTATCACCAACTTTCCCCCCATTTTCCCCCTGAGTGTGTCTGCTCCTCTCCACCAATTCTGCCACTACTTCTAAGCCAACCACCACCATTTTACCCAGATGAGCACTTTTTAACTGGGTCTTTCCCAGCATGTTTGGCACTTTCTGGCCTATTCTCTTTTCAGCAGTCAGAGCTATTTTTTTTTTTAGAAGAAAAAATCTGATCCTGCCAGCCTCTGGCTTAATACTTTTCAACACTGTTGCTTTCAGGAGAAAGAACCAAATACCAGTCCTCCATAGTCTGCCTACGCCTCCCTCTTTCACTTCCTTACGCATGGTATTTCTCCCACTTTCTCACATACGTTTCCCTCCTCTTCCTTACAACTGCTTCTTCTGCTCTGCTTTGACAAATTAATGCCTACTTACCCTTCAGATTCATGAAAATATTATTTCCTTGGGATGCCTTCTTAAGCCTCTATCTAGGTCAGAGTTTTTAGTCTGTTTTGGTTTGGTCTGGCTCGGTATACTCTAAGAATATATGTGAATATGTAGACTCTGAGAGTCTAGATCTAAGTCCTTTTCTTTTTCTAGAGCACTCACCTGAGCTTGTATGAACCACAGGTGTGATTTTATTCTGCTAACTGTAGGTATATCAGGGAAAGGGTCATGCATAATTTGTTCATCATTCTATCTCCAATGTCCAGGTCAGTGTGTCACTCACTGGAAGCATTTAATAAATATCAGCTGAATGAAGACTGACTGAAGGAATTTTTGTTCTGCCTTTGCTTTATGTCGCCAACGTGTCAGCAACTCTTATTAAGGAAATAAATTACCCTTAGCTGTGGAAAAACGAATATGAGAAAACAGAGTGAATAAAACAAGATTATCTTGAACCAAAGTACAGTTTGAATACTTTTCTTTTATAGCTTAGTCAATAAGTCTACCAGGAATCCTATTTGGATTAGGAATCTCTCTATATATTCCTAATAGGAATCTATTAGGAATGTATGTATACATTAAAGATGTATACTTTATGTTTCCTGGGTTTGGCTTTCCCATTCTGTAGTTGCTACTACTTGTGATTCTGAGAATTAAATTCAGAATTCAGCTTTTGAATTTATCAAAAATGATTTTTTCTCATATTATTTCTTTTTACCCCCAATAAATCTGTTTCCCAACTTGGTAGTTACATTTACTTTACTTTATGAAACTGATTAAGATTTAGGCTATAATGTGTCTGTAAATGAAGAGGTAATATATAATAAATTGTTAATCTTGAAAGCCCCAACAAGTAACAGTGTTTCTACTTGAATTGAATTTGAAGCCATTATTGGGGGGGGGGGGCTCAAATTCTTTTAAACACAGAGAGAGCAATTTCCACAGATATAGATCTCTCTCCCCTTCCCACCAAGTGGGTGAAAGCAGAATTTCCATGTGTTTAAAATGTGAGGAATAAAATGAGAACACTCAAAATTACCTGCTTGCAATAATTGTTCCTTAATGACATATTCTAATTTCATAGAATGTCAGCCAGAAAGAGCCTTAAAAATAATCTCTCTAACCATCTTAATTAACAAAACAGAGCATCACTGTTTAGAAAGTGATGTGGCTTGGGCGTGGTTAAAAAGCATTGGCTGTGGAGTCAGGGAAGTAACAAGAAAAATGTCTCATTACTCATTAGTAAATTTGAGGGTTGGCTTATATACTGGGATTTCCAAACAAATGTGGAGGTGAACTACATTCTTTACTGAGAATATGGGGTAAGGTTAGTAGGTATTTTAGATGTTTTAGCCAGTATTCCTCTTCTGCTTGTCTCTGTGGAACATTCTTTAACAGTTCTCTGATGTCCTGAAACTCCTTATCAGTGGAGGATCTGTGTTCATCTGGTAATACTTGTATAGTCAAGAATATGATTAGGACCCTTTATTTCCATGTATTTGATCTGGGTGCTGCTAATTCAAGGGATGGATCTAGGAGATCTTTTTGGTTGTCAAAATGTCTCTAGCACAAAGATTTATTTAGCCTCTTTCAGTATTAGTGAGTGAGTGCATTATGTCACTGGATGCCAAGGGTCCTTCAAAATATTATAAAATCACAAGATGAGACACCCAAAGATCAGTATGTTTAATTATGGGCAGAGATGGTATAACAGGAAGGGAAATGACATATATCAGCTTTGTAAATATTTTTAGCTCCTCTGATAAGAGTTTGAAACACTGGATTCCCAGGATAAATAATTAGGTCAAAAGAATTTTTTGAGTCAGGAAGTGATATCTCACTTTGTCCCCATTACATTACTCTACGTCCAAACCAGGGTATAAGCATGGAGAAAGATATGCAGCATCATTAATCACTGAGAGAGAACCTCCCATAAATCTGCAGACTCTGTTTGCATGAATCACCTTTTCTGTTATATTCTGTGATGTTATGTTTTAGTTGGAGGTTGGGGAGTTAAAAAAGCAACTGGGAGAAGGATAGGAAAAAGATACATAAGTAAAGGGACATCCTGGGAGATTTCTAGTTGCAGGAGGAGGCAGTACGTGTTGGTGGAGCCTGTACCCATATGAGAGAGAGTTGTGGAGAAAGACACAGCTAAGCAATAAAAATTCTAGAGTGATATAAAGTTGTATGTAAGCTTCCTTCCTAATATTTTGGTAAAAATTAGAATATGTGAATCAAATTAATTAAATCAGATTTAATGCAACATATTTGGAGATGATATGTGAATATCATCTAATGTGAATATCATCTAATGTGAATATCACTAGGGATGAACTGATTGATGATGGATGGATGGATGGACACATGGATGAAGGATGCTGCATGAAGAAGTTAGGGTAGGAAAGAGGAAAAGCATAAGATATTAAAAAAAAATTAATGCTTATTTGTCTTTGAGAGAGAGTGAGAGACAGAGTGTGAGTGAGCGGGGGCGGGGTAGAGAGAGAGGGAGACACAGAATCTGAAGCAGGCTCCAGGCTCTGAGCTGTCAGCACAGAGCCCCATGCAGGGTTCGAACTCACAAACTATGAGATCATGACCTAAGCAGAAGTTGGACACTTAACCGACTGAGCCACCCAGGTGCCCCAAAAGCATAATATATTTGAGCTGTTTCTTGAAGTATCAATACTCCCCGATTGTGGTTATTTTTTAAATTAATAGTAATTGCTTACACTTTGAAACCTCTCTTATATATATCATTCAATTGCGATACATGAGTAAGAACAATTAACAAGAGTAATAAGCTAGCAATGAAAGTGAAATTATGGGCATGAGAAAGTCCTGAGGTTCCATAAGAATTTTTCAAATCTCTTCTGTTCATAATAATCTAACTGGATTAGATTCCTTGGGCTAGTTAAGTCATCAGCCGTGATGAGCTACTATAGTAAATTAAAAGAATTCAGGAATTTACTAGTTGTTGAGCTAGCCTCAACTTTAGCTAGCCTCAACTTTAGCATCTATGACAAGTTTTAAGATACTGAATTAATTTCCTATGTGGATGTTGACTGAGCCTCAGTTCCCCCATCTGTGAAGCTGGACAAGGTGATCATTAAGGATTTTTTCAACTCTTAATTTCCATTTCTCAGTGATTCTAGGTAAACTGCACAGAATACATCAAGTTAACCAGATTTTGTGTTTTTTCTTAAAGAATGCAAAAAAATGCAAAGAACAAAGGTGTAGTATTAGCAACAAGGTCTTCAAATAATGGGATTTATACTTCTATATTACTTGGGGGGTCATGTCTTTCATTTAGAATTCAGTAACTGAAGGTTTCTTTCTTTTGAAAATATTTTATTCATCCTAACTTTTTCTTTTCTAAGTGAGAAAATGAAAACTCATAAAGATGAATAACTAGCATGAGGTCACACAGTTAGGGGTAGAGTTGGGACTAGAATACTGGTCTTCTCTTTCTAGTCCAGAGTCTTACACATTACTTTCCATTCCAAAGCTCATCCTGAATGTTCCCTGATGATACTGATGCAATTTCTGACCAAGACCTCCACCTGGACTTTATGAATATTGCCTGGGTATTTAAGATGCAGTTATTTGCACTGAGAAAATATCTCAACATGCCACAGCTGCTCATTCATATGTATAAACTTATGTAGACATTGATTTTAAGAAAGAAATATAGGTTGAATTAAGTAAGCTTCTTGGATGTTGTATATACTTTCATTTCTGGGAACCTTTAGGTACAGAAGGTATCTATAGTTTTTCAGAGTAAATTACATATTCATTTTAGGTTTTCACCACATCTTTGACCTTATAGAGAAATAGATGATGGTGTCCAACTATGGTTTAAGCTTGTGACTTCATTTAGAGTAGTAACCCAGAAAAATATCAGAATTTCACTTCATTCTGAAAAGAATGAGTACTTTTCTTTCTGAATTAGTTTCATAATTTAAAAGGAACAAAAAAAGTTTCCTGAAATGAGCTTCTGCTTTAAAATATAATAAGTTCCTTAAAGAAACTTTATAGTGATGCCTTAATAACTTTCTTTTGATCCACAAAGTTGCCCATCAGGATGGAGTTCAATCTTACCTCATCCCAACTCACTGCTTCTTTACTCTCTTGCAGAGAAGCCATAATGAAAGGGAATGAAGCCTGAAAAGGTTCATTGTATCACGAGATGAGGAGTTCTAGCAAGACTTATGAATTTGCTTGATAATCTATACTTAGAGGGGAGGTAGAGGCAAGGTAGAGGTGAATGACACATGAACTTCTTAGATTCCCTGTAGCCTGACCTGTCCCTAGTACAACCACTGATGCATGACCAATCATTGAGTAACACCTGCCAGAAATCAACCTTAGCGATGCAGCCTTATGTGACATTGCCTTGTACTCCAGGTAGAGGGAGTCCAACCCCACAGTAACAAATCACAATTTTTGCAGGGTCCTCAAGTATTCTAGTGCAGTGCTTCTCAAACTAATGTACATAACCAATGGATCTTGAAAAAATGTAGATTCTCATTTAGTAGGCCTGAATTAGAGCTTGAGATTGTGCATTTCTACCAAGCTCTCAGTTTTTATCAATGCTGCTGCTTCACAGACCAGAGTTGGCAGACCAAGACTCTAGAATAATTCATTTCTTCCCCCGATTCCTGTATGGCTTCCTCTCAGATTTCTTTGAGGTCTCTGCTGAAATATAAACTGATTAGCTTGGCCTTCTATATTCACCATACATTTCTCTGTTACTATCATTTTCACGTTTCTTCCTATTTATTTACATTACTTATCACCATCTGACAAATTGAATATTTATTTGAGAAGGACTTATTGGTTAACTGCTTTATCTTTTCCCAAGAACAATGACTAGAGCATAGTAAGTGTTCAGTAAAAATATCTACTAGCCAAATTAAAGTTTAAATGAACCACATAGCCACTCAGTCACAATTCCTTAAACCAGGCCCTATTTGTAAGTCTCCAGAGAACAGTTAACTCTGTTCTTTGGGTTTTTCTTTCAGGAACTCAAGTATTCTATGAGAGAATAAAAGGTAGATAACCAGGTGTTATATGGAAGTGTTGAATCACAATATTGTATACCAGAAACTAAATTGTATGTTAACTAACTGCAACTTGGATAAAAACTTAAATGATGGAGAAACTCAGCCCCTCTACTGTCTACTCGAATACCCGCTCACTGATGGGGACCTTGCTGACTGATCACCTCTTTCCTACTTGCAGGTCTTTGTGAAACCCTTTCTGTGTCCAAAACAATGCCCTGAATAGTCAGATTAAAGGCAAAAGGATATTGGTAGCTTTCATAGGAATATGTTGGTCTCCATTTTGTGCTTTATCCAACAATTTATACTGTTCACTTGGTTCTCTAGTGAATATCTGGTAGCTAGCTTATGATTTCAGCCCTAGTCAGTGATACCACAGTAAATCTAGGTATTATTATATAGTGAGAAGGCAACAAATGCTATAAAGATTTGCCCCTATCTGATTTGGGAAATGCTGTGTTAGACCCTTTTTGACCAATGTATAATTAGGATATAATCAATGACTTTTAAAAATTCATCAATGGTGTTAAAGTTGAGTTTTTGAATTTTATTGTCTTTAAAAAAGTTTATTTTTGAGAGAGAGAGACAGAGAACTCAAGCAGGGGAGGCACAGAGAGAGAGGAAGACACACAACCTGAAGTAGGCTCCAGGCTCCAAGCTGTCAGCACAGAGCCCAACATGGGGCTCGAACTCATTAACCGCGAGATCATGACCTGAACCAAAGGTGGATGCTTAACTGAGCCACCCAGGCACCCCAAGTTTTGGAACTTTAAAAAATGTTGGAGCTTTAATAATTTTTGCTTGTGTTCTATTATAGAAAAATAGCTGTAGATTTTCTGCAATGCAGGAGAAAGGGAGATCATCCAATAGGGTGAATTTTTTTAAGAAAAGAACAAAAAGGCATCACATAAAAACTGCATCAATGCCAAATGTCCAATCTGGGGATTCATTTACCATTTCTGTAACTAATATAAAAAACCCACGCCTGGGGCGCCTGGGTGGTGCAGTCGGTTGAGCGTCCAACTTCAGCCAGGTCACGATCTCGCAGTCTGGGAGTTCGAGCCCCGCGTCGGGCTCTGGGCTGATGGCTCAGAGCCTGGAGCCTGTTTCCGATTCTGTGTCTCCCTCTCTCTCTGCCCCTCCCCCGTTCATGCTCTGTCTCTCTCTGTCCCAAAAATAAATAAACGTTGAAAAAAAAATTAAAAAAAAAACCCACGCCATTCATTTAATATTCATTCAACAAATATTTCTTAAGCACTTACTATTATTTGCCAACACAATGAAAATATTATATTGCACCTCTAAAACAAATGGAGATCCATTTGATAACTCTTTAATACAGCATAGTCAAATTCATATTGAGCAAATTCTCACAGGACATAAAATGAGTGCTAAATGAATTATCGCCCTCTAGAAGCGTACTTGAGTTGGGAAATGCACAAATTATGTTAAGGATCACAAAAACTATCTGAATACAGGTCTAAAGAGTTCAGAGACTGAATCAATCAACACTGACTTAGCAGATAAAAGAGGACTTCATAGTGGAAGTGACATGTGCAGGCTCTCAAAATGAGTAGGAATCCTATTGGTAGAATGGGCGAAAAGGGAATTCCAGGGAGAGAAACCCACACGAGCAAAGGCACAGAAACTGTTCAGGACCAAGTGTGGGGAGCAGAAAGCAGTCCTGTGTAGCAGTGGGAGGGCTATAAAAGATGATGCTGGTGGGTGATGGTTGGGTTAGTGGGGAGGGAACATGGAGGTTGGCTGGGACTATACTGTGAAGGGCATGGAGTTGGTGCAGAGGCACCTTGGGCTAATATCTTTTTAGAATAATAATTCTGAAAGCAATGGGGAAGATGGCTATAAAGGGATGGGAAAGGGATATACATGTATATATATGTGGGCCAGGGAGAGGGCAGACATTATGTTTCCTTTTTTGAAGTAGTGATGGGAGTAACTTCACTAACTGAATATAGACAATTGAAGTTTTATACAAGAATTAACTTCCCATATTGCTAAAGTAGGATTATTCTTTCAGTATCAGATAAATGATCCTCTTAAAAAAAGAAATAAAGGAAATAACTTCATTATTTTCTTCCTAATATCAATATAATACATGTTAATTTCCAAGTAAACATGTGATAGAAAACGGATTTTAAAAAAGGCTGGTATAAATGAATCACAATCATACCACCAGAAAGAAACATTGTTTGTATGTGACTCTTCAAATTTGGCTTTAATTCTACTACCTAGGACTAGGCATTGGATAAGATTTGATGATGGATAGAGTAATTTAGATAACAGGGATTAAATTACCCCAACTTTGGTCTTACTCTGCACAGTAAAACTTGCCAAGGAAGACATTTATTGTTACATTATGATAATTATAAATTATTTATAATTATTTCAAAAATGTGCTAAGTCTTATGAAAAACAGATTTGGAAATGGTTTTATATTTCGCAACACATGCTGGTTTGGCACATATTTTCTGCTTTGAAGCCAAAATGAAAAAATGCAAGTAGTGAAACTGAATCATTCCTCCAATCTTCAATCATCTTCAGTAGAAACTGAATACTAAAGAAAGGTAAATTTTATTTATCAGCTCAGCAACTCTTTAAGAAACACTAATAACAAGTATAACATAGAAAATTGATTTGTCAGTGAACAAAATATAGGTTGTGCGTCTGCACACATGGAGCTCATGATCTTACTTAGTTTAGCAAGATATTTTTTTTTCTTCCTGCTCTTCAGAATAGAAATCTCACCCACTTTTAAGAGTCTGGCTCCATTTCCCTATTTCCTCATTTCCATGAAGTACTCTTGTACTGTTTTGGCTTCTGCAGGTTTAGCCCTTCTCTGACATCCCATAATTCTTAGAGATGGTGTCATTATTATACAATTTTGGTTCTGTGTCATCAGAAAATGATTTCTGTTAAATGTATCTAAGTTCTTTCTCCTCAGTAAGATAACAAACAAACAATTCTTAAAGACAAAGACTTGGGATATGAGTCTGAAGGGCCAAATTTTCTGAATATCTGGTAACATTGAGCAAGGAATCTAGTATACTCCCGACAAAAGCGTTTTTATGTTTTGAATTGAAAAACTTATTTACTGGAAGCCTGGTTCTTGAACCTACCAAAAGAGATGTAAATAAAATTTGTCTTAGCATGGACATCTCATAATCCTGGTGCAGATGAAGGGGATCTGGTGAGAATTTCCTAATGGACTCTGATGGAATACTCTTTTGACTTGTTATTTTAAAGGCAAATTGTTCATTATTTCCTAAAAATGTCATAGAATTTAAATGTTCCTAAATGATCTAAACAATAATCCAATCAGTTTTCCATTTCATATAATAGTTAAATTAAGGCTCAGTTACACATTAAATTTAGAAAGAGGGGAAAATGATTGCTTGATGTTACATTACCCCATTTCCAACTGATTTAAAGCTGTGAAAAATTACAATACAGTTAGACTGTTAAAATAGGGAAGTCATTCTGTGAATCCTATCTGCACTTCCGCATTTTGAAATAAGATTGTTTTCATTTGCACATTTCTTTAGAAGCACTTTGAAAATTGGTTTATATGATTTATAAGATTTGCTTTGAATAGACATCTTCACAAAGCACAGCACAGTATCCAAATTAAGTACACTGCTTAAAGGAAACAAAAGCTGTAAGGAAGCTTAAGATGAAGATTAAAGTTGATAGAATGATGACATTCTTATCTTTTACTGTAACCTTTAAAGTTAAAAATCACTCTGTTCAAGGTCACTTGAATGGCTGTCTTCACTATCAAAAGCTTCTAATTGTTGTAATTCGTGTTTGAGATGAAATTTTTCAGAAATGGGAAAGCAGCCTGGGTATTTATTGCCATGTGTCAGGTAGTGGTGAAGGGCATAAAGTCTGAGACTGAATGAAAACAGCTACAAAGAAAATGGAAAAGTCCCACGTAAAAGTTCTTACTCTATATGAAGTAGAATTTGTTCATCAAATTATGCTAAACCAGATGTTTTTATTTTCTGTTTTACAACTGATACTTCTGGAGCCATTTATTCCTATTAGAAGACACATTTACTAATTTTTAAGTAGAAAGACTTTCAAAGCTGTACA
This sequence comes from Felis catus, assembly GCF_018350175.1. NCBI lineage: Eukaryota > Metazoa > Chordata > Mammalia > Carnivora > Felidae > Felis > Felis catus. The sequence continues at coordinate 48,901,751 of NC_058377.1, read as the reverse complement.
GGAAGAACATTTTCCCTTGGTGTTGTCATCATCCATCTTTGATAATCACAAATCTCCTCTTCCCCCATTCTCTGTCCATATCTGGGCCAGGGCAATTGGAGAAAACATTTAATATATATTTTTATAACTTAATTGCAAATTCTAATTCTAAAGACAGACAACATAAATGAAACATTCCAAAATACACATAGCACAATGTTTTCTTTATTCTCACATGAAATATGTGGTTGGCCATCATCATGGTAAATAAAATCTAAGACTTCACAAGCAAGATACAAACCTCAGTCTTCCAAAGAACAATAGACCAACTGACATTAAGAGAGAATCACTTTAAAAGGTCAAAGAAGCTCTTTATACCCACAGGCATAAAGGCTCTTCCTTAATGGCATCTTGTACTTCCATGTTTAGCTGTTTAATAGTCTTCTCTGAGAGCTATGTGGGCCAAGGGTAATTAACTACATTTCCTAAAGACAGAAAGCACATTCCTCTTTTTTTCTTGTAAAAAGTCTAGCCCACTGTGGTGTGCTTAACTGCATTTCATTAACAAAGGAGCAATCTACATACAAATTTGCTAAAATATCAACCACACAATAGGTAACATCCCGGTTGTCTCATTGAGCCTCACTCTGATCACAGAAACAGATGTTGAAACAAACCAAAAAGCAGGGTATGGCTAATGTAATTTAGGATATCTCATCAGGTCTCAGTTGGCTAAGCCAATTTATGACATCTCACCATGTTTCAGGGTTTACAGTAGCATATTGCAAACAAGCTATACTATAGCTGAGAGTACACACACACAAAAATCTACATCAAGGACAACCAAAAGCCGTGTTGGTGTTAATAAAAGTTAATGCCACAGAGAGAGAATGCTGATCACGGTCTGTTCTCTCTGTCCTCCTTGCTTCTGAAGGGATTCAGGACAACCACTCCCACCCCCTTGCCCCCACTGAATGTGCCACTTTGGTATGTGGATTTTGAGCTGAAGGCAATGGAGACCCTACAGGCTTAAGAGAAACTTTTGTCCCTCCTATAACTACATAGAAGGATCTCACCTGGGGGTCTTTCCCAGAACTATGGTTATTAGCAGAGATAAATTTTATCTGAGTGATCCATCTGTATATGTATAGCCAGGACAAATATCTAATTACCAAATATCAGTTCTTCTCATCGCCCTGTGAAATACAATCCTGTCCTCTAAGGTCCCAGACCCCACCCATTTCATAGTTCAGGATGACATATATATGTCATTTTGCCTGTCTTTGGAATTTCCATGCCTGTGTGGATTCCCCTTACATATGCTATTAAATGTTATTTTCTCCTGTTAATCTGTCTCATGTCAGTTTGATTCTTAGTCCATCTTAATGGTTTTTATACTATCCATTGCTGACCAAAAGTGCCTACAGATAAGAATATAAATAAAGTTGAGGATAGGTTTTTTTTTTTCATTCATATTTCAAAGAGGACTTTCTAACTGATGTTTTCCTTGGAAGATTAAGGGTAATAAAGCCTCATATTCTCTGGACATGTAACACCCATTTTTCAGGATAGGTGAGTTTTAAAAAACCTTGTTGGTATAGACTGGTTAATACAGATTACCAGATGTGGGTATACATTCTCACAGAAACGTATCAGAACATTATAAGCTTGGTTTCTCACTGACCTTCAGGTTGGTATTGTGCTATAATCGTCACCGTCTGTCCAGCCCCCTTCAGTGCAGCTGCGGCCTGCTCATGGGATGCTCCACGGAGGTCAATGCCATTCACCTGGAAAAGGAAGCCAGAGAATCTGGGTATTTCATAAGGCCTATCATTCTGATAGTTGAAAAATGTTTCTCCAAACTGAGAAGCTGTCTAAGATTATGTCACCTACCTCAAAACCCCTAATGTCCTACCAAGGCAGTTGAGTGTTACTTAGCAAGTTTCAGGCTCTTATCAACTTTCATTTAGCAAAGATGTGAAATTTCATCTTGGCGTTTATAGAACGGTCTGACTCGGCTGAAACTGTCTATGCATGTCTACAAGAATTTTAGTATGTGCATTTAATATGCCTCTGTGAGTTTCCTAGATTTCTGGGGTGGATATGAGCTTTCAAAATTAGAGGAAAAACAGGGTAATAAAGAGAGACACATGTAACGTACATAGATGAGTATGTGCTGACAGATTAATATATTCAGATGAAGTTCTGGGTAGAGTATGAAATGGGGCTGGCTGCCTGCCAAATCCCTCTTTTTGGTCATATGCCTGGTCCTGTCATTCTGAGCTTGGTTAGACAGCCCTGAGCCTTGTTCCAAAATAAACCTGACTGCCCCATTTCTCATGTACAATTCCAGAATGAATTCTGACAAAATGAAATAAAGAATGCCTGGAGTTTATGTTGCTGTTGCTAACTCCCATTTTGGGGCCGACGCCAGAAGAAAAACAGAACATCTGAAAAACAAGCACAAAACTCTGCCGAGAGGGAAAAATCATTCTGAAGTCAAATTTAATGAGAAGTAAAAGCTAAAATCTTTCTCAAATCAATTCAGTCGAAGTCAACATAATATAATTACTGAGTGCTTTCCAACGACAGGGCTCTGTGTCTGCCCCAGGAAAGGGATCATGGGTGGAGAACAAAGGTGAACAAGGCAAGTCCCCAAGAAGCTTTTCTGCTTGAACTGAACACACAGAAAGTCCAGTTTTGTAACATACACAGAGCTATTCTTATGCAGTTGATGCCAGAATTCTGCTTCCTTTTATTTACAGAGAAGTTGGTTACCAACCATAAAAAATAGAAAAAAGAAATTAAAAAAAAAAAACCTGACCAGCTTATCTGCATGTAAAACACAACATCTTATTTGGCCTCTCATCAATCCTCTTTGACAATGACACTGGGTGGTGGATAGGGAGTTGCCACTGCTTCCCCATGGGGTCTGGAATATTTGCAATCTTTTTTTTTTATTAGGTTTATTTATTGATTTTTGAAAGAGACAGACAGAGCATGCAAGTGGGGGAGGGGCAGAGAGAAAGGGAAAGAGAGAGAATCCCAAGCAAGCTCTGCACTGCCTATGCGGAGCCTGATGCGGGGCTCAAACTCACAAACTGTGAGATCATGACCTGAGCCAAAACTGAGAGTCAGATGCTTAATGGAATGAGCCACCCAGGTGCCCCATGGGGTATCTGTAATCTTTAATTCCCCATCCCAGCCCTCTCATAATAACTTTGTGGAAGCCTCCTTAACCACTTTTATAATTTTCCATGCCTCTTCCCTGGCTTTCTATTCTGGTGAAATCCTTACTGAATGCATTGATTACATGGTAACCTAGAGAAGTCCATTGATCTGGGTTTGGCCTGACTGCCACACACCAGCTGAGTGACTATCTTTTCAAGTCCTCAGCCTCAATATTCTCCTACCTTGGAGGGAAAGGACTGAGAGGCTCTTTGAGTGTAAAGCTCCTTTGAACCATAGAATTTCCAGATTTACTTGTTAGTGGATGACAGTCATTTCAGAGATTGTCTAGGCATGGATGAGTCAGACTATGACTCAGACAGCCGAAAGGACAGGAAAAGTAATTAGATGTAGGCTCCTGCCTACAGGAAGCTGAATGCATAAACTTCCTGGGCCAAATAATCTCTTGTCAAACAATTAGGGCTAACTTCTTATTAAAACATAATATAGGATCATGGTACATGAATTCTAATGTTTCAGAAAGGTATCTAAGGAAAAGTAAAAAATTCCCCTTAACATCTGCAGTTCCAGAGGTAACCAATGTTAGCAGTTTCTTGGGTATACTTTTTAGAAGTCTACTATATGTATATGCACACACATGCCTTATTTTATTTCTTTCTTGATATATGTAATATGTCTTCACATTTTTAGTTAAGTGAGTAGGATCATATCATATATATAAACTGTAAACTGTTTCTGTTTTGCTTTTAACAATGTATCTTGGACATCTTTCGTATCAGCTCCTGCTATTTTACCTTTTTAACAGGAGCCCAGCAATACACAGTGTGGATAGACCAGCATTTTTTTTCAACAGGATCCCTATTGTTGTTGAGACTGTGTCTAGCTTTCTGCTACTGCAAACACTTATGAAGGTGTTTCTGAAGGACGAATTCCCTGGAAATACACTTTCTGAGTATATTCCATAGATTGTATATGCATTATTTGTTTCTTTTAATTTGTTCTTAATTTTTCACATGATTATTTATTCACTAAATAAACAGAAACTGATGAAGAAAGCAAAAAAGGGGAGGGGAGAATCTCTTTGCCCAAATAATATATTGATATAAAAAATAATGTATGTATATAATGCACATACATGAAAAAGCAATACAAAAAGCATACAAATAAAGTGGCCCCATCTTTTACTCTAAAGTTATCCATTTTGATGGCTTCTTATATATACTGCTAATTATTTTTCTTGTTAATATAAACAGGTTTATAAAGTTATAATTTTAAAATTTTATACAAATAAGGTATTTTACACACAGTTTTATACCTTTATTTTTTCTACTTACTAATATATTTTAAAGAACTTTCTTCATTCACATATTCCTATACTTGTCTCATCCCTTTTTATAGTTATAAAGTGTTCTATTATTCATTATAAATTTATTTTACCAGTACAGGGTTGATAGACCCTTAGGTTGTTTCAGTATTTTGCTGTTATAAACAATGCTGCAATAAATATTATGTAACAAAAAGTTCTTGGATAAAGGGTATGAGTGCTAAATTGTAATAGCTATTGCCAAGTTGTGTCCAAAAATTTATACTCCCACAAATAAGATATGATTGACTTTCTTCATAGTCTTGTAAAAATTGCACATATCATAACATTTGGCCTTTGTCATTCTAATATGTAGACACTTGCGTTTTTAAGTTTTGCCTGTCTACAATTATGAAGTTAAGCATCTTTTTATATGTTTGCTGGCTATTTAAATTTGTTTTGGCATAAAATGACCATTTGCTTATTTCACCTATTTTTTATTTGTGTAGTTTGTTCTTTTAAAAATCTATCTGCCTCTTAAGAATATTAGTGCTTCATCTCAGATAAATATTGCAAATATTCTTTCCAGTTTGGTATTTGTATTTTGTATCATTGCATTGTAACTGTTAACTTTTCCCTGGTATGCTATTTCTTGCCATACAGAAGTTTAAAATGTTTTATATAGTCACATTTATCACTATGCTTTCCTTTTCAGCTTTTGAGTTTCGTATTGTATCTACCCCTCTTCAATATATTTAACAAATTACTCAAATATTTTCTTCTAGTACAATGAGTTTAATTTTTAGCCACCTAGTCTTTGATCTACTGGAACACATTTTGATGTCTGATGTGAGAACCACCCTTTCTTGGACCTTTCTCGTATAGCATCAAATTCTTACATCTTTTAATATTCTAATTGTCCTCTGGATTTTTCTTTTTTTTTAAAAATTTTTTTTTCAACGTTTATTTATTTTTGGGACAGAGAGAGACAGAGCATGAACGGGGGAGGGGCAGAGAGAGAGGGAGACACAGAATCGGAAACAGGCTCCAGGCTCTGAGCCATCAGCCCAGAGCCCGACGCGGGGCTCGAACTCACGGACCGCGAGATCATGACCTGGCTGAAGTCGGATGCTTAACCGACTGCGCCACCCAGGCGCCCCTCCTCTGGATTTTTCTAAGTGCACTAAAGGGAGCATGGAAAAGTGGGAAGGAAGAGAATATATGGAATCACAGAGAACTGGGTTTGAATTCTGAGTTGACCAGTCATACCTAAGTAACTTGGGAAAGTCACTTACTTCTTCAAATCTCAGCTTTCTTACCTATAGAATGGGTATAATATCTACCTCTCTATCAGGGCTGTTGCATAACATGAGACAATATCTGTGAAGCCCTTAACAGAGACCCTGGTACAAACAAGCATTCAGCAATTAGTATCTATTATTGCTGTCAGTATTTCTTCAGAGCTATGATTATAAGTCATGAAATAAAATCTAATGGAAAGTAATTAATACAACATATATGGTTACTTTTTTTTCTATGAACACAGAATTTCAGTATTGGAAATGCCTTAAAAACTTGCTCATCAGCACTTACATATTACCACATTAAAGATCATTCTGGGGGTAACTGGGTGACTCAGTCGGTTAAATGTCCAAAACTTGATTTAGGCTTAGGTCATGATTTCACAATTCACAAGCTCAGGCTCCACATTGGGTTCTGCATTGACAATGTGGAGCCTGCTTGGGATTCTCTCTCTCCTTCTCTCTCTGCCCCTACCTCACTCTTTCTCTCTCTCCCTCAAGTAAATAAACTTAAAAAAAAAAAATCATTCCCGACAGAGTTAAGATAGAAGAGCAGCATGGAGATGATGAGCTTGTCTTGACCCTGAAATGCATCTAGATCAGCACCAAACCCTTTTGAACACCTAGGACACTGATCTGAGGATTAACACAGCAATCTACATAACTTGAGCCACAGAACTTGGCAGAGACGTGGTATGGAGAGGTAAACTGGGGGAGAAAAGCTGCAAAGGGTAGGGAACTGATTTCATGGAGAGAGGACAGAGAAAATGAAAGGGGGAGAGTGTGGTGTATAAGGATCATGTAAGAAAAGCACTCACCCTGATAGTAGCTGGAGAGAAAGAAAGAGAAAGAATGAAAATGCTAGCAGGGCACTAAACAAGAAATCTGTTTCCTAAAACCATTGACAGGGGGAAAAGAGAGGGTTTCCATACCATTAGGATTCTACAAACAGCAGAGCACAGAGTCTGAAATTCTAGACCTCCGTGCCTGGCAGTGTTCTGGTGAGGAAGTAGGATGAACCCCCTGGAGAAGGAAGCAGGGTCTGAGGGATCCATGTGCCACATGGGGAGAAGCAGTTCCCCTACTTAGAATGCATTTGGTAGAGGTCATAAGGCCTCCCCACAGGCCAAGGTCCCAGTGGACCCCAGAGAACAGCCATGTTTGCTGGTATAGGGACAAAGGCGCCAGAGTGCAGTGAAACCTGGCGCCAACTGTGTTGTGGATTGCCATAATCTCTTAAGCTCTGCCACTGCCTGATCACATGAACATTTTTTGAGGGAAGCTAGCACCGGCCCATTGCTCTGCAAGACCCTATGCGCGAGAGTCAGTGTGGGTCCAAGCTGCGGGGGTCTCTGAAGTGTGAGGTTTTGAAACACAACCCCATCTGAGATAAAACTCTAGAGGGAGGTGCTGCCTGGCAGGCACACAGCTTGGGTATACGGTAGAGGCGGGGAGTGGATAGAGGCCTGAGAGAAAGGAGGCGTACTTGATTGTGAGTCGGTGACAGTGCAGTTCCTGTGCCCGAGACTAGGGAGCTCAGTGAAGCCATTTCCACCTCTCTGGTGTACATGACACACTGATCCACCCCAGTAAGCTAAGGAGTGCCACCTAGTGGAGAACGGAGCAGATACACCAAGCCCAGCCCAGCCGCATCCTCCAAGCACATTACCTAGAAGGCCAGCTCAAGTCACTCCACCCGCCTAATGTACAGACTATACAGGGCTTCAGTTTCAGTTCTAGGGGAAACTGGATGTAACTTAATTCAGGTTTCATTCTGTGTGCTGGCTCATTTATTTGTTCATTTTCTTTGCTTCTGTTTTTGCTTAAATTGTTTGTTTATTTATTTATTTTTTTCTTCCTCATTCTTGGATACAGAAATAGAAAAAAAATGTATTTTTTCTTTAAATTTTTTTATTTTTTTTAAACTTTACATTCTTTCATTTACTTTCTTTTATTTCATTTGATTCTATTTTATTATATAAATAATTTTTAATTAAAATTTTTTTCTTGCCTTTTTTTCCTTTCCTTTCTCTTTTTTCTCTATTCTATTTTTTCTCTATTCTTCTGACAACCAGACCAAAACATACCTAGGATCTACCTTTCTTTATTTGATTTTATGTGTTGTTTTCAATTTTTTGATTTTAATTTTTTATTTTGCCAATTATTCCTCCAAAATGAAAAAATGAAGGAATTCACCCCAAAAGAAAGAACGGGAAGAAATGACAGCCAGGGGCTTACTCAACACAGACATAACCAAGATGTCTGAACTAGAATTTAGGGCCACTATAATAAGAATACTAGCTGAGGTTGAAAAAACCATAGAATCCCTTTATGTGGAGATAAAAGAAATAAAATCTAGTCAGGACTAAATTAAAAATGCTATAACTGAGATGCAATCTCGAATGATGTCACAATGGCAAGGATGGACACAGCACAGCAGCAAATTAGTGATTTAGAAGATAAAATTATGGTGAATAATGAAGCAGTAAAAAGAGGGAAACAAAGGCAAAAAATCACAATGTAAGATTTAGAGAACTCAGTGACTCATTAAAAAGGAATAACATCCAAACCATAGGAGTCCCAGAAGATGCAGAGACAGGAAAGGGGGCAGAAAGTTTATGTGAGCAAATTATAGTAGAAAACTTTCCCACTCTAGGGAAGGACACAGACTTCAAAATCCAAGAATCACAGAGATTCAACAAAACCTACCATCACCAAGGCATATCATAGTCAACTTTACAAAATACACAGACAAGGAAATAATGATGAAAGCAGCAATGGAAAAAAAAAGTCCTTAACCTATAAGGGAAGACAGATCAGGTTCACAGCAGACCTATCCACAGAAACTTGGCAAGCCAGAAAAGAGTGGTAGGACATATTCAATGTGCTGAACTAGAAAATATGCAGCCAAGAAATATTTATCCAGCAAGGTTGTCATTCATAATAGAAGGAGAAATAAAAAAGAGTTTCCCAGACAAACAAAAACTAAAGGAGTTTGTGATCACTAAACCAGCCCTGCAAGAAATTTTAAGGGGAACGCTTTGAGTGGAAAAAAGACAAAACAAAACAAAAAAGACCAAAGCAACAAAGACTAGAAAGGACCAGTGAACATCACCAGAAACACCAAATCAACAGGCAACACAATGGTGCGAAAATCATATTTTTCAGTACTCATTATAAATGTCAGTGGACTAAATGTTCCAATCAAAACACATGAGGTATTAGAATAAATAAGAAAAAAAGACCTATCTATTTGCTGCTTACAAGAGACTCATTTTAGACCTAAAGACACCTGAAGATTAAAAGTAAGGGGATGGAGAACCATCTATCATGCTAATGGTAGTCAAAAGACAGCTGGAGTAGCCATCCTTATATCAGACAAACTAGATTTAAAAAAAAAAATTTAACATTTATTTATTTTTGAGACAGAGAGAGACAGAGCATGAACGGGGGAGAGTCAGAGAGAGAGAGGGAGACACAGAATCTGAAACAGGCTCCAGGCTCTGAGCCATCAGCCCAGAGCCTGACGCGGGGCTCGAACTCACAAACCGCGAGATCATGACCTGAGCCGAAGTCAGACGCCTAACCGACTGAGCCACCCAGGAGCCCCTGGACAAACCAGATTTTAAAACAAAGACTGTAGGGGCACCTGGGTGGCTCAGTCAGTTGAGTGTCTGACTTTGGCTCAGGTCAAGATCTCACAGCTTGCAGGTTCGAGCCCCATGTCGGGCTCTGTGCTGACAGCTCAGAGCCTGAAGCTTGCTTCGGATTCTGTGTCTCCCTCTCTCTCAAAAAATAAGTAAACATTAAATAAATAAATAAATAAATAAATAAATAATAAATAAAGACTGTAACAAGAGATGAAGAAGGGCATTATATCATAATTAAGGGATCTATCCACAAGAATATCTAACAATTGTAAATATTTATGCCCCCAATGTGAAAGAACCCAAATCTATAAATCAATAAATCACAAACATAAAGAAACTCACTGATAATAATACCATAATAGTAGGGGACTTCAATACCCCCCTTACAACAATGGAAAGATCATCTAAACAGAAAATGAACAAGGAACCAATAGCTTTGAATGACACACTGGACAGGATGGGCTTAACAGGTATATTCAGAACATTTCATCCTAAAGCAGCAGAATACATATTCTTCTCGAGTGCACATGGAACATTCTCCAGAATAGATCACATACTGGGACACAAATCAGCCCTCAACAAGTACAAAAAGAATATACCTTGCATATTTTCGGACCACATGGCTATGAAACTCAAAATCGACCACAAGATAAAATTTGGAAAGGCCATGAATACTTGGTGATTAAAGAACAGCCTACTAAAGAATGAATGGGTTAACCAATAAATTAAAGAGGAAATTAAAAAGTACATGGAAGCTAATGAAAATGAAAGCACATCAGCCCCAAACCTCTGGAATGCAGCAAAGGCAGTCATAAGAGGGAACTATATAGCAATCCAGGCCTTCCTAACGAAGGAAAATAGGTATGAAATATACAACCTAAATTATACCTAAATGAACTGGAAAAAGAACAGTAAATAAATCCCCAAACCAGCAAAAGAAGGGAAATAATAGGATTAGAGAAGAAATCAATGATATTGAAATAAAAAAAAACCACAAAAAACAGTAGAACAGATCAATGAAAACAGGAGCAGAATCTTTGAAAGAATTAACAAAATTGATAAAGCCCTAGCTAGACTGATCAAAAAGAAAAAGGAAAGGACTCAGATAAATAAAATCATGAATGAAAGAGGAAAGATCATAATCAACACCACAGAAATACAAACAATATTAAGAGAATATTATGAGCAATTATATGCCAACAAATTGGGCAATCTGGAAGAAATGGACGCATTCTTAGAAACATATATACTACCAAAACAGGAAGAAATAGAAATCTTGAACAGACCCATAACCAGTAAAGAAATTGAACCAGTAATAAAATATCTCCCAACAAACAAGAGTCCAGGGCTGGATGGCTTACCAGGGGAATTCTACCAAACATTTAAAGAAGAGTTAACACCTATTCTTTTGAAGCTGTTCCAAAAATACAAATGGAAGGAAAACTTCCAAACTCATTCTACAAGGCCAGCACTACCTTGATTCCTAAACCAGACAAAGACCCCACTAAAAAGGAGAAATACAGACCAATTTCCTTGATGAACATGTATGGAAAAGTTCTCAACAAAATACTAGCAAACTGGATCCAACAATACATTAAAATAATTATTCACCACAATCAAGTGGGATTTATTTCTGGGATGCAGGGCTGGTTCAGTATACACAAATCAATCAGTGTGATACATCACATTAATAAAAGAAAGGATAAGAACCACATGATTCTCTAAATAGATGCAAAAAAGCATTTAACAAAACACAGCATCTTTTCTTGGTAAAAACTCTTAAGAAAGTAGGGATAGAAGGAACATACCTTAAGATCATAAAGGCCATAAATGAAAAACGCACAGCTAATATCATCCTCAATGGGGAAAAACTGAGAGTTTTCCCCCTAAGGCAAGAAACATGACAAAGATGTCCACTCTCACTACTGTTATTCAACATCGCCTAGCCTCAGCATTCAGACAACACAAAGAAATAAAAGGCATCAAAATCCATCCAAATAGCAGGAGGACATCATACTTTCACCCTTCACAGATGACATGATACTCTATGTGGAAAACCCAAAGATTCCAACAACAACAAAAAAAACCCCGCTAGAACTGATACATGAATTCAACAAAGTTGCATGATATACAATCATTATACAGAAATTGGTTGCATTTCTATACACTAAAAATGAAGCTGCAGAAAGAGAAACCAAGGAATCGATTCCATTTACAATTGCACCAAAGACCATAAAATACCTAGGAATAAACCTAACCAAAGATGTGAAAAATGTATACACTGAAAACTATAGAAAGCTTATGAAAGAAACTGAAGAAGACACACACACACACACACACACACACACACAAATGGAAAAAGATTCCATGCTCCTGGATAGGAAGAACAAATATTGTTATAATGTCAATACTACTCTAAGCAATCTACATATTCAATGCAATCCCTATCAAAATAACACCAGCATTCTTCACAGAGTTAGAACAAACAATCCTAAAATTTGTATGGAACCAGAAAAGACCTCAAATAGCAAAAGCAATCCTGAAAAAGGAAACCAAAGCTGGAGACATCACAGTCCCAGACTTCAAGATGTACTACAAAGTTGTAATCATCAAGACCGTATGGTACTGGAATAAAAAATAGACACATAGATCAATGGAACAGATTAGAGAACTCAAAAATGGACCCACATTAGATGGCCAACTAATCTTTGACAAAGCAGGAAACAATATCCAATGGAATAAAGACAGTATCTTCAGCAAGTGGTGCTGGGAAAACTGGACAGCTACATGCAGAAGAATGAACCTGGACCACTTTCTTAACACTATACACAAAAATAAACTCAAAATGGATAAAAGACCTAAACATAAGACAGGAAGCCATCAATATCCTCAAGGAGAAACAGGAAAAAACCTCTTTGACCTTGGCCACAGCAACTTCTTACTCAACACATCTCTGAAGGGAAGGGGAAAAAAAGCAAAAATGAACTATTGAGACCTCATAAAAATAAAAAGCTTCTTTCTGCACAGTAAAGGAAATAACCAGCAAAACTAAAGGGCAACCGATGGAATGGGGTATTGAATCTAAATCATTTTCCTGGTACTTTCTACCTCTTGGTTCTGTCTCTTCCTTCTGAGGGCTCACAGAATATTTTTTTCTTTCTTATTACTTCCTCTTTTATATGGTCCTCTTTCTAACACTTGAATACAGTTTTCTCTTTTGTAGGTTAAATGACCTCATTTCCTTCTTCATCTCTCCAGATCATTCTGAGCAAATGACAAATTGACTCTGTTTACATACCTCTAGTGACAGGGAACTCTTTCCTTCCCTAGTCTGTCCATTCCATTTTGGGATGGTTTTTATGATGTTATTTCTAGAATCTTTATATTATTTAATACTTCATCAGAGACTCAGTTATTCAACTGAGGTTAAGTATGGCAACAGGGATGCTTACTTATGGCTGTTATCCTTGGACGTGCACCTAGTGCAGTATCTACAGCTAAACACAGTGCTGACATAAATTCAGTTTTTAAAAGCTATCCATTTTAGTGATTTACTCTTCTAATTTAAGGGAAGGAGTAAATGAGAGTGACATATAGCCATTATCAAGCAACTCACCATTCAATAGAGGACAATAACAGGGAAACACATAAGCACTGGATGGTAAACACTATGAGAGGAAAAGGTCAGAAAGTTCTAGGACATAAAGTGGGGCGCCCTGCTGAAGGTATAAGGAGGTATGTGAAAGTTTTCTGGAGGAAGTGAGATCAGAAACGAGATCTGAATGAGTTCTCCAGGTGAAGATGGGTGGGAATGCCCGGGGAAAGCGATGCAGGGAATATGGGGAGAGGGGTGGCAAGAATATTCTGGGTAGAGAGGGAGGAACATATGAAGGTCTTGAAGTGAGACAGGGGCTGATACATCTGAAGAAAAAGAAGTAGTTGTTACCAAATGTCAGAGAGGGGAGAAGGGAGAGTGGGAAAGAGGTGAGCATGACCAGGAAGAAATGAAGGTGATGGTGATAATGATGATGTTAGCAGTGGTGGTGATAGCTGACGTGCACATAGCACTAACTCCGTGGCAGGCAAAGTTCTAAGCATTTCCTATTATCAATTCTCCTCATCCTCATAATAGCTCCATGAAGTAAAAACACACAATAATGCCCATTTTACAGAGGAGATTGAGGCATAGCCATTAAAGAGATTCCTGAAGGGTCCACTGGTAATAAATGGCAAAACCAAGACTTAACCCCAGGCAATCTAAATCTCTCCTTGCTTTGCTTGTGTCTTTTGATTGTTCTTATCCTAGCCGTTGTTAAATAAGGCTCGATACTGAGCAAAATTCCTAATCATTCCTAATTATGACATATTAATGCTTTTCAAAGATCTGGCTGTGCAGGGCATGATAAACCATATTAGTGAATCTGGAGTTTATTTTGATGCAGTGGAGAACCATTTCTCAGCTTAGAATTGAGAAATATGTCACCATCATTCCCGTACCCCTAAGAATGCTTACAGCTAAAGAAAGAGCAGGAAGAATGTGCTGCCAGCCCTGCTGGCATTTGCCTGCCGTGAAAACTGCCATGGGGAGAACATTGATATAGAGTTGGAAGGCCAGGATTCAAATCTTCATCCTGCCACTTCTTAAGTCCAAGACGTTGGGTAAGTTACTTTCCAGCTTTGAGCTTCAGTTTCCTCATATGCAACAAAGACATTAATACTTATTTTGCTGGCTAGTTGTCAAGATGATTAGAGATAATGCAAATAAACTACTTAACATAACACTTCACATACTGAGTAGGTAATCAATGGTTGCTATTTCTGTTATAAGGTCTCTATTATCTATGAAACCGGATTTTAAAACGACTTTTATTGTCAATAAGCCAAAGAATAGATTAATATAAGACTGTCTTGGAACAAGAGTAGCTAAAAACTACAAATATAACTGTATTATTAACTGTGAAAAAAATACAAAGGGGTGACCCAGTGGGAAAGGGGGAGATAATTGGCACCAGATTCCAATTAAAATCAGTCAGTACAGAACACAGGGGACTGTTTCAAGCACATTATTTCATAGTTGGGGTTCTAGTTGGTATGTGGCAGGGGGCAGCAGGGAAGAAACTGGGGCAGAATCCAAACTATTTCTACTTTATTCAGAGAGACTAGGGATAATAAGATGAGCGGGTGTATTACCAGTGAACTAAATGAATGCAGAAGGCTCCAAAATTTCTCAAGAGGGAAAAAAATCTATTTTCATTTTCCTAAAGCGATGTGATGTAGTGAGGTAGAAATTTGGGTTCAGCTGCTAACTCTGCCACTAACTTACTCAGGCCAGCCAATGAGCTGCTGTGGGAAATGAAATGTTCTAGTCCCCACTATTGCTAGGATCCCCTAATTTGGAAACTGATGATTTCTATGGCTTAAACATAACATCTCAAAAGCATCTTACAGTTAGTAGTAAATTGTTTTCCCACCTCATATTTCTTACCAAACATATAATAAAACTTCCCAGGTATTAGATCCTTATCACATACTTGTGAGAATAGCAGGAAGCTATGAATATCCCATCCAATTTTGAATTGTGAACAGGCTGGAATGGCTGGCATAGAGCGTGGACAGAGAAAAAAAAATGGTGCCAGCAGAAGTGGACCTTGAATGCCAGGTTAAAAAGTGGTCAGTGAGTGGGGGTGGGGATAGGGGGTTAAAGAGGCATTTAACACAATTTAACGCAATTTGACTCATGTTTGGGTTGGCGAAATATGGCAACAGTGGAAAGCTGGGGTTGAAGGACTAAATGATTAAAAATAGGACAACGGAAGGGGTGCTTGAGTGGCTCAGTCGGTTAAGCGTCCGACTTTGGCTCAGGTCATGATCTCACGGTTTGTGAGTTTGGGCCCCGTGTCAGGCTCTGGGCTGACAGCTCAGAGCCTGGAGTCCGCTTCAGATTCTGTGTCTCCCTCTGTCTGCCCCTCCACTGCTTGCACTCTCTGATTGTGTCAAAAATAAATAAACATTAAATTTTTTTTTTTTAAATAGGACAACTGGGGGCGCCTGGGTGGCTCAGTTGGTTAAGTGTCCAACTCTTGATCTCAGCTCAGGTCATGATCTCACAGTTCTTGAGATTGAGCCCCCTGTTGGGCTCTTGCATTGGCTGACAGAACAGAGCCTGTTTGGGATTCTCTCTCTCCCTTTCTCTCTCTCTCTGCCCTTTCCCTGTTCTCTCTCTCTCTCTCTCTCTCTCTCTCCCTCTGTGTATATGTGTGTGTGTGTGTGTGTGTGTGTGTGTGTGTGTGTGTGTGTGTGTAGGTCTTGCTCTCTCTCAAAAATAAACAAACATTTAAAAGAAATAAATACAGCTGTTTAAAAAAATAGGATAACCAGATGGGAGAACGTTGCAAAAATACAAATGACTGCTGATGAAAGCCTGAATTAGAAAATTGGGAAACTGACATGGAATTGAGGGTGGGAAATGGGGCACAGACCTGACAGAG
This sequence comes from Felis catus, assembly GCF_018350175.1. Lineage (NCBI taxonomy): Eukaryota > Metazoa > Chordata > Mammalia > Carnivora > Felidae > Felis > Felis catus. The sequence goes on along the minus strand of NC_058377.1, from coordinate 48,885,841 downwards.
GACACAGAGGCATGTTCTAGGTAACTACTCTCCTCAAAAACTTCTGGGAAATAGAGTTTACATACTATTTACAATAATGTTGAATGTTTGGACATGGGAGCTGAGAAAGGTAATCAGAGGGGTGACAATATTAGTTCTGCCAGTGAGCACAGGACTGCAGGGTAGAAAGTGGGTTTGGATGAATGGATGATGCATTTTGTTTTGGACATGTTGAGTTTGCTGTGTCTCTTGGACGACTACAACTTTGCTGGTAGTGGGAAAATATCTATCTGAAGCTTAGATGAGTAGTTACTGTTAATCAATAATTTAGTCTTGGGATTCCTGAGGTCAGTACCCTGATCTGACTAGACCCAGATGTACAAGAGGTTTGTTGTACAAAGGTTAGATTAGCTAACAATGGGGCCTGCTACATAGTGAGGACTGGTAATTATTATCTGTTATTGACCCCTCCCCTGACATACCTATAAGAGGATGGCCTGGGCTACTATCAAATTATCTCAATAAAAACTCAGCTGAGTAAGGAGAAGTACTAGGGTTATAGGTTCAGAGAGAGGAGGCATGGCAAGCCGGAAAGCACTGTCCTGGGAGTTAGGATTCCTGAGTTTCAGTCCCATCCTGCTGTTACCTTATTTCACTTTGGGAAGGCCCTTTCCCTCTCTGGGGCTCAGTTTCTCCATCTAGAAAGAGAGCCATATACTAAATCACCAAGGTTCCCTCTAGTGCTTAATCAACAAATATATTCCATGCCCAATATGTATTTTGTTGACAACGTGAGAAAAACAAGTAGTTCATTTAGTGCTAAACTTTCCAAACAGCCTCCTGCATGTCTCACAGTGAATAAACTATAAATTGTGTTTGAAGTGGAAATTTCTAATTAAGTTCCTTTCTCTTCCTGGAAGCTGTGGTACTTGGTGCAGAGTGATAACATTTCTGACAGTAGCTGCATGAGAGCTCAAGACCAGAATCCACCTGGAGCAGAGGCAGAATGGAAAACTGATACTGGATATTTATGTGGTTTGGTAAACTTAACATGCCTTTTAAATTTGGCTTGCTGATGCAAAAACAATTGCATATTAACAAAAAATTTTAAATGTTTTGGTTTACCAGGGCCATTTATACAAGGCTGATCACTTTGAAATCTTTAACTGAAAATAATCCAAATATTTATTTATATTTATCTCCATATATAACTTTATGATATATATTTACATAGAATTATATACATTTATGTATTTATATTATATATAACCTTTTATATATTACATACATATAATTTTCCAAATACAATTTACTATAGGCCAAAACACAGTAAACAACTTAAGATTCATATGTTTTGAGTAACAAGAATATATTATAAGAATATATAACCAAAATTAGTTGAAACCTTATAACATACAAATACAAGGGGATACTGGTATCTCTAGCTCTGATTCTTCTCTTAACTCTAGACATGTAAATATATGTGCTCACTTGACATTTCCAGCTGGATGCCTAAGATTTTTCAAACTCATCATGCTCAAGATCAAACTTAATTTTCTCCTGAACTTGTGTCTGGGCAATTTTGCCACTTTCAGCAAATGAGTAAAACAATCATCCACCACTCAAACCACTCAACCAAGAACCTACCTGCCAACCTTAATTCTCTTTCCTTCCTACTTCCCCACATAATCCATCAGGATGTCTGTTCACTCCAGCTCCAAGTCATATTGCAACTCCACTTTTTTCCAGCAACCCCCGCAGCTCCCTTGGCAAAGACACCACTTCTCCCCGGGATACTGCACTGATGCCCCAATTGAGCTCCCTGCTCTCATGATGGCTTCCTACACCCCCTCTATCCTTTTCCACCCAACAGTCACTGAGATCTTTTCAAAATGTGTATCAGATCATGACTCCCTCTTGCCATATATATAGTTTTTTTTTTTCATTGACTTCTTGTTGTACTTTGGGTAAAATCCAAACACTTTGCCTTGACCTTGACCCATCCTTCTGACTCTATCTCATTCCTCTCTGACTCCTTCACTGTTTCATAGGTATGAGGACCTTAGATCTGCTATATCTAAATCCAATTTCCCTCCAGCCTTGGGTCACTTGTACCAGCTGTCTTTCTGACCACAGTGCTCTTCCTTACCAATTCTCACATCTGATCCCCTATTTTTATAAGTCTCAGCTTATTTATTTATTTATTGTTTCATATAACTTACTGTCAAGTTAGCTAACTTACAGTGTATACAGTGTACTCTTGGCTTCAGGAGTAGCTTCCCAATTCATCACTTACGTACAACACCCAGTGCTCATCCCAGCAAGTGCCCTCTTCTATGCCTGTTACCTTCTTTCTTCTCTCCCCTGCCACGTCCCCCCCCCCCCCCGACCAACCCTCAGTTTGTTCTCTGTATTTAAGAGTCCCTTATGGTTTGTTTCCCTCTCTGTTTATAACTATTTTTTTCCTTCCCTTCCCCCATGGTCTTCTGTTAAGTTTCTCAAATTCCACATGTGAGTGAAAACATATGATATCTGTCTGTCTCTAACTGACTTATTTCATGTAAGTCTCATCTTAACAGCTAATTCCTCAGAAAGCTCTTTGCTGGCTACCCCTTTTAAAGTAGCCTGGTAGGCTTTCTTTAATAGACATTTTCAATTTCTTATGGAACTTAGGTCCACCTGATATTGTGTTATTATCCTACCCACCTCAAGAAAAGCTTCTTGTGAACAAGGACTTTGTCTCTTTTACCTCCATACTTCTTTTTTTTTAATTTTTAATACATTTATTTATTTTTGAAAGACAGAGGAGACAGAGCACAAGTGGGGGAGGGGCAGAGAGGGAAGGAAACACAGAATTTGAAGCAGGCTCCAGGATGAGCTGTAAGCACAGAGTCAAATGTGGGGCTCGAACTCACAATCTGTTAGATCATGACCTGAGCCAAAGTCAGATGCTTAACCGACTGAGCCACCCAGGCACCCCATTTTACCTCTATACTTCTAAGGCCTGCAACACTACACAGATACTTCATAATACTCCTGAATCAATTAATGATTCACATCATTTTACTTAAATCATTGAAAGCTGACAACCTTTTATTGCATATTTATTATGAGCCAGGTACAGATCAGTGTCTTTTTCAGAAGGAATTTGTCCTATAGGGGGAGAATGAGTGATTAAACGGGACTGACTGAATCAGGATCTTTAAGGGTGGGGCCCAAGAATCTTTACTTTTGAAAAACTCTAAAACTCTGCTCAGTCAGATGTGGGCATCTCTTATGGAGATGCAGCCCTTTGTCCTCCTATGCACTCCTGCTGGTCTTTCATTCGTGTATATACTTGATTTTAATCTCAAATTGTGTTGTGACCTTGAGGCTTTACAAATTCTCTGGCCCTTTGAGGCTATATCATGACTGTAGACTTACATGATAGCAGAATGGTTCTGGAAGCTCCTTTAACATGTACTTTGGGAGAGTACATGTACATGAGAACAGTGACCCATACAATCCGTGATAGACCCATTCTCTTCATTCCGGGGCTCTGCTCCCCATATGGCACTTTGGGCATGGGTCTTTGTCAATACGAGTGTCTCTCAAACTACATAAGGCTGTAGGTATCATGGCAGAGGTATCCTTGAAGTCCCCATGTCTCAGTGCCCTTGAAAACAAAGTTGCTAAGGAATCACACAATTGCATATCATCCAAGCACCAAAACTGCTTGGGCAAAAAGGTAGAACTCAGGGGTGTGAGGCTGAAGTCCTACCCTTTGAGATCTGCTTTGCATCTCACCCTCTAAGCCCTCTGTTCTGGGATGGGATATGTGTGCTTCCAGGCTGACAGATTCCCTTAGGTTAGGGTCAGATTTGAAGCTGGGCCTTCCTTTGATGGATGGTGGTAATAAAAGCAAGCTTCTGAGTTTTCTCGACATGTTCTCCCTTTTGAAATCAGTGGACTGACTGCAAATGCTCATTTTTTTAAAACTTAGTTTTCTGTGGTTTCTGGGTTTCTGATATTAAACTATCGCTAAATCTAATCTACTGTTAAAATGCTGTCGATAGGGAATTGGTTAGATAAATTATGTAATATCCATACAATGGATTACAACATAGCCATTAAAAGCAATGGCATACATGTTTAATATTCTGATGCTGACAAATATCTGTGATATATTGCTAAATTAAAGAAAAACAAGTTATAAAACTATACAGATCTATAGATAACACTGCTTATTAAAAGAAAAGAAAGAAAGAAGGAAAAAAGGATACATAATCTTATCAAGAGTTCCTGCAAGGTTATACAACCAAATGCTAATAAAGGATTTAGAGGGCTGTGATTTTGAGGCTGTGGTGTTTGGGGCTAATGTTGAAGAGGAGAGACAAGGTTACATTGCATTTTTATAGCCTTTAGTAGCACCTGAATAATTTTTAAGTGAACATATACTATCATAAAGATTTTAAAAGTTATATAAATTTTAACTATTGAACTTGAGGTGTGTGTTACTTTGACAGTAAGAAAACAAAAAGGGATGCCAAGGCACATTAAAACACAATGGTGTTTATAGAAAAAGTGAAAAAGTTATAATCAAGTATTTACATGTTACATTAAGTCATTGAACAGATATTTACTGAGTATCTGCTTTGTGGCCATCATACTGTTTTGGGAATGGATGGCTGGTTCTGCCCTCAGTAAATTACACTCTAATAGTAGTTCTCCACTGGGTATGGAAATGTGGAGGGGGGTATTCTCTATTCTTAAAATGTCACAGTTTGGAGTGAGGCATTAACTGTGCAAGGTCCAGGCATAGCAGATTTCTGCAAACTGTGGTATAGTCATGTGCAGTGAAAAACTGTCCGTCCAAAACTGCGATAGCACCTGCAGTAAGAAAATACTGGATCACACAAATACGTTAATTCCAAATGAACCTTATGAGATTATAGTGTCAGTGGAAGAGATTCTTGGTTTCTTTTTCCCAACCCCCCAGACCCGCACTGAAATCAATTTTAAAGGAAGAAAAAAATACCTGTTATACCTGTCAAAGAACCCATTCCTAAAGCATTTGAAAGGCTTCAATAGGAATAAAGTTCTAATAGAATTATCTTGGTCAAAAACCATTAATGCAAAACTCAAACCCTGGCTACTGCACACAGGACTCATCTGATGTTTGTTTCACTATAGTTCCTCAGGATAATGACATTCTTTTAGTGTTTGGGTTTATGCGTGTGTTGGCATCTGACTGTCCATAATTACATTGTAGCATTTCTCCTACTTATTCCTTACCTAAAAATAAGGTCATCATCTCACTGCCTACAAGCTCCCAGGAAACAGTTTTCTGAGTTCAGGCAAACTGTGTCAAGGACTCTCAAATCCTCTTTCAATTGTTTCACTGTCAGATGAGGGGGAGGAGATCTGAACAGACACAAACGCTAAAACTTGAATTGTATTTACCACTATTCTTGAGAAATGATATTCAGTAAATCTGTTATCCCTTCAAAATATCTTTCACTTCTCTTTTCTCTTTTTTTTCCTCTACTTTACTACCTTAGCCCTATGTCTCAATCTGAAATATTGCAATAGACCCTCTCCCAACTATTTATTTCGAAAGAAATTTAAACTACAGAAAAAATTGAAGGACTGTACAATAAAAATCCAGACATTTTCATCAAGATTCAACAGTTGCTAATATTTTGGTGCATTGATTCTCTCTCCCTCCACCTCTCTTTCTCTGCCTCTCTCTCTCTCCCTCTCTCTCTCTCTCTCAGAAGACACACACACATAAACACACACATTTATTTTTTTTCTAAACCCTTTGAAATATGTGCTAACTTCACCCTAACATACCAGGAAGGCATCTCCTGGTATGTATATGTATATACATATACATATATATACATATACATATACATATACATATACGTATATATATAAATAATATTTTCTATATAAAATTACCATTATTAAATCTAAAAAGGTAACAGCAATTCTATACTATCCAATATACTATAACTGTTCACATTTTCTCAGTTGTCCTCAAAGTGTCTTCTATAGATTTTTTTTTTCTTCAATCCAGGATTGAATCACAGTTTGCTCACTGTATTTGGTTCTTGAAATATCTTTAATCATTATTAACCTTAAAAAACTACCTTCTTTTTTTTTTCCTTTTTATGACATTGAGTTTCCCCTTCTTTCCTTCTTTCCTTCCTTCCTTCTTTCCTTCCTTCCTTCCTTCCTTCCTTCCTTCCTTCCTTCCCTCCCTCCCTCCCACCTTCTCTCTTTAAGAGTTCAAGCTAGATACTTAAAGACTGCTCCACATTCTGGTTTTGTCTAATTGTTTCTTCCTGATCAGAATCAGGTCAAACATTTTTAGCAAAATCTAGTGAGTAATATAGTGTACTTATACTGGATCACATTAGGAGGACTAAAATGTGAGATTGTTTCACTATTGGTGATGCTAAATTTGGTCACTTGGTTAAGGACCACCAGATCTCTCCATCCTAAAGGCAACTTAGGAATGGCACCTTTGTAAATGGCAAGTCTGTGTGGTGATTCTTTGAGACCATGTGACTATCCTTTTTCCTAAGAAATTTCATCTTCATATGTTTTAGCACCTACTGACTATGCCACTGACTGCTGACTAGCACCTACTGACTACTTACCTGAAACAATTATTTTACTAAGGGTTGGAAATAGGTGATTTTCTACTTCTCTATTTCTTCTAGAATCATTAGCTGGTATTCTTCTGTACAAAAGAACTTTACCTTGATTGTCTCTCAGTATTATTATGAACTCATGTTTTTGTTTTTTGTTTTTTTTTTTTGATTTACCAAGATATAATCTATTACTGTGCAGATTTCTAATTGACCTGAAAATCTTTCTCTAAACTCTCTCTCTCCCTCCCTTACTCCTTCTCTTTTCTCCACTCCTACTACTTTGATAGCCATCCTGTATATCATGGATGGTCTACTTTTCTCTACATACTGCTTTTCATATTTTACACATGATGCAGATGCTCCTATTCTTCTATGTTCCCCACTGCTTGTAGGTTATCTGAAAATTTCTTATCCTCCTATTTTGGGCTTTGCACAATCTGGCTTTACTACATACACCTCCCTCTAGTCTCATAAGACCATAAAATTCTCTGATGTGAGGGAACATGAGAGTCCACCTTTCAATCCTCGCATTTCACAGGTAAGGAGACTGAGGCCCAGGAAATGAGGTCACTTGGAGGGCCATTCTGTATTTGTGACAGAGGCCAGATGAGAATGCTGTTTGCTCCCTTATGTTATTACACACCTCCTCTCCCAAGCAAACCCTCTACTGCAACCAGAAGCCTCCTGCATATCCCTACCCCAACGCCATTCCTTATGGACCTCTTCCTCCCTGTCCTTTTTCCTGTTGCCTAGGATTTCCTGAAGTGTTGATCTTCCTTCATGTCCATGTCAAGTTCTACTTTCCCAGACCTCCTGTTAATGGTCTGTGCCACTCACCTGGCCATTGCCCTTCTAACCTGGCAGCATTACATGAATTTTTGTCCCCTTATAGTGCCTTATTATTTTTTAGGGTACAGAATCCAAGATCATTTTAAATAATCAAAATAATACAGAACAGCAAGTAAATTGAGTATCTCTCTTTTTCTACTCTAACCTTCAGGTAACCACTGATAATACATGAATATATAACTTCTATGCATTTCCCCCCAGCTATAATCCTGATGTCTAGAATAGTACCTGATACATGTCAGTGAGTGAATATACAGAAGTGCAAACATACATATATTTACCTTTGTACATAGTTATTGTTTTAAAAAATAGATCTTACAACACAGTGTTCTGTAATTTTCTTTCTTTTTCCACTTAAATTACCTTTTCATGAACCAGTGTCAGCAACTGGGCTGTAAGCCCTATGAGGGGAGTCCCAGCCATTGTTTTACTCCTCTTGTATTCCCAGGATGTGGCCCCAATTCCCTTCCTCATAAATTATTAGTTAGGGTGATTATAATTACATGTGCCTTATGAATCTCTTCCTCTACTCTGAAGGGGCCTTAAGTTTCACAAAGACGCCTGTTCCTCTAAAGAAGCATCATTAAGCAGCTCATCAAAAATTTGGTGGCCAATTCCAGTGGCCAATTCCAGGAAAAAGAAAAATCCCAAGAATTTGGAGGCGAATTCCAGGAAAGACACAAACTAGAAAGCAAGTGAAGACAGGAAAACCAACAGAGGAGATACACATGATGATGAAAAGGAGGCAATCAGCTTTCTTTAAGGGTGGGGTTTTCTATATTGGACCTGACATCTTGAATGTGGCCTCTTTTGTTAAGTGGATCATACAACATATGGCCTTAACTCTAGAAGTCAATGATTGTATGGAAGTTTCTTTGTGGTCAATGGAAAAACCAGAAGGAGCAACAGACAGAGTTCAAAACTCTTCTGAAAGGATAAACTCTATAAAATCAAGAGTGAAGAAGAATGGGTATCCTCTGGAATTATCTCTCCATCACTTCCTTTGTTCTCTCAAGCATGTATCTGGACTTCACAAAAGCAGCCAAGGCTATGTGCAGTTTTTTACCATCAGTCCCAAGTGAATATTGTAAACATTGGAAAATTTTCCATTTACATAGTTTGGGAGGTATTTTCAGTCATTTAAAAATTTCTAATTACTAACTAATTCCCTCCTTCCAGGCCTCCCAATTTAGCCCGCAGAATGCTCCTCCCCACAGAAAACAATTCTCCAGCGAAGTGAGTTTCCATGGTTAGTTGCCAGAGATCTGGATGTGAACAAAGCCAAAAAGCCACTCTCCCTTAGAGAAAAAAAACAAACAAAACAAACAAACAAAAAAAAAACCAATATCAAGAAATCAGGCTCCACTGCCATGGTTCAGTTCCTAGCACAAAGTAAATGCTCAGTAAATAATGAGAAGGATGGAAGCCAATTTGAGGAGAACAGGAAAGAAAAGACAGGGAACAAAGAGAGAAGAAATCCAGTGAAATCTGCTTTCTTCAAACTGGGACCAGAAATTTAAATGGGGAGCAAGGAAGTTACAGATAAGGATAATACCAGTAACCAAATACTGGGCAAGAGGGTACTGTGCTGGGCTTGTTAATGCTAATCCTTTCAAGAACTTTTCTGAGGTCAGTTTTTACAAGGGGGAAATTGAGGCACAGGGATGTTAAAAGTTTCCAAACCAGCAGAGGTGGGTTAGAGCTCTGGTCTGTGATATAGACTGTGTTCTTTCTCTCCTATACTTATACTACCCTCTTCTGTCATCTTGGCTGCCTCCAAACCTCAGGTCTGCAGGTGACACTCCTCTGACAGTCACCTATGCCAGGGTGCTGCTGAGTTGACACCCTCCACATGTACATCCCTTCACAACAGGCCAAAAAATGACGACTTCTAACAGCCACCTCAGCTTCTATCAGTGTCTGCCATCACCATGGGCCACTCTGCCTTTCCATCTCCATAAAACAGCCCCCTCCAGATGTGTTGTCACAGTCCTGGTCTATCCGGGCTGCTCCTTTTAGCCCAGGTCATCTTAGTGCGGGAGGCTAGCTCCCTTCAGCAGCTCAGACACTTTGGGCTTTGTGGAGAGCTCAAGAACCCCTCAGGGCATCGGAATTAGCATCAAACCCTTTTGTGTTCCCGTGGCCAAGTTCCGGAGCCTCCCCACCCAGGTCACTCCTTAAGCCGTGCTTCCCCCTATGCTGGCTGGGGCCAGCTGTGTGAGAGTGGCTGCAAGCGTCCACCGGCCACAGGCGCTGCCACATCTCAGAGAGGGGCCAGCATTAAGTTCCTAAGTGTAGGGGCAGTAGCCGGCTCAGGAGGAGGAGCACTGGAGTCTGCCTGAAACCAGGACTAGGACCGGGAACTCTCAAACTCCATCCACTACACTCAGGGTCGCCAGCACCAGAATGAAATGCACGCGACCAGCCCTTGCTGTTCTCGGTGCTCAGAGTACCCAGGAACCCAAACATGTAATTCCGAATTCTTTAAAATCCCCTTCCTTTATCTTTTCCCTTTACAATTTGGCATCGCAGGCAGCTTCCTATTTGCATTGTTTCCTCTCTTGCGGAACACGTAGCCAACTAGAAAAGTTACCACGTACACTGCACTGTAAGGGTGGGGTCCTTTGATTCTCAGGTGAGGCTTCTCTACCTCCTCCCGCTTTTCCTCCCGCCACCCCCTCAGGGTCTCACCTCTTTGATCCTCTCCGGATCTCTGCGTCTGCATCTGTGACCACATTCCCTTCTCTTCCCCTTCCTTACCTTTCCTCTGCCGCTGCTTCAGATTCCCTCCTCCTGCCGCTGATCTCTCTCGCCTTTCTCCAACCCCCTCCCTCTGACCGATCTGCCTCCACTTTCTTGTTACATCCTCTTTTCTCTTCTCTGGTTGATTTCTCCTGCTTTGTTGCGAGAACAGCCTAGGACTTAGTGTGTTTACCACCTAAGCAGAATATTATTCTCCATTGGAAGTCCAAACTGACTTTCTGTGAAAGCCCTATAATTACGCTAAAAGAAAATTAAAAAGTTTTCTTGTTCTACCATTAACACAACTAAAACACTGGGTTGACTGTCAAATTTAGGCAAACTACAGGACCTTGCTCTCAAACTGAAATAAAATGATCTCTGCTTGCATTTTCAAATGCTAGGCTGTCTTGCTTATATTTAATGCTCTGTGGCTCTAAAGCAAGGACAAGCCTTAAGTTAGGGCTTTTCTACATCAGCCTTTCTAGGCAACTTCCCAGTGATTTACAGGGCCCTGGAGCTGCTGTAAAACATTTCTTAAAAAGCCCACTTGTTCCTGTCTAATGTAGAACACTGCCGCATATCAAGAAAACTGATAGAATGTTTGCCTCCTTGCTAACATTGCTATTACAAGCTGAATATTCTAGATTCCAGGGTTGCCTCCCCATCTGCCCCTAACTCCTTACCTAGAACCGGCCAGTTAACAGCAGCTTAACTTTGGGCTTTAGGGTATGAGCATAACTCAAGGCTTACACATCCATGGTAACTTCCATTTCTTTTTTTTTTTTTTTAATTTTTTTAATGTTTATGTATTTTTGAGAGAGAGAGAGAGAGACAGAGACAGAGAGACAGAGCATGGATGGAGGAGGGGCAGGGAGAAAGGGAGACACAGAATCCAAAGCAGGCTCTATGCTGCAGGCTATCAGCACAGAGCCCCATGCGGGGCTCGAACTCAGGAACCATGAGATCATGACCTGAGCTGGAAGTCGGATGCTTAACCAACTGAGCCACCGAGGCACCCCAGTAACTTCCATTTCTTATCCATCCTTCACCAAAAAATCATTCTCTCTTAAAAGCATGAAAACATCACTGTGTTGATATAATTTTAGTATGTACCCCAGATACAAAATATGGGGTTGAAGAAGCACTCGGGAAAAGTTCCATTGGAAACATGTGAAATGGCAGATGAAAACCATGAATATTAGATAACAATAGGTGATAATGCATCCACACTGCCCATTTACAGAGAATACATTGATTTTAAATATTGCTTCTTCTGAAAACCAGGTATAATGAGAAAGGCAGGTAAACCAGGAAAAATGTGTGGCTTTTTTGATGACTAGAAAACAAAATAAATGTGTGTTAAAAATCATAAGTCACTAAGAAAAATGTGTATAATCATACAATGTGTTTTTTAGGATAACATATGTAAAAGTATTTGTTCTATCTATGAAAATTTACCTTTTTTTTCTTCTTTAAAGCTGGCTTATGGGTGTCTGGCCATATAAATTTCCTTTCTGGAGTACAAATACACCCAAGGGTTAGTAAATGGGTGGGGTTCTCAAAGCAAACAACTTGTATTTGACTTTCAGGCATGTAGATATTCCTGGCTAATGCTGATCTTTATCCATGTATGCAATAAAAACAATTATCTTTATTATTTCTTTAGAGAAAGCAAGCTGTTTGTGCTTATTTATATGTGTGTGTATGTACAGTCACATACATATTTATCCTATGCATTAAAATATAAGTCCTATGTATTAAAATATAAATAAATTATCATAATTCCCTATTTTGATTAGTGCTTTTATATCCCAATAGGTGACAAAATCCAGAGACTGGTATATTTTCCAGAATGTTCAGTAGATATGACCCTGTCACCAATTAGCTTTGGAATTTTATGCTTTAGTTCCTTCATTTATCAAACAAACATTGTGCAAAGGAGTCTATGAGGTCCCATTCAGAGTTATGTTCTGTGATTCAATCATGTAGTTTAAAAATACATATAGACTGGAAGATGTTTGGTTCTCTTTGCAGAGAGCTATGTACCTATTCTGTCTCTCTCCATTATAAAAGTCATTCCTTTGTTTACTCATGCAAATACTCATTCTAGAAGCATTTATTTTAGACTTACTATGTTTCAGGTCCTATGCCATGTGTCAAGGACGCCAAGATTATTTAGACAACCTTTGTTCTTGAGTTCAGGCTCTAAATGAGGATTTCCTATTTTACAGGATTTCATTTCAAAGACTACAATTGTAGAAAGTCAAAGTTTCTATGCAAGAAACTTAACATGTATCCATACTATTAAGTGCTGATGATAATCAACATTTCATTTTGGAGATCTCTCTCTCTCTCTCTCTCTCTTTAAATCAATGAGGGCAGTGTGATAGAGGGGAAAGAGCGTGGGTTTTGTCCAGCAGATTCAGGTTTGGAATTTCGGCACTGCTGTATACCTACTGTATGATTCTGAACAAGCTGCCTGTTCTGAGACTTTATTTTCACATCTATGAAGTGATGATAGGAATATCCCCTCTCAAAGAGGTATGTAGTTACATTGAGGACCTAATAAGATAAGATGATTCATACAAAAAACTACTCAAGGAAAGATGGCTGCTGTTTTTAATATGGGAAATTGAAAAACATTCCTGCTTTAATATCATATTTAAAAGAATAAACCAATAAGGGTAACTTTTTTCCCTGAGCCCTATGAAGACTCCTTATATGATACTGTCTCTAGCTGTAACCTCTACCCAAGAGATGTAGGATTGAGACTTCTGTGAGGATTATAAATCCATATTGACTTGAATCATGCAATTTTGCCAATATTTGACTTGACCTACCAAAGGGACAATTTCGCATGGTTCAGCTTAATACCACTAGTGGATGCTACTACTAAAAGCAAATTTCAATTTTATACTTTTCAATATAAATGGCATATAAGACTTAAAAATTATTCTGGGGGGATTCCTTCCTGGTTTAAAAAGGTTGAATGGGTAAAATTTAAGTCATTTGTTTTTTAGATGAAGGAATAAATGGTAAAATAAATCTTCCTGGTCCTTCTCTCCAGAGTAGTGTTAAAAGGTTCAAATTTGAGTTTGATATGGTGGAAATTTCAGCCTCGGGCCACAGGGTAAGTTATTGTTGGCTTTTAAGGGAAAGAGCAATCTCTGACTATTTCAAGGGAACAACATAGGAATATCAGCTAACAAGCTGGAACTTGTTCTGACTATGACATATTACTGAGCAAAAGATTAGAGGAAATTAGTATAAAAGAGAGATTTCGTTTATTTTTCTTTTCTTTTTTTTCTTGGCTATGTATGTAGGAGATACAGAGGATTGGGAGTGCGTAGGAGAAGTGTGAGAGGATATGTGGGAGGAGAAGTGTTTAAAATGCTCAAAGGAAACTAAAATGAAGACACGAGAATGTACGCAGGGGTACAGGTTTCCAAAACCAGTGATTCACACAAGCACTTCCAGTGTTGCTGTCAGCATCCTTTCCCAGTAGCTTGTGAACTTCCATCTGTGCTCTCCACTGGGCTGGGAAAGCTCCATCATATTGACAGCCACATGTCATACTGCCATACTTGCCTTGGGAAATCCCAATTTAAATCCTACTTCTATGAAACTCCCCCCAGTAAGTAGAGGACATTTACTCTCTCCATCCTTAAAACTTAAGCAAATAAAAAATACTTCCATTTCTTCCAACTCCCTCCTTCCAAGTGTTTTGCAAATGGCTGGTATTTGTTTTCAGTGGTGGTGTGTGAGCTAAGAAATACAGCTGTACATCTGACACGGCCCCTAGAACTTTTTATTGGTGTGCACCTGCTGTGATAATCCCTTAATTGGAGCTTACAGTAATAAGGCAATCTTTGCTGGAAACAATTTTGGCATTTTCATGAAAGGACTGCCATGTTTAAGATCCACTGTCTCACCCTTCAGTTTGCTTTCATCAACATCCACAAAGGCAGCTTCATCACTCAGGCTCTTCTAATAAAATGGTGATAGCCCGGCCCATACCAACCGATCCAGTTCCTGTAATGGAGACCTTATTGTGATGAATTACCTCCATGGAGGTAAAATTCATCATAAGTTAATATTAATGCTTGGCATTGCCATCTTAGACATGAAGGTATGGGGCCAGCTGAGTCCAGGCTGGGTGCCCATCTGCTGCAGGAGACACAGAGCCTTCCCCGCACCAAGGAAATGCCCTCCTGTAGCACCCACTACCTGGCAGACTTGCAGGACTCCCATGGTCCTGCTCACGGCAGCTCACTCAAGATGAACAAGAGGTGGAGGCTCTCTCGCTGAGCAAGGAGGGAAGAAGCCACTCGCTGCTTTACCTCCCTTTCACCTGGCCGTGTGAGGCCAGCCCTATCTCCTGCAGGCTTTACAGGGGCCCACAGAAAGGACTTCTCATGTTTGCTCAGACAGAGGAAGTCAAGGGCTTCTTGAGCAAATGAATCCTGAGTTTTACCATTTTACAAATGCATACTGACTTCTGCATTGGAAATGCATAAAGGGCCAACCTAGACTGCTGGATTCATTAGTTTTCTACTTTTAGTGTGTATGCCAGGTTAGAACTACTCTTTATGACTCCAGACCTAACGTGCTTAAGCATCCATCTCTAACTCCATTTCCCTTGAGCCCCCTCTTCAGGGCTTCACAATTTCCCTTTCGCCTTCTAATATATCATGTACATTAATCCTAGTCTGTTGCTTCTTGGTTCCTTTATGAGAATGCAGCGACTGGAATGGAACATATAACCCTAGGAAGGTCCTAACCACAGTGGAGTCCACAAGCATGTCTCCTTCCTAGGCACCAGCACTACATTGCTGTAATTAGCTTCTAGGTAGATAATGTGGCAGCAGGATCTGACGGCCACCTGTGGTCACCTAAAACCAAAAGATCTTCTTCAAAGGAGCTGATGCCCTATGTCTCCATTCTAAACTGGTGCAATTAATTTTTGGAACTGTGTTTTCCTGGACTGTCTGCCTAGGCAAGAAATTCTGTATGCCTCGTAAGTGTAAGCAGTCAATAAGTACTTACAGAGTTTGTGTCAGTAGTTTGCTTTCTTATGGATACTTACTGGTTTAATACCTCAGAACCTGTTTTTCCATTGGAAAATGGACAAGAATATATTCCCTGCTAGTTTTGTGGGAAATTCAAATGAGATAGTGCACAAAATGTGATAGTATTATCACAGATAATCTGGGTTTTAATACCACACCAGAAAGGTAATTATAACTGCTAAACCTGTAATCACAGAAACTACAGCCTACAGGTCCTATTAACGACCCCAAACATAAGATCATCCTTCTAGATTTTAATCAGAAAAAAAAAAAATTACGTTTCTGTTTACCCTTCATAAGATATTCAACCCTTCTGTTTACCCTTCTGTTCACCCTTCATAAGATATTCAATGTTTGCTTTCATTGCCCTCTAGCGGTTGTTATGCAGAAGACATAACTACATTTTTCACAGTTTTATTTTTGAGATGTTAGGCACAATCTTACAAACATTCTTTAACTATTGTAACATACCTTCCTATCATTTGGTAACACTTTAATTGTCAAGCTATAGGGACAGTGCCTGCTAGCATTGTGCCCTGCACAACGCAGATGTACAGTGTTGTGCATTATTGGCTATGCATCATTTTATTACCTTCAAAAAGAATCTACCGACTTAAAGTAATAACCTAACGTTATACTCAATTATTAAATATTTACAGTATATATATTATGTATCATAAGAACAAGACAGATATTTTCCTGGCTTACAATCTATTGAGAAAAATAGAGTATTAAATATGTCATTGTAAATTGGTGTGGTAAATGTTGTCATAGGGAAAGAACTGGGTATATTGCATGCATTAAGAAACTCTAACCTGAATGTGTTTCTGTATGTTGTGAACATTAGGGTGGGATTTGAGAGAAAAGTAGTTAGAAGGCACTTTGAGAGTGCCTCAAAGTAACCCGAGATCTGAAGGATGAATAGAAGTTATTCAGAAGGATGTGGGGTGTGGAGCATTTTCCAAGGAAAGAAACGATGTTAAATAAGGTTAGATAATGGAGAAATGAGGGTTTCAGAGATGAGCCAGACAAATTTTTTGAAAAGCTATGATGGGGAATTTAGACTTTATTCTGATTAATTTAATTCTGATTAATTTATAACCAATATACTCTGACAAAACATCAATGCATGCCTTCACTGTTTTACTTTCGTTTTTTAAACTCATTATTTAAAGGGAAAGTTCTAGTTATTGATTATCAAGTAATTGTTTAAGAAGCTTTCAGTGTGTCCTTTTTCACGCCCAAAGTTTCCTCAAATATATACAGTTCTAGAATGTTAGAGCTGAAAGGCCCTTGAGAGGTCATGAGTCTCCCTGGTTTAAGAGGGGGTGGTGGTCAGGGATTTGCTCAGATTGTACTGAGGGGCTGTACCTGGAAGCTACTTTTCCTTGAGCTCAAATTCCTCAATCTGGGATTCAGACTGTCATAAATGTGTCAGCAAAATAAAAATACATGAAAAAAATAGCCATAATTTCGTGCAGTTTATGTTGCACACAAAACATGAGAGATGTAGGCAATAAATGTTTTTGTAGTTTGGATCACAGCAACATTTCCAGCATGGTCCATCAGGAAAGCTTCCCTCCAAGGTAGATGTGAACATAGAGAAATAACAAGCAATGAAATTATACAGAAGATTAACTACTGGCCCTTCACTGATACCTCTCTTTCCTTCGAGCAGCAGAATCATTGATCAGTTCCTGTTAAGAAAAGGGCAACATTCTCATTCTGAGATTTCTCAAGGAGTTTTGGCTTCCTAGGACTCCTGGCTGATTCTCAGTGCTTTGTTACCTGTAAAAATGGGACTTCCACAATATTAAGACAAGCTACAAATTCACACATTCTTTAAGATTTTAATTCACTTTTAATTCCTTGAATTATATTTTAAAAGTCTAACAGTTTTAAAATCTAACAGTTTTAAAACTGCAATCAAATAGGATTAGTACAAAATCCCAGCAAACAGGTAAGACACCTTCAAGTATACACGGTTCTATGCAACATCTTTTACTGCCATCTAGTGGATTCTCAGGAAATAACCTCAGTCGCAATGTGCTATTTACTGTATCTTAGAGTACTAGGTTTCTATGTATATGCAAATATCTGGAAAATGTATTTAAAAAGAACAGTTAAGTATCCAGGGTTCTATTTAATTTGGCCGCTTTTTATGCACTTATTTAACTTCTCCGTGGCTTGGTTTCTTCATGAAAAGTATGAACTATAATAACGGTGCATCCCCTGCCTATTACAAGTTTGCTATGAGAATTAACACATAAAATTGCTCTGTAAACTAGAAAGTATCCAGAAACAATGAATTATTATCCTTGTTATCAGGTAGCACCACTGGATCAACGATACCCAACGAGATAAATATGGTTCTGACTGAAGAGTCCAGACCTTAGTGCCTGCCTTCAGAGTGATTTATCTTGTCTTCAGGGCTTTTAGGACAAGAGAGTAGATGTTTCCATTGAAAAGAATCCCTGAAGATTATTTTTTCCTGGATCAGATAATAATGTGGGCCTGGGGACTGAGGAAGAGGTTTACTGATGTGTAAGTGGGTCCTGACCTTCCAAGCGCACAGTAAATACGTGGTATGGAGAGCTTCCTCTGCTACCCTTGGGATACCATTCGCTGACCCACACTTCAGTCATTTTCTTGTAAGCTTTTTGGCTTAGTATTTTTTCTCCCAAACAACACTTAAACTGGAAAACTGAGGCAAATATCTTGGATCATAGATGACACAGACAACTTAAAAGTCATGTATGCATTTCAGTGAAAAATTTGGAACAAAAGCCTCAAAGGGTTTTCCTTCCCCAAGGGAAGGTTTCTTCAAGTTCTTTCATTCACTAACTTATTCAACACTCACTAACAGCTCTGTGTGCTTAGCACTTAGGCCCTGGGACACAGTTATGGTCAAGACACACCTCTATCCTCAAGGAACTCAAAGTCTGTTGAGGAGATATTCATGCACACAAACCAAGACCAAAAGGAAAACATGGGGCATTACTGAACTGTGGGGACACAGGATCAGGGGGAGGGGAGAGGCCATCTCCCATATATCTGAACCCTGCTTAGGGCTTAGGGATCTTTTGTATGCCCTTTAATTTGGCCTCCTCTCTGTTCAATAAATTTCTCCCTCCTTTGAACTCTTGAAGGTCTTAACTATAATAACTAGTGCACCCTGGTGACCATCTCAGGTGCTTTGCCTGGTTAGTTTTCACCAAGCCAGTCTCCATCATACTTTTCTACCTGCAATTGATCTTAACAATTAAAATAATTTATAACAGGCTGTGGCTTCAAACATAATCCTAATTCCTTCCTTCTTGATATGTTTTTATAATTCTAAAAATGTACTAAATGTCTACTATATGTTAAGAATTTTGTTTTTAGCGATTTTCAGTATTCCATTTTCAGACACTGTAATTTCAGAACATCAGTAATACCACCCTGACCCCAACCATGGGTATTTCCATGGAGACAAAGATAGGATTTTCTGCAGGGGAACAATTTGATGACCTACAACTACTGTAGCATCTGTCTGCTCTTATTCCTTACTCGTTCTCAATATTCTCTTCATTACCCTTGCACACTATCCTAGTTCCTTATGCCTCTTAATATGGTCTTATTTAAGGGTTTGTCTTCCTTCTCCCTGATCTGATCTGCCATTAGACTCGAGACCCAGGAGGGCAAAGATCCAGCTATTTAACTCTTTGTTCTTAAAGCTTGCCATGTCATCATGATCTTTATGTGGGTCTCAGAGGGATCCTATTCCCATTCAGCATGTGTCTCTCCTCTCTTTTCTGTCAGCCTGCATGAGTCATGTGGGTTCCCCAACCTACACACTAGCTCAAAGTTCATACCTCCTGACCCATGATTGCTGTTGCTTCAAGTCCTGCAGTTGCTTAGAACCTGGCCAGAAATTAGGAACCAGAGCAAGGGCCAAAACCACCCTTGGTGGAAGTAGCTCATGCAAGGGGAGAGTGCTGCTGATGGGGGTGCTCATTGACTCTCCTTTCATGTGTTAGTCATTGAGGATGGGCATTCTATGTGGGGAAGTGAGTGCTGCTGGTGGTGGTGGTGAAGAAGAAGGAGGAGGAGGAGAAGAAGGAGAAGAAGGAGAAGGAGGAGGAGGAGAAGGAAGAAGAGGAGGAGGAGGAGGAAAAGGAGGAGGAGGAGGAAGAAGAAGAAGAAAAAAGAAAGAGAGAAAGAAAGAGGTGATAATACCAAGGAACTTTATTTATTTTAAACAACAAAATAGTAGGATGAGAAGACTAAAACAATGAGGTTGTTCTTTTCTATCACATCTGCCATGCATTATAACCATACTCATGCTCTATCTCTCTACTAGGTTAGCATCCCATGAAGGAGGGATCAATGTCTGGTTCACCTCTCTCTTCCCTCTAGCACCCAGCATAGTACTTGAGTTGTGCTTCATATTTGACACCTGTGAAGTGTCAGGACCTATTCAGGCTCTGGGAATATAGCAATAAACACAATAGATCAATAGGAAGTATTTAATAATTGGAGGCATTTAATTCTTAAAGAATTAAAAAATAAGAATTATAGTCATACATATGATGTGCTTTCCATCACATCATATTTAGGTGAACTGATAAATAAATCACCAATTTTCCCCTCTCTATATCAACACATAAACACTGTTTCCATCAACATACAAGACCTGTTATAAAAACAAACTCTACCCTCTCATCCCATTCTATTCCCCTTTTCAGCAAAACTTAAAGGAAGATATCTGCAATCACTGTCATTAGTCCTTTCCTTCCATTCTATCAGAAATCTGCTCCATATGTATTCTCACTCAATTACACTATGGACATTGTTTTTTCATTTGAATCAGTAAGTTCCATGTTAAATTCAGCAGTTAATTTCCAGTCTTATGTGACTGACCAATAGCATTTGAAGCAGTTGGTCCCACTCTCTGGAAAGACTTTCTCTTCTTAGCTCCTGGATTCTACCTGATTCCTCCTACTTTCCTTGCTCCTCCTCTTCTCCCTGAGGAGGACCTTTGTGTGCTAGGCTGAGTTTATCTCTACCTGTTACCTGTTCTACCTGGAGAAGTATCTCCATCTCAACCAGTAGAAACTCTGCTTGTCTTATGTTCAGGCAGAAGACTTTACAGTCACCCTTGACAACTTGCTTTCTCTTTTACCCCACACCAATCTTTCAGGAAATCTGTTAACTCTCCCTCATAAACAAATCCAGAATCACTCCTTACTTCCTCCACTTCTACCATGGTTATCCATTCTTCTACTCTCTCTCAGGCTGATTATTCACGTAGACTCCAAGCTTGCCTCCTGCTTCTATCCTTGTCCCTGGGTCTTGCTGTCAACACAGTGGTCAGAGTGATCCTCTTAAAATGCAAGTGAATTCATATCTTGTCACTTCTCTGCTTATAATCCTCCATGGCTCTTCCCAGTTCCCAGAGTGAAAGCCAAGCTGTTACAGGGGCCTGTGAGGCTGTGCTTTCCATGGCCTGCCCATTATTCCTCTGTCCTCACCTACTACTCTTCTCCCTTTCTCCCACCCCAGTCCTGCCAGAGGGGCTTTCTCAATACACCGGCCATGCACCCCACACAGACTTGAGGCTGGCTGTTGCCTCTGTCTGGAACTACCCCAGACACCTGCGTGGCCCACTTTCCCTGCCTTTAAGTCTTTGCTACCATGTCACCTTCTCAGTGAGGCCCACCCTGATGACCTTATTTAAACTTTCAACTCCTCTCTCTGGACTCCAAATTCCCCTTACACTACTCCATTGGTTTTCTACACCTTCTAATAGATTATATAATTTACTTATCCATTACTTAAAAAAATAAATTCTTTGTTTTTCCCGCTAAAATGTAAGAATCATGAGGCAGCAATTTGCCTCTTTTTCTTTTTCTTTTTTTAACTCTTATATTTCTAATACTTATAATAGTTTCTGGAACATAATGGCTCCTGAATAAACTGTTGTATGAATGAATGAATGAATGAATGTATGAGTGAATAATTAGTTCTCATTAGGCACTGTGCCAATGGCTTAAATACATTACTTTATTCGATGTTTTCATCACTTAGAAAATTGCAAGGGCTTCAGGAGTCCTGCCAGAAATGGGGATAAGACTAAATACAGCACCTCTTGCAGTGTGGCCTGGTGGTAAGTGGCCAGTGGTGATGACCTTAAAAACAACATTTTTTAACAGACTGTCTTTCAGCAGGATTTCCTCCCCTGGCCTCTGACCCTGGTTCCCCAGCCTTGCTGAAGATCCAGAGACCAATTTGTTATTTCTCCAACAAATTACTTTTTCATTTAAGTAACCAACAGGTCTGCTGTCTGGAGTCCAGAACTCTTCACACATAATCACCACCCATGCTCCCATCAGGCACATCCCTAGAGTAGTTAGCATTACAGGTGAGGAAGCTGGTTGTGATAGAAAGCTTTCTCCTGGTGTCTTGGTAATTTTGGGTAAGAAAATCACTGAACTCTTCAGTTTCTTCCCATGTAAAGTGGCAAAATGATTACTTTCCAACCCATCCTGAAGGAATGCTATGTGGATCAAATGAAATAATGTCCACAGCAAGGGACTTTGTACCTAGAAATATTGATGCAAATGGAAGAGTTATTAGAGATTAGCTAGTAAAGTAGGTTAGTCAAAGGCAAAAGCATATTGGAGTTAAAAAATCAGTACACTTTCAGTTGAAGATCACTCCTTCTTTAAACTAGAGATCTCTCCAAGTTTTCCCCTTTATCAGGGGTCAGCCATGATGAGCATTGTCAATGCTTACATGGAGAAGGCTTAGGATCAAGTGTTCACTCTTGAGGCTTATATAGTAACTCTTAATCATCTAAACATCTTTTTGGAAAAGGAGTATATATTATAAACACATTTTAAAGCTAATATCATGTATTTAGCATTTAGCATGTAATAGAATAATTTACCTAATATGTTCCTAATCTATTGGAATTCTTATTAGTCAACTAGGAAAGCATCTGTCTGATTTGGAAAATATATTCCATTGGCCAGAAAGCTAAAAGCTTTAAGATATGCTGAATCATGAAAAAGTGTAGTTGTGTCCTTAGTGAACATACGGGCTTATGTGGGGAGGCACACACATAGATGATGATTTCCAACATAACACGGGAAGTACTGATGGAAAATTCTGGGGCAGCACATGGGCAAAAAGAGGCTGTCATTAGCCCAGCCTGGGAACGTGAGAAGGCTTTCTGCTTTCTGGAGAAGATGTTTCCCAATAAAGACAAAGGAATAACAGTGGAGAATTGGGGATAAAGTGAATAATATTTATTGAGTATCTGCGTAGTACAAGTATTGTTCTGGGTAATGTACTATGATTTTACCGAATCCTAACAACAACCTTGAACAGAACATGAAATTATTTGCCCAAGATCACACAGATAAGCAGCAATGATAGTGGTATTTGAACCTCTATTACTTCTGATTTCAAAGCTATGCTTTCTATAATGCCAGCCTTCAGAAAGAAAATTGAATTTGTCAGTTTGCTTATGTCTGAGGCTGTCCATACTTTAAGTCCATATAGTGAGAAAAACATAAATGTCTGAAATAATAGAACATTTACAAGATGTATGAGCCACCACAGGAAGCCACTGTACACATAGATTCTAAGATTGAGGTGACTTAGAAGCAACATCTAGATCCTCTGACACTTCTTCAGAGGGCACAGACTATGATTCATCTCTATGCCCCAGTGCTTAACAGAACCTAGCTACTGAGCAAATGTTTAATGAATGAATGAAAGACTCATCCTTGCCTATTTCTCTGAAGACAGCTGGGAATCCTAGTATTCCTCTCATTTGTATTTATCCAGACCTGTGTCCCAAAGGGCCCTTTGTGTCCTGAAGATTCAGAATATCTTTTTTTTTAATGTTTATTTATTTTTGAGAGAGAGACAGAGTGTGAGGTGGGGAGGGGGCAGAGAGAGAGGGAGACAAAGAATCTGAAGCAGACTCCAGGCTCTGAGCTGTCAGCGCAGAACCCGATGTGGGGCTTGAACTCACAGACTGCGAGATCATGACCTAAGATGAAGTCAGATGCTTAACCAGCTGAGACATCCAGATGCCTCTCTCCTGATACTATTCTTGCTGTAGCTCTACAAGTTGTGCTATGGAGAGTATTAATAACAATACGTAGTACTCAAGAAATGTATCAGAAAATAGCAATTATAATTTTCCTTTGGTACTATGCCCATAAAGTTTATTGGGTTTATTCATTTGATAGGTGTCATTCATTAGCCAGATTCAATGCCAGACAATGGAGATGCTTTCTAAATGAAGTCTAGGACAATCCATGCATTCTCTGGTCCCCTTTTAGGTAATAGAAGGTCCTTGCTCACTCTGAGTTCTTTTGCAGAGAAAATTTAGTACATGTACAGGCACCTGGTCGGAGTTTGCACCATGGAGTTTGCACGGAGTTTGCACCTGGTCGGAGTTTGCACCAAAGGAACATGGCTATTCCTTTGTTATAATAATGAAACACTTCCATGTGAATTGCCAGTAAGTAATTCCTGCCCTAAGCCCTCCCCAAGTGACCCACAACCCTGGCTGCCAGAAGACTCCACTTCCCTGCCATCCTGTAGTTTGGCACTATGGCCACTCACTGGATGGGCTGGTGCTGAATTATATGTGTCAAGTTGTAAATATTTTGAGTATTGCCCCTGATTGGAGGAGAAAAGAAGCCGGGTGACTGGGACACAGTGAGAGTAGGGGAAGTGGTGTACCTGTGGCAGGTGAGGCAGGCAGGAGCTAGATCCTATAAAGCCCTGTAGGCCATGTTAAGAAATTTGGACTTTACCTTAAGAACAACAGAAAGTCACTGAAAATTTTTAAGAAGAGGGGAGAAATGGCATGATAAGATATACTTTTAAAAGGCTTGCTCTTCCCAAAGGTTGAATGTTATATGTGATAGGGGATGTTTTTATGTCCTGGGATATCTATTGTAATAAAGGACTTATGGGTCATAGCTAGGCCTTACTGAATCCCTACTTTTTGGTGGGTGGACCAGGCATCACCCTGGATGGTGATACTCTGAAGCCAAGGCTGAGGAAAATTGTCTCCCTTAGAGCCTTTTCACTGGCTCCACTGTTTTTATTTGAGGTGATCCCTGAGGAGGGGTGCTGTTGGCCTCTGAGGTGGCCATGAAGACAAGTCCAGTAAGGTGGAGAGAAGTCTGAGTGGGCTCCTGAGAGGCAAAAGCCAGAGACTGAAGAGTCAGTGAGTCTAGAGAAAGTGGGGTTCAGGAGATGCATGGAACAGGCACACAAGTTTTGTGGGAGGTTTCACATGCTTTCTGGGCCAGAAACCTGAATTTAACTGGTCAGGGTTGGGGCAAAAAGTCTTAATCTTTTCAAAAACATCCTCAATTCTGCTTGGTTAGATTTTTCTTCAAAGGTGTTTAGTAGGGTTCCCTGCTGAGAGAGGACCCTGGCATTCCTGATACTTTGATGAGAAAGCACAGGAGGGCACAAAAAACCCAAACAAGCAAACAAACAAACAAAAAACCCAAAACACACACAAAAAAACCCCACTACTATTGTTTAATTTGCCAAAAATATTCATAATTCCCTTCAGCAAATATTGTTTTATTGTTTTTTTTTTTGAACAAAATTAGAAGATGGCCTGTCAGTTACAAAGCTGTATACAGAGGATAAATATCTACCCATTTTCTTGGGGAAAGGTGTGAAATCCCCCTTAATCCAAATGCAGATGTTGAGTCATTCCTGTTTGGAAACAGATACTGCTGTGTTTAAGCTAATTTTAGTCTCTGACTCTTGTCTGTCTTTTGTTGGGGAAAGGTGGAATGCGTGGAGCTCAGTCAGATAAAGTCCTAGGGGAGGGTGAAGGTTTTGCTGGAGTTTGGGTGACTCAAAGTGTTGAGGATGAGAGGAGAGAAGCTTCAGGTGCGGTTAGGTGGGAGAGGCTTCATAAAACTGCTAGTCTGAGCTGGTGTGCTTTTGAAACAAGGTGACATAGTACAGAGCTGGGGAGATTGCTCTTGTCCCCACACCTGCATGGGCCTCAGAGCCTCTTTGGTATCTTGAGGGGTGCTGGTTTTAGGAATATAGAGACATAGGCCCTTAAGCAGATGGCCCATACTATATGGTCACTGAAAGGTATGGGTTTGTAAGCTCTTAAGAGGATCACTTCAGGGAATTAAAGAAATAATTTGGGACTTTTTTTGAGGTGGGAGCAGGAGGAGGGCTGGATTTCAGGCATAATCCTGAAAGCAATGGAGAATTGTCATGTGAGGTTAACAAGAGAAAGGTGACCTTATCAGTGTCCCAGGATGATGAATAGTGTATATATTGTTCACATTCTATTTGAATAATGTGACAGTAAGGATCTGGCATATGTGCTCTAAACATGAAGGTAGCAAGGTAACCTGAGAATTAATGAAACATCCAGGTGATCTGTGACTTATTTGTACTCTTTCCAAATCCACAATACAATTTCAACTTCAATGTAAAGATGCATGATTATCTATTGTACCTTCACCTCAACAACTGCAGTGTTTCGCTTTTGGCAACACGTATTCCCAGCCATGTATTTTGGAACACAGATAAATACTTGAAGTCCATCAAGGGTGAGCTTTAGACTTAGCAAGGTCAGCTGAGGTGCTCTTTCTGAGGGTTCTGAGGAATGAAAAAAACTAAAATTGCATGGTGATACAGAAAAGAATCTCATTATAGGGGTATTACTTCTACATGTTCTGCTCCACATTTTTCATAACAAAGCATTGAAACAAATAATAACAGACCCATTTTTATCTTTTCCTCTGCAGGAAGAATGCTTGAGGAAGCTACTGCACTAGTTAATGTGATTGCATGTCGAATGTCCTAAATTCTCCTCCACCAATACCTCAAGAATATGGTTCAATTATTGGATAAGACTCCTTATAAAAAATGCCCAAGAAGTAGAATACATAAAGGAGAAATTAGAAAATATCACTCACAGTATGTGTATAGAATGTAGCCTAAAGATGATTTCTCTTTCAGTTTCTTAGCTACTTTAGTTCTGTAGTTTTGGTGAGGAGGGGGAAGTGGGGGATAATAAAATTCTACAATGGAGCTTTGGAACCCTCCAAATTCAGGCTGCCATGTTTAGACAATGCATGAACACTAGATGGCGCCCATAATCTTAACATAGTAAAAGGCTACTTGGTTTTCTTTACAGTCAAGTAAGGCTACCTTGTTTAGGAAGAGTCAATTACGAGAATTAGAAAAATATCTACTCTGGCATTTCCTGCTACTGTTGTCCTGTGAAGTGCTCCTCACGTAGAGGTTTGATGGTCAAATACGTTTGGGAAAAGATGGATACTTTCTATGCCTCTAAAGGGATTTCCAATACACACTGGTAAACAGATGTTTTTGAAAAGTTCTTTAGTGAAGAAACCTGATACCAGGGAACCCTTTCTCTCATTAGCACCTTAATGCGATTCTGCTCTTTTACTGTCCTGTGAAACACACTTTGGGAAATGCTCTTCAGGTCCAACCTCTTGTCCCAAAGAAGGAATGACTCAAACTCTATAAAAAAAGGTCTTCTTTAGACATAGTTATCTGACCTTTTTTAAAAACACTGAATACATTCTTAAGGCAAAATTGTTAGTAGTAATAGGAGGACTGAGTACTTACGATGTGCTTGATGCAAAGTGTTTTGCCTCTTTTCTTCCTCAGTGTGCCACTATACCTATCCTATATCTACATCTATATCCATAACCAGATCTATGTATTCACATATAATAGATATATTGATATATTTGCTTTTAGGCTGTGAACATTTTAAGATCAGGATGTTTATCTCATTCATCTCTTGAGATCTCAAATCCTGCTACAAAAATCTGTCACATAGTACGTCATTAATGAAATGAGTTATCTCTAAAGATTGTATAGTCTGTGAGGGAGAATAGTTCTGGAAAACAGGAATGGACATTCTGCCCCTGATTAGAAAGGTAATTATCTCGTATTCAAGTCTTCTCAATGAACACCAATTGAGGACAGAGACCTACTCCAACAGCTCTCCTCCCTGGGGATTCAAGTTTTCTTCTCTGAACTTAACTACATTACTGTTAGCATAAGTTATTTACAAAATAATCTTACATAATCTAGTAATATGCATTGAGTTTGTATTTAACTCTTGATTGCTATACAGAGTTTTTGTTCTTGTGTTTTCCAGGAAGGTAGAGCTTGTCCTTTTATATCTTGTGCCAGCTGTAGAGGCAAAATATCATATCCTCCATATTCCATTGTTAATAATTCCATTCTGCTGTTTCCTTTCCATAGTGTAATGTTTGAGTTTCTCAAGTTTGTTTATTCTTTTCTTTCAGTGTTAACCAATGAAATTCCAATAGTGGGTCTTGAAACTAGGTGATTTCTAGCCAGAGTTTAAATGTCTTTTTGCAAGGTAAAAAAGGGAAATGTTCCCTCTTCCTTTCAATTGCAAAAAACAGCTAATATTTTTATCATTGAACTGTCTTTGCAAATGTTATACATAAGAAAGGATATGATATCTGAATGTCAGAGACTATTGCAATGTTCTGAAAAATGTAATTTCTAAGAAGACTGTAATTCTGATTGTTGTCTTCTTTTCTTTCCTGGTTCTGGCAGTAATATTTAAATGGATACATCTCCTTTTGAAAACAGAAATAGTTATGAATTTTCTTTGTTGAGCCATAAGATTATTAGCTCATCCCTTTTTCTACCATATGCCTAAAAGTTAAAACAAATAAAACCTACGGTTTCATGCATTTTTCATTTAAACGGAGCCTAATGTCATCTCTCTGACTCCGTTTCTTTACCTGTAAAATGAACATAATAAGGAGGTGACTGGCTGGCACAGTTGGTAGAGCCTGTGACACTTGATCTCAGAGTTGTGAATTCAAGCCCCATGTTGGGCACAGAGCGTACTTAAAAAATGAACATAACAAGGCATTGGGTGGTTATAAGGGTAAACTTGTTATAATAGTGATTGACTCAAAAGTAACATGGAAGTCTTAGCTCTTTATAGTTCTGTGTGCTTCCAGGGTGCCTGGGTGGCTCAGTGGGTTAAGCATCTGACTTCAGCTCAGGTCATGATCTCATAGCTCATGAGTTCAAGCCCTGCATCAGGCTCTGTGTTGACACCTCTGAGCCTGGAGCCTGCTTTGGATTCTGTGTTTCCTTCTCTCTGTGCTCCTGCCTTGTTCACACTCTGTCTCTCAAAAAGTGAATAAACATTAAGAAAAAATTTTATAGTTCTGTGTGCTCCTGAGTGCGTGCGCACACAGAGCAGTGCTGAATGAGACAAGAAGGTGTTGAATGAGATCACTGACAGGTTTTGAAGACAGATTGTGCTATGAGGAGAAAGAACACTGATTTGGGGTCAGGAGACTTGATTTTGAGTCCAACATCATAGTCAGTAGCTATGGAGCTTTGGACAAATCATTCAGCCTTTCTAAATCGCTTTTTCCTGATGTAGAAAGTGAGAGAAATAGTAACTTATAGTGACATGTAGAATTGCTTTGAAGACCCCTAGAATTAATGCATGTGAAAGTGCTTTGTGTTGGGGGGGAAGTGCTGTGCCAATGTGAATGCTGGCTGTGGGGAAGTAACAGCGTGGTTTCTGGCTACAGATTTTGATCCAGGGTGAGGAAAATATCTATGTATGTTTTACACAGAATTTTAGAGTCCACCTGCTAGGCTACAGTGACATTGTAAAGCATCACCATACTTACTCAACACTATTCCATTCAATCAGCATTGTTAGGGAGACTTTAAGGTACCATTCGCATGCTAAATGAGATAATTTAAGATATAAGATAATTTACTTTCATGGAGCTTTTGCCACTTAGTAAAGAAAGACAAGTCAACAAAGGTAAGTTACATCTTATACAGATGGTCCTGGAGTTAGTTGTAGTTTGACCTAACAAATTTCAACTTTACGATGGTGCAAAAGTGACACATGTTCACTAGCAACTGTACCTCAAATTTTGGATTTCGATCTTTTCCCAAACTAGCAGTATGGGGTACACATTCTTGTGATGCTGGCCAGTGAGCTCCCATTCAGCCATGCCATCACGAGGGTGAACAAGTGATATAGTTACAACCATTATGCACCCATATAACCGCTCTGTTTTTCCCTTCGAGAACAGTATTCAGTAATTTACATGAGATAGACAACACTTAAAAAATATTATAAAATAGGCTTTCTTTTCGGTGATTTTTCCCAAAAGTAGGCTAATTTAAGTGTTGTGAGCATGTTTAAGAAATGCATTTCTGACTACAGTATTTTCAGCTTACAAGGGGATTATCAGGATATAACCCCAGTGTAAGTTGAGGAAGACAGATATAAATATAGATATAGATATAGATCTATATAAATACAGATTATATATATCTATATCTATATATTATATATATTTATATAGATCTATATCATTTAAGTGTAGAAGAAATATGCAGAGGGGAGTAGTTGAAGGGGTGATGTTTGGCTCTTGGATGGCAGAATGAGACCCTGCCTATGGGACCTTACCCTATTTCTCACATACCCTATCCATCCAGACATCTGCTAGCTAATGAGTAAGCAAAGGCCTTAATGTGTGGGAGAATTACCGGAACATATAAACCAAGGCCATCCATTCAGACCATTGGACACTTTACTCAGACCAATTGACTATATTATACAGGTAAATCGTATGTGTCTGGAGGGGAAAGTGGAGAAGGCGTGATGACTAACAAAAATAAGGTCACTTGGAAAATCCTAGCTATAAATCACAGCTATAAAACAAAGATAAGTTTTTTTAAGCACACAGTAAAACCACAAACTAAGTGCTTCATTGAGTTATGAGCCATAAGAACTAGCTCCTTAGATTATTTCCCAGTATCATTTGCATGGTTACCAAAATTTCAGTATGGTCATGAACACTCATAATGGACATAACTACCTGTCACAGAGTTTATACCAGAAAGATAGCTTTATCTAGTGGAAAGAGGCAGTTAATAAATATTTCAATAAAAGAAAGGAGAAGAAAGGAGGAGGAAAGACAGATGGAAAGGTGGAAGGGGGAAGGGAAGGAAGGAGGAAAAAGAAAGCGCATATGATGGGCATTAAAACTGAATATTTAAGGATGCCTGGCTGGCTCAGTCAGTGGAGCATGTAACTCTTGATATCAGGGTTGTCAGTTCAAGCTCCATGGTGGGTGTAGAGATTACTTAAAAATAAAATCTTAAACAAACAAACAAACAAACCTGAATATTTAAATCCCAGCTGTTACTGTCTCTAGTTAGGTAAACATTGACTTCACCTTTCTGAACCTTATTTTCTTCAAATATTTTTTTTAAAGTTTGTTTATTTATTTTGAGAGAGAGAGCATGTAAGCAGGGGAGGGGCAGAGAGAGAGAGGAAGAGAGAGAATCCTAAGCAGGCTCCACACTGTCAACACAGAACCTGTGGCAGGGCTTGAACTCACCCTGGTGATCTCAGGTGAGATCATGACCTGAGCCAAAATCAAGAGTCAGATGCTTAAGCAAATGAGCTATCCAAGTGTCCCTGAACCTTATTTTCATCAAACATGGGGTAATAAATTTCAGGGAGATTGTGAGAATCAAAAATCACTTTTATAAAATGCCTAGTTAACAATAAGTGCTTAATAACTTGTTGCTGGTAATTCTTGTATTTAGGTAGATGGTGTGCTGCTACCAGTTATCAATGGCACCCAACTGCATATTTTACATATTTTCATATATAGTTATATGCAACAAACAATATGCTTATAAAAATGCTGTTTTTAGAGTACAGTCATGGATCTGGAAAAAAGGTCTGCATTAAAAATAAACAATATACCTTAAAAAGTCATGCTTCTCAGGGTGTCTGGGTGGCTCAGTCAGTTAAGCAACTGACTTTGACTCAGGTCATGGTCTTGCGATTCGTGCGTTCGAGCCCCGTGCTCTGTGGGGACAACTCAGAGCCTGGAGCCTGCTTTGGATTCTGTGTCTCCCACTTTCTCTTCCCTTTCCTGCTTGCACTCTCTCTTTCTCTCTCTCAAAACTAAATAAACATTAAAAAGGCATGTTTCTCAATGTTTTATTGGACACAAGTATGTCTCAGGAAACCTAAATGAAAACATGAGCACTTTTACCTATATCTGAGGGAAGTAAGTAATAAGCATCAAACACTTTAACACCATTTAAACTGTAACATGTACTGAAAGCCATAATGCTGTCAGCCATTTTCCTTTTAAATTAAGATGCTTCTGCAGTCATAATTGAAAGTGGTGTCAGATATGGAGGGATGAAGAGTAAGAAGAAATACTCACGGATAGGATCTGGTCTCCTCTCTGGAGCTCCCCACTCAGATCTGCTGGTCCACCAGCCAGAATGAATGATACAAAAATACCTTCTCCATCTTCCCCGCCCACGATGTTGAAGCCCAGGCCAGTGGAGCCTTTGTGCAGGACAACCTTGCGGGGCTCCCTGAAGAAACAAGTGGAAAACAGAGCTCACGGGGTGACCCACTCAAGATTTAGGTTGCTTTTACTTTCATTGAGATATTTGATACCAGCAACTCACTACCTATCTTCTCAACATAAGATACATTAGTACACCAAGAAAAATGCTAATTTCATGGCAGATGTCTGAGTTCCTCACTACAAAAATGCAATATCATACAAGGTCATCCCTTAATTCCAAAACATTTTCTTAAACTAGCTTTACTTCTACTTTTCCTTTGCTTAGAACATCTGTTCTTGTATTTTTTAAAATTGAGACATAATTGACATGTAACATTATATTAGTTTCAGGTGTACAATGTAATGATTCAATATTTGTATATCATGAAATGATCACGAGAAGGAGTCTGAGTAACATCTATCACCACACATAGTTACAATTTTTTTCTTCTTGAGATAAGAACTTTTAAGATCTACTCTCAGCAACTTTCAAACATACAATACAGTATTAAGCACCATGTTGTATATGACATCCCCAGGACTTATTTATTTTAAAAGTAGAAGGTTGTATCTTTTGACCACCTTCACCCATTTCACTCTCCCCACTCATTTGTTCTTCTATTGAGCACCATAGTAGCACTCAGTAGGATGAATTCATCCCAAGGGGAGAGAATCTGGGGGACAAGAGACTATCCTGAATAGGTCCTATCATGAAATATCTTACATGTTTGTTCGACTATTAATTAAAATTTACTCTGTAGGCAGTGGAGACTCATTGGAAGATTCTGAGGCACCAAGAATATTTAAATCCATTTTAGGAGCATTAACAAATGGTCTTATGTAGGATTGCTGGAGAGGAGAGTGTTGATATGATGGGAGGTAGAAAAATTAGTTAGGATGTTGAGTAAGTAATCCAAATGTGAGAAAGTGAGAGCATGAACAAGGGTGACAGTAGTGATAATGAAATGAAAGGGCAATGTGAGAGAGTAAATCTGAAAGGAGAAACAGTGGGTCCAGAGATTGACTCACACAGTAGAGGAGAGATGGAATGATAGCTAAGTGATTGGCAAAAGGAGAGAGAACTGGAATCCAGGATCATGAGGATGGGTATGATTTGACATGCTCAATTCCAGGTGATGGTGGGTCATCCACGCGGTGTTCAGAAATGATTAGAGACAAAGGTTAGGAATTTGGATCCATAGAGAAGACTGCAAATGCAGATGTGAGGGTCATCAGCAACAGGGTGAGAGACAAAAATCTTGAGCCATTAGTTAGTTGAGTTTGTGTAGAGGGTAGATAACTATGGAATATAGAATTTTAAGGGAGCTAGAAGACATCTAGTTCTATATTCTTATTAGGAGTTAAAAAAAAATGTATTCTCTAAGTCTTGGGTTTGACCAAGGCACTTTTGTATCACCTACCATCCTCTCCCAAATATCCCAGTTTCAGTCATTAAAGTTTCCCTTAATGATGTAAAAATGGCAAAGAGCCCGCCTAGTATAAAAAAAGAGTATTTTTTTATACTAATGACTACACAGAATCTGTTATTTGTTATCACATTCCCATGCACAAAGCAATGCATTATATATCTACGTTTGGCCTAATTTTGAGGAAGGGTGTAAAATGCACATACAGCATGGACTCTAACTAATATATTATAATGCAATGCATTAAGTGAAAAATAGCTTGACATAGAGTTAATTTATTTTACTCTACAAATACTCTGTAAGCACTACTATACCAGGAACTGTTCCAGGTACTCAGAAAGTTTATACACAAAACAAACATCCCTGCCCCATTTGACTAAATACCTGGGTGCCCTGTGGCCCAGTCAAGATGACATATAAAAAGAGCCATCAAAGAGACCGAGCTCCCTGTTTCCTTGCTGGACACCAGATGGGAGTCTCTCTCAGGCCCCAGAGGCTACTCACATTCCTTGTTAGCTGGCAATGGCACATTGAATCCTTTTCTCATTTGGAATTTCTTTGACTTGCTCTTCCACAACTAGCTAGATTTAACTTTCTGCTTTTCAATGGTATGTGTGATATGGTTAGGCCCACCCAGATAATCTCCTTACTTTAGGATCAAGTGATTAGTAACCTTAACTACACTTGCAAATTCTTTTTCCCATATAAGGTAACTTAATTGTGGGAGTAACATCATGGGGTAGAAATCATGGGGCCATCTTAGAATTTTACCTACCACAGGCAGAGAGACAACAGGGGATAAATCCTGTAGGGCCTTGTATACCATTCTAAAACTTTGAGTTTTACTCTGACAGAAATAGGAAACCACTGAGAAGATTACTTGATCTGATTTATATTTTTAAATGGTTACTTTGGCATAAAATATATGCAAGGGGCAACATTTGAAAAAGTGAGATGAGTTATGTGGCTAATTGCTATATGCAGGCAAAAGAGTGACTTGGCTGAGGGTAGTATTAGAGGAAGTGGTAGGCAGTGGGTATATTTCCAGTCAATTTTCTCTCTGTGGCCAGACTGAGTAATTTCTACCCTCCTATCTTCAGATTCAGCTGTTCTTTCTTCTGTCATATTTATTCTGCTCTTGACCCCATTCAATGAGTTTTTTTCTATTTTGGTTTTTATATTTTTCAGCTTTAAGATCCATTTGTTATATATATAACATTGTTATATATATTGTTATATATATTGTATATATTATATACATTGTATATAATACATTGTATATATTATATATATACATCGTATACAATGTATATATACATTATATACAATGTATATAATATATTGTATATATTATATATATTGTTATATATATATAGTTATATATTTGTTGTATATATAACATTGTTATATATATTGTTATATATATTGTATATATTATATACATTGTATATAATACATTGTATATATTATATATATACATCGTATACAATGTATATATACATTATATACAATGTATATAATATATTGTATATATTATATATATTGTTATATATATTGTTATATATATAACAAATGGATCTTAAAGCTGAAAAATCTATGTATGTGTGTATGTATGTATGTATCTATCTATCTTCTTTTCTTTTGTGGAGACTTTCATTTTTTCTCCATTTATTTCAAGTCTGTGTGGAATTGCCTACTGAAGCATGATGGGTATTTTAAAATCCTTGTCAAATAATTCTAACTCCTATGTTATCTCAGTGTTGGCATCAGTTGGAGATTTTCCTGGTTCTTGGAATAAGAAGTGATTTTATTTTATTATATACTGGACACTTGGGTATTACAGTATAAAATACTATATTCTACTTAATCTTAGTTTTTTTCAGCTTGTAGATCAATTTAGGAATAACTTGCAGATGCCAGTGAAATGGATATTCAGCTTCTTACTTGTCCCTTACTTGTCCCTAGTGACACCAAGGAGGAAAGTGGGGGTACCAACTGGTATTCCACTCATTCTACCTCATTTCCACTTAGTGGGGGTAGAAACTCAGTTCCCTACGGGCCCACTGACACCAACGGGGGAGTGAAAATAGGGTGCTGAC
The DNA here is from genome assembly GCF_018350175.1 of Felis catus. NCBI lineage: Eukaryota > Metazoa > Chordata > Mammalia > Carnivora > Felidae > Felis > Felis catus. Next base: position 48,850,587 of record NC_058377.1, on the reverse strand, counting down.
TAGCACTGCCTTGAGCCATTTTGTTCTGCCTCCTTGCCTCTCAGTGTGGCTAGAAGTTCAGCTCACTACCCTACTGGGAAAAGTGGTTTGCCAACTAGCAATGCTTCCCTCTTCCCTCTTCTACCTCAATGCCACTGACCAGCAGTAGTTCAGCTCCCTGGTGGTCCCCACCAATACCAGGAGTAGGGACATGGAATGCTAATGAGCGCTATCTCATTCCAGGCTTGTTGCAGCTGGATGAAGGTGCAAGTCCAGCCCGCAAGTGGGGAGTGGAGGTCAACTAGCATGTCACCTTGTTCTGCCTGTTTGCTGCTGGATAGGGGTGGAAGTTCAGCTTTTATTTGGCCCACTGACATCACCCCAGTGGAGGAAGTCCAGGGTCATCTTAGAACTGCCTCTCCTGGCTTCCCCTAATGGGGCCAGATGTCTAGCTATCTGCACAGTCCACTGGCACTGCAGTGAGGGTTTTGCCTTTGGTGTTTGGATAGAGTTAGGGAAATATTATCAAAAGGGTCCCTGTTCTATTAATCTATCCTTTTCCCAACCTTTTGGATACAGGTTGCAGGCTTTCTTGAGGCTTTTTTGGTCTGTCCTTATTGGTAGGGGTGCCAGGGTGAAGGCGCCTCCAGGGCTCCATTCAGGACATAGAGGAAGTAAAAAGAAAATTTAAGAAACTCACCACAGTATCACTCCTCTCTGAGCTGGTCTTACTGATTTCCAATTTGTAGTGTCTTTCCACGTTTGTTTTATTATGTCTTAAGTTGTGTGTGCGTATGTGTGTGTGTATATGTGCATGTGTGTGCGTGTATTTTAATAAGAGGGATGATTAGAGAGAAAGAGGATACTGTATTTTGACTGCAACCAGAAGTCCAGATTCTGGATACATTTTGAAGGTAGGGGCCAACAGGATCTTGAGAAAAAAGTTGTAGAAATATTCCTCTTCACTCAAGTTTAAAACATACACTCTTAGTACAACCAATGACATTCAAGTTATACATAGTAAACATAGATGGACAGAAAGGGTTATCTATGTGTTAGATATTATCTTTGATGCTTTATGTGCATCATTCCATTAACTCCTCAAGACAATCTAGTGAGAGATGCACAGAGATGTCAACATGCAACTACTTTGAAACTGATCCAAAAAGGAAGATGGACAGATGATTGGATAGATAGATGAATAGATATTTTATAGAATAAGTGAAGTAAAATGTTAAAAGTGCAATCTAGATGGCAAGTGTATAAGTATTCATTTTATTATTTATTTATTTATTTATTTATTTATTTATTTATTTATTTATTTTTAAAAATACTTTTTAATGATTATTTATTTTTGAGACAGAGAGAAACAGAGCATGAGCAAGGGAGGGGCAGAGAGAGAGGGAGACACAGAATCGGAAGCAGGCTCCAGGCTCTGAGCTGTCAGCATAGAACCCAACGTGGGTCTCGAACTCATCAACCACGAGATCATGACCTGAGCCAAAGTTGGAAGCTCAAGTGACTGAGCCACCCAAGCACCCTTATTGTTTATGTTTAAATGTTTATTTATTTAGGGGAGAGAGAGAGAGAGAGAGAGAGAGAGAGAGAGAGAGAGAGAGAGATCAGGTAGGGAAGGGGCAGAGAGAGAGGGAAAGAAAACTTTTTACATTATTGAAATGAGACTGCTTTCCAAGTTTTTACTGATTTTAGTAAGTTAACAAAGGCAGGATTACGACACAGATTTTTCTCACTCAAAATCCCAGAGTCTAGAATATGATATATTCCAAAGGTTGCAAATCAGAAAGATAATGGCTTAACGTGACCCAGTGTTTACAAATTTTTGAATTGTTGCTTATGTTTAAAATTGGGAAAATTTGCATTAAATATAGATTTATTACTTTATAGGAAAAAAAACAGACATTCTGTGAACACTGGCTCTTAACCTTGTCTCACAGCAACAGTTAGGCAGACATGGCCCTCTTTAGATAGGTTCATTTTCTAGTGTGCAAGAGTCTCTCATCTCCCCCTCAGGTTTCTCAGACATAAAAGCTGTATGTTGCATCATATTTGCACTTCATATAAAGCCAAGAGGAAAGCAAAAGATTTCCTTTGCTTATGTTGCATCATATTTGCACTTCATACAAAGCCAAGAGGAAAGCAAAAGATTTCTTTTGCTCATGATTTTATCAGAAATGAAAAAATGAAAGCTTTATGGAGAAAGCTTGGTATTTTAATAGTAAAATGGGAGAGAAGATGATTCCTTTGGAAGTAAGGATTGTCCTTACATGTTTAGTATGCTAAGTGACTCTCTTCAGAGAAAATACAGCTTTAAAAGATCTTTATGAAACAAACTCCCCATTACCATCGGGGGGAATTTTGTTAGTCACCCTTGAACACAAAACATATAATTCTTGAGTGACTACATTTTATTTATTTTACCTGGACAAGTCTTTTAAACCAAATTATGTGGAATTTTGTCAACTTGTAGGATTTAAATACTGTTTTTAAAATAGAATTTTTATATCACAGTAATTATGATGCCTTTTTGATATTTAGTTTAATAATGAGGGGAAATGACAAAGAAATAAATCTGTAAATGGTGTGCAAATAGAATATCCTAAACAAACTCCAAATGATTTACTTTTTCTAACTTACACTTTTTTTTCTTTTTAAAGTTTTCATTTATTTTTTTGGTAATGTCTATACCCAAAGTGAGGTTCGAACTCACGAACCCAAGACCAAGAGTCATATGCTCTTCCTACTGAGACAGCCAAGCACCCTTAACTGAAACTTCTTACACTAATAACCTGTTACATTAAACTATAGATTTTAAAGTGTTTACATTTTTTTCTGTTAGAGGATGAAAACCTTGTGAAGAATTACAAATTCTATTACACTGATACTTACACAAGTTAACTTGTCTAAGCTAGTTGAGCTTTGGACACACAGCTTATGTTCACACAGGTAGTAAACACTGGAACTCTCTCTTCTTTTTTTTTTTTTTAAAGACAAATTTTTATTTTATTTTACTTTATTTATATTTTTATTTATTTATTATTTATTTATTTTTAATATGAAATTTATTTTCAAATTGGTTTCTATACAACACCCAGTGCTCATCCCAAAAGGTGCCCTCCTCAATACCCATCACCCACCCTACCCTCCCTCCCATCCCCCATCAGCCCTCAGTTTGTTCTCAGTTTTTAAGAGTCTCATATTTTGGCTCCCTCCCTCTCTAACCTCTTTTTTTTTTTCCTTCCCCTCCCACATGGGTTTCTGTTAAGTTTCTCAGGATCCACATAAGAGTGAAAACATATGGTATCTGTCTTTCTCTGTATGACTTATTTCACTTAGCATAACACTCTCCAGTTCCATCCACGTTGCTACAAAGGGCCATATTTCATTCTTTCTCATTGCCACGTAGTATTCCATTGTGTATATACACCACAATTTCTTTATCCATTTGTTAGTTGATGGACATTTAGATTCTTTCCATAATTTGGCTATTGTTGAGAGTGCTGCTATAAACATTGGAGTACAAGTGCCCCTATGCATCAGCACTTCTGTATCCCTTGGGTAAATTCCTAACAGTGCTATTGCTGGGTCATAGGGTCTATTTTTAATTTTTTGAGGAACCTCACACTGTTTTCCAGAGTGGCTGCACCAGTTTGCATGGCCACCAACAGTGCAAGAGGGGTCCCGTTTCTCCACATCCTGTCCAGCATCTATAGCCTCCTGATTTGTTCATTTTAGCCACTCTGACTGGTGTGAGGTGATATCTGAGTGTAGTTTTGATTTGTATTTCCCTGATGAAGAGTGACGAACATCTTTTCATGTGTCTGTTGGCCATCTGGATGTCTTCTTTAGAGAAGTGCCTATTCATGTTTTCTACCCATTTCTTCACCGGATTATTTGTTTTTCGGGTGTGGAGTTTGGTGAGCTCTTTATAGATTTTGGATACTAGCCCTTTGTCCCATATGTCATTTGCAAATATCTTTTCCCATTCTGTTGGTTGCCTTTTAGTTTTGTTGATTGTTTCCTTTGCTGTGCAGAAGCTTTTAATCTTCATGAGGTCCCAATAGTTCATTTTTGCTTTTAATTCCCTTGCCCTTGGGAGTGTCAAGTAAGAAATTGCTGCGGCTGAGGTCAGAGACGTTTTTTCCTGCTTTCTCTTCTAGGGTTTTGATGGTTTCCTGTCTCACATTCAGGTCCTTTATCCATTTGGAGTTTGTTTTTGTGAATGGTGTAAGAAAGTGTTCTACTTTCATTCTTCTGTATGTTGCTGTCCAGTTCTCCCAACACCATTTGTTAAAGAGACTGTCTTTTTTCCATTGGATATTCTTTCCTGCTTTGTCAAAGATTAGTTGGCCATACTTTTGTGGGTCTAGGTCTGGGGTTTCTATTCTATTCCATTGGTCTATGTGTCTGTTTTTGTGCTAATACCATGCTGTCTTGATGATTGTAGCGTTTGTAGTAGAGGTTAAAGTCTGGGATTGTGATGCCTCTTGCTTTGGTCTTCTTCAAATGTCTTCAAAATTTCTTCGAAATTACTTTGGCTATTCGGGGCCTTTTGTGGTTCCATACAAATTTTAGGATTGCTTGTTCTAGCTTTGAGAAGAATGCTGGTGCAATTTTGATTGGGATTGCATTGAATGTGTAGATAGCTTTGGGTAGTATTGACATTTTAACAATATTTATTCTTCCAATCCATGAGCATGGAATGTTTTTCCATTTCTTTATATCTTCTTCAATTTCCTTCATAAGCTTTCTATAGTTTTCAGCATACAGATCTTGTACATCTTTGGTTAGATTTATTCCTAGGTATTTTATGCTTCTTGGTACAATTGTGAATGGGATCAGTTTCTTTATTTGTCTTTCTGTTGCTTCATTATTAGTTTATTAGGATGCAACAGATTTCTGTACATTGATTTTGTATCCTGTGAATTTGCTGAATTCATGTATCAGTCAGTTCTAGCAGACTTTTGGTGGAGTCTATCGGATTTTCTATGTATAATAACATGTCATCTACAAAAAGTGAAAGCTTAACTTCATCTTTGCCAATTTGGATGCCTTTGATTTCCTTTTGTTGTCTGATTGCTGATGCTAGAACTTCCAACACTATGTTAAACAACAGCGGTGAGAGTGGACATCCCTGTCGTGTTCCTGATCTCAGGGAGAAAGCTCTCAGTTTTTCCCCATTGAGGATGACATTAGCTGTGGGCTTTTCATAAATGGCTTTTATGGTGTTTTAGTATGTTCCTTCTATCCTGACTTTATCAAGGGTTTTTATTAAGAAAGGATGCTGAATTTTGTCAAATGCTTTTTCTGTATCGATTGACAGGATCATATGGTTCTTATCTTTTCTTTTATTAATGTGATGTATCACATTGATTGATTTTTGAATGTTGAACCAGCCCTGCAGCCCAGGAATGAATCCCACTTGATCATGGTGAATAATTCTTTTTATATGCAGTTTAATTCAATTTGCTAGTATCTTATTGAGAATTTTTGCATCCATATTCATCAGGGATGTTGGCCTGTAGTTCTCTTTTTTACTGGGTCTCTGTCTGGTTTAGCAATCAAAGTAATGCTGGCTTCATAGAATGAGTCTGGAAGTTTTCCTTCCCTTTCTATTTTTTGGAATAGCTTGAGAAGGATAGGTATTATTTCTGCTTTAAATGTCTGGTAGAATTCCCCTGGGAAGCCATCTGGTCCTGGACTCTTATTTTTTGGGAGATTTTTGATGACTGATTCAATTTCTTCACTGGTTATGGGTCTGTTCAAGCTTTCTAGTTCTCCCTGTTTGAGTTTTGGGAGTGTGTGGGTACTTAGGAATTTGTCCATTTCTTCCAGGTTGCCCAGTTTGTTGGCATATAATTTTTCATAGTATTCCCTGATAATTGCTTGTATTTCTGAGGGATTGGTTTTAATAATTCCATTTTCATTCATGATTTTATCTATTTGGGTCATCTCCCTTTTCTTTGTGAGAAGCCTGGTTAGAGGTTTATCAATTTTGTTTATTTTTTCAAAAAACCAACCCTTGGTTTCATTGATCTGCTCTACAGTTTTATTTAAAAAAAATTTTTTTTAACATTTATTTATTTTTGAGACAGAGAGAGACGGAGCATGAACAGGGGAGGGTCAGAGAGAGGGAGACACAGAATGCGAAACAGGCTCCAGGCTCTGAGCTGTCAGCACAGAGCCCGACGCGGGGCTCAAACTCACAGCCCTCACGGACCGTGAGATCATGACCTGAGCTGAAGTCAGCCGCTTAACCGACTGAGCCACCCAGGCGCCCCTCTACAGTTTTATTTTAGATTCTATATTGTTTATTTCTGCTCTGATCTTTATTGTTTCTCTGCTTCTGCTGGGTTTGGGGTGTCTTTGCTGTTCTGCTTCTATTTCCTTTAGGTGTGCTATTAGATTTTGTATTTGGGATTTTTCTTGTTTCTTGAGATAGGCCTGGATTGCAATGTATTTTCCTCTCAGGAGTGCCTTCGCTGCATCCCAAAGCGTTTGGATTGTTGTATTTTCATTTTCGTTTGTTTCCATATATTTTTTAATTTCTTCTCTAATTGCCTGGTTGACCCACTGATTCGTTAGTAGGGTGTTCTTTAACCTCCATGCTTTTGGAGGTTTTCCAGACTTTTTCCTGTGGTGATTTCAAGCTTCATAGCATTGTGATCTGAAAGTATGCATGGTATGATCTCAATTCCTGTATACTTATGAAGGGCTGTTTTGTGACCCAGTATGTGATCTATCTTGGAGAATGTTCCATGTGCACTTGAGATTCTGTTGCTTTGCGATGCAGAGTTCTAAATATATCTGTCAAGTCCATCAGATCCAATGTATCATTCAGGGCCTTTGTTTCTTTATTGATCCTGTATCTAGATGATTTATCCATTGTTGTAAGTGGAGTATTAAAGTCCTCTGCAATTACCACATTCTTATCAATAAGGTTGCTTATGTTTCTGATTAACTGTTTTATATATTTGGGGGCTCCCGTATTTGGCGCATAGACATGTATAATTGTTAGCTCTTCCTGATAGATAGACCCTATAATTATTATATAATGCCCTTCTTCGTCTCTTGTTACAGCCTTTAACTTAAAGTCTAGTTTGTCTGATCTAAGCATGGCTACTCCAGCTTTCTTTTGACTTCCAGTAGCATGATAGATAGTTTTCCATCCCCTCACTTTCAATCTGAAGGTGTCCTCAGGTCTAAAATGAGTCTCTTGTAGACAGCAAATAGATGGATCTTGTTTTTTTTATCCATTCTGATACCCTATGTCTTTTGGTTGGAGCATTTAGTCCATTTACATTCAGTGTTATTATAGAAAGATATGGGTTTAGAGTCATTGTGGTGTCTGTAGGTTTCATGCTTGTAGTGATGTCTCTGGTACCTTGTCTCACAGGATCCCCCTTAGCATCTCTTGTAGCGCTGGTTTAGTGGTGACAAATTCCTTCAGTTTTTGTTTGTTTGGGAAGACCTTTATCTCTCCTTCTATTCTAAATGACAGACTTGCTGGATAAAGGATTCTTGGCTGCATATTTTTTCTCTTCATCACATTGAAGATTTCCTGCCATTCCTTTCTGGCCTGCCAAGTTTCAGTAGATAAATCTGTCACTAGTCTTATCAGTCTCCCTTTATATGTTAGAGCATGTTTATCCCTGGCTGCTTTCAGAATTTTCTCTTTATCCTTGTATTTTGCCAGTTTCACTATGATATGTTGTGCAGAAGATCGATTCAAGTTACATCTGAAGGGAGTTCTCTGTGCCTCTTGGATTTCAGTGCCTTTTTCCTTACCCAGATCAGGCAAGTTCTCAGCTATGGTTTCTTCAAGTATACCTTCAGCACCTTTCCTTCTCTCTTCCTCCTCTGGAATCCCAATTATGCGTATGTTATTACATTTAATTTTGTCACTTAATTCTCTAATTCTCCCCTCATACTCCTGGATTTTTTTATCTCTCTTTTTCTCAGCTGCCTCTTTTTTCATAATTTTATCTTCTAATTCACCGATTCTCTCCTCTGTCTCTTCAATCCGAGCTGTGGTAGCCTCCATTTTATTTTGCAGCTCATTTATATCATTTTTTAGCTCCTCCTGACTGTTTCTTAGTCCCATGATCTCTGTCGTAATAGATTCTCTGCTGTCCTCTATACCTTTTTCAAGCCCAGTGATTAATTTTATGACTATTATTTTAAATTCATTTTCTGCTATATTGCTTAAATCGTTTTTGATCAGTTCGTTAGCTCTTGCTACTTCCTGGAGTTTCTTTTGAGAAGAATATCTCCATTTTGTCATTTTGGATAGTCTCTGGAGTGGCAGGGAACTTCAGGGCTCTTCCTCTGTGCTGTCTGGAGTAACTTGTGTTGGTGGGCGAGGCTGCAGTCAGACCTGATGTCTGCCCCCAGACCACCGCTGGGGCCACAGTCAGGCTGGTGTGTACCTTATCTTCCCCTCTCCCAGGGCAGGACTCACTGTGGAGTGGTATGGCCCCTGTCTGGGCTACTTGCACATGCCAGGCTTGTGGTTCTGCTTCGATGGGATCTGGCGTATTAGCTGGGGTGGATCTGCAAGGTGAACAGGGGTAGGAGGGGCAGACTCAGCTCACTTTGCCTTCAGTGGTCCGCTTCGGGAGGGGCCCTGTGGCACCGGGAGGGAGGCAGACCCATCGGAGGGATGGACCTGCAGAAGCACAGCGTTGGGTGTTTGTGAGGTGCAAGCAAGTTCTGTGAGGAGAACTGGTTCCCTTTGGGATTTTGGCTGGGGGATGGGCGAGGAAGATGGTGCTGGCAAGCGCCTTTGTTCCCTGCCAAGCTGAGCTCTGTCCTCTGGGGTTCAACAACTCTTCTTCCTGTTGTCCTCTAGCCCTCCCACTCTCGGAGCAGAGCTGTTGACTTATAACATTCCAGATGTTAAGTCCTGCTGGCTGTCACAACACACTCCACCTAGCCCCTCTGCTTTTGCAAGCCAGACTTGGGGGCTCTGCCTTGCCAGGCGGGCTGCCCCTTCATTGGCCCAGCTCTTTTCCGCCAGTCCATGTAATGCACACCACCTCTCCCCACTTCCTACCCTCTTCCGTGGGCCTCTTGTCTACACTTAGCTCCAGAGAGTCTGTTCTGCTAGTCTTCTGGTCGTTTTCTGGGTTATTTAGGCAGATGTGGGTGGAATCTAAGTGGTCAGCAGGACGTGGTGAGTCCAGCGTCCTCCTATGCCACCATCTTCCTCCTGGTCCACTCTAAGACAAATTTTTAAAGAGCAATTCTATGTTCTTGGCAAAATTGAGGGGAATGCACAGAGATTTTTCTTAAACCTCTTGTCCCCACACATGAATGGACTCCATCACTATCAAAATCTCCTATCAGAGTAGTAAATTTGCTACAATTGATGAATCTGCATTGACACAGCATACCCTTCAGTAGGTGAATAGATACTGTAGTCCATCCAGATCATGGGATTTTATTCATCGTTGAAAAGAAATGAGCTATCAAGCCATGAAAAGACATGGAGGAATCTTAAACGCATATTACTAAGTGAAAGAAGCCAGCCTGGAAAGGCTACATCCTGCATGATTCCCTGCTATATGACATTATGGAAAAGGCAAAACTATGTAGATGGCACAAAGATCAGTGCTGCCAGGGGTTGTGTGGAGAGGGGGATAAATCAGTGAAACACAGGGGATTTGGGGTAGTGGAACTACTCTGTAAGATACTATAAAGATGGATAGATGTCATTATACATCTGTCCAAACTCATAGAATGGACAGCATCAGGAGTGAACCCTAATGTAAACTAGGTACACATAACTCTAGTATGGCATTTATCACACTGTGTAGCGATTGATAATGTATCCTTTTCCCTCAATAGACTGTGAACTCCAGAAATCAAGGCACTTGGGCTACTTCAGCAATAGCAAGATGTAGCAGGGACTCAGGAAACAGTTACTGAATGACAGAATGAATATATGAATGAATGAATGAATGAATGAATGAACTTCCACAGTGCTTTAGATCCCTCTTTACCATCTACTTCATATTATAATTATTTATGTAAATATCTTTCCTTTTTTTCTAGATTTTAATCAGAAATGGCAAAATCTAAAGTCCACAGGGATAGGACAGGTAACACAAATGAGTGCAGCAGACTAAGCAGGGATTTTAGGCAATTGGAGAATACATTCTTTTTAAAGGGATGTTTCTGCTCAACTCTGGACAAGTGCTTGAAGCAGAAACACTGACTAGTACTGCCAGATTCTCTAATTTATAAAGGTAAGTGAATAATCTAGATTTTGATGCAAATTTTCCAGAAATTTAAATCGATAATGATAAAAAAAAATTAGAAGTATGGTTCAGGTCAAACCATACATGTTTCTGTTGTAGCTCCAGCTATGGGCTGCCAATGACACTCTGCACTGTTCACAGTTTCATAGCACATTCAATGTCTCCTTCATGTTTGTCTCTTCTATGGTGCTCAGTGTGGTACTTGGCTCATGGTAACTCTCTATAACTTCATATTGATTTATATTACACATTCAGCCCTACCTCTGTCCTCTTTTCAAACTCTCTCATTCTGGATGATCTTTTCCTTTTATCTTATTTTGTTTTCTCTTTGTCTTATTTTTTTTTCCTTTTATATTAGATGTGTTGAAAGATCCCTTTCTTCATTTTGAGCTTCAGCTCTCACTTCTGCATGTTTACTGCCTACGCCAATGACTCTGGGTCTGTGAATATAATGCCCTGTGTTTCCATGAAGTATTTTATGTGCGAGGGCACTATGGCTTCCAGTAAGATTATCTCTTGAAGAAATGATGTCATGGTTTACATTTCTACACATCCCAATACACCTAGATGAGTGCTCAATAAACACCTGATGAATGAATAAATGAGACCACACCACCAATATATAAAGACTTGTAATACTTTTCACACTGAAATGATTTGGACTCTAATGTACTCTGTCATTCACCATCCAGAATTCAGATGGCCTAGGCACCCAGTAATAGTCATTATTATACATCATTATATATAATCAGTGGAACAAGATTCTAACTCTCATTCCTCATTCAGGATTGAGCTCAGGGATCATGATCTTCTGGAAGCCATCCCTGATGCTCTCCTCAGCCTCCCCAGCATTCTCCATGTATCTATCATAACACTTATCATACTGGGTTGGTATGCTTGTGTACTTCTCCAGCTAGAGTAATCAACTTGAGAGCAGGGACCATGCCATTTGTTTGTTTGTACCCAAAATATGCTAGAGAATAGGCACTCACTATCTACTACTTTCAGGTTTCACATTAGATTTTAGGTCTGGAATATATAGAAGATGAAGGCTGCCTACTCATAATACCAGTTTTTTTTTTAACTTACTTATCCACTTAAAAATAAATATTTAATTATTCATCCAACTTTTCAATAAACAGATATCTATAGAGTACATCATTTGTGTCATACACTGTGGACACAAATATTAAGGACCCTGGCATGGGAGGAGCCCCATGTAACACACAGTTATAAAAATCCAGGAAGGGACATGTGCCAGGCCCGAAACGTGTGCAATGAGCTAGAGCAGCCAAGAGAAAGAACAACCGATCTTCTTCTAAAGAGATTTTGTCCTTCTATCATCACCTGGATGAAATATGCTACATTTATTTATATAGTTTTATTTTTCTTTTAATGTGATGTAAAAAGCCTTTATAATTATAAAAGCTCTGGATGCTGAACAATTGGAGAGATGCCAACCTGATTTGCTTCCAGCTGTGGCAGATCAGCAGCAGCATAATTTTGTTCAGGTCGAGTCTCAGAGGCTGCTAAAAACCAGCTAGGATGTTTTCAGAAGAGGGGAGCAGGGTGCTATGGACTATTTTTTCTTCCTTAAACCAGATAGTTTAAGGGGGTTTAGGATTCAAAACGGGAAATAACTACTTAAACCTGAAGGCTTTCTTGTGGCCATTGGTGGGATGTTGCTTGAGCTCTGAACCTCTGATGTCTATGGATCACTTCAGTCAACTCTCAAACATCTATGATGAGAGGCTGTGTGGTGTAGGGGGAAGTAAACTATGAAACTGTTTCCAATCATCCTTCTAAGATACAAATCTGACCATGCTATCCTCTTGCTCAAAAGCCTTCCAGGAATCTGTATGCTCTCAGGATAAAGTCTAAACTTCTAAGCATGGCATTCAAAGTCCCCCATCATTTGACCACCTACTTCCTTGATCCCTAACTTAACTGTTAGTGAATGTTCCAGCCAGATACTTTCCAGCCACACAAAACTGTCAACCAGGGCCTGTCACACCAGCTTGTTCCCTGCCTCATCTTTGCCCAAGCTGTTCTTTTGGCTAGAAAATGTCTTCTTTTGCTATCCTCAGCTAATGAACTTCTCCTTGGCCTTCAGACATGAAGCCAGGTGCTATCTCTTTCTCTCTGCTACCTTATCCACCCTCTCCTCTAGAGATACATGACCACATCTCCTATTTTGAAACCACATTGTCCTTTCATTGATCCATTCACTGCTATTACCCTCACCGCTGTTACTAAAATTACTTTGTTTATCTGTCTAGCTATACTGTGAATCTGCATGGTTCTGAAGAATAAAGACCATGGTTTATTTATTTTTGTGATTTGGGAAAATAGAAGAGGCTGAACATATGAGATACACATGCAAAATATACTTCATGAATAAAGAAACAATAAGCAAGACATTGAGAAAAATGATACTGAATTTTATTATCACCTATCTAGAGATTTGTGGGAACCCAGACATGTCCTCTGTGGAACAGGTTCCTTGCTAAGGCCATAACTTGTTTGCTCCATGGAAAAGTAGTAAAATTCAGATATGACAATGAACAAAAAGCATCTAGAAGACAGAAAAGTATTTTAGAAAAATGTATATTGAGATTCTATTTCCAACCATTTGGCAGATTAGATGTCCAGAAAACCCTCTTCATTACAAAGAAACTAAAAATTGTGAATAGAATACTTATAAAATATTTTTAAATGACTGGATAAGCTGGCAAATAGGTAAGAGAAATACTCAGAGGCCAAAAATGGAGGGGGAACACAAGAGAAGGAAGCACATACTGAGACTGGTAGAGACTAAAGAGCTTGTACAGGTTCCCAAAGAGCCTGTGTTCCAGTGCCCAAGTTGAAGGTAGCCTGCAGAATAGGACCATGTGGACCCAGAGATGGGGGTTAGATCAGAGACCCCAGAACAAGATCAGACCCCTGGGAGGCTATATCCTAAACAAAAGGATAAAGCACAAAAGCATTATCACCTCAATGATGTTAAGGATACATAGCTGACCTGACCTTGGCTCAAAGCAAGAAAAAAAGGCCAGGGAAACTAATCAAGGCAAGTCTGAATGTGGAAGAAGTTATACTATAGGGATAGAATTCACAGAACACTCCAAACTTTAGCTCAAAGCAAGAACCTAGCGAACTAATCAAAGTATGTCTGAATGTGGAAAAAGTTATACTATATGAATACAATTCCTAAAACTGAATAAATTAGGAAAAGAATAGAGGGAAATTCTTCCTGGGTGCTAGGGGAAAAGATGTGGCAATGTAGCTCCAGCATTGTGCCTTAGAGGCATTCTCCAGCTCACTGATATATATGAATATGCTGGTTGGTTGGGGTAACCCACAAGGTGGGTTTATGTAGCCATCGTAGCATAATGACGCTAGTAATTAAGGTCATCTGGTTGGCTGATTTCTCTCTCTCAGAGTCCAGGCTCACCAAGACACATGCTCATTAAAAATGGTTTTCTCTAGTACTTTTACTAATGAGAGTAAATGTGTTAATTAGCACATTATAGTATCTTGAACAGATGTATTTCCTATTGTACATTAGTAATTTGAAATAATACCATATAAGCTTGATTGCCTCTGAATACAATGACAAAAACAGTTTCAGAGCATGTAGCTAAGGCACAGATCCAAAAACATGATAATCCAATAAGGGGCTGTTATTCTCTGAGATCATGCATAAAGAGCCAGCTAGTATTCCTGTGCCCTCTCTTCTTTATTTTTCCACAAATGCAACTATATTCATATGAGCAATGTTAAGAAACAGGAGAGTGACAGGAGATCAAAGAGACTTTTCAGCAGGATGGGAAGATGTGTATAAGCACAAAGAAGGGGCATAGCAAAGGTGTGGCTTGGAGGTCAACCAAAAAGACTTTAAAACTGCAGGTTGATTATGACTGATGTCTTTTATCTAAATGATATAGCTCCTTAGAAGACTATAACACAATACATGCTTCACATTCAGATAATTAATTTGGTCAATTGATCAGTCAAGCAGATTAATGGACATCATCTAGACACACAAAGATAAAGGGCTTTTGTTGAACTGCTATTGTGAGGACATAATGTGAAGATAATATACAAGAAATCTCACATTACAGAGGGAGGATCTATGCTATAGACTTAATGATATAGAGGTTAGGCTGAATTTAGCAAAACAGTCACCACAAAGATACTGAGTATGGATGGTACTGTGTGAGATTAAAAAAAAAGAACTCTATTAGATGGGGATAGTATGGCATAGTGTGATACTGGAAAAGACTATGGGCAGTGGGGCTAGGTAGATCTAGGCTTGAACAACAGTCCTATCAATTAATAGCTAGGTGACCTTGTTGGCATTTTTTGATCTTATTTTTTTAGCTGTAAATTGTGAATAATATCTATTTTATGGCATTGTGAGGGTAAACTGAAGTAAGATATAAAGTGCTAGGATCACATAGCAAATGCTCACTAAATGCAAACTTACTTCCTTTTCCTCTACAAGTTACAACCTTTAGAAAACAAATAGTCCCACATAAAAATAATAAATCAAAAAATGCAAGGCCACATATGTTAAGTCCAAATGAGTGCTGTGGGTAATGAGAAATCTCTGCATTAAAGAAAAAAGATGAAGTCATGGAGAAGATAGAATCAGAGCTAAACCTTGATGGATGGGTAGAAATTAGTGAGGTGGAAAGGAAAGCAGATGGTATTTCAGTAGATGGCATGAGCCCAGGGCCAGAGGGGAGCAAATGAAAGATGTGTTTGGAGAACAGGGAGTATCACAGCTTGCATGGAGAGCAGAGTCTGTGTCAAAGAAAATGAGAAGACTGGGGCAGGTTGGGAAGAAACATGAATGCCAAGCTAAGGAATTCAGACTTTGCATTTGGATAATATCAAAGTATTGAATGTTTCTGCACCAAGGGGAGTGAATGCAGTAACTTTAGTTTGTAAACCTAAAAGTGTTCATGGCATGTGCTGTTTCTACAACCTCCCAAGTTTGCCTGCGAGAGGCTTAATTAAACATTCTAAAGGTCTTTAAAGACATCCCTGCTGCAAAGGAAGGGGCTTTGGTTGAGGCTATGACCACAGCCTTGGGTTGAACTGCTGATTTCTAGTTCATAGCCTTCATAAAGCTCTCTCTAAGTGCTCCTCTCTAGAGAAAATCTTTGAATTAGTTACACATCTGAGATTGCATGTAAAATTCTTGGTAAAAGGAATCAAACAGACAAATTAAATAACTTTCCACAAACATAAATCAACTATAGATTAGCATCAGTCTAATCTTGATTAGTTTGATTTTGAAATATTTGGAGTTTTTGCTTATTCACATATCACATATGATAATCTAATAACCATGTTTCATCTCAATTTGCTTTTGCGTAAATTTCTCAGAAAGACAAACAAGGAAGCAATTAAATTTTGCTCTCACATACGCTCTCACTTTTCGTAGTCATACCTTCTAAGGATCATCCCATCTCCAAAGCAAGAGAAAATAAATTATCCCTCTTGATTTATTTCATAATATTTTGGCTGAAAACTTCCCCATTAAATTATATATAGTATCCATAAGGACAGGTATTTGTTTCTGCTTCCTGTTGCATTTTGAATTTTTAAAGAGCAATTCGTTATAAAAGGAATCATTTTAGGAAACTCATCAAAAAAAAACTATAACCACTGTACTTGGTTTTTTAAAGTAGTTACATCATTTGTCCTCAAGATTTCAGAACTTGTGGAATATTGTTTGAAAACATTATGAAAGCCAGGATATAAGCAAAACTAATTTGATAATACGACTGGCGGGAGGTGGTGGAAGGTTTGGTGGGAGGGCTCTGAATATTTTTCCTAAAGGCAAAGCGTATTTTGTAAAAGATTTTTAAAATTATCTTTCGAGCTAGAGCTCTATGGCATTATGAAATTCCAATTAATTACTAAATATGCTACCCCTCTTTAATTAGTATGCTATGAGGAAAATGATTTGGATTAATTAAAATTCTTTGGATTCAAGGTTTCTAAGTCTTCTCTCACCTCTAATTTGGATACAGCCAGATTACTGTAGATAAGTTCTAGACAGAAACTTGTTTCCTAGTCCTGATTCCAACATTAACCCCTTGAAAAACAGTCTCCCTGATCAACAGTTTCCATACTTTATGATAGAGGGAATGATGAGGACAGTAAATCAGAATTGCTATGATCCCTTCCAATTCTAGCATTACATGTATTTGTTTAATGAAAATCAGAAATAAGAGTTTCCCACTTCTAACACCACAATTCTATTTGATTGTTCGATATACATCTATTTTATTTATTTATTTATTTATTTATTTATTTATTTATTTATTTACAATGTTTATTAAATACTTATTTAAATGTTTATTTGTTTTTGAGAGACAGAGAGAGACAGAGCATAAGCAGGGAAGGCACAGAGAAGAGGGAGACACAGAATCAGAAGCAGGCTCCAGGCTCTGAGATGTCAGCACAGAGCCCGACAGGGTACTTGAACACACAAACTGTGAGATCATGACCTGAGAAGTTGGACACTTAACCAACTGAGCCACCCAGGTGCTCCTCAATAGATATTTAGAAGTCATCTTGAGGAGAATAGAGAGGACATAAATGGCTATACTTTTAGGTACATAAGCTATTAAGCACTGCTGATGGAATTTTTGATAAGGAAGTGTTCCTTGTTGCGTTGTTCAATGTGTGACCTCAAGCCACATGTATTTTACATACTTGAAATGTGGCTGATATGACAGAAATACTTAATTTTCACTTTATTTAATTCTGAGAAATCTGTATTTAAACAGCCACACGTGTCTAGTGGCTCCTGTAATGGACAGCACAGTTCTAGAATCTCATTCTTTAGTGAAAGGGAACTCAGTTTTTGCTTTTGTTTTTTTCTCTTACCTCTCCATTACTCCCTAGTCTCCTTGAGGGGTTCCTCTTACCTATTTGCTATTCATAGGTGGTATTTCTAAAAACTTTACCTTTGTCTGCCTTCTCTCACTCTTTCCTTCTATCTCTTCCCTGCAGAGAAACTTTTCTTCCTTCAGGTCTCAGTTTGAGTGGTTCTATCTGACCACTCCACTCACTCTTATCTTCTACTCTAGCCTTCTAGCCTTCTGTAGGTCTTCCTCATGATGCTTATCTTACAATGAAGTTATTTGGTTTGCTTGTTGCCTATTTCCCACTGGAATATAATCACCATTGGAACGACACCACCTTGTGCCTCTAACACCTAGCATAGTGCCTGGCACATATTAGGGCCTTGATCTTTATTGAGACCAAGAGCTTGGTCGTGGCTTCAGATACACACTTAAATTTGAAACCTGGATTTCCATAGCTTATAAGACTGATCAATTTATTTCATCTTGCTGAGCCTGTTTTTTTTTATCCTTAAAGTAGGAATATACAAAACTAAACAAAAATATACAAAACTATAATTTTAATATAAAAGCCATAATTAATAACAGATACATACAAGGTCCTATGAAGGATTGGAGATAAATAATTTCTGGATGAGGTCCAGAGAAAGTTAGATGAAGGTGACTACATTTAAGTTATACATGAAAATATGGTTGGAATTACTTTGCTTGGCATGAAAGGTGGTATTCTGGGGCAGATGCAGGTTTTATAAAGTCTTAAGACTTTACAATTTGGGGTCCCCTCTTTAAAAAAAGAATATTACATGTGTAACATTATACTTCTTGAGTTTCTCATTCACCCAACGTGTTAGTGTCTGATATCTAAGAAGTGCTTAATAAATATGAGTTCCCTTTTCCCTCTGTGTCCCCAGCACCCAGCAGAGTGCCTGGCACAAGTACAGGGGCTTGAAGTGGCCCATGCAATTGAGAAATTCTAGAGTGTCAAGGTAAATTCACTCCTGGTGTTGTGCTTGGTGCTGGGAATATAGTTATTCCCATAACTATATTGTTATGGGATATAGTTGAATCTATATCCCATAGATATAGGGATCTAGTATATCTAGTATATCTAGTATATCTAGATTCACTTCCTGACTTCATGGAGTTTTCATTTTAGTGGGATAGGGAAGAAGATAAAAACAACCAATTATAATATCATTCATTCAACCACAAACAATTGGGGTAAATTTTATAACAGGTAGAGAGCCCTGATTTAACACAGAGATGTGGGGAGTAGGAGGGATAAGGAAAAGTATAAATGAAGGAAGTGAGATAATATGCAGTGTTTGGAGAAAAATAAGTATTCTTGCTTGACTAGAACATGGGGCTCTAGCAGGGCTGCAATGGAGACCTGGAGGCAGAGGCCATATCAGGATGATGTTCTTGAATAGGTAAACAGAGACGCAGATCTCAGTTCTCAGGAGAATAGAGTATTTGCACATTCGTTTAATCATTTACAAAAATTTACCCATCAGTCACTGGGCCAGACACTAGCTGGACCTTGGACATACAAAACTATGAGAGATATAGTCTCTGTCCATGGAGAGTTTACATTCTGTGTTGTGGGTTGAATTACCACCCCCCACTCCCCATCCTCCCTCTCAGATGTTGAAGTCCTGTTAGTATCTCAGAATGTGACATTATTTGGAAATAGGGTGGTTGCAGAGGTATTGTTAAGATGAGGACATAATGGAGTAGGGTAGGCCATTCCTCTGGGCTGACTGGTCTTCTGATAAAAAGACAGCCATGTGATGACACAGAGAGAATACTATACAAGGATAGAAGCAGAGACAGGAGTTATGTGTGAGCTGTAAACCAAGGAACATCCAACACTGTCAGCAAATCACCAGAAGCCAGGAAAGAGGCAAGGAAGGATTACCCTCCAGGTTTTAGAGAAAGGATAGCTCTGCCAACACCTTAATTTCAGACTTCCAACCTCCAGAATTGAGAGACAATAAATTTCTGTTATTTTAATCCACTCAGTTTGTGGTAATTTGTTATAACAGCTCTCTGAAGCTAATACATCCTGAAGCTAATAACTGCATAAGCCAAAACAGACTATGAGCCCAACCTGTTATGGAAGAAAGGGGATCATTGAAGTTGACCCAGTTCTCATGACGACTTCAATATAGAAAATTGATGTTAAGTAAAAGGCTAGTAATATTAGTAAAGGGTAGCTATCTGCAGAGCTTGGTCAGTGATCTTGGTATTTACATAACAAGACTTACCATAAACCTCATTAACAGAATTTTAAAAAGTTTCTCCATACTTAAGACATCTGTGTAAGAATTACTATAGAAAAAACAGCAAACCGCTAACATGAACAACATCATTCATTACTATTAATGAAATTCATTTTCAAAAATAGTATGTTAGGAAATACAAACACCTAACTAACCTTTAGCTACAGTTGGACACTTAAAAATTCTTCTCTTAAAAGAAACATTTAGCTCTTCTCTTCTCTGTGAGTATTGTGGGTGTGGCTTGTATAAATCCCTGTAGCTTTTTCCTGCTACAAGTTATGTTTTCTGCTAATTCCAGGGAAAGCTTTATATCATTATGAGTTGAGCCTTGATGGATTTTCTGATTTTTTTTTTTTTTTTTGGTCATCAGGAAAAGAAGTGGAAGATCACTGCTTTACATGCTGGTTTTTCCAACTGGGAAATTTCACTTCTTACCAATCTACTTCTTCCCAGATACCTGCACTTAGAAGTAGAGATTAGTTCAAAGCCTTCTTGGTATGAGATTCTTTTTTTTTTTTTTTTAATTTTTTTTTCAACGTTTATTTATTTTTGGGACAGAGAGAGACAGAGCATGAACGGGGGAGGGGCAGAGAGAGAGGGAGACACAGAATCGGAAACAGGCTCCAGGCTCCGAGCCATCAGCCCAGAGCCTGACGTGGGGCTCGAACTCACGGACCGCGAGATCGTGACCTGGCTGAAGTCGGACGCTTAATCGACTGAGCCACCCAGGCGCCCCGGTATGAGATTCTTAAAGTCATTCATTAACTAGTTCCTTTAGCCATAGTGAAATCTGAAAGCCAAATGTGGACAGTGACATTAACACAAAGTGATTTTAAAAGAATCATCAATATTTTTTTCCTTGAACAAACATTTGTGGCCTCATCTCCTGGCACACTCTCAAAAATACTCTAAATTTCAATCACGAAGTAACTCTGATTTTCTTTGAATTTCCAGCTTTTTCTCCAACACCAGACTTCTTCCCTCCCTTGGTCTTTGTATGCAAAGTCTTCTCTGCCTGCAGCTATCTGGCTCCTTCCCTTTGTATGCTTGGGAGGCTCCATTTCTTTCTTCATGACTTTAACCTTTGCTTTCCTTAGCTCTAACACTAGCTCCAATAGAATTGCACTGCACTGGACTCACATATGGACTGTCCTAATCATCATACTTTATCTCTGTATCTGTTTAACAATTAAGTGTTTAGAATCCTTTATACTTTAGTGGAGCTCCATTGGGGCTGGAATTATAACCATAAAGCAGACAGTTTCTGCTTCCCAGGAGTTTTCAATATAGTGGTAGATCAGAAGAGTAAACTGGCAATTATTAGGTCAGTAAGCTAAGACTGCGATCTTCTATAATGCTGACCACTTATTGTATGCTTGCTTTTTCTGCTTGACTCTGAGATTCTTGAGTGTCATGTTCACTTTGTGAGTTAGTGTCTGATATCTAGAAAGTGCCTAAGAGATATGAACTTACTTTCATTAGTTCTTGTGTCCCTAGTACCTGGTAAAATACCTGGCACAAAGAATATGTTCAATAAATGACTGTGGAATGAAACCTAGAAGAAACCTATATCTCAGTGCAAATGAGGTGGTCCTAAGAAGCTGGTTTTGATTAAAAAAAAAAAAAGTTGTAACACCGGGAACAAAAAAACGGGAGGGTAGCAAAGGGATAAGAACATTTGGTGTAGAGGAGTGGAGATGGGGAACCAAAAACACCCCATGTGCCCATTTGCAGAGTGTGAGTTCCATCCTGCAGTGGTCTAAAAGCCCAGTGTAGAATTCTTGTCACACCTGACCTGATACTGAAGGTTATATGAAAGAC
The DNA here is from genome assembly GCF_018350175.1 of Felis catus. Taxonomy (NCBI): domain Eukaryota; kingdom Metazoa; phylum Chordata; class Mammalia; order Carnivora; family Felidae; genus Felis; species Felis catus. The sequence goes on along the minus strand of NC_058377.1, from coordinate 48,829,338 downwards.
AAGAAATGGCTTAATGGGAAGTCACAGGATCAGCACTGTACAGGGCAAGATACTTCTGATATTTTACATCTCTTCCCCCCAATTTTCTCCTAAAATCACTCCTGTTTCCCAGTAACTTTTCCCTCTCCAGGCAAAAGAACCCTCTAAAAACAAAACAACAATGATCACAACAACAACAAAAAGCTCTAAGTGAATCTGTCTCCTTCATTTTGGTATGTCTACATCTTCAGTAGGGTATTATAATTTCTTAACTCATGAATCCTACAAATGATCCACAATGGTGCCACAATCACCATTTCAATTTGATTTGGGTCTCTTGGTGCTTGGATATGTCACTTAAGCCATAATCTTTACATCTTAGCACTAAAGTCACACATTTCTAGGAAGCTCAATAAACCTTATCTAATTCTTAGATGAAAGATTAATACAGAGAAAGCATGATGAAGTGAGAAAAGAATAACCAGAGGAAGACTCTTGTTCATCCTCATTCTCCTCTGGAAAGAGGGGTGGCCAGGATATTAGGAGACTGAATTCTGGTCTGGACTTTAGTGTGGCCTTGGAAAATCTCTTGCCTATCTCTGGACTCAGATAGTTCCCCCATATGGAAAGTAGATAGCTGGACATGGTAATAGCTTAGATATTTGGGAATTTTAATTCTCGTGTTAACTTTTTTCCCTCAAATTGAGGATGTCCCCCAAATAAATTAAAACTAGGAGAATATTGGAAGGCCACTGTCTACAAACACACAGAACTCAACCTTTGACAGCCATGGTTCTTTCGTCCCAAGGGTGTTTATATAAGGTTAGTTATTTAGATAGATAGAAAGATAGTTCTCCAGCACTCCTGTAACTTTGTAATCCATAACACATTCAACGCACCTAAATAGGCCATGAAATACATAATCCATTTGGTAAGAGGGAATAAACTACTACCATCACCCTTGGTCTTTTTCATACCTGAACATAATACAAATTTATATTTTGGTTAGTGAGGTGAGCTTTAAAATTAATTATAATCACCAACATTTATGAAGAGTTAAGACTATTTAATCCTTATGGTGTCCCTGTAAGTCAGGTATTATGTCCTCATTTGAAGATGAGAAAACTGAGGTTTGGAAAGGTTAAGTTTCTTGTCTAATATCAGCCAGCTAAAAGTGGTGGCAGCAGCATTCATACTTCTGATTGTCTACAAGAGCCTCTGTGGCTTCCAATATCGTACAAAACTACACAAAGAGAGGAAAAGAATAATAATCAGTTGGCTTATCTCCTCTAGGAAAACAAGGATGAGAAGTGGAGAAAATCAGTCACTCGGAGAGTGAATTCCCTATTCCTCAGGTCATAGTAGGAGAAGGAAATGTAACAAATCATCATTTGTTAAACACGGTCTGTGTCTGAGAACCTGTTTCATAATTATGTAATGAGATGGGACCTAGAAGCAACCTTAGGAGTTGTGAGCCTAGTAGAGAAACTCTTACATATGAAACAAGGGGAAAATTCCAAGCATTAAGTTGTGTGGTAGAGATTTAATCTATGATATAGGCAATCAAGAAGGGATCCTGGGGGATATATATGTAATAGTTGCCTATAAACCACTGAATGTAACGGAAATCACTGGAGAGGAGGTGTATGGAAGGAGTGGACATGTGTGCATGTATGTGAGCTAGTATACATGTGCATGGCTCTGAACTTATTCTGTCATATGTAAAATAAGGAGGTGGGATAAGGTGACACTTTACCCCAAAGTATTCTTTTCTCATCTGCTATACTTTCTGAGAGTCTGCCATTCTTGGGTCTAGAAGGGCTTTTGGACTTAGGGTGTCTGTTTCTAAAAAGGGCCTACTCTCTCCTCTTTGTTTTTCTACCATATACTGGGCTGTCTTCCACTATACTGACTGTATCTCCCTGAGGGCACAAGAGAGGTTCACAGGAAATTTTTGTTAAATGAACAATGAATGGAAACTTTATTGATTCCTGGTTTGGGAAAGAGGGAAGAGGTTCTAGCATATTTAGCTAGCATCTAGCATTCCTAGATGGAATATAGGGAAGGAGAAAAGAGGAGAACCAGCTCCTACTCAGTACCTAGTGCTTGTTAAGAACTGTTTACATATTTAAAAAAATAAATTCTCAAAACAATTTTATGAAGTAGTTATTAGTCTTTACAGATTAAAGAAACAGGCTCAGAGAGGTTCAGTAAGAGCTCAAGGTGATAAAATTAGTAAGAGCCAGTATTTAAATAAAAGTAGAGAGAAATCAAAACATCATGTTCTTTAAATTACACCAGGCTGCTATACCAAGGAGAGGAAATTGAGGACAAGCAAGCATTTCAGGGGTACAGAAGAAAAAATTACTGTAAGTGGAGAGATGTTTGTGTAAACATCTAAATATAGGTTTGTATAAACATTTAAATATCATGTAACATTGATACTGAAATGCGATTTCCCATCAATGTGCATAATTGATGCTTGATCACAGGAGAATTTCTATTTTCAGAATTAAAAGGCTTTGACAAGCATGGCTCCCTTCTACCCTTCCATGTAGCTTTTATAGACCTGTGCTTAAAATTAAAATTCCCGACTCCTACTACCAGCCCACGTGAGTATGGAATTTCCTCAGTCTGGAGACAGTACCTTTTCCCTTTGGGTTTGGTAGTCCCTTGATAAAAACACTCATAACCATGTCCCAACAGCACTACTGGTTTTCCCCAAATCAGCTGCTTGTTCTTTTGTTCTAAAACTACAAACATACAAGCTCAGCAAATTTTTGCAACTGTCAACATTGTGTCACCCCACTAGAATGTGTGCTCCTCAAAAGCAGGAACTGAACCTTTCTTCTTCTTCGTTATATTAAATTCCTCACTACAGTGCCTGGTACATATTGGGCATTCAGTGAATACTTAGTTGAATGCAGGAATGAATGAAAGGTACATTAGTCAAATCAACCACTAATTGAAAGAATGGATGGGTGGTGCTTGTCTCCTGCACAATTGTCCCTGAGCAGTATGACTTTGTATGTAACCAGCAGGAGACTTTACCAAGTGTGATCCATCAGTCAATAAAGGTTGCTGACTGACATCTTAAAAGCATATTCAGTAGAGTAAACATTTCCAGGACTGGAAATCAGCAGAGAGATTAAATAAAGGATAAAGACCACTGGCTGCTTTCCTGGTAATAGAGGGGCATCTGGCTTGTGGCATAGGATATGGATGTGCTCTTTGTTTAAACTCTTTATAATTGGCCAGGAAGAGGAAGTAAACAAATACCCTAATGGAATTTGAGAGTCTCTGAGGGATTAGCGATATATGCAGAGAAAAACACCAGATTCAGTTGGATATATAAAGATGGATGTCTCAAGATGAGTAATCCAATGAAGGCTGATAAATGATACTCAAAGCTATCTTTTTCATTCCCTGCTTTCTGCAGCCATCCCATCTCCCAGATCACAGCCAGGCAAGGTAAAAATATAATGAAAATCATTCTTTACAAGGGGTTCAATTCAAGGTCAAATGCAATGTCCAGTAAATATTCAACAGATGAGACTGAGGCTATTCCTGCTCAGGTGATAAATGAGCAACCAGAAAACCTCTCTGACCGCAACTTCTGTCTAGACTCATTTTTGTGAATGATAAAGACAGGGCAAAGAAGGACTGCCTCTGTCAATAAGACTAAAAGACGTGGTTGGGATGTCTTCAACATTTGTTTTCAGGTAGGATGGTCTAGTGATGTCAATGTGGGGCTGAATGATAAGCATCTGGTTTGCAGTCAAAGCTCCTCCTTTTCCCAGATATGCAATCTTGAGGAAGTCACCTATCTCACGACAGATCTGCAAACAGGATAAATGATTCTTACTCAGGCTCTCTTATGAAATTGTTATTGGGGTCAAATAGAATAACATCCATGAGATTTCTTTGTAAATTGTAATGCCCTGGACAAACATGAGCCTAGTACCTTCAGGATGGATAGCAGAAGGAAAGAGGGGGAAAAAAAAGAAGAAGAAATGGATGCAGAATCAAGACTAAAAGAAAAGGAGGAGGGAGTTTATGGAGAAAAGAGGAGAGGAAAAAACAAAGTAAGAGGGAGCAGGGAAAGAAGATAGAAGAAGAGAAGTATAGGAAGCAGCAGGGGCAAGGAAAGATTTTAGAGTTCTGGCACACAGGCAGATAAACAAGCAGACCAACACATCAAACAAAAGCCAAGGCACCAGCAGAACTGATGAGAGAAGGGATTCAGAAAATCACATCTATGCAGACCATGTAGTTCTGATAAAACAACTGCAAGCCTCCATCTGACAGCCTCTCTGGGGGAGACAGTCAACCATGAGTCAGCCTCCTCATTATAAATCTCTAAATGGCAAGCTCTACTGACTTCATGTTGCCCTAGTCAGTGTTCAGCTCAGAAATACATCCAGACAGATGTGTAATCACTGCCTGTGCCGTCATTAATGATGGTACTTTCTCTTTGCCTGGTTAAGGTCTCCTCATTGTTAAGGTGAGAGCCTTCTATGACATCCCTGACCTCCTGGTACCCTATTACAGATCCCCTATTACAGGCATTCAGGGCATCATAGGCCAGTTTTTCACAGTACTTGGCATAGTCACAGATTTACATTCGTTTGTGTGATTATTTGATTAACAGCTGCTTCTCCCTGCCAGACAGGGGGCAGAGGTAGTGTCTGCAGGGCTCATCATCATATTCCCAATTAATTTTATTGATTGGGCACAAACTCATGCAACTTGGTAAGAGTAGCCTTAATACTAGAGAGATAGAAGAAAAAGGGCAGCATTCAAAGAGGGATATTAGTATGATAATAAGTTGGTGCCAGGATTACAACTGGGAGATTTGTGACTGTTAAGTCTTTCTGCCAGTTTGGGCAGCTAAATCCTGTCATAGAATAGGTTTCCTACATTCATTTTTAATAGGTTGACAAGCTTATGACTGGGTGCTTTTTAAAAAATTCCTCCTTGGTTCATTATGTTAAATGTTTATTTATTTTTGAGAGAAGAAACAGAGACAGAGAGAAAGAGAGAGAGAGAGAAAGAGTACAGGGGAGGGACAGAGAGAGAGAGGTAGAGGGAGGATCCAAAGCAGGCTCCGTGCTATTGGCAAGAGCCTGGAGTGGGGCTCGAACCCACAAACCATGCTTAACTGACTGAGGCACCCAGACACCCTGTCATTCAGTATGTTAACTAGTTCTTCAATGCCATCTCAATGAACATCATGGATGATCATATTATTATTAGCTTTATTTATTTATTTATTTATTTATTTATTTATTTATTAATGTTTATTTATTTTTGAGAGAGAGAGACAGAGTGTGAGTGGGAGAGGAGCAGAGAGAGGGAGACACAGAATCCGAAGCAGGCTCCAGGCTCTGAGCTGTCAGCACAGAGCCCAACGCGGGGCTCGAACTCACAAACTGTGAGATCATGACCGGAGCTGAAGTTGGACGCTTACTGACTGAGCCACCCAGGTGCCCCATAGCATTAATAATTAGGAGTATTGATGAAGAGGGGCAATTTTTTAGTTGAATATTCTGTAGCACACTGTTTTTTGAGTATGTTTAATTATACAATAATAAGGAGGAAGTTTATTCATCACTTACTTTGAGCCCTTTATTAAAACACTTTATTAAAAACTAAAAAGGTTTCCAAGGAAAACATGCCGGATAAATAATCACATTGGCATTGAACTATGCACAGAAAAGAAGATTTACTAAAAACAGACACCCAAACCAAATTCCCTAGTGGATTCTGTGGCATCCCTCTAAAATAAATTCCAGCTGCTTGGCTATGAATATCTTCCATGTGCAAGGGCACCACAGAGGATAGCCCAGCAGCCCTTGATAACCAGACTCCTGACCTGTCACCCCGGCTTTCTTCCTAGTCCTGCTGGGTAAAACAGATGCCAAGAGTATAGAAATATCATTCCTCCACTTCCAATTCAGCACATTTCAAGATAAGTGAAGTCACCATTAGGTGCTTGTGCTATTTTTGTTTATGTTCTTATATGAAAACTGGATTTTTGACAATGCCTATCATGACAAAAACCTCCCAAACCCCAGGTATCATATTGAATTCCACACTGTATTTCAACAACTTACTTAGGCCTCCAAATTGGCCAATTTGTAATAATAAAACACCTATAATTCTGAGAGGGCAGGGAAAGGTGGTGATTTTAAAATGTGGGTTTAAATCTCAATTCTGCCACCTACTAGCTCTGTGACCTTGGGCGGCACCCTTAACTCCTCAAAGCCTCATTGTGTCCAATCATAAAGTGGGATAATGTGCCCATAAACAATAACTGTTATCAGAACTAGATGAGATCCACATAAGGCTCCTAAAACATATCACCTACTATTAAATAGGTAATATTTAATGTTATATATTTAGCATTTGAATACAGAAGATATCCTCTTTGGGCTCTGCAGTCTGTGTCTCCAAATGGCCTGCATTTGTGTTGGAGTGCTGTATACTCTTTATGTCTTTCTTATTTCATTGCTTTAAGGGAGCCTTTCTCTGATGGAATAGTAATGCTAATAAGTCTTTAGCTGAAAAAATATATAAATCTGGATCCTCAAGGTCACCTCCCAAAATCTATGTTGATATTTTACTTGACATTCCAAATTTGAGAAATTTTATCTGTCATATCCAGGGAAGTGGGCATTTTTCTGTTTTTATTTTTTCCCACAGTTTTTATTTCAACAGCAGATGGCATCAGAAACCCAGGCCCTGGGAGAGAGTTAGCATCCCATGAATTGGCAGCCCACATACATGCCCTAGTTCTCTGCAGCCTCAGCATTTTGTCAACACTGATAAATTTTTGGCAATCCTTAGAGTTTGTTGTGATGACACCTTTATACTTTCAGTTCCACACGTGCAAGGAAGAAAGATTACAAGGCCTGGGAAAGGAATGTCTTATCAAGTAAGAAAATGGAAAAAAGGAGCAGTAGGCTAGTAGAAATGGGGCTAAGGAGAATCAGCTGACAGCTCCACTGGGAGCAGAGGAGGAAACTGCAGGGACATGAGGAGAAATGAAAAGCAAACATATGGTGTGAACTACAGGAAACATACACTCTGGAATTATCCACTGTTCTGATTAATTTCTAATGGGTCCTCTGAGGTTTAAGACCTGAAGGTCCCTTTTCCCTCTCGAGATGAAAGGAGGGGTCTGTAAACTCCCTTCTTTCTTCCCCACAGCTAGGATCCCCCAGCAGGTGACCTAGCAACAAAAGTGAGGCTGTCACTCTGACCCAAGAGGCTAGTCTGTCTTTACTGCACTATAAATCACAAGCAAAAATATTTTTGGAGGAGTCAGGAGCAATTTTGATTTCTTCCAAGCATTTCTAAATATCACCTAGTTGCTATATTAAACAATTTTTTTTAAGTTTATTTGTTTATTTTGAGACAGAGGCAGCACAAGTGGGGAAGGGACAGAGAAAGAGAGAAGGAGAATCCCAAGCAGGCCCCTCACTGCCAGCACGGAGCCCACCATGGGCCTCAAACTCACAAAACCGTGAGATCAGGATCTGAGCCGAAAGCAAGAGTCATACACTTAACTGACTGAGCCACCCAGGTGCCCCTAGTTGCTGTATTTTTAATTTTCCTATATTCTCTCTAAGTAAACTCTTCAGCTATCAGGAGAACAAAATAAAGAAGAGGGCAAGAACTATATACGCTCTCTCAATGCATTCTAAACATACACAAAAATTCTCTCCACTTAACCCAACTTGGCCCCCTGTTTTGGTGAGGTCAATTACATTTCTGTGGTTAAAGAAGGTTTATATTTTTGACCAGGGATCCCAGCAACTAATAACCTGAATAAAGCTTCCCCTTCAAGTCTGATAGTAGTTCAGTGTACTTCTCAGCATACCAGGCTCCTCTCAGTTACTCTGGGAAACACTGCCTAGTATTGCTTTTGAGGATCAGGGCATGGAAATGTTTTGGACAGACTTCTGTGTAAGGAAGAAATTGACCATTCATATTGATTATGAATCCTGAAGGATGGCTGGATATGTGAGTGTGTGTGGGCAGAGATGACTCAAGCCACTGCCCCTGAGGGCCAGCTATCTAAAGCCCAGTGGTCCTTTAGGCCTCATGTTTGGAAATATTCTTACAAATTCAGAAGCCAAACTTTTCTATCTTCAAAAATCATTAAACTCTATAATGTTAGAGTTGGAAAGTATCTAAGATCTGCTCAAAATCACATAGTAAGATGTGGCAGAACTGAACCTAGAACCCAGATCTCCTGGTTCTCAGGTCAATGATGCTTACACTTTCTACAGTGACCATGTGTTTTGGAACCACATATCGGGGCACTTAGACCAAGACTATTTTAAGTCAGCATCATCCTGAAAAATCTGAAGCATGTTAGCTGCAAAAAAGCTCCCATAAAGGCAAAAGGAAATGGGTACAGGACAAGAGAACCAATGATTCCAGCCAAGCTTGTGTTCCCAGAGTGTTCCTTGGAAGCACACCTGTTCAGACCCAACATGGGAATGCCAGAGGCTCTCTGGCTGCAGTGGTGCCAAGGTGCCATGGTCTCAAGAATCCAGAGTGGTCTTAGAGTGTGGCGAGGGGGTCTCTTGTGTCAAACATAGGTTCATGGCTGTTCTTATCAAGACCAGCCAGTCCCTCTAAGAAAGAATGATGATGCTATTAACACCGAACAGTTAACCTGAGAGGATGGTTTTTCTCCTGGATGTATTTGTATACAGACAAGACTGCTTCTTGGTTATCCTTTGGATACTCACAGACCTCTCTATTTGGAGAGATTTTTAGTGAGGGTCTATTAGGCAAACCATCCACTCTGTAAACAATTCCTTCTATAATATTCATGAAGAGGGTCATCTGGTTTCTTGTTGAGTGCTACTTGTAAAGGGTGGTCAACACCTCACAGAGCAGCTATTTCATTGAGGTGAAAATGCCAGTTAGTGGAAAAGTACCTCTATGATGTTGCTGGAATGATCTTCTAAAGTAAGATAAAACAAAGCGTATGTCCTCTGGTGGATGAGAGAAAGCTACATGATAGCTGCAGATACTTCCTAGTTTGGGCTGTGTTAGCCAAGTACTTTAGTTTTTTGCACATGATTTCCCTTTTTTTAATCTCCACCTTGTTCCAAATAAGTTCCTCAAAATTTCACTTGTGTCCCCTTTCCTGAGAATCCTACCTGGTTTCCCAGAGGTAATCACTTGTAACCATTTCACTTTTAATTCCAGTGGTTATCTCCATATTGTTAACAGTATGCTTATAAGGAGAGTATTTCTTTAAATTCTATTTTGTTACCAGAATGACATGTTTCTTTGAGGATAGTTTTTCTCTATGTATGTGTATTTTATTGTTTTTTTTTTTTTTTGTCATTTTATGGGTTTTGTTAAACTGTTCAGTAACTCATGGCTGGCTGTTGATATTTAAGAATGAAGTAGTAGAAAGGCTGTAGGGGCTGCTGCAGATAAGGGCAAGCCTTTTCCACTGAAAGACTTCAGGTTAGGCAAGCAAACCTGAAAGCTGTCCCTGTAATTGGCATACCATGAAGGGCTCTGCTGTGTGGTTACATGCAAACTAGCTTAGCTAGGTTCCTCAGAAGAAATTCTATTTCTTTAGAGAAGAGCCTTCATTTTCTGACAGGTGGTAAGTCACTGCCTTGTAGCTGTTCTGTATCAGGAGTGTGTGTGCTGAGTAGGGGTATCCTCAGTCCTATTCTCAGACTCTGCTCTCAGCCCATCTGTTGTCACTGTTCTGAAGTCTCTGAATTTCCTGGGCTTGCTAGGCAGTTCTGCCGCCTCCTGAGCTGTAGGCATCCAATGCTGCTGCACTTTGGTGGGCCTTTTTGTGGGTGGCATCCCTGGAAACAACTTTAGAAGATGGCATTTACATAGAACACAATGGCCCTGACTCCCTGGGTGATCTAAGTCTGGGCTGCTTTGCTCTATTTCATCCATCTATACCCTACCATCTGCTGTCATCCAGAAGTGTGAGGAAATCTTTTGGCCTCTGATACCTCTCCCACTTCCTTTACCATTATGGGATTGTGTCTTCTTTATTCTTTTAAGTGTCCTTTTAATGGGGTCTCAGGAGGAAGAAGAGATTCAGGTGTGGGCTGTATCTGTCAACTTGAACCTGAAGCAAGGAGCTCACACTGTTAATGGGGATGTTATTCTGCCTCCTCATGTCTGGCATAAAGATGATTCAGATATCGATTTAAAAAACAGCAGTAACTCTAGGTAGAGGCTCAATTAGACAGTTTTGTTGTCTTCATGGATCAAATTAAGTGGAAATCTGAAATATCTCCAATTATTTTATGTCAAGTAAATAGCAACTTAGGTGAAAAATATATAAACATATGGACTTTTAAAGTACATTCACTTAAAAATTATCCTAAGTAGTTGCTTTTCACAAAAGCATTAGGAAAGAGAATTTTGAAGCAAGGAAATTTCCAATTTCAGTTGATTGCCTGCACTCAGCAGTATAACACCTTAATGAGAATCCTGTTAAAGACCCATTGGCCTATGCAAAGTGAAAAATTACTTTCCCACTATGGGCTCAGTGACAATGATTGTATGTCACATTATCTCTCTATTTGTTGGCCAGCTGGGCACTTAGAGCATGAATTTTAGTGTTCTGGGCTTTGTGGAGAATTACTGAGGTATCCCCTTCTAAATATTCCTGCAGCACAAAATTATTTCTGCCTCAAATATTTTATATCCAGAAATGCTTTACACAAATACATATATATACATATATATACACACATATACAGTATATACATATACATACATATATATATTTAATAGCAGGTGTTCAACGTGGGTCTTCAAGCTAATTGTGGGTATAAAAATAAAAGTTTTGTTTTTTCAGAACACTTGGAATAAGTATATATTCAGCTAGTACTTATTGAGGGCCTAATATGTACCTGCTACTTTTGTAGAAAGTTGGTGAGTCCTGTGCTATTCTCCTCTTGGTTGTGGAGAAAACTCATGCTTAGAGAGGGTAAGGGTCCTGTTTTGAGAATGACAACAACAGATGGCAAAGAGGGCAGGATTCGAAACCAATTTTTTGATTCCAGACTCTATTTCCTTCCATGATTGCAGGGAAAACAGTATTTTTCATACTGCATGATTCACTAGATATGACGAAAAATGCTTTATACCAGCTAAAACAATGGAGTATAGCTGAGATTACAAGTTGTGTTTTTTATAAAAGGACTCACTCTTCCATTTATGACGTCAGGGTAAGGCCTTCACATCTTTGGTCTCATATTAGCAGAGAATTAGCATTAGTGGTTGTGGTTATCACAGAGGTAATTTCACTCAAGTGGAAAACAGTGCAAAAGGCTAAAACAATATTTATTGGCAAACTGCTCATAAGCTTTTGTGAGTAAGAAGAAAGAAGAGATTTGGAAATAGCTTTAGAAGAAAATGCCATTATTTAGAACAGCTGGAGGGAATCCTCTCTGTGTTAATGACCAATATGTGGCATGACAGCCATATTGCACCCTTCCAAGGGAGGTCTTCACAAGGAACAAGGAAGGTGAAGTTGAGACCAGTGGGAAGCTCAGCTCCCCACTCTCACCTGTACCACAAACAACACCTCTGCCATGTAGCATGTACATGGGCTTCCAGATCCACCCCAAATGGTGGGTTATTAGCTCTGTTTAATGGTTTCCAGATTTAGAGTCAGTTCCGGTTCTTTATCATTTTTTAAATGAAAGCCCTAGGAAGTTCTTCACTATGTCTCACTTATCCTGAAAGTGCTTTATGAATGGTGTGACCAGAGCTCTCCGCCTCAATAAAGACTTTTTATGCTGCACTGTTGTACAGCAGACTCCAATTTGATTTCAAATCCAAACTGTGCTACTTTCTATGTAGGTGTCCTTGGGAAAAGTACTTAACCTCCTGAGAATCAAGATTTACAAAAAGGATGCCTATTTCATAAGACTATTTTGGAAATAAAATTAGAGAAGATAGATGAATGGATGAGGGGAGAGAGAGAGAGAGAGAGAGAGAGAGAGAGAGAGAATGAGAACATACCAGGTACCTAATAAGCACTTGATAAATAGTTTCTTTTCTCTTCCCTTAAAGGACTATCCATGAATATGTACTATTTTTATTCCCAACAAGTTGCACATTTTGAATGTAATCTCATTAATGATAAACTCACTTCTTCCAATCATAGAATCTTGACCCTGTCCATGTTTCCTTGATAAAATGCTGTCCCATCCCTTTAACTCTGGATGTACTTTCCATGCTAGCTCTCCATGTCTGATTTAACATGCAGAATTCAAAACTGATCACAGTCCTTTGGAGAAGGTTATCAGTGAGTTTTGTGGAATAGTTTTTCCAAACTATGGCTCTTTCCAGAAAGGGGAAATCGATGGGGGTGGTATGGAGAGTTCAGTCACAAGTCTGACTGATGAACATTCTCAAGTCCAACTGGAGACTGTTCACAGGCTGGGGGAGACTGTTTCCTCTCATGTGTTTATGTAGTCTCTCTGTCCTAAACTTTCTCAGATATATATACACCAGAAATGTAAGAGCATTTTTTATGCAGGTCCTATATTCTGTCTTTTGGAGCTGAGGATAAGCCAATATGTAGAAAAGGCTTACACTATTCTTTAATGTGTTTAACAAGCATTTAAATATAATCTTGGCAATTAAAATACTTTTGTATATAAATATTAACTCAACAATGAAGCAAACTCAATGATTTGGATTGCTTCCACAAATGAGCATTACCTGTGTATATAGGAATAAGTCTCTCTAAAGTAGCGATGACACCAGTCCCTGACTGTTTTAACGAATCTTTATTTAATATAAATTTGAAACTCTCCCGCCTGATAAATTAAGTATATGTTATGAATAACAATAACAACAGCAATGAACATTATACTATACTATAGCAAATACACATATAATTCCAGTAATATTATAAAAAACAATAAATATAATTTTAATTATTGAGAAAAACTCTGTAAGGAAATACATTTTACAGATGAGGAAATTGAACATATAAAATCAAACAAACAAACAGACAAACAAAAAACAAAACAAAACAAAAAACCAAGCCATTTGCTATCACCCAGCTCATAAGTTCCTGAGCCCAGATTTAAACTCAGTGATTCTGGCTATGATCCAGAATCTAGACCACCTTCAGTATTACTACAGAACCAAATGCGGCGAAGTATTGATTACTTACTTTGCCTTTGTTTTTTTGTTTTTTTTGTTTTTTTTTTTTTTTGTGAACTAGAACAAATGTTACAATTAAGACACTGCCCTGTTGAGAAGAAAGTTACTTAAATTCTCCAAAACTAAATTCATATTTAGCAACCACCCCTATCTCTCTGTTTTTGTTTGTTTACTACAGGAACAAAAGTGCTTTGACATTCTTTACCATCACAAACAGAAAAGGCAGGCTACCAGGGGAAGGAGGTGTCCTTTTCAGGGAGTGCAGTGACTATGGAGAAGCCACATTCCTTTTGCTCACCTTCCTATGGGTTTAGGGACATCCTGAGCTGAGGGCAAAAAATGGCACTCTGAAAAGTATTTATAGTATTTATACTCTTCCAGGAAGTAAAGAGCAATGTCTCTTTCCTAGATGGATATCCACTTACCCATGGAATTTGCTGCATTGCCCTGTTGCTACCCAGGTTGGAAAAGAACCCTGGGCAGTGAAGACAAGAAGGTCAGCCAGGGAGAGAAGAGGCAAGGACTGTCCCTGGTAAGCTCAACCTGAGGAGGAGGAAAGATACCTGCCACTCATGCCTGCAAGCCTCATGTTTGAAGCTGCTGAGGACAGATGAGAAAGGGGCACTCTGGGAGGAATGGGAGGGACTGCTAGGACTCAGGCAGTGGTGCATGCATGGTAAGTCACAGTGTGCCACTGCTAGGAGTTCTGTGGAAGAGACAGCTGAGTCATCCAAGGGACCACATGGCTGGGGGAGCTGTGGGAGTCTCCCAGCATCTGTGCATGGTTGGTTATCCACCCATCCAGGCTACATCACCAGAGATAACCAAGAAAAAGGGACTGGCCACAGTGGAATGATAAGGAAATTCCATTTCCAGTTTCCTTTTTTGCCCCAATACTACCAGAGGAGAAATCTAAGAGAAATGACAATCTACAGGGTGATGTGAGAAGAAGACAACACCTCTGTCAACTCCACATTCTGGTGGAACTCAAGCCCTAATTAAGTTAGAAGGAGGGACAGAGGTCTGAACAAAACAAACTTTTAAAACAGAAAGGCTTGAATTGAAATGTCATTAAGGAAGCCTACCTGTCAACGAGAAATAGGTTTGAAGCAAATTTGGTAACAGAGATTGGAAAAGTAAAATGATTTAATTTTTATAAGTTAACCAATGAAATGTTCTCAATTAAAACTGTTGTAATTATCAAGCAAGTAGAGGGAAATATTAGCCCCTTCCCTCCATCCTCTCCAGCTTTTACCTGATTGGAGAATTCAGAAATACAAAACACTAAGTCTTCTACAGGTAAGCCTGCTCAGCCAATATCTCCATTCTTATCTCCTGCTCCACTGTCTCACACACCGTAGGCTGCATCACTCGATCACTTAATGGCCTTATGACACCTCGTGGTTGCTCATGTATTCATGTTTTTGCACATGCCCTTTCTTCTGCTCAGAGTACCCTTACTTCCAGTGTCTGTCAGGCAAATATCCACAGATGCTTCAGTTCTCAGCTTGAGAGTTATATAATCTCTGAAACCATCCTGAACTGCTTCCCCCTCCTTTGATGCCCATTTTCATCCATGTTTCCAACCTGGATCCTCCCTTAATCTCTTATATGCCTCTCTTTGTGATGGTTACACAGGATACAAATTTGTGTCTGTATTTCTGCCCCTCCCACCAGACAATAAGAGTTCTGAAGGGAAAGAAGAGATCTTATGTGTCTTGTTAAACATTGCACCTAGCACAGTACTTGGCATATAACATAAGTTTTATAAATATTTGCTAAGGAAAGAAGGAAGGTAGGTAGGGAAGGAGGAAGAAAGAAAGGAAGAAAGAAAGAAAATTTCTTTACGTTCAAGTGATGAGGCTGCACGGTTTAGTTTAAGAGAAGGCTCCATATTATTATCTTACCCTTCCAGGGAGATGGCCCGTTGGAGAGTTACGGAAGGCTGGCGGGTTGCCGTGCTGTGCTGAGAATGACTGCAACAAAGAAAGAAAAACAAACACAGATCATTTATTTAAAATGTCTTTGCACATTCTCATCAGTCTTATTGTCAAGTAAAGGGCCCATCTTGAAAGAAATACGGTAGAGATTGAATGGCTATTCTTTGGTGATAAGTAGACTCATCCACAAAATTTAGTACTCTACCAGATAAGGGGTTAATATTTTTTTAAAACTTGATTTCAACATGTATTCTTCATTTGAAGTAAACTTCAAATGACAGACATTAATGGAAACAAAATATTTAGAAGAGGTAATTTTTTCCCTTTGGAATGAGACAACAAAGAGCATAGAAATATAAACTTCATCATAATGTAGTGTCTTACTTTTTTAATGCAGAACATTTTTTATAACAAAGTTTAAAACAGTGAATTTGAACATCAGAAGTATTTAATTAGTATAAGTTTTCATTTTAGTTCACACTTGTAACACCTGTAAAATTAATAACAATTCAGCTGCTGGATGAACACAAAAACTTGAAAAATGAGACTTATGGTTGCATACCAACCTTAGAATTTAATGTAATTCCACATCTTGTTTTGGTCATGTGGTAGTAAGACCTATCTTATGGATAAGCAGTTGCAGTAAGAATTATAATGTTTATTCTTCATTAGGCACATATATTGCCTGAGTCATTTTTCTAAGTTTGTATGTTTATATCTTTTACTTCTCTCAATCCTATGAGGTATGCACTGTCTCCATTAACAGATGAAGAAACTAAGCTAAAGAGAGGTTTAGAAACTTGTCCAAGTCATGTGGTAAATACCTGTGCTTGAGATGGCATCTACACTGATTTTAAAGCCATTATTCTTAACCATCATGTTGTCTCATCTCCCAATTAGTGACAATTTTTCAAGTTTGTAAGAATGTGCTTTGCAATCTCAGAATACTCTTCGATTAGAGAGAGGTTCGTCTAAGATATGCACAATGACAACAGCAAGAAGCAATGCTTTGTGGATTTCCTATGTGTTAAAATGTATTATAAAATGTGTTTCAGTGTGTAATGTTAGTTTGCAGTATTGATTTAATATCTTAGTTGTAATGTTAGTTACATATACATATAGGGTATGAAGGTGTATATACACAAATATATGAATGAAGAGAACCCGAGTCCACTGTTTGTAGAACAGTTAGACTCCTTTACATAGACAGCTCCACCATTTCTCAGCATATACTTCTGAAAACACCAACATTGTCAGAGAGCCAAGCGGTAGCCTACAGATTTTCATCCAGAACTTCGGTCATTAAGGACGAGAAGCAGTATCTCTCTGTGAATAGTTTTTAATTGTGACATGGATGACAGTTATGTGAGGTTGAGGGAGCAAAATTTGGGACAGTAGCTAAAAGCTAGAGAATGTTTTTTTAAGTTAAGGATTGTGTCCTAAATTTGCTGGCATCCTTCACAGTGTCAAGCACTATATATGTTCACTGAACATGTTTTGATTGACCAGTTGAAAAGCAGCAGAGCATTCAGGAGCTGGACCATGTAGCCAGACTTCCTGAGTTCAAATCCCAGCTCCACCACATGGACCAATGTGACCTTGCTCATTATCTACCGGTATCTGTGTATCAGTTTCTTACCTGTGAGATTGGGATAGTAATAGTACTTTCCTCCAGGGATTGTTACAAGGATTCAGGGAATACAATATTTAGAACAGTGTCTGTTACATGGTAAAACTACATAAGTGTTTGTTAAATAGATTAACTAATATGATTTAGCAGTGTGTCTACTTTAACATATTTAGTACTAAATAAGAATTACTTAGATCACTTCTTTTAGCTATCTAGTCACTGCCCCAAAGTGTATATTTGTGAATATAAGTTTGGTGACAAATATCAAATTAAAATACATTTTCTATTGTAAAAATACTATAAAATTAATGAAAATCAAAATAAGGAAAAGCTTTAAAAACTCACATATAATTCCATTACCTTGTATCATATGTTACAGAATTATTTAATTTAAATACTGCAGCTGTCCTTTAGGTATGTATGAGTATCCACATTTTATATATTAAAAAAGACACACAGAACTTTAATGACTTATCAGAAATCAACAGCTAGAATTCAAACTAAAGCCTGTCTTGTTGCCAAGTGTGTGTACTTTCCACACTATGCTATTGACTTTCTATATGTCCACATGTGCTTGATGTAATTTTATATATACATGGACCATATATAAGATTACATCCTGCATTTGTTCCTCACATTATAATTTAAGCATTTTTATAGGGATTCCATAATTATTATTTTGGTGTTATATAATGTTACTTCCTCTCAACATATAATAATAATTTACTATTATAATATAATGCATATTATATAATAATTTATAATTATATAATTATATATAATAATTTATTTAACTATCCTTTTATGGTTAGGTATTTGGGTTTTTTCTACTGTTTTAATATCATTAATAATGCTGCAGGGACATATTGATACCAATTACTTTTTCTTATTTGACAATTTCCTTTGACTATATTCCCCAAATGCAAACATTTACTAGGTTCTTTTTGTTGGTGTTGTTAAAGCTTATTTAGTTATTTTGAGAGAGACAGAGATAATGTGAGCGAGGGAGGGGCAGAGAGAGAGTTTTCTGTGCTGTGAGCGCAGAGCCAGATGTGGGGTTCGAACTCCCAAAACTGTGAGATCGTGACCTGAGCCGAAATGAAGAGTCTGATGCTTAACTGACTGAGCCACCCAGGCATCCCAACATTTACTAGGTTCTTGATTTATGTTATTAATTACTTTTCAAAAGTTTTGTACCATTTTATTACCTCTTCTCTACCTATATTTAATACATTTTCAAATAAAAAGTATAAAATATATAAACATCACTTTCACCACAATCATAGAGGCACTGATATTATAATTAAAAAAACTGTTAAGTATAAAATGATACTTCAGATTTATGAGTACTTGTGTGTTCATTAGTGAAAATGACCATTTTTTCTATATGTTTAATTGCTAATGTATTTCTTTGTTTAAACTGTTTAATCCCTTCCTTTACTGTATATATTCCACTGGTTTAGGAAGTGCCAACAGTCATTCTTGGGTAAAGATCAATGATGCTTGCTAACCAAGATTAATGAGTAACTAGAATTCTTGATAGCTTCCTCACCATTAGCCTAGCCCATATAATTAAAACAAAGAAATATTCAGTAATCTCACTTTACTTATCACTACTTTAAACTAATTACGTTATTATTCTCCTTTAAATTATTCCAGTAATGTCTCTTTTAAAGTTTTAGTGACACTTAAATTACATGTGGAAGACACCTTGAAGTACTCACAGAATTTGACTCCTTTTACATTACACATGCAAAGTCAGCCAGTTTCTCAGTCTGTGAATTTCGAACAGAGCCTTTTACAACATGTAATTATCCTTTTACTTTACTAAGACAAATACAGTGAATTATCTGTTAGTCAAGACCTACAGACACAAGGGAATTTTTGTTATTCCCTGATGGAAATATGTGAGCAGGGCTTGAATGGGGAATACTTGCAAAGCATATTAGAAGCTACATGATAGTGATAATAACTGATATTTTTATAAAAATGTTTATTTTGAGAGAGAGAGAAAGAGTGTGCACATGAGTGGGTGAGGGGAAGGCAGAGAGAGAGAGAGAGAGAGAGAGAGAGAGAGAAAGAGAGAGAGTGAGAGAGGGAGAAGGAGAGAATGCCAAGCAGGTTCCACATTGTCAGTGCAGAGCCTAACATAGGGCTCACTCCCACAAACTGTGAGATCATGATCTGAGCCAAAATCAAGAGTAAGATGCTTAACCCACTGAGCCACCCAGGCGGCCCAACTGATATTTTTACTCCCCCGCCCCCGAATATCTTCCCCTTGGGACCAAGCAGGTTCTGTGCATTTCATACTGTTGACTAAAAAGACAGTGTGTGGCTAATTTTACCATGACTAACAAATTCCCAGTGACCACTGCCTAGCCCTTTCAGCGCCTCAGGCAGTGGCCAGCCAGATGGAATTCCAGACAGAGAACTAACATAGGAAGAATCACAGCAGGAAAGAACAGCTAAAATTTAAAGCTTTTTAACACTGGAGAGCTAAGAGTTCAGAATGTCTTTGTCTTATGGCCATCATTTTCCTATCATTTTTCTAGATACTTTGAAACATCTATTCAGAAAAGCATTCTATGATATGCCTCCCTCACCTCCCCAACACAGTTGACACACTGCTCTATGCACCATCCCATTTTTATCACACAGCCAAAATAGCCCCCAGGACTGAGAATCACCACCGTTTATTTTCATGTCTTTTTTTTTCTTTCTGCTAAGTCATGTATGTTTTCAGTGTAAGGAGTGGGAATTATCCATTTGTACATTCTCATCTCAGGGCTGACTCACAGAATGTGCTTCATAAATGCCTTTTTAAATGATGAAAACCATGGGTTGGGTTCCATCTATCTGTAAGACCCCATTCCCTCTTTCAAACTTTATAACAACATTGAGACTAGCCATTATGCTAATTTTTGAAGGAAGTTAAAGACCAAGGTCTCACAGCTAGTAGGTAGCAAGAGTAGAACCCATGTTTGCTGGCTCTAAAGTGCTTGCTCTTTAAGAAAAATCATGTTGCCTTACAGAAAGATGAAAGCAAAGCTCTGTGGATAGTTCAGAAGAGGATCCAACATATTTTGTCAAGAAATGCTGAATCTCACTGAAGATCACTGACAGTTTTGTTTGCATAAAATAACACCCAATATTTTCTCTATAAATGTCCAACATGCATGTCAGTGGCGTTTGAAGATAATTTAATACAGGGACTTCTCTGTCCTATCCACACCATCTTATTAGTGAGCCCCGGACATTTGTGAGCATTTGAGTGATAGTGGCTGAGTAGGATGAGAATGAGGAAGGTTCAGCAGCATGTCAGCACCCATGCTGGGGAAGAAGTCCTGTCATGTGGCAGGAAACATATGGCATCCCTTAGTACGTAGTAGCTTGGTTGACATGACAAGTCAGGCAACTATGGAGGTAAATATTACCAAGACTTTTTAGGATTTAGAGAGAGATAACAGTCTTATTGCCTTTCTAAAAATTATGCTGTCATTTGAATAAAACAGCCAGAGAACAGTAGAATCTCTTTTCCAGGAACTCTCTGATTTTCCAAGTAAAAGACTTTGGCTGTCGCTTAAGAAAATGAAATCGAAATGATGCTGAAAGATTCATTCTTGTTGCTGCATTAACTTTAAATTTTTCTGAGCATCTGAATTGAAACTGTCTTATTACACACACAACACAGAGGGCCTAGATGGCGGTGATTAATGGCTTTTTAATTTTCTCCAACTCTAAAGCAGGAATGGACAAGATAACCAGTCTTTCAAAAATGTTGTAACATTAAAACTATGCCATTTTATGGAGAACACAAAAAGGCTGTTGGGTCTTCTATTAACAAACTGGTAACAGTAAACTTATTTAATGTGCCTTGCTTGTAAAGTCCCATCCAACTAAAATACTTCTTGATGTGTTTTCAATAGTCTGCTCCATTCTTCACTCATATTTTTGAAGAACTGTCGTCTTTCCTTGTCATATTTAACTCTTCACCAATCTCTTGAATGCCTGTATCTATCATTTATCTCATCTCTGTTAATATTTATTTTCTTTTATATTTCTACTTTCCCTTTCTTCATATACATGCATTAAGTTGCCACTATTCTTAAAAAGAAGAATATGTCTTCTTGAGTATTCAATCAGTACCTCAAATGCAACATAACCAAAACACCATTACCTTCCCCCATGAAGCTGGATATCTCCCCTGTTGCTTCATTGACACTTATATAATTATTTATATCTTCTGGCAACATCTAACAAATGTTAACTGGGAAGTGCTTTAGATCCCTCTTTGATTCCTTAATAGTATAGCCCTCAATAAATATCTGATAATAAAGAAGATGGTAAAATCAAATAACCATTTGGGCCCTTTGCTATAGATACCATTTTTCAATAAATCTCTAGGTATATTTGATAGGAAAACCACCTAGGGTGGATTGGGAAGGATATATACATATTTTAAATGGTGTAGAAGGGAAAGAAGATTTTCTGAGAAACTAGCAGAGCATGATCAAAATCATGGAAGGCCGAGAGTATGTGTTGTGCTCTGGAAACCTTGAGTGGTTTGGCTTGGCCAGAGCAGAATAGCCAGAGATGAGTAATGACTTGGGGTGGGTCAAGAGGGGTAATGAAGACCATGCCAAGAGGTCTGGACTTTATCTTGATGGCAGTGGTGAGCTCTCTAAAGTTGGGGATCAATATGATAATATCTGTGATTCAGAAGAGTAAACCTAAAAATACTCTGCATGGTGGAAGTAAGAGGTGGGAATCTACAGTCAGGGAGACCAATGGGAAATAGTCATGAGAGATAAAATTAATAAATGTCTAAAGTTGGGCAATGGCAGAAGGAATTTTAAAGGAAGATACATTTAAGATATCTGGAGATAAAATATCCAGGACAAATAAAAGGAAATTATAGTGAGGGCAATTTGATCTCCAGAACTGATCTAGTGATCTGGGGGAGGGGGTATTTCTTTTAAAGTTAAATCCCCTAGATAGAAGGGGCTTGCTCTTCCCAGGGTACAACAATAGCTGTTCTTTCTTCTAGAACTTCCAAACAAGGCTTAAAAAGTAAACAGACTTCGGTGTCACAAGGGTAAAGTGGTAGTGAGAAAGAATATACTAAGGGATCTGTTACTGACTAAGAGGATGATGGCACTGTTAACAGAACCAAAAAGTGCATGTTTGGGTAGGGAAATATAATTGAGTTTGGTTTTATACACGCTTAGCTTAATGTACCTGTTACATCTTTGGGGAATATAATCTGCAGTGTAACAGCTCTACCTATTGAAAATTTCTTCCTTCTCTGGGTGTAACCAGAGTTATGTCCAGAGTGGGCACCAAATGACAGATATTCTTGCATGTTTTACTCTTTCTAATAAACATTCCTAACACTTCTGGTTCTTTATGAGATATTTTCAAGACTCCTAGCTATCTTTCTGTCTATACTCTTACATTTTTTTCTTTTTTTAAATTTTATTTTTAAGTAATCTCTACACCCAAAGTGGGGTTTGAATCCACAACCCTGAAATTAAGAGTCACACACTCCACTGACTGAGCCAGCCAGGCACCCCATATTTCTTCTGATTTTTACTTAAATTTTAGAACCTAGAAATGAATTCAGAGTTCCAGATGTGTTCAGACCAGGGTTGAATGCCATGAGATGATGACTTTCCTCCATCTGCATTCCATACTCCTGCCAGAAGAGCCCAAGATAACACAGAATTTTAAAGTTTGCTTAATTGTATTGTTAAGTTTAGGGTCGAGCTAACTTCTCATGTATTTTTGACGTCAAATGATTCAAAATCAATTCTATCACATAATTGTAAATTGGGTTTTTGGAAACTCAATATAGTTAATTAATAACCACTATTATCAAATTTATTGGTATTAATTTTGATCTAGTTTCATAGTTAGGCTAACATTAGATCATCAATTTAATTCAATAAATATATATTGATATGCTACCCATTATAGAACTTCACTTTTTCATCTAGTTTGTATCATTTTCAAATATAAGATACCTTTCACATTTTCATGCAAAATTTTAATTACAATAAGAGAAAAGGACCATGCACTATAGCAGATCATCACAGATCCTCTCCCAGTTTAACAGTTAGCACAAGTTTTACTACTGAGCTCTCTTAATCAACATCTTTTTATAGATTAACCAATCCTCTCCATCCCCTCAGTGACCAGCTGACCAGTGTCCACAGCAAGTGGGATATTCATGGCCCATATATTCTCATTCTTTCCATGTGACTTGTACATTTACCAAGAATCAGTTGTAATTATTCTCAAATCTGTTTATTTTTATTGTATTCATTTTATATATGTATGTATGTATGTATATACATTTCATATATTTATGTATATGTAATTTATTTAAATATTACAAAAATGAAATATGAGCAAATGAAAAGAATTGTTTCTATCAATCATAAGTTTACTGATCTAGAAAGACTTAATCACATGTAGTTCAAAACATCAAAGCTTTTGCACAGCAAAGAAAACAAAGCAATGAAGGCAACCTAGCAAATGGGAGGAAAATATTTGCAAATGATATATCTAATAAGGGGTTAATATTCAAAATATATAGAAAACCTATACAACTCAACACACACAAAAAAAATAATATAATTAAAAATGGTCAGAGGACCTGAATAGATGTTTTTCCAAGGAGACATACAGATGGCCAACAGATACATGAAAAGATGCTCAACATCACTAATCATCAGGGAAAAGGAATCAAAACCATGATGAGGTATCATTGTACATTTAGCCTGTCAGAGTGGCTAAAATCAAAAACACAAGATAGAACAAGTGTTGGCATGAGAATATGGGAAAAAGGAACCCTCATGCACTGTTGGTAGGAATGTAAAATGGTAGAAAACAGTATGAAGGTTCTTAGAGAATTAAAAATCAAAATACCATTTGGTCCAGTAATTCCACTACTGGGTATTTACCTAAATAAAGTGAAAACACTTAAAAGGTATATTTACTCCTATTTTATTGCAGCATTATTTGCAATAGCCAATATATGAAAACAACCCAAGCATCCATTGATAGATGAATGGATAAATGTGGAGTGTGTACACACACACGTGCACACACACACACACACACACACACACACACACTGGAATATTACTCAGCCATTAAAAAATTGAGATATTGTCATTTGCAACGACATAGATGGACTTAAAGGGTATAATACTAAGTGAAATAAATTAGTCAGAGAAAGACAAATATCATATGATTTCACTCATAGATAGGATTTAAGAAATAAAACAAATGAATAAAAAAATTAAAAGAGAGGCAAAAGAAGATTCTTAAATACAGAGAATAAACTGGTGAATGCCAGAGGGGAGGTAGGTGAGGGGGTAGGTGAAATAGATAAAGGGGATTAAGAGTACGTTTATGTTGATGAGCACTAAAAAATGTATAAAATTGTTGAATCATTATACTGTACATCTGAAACTGATACAATGATGTATGATAACTATATTTCAATAAACAAATTTTAAAAAATTAAAAGGCCAAATTACCTGAAAAAAAGGAAGTTTACTGATCTAGAAAGACTTAATAATATGTAGTTCAAACCATTGCTGCCAAGTTAGGTGACAACTGTAAAAGTCAGAAAATAATTATAAAGTTATTTCACTTAGTTTTCATTTGATTTTCATTCTAATTTAAAGAAATACAGAGAACTGAGGGTTGATGGGGGCAGGGAGTTGGGGAAAATGGGTGATGGGCATTGAGGAGGGCACTTGTTGGGATGAGCACTGAGTGTTATATGTAAGTGATGAATCACAGGAATCTACTTCTGAAGCCAAGACTACACTGTATACACTGTATGTTAGTTAATTTGACAATAAATAAAAAAATTAAAAAAATAAAGAAATCTAAATTGAAAGCCATGGATAATGAATTAAGGGTAAACTTTATGCAAGAAAAATGAAGTAGAACTTCATAAAAAACGGGCCCTAGATTTTTGGCTTTCCTAATCAATTTGGTGTACCAAACATTTTAAAGCAATTACCAGACAATTCAGATTCTGGAAAATAACATAAAAACTGTGGCCAGAGGTTGACGATGCTAGAGAAAATCTTAAACTTCACATATAAAAAATAATGAAGAACACAATTTGTTAAGCGATATCAGACAAATTTAAAGTTGAATTGATTTATAGAAAGACAGTGTGCGACACTGGACTAATGAAGATGATCTCTTGAAAACTGAAATTAGGGACAATAAAGAAAGCATGCATTCTGGGACAAACAGATGGATATAAAAATGAGAAAAAAATTAGATCAAATTCAGGGCCCCAGGTTTCTCATGCCATAGTTAAAGATACTACAAATGTGTTTTTACTTTATGTTGAACAGCTTCAATCAAGTCAGTAATAACATGGTGACTCAAAAAAAATGGATGAGGTTTATTAGAAGTCCCATTTCTTCTTTTAAATATCATCACACCACTAATTTTATTGTGCTGCCATACAGTTATGTTTTTTAAATTTAAGGTGAAGTAATTAAGGCATGCACGTATCTTTTCGTTATCATTCCAAATGGTGACTGCTGTGTCCAATCTTTTGACCAACAGAATAAAAACTGGTGTTGGTTGTGTGGGTGATGAGAAGTTCCATCTTATGAATGCCTAGCAGGATTATCACCCAGATTTCAGTTTTCTCCTCATCTTCTTTTAAAAATGGTTGTTTCTTGAAAATACCTTTCAGTGTACACCTGTTTATTAGTTTTTTAATGTTTATTTTTGAAAGAGAAAGTGAATGTGAGCGGGGAGGGGCAAAGAGAGGGGGGCAGAGGATCTGAAACAGGCTCTGTGCTGACAGCAGAGAACCTGATCAGGGGCTTGAACTCATGAACCTTGAGATCATAACCTGAGCCAAAGTCAGACACCCAACTGACTGAGCCACCCATGCACCCCAGTTTTCTTCTTGTCCTTAAAGAATATTATGGGAGACTTCACAGTCTGCTTATAGGGGAGACCTAGAGAGGTTATACTGTATGACCAGAATGTGGTTAAGGGGAGATCAGAACACAGATCCAACTCCTAGCCCATGGTTTTCTCTGTCCTATTCCACTGTGACTTCATCAAATTTTTCTCTGTGACAGAAGTTTAATGATAAAAATGACTGGCCCAAACACTGGCCAGTCTAAAAATCCTCGTCATCACTGTTAAGTCATGTAAAACTCTGAGAGTACACTTCAAATGCTGATCCCAGTATTTTCCCCTCAGGACTGAACTGATATATGAATGGTCTCAAAGCCTGAAACATCAGGAGAAAAATGTAGTATTTTAATACAGCAGGCATATTCCTGTGTTTATTCATTTTATTTTTGGATGGCAGACTGCACATCATTCTCCTTGGCTTCTGTAGCATGCAAGCTGCATCCCAGGAGGTCATGTATGAACATGTATCAAAAAGCTCCTTCCCACATAGACTATTCTTCACAAGGAAAGTAAAAAAATTGAATATAGTAGAGCGTAAATCAAGTCTTAGCTAGCTTCACCAACACAGCAAAAAGGAAAACAAATTTTCTTTCAAAAAAGGAAAACAGATTTCAATTTGGAATTTTACATAAAATATAGACAAGTACTGCAGAATGCACCAACAATTAAAAAACTTGGAATGGGAAGATTTTTGTATACCAGTTGTGATTTTAGTTATTTAATGGATATGGCCCTGGGTATCCCTTTATTTCACACCAGAAACATATCTTTCAGGATAACATATTCTTTTTATTCTTTGACAATATCTGGGAAGCAGAATTTTATGGAAAAAAGAACAGAAGTCTAGAAGTCATAAATGTAGGTTTTCCCACTGTGCTCCTAATGAGAGCTCAAAGGTCTTAGATAAGTCATCCCAATTGACTTATGGTTTTTTATTCTTCAGTTTGAATAGGAAACCATTGTTCCTGCTCTCCCCATCTACTTTATGGGGTATAGATGGAGAGAAGAACTGTTATGGGGAAAGGAACATCATCTTGGGAGTTGATGGCCTTGGATTAAGGATTTCTTATCCTTTTCTTAGTTAGGTTCTTGACCATCTTAAAAACCACTCCTAGATATGTTCCTGTCATCAGTATAATGCAGATAATAGCACCTTCTCATAGATGGCTCTGGGGGGAAAAAAGAGCAATATATGTGAAAGAAATTTTGTAAGCATGAAGCATGGGGAATAGTAAATGGAAATTAGTTTCTAGAGAGGCAGTATGATTTGGTCACAGGTGTCTAACACTAGTGACTAGAACTTGAACTAACCAATGGATCTAAACAATATCAGCAACAACAAACTAGATCTAAAAAACATCAGGGACATGGGATCTATAGGATTTGGCAGTTGTGTGTGGTAGGTGAGTGAGGAGTCTAGGACAACATCCATGTATGAGGTTGGAGTTGTTGGATCATGATGGCACCTCATACTGAAAAAGGACTATGGGAGTAACAGATTTTGGGGGAATATAATTATTATAATATTGTATATGATGAGTTTGGGGAACCTGTGTGGCACCAAGGTAGAGATGGCTTATAAGATAGTTAGAGATCAATCTTAGTAGACAGATCTGTTGTAAAGAAATACATTTTGGAATTAACATTTGAAGTATATTTGAAGCCATGGATATTGTTAGAAATACTGTGATCAAAAAGACTCAAAGTTTTGGATACCTGGAGATAACCAACAATGTAACATTTGTAGAGGAAGATAAATCTGGAAAGAAGACTAGGAAGGAGTGAGTGGAGAAGTAGGAGGAAAAGCAAGAAAATATGAGGTAATGTCAGCTAACAATGGAAGCAGGGAGATAGTTTCAAGAAGGAGAGTTTGGTCGACAGCTGGCAAAGACTTTAAAAAGTTTAAATATGAAACACAGGGGAAACTGGTCCCTAGAATTTGAATTACATTCTTCAGGCAAATAGGAGGTCATGAGAAATTTTAAACAATATTAAAATATGTCACTTATGAAGTTTATAAAGAGCTCTCTGTAATCCCTAGGTATATAAAACAGCTGCAGACAGCCAAGAGCTGTAAGAGGAACTTGATCTTAAGACTAGGTGAATACCAAAGCTTTCTGTCCTAGCTTGTCAGGGACCAGTCTGCTATACCTTTCTGTATAGCAAATGGAATAATTTTCTTTCCCCTGGCAAACCAGTGTAGCTGCCAAGGGAAAAAAAAAGAAATGGAGACCTTTGACTCTTACCATACTGCTGGGTTCTATTTTCAATGAAGAATTGCTCTTATTCTACAACATAGTTTCCTTATTGATTTTCATGTAGACAGTGAGAACCTCCAAATAAACAAAAGCTGTTTGGTTTGGTGGAATGTATTAGTTTGCATGTATGAGTTTACGGAAAACTCCAGATGTTTAGCCAAAGGATAGTTGTTCTGCTAGACATCTGTATTCTGAACATTCCTCACAAAGGCCACCATAGAGAAGTCATCACCATCAGTGTACTAACAAGTGAAATGTGAAAGAGGCTAATTGTTCATTTCCCTCTGCTCTTCACTATTCACACTTCCAAGGTAAGAATTGCCTCCTCTGGGATTCTCCCTTGGTGGAATAGGTTCAAAGTAGTCATGTGGTCATTTGTTCAGCTAAGCTGCTACTCATTACCAGAACTAAAAATCTGAGGTAAAACCCAACATAAAAAAGTACAGTGCTTTCTAAGTCTCCTTGTATAGATTTCTAATTTAGTCCCATGAAGTGACAGTAGGTGCCAGCAGCAATCCCTTTCTGTTTAAACAAATTCTTGTTTCCCCTGGGGATTAATTTTCCAACACAGAGCAACTTTTTTGTGTGTGTGCAACAATGAAAAGCTTGACAATACATAGCATTCATAGCGATTGGGCTATCAATGTAAAGAAAATATCAAATGTAAAATATCAATGTAAGTAAACCATCAAAACACTAAAATGCTTTGTCTTTGAATCTTAATGACAAACTTCCAAATGAAGGACACTTAATATTTATCCTCATTAATGAAAATGACTCCCTCTTAGCAACCAATTTGAAAACAAGTTACAATTCTGTGAAGATCCAAGTGAGAGGATTTGAAAAGGCATAGAATAAAAATTTTAAAACTAGGCTAGTTTTCTTCTCCACATTTCTTAATATTTCCAAAGAATTTTAAAAATGATCTCTTTTTAAGAAATCAAAAGTTTACTACAATGAAACATACTGGAAGGCTAGACATTGATAGACCTCAATTTCCCAATCGCTTCATCAGCCAATATCTAATCGTTAGCACCCACAATATACAAAGCACTGTGCCTGATGTAATGAAGGAAACAATAAAAGCTAACGCAAGAGCTATTATGTCCAAGCATTTATAATACAATCTGAAAGGAAAGACATCAGTCTACTCATTTGATCATTCCGATTCATTCTCTCTCATTTTAAAAATAAAGAACAGCACTGTCCACTGGTTATTCAGTACAACAACCTAGGCATTTTCATTGATTCTCCACTTGCAGCTATCATACTCCACAACCAATTCATTAACAAACTCTTTTCTACCAAAAATGGCTCCCACCTCCCCAGTGCTGCCACCCTAATGGAAACATCACCTTCTCTTGGTGGAATGTTCCAACAGCCTTCCAACTGGCTTTTCTCCTGTACTTCTAACAGCTACTTCTCACAGCAGCCTGTGAGGAGACTCTCTTACAGGATGAAATCAGATCATGCTGTTCCCCTGCCTATAGAAAACTTCCCAAAGATTTCCTCTTTGAGTTTGAATAAAATTCATGGTCACTTCCAGGGCTATAAGATCCTGCGGTCACTGTCTACTTTTCAGTGTTCACTGCTCACTAATCTGTCCATCATTTCCCAAGACGCAGCCATCTCTGCCTTCTTCCTGACTCTCAGATATCCTCGCTAGTTCCTCTGTAAGGGCATCTGCATTCACCACTTGCTATGCATCAGGTCTTCTCTTGAGCATCTCCCTCTTATTCAGGTTACAACCTCCCCAGAGAGGCCTTCTCTGATCTTCCAACTAAAGGCACTTTACTCTCATCTCAGGAAATATACAGCCTCTTACACTACTTTCTTTCATAGCACTTATAACTCCCTGAAATCATCTATTTTTTGATAATTACATTCATTGACAACCTTTCAAGAATATTGCTTCCATGAGTAGGAATTGCATTCGTGTGTGTGTGTATACATACATACATACATACATACATACATACATATATATGCATGAACACACGCACACTTAGCCCAGCTCTACCTTGGATAGGGTAAACTCATGAATTCATTTAGGATTCTTTAATGCCATGATTTAAATAAAAGGTCATTATTTTAATACCACTTGATTCATTCTGTGTATCTTGCTGAGGTAATGCTTTCCTAGATTCCATTTTTCCCCCTGTCTTGGTTCTCTGAAATACCTGAGAATAATGTATTGACCTGATTTCAGAGGGACCATCCAGTTAAACCCTGTTGGGGATTACTATGTTCTCCAACTTCATGTTATGTCTTAATGTGAGCATGTCATTGGTTTGTAAATGCTCCAAATCCTTTGTATACCTCCAGTTTTTATCAAGGCACATCCGCATTCATTTGTACACTCATTCAACCAACATTTGTTGTGTACCATACATGGGCCAGGCAATAACCCATAACACAGTTCACTTAATCTATCATCTCATATTTACTAAATTATTCTACTTGTTGCTTTATTGTAACATCCTATATTCAGTTGTCAATGTTTCTGTGTCTATTGAAAGTCAGCACTGTGTTAGGTATTATGAGAGACACAAATAGGAAGGAAGCCCAGTTCCTTCCATTAAGGATGTGATAGTTTACATGGGAAGATGGGTAAGTGATCAATTGATCAAAAAAAGGAAAAAGGAAAGGAGAAATACATTGAGCACTATAATGGGGGATGTCGACCCTAGTCTTTAAGTTCATAGAAGAGGGAAGTAAAAGGGAAACGAGAATTTCTTTTTTAAGATTGTGTGTGTGTGTGTGTGTGTGTGTGTGTGTGTGTGTGTGTGTGTTTACCCTAAAAATTTGAGAAAGCATTTCCCTGAATTTTTTTGCATTTTTCTTGTGGGGTTTCAAAATGTTAAATACTGCAACAGGATCATTTTAGGAATAAGACAAGTTAAAAATAATGCAAACATATCTGTATTAGGACATATTATGCTATTAAGTACTAGTGTCCATTTTAAGCAGAGTTGAAATATTTATTAGGTAAGTGGAATTTCAGAACAAGGGGACATTTCCAAATGGCTTTTATTTTGAGAAAACTTCAGCCATTTTCTTTGTACAGGGCTATTTATTTATTTATTTATTTATTTATTTATTATTTTGAGTATAGTTGGCACACAGTTTTGCAGTAGTTTCAGGTGTACAACATAGTGATTCGAGAAGTTCACACATTATGCTACCCTTACCATAAATGTAGCTACCATCTGTCATATAGAATAGTATTACAACATCATTGATGATATTTCTCACGCTGTAGCTTTTATTCCTGTGATTTATTCATTCTGTAACTGGAAACCCATATCTCCTACTCCCCTTCACTTATTTTGCTCATCCCCCTCCTCCCAACCCTCACCCCCCATAATCATCAGTTTGTTCTCTGTATTTAAAGGCTGTACAAGGCCTTTTAAACATGGTGTTTGATAACTAAGAAATACAAAGGAATCATCCTAAAGTGATTTCAAGAGCCATAGTCCCTGCCATTGCTCTTTGTCCAACCTGCTACTATTTATTCTTTGGGACTTAGTCTCATGCACAGCCAAACTGGAAAACTCTTCTAACCTCTCAGCTTTGTTTCCCTTGTACCTGGGCATACACTTATCAAGGCATTTCCCACACTACAGTAAAGGACTATTTTAAAAATGGCTGTTTCCCCAGCTAGACCATGAGCTCCCTGAAGGCAGCAACCATGGGGAACTAACCACTGTACCCTCTCACTCCATGGCAGTTGGATTCTTTGTTATTCTGTTTGCACTGGGATCCTAAAGCAAAAATATTCAATTGTGTCAAGAAAACCATTAATGATTGCATTTAATGAAACCAAATAAATATACCAGGAATTTGTCTATGTATAGAAGACCATTGACAAGGTAGAAAATGAAACTATACTCTTTAGTAGACCATCTCAAATTCAAGGAAATGGACAATGCAAATAAGGAAGGAATCTGTTACCACTTAAAGAGCACAGTAGTGAATCTTAACATTGGAATAAAATGTGATGGAGTTTAATATATGACAGTGACAATAAATGAATTCTATTCTGCTCCAGTAAACTCATGACTTATGGAAACATGGAGTTGAATGACAGTCATTAAAGTTACAGAGATACAGGATTTAAGCAATCAGCCATGGCAGGGTTTACTTGTGTCCATTGTCAGTGCTGCTTAAGCGATGCTGAAAGTCATCAATGCACCTAGGCATAAAATCACAGATTCCTAATCTTCCCACACAGAGATACTCACTGTGATTATAGTCAAATGTCATTTTAAAGTTAGTTTTGTGAAAGATGGAACAGCCATATTTTTTTTTTTGGTAAAAAAAAAATGAGGCAAATAGTTTTACCCCATAAACAAGTATTTTTAACACATCCTCTAGCTATTGGTAGTTTTTTATGGATTAAGAAATATTAAAAAATACAAAAGTATCCAGAAAAGGTGAACTTATAGACAGAAAATAGATTAGTGGTTATCTAATGGGAATGGGGATTAACTGTATATGGGAGTGAGGGATCTTATTGGGGGCATGCAAATGTTCTAAAACTGATTTATAGTGATGGTTACATGACTGGATAAAGTTACTAAAATTTACTGAATTATATACTTGAAATGGGCACAGTTTATCACATATAAAGTATACATCATGAAATCATTAAAAAAAAAACTAGGGCAAAATACAAAGCTTGAAAAGTGTAACATAAGAATTTTTTTTTTTTTTAATTATGTGTCACTAAGGACTTGTTGCATTTTTTATTTTTTTAATGTTTATTTATTTTTGAGAGAGAGACAGAGACAGAGCATGAGCAGGGGAGGAGCAGAGAGAGAGACACAGAATCTGAAACAGGCTACAGGCTCTGAGCTGTCAGCACAGAGCCCGACGCAAGGCTTGACCTCACAAACTGTGAGATCATGGCTTGAGCTGAAGCTGGACGCTCAACCGACTAAGCCACCCAGGCGCCCCAGACTTGTTGCATTTTTAAGCTCTAAATTTCTAGGATATTTACCAAATTTTCCCTCTGATCCCACACAAGCAGAAAGCATCATTATGTAGAAGGGTGGCCACCTGACAATGACATTCATGTTTAGTCATGCTTTCCTCCCTGACCTTAAAATAAGATAAGTCATTTGTTTAGAGGCTTCACAAAGTGCAAGCCTCTAGGGCTAACTGAGTTCAATGTGATGGGGTATCCACCAGTATGTGGTGATTTTAGCTGCTGACATTTGGTTTATTCTTTATATTTGGACCACAGATGATATACCACTATTGTATTTGGAGCTTTGTGGCATGGGAATATACTGACAGACAAGCAAGTGAGACAAAACTAAAAGCATACATTTAAAGGGAAGGACATAAACTGCCCCCAGGGAAATGATGTTTTGTTTTTCAATTCCTTTAACCCCCTCTGACTATAAACTAATATTTAAGTGAAACTACCAGGACCTGAACTGTGTTTTCAATAAAAAACACTCATACTTAAAATGTTAATTGTGGCATTTAACTTCTATTTAAGTCTCTACTCTCCAAATCAGCCTTTAAAATTTACCATAATATTAAGATACTATTTATCATTAGAGAGAGCAAAAGAAGTAACTTGTTTCTCCAGCCATCTTGGATGAAGTAGAGGCCAAATTATTCATTAAACTGTTCACCCAATGATCTCACAAAGATCAACTGCATGTCTAATATGAGCCAAATACTTTCTGAAACCTAGAGGTAAAGCACATAAAATAAAAGAAATCCTCTTCCTCATTCAGGTTACATTCTTATGGTGGGAGTACATAGGGGGTAAAAAACAAAACAGTAATAAAAATAGCTACCATTTATTTAGAACTTACTATGTCTAAGACACTTTGTTAATTGGTTTTGCATACATTACCTCATTTGATCTTCTTGAAGGTTGCTTTGTCATCATTTTGCAGATGAAGAAACAGGCTCACAGAGGTAAATGCTTTCTCTCCAGCTACAAAAACTTGTAAGAGATAGGATTCTCTGCCAGACTCTGAAGGTTCAAAATCTGCTTTTAGCTACTACAAATGTTGCTTGTACAAAGGGCTTTAAGGATCAGTAGTTGGGGTGCCTGGGTGGCTCCGTCAGTTGAGTATACACTCATGATCTTGCAGTTTGTGAGTTTGTGGGTTCACACCATGTGTCGGGCTCTGTGCTGACTGACAGTTCAGAGCTTGGACACTGCTTTGAATCCTGTGTCTCCCTCTCTCTCTGCCCCTCCTCTGCTTACGCTCTCTCTCTCAAAAATAAATAAACATTAAAAAAAAAAAAGGCTCAATAGGCCATTGCTCCGTGAGACCCTCCAGCAGAGGGGCAGAGCCGGTCAAAGCCACAGTCCTTCGGAAGTAAGGGGCGGGAGAAAACAGCCGCATCTGAGACAAAACTCGCAAGAGAGGTACTGCCTGGGGTCTGGTCACGGACAGTGAAAAAATGGGGAGTGGATGAAAACTGAAGACAGAGGATGGGTGCACGATCCAGGAGAACAGACTGGGTAACTGGGTGACTCCATTTTCACCCCTCCCACGCATGTGCATACGCACCTACCAGCGCTACAACAAACCACCCCCTAGGCTAGCCGCGCCATCTAGCGGAGAACGGAGCCGTTACAATGAGTCCCGCCCAACTTCACTCTTAAGAACACAAGTCTCACCGCCAGCTTAGTTAATGGACTATAAAGCGCTACATAGATTGACTTCTAGGGAAAACAGAAGTAATTTCAGTCCTACTTCAATCTATTCAATTTTCTTTCTTTCTTTCTTTCTTTCTTTCTTTCTTTCTTTCTTTCTTTCTTTCTTTCTTTCTTTCTTTCTTTTGCTCTTTTACACTTCTTTTCTTTTTCTTGAATACAGAAAGAGAAAACACTCATTTTTATTTTCAATTTTTGTAAAAAATATTTTTCTTCAATTTTTATTACTATATTTTTTACTTTTGTGTAAATTTTTTCAAATTCTATTTTACTTCCATCATTTTATTTTAGTCTACTTCAGTGTATTCACCTTTTCAAATTTTCAAACCATTTCCTTTTTTTCCTTTCTTTTTCTTTTTTTCTCTTTTTCGTTTCTTTTCTTTTCCTTGAATGCAAAGAGAGAAAAACTTCATTTTTTACTTTCAATTTCTATTAAAAGTATTTTTTACTATAGTTTTTGCTTTTATATAATTTTTTTCAAATTCTATGTACTTCCATCATTTCATTTTAGTCTACTACAGTGTATTCACTTTTTCAAATTTTTAAATGATTTCCTTTTTTTAATCTTTTTTTCCTTTTTAAACTTTTTTTTCTCTTTTTTGTTTCTTTTCTTTTTCTTGAGTACAGAAAAAGAAAATATTCATATTTATTTTTGCTCTTTATTAGTTTTCTTTAATTTTTTTCTACTTTATTCTTTACTTTTGGGTATATTTTTTCAATTCTATTTTACTCCCATCATCTCATTTTAGTCTACTTCGGTGTATTCATTTTTTCAAATTCTCAAATGATTTCCTTTTTTTCTTCCCCTTTTTTTCCCTCTTATCTGTCAAACTGCTTTCAACACCCAGACCAAAACATACCTAGAATCTAGCATCATTTATTTGATTTGTGTGTGGGGTGTGTGTTTAATTTTTTAATTTTAATTTTTTTAATTTAATTTTTTTAATTTTAATTTTTCTACCTCATTAATTCCTTTTCTCCCTTCAAAATGACAAAATGAAGGAATTCACCCCAAAAGAATGAGCACAAAGAAATGACAGCCAGGGATTTAACCAACACAGATTTAAGCAAGATGTCTGAACCAGAATTTAGAATCATGATAATAAGAATACTAGCTGGAGTCGAAAATAGATTAGAATCCCATTCTGCAGAGATAAAAGAAGTAAAAAATAGCCAGAATGAAATTAAAAATGCTATAACTGAGCTGAAATCATGGATGGATGCAGTGGCGGCAAGGATGGATGAGGCAGAACAGGGAGTCAGCAATACAGAGGACAAACTTATAGAGAATAATGAAACAGAAAACAGAAACAAGAGAATAATGAAACAGAAAACAAGGCAAAATAGCACAATTTAAGAATTAGAGAAATCAGTGACTCATTAAAAAGGAACAACATCAGAATCACAGGAGTCCCAGAAGAGGAAGAGAGAGAAATAGGGGTAGAAGGGTTATGTGAGCAAATCATAGTAGAAAACTTTCCTAACCTAGGGAAGGTCACAGACACTAAATCCAGGAAACACAGAGGACCCCCATTAGATTCAACAAAAACCAGCCATTAACAAGGCATATCATAGTCAAATTCACAAAATATTCAGGCAAGGAGAGAATCATGAAAGCAGCAAGGGAAAAAATGTCCCTAACCTACAAGGGAAGACAGATCAGGTTTACAACAGACCTATCCACAGAAACTTGGTAGGCCAGAAAGGAGTGGCAGGATATATTCAGTGTGCTGAATCAGAAAAATATGCAGCCAAGAATTCTTTATCCAGCAAGGCTATCATTCAAAATAGAAGGAGAGATAAAAAGTTTCCCAAACAAAAATTAAAGGAGTTTGTGACCACTAAACCAGTCCTGCAAGAAATTTTAAGGGGGACTCTCTGAGGGGAGTGTGTGTGTGTATATATATATATATATATATATATATATATACACACACACACAAATATATACCAAATATGTATATATATACATATTTATACCAATATATATACCACTATATATATATATATATATATATATATTGTGTGTATATATATATACACACTATATATATATATATATATATATATATATATATATATATATACACATACCAAAAGCAACAAAGATGAGAAAGGACAAGAGAACACCACCAGACATTCCAACTCTACAAGCATCATAATGGCAATAAATTCATATCTTTCAATACTGACTCTAAACGTCAATGGGCTCAATGCTCCAATCAAAAGACATAGGGTAACAGAATGTATAAGAAAACAAGATCCATCTATATGCTGTTTACAAGAGACCCACTTTAGACCTAAAGACACCCTCAGATTGAAAATAAGGGGATGGAGAACCATCTATCATGCTAATTTTCAATAAAAGAAAGCCAGAGTAGCCATACTTACATCAGACAATCTAGACTTTAAAATAAAGACTGTATCAAGAGATGCAGAAGGGCATTATATCATAATCAAGGGGTCTATCCACCAAGAAAACCTAACAATTGTCAGCATTTATGTGCCAAATGTGGAGAACCCAAATATATAAATCAATTAATCACAAACATAAAGAAACTCCTTGATAGTAATACCATAATAGTAGGAGACTTCAACACCCCACTCACAGCAATGGACAGATCATCAAATCAAAAAAATCAACAGGGAAACAATTACTTTGAATGACACACTGGACCAGATGGACTTAACAGATATAATCAGAACATTTCATCCTAAAGCAGCAGAATATACATTCTTCTCCAGTGCACATGGAACATTCTCCAGAGTAGACCATATACTGGGACACAAATCAGCCCTAAGTAAGTACAAAAAGATCGAGGTCATACTATGCATATTTTTAGACCACAACTCTATGAAACTTGAAATCAACCACAAGAAAAAATTTGGAAAGGTAACAAATACTTGGAGACTGAAGAAAATCTTACTAAAGAATGAATGGGCTAACCAAGAAGTTAAAGAGGAAATTAAAAACTATATGGAAGCCAATGAAAATGATAACACCACAACACGAAACCTCTGGGACGCAGCAAAGGCGGTCATAAGAAGAGAGTATATAGCAATCCAGGCCTTCCTAAAGAAGGAAGAAAGATCTCAGATACACCACCTAACCTTACACCTTAAGGAGCTGGAAAAAGAACAGCAAATAAAACCCCAAACCAGCAGAAGACAGGAAATAATAAAGATTAGAGCAGAAATTAATGCTGTTGAAATAAAAAAAACAAAAACAAAAACAAAAACAAAAAACAGTAGAACAGATCAATGAAACCAGAAGCTGGTTCTTTGAAAGAATTAACAAAACTGATAAACCACTAGCCAGTTTGATCAAAAGAAAAAGGAAAGGACCCAAATAAATAAAATCAAGAATGAAAGAGGAGAGATCACAACCAACACAGCAGAAATAAAAACAATAATAAGAGAATATGATGAGCAATTATATACCAATAAAATGGGCAATCTGAAAGAAATGGATAAATTCCTAGAAACATATACACTACCAAAACCAAAACATGAGGAAATAGAAAATTTGAACAGACCCATAACCATCAAGGAAATCGAATTAGTCATCAAAAATCTGCCAAAACACAAGAGTCCAGGGCCAGATGGCTTTCCAGGGGAATTATACCAAACATTTAAGGAAGAGTTAACACCTATTCTCTTGAAGCTGTTCCAAAAAACAGAAATGGAAGGAAAACTCTTTCTATGAAGCCAGCATGACCTTGATTCAGAAACCAGAGAGAGATCCCACTAAAAAGGAGAACTATAGACCAATTTCCCTGATGAACATGGATACAAAAATCCTCAACAAGATATTAGCCAACCGGCTCCAACAATACATTAAAAAATTATTCACCACAACCAAGCTGGATTTATACCTGGGATGCAGGGCTGGTTCAATATCCACAAAACAATTAACGTGATTCATCACATCAATAAAACAAAGGATAAGAACCACATGATCCTCTCAATAGATGCAGAGAAATCATTTGACAAAATACAGCATCCTTTCTTGATAAAATCCCTCAAGAAAGTAGGGATAGAAGGAGCATACCTCGAGATCATAAAAGTCGTATATGAACGACCCAATGCTAATATCATCCTTAATGGGGAAAAACTGAGAGTTTTCCCCCTAAGGTCTGGAACAAGACAGGGATGTCCACTCTCACCACTGTTATTCAACATAGTATTGGAAGTCTTAGCCTCTGCAATAAGACAACACAAAGAAATAAAAGGCATCCAAATTGGCCAGGAGGAGGTCAAACTTTCACTTTTTGCAGATGACATGATAATCTATATGGAAAACCCAAAAGATTCCACCAAAAAACTGCTAGAATTGATTCATGAATTCAGCAAAGTTGCAGGATATAAAATCAATGCACATTAATCGGTTGCATTCCTATACACCAACCACGAAGCGACAGAAAGAGAAATCAAGGAATTAATCCCATTTACAGTTGCACAAAAAAACATAAAATACCTAGGAATAAATCTAACCAAAGAGGTCAAAATTCTATATACTGAAAACTATAGAAAGCTTATGAAAGAAATTGAAGAAGACACAAAAATGGAAAAAGATTCCATGCTCCTGGATAGGAAGAACAAATATTGTTAAAATGTTGTTACTACCCAAATAAATCTACATATTCAATGCAATCCCTATCAAAGTAACACCAGCCTTATTCACAGAGCTAGAAAAAAATAATCCTAAAATTTGTATGGAACCAGAAAAGACCCTGAATAGCCAAAGCGATCTTGAAAAAGAAAACCAAAGCAGGAGGCATCACAATCCCAAACTTCAAGCCATACTACAAAGCTGTAATCATCAAGACAGTATGGTACTGGCACAAGAACAGACACTCAGATCAATGGAACAGAATAGGGAACCCAGAAATGGACCCACAAACATATGGCTAACTAATCTTTGACCAAGCAGGAAAGAATATCCAATGGAATAAAGACAGTCTCTTCAGCAAGTGGTGCTGGGAAAACTGGACAGCAACATGCAGAAGAATGAACTTGGACCACTTTCTCACACCATACACAAAAATAAACTCAAAATGGATGAAAGAACTCAATGTAAGACAGGAAGCCATCAAAATCATCCATGAGAGAGCAGGCAAAAACCTCTTTGATCTTGGCCACAGCAATTTCTTAGTCAACATGTCTCCAGAGGCAAGGGAAACAAAAGCAAAAATGAACTACTGGGACCTCATCAAAATAAAAAGCTTCTGCACAGCGAAGGAAACAATCAGCAAAACTAAAAGGCGACTGACAGAATGAGAGAAGACATTTGCAAATGACATATCAGATAAAGGGTTAGTATCCAAAATCTATAAAGAACTTATCAAACTCAACACCCAAAAAACAAATAATCCAGTGAAGAAATGGGCAAAAGACATGAATAGACACTTCTGCAAAGAAGACATCCAGATAGCCAATTGACATGAAAAATGCTCAACATCACCCATCATCAGGGAAATACAAATCAAAACCACAATGAGATACCACCTCACACCTGTCAGAATGGCTAACATGAACAACTCAGGGAACAACAGATGTTGGCGAGGATGTGGAGAAAGAGGATCTCTTTTGCATTGTTGGTGGGAATGCAAGCTGGTGCAGCCACTCTGGAAAACAGTATGGAAGTTCCTCAAAAAACTAAAAATAGAACTACCCTATGACCCAGCAATTGCACTACTAGACATTTATCCAAGGGATACAGGTGTGCTGTTTTGAAGGGACATATGCACCCCCATGTTTATAGCAGCACTATCAACAATAGCCAAAGTATGGAAAGAGCTCAAATGTCCATCGATGGATGAATAGATAAAGAAGAAGATATGATATATATATACACACACATACACACACACACACACACACACACACACACACACACACACACACACACAACGGAGTATTACTCAGCAATCAAAAATAATGATATCTTGGCATTTGGAACTACATGGATTGAACTGGAGGGTATTATGCTAAGTGAAATTAGTCAGAGAAAGACAAAAATCATATGACTTCACTCATATGAGGACTTTAAGAGACAAAACAGATGAACATAAGGGAAGGGAAACAAAAATAATATAAAAACAGGGAGGGGGACAAAACAGAAGAGACTCAAATATGGAGAACAAACTGAGGGTTATGGGAGGGGTTGGGGGAGGGCGGGTGGGATAAATGGGTAAGGGGCACTAAGGAATCTATTCCTGAAATAATTGTTGCACTACATGCTAACTAATTTGGATGTAAATTTAAAAAATAAAAAATAAATTAACAAATAAAAAAATAGGAAAAAAAGATCAGTAGTTGATGACTCTTCCTCAGAATTTGCAGATTCAAGTACTCTTTAGGAACTCTAAGAAATAGTGGTGATCTGTGCTTAAACTTGGAAATTTTTGGTTGCATTATGATCGTAAATTATAAATTATATATAATATATATTTCCATTTATAAATATATTTGCATACACATATACATCTATACATACACATATGCATGCATATGTATGTAAACATATATGCTGTATAAATATAAAAAATATCTTTTTTTATGAAAATCTAAATTTCTATCTTCTCATGAAAGCTATACATAAGTGATTTTGTCAGACTATCGAGCTTCAGTTAATATTTTGTACCTAAAATGGTAAATTGTGATTTTGTTTTATGCATAAACATAAGATAGAGTCATAAAGACATTCTGTGTCATTCATTATAAGCCTACTGATGATGGTGAGTTTTCTTTTATAAATTTTCAGGACCTTATGCCAATATTGA
Source organism: Felis catus (assembly GCF_018350175.1). NCBI lineage: Eukaryota > Metazoa > Chordata > Mammalia > Carnivora > Felidae > Felis > Felis catus. The sequence continues at coordinate 48,787,885 of NC_058377.1, read as the reverse complement.
TCAAAAGAAATGAGGAACAGTCTTTTGTTCTCTTTTTATTTTTTTCTTACTACCACTTTCCATAAGATACAGTTTTAAAAAATAAATTTCACAGGCAAGAATATTTTTCTCTATAATCAACTTCAATTTTCTCTGACCTAATTTTCTCCAATTATTTCTACATTCTTGTATTTAGCCACATCTACTTTGGCTAAATAAATCTTGTCTTTCCTCAATGTTAACACCTTTGAAATACTTACAGACTAATAACAAGGTCTTATCAATTTTGCTATTTCATCTACCAACTTCATCTACCAACTTCTTTTCATAGCTCTGTATATGTCAGAAGATATAAGATTATAGCATAATATTGATAATTTGGTGTAAATTTTTATTTTAAAAACCTTATCAAGTCTAATATATACATGAGGGAGCATTTGTGTTCTGATAGATGATGATTAAACAGCATGGCTCCCATTGCCAATTGTCAGACTGTTGAATTTACGCACTGAATGGAGTACTTTTTATATGGAATGAATGAGGGTATTTTCAAGTTGAATTGTATGATAAAGTGACAAATGCAATATTTTTTGAAAACATGGCTGACTCTTATTGCCAACTCCGGGCTAAGGAAAATGGTCAGCAAAGGCATATCCATCATGCCTCAGACTTTTCTTGGGAATTTTGTACTCCTGGCTGGAGTCACCAGTTTCATTTCCTGAAAAGTGAATGTTCTGGCAATGATTAGTGCTTTTTGCTCTTTCTTAGACCACTCACCACTATCCTATCCTTTTGGTCTCCTAGGCTGGAAAGGTCATTTGTGCTGTATTCCCCTCTCCTCCTCATTTCGAGTTGTGAATTGATATTAGTTCTACCTCTAGAATATTCTATATTGGTCTGTATCTCAGAGTACACCTGCTATGATTGTAGTGTAGCAAAGAACAAAGTCAGAAGACCTGTATTTGATTGAGGCTCCACCACCAAATAGCTGAGTTACCTTGGGAAGTCGACCTAACTAAGTCTCAAGGTCTTTATCCATAAAATGGGAATAACAATACTTCACAGAATTTTGTGATATCAAAGGGTATATATGTAGAATATATTATTCAGGGCATAGCAAGTACTCAATTAGTTGCTAAATATTATTATTATTTTCATCACTGCTAAGTAACTTTCCACTCCAAGGTTTTTTCCTGCAATTAATTCTTTAAACTTTTATTAAAGTAATTTTACACAACACTAATTCAATGATGTAATTAAAAAACCCTTTATCACCCTAAGGGACCTTTTTAGCCCCATCTTTCTCTGCATACTCTATGATGTATTAACTCTGGGCTACTCGGCATTTGTCAAACATATCATGTCCTTTCATGTCACTAGACATTTATATAAGGTTCCCCTCATCCTGTAATGTATTCTTCTCATCTTATATTTTTTGCCATAGGTATTACTTTCATTCTGTAGTACCCCCCATAAATCACCAGCATGCATTAGAAAAACAACAGTTTAAAAGCTTCATTTAATTATAAGCTTCATTTAATTATAATGAATCAAGACTGTTATGTAGATATAAAAAATGATCTTGGAATATATTAATAAAGGTAGTAGCAAGAGTGGGTGGGGGGGGTAGTTACCCTTTTTTTGTGTCACCAATCAGGCCACATTAGTAGTGCTTTTTTGGATTTGGAAACCACATTTAAAAGAAACAGAGACAAGGGCACTGGGTGGCTCAGTCGGTTAAGCGTCTGACTCAGTTTTGGCTCGGGTCATGATCTCACGGTTCGTGAGTTGGAGCCCTGCTTCTAGCTCTGCACTAACAGTGAGGAGTCTGCTTGGGATTCTTTCTCTCTCCCTCTGTCTCGGTCCCTCCCCTGCTCACATAGGCTCTCTCTTTCAGAATAATAAATAAACATTTAAAAATGTTTGAAAAGAAACAGAGACAAAATGAACTTTCAATCTGAAAAGAACCAGGATGATAAGTGTTTTTAAATCATGCCACATGAGAAGCTACAGAAGGCACTGTCAATGTTTAACCTGGAGAAAAGAAGGCTCTGAATGAATTATAAGCATGTGCAATCCCCTCATATGGAATGGGGAGGGCACTTCCATGGAGTGGATGCAAAGGGTAGCACGGAAGCCAATAGGCAAAGTTATTAAAGAATCAAAGAGGAATGCATTCCAAAGAAGCCCTTTCTAAGCCCCCAGAATATTGGAAGGCAGATTGGACTACATGAAGAGAATGAGTTTCCTGCCCCTGAGGATAATAAAAAAAGGCCTGAGGAACTAGAAGAGACATTGAAGAAGGCCTTAGAGCTCCAAATAGGTAATACACAAGATGAGCTGTGATGCCCTTCAGTGCTGTGAGTCGAGAGCCCCATCTTCATGAGGTTTTTCCTTGCCCTCCCAGTCAGGATGATTCACATACATTTCTTACTTTCCATTGCAGTTGTTACCATTATCACAGCACTTTCTACATAACAAATTGTATCTCTACTTCACGCACTGTAATGGGAACTATTTCGGGATGGGAAATGTGCCATCAGCTTCTTATTCCTCATAGTGCCAACCCAGCTCCTTTAACACAGAAGATGCTTAATAACGGGAATTGATTTAATTTTATGTCCATGGGCAATTCATTCATCTTTTTTAATGAGTTTCCTTAGCAGCAAACAAGAGTTTTAAATTTGATGATTTAGCATTCTAACTAATGCTATACAGTAAACTTCCTAATAATTAAAAATACAAAGATTAGTTCCTAATATATCAATATTAATCTGAGCATTGATGTTTTAAATGAGTTGGAAAAAAACTCACTGAGTTGATTTTATGTGGAAAATATTTGGAGGTGGAGATGTACAAAGCCTCACCTAACATAGTACTCTTGTCCCCAACTCCCTCTCTGGGTAAAAATTTTGTAGGAGGAAGTTCTTATGGTTTTATAAATAGTATTCATTGATTGTCAGTCTCAGAAGATGTTTCTAGTGGAAGTAAAATCCACTATGTACATATTGAACATTTTATTGACACAGATTAGAAACCTTTGCAATCAGGCTGAAGATGTTCCATTATTAGCACCAACCCTTATTGGAAATTGTGGGCTTAGGCCAATTGGCAACATCAGCTTTAAGCCTTTTCACAATACTTCCTGTCATCTATACTGTCACTTCAGCAAAGAATGTAGTGAAAATGCTTTACATTTTCAATTATTCCGTGTCTTAAAATAAATGTTCCTTGCTAACTGCCAAAAATTAGAAGCAAACTAAATCTCCTGCATTAGGAGAATAACTGAACAAATTATGGATCGTATTATTGACATATTGTGCAATCGTTAAAAATTAGTGCTATAAACGTGATAACGGCAGTGTGAAAAAAATGCTTATGATATAAAAGATGAAGTTATGGATATCAAATTGTATGGATACTTATAAGTTCAACAGCTTCCTGGATAGTTTTATAAAAAATCAGATCTGATTACATAATTCTTGGGAGACAGTGCTCTAAGTCTCTTGCATTTCTGCACACCTTCCTAATAGAAACACTGACTGCCTTTGTTTTGGACTGTCTTTTCAGGGTTATTTGATAGTGAACAGCTTGCAAAGATAAAGACAGTTTCTCTCTCTAGAGCATACAGTAGGTCTGTTTACTGTCCAGCATAATAAAGATGACGTCTTTCTCTGTGGCAAAGGCCAGGCAGGCTACTGCTCATTATAAAAGATTCAGGTTCCCTAGGCTTGGGGTTCCTCTCCTGTAATGCAACCCACCATATTAGGCATCACCTGGTGAAAATGCTGATACTCTGGCTACACTGTTATTATGAGTAATAAAACCAAATCTCGCATTTTCTGTCAGTATCCATGATGGTGCATAAGTATCCATAATATAACTGGTTAGGTTGCAAATAAGAAAAAAATCTCAGACCTTTCACATTTTTTGACACTTATTCCCTTAATTAAACCCGTGCAACCTTCTTGCAGTGGCATCCCATTGCATTTAGGATCAAATTTTTGGCAACAACAAGAACAGCAATAACAGCTAATACTCAATGAATGCCCAACATTGCAATAAGCATGTTACATGTCATATAATCCTCACAACAATTCTAGGGGGGAAATATTACTTCTTAATAGCTGATACTTTGGTATTACTGCTTAAGAAGTGAAGAAACTGATGTGTACTTTTGGCTGTTCAGAAGAACCAAGGGGTCACTAATCACCTACCTGTAAAACAACTTCTCTCTTTTGATCTGGTTCTTACCCTCTCCTTTGGGTCTCTGCCTAAATGGGAATTAGAAAAGGCTTTCTCTTGACCATTCCTCCAGTTTTATTTCCTCATGGAACTCTGTCCCTTTCCTTTGTAGCACTTACCACAGTTTGTGTTAACTGTATGATTAATTAAGGGACTCTGATTGCTTATGTACTGTCTGTCTGCCACCTGATACATTCCTATGGGCAGAGGGATGAAGTATACTTTGTTCTCTAAAGCTTTTCTATGACAGGTGCTCAATGTATGTGCTGAATGAATGAATGAGTTAATTGTATATAATAAGGGACCGCAAATAACCTAATATTTCTTTTGCACTGCAGTGATTTATTTTTGAGAGAGTGTGTGCACCAGCAGGGGAGGAGAAGAGAGAGAAGGAGACAGAATCCCAAGCAGGCTCTGTGCTATCAGCAGAGTCCCATGTGGGGCTTGAACCAATGAACCCATGAGATCATAACCTGAGCTGAAATCAAGAGTTGGACCCTTAACCGATTGAGCCACCCAGAAGTCCTTAAACAACATTGATTATTTCTCAAATATCCTGTAATGCAGCTATTTTTCCTTTACTGTAAAAATAGTAAATTTATATTATTGAAATAAGTGAAACTCAAGGGCCTTGTCCCATGAGAAATTTCAGAGGCATTTTTAGACTCCATGGAATGCAGGCAGAATTGCAGAAAACACAGTGTAGAGTGGGTAATAAAAGAATGTAGTAATAAGCATATATGTTTACCATGGATATTTCTGGTCATATACACATTTTATGGACCACTTATTGAGAGCTACATCATTTGAAATATTTTATCCTAATTGATTGTTAAGCACTACTACTCAATGTCTTAAATGCCCCATTGAGCTTTCATTATCATCTTCTGAGGGATTGTTGCTTTTTACGTTTTAATGGTCTAATTCATCTTTTCCATAAGCCATTTGTATATTATCAACATTCTGTTATTCAGCTGTATAATAGGTAGGGTGGGCCAAATAATTCTGAGATGCAAATTTCCCCTTCAAAGAGCAATTTTAATACAATTAATATTGTTTTACATTTTAAGAGCTCACAAAATAGAAACTGGGAGGAATTTCATGAATAGCTGTATTTTGTTAGAAGTAAATTCAGGTTTCCAGGTTACTAATGGGAAGGTTGCTATATTCAAAGATAATGTTTGATACCCTGTACACAATTTGGAAAAGAGTAGAGCAGAGGAAAAATGCAATAGGACTGTTTATAATATTGTTGAGGGGGTGATCCTCATTAAAAAAGTTGAACATTCATTCATGCAAATATATTATTGGCTTGTATTTTTGGAGAAGCAGTGTGGTATGGATAGAACACAAATGGTAACAACAGTGGATTACACATATTGAGTGCTTACTATGCCGGCAATGCCAGGCACTTTGCATATTGCTCCTTAATCCTCCAGACAGTCTTTTTTTTTTTTTAATGTTTATTTACTTTTGAGAGACAGAGAGAGACATGGCACGAGTGGGGGAGGGGCAGAAAGAGAGACACAGAATCCAAAGCAGGCTCCAGGCTCCAAGCTGTCAGCACAAAGCCCGACACGGGGCTTGAACCCATGAGCTGCGAGATCATGACCTGAGCTGAAGTCAGACGCTCAGCCGACTGAGCCAGGTGCCCCAATCTTCCAGACAGTCTTAAAGGGACTTAAAGGGACATTATTCCCTCCATTTTGTACATGAATCTCACTGATGTTAAGAAACTTGTCTAACATCGTTGAGTCAATGAGCAGAAATGCTGTAACAAACAGAGAAACCAAAACCAACCAGGCCAAATCAAAACTAGACTCAAAGACAAACAAAAAAAATTCCAGTTCAGTCTGACTCCAAAATTTAACCACTTAATAACTACACCATCAGGATATCACTCCTAAAAGGGGTTTTAAAATATAGAGGATAGAAGATGGAAAGTGCAATAGCAGAGGTACAGCAAAAATGCTATGAAATTGCCAGGAAGGAAGAGACTGTTTCCCTCAAGGTCTGCAGAGGAAAAACCAGAAAAGGCTACATAGAGGAGATGGCATTTGAAGATCTCAAACTGAGATTTTAGATGTAGAGACTGTGAGGGAACATTTAATGTGGGAGAAACAGCTTCAGAAACAAGGCATGAAAGGTAGGAAGATCATTCCAGAAAAGTAGAAAATATAGCCATTCACCAAACACACTATATCCTAGACACTTGGGAATAAAATATGAATAAAACACAGCATAGTGGGGGATACAAGAAAACAAATTATTATTCAGTGTGATAACAGAAGCATATAAAAGATATGCAAGTAAGAGGATAGAATACAGAATGTGTGTGGGGGGGTGCCTGTGTGGCTCAGTGGGCTAACCATCTGACTCTTAATTTTGGCTCAGATCATGACTTCGAATTCTGTGTCAAGCTCCACCCTGTCAGTGCAGGGATTCTCTCTCTCTGTCTCTCTTCCCCTCCCCTGCTTGTTCTCTCTCTCCAAATATAAGTAAATAAACTTTATAAAAAATAATACAAAATGTGTGATCACAGGGCTTTCTCTGTTTCACAATGTAGTAATTAGGATGATGGCTGCCCTGGAGTAGATAAGAATTACCTCAAAATACCTAGATATCTTTTCTAATTCTCAAAAAGAAGGATAAGAGCATCTATTTCATAGGGTGCTTGTGAGGATCAAATGAATTAATAATATAATATATTTAGTATAGTGCTGGCCCATTATAAGTGCTCAATAATTATCAGTTGTTATCATTAATATTACCCACATCACCCGTAATTACTAATAAAAGAAAGAAAACCATGCTCAGGAGCAGTCGTAAAAAGTTCATAAGGAAGTTTTGAATTCCTTCCTGCTCCTGCATTCAAGGCCCTACATTTTATAGTTGGTTCCAGACTCATTTACTCAGGCCATGCACATGGTCCACTCTCTAAGCTCATTGAGACAACTGCTGCCAGCATCTCCACTCCTGTGTTCTCAAGGCAACCTGGACTTGTTGCTCTGTTACAGCAACTGTCATATTAGATTATAATGCTCTCTATCTAATCAAGTTTACTGGCACTTAAAGTGTAGTTCAAGTACCAGCAGCATCAGTACCTACCTCGTGCTTGTCAGAAATGGTGATTATTATTCCCAGTTACATTTGAGAAATGTTAAAGTTTGAAAAGTTTGTCCTAGAATATGAATTCTCTGAGTTCAGGAGACACAGTTTTTATCTGTGTATCCCATCTGGCAAAGAGTAGTACTGAACAAATGATCATGTAATGAATGAATGAATGAGTAAATTCATACATGCTTTCTCATCTCCAACCTTTTTATTCAAGTCATCTAACCTTTCTTTCTTTTCATCATCATTGGACACCCCTTTGCCCTCCCATTGTGTTTACTTTTCCACAGAAACTTCTCCTGAACTTGTAACCAGTTGAGATCTTTTTCCTTAGAACCTTAGGGCACCATGTGTTGACTACATGTCTGTCTCTCTTCTTTATTTCTCTTCCTTCTGAACAACATGCACATATGAATACACACACTCATTAAAAAAAAACACAGAGTATATTTTCTTCTGCCTCATCCTCATCATGAGAATTTGTCTTGGAAGTCAAAGATAGTGTCCTTTATTATCTTCCCATAATCACCCAACTGAGGCATTCCTAGCACAGTAATGTTTGCCCAATTTGTTGAATGAAAGATAATTGCACACAACTGTTAGGAGTAGGCCACTGGCTAGAGGACAAGACCCAATATGAAGCTTCTCAGCCTCTATAGACTTTACTTTCTAGCCTCACTCAAGTTATCAACATAAAGGAACTAAAGAAAATATAGGGTTTTTAGGTTACATAACATTTAGGAGATTCAGTGTAGAGTCCTAGAATGACAAGTGGAATAAAAACAAGACCTTTCTTCTAGTAGGTCATTTGTTACTAGGTTGTTATGCAACATTAGGGAAGCCATTTTCCCTTTCCTGGGACTATTCTCCCATTTATACAAGGGGAAGTATTGAAACATAATTTCTGGAACTCCTTTTAGTGTTAACTTCTATGATTCTATCTAGCTGCAAAGTACTCAGAAATAGTAATTAACTAGAGGAATGAGTAAAATAACTCCTGATGGTAAATTGAGTACCATCTCAAGCCAGACTGGTAGCACTGAGATTAACAATATGAACATTTGTCCAAGGCCTCAGTTACATTAATTCTGGTGAATAGTAAGGAAGCAAAGTCCTTTTGGGAAAAGCTATAAGGTCACATTACAGGGAAGTAAAAAGTGAAAAAGAGAATTTTTATAAATTATGGGTTGTTGTAAAACAAAGAAGTTCAACTAAGCTTTCAAATTTGCTGATGTCAATTTCAAATTTATGGTGAAAAGAAACAAGAAGATATTAAATATGTGAGCGAGGAGAAACCAATGCTGGACCAAATGAGAAACTACAAGAGTCATTAGTTTTTATGCTTCATCAAAAGATTACTAGTTGAGGAAAAAAAGACTTTGATACCTGGAGATAATATTGTATAGGGTTTTTGAATGTATCTCAGGTTTATCTTCTAGTCCAACCTTCCTCTGAAACATTTGATACAGGTCAATACCAAGTAAGCCTGGGAAGACTCTTTGCTGTTCCAGGGAAGCAACCTCAATGTCTCCATGTCCCACTCATGCCCTAGAAAGTGATCCACTAGAGATTCTAATTAAATTTGCTATCTGAAGATGTGGGAGATGTAACTAATTATGCTAGGCTTTAAAAACGGGACAAAGAATTTTATCTGAGTCCTTTGTTAGTCATTAAATTAAATGAACAGTTTAGTAATAAACCCAACAGAGTAAGTCAACTGAGTGAAGTGGGATGCACACTACACCGAAGAGCTGGAGTGAAAAGATGTCAAACCTGTGGGAAGACTGCAGCTGTTGAGCACTATAATGGACTATTTGAGCAGGTAATGTGCATTGAAAAAGTGCACGCACACACTCTGCTGTGACACAAGAAGAGAAGTCGGGTTTTAAGGAAGAAAGGTTTTAGAGCTCTCCACTGACAACCTCAAAGCCAATAACTTTGGAACTAAGAAAATATTTGGTTCATAGCTAGTGGTTTTACTAAGGTTTAATTCTTTTCCTGCTAAAAGTGTCAAGATCCTGTGAGACATTAACATCAACTGGGAAGCTCCTGGAAGCACCATGGGGAACTAATTTTCCCTGTTGTTTCATTTGTGCTACAAAAGACTACTCAGGGGGAAAAGTACAGTGATGTTAACTTACAGCAAATGGTGGTTTTCATACAGATACTTTAACAGTACATCCCAGTTGGTGTTGAAGCCCCTGCCAGCTGTCATTCCAGCAAAGATTACTGAAAGTAAAACACTGAGTATTTGAGTCCCTACTATGTTTGCCACTCTTCTAGGATTTAGGAGCCAGGTAAAAATGAATACCAAAGACCTCTATATTCAAGAGGTTTACAATACAGTTAGTAAACAAGAGTACAGAGTGAATGATTTGTGAATAACACAAGACAATCTTTACTCAAGCGATAACTTGACCCAGAGCGGGGGATAACATGATATAACTTCAGAGAAGGTAGGAAGCCACACCGGGAGTTTTCAGGGAAAGGTCCATGGAAGTAGTAAATCCTTGGGCTAGATTTTGGTATAATAGAATTGGAAAAATCAGAGGAGAATGGAGAAAGCAGCTCAGTTTAGGGAAGGAAAGTGACACTAGAGAGAGCTGCCTGACTTGAGAAGTCAGTTAATGAGAATTCAAAACAAAGATGCGGGCTTGGTGTGAGAAAAAGAAATCTCTTATGTTATGTTGCTGTCACCATGGTTATTTTTGTCTCCAGGTTACAGCTTCATATTAGCAGAATTAAGAAGCTAAACCTACAATTTTCTACTCCTCATCATCTTCTCTTCAAGAGCATGTTTTTGTGAACTAAGGTCTTTCATTTTTTTAAAATGTGTGGGATTTTTCCTTTCTATTTCAGACCAGCTCCTCTGCATATACAGTGCTAATGCGTGACATTTAAGAATGCTGGTTTTACAGCACAGTTATCCTATCCATGTGTTACTGATGGCCTCTGTTGCCACTGTAATTCTCCACTGCACTTTCTAACATGTTAGCCTCATGATATTTAATGATATAGACCTATAAAGTCACTTGACTTTTCTACCTAACAGAATCAAAGCTGCAAAAGAAAGTTCTTTCATAAGGCTAGCATTTTGTAACGGATCAACTAAAATATGGAGGGATTGATTTAGAGCAAAAAACCTTAGGGAACAAAATGACACTTTTTCTGCCTGTCTCTAAGTGAAAAGCAAAAGGTTTCTTTGGATGGTGCAATTATACAGTGTGTCTCCTTATTTTGGTGTTTTGAAAGTTATATAGAGAACTTTTTAACTTCTACCCCAAAGGTTATAATATAAGCAGTGTAGAGTAGTAGAAAGAAGAATTATTAAAACAACAACAAACAAAGCATAAAAGCAAAAATAGCAATCATACATTGTATTTATGTAATGTGACTTGCTGGGGTGGGGCTGCTGACAGCAGATGAAAGCACTACAGCTATACTTAAAAAAAGAAAAAAGAAAAAAGCCATTGAACTATATATGAATTTTACTTTGTTAAACTGAGAGATGTGAAAAGTTATCGACAAATCCCAAAACCCAAAAATGTACATTAGAGTAACATTGTTTAACATACATACATACATACATACATACATACATTTATGTATGTATGTATGTATGTATGTATGTATGTATGTATGTTTGAGAGAGAGTGAATAGGTTAGAGGCAGAGAGAGAGGGAGACAGTAAATCCAAAGCAGGCTCCAGCTCCACGCTGTCAGTGCAGAACCTGACATGGGTCTCAAACTCACAAACTGCGAGATCATGACCTGAGCCGAAGTAGGACGCTTAACCAAATAAGCCCCCCAGAAACCCCTAAAGTTATGTTGTTGCTGATTTCTATGATCAAATTTATGACTGAGTTGTCTTATTCAAGATCTATCTTGTTTGGGCATTCAATGTGTCAGGCCTATACTCTGCAAAGCTTCGACCCAAAGGCTTTTGGAAAGAGAGAGTCCACAGTCAAAACTGCAAGTTGGAACCAACCAGATATTTAAAAACAGAGTCTACTAAAGGTTGTGGATGGGACAGCAAAAAAAAGCACACCAAAAAGAGTGCTAACTGATTTAAGAGGGTGACTGCTGTGCCAGGAGCACACGGTGAAAGGATTGATTTAAATACACAATTCCGGAGACAATCCCACATGGAAGTTTCTCAAGTTAAGGATAAGAATACAATAACTATAATCTATTATCACCATAGTTTCACAAAGTAAAATATATTTAGCACTAGAGTTAGAGGAGGTTCATACTCTCAGGAAGGATTCTTCCCAAAGAAGGGTAGAAGGCAATCTAATGCTGATATATGTATACAGTGCAAAGTCCTTTTCCTGTATTTTGCTTCAGACCAGTAGAAATTAGACAATGAACCAGCACCAGCCTATGGACTTGAATTTGAGAAAACTCTAACTTCAAGAATTTCCAAAAGTATTGGAATTGTGTAGAAGAGAATGTTTTATTGTATGTCTATAGCGTTATCAATGGTTAGGAAACAGCTTAACAAAGCAATTTAAGTAGTGGAAAGAATAAGGCAAAGAGGGGTCTAATTATATTCAAGAAAGACCTATTTCATTTCAAATTAAATGTAATAATTGATCCCATTATTAATATCCTGTGCCCTCTGCAGCACCTACTGTATGAGATTCTATTGTTTTCCTGTCTGCTGTGGGCTCTTCTGTAAGATTGAATCCCTTTTGGGAAAGGGCTATGTCTAATTTATCTTTATATTCCCAATGAACAGCACAAAGCCTATCACAGGCTCATTAAATATAGGGCTCTGTAAATATTTATCAGATACATAAATTCATAATGATTTAAAAATTTTTATTGTCTTTTTTTTTAAATCAAGAGTTAATACTTGTTAGGTATATTTCTGGACACCAAGAATACTGGAAATAATTAACACATGGTGCCTGAACTCAAGAGGCTTAGTACAGCTGATAAAAGAGACAAGGAAATAAAATAGTCCTAACAGTAATAATTTAGACTGAATTCTATAGCTTTCGAAAGATGGAGGAAGACTCCCCTACCCAGGCTGAGATCATCAGAAAGAGGCTTCCAGTGGTACCACACAGGATGTGTTTTCTGGGCTTGTAGTTCCCCAGGTCAAGAGATCTATGAGTGGTGGCTGGCACTGAGATGTCGAGGTGAACACTATATGTGCTTGTTTAGAGAGAAGGAGTTTAAGAATGGGAGAAACATGAGTCAGGACCTGAAGATATGGAGACACTATTATCTTTTTTTTTTTTTTTTTCTTTTGGGAACGGCAAAAGGAGTGGATCTGAATGAAAGGCAGGTATGTGAGATTAGTCAGGGCAGGGACAAAATCAGATGTGTAGTATAGAAGGCTCCACATGGGCTACAGTGTGGTGAATAGCTCAAAAGTACAGACAGCTTGTGGTGGAGGCTAGCTGGTAATTCAGATGAGCAATGATTCTAGATGGATCTTGAGTGGAGGCAACAGGGAAAGACTGTGGAGCAATTATTCAAGAATTCAAGGCATAAATCATTCAAGAATTAAAGATATATTGATAGGACACTTAGAGATCAACTTACGGTAAAGCAGTAGGAGGAAGCTAGGAAAATGTCTTGGTGCTAGAACCATATCAGTTTATTACTTGGCAGGCACTTTTCATGTATAAGCTCATTAATCCCTCTTAACAACTCTGTGAGATAAATACTTTTATTATCTTCTTGTTACAGATCCAAAAACTAAGGCATAGAGAGATCACATAGCTAGTGAGGAGTAGAGCCAGAATTTGAACCTAAGCACATGCTCTTAACTACTACTCCAGATTATTAATAGTCATTATACAGTGGATATAACCACAGACAACAATCTAAAAATAAAGATGATAAGTGATTTTTGAGGTGTCTTAGGGCATTTGAGGATACATGTCTAGTAGGTACAGAGATGGATGAGGATGGAATCAATGAAAGATCTGGCTGCAGATACAGAGATGGGAGAAACAAGCACATATTGGGAACCCCATCTGTGGACATGAAAGTATTGTGTCAGGAAGGGTATACTGAATCGAAGGAGAAGGCATCGCTGGTGGAATGGACAAATAAGTGGTGAGGAGAAGAGATGATGTCTAAGGACAGGGATGAGAGAAAGTTGGAAATGTAAGAAGAATCACGAGTCTGGAAGTGGAATTATAGAAGTTAATAATAATAAAAAAAGTTTCCATGAAGAAGCAAGTAATAGAGAAAGTGTACAGAAGATACAACATGATAAGGACTAAGAAGTTTCCATTGGATTTAGAAACAGTTTTAGTGATGTTGGTGAAAATAATTTCAGTGGAGGTCTAGGTGACACTTGGCTACAGAGCTCAGAGGGTTAGTGGATGAAAGAAAAACAGAGTGTAGACAATTCCTCTAGTTGGGAAGGAGAGTTTTAGGGATTGTTTTTTGTTTTTTGTTTTTGTACAATGGGATGAGGGCTGAGGTCTAGTAAAAGCATATGGAACTGGGTTCAGATGTCAGCTCTGCTAGCTATTAGTTTCATCAGTAAAGTAGGGATAAAAATACTTACTTTGCAGATTTATTTTGATTATGCTTATAGAACACCTAACACACAAAGTTCGTACTTAGTAAATAAGAGCTATAGCCCTATTAAAAATGTGAAAAGTCTAGAGTTGCCTTGGTGGCTCAGTTGGTTAAGTGCCTGACTTCAGCTCAGGTCATGATTTTGCAGTTCATGAGTTTGAGCCCCACGTTGGGCTCTGTGCTGACATCTTGAAGCCTGGAGCCTGCTTTGGATTCTGTGTCTCCCTCTCTCTCTCTCTGTCCTTCCTGCTCATGCTCTTGTCTCTATCTCTCTCTCAAAAATGAATAAACTTAAGAAAATAAACTTTAAAAAATGTGAAAAGTCTAAAGACCTCTAAAAATCCTCTGGATAAATACTGAGTTATCTGTCACAGGGTAGGAAAACCACCTAAATTTTTAAGTGTGCTTTCTGTTATTTTTGTCTGAATATTTGATGTCATAAGGACATAATCTTACTTTCATGTTGCTATATGAATTTTTTAACTTTTAAATGGGAATTTTGACAGCATTATTGAGATATAATTCACATACCATAAATTTACCCGTTAAAGTGAATTGTTCAGATTTTGGTATATTAACAGAGTTGTGCAACCATCATTACAATCTAATTAAATTTTAAAAAAATTTAACATTTATTTATTTATTTTGAGAGAGAAAGAAAGAGAGAGCAGGGGAGGGGCAGAGACAGAGGAAGAGAGAGAATCCCAAGCAGATTCCTCCTGTCAGTGCAGAGTCCAACACAGGGCTCGATCTCACAAACCATAAGATCATGACCTGAGCTGAAATCGAGTCAGACACTTAACTGACTGAGCTACCCAGGTACCCCTTAAAACATTTAACTTCCAAAAGGAATTCCATACCTGTACCAGGCACTCAGTTCCTGCTGCCTCCCCATCCAGCTCCACACAACCACTAATCTACTTTCTGATTCTGTAGGTGAGCCCATTGTGGTCACTTTATATAAATGGAATCACAGAATGTGTGGTCCTCTGTGATTGGCTTTTTTCATTTTACATGTCTTCAAGGTTCATCCATGCTATAGCATATGTCAGTACTTCATTCTTTTTGTTTAAAATTTTTAATGCTTAGTTTTGAGAGAGAGACAGAGCATGTGTGGGGGAAGGGCAGAGAGAATCTGAAGCAGGCTCCAGGCTCTGAGCTGTCAGCACAGAGCCCAATGTGGGGCTTGAACTCACAAACCGTGAGATCATGAACTGAGCCGAAGTCAGATGCTTAGCTGCCTGAACCATTCAGGCACCCCAGTACTTCATTCTTTTTTCTGGTTGAATAAAATCCTGGTGTATGGATATATCACATGCTACTTCTCCATTTGGATTGTTTCCACCTTCTGGTTATTATGAATAATGCTGTTATGAACATTGTTTACAAGTTTTTTGTAGACATATGTTTTCATTTCTCTTGGGTTTACACCTAGCAGCAGAACTGCTAAGTCTGAATGGTGTATTCTTAAATTTAGGTTTTTACTGACAAAATTTAAAAATGATTATAAACGATAAAAACAATTTAGAGTTGTATGAAGTAAAAGGCAACAAATTGCTTTCCTCATTCCAATCATACTGCCCCATGGTAAATACTGTTATCGTGAAGTTACAGTTCTGTTTCCTTCTAGAAACAGAAGGTTTCTGATATATGATATGTAATATTTCTTAGCCTGAAACATTCTGGAAGACTGTGTTATAATTACATGCTGGCAGGGGAGAAAAAGCACTGGCTCCTGACGTCTCTGATCAAAGTCCTGGATCCACTACAAAGTATTTGTGTGACTCTGAGACCTTGGGCAAGTCTCTTAATTTTGCTGGATGTATTTTCTCAAAAAACTAAGTATTTGGATGCAATCTTCTCTAACCCTTTCCTTCAATAAAGCATTCTATGATTTAATGATACCGAGGGCTGTGAGGATATACTATTAGCTTTGAGTTTATTCACAACACGTGTTGCTTTCAATTCCTTTTTCTTTAGAGTCAGTATAAGAAATATTGGAGGAAGGGAATGGTGATTACCCTCACCTTGCCAAGCACTGACATTTACTCAGCATGCTAAGCAAACTTTCAGAGTGACTGGTGCTGAAAATAAAGTTCTTTTGCAAGTCTTAATCTGTGCCTTTTCCATCTTCTAAGTTTGTTGAATTGATTTTTGTTTTATTACCTTTCACAGGGTCAATCAGACTTGTTGAGAGGTTTGCTTACTATGGACTTTGATCCCATTTATGAAAGTCTACCAGTGCACGTTTCAATGACCCAACCCGTCTAAGACATGTTTGAGGCATCCACATATGATGTGCCTCTCCAAAGCATCTGGAATCGACATATGTAGAGTACAAATGAAACAGACCTTAACAAAAAGTAGACAATACCTGGTACAGTGCACAAGAGGTGGGACAAAGAAAATCTGTTGCTGTGGCTTAACTCAGAAATCTCAGGGAAAAAAAAAAAAACTGCATGCATCACCTTTTCCTGAGACAATAAATGTGAAATATGATAAAGAGGTTCTTCTCCAACTACCAACTCTTCCATGCATTGCCCTCAGCCTACTCACTATATGTGAATTCCCCCTTTGAAATGTGAGTCATTGTTCTAGGTGAACACCCACCATTCGCCATTCCAATGAATGTATACTAAGTGATCTTGTGTCACATGGACAATACACAACATGGTTCTTACCCAAAAAGAAGTCACAGAGAGACACCTTGTTTTCATGTTACACAGAGTTATTACTAGAGGACATGTGTGAATTGACTTGGAATGTTCTTGAGGTTCATTAATCCCCTGGCCATCATGGGATGGAGGTGCATGAAGAATAATTAAAGATCATTTGCAAGCTCCTCATTTAGTAGCTGACTTTGGATGTAGCAAGAAGAAAGGAAGGTCTGAAGACTGCAACAACTTGAGAGGGTAGATGTGGGGTTAGAAAGAGCCTGAGTCTTGGACATATGTAGATTTCCACTTGTTGACCCTGGGAAACAGAGGGGACCCCTTCGTTCTCCACAAGAGAGGTCTCATTGAGCAGTTTTTGAAGGACATGAAATACATTAAAAGGTAGTTTAGAAACAAGGGAGAGAAGAAGCCAACACTATATGCCTAGATGGAGATTCAGGAAAGACAACTGGTAATGTAGAGTTGTGGTTTACAGGAGGTCTTTGACCAGAGGTTTAAGGAAGCCTTGGACAATTAGATGCTAGCAGATGCCTGACACATCACTGGAGAAGGCATCCATCCCCCTCCCCATCCTGATTCCCCACAGTCACTAACCCCATCCCTCCTAGTATACTTTTTTAACTTTGGGGTTTTAAAAAGTAGATCATCTTCTGAAAAAAGTTTGGTGTTCCAGAAATGGAATAGTAAAGCTCCTCAACCAAGAAAAGTCTGTCTTTTTGGGTCTCTGCTGGGGAGAGTCTGGATTAGAGGTCGTTTTTATGGGCTGCAAGGGTCTCGGAAAAAAAGGTTCCAATATGAAAACCAGGTCAGGGAATCTGACTGGGACAGGAACAGAGCTGCTATGGATGACAGGAGGAGAAACAGGGATGGCAACAGTGCCTGCCACACACTGCCCAGCGGCTACAAGTCTGACCTAGGCAGAAAGAGCCAATGTAGACAACAGTGGAAACGGAAGGGTGAAGACAGTGATAAAGGTGAGGAGACTAAATTGCTTAGGAGTAATGGGAGTTCTGAGGGGAAACTGTGGGAAGAGGTTGTATTGTAAAAGTATGGAAATGGTTGTCCAGGATGACTCATGAGTCACCAAGAGACTGCAAAGAAGGAGAGGAGAGTCTCACAATTCTGGCATTTATACTGTTGGGAAGCCAGTCAGAGACTTTTTTTTTTTTTTTTCAGTCACAGAACCCCTTCCCTCATGCCCAATGCAGCCTAAGGCTTCCTTACAAGGACCACAGATTCCAGTGATAGCAAGATGTAAGAACTTATCAAGTAACCTATCATGTGAGAATGGGGAGAGCTGGAAGGAAATCTGAGCTGTCACTTGACCTTCAGATTTCACTTGAGAAAGGTCTGAATGCCTGAAAACCTATAAATACAAACCTGTAACTGGAGAAATAAGGATGAAATAAAAGGAGAAATAAGGATGGGTCCAAAATAAATAAGGTCCAAGTCTAACTAAAATTCACATAGATTTGAAAAATGCAATCCATAATAAATTTCTAGGCTTTTTTTTTTTAACATTACCAGTGGCTGTGAGTTATATCCACAAAAGAAACCCACTGGGCCCAGTGGTCCCTAAATCTGAGAGTAGGGTTGAACTATGTTGGATTATCTATCCCCACAAGTACCAACTGTATAATAGGCACTTAATACATATTTGTGGTCTGAGTCACAGTTTCCTCATTTGGAACACAGAAAGGTTGGAAAGAACAAGATCCTTGTAATTATGGCAGAGGCATAAGAAAGGAAGCAGAACATTAGAACGAATTTGTGAGAGACTGAAATAACAAAGATAAATTAGATTCTCCCTTTTTAGCCCCATTCCCATCCTCAGCCTTGGCCAATCCTTCTGTTGGTCAGGTTGTTCACTATAACACTTGGACACGGGAAGGAGCAAGGGTTGAAATCTCACCAGAACTCTGTTAATCATGTCACATTTGGGTCCTGGAACATTTTGTCCTTCCTTCTGAAGAAGGGGAGACTTTTTAACATTTTGCTTTACATGAACTCTTTTTTTTAATATGAAATTTATCATCAAATTGGTTTCCATACAACACCCAGTGCTCATCCCAACAGGTGCCCTCCTCAATGCCCATCACCCACTTTCCCCTCCCTCCCACCCCCCATCAACCCTCAGTTTATTCTGTTTTTAAGAGTCTCTTATGGTTTGACATTTGAACAAGGGCTCTGCCTTGATTAGAGAGGCTTAGTATAACCTCCTCCCTTTTCAAGCAAACCATAAAAATCCTCTTTAACCTCTGATGTATTCATTTTCTCCGGAAGAGAGTGATTTTAGGTTTTAGTATTCAATTTGGAACACACATCCCTGCTGACTTAAAAAACCCTGTTCAAGAGATCCTTTAAACTTCATATGAGCTTAAGGTCTACAAAACTGAATTAAAGAGTTGAAATGGAAGATTTACTTTCTCTGCTCTGAGAGGTAAATTTTGATCCCTTAATCAAAACAAAATTCTGCATTCTAAAATACTTAGATCTCTATACAAATATAAGTAGTCTTCCACAGCCCTTCCTCCCATAGGGCCAACCCTAAAATTTCATCTCCCTTCACAAGTTACTGGACTCAACATCAGGCTATGAATGAGAACAGTTTTTTATAACAGTCCCTTAATAAGAATTCATTCGCCTTTTAGCCTAAGGTATCTACTTAGGGTCACATAATATATCTATGTGTTTAACACACACACACATGTTAACAATGGTAATGTTAATGGGGACACTTTATATTTATTTGGCATTGCTTTTAGCACTTTACATGCAACCTCATTAAATCCTTACAGAAAGCCCATGAAATGGATACTACAATTACTGTTATTATATAGATGAGGATACAAAAACCCAGAGTAGTTGTCATTTTCTCCAGTTTATACAACTGGGGAGTTAAGGAGGCAGGATAACCCTAACACTAATTCTACAGTGCACAATCTTAACTATATAGTTATCTATCTATCACCTTATCTGTCTATCCGATTTTGACTATATTTAAGTGAGGTGTACTTTTTTTATTTCTCAAACAGAATATATTGAAATTTGACTACAGTTAAATGAGGAGTACTTTTTTCTCAAACAGAATTTAATACTTGAGGAATGTTATGTGTGATAAGAACAACATTCAGTGAATATTGATTGAGTACCTTTGAAAGCCCTGATTCTGGTACCAGCCTGCTTAAATTCAAATTCTATCTATGTGAACTTAGGTCACTCAATCTCTCTAGACCAAATTTCTTGACTTGCAGAATGGGGATGATAACAACACAATCTTCCAGGATTGCCATGAGGACTAATGGGCTAATGTGTATAAAGTGCATTCCGGCAGGTAATAAGATTATATAAATAACAGTGACTATTTTTTTTTCTTCTTCTTCTTTTTCTTCATCACCATCATCATCATCATCATCACCATCACCATCACCACTATTACTACTAATAATACATGCCAGGAACCATTTTTGGCACAGGGAATGCAAAAGTAAATGAAAAAACCAAAAAATCTCATCTAATAAAATTAACGTTCTAAGTGTTAGGTCCTGATGTGCTTAGTTGCAACTAACTCATCCCACTGTTTGCATTTGCCAAAATATGCACCATAATTTTTCTATAAAATTGGAATAATCACACCTACCTCATAGGCTTTTGTGAAGATAAAATGAGTTAGTACATAGAAAAATATGAAATAGTGTCTAGCACATAAAAGTACTCACTACATGTTAGTGGTTTTAATTAACATCTCTACCATGGGTGTTAAGGCTTAATGTTACTCTCTTGATTCTTTCTGAGTTCCTATAATCTGTTGCTATAGTGATTTTGCACAGCATTTTCTCACAGCTACTTTGCCTCCAGAGAGAATTGCTTTAGAAATTATGTGTATTCTTCAACCTCTTATTGCTACTCAATAACATAATGGTTACAAAAGAAAATATAAAGACTGCTCCCCAAACACAAAAAATAAATACTTAAACTAAGGGGAAATATTCATAGCATCTCAGATAAATAATCTGGCTTTTTTTTTATAAAGCAACTAGATTGTTTCAAAGCAGAGTTATTTGAATATCACAGAATAGGAATTTTGGAATCAAACCAATCTGGGTTCATTTTCCAGCTCTTCTGATCCTCCTACTCTCAACCGACCGGGTGTGTTATAAAGAGTAAATGAGAGCTTTTGGAACAGGGTGAGTTCTCTGCTTTCCTCCCTCATTTACACTTATAATGTAATTTTAAATGCACTTTAAAAACTTTTCTTTTGAATTCTTAATGAAAGAACGTCTCTTCCCTGACAATAATAATGAAAAAAAAAAAAAAAAGAGTGAAGGGCGACAATAAATGGCATGTTTTTAAAAAATGTATCTACATACAGAATGCTTTAAATTCAAAGCAAGGGGTGCTTTTTTCCAGTGTGAACCCATGCATATATCACTTCGTGGAAAGAAGAAGCTATAACATGAAATGTGGGAAGAGCAGCCTCTGTAACTTTGTGGGAGTCAATTAATCTCCCCTTATTTTCCTTAATTCAAATTGGACTTAGTGATCACCTACTTCAAAAAGGCAGTGGAGGCCTTTGAAGAAGCTGCTGCATAAACCGGGAAGGGGCTGTGCCTTATGAGCCATGCCCCAGAGGGTTTCCTCTCCAGGTTTTAATTAAAAATGAAGTTAAGAATTCTTTAAGATTATATCAGCCTTTTAAGGGCATAAGAAGGTCAATGATTTGTTAAGTGTCTTTTTTTTTATGGTGCTATTTCCCAGATTAAATTTTTTTTGCATAAAAAATTTTATTTTATTTTTTTAATTTTTGCATATATGTGTATACACACACACACACACACACACACATATAATTTATTGTCAAATTGGTTTCCATACAACACCCAGTACTCATTCCAACAGGTGCCCTCCTCGATGCCCATCACCCACTTTCCCCTCTCCCCCACTACTACATCAACCCTCAGTTTGTTCTCAGTATTTAAGAGTCTCTTAAGGTTTTGTTCATTCAATTCTGTTTCAGGATCTGCAGATTGGTGGCGGAGTGCATAGGCAATGTGGAGGACCGAGTGTGAAGCCACAGTGTGCGTGTGAGAGAGGGAGTAAGCCTCCGTGGGAGCGTAAGTTTGGGTGTGGGCGTGCCCTGGTTAGAGTCCTGGCCCCTCCTCGAACTAGATCAAAACCCACACTCTGTAAGATTGTTGGGGTTCTTAGAAACAATGAGATGGGGTGCCTGGGTGGCTCAGGCGGTTGAGCATCCGACTTCATCTCAGGTCATGATCTCACAGTTTGTGGGTTCGAGCCCAGCATCAGGCTCTGTGCTGACTGCTTGCTCAGAGCCTGGAGCCTGCTACAGATTCTGTGTCTCCTTCTCTCTCTGCCCCTCCCCCACTCATGCTTTGTCTCACTCTGTTTCTCAAAAATAAATAAATGTAAAAAATTTTAAAAAAAGAAACAATAAGGTATATCTGTAAAGTGTCTAGCTACTAATCTGTTTCAGAGAGGGTTATTTTGTCTATATTCCTGAAAAGGCACATGCAGGATAGATACTGCTACCTGAGTAGATAAAAAGGAAAATTATCTCATAGAAGCATGAAGTCACATATAGCTTTAGACATATGCCACATTTTATAGGGAGCCTATACATGTATTAATAAAAGGAAAAATATGTGACTTTGCCTATGGTAACAAGAAGGATTGCTGCTAAGAGTGATAAAATCAGCATCAACAGCTTTCTTATGGTCTCAGGGGATTTACCTATGCCAACAAATATTTTTCACCTCATTTGTGATAGCACTAAACATAAATATAGATGAGCAAAAGGCTTGAAAACAGAATGAGCATATGGAAACAATTAATAATGACTAATGTAGATAGTGCCTAGATGAAAATTCACTTGCTCCATTTACCTTGATCCTTACAATAATCCTATGATGAGAAAAGCACAGATAGAATTATCCTCCCCTTTCTGATGAGTGAAATGGGGTTCTGAGAAAGACGAAGGGGTTAGCTACATCCAAGTGACAGTATGGCCAAAGGAAGGCCTCAAACCTTGACAGTCTGGACATATTTCCCCAGCTCCCCAATGCCTTCAGGTTGCCACCACCTCAAAGAAGAGACCTTCTAGAATGTTTTGCCCCCCTTTCCTTCCATTGAGTTTCCTTCTACAGAGAAGAGACCTTCTAGAATATGTTGCCTTCCTTTCCTTCCATTGAGTTTCTTCCCACAGAGTTTTACGTTTAAATACATTTATTGTGAAAAAAATACATTTATTGAGCACAGGAGTGCTCACTGTCTGAGAAGAGGTGATATAATCAGCTAGTGAATAGCCCAAGCCAGAAAATTCTTGCCCTTGCAACAGTCAATCACTAAGTACCACCTATTTCATTTGTTAAATACTTCTGAATCCATTTATGTTTCTCTCTACAGATTCAGGTTAGTTCTTCATGATTTCAACTGTGGTGGATATGCTAACTAATCTCACTGCCTTCAGACACAGCTGACTGAGTGATTTTTCTAAAAACACAAATCAGATTATGTCCTTGCTCAGTTTTAAGTCTCTTCAACCAGCTCCTCACTGCTTGCAGGATAAAGTCAAAAATCTTCAGCTTGGCAAGTAAGGCCCTCTACAAACTGCAGCAACCTGTGAACTGTAAAACTTCAAGACCCATCCAACAGCCCTCAGCCACATGGTAACACCATGAGTCCCAGAGTGCAGTGTACTTTTATACACTGTGGGGCTTAACTCTGGGCTGCACTTCTACTTTGAACACACTTCTTCCCTCGCTGACTGAGGAGCTCAGTATCTTTCCGAAGACTTTAAGAAAATCAGAGCCAGAGTTAGATAGTTCCTACCCTTTTACCTTTAGAGACTCGTGTACTTCTATTATAGCATTATTATATCTAGAAGTTATATCTGATTTTGGATTTACAGACTTCGAGACAGTTAAAAGATTAAAGGCCCACATAAATTTTCTATGATTTTGCAAGGAGAGAAAGCTTGCCAAAGACGGGCCACCATAACATATGGCTGAGGTCTTGAGAGACAAAGATACTGCTCTATGTTCCAAGGCTGGGAATGGCTTGAGGCTGCCAACTTTTTCTACAAAGGGAGTGACTTATACATGCATTCCAAGCTCTGTAGAAAATAGTTATAAGCTAGATTTGCAAATGGAACGCTGAGAAGGTAATGGTAAGTTTCCCATAAATAGCTTCTTACAAATATCAGGAATTGATAAAACAAGGTATGAGTGGAGAACATTTCTGTGTGTATGTGCACCTTGTGCAGAAGGGACAGTGTAAGATCATGCTTGTTCTATCACTACCTCTTACTCTAGTCTGATTTTAGTTACCTTAAGATTAGGAACACTACAGAAACTGAGAGCCTTTAGCCTATATACATCATAATGCACAGCAATTACTTCTTCATTTACATGTCTTTGAACTGTTTGAGGAAAAGGATGGATGGTATCTTATTCACCTTTGAGTCCCCAGCATCCAGGATAATGCCTGGAACCTAGTAGAAATCTCATGAATATATAATCTTCAATGAGTGAAGATGTGTTATGATCATATAATATCTCAGAGTCCACTTCCTACCCCAAATCTGCCAATATACTTTAGTCTTCATCTGTTCTAAGTATCTGTATATCAACTACAAAACAACAATAATTAGGACCACCTGTGTGAAAGGACAAATGAAAATGTGCCATATGTATTGAGAAAACAAAAATAGTATTCTCCTTGCCCTAGGAATATCAAAAGCTGAATAATTTACCATTCTCCCAAGTAGAAAAACCAATTACAACATCAAAAACTTTTTTTTTTTTTTACGAGAAAGATGTACTGGATAAGCAGAAGCCCCACAGCAATCCCATTTGTGTTTCATAGAGCTCCAAATTTTAGTTTGATTCCAGGCTCTGGCTGTTTCTTGCTTTCATAAGGTCTGAAAAGTCAATTACTCTAAATATAATCTGCAGCCTTAGGAGCTGACACTTTGCCAAGTTGTTTATAGACTTTTCCTTTTCAACTTCTCTGTCTTCTTTTATATGATGTTACAGAAGTAATTGTGTATACAATTAATTCATTCCTGGATGTTTGCTATCAAATCAAAGTGCTGAAAATTTGGGTATTCTTATTGAAATGCACAGAATAGAGATGATTGGCTCCCCTTGCTTCTGCTGACTGGCCTCTGTTCTTCTGAATGCTGATTAGGGATTAAGCTGGTGCACATAATAAGGGTGGTTTCACATGCTAACTTCCACAGGGCTAGCTCACATTCTAATCTATGATAGTAACATACATTCTAATCTACGTAGAGAAGATATACATTCATGAAGATACTGGTTTGAGTTCCTTATCATTATAGAGTTGAATAAGAGCTTGTCTATCTAATTCTAAGTATTCATGTACCTCTGAGATTCTACAGATTATTAAGGTCACAGAGGAAAAAGCAAGCGATGGTGTCATAAATGGAACTAGAATCCTTGAACTTTCCCCTTGAATTAAAGGCTGCATTTCAAGAAACATGTGCTCAGAGTGGTGTTTTCCATTGCAGAGGAAGTCTATAATCTCTGAAAGGAATTACTCAGTTTTCAAGAACAGTTACCTAATGCATTAATAATATACTGACCATTGAGATAATTTAAGATGAAAGTGCTCACACAAAGTGAGCTCTACTCTGCTCTTATTTGTGCCCATGCATAGATTCATTCACTCCTGGGGTTGTTTTATGTATCCAGTAAGACCTGAGTAAAGCACAGCTTTAACCATGATGTGTTCCCAAAACAGGGATCTGTCTGCTTGTCTGCAGATCTTGTTTCCATGTTTATTTAGTTGCTCGATAGCTTGGAGCTGCTGCTGTGCCAGACACTGTGCTAAGTGTTAGGGGGATAGCAGTGCACAAAACAGACATAATTCCACTCAGTGAGCTTGCAGCACAGAGTGTGAGATGGGAGTTTGGTTTTAAAATCATACAAATAAACGTATAATTATAAATCACTTGAGTCTTATGAATAAAAAAAAAAAAGGAAGACAATATAATAGGGACCAGATATTCTCTTTCAGGGAGCTTCTCTGAGGAAGTGCAATTGAAGCTTCCATCTAAGATGACCAGAAGTTAACAAGGCAAAGTGTAAGAAGAGCTTTTCAGTTTGGGGAAAGAGCATTTGTGAAGCACTTGAAATAAAAAGAGATTTAGTGCATTTTGTGAATGTGAATAGTGTGATCAGCAAAGGGAAGAGTGAAATGAGATGTTTAAGAGGCAGGCAAGGGCTAGGTCATGCAGAGCTTGGATGCTGTATTAGTGACTTTGCATTTTAGACTAATGCAAAAGAAGAGAAAGAGATGTGATCTGTATTCTTAACAGATCACCTGGGCTGCACTGAGCATAAATCAGGAGGACAACAGCAGCAATGGTGAGACCAATTAGGAGGCTATTTATTGTATGTAGGTGGGAGATAATAGAGGCTTGGGCTCAAGTGATGGAAATAGACATAGAGGAATGTGAATAGATTGGAGATACATTTGGAGGTAGAATCAATAGGACTTGAAGACAGATTGGTGGGTGAGAGGGAGAAAAGGTTTAGGTATGAATCTCAAGTTTTGGCTTGAATAATGAGATGGGTAAATGTGCCATTTGCTGAGTTGGGCAAGTGTGGGAGGGGAGCAAAGTGGGGTGAAGTCAAGAATTTCAGTGTCAGTGTATTGATGACAATGCCACTAAAATGGGTGCATATATGTATATATATGTAGATGATTATATATGTAAATGCGTGTGACTTTTTTTTTTAAATGAAGGATAAACTATGAAAGAAAAAAGAAGGAAGAGGAAAAAGAAGGGGACAGAATTAGACTAGAAAATAGAATTCCCAGTGGGGTGATGGAGGGTGAGGGTTGGAGACTGGTATATAGGATTACTGCAGGTATGTAATTTGAAAAAGACACATTCCACATTATACCATAATTTATCTCAATTTGGGAAAAACACAAAAAGAAACCCCATAGTCTTCATAATATAAATTACAGAAAGTAAAATGAACAAGAATTATATCTGGTAGGTCTACATAAAAGGTGGATTCTGCAATTTGCTTATTGGTGAGTTTTAAGAGAGGGATGCATCAAAATTTCCAGTAGGATGCAAGAAATGCAACTTTTAGGGTTATCAAAAAAAAAGCATGGATTAAAAAAAAAAGATCCATTGACACTGAGTCAGAAGGGAGATGAGAAGCCAGGATAAAAATAGAGAAAGGAGAGAAAAAGTTAAATGGGTGGAGAATTTTTCCAGCAAGCAACAATGTCTCTGCCATCAGGCCTATGCTGATGCAGGTGCTAATGAACCCCTGGGTTTGAATCCCAGCCCTGCCACTTAGTCCTAGATGATCTGGGGCATGTCAGGTGATTTCCAAGCCTCGATTTCCCTACTTGTAAAATGAAGACATTGATAACATCTGTCTCATAAGATGACTATCAGGGTTACAAGAAATAAATCTTAAGAAGTACTTAACAAAATGCCTGGCACAGAGGAGAGCTCAGTAAGTGGTAGCATAGCTGATTACAGATGCCTAAATACCAGGAAGTCATTATTGTAGGTGTGTGTGCGTGCGTACCTTCTCACTTCCCTATGGCTATAGTATCTTGGCCCTCTTCGTATCAAAATTGTCTGGTTCAATGTATCAAGAATTACTGTTCATAATTTGTTAAAAATATAAGAAGATTTAATTAATATTTATAAAGCATTTTTAAATGCTGTTAGGCTTTAATTGTTACAAATTAGTGAAAATGCCCTAGCTGATTATGTAGCCAAAAATATGTTTTCTCATGTATGTCTAGAGATGTTATGTCTAATTAAATTTGTTATTTAACTGCTCTAGAAAGACCAATAATTGACTTTTAACTTTTTCTTTGGAAAAAAACAAAAACCAAAAAACCAGAGATGATGTTCTAAGGAGACCCTCTTGACCTATCCATTTGCACTTTGAATTACTCCAAAATGCTTATTTTCACAGTCCTAATTGTATTACGAAGACATACAAAGGTATTCTGAGAACATAAGTAGATAAGCACCTCATTATATGTAGGAACATCATGATTGAGATCTCCTGATTTAAACAGAATTGGAAGTATCTTATGGAACACAAGATTCTCCTTTTATTATTGTCCTCTCTCTGGGAATTTGACAATTGTGTAAAGATGAGGTTTTCTTATTTAGCATACACATACTTTAGAATACTGATGCAGACTCATACTCTACCTTTAGACTTAGGATGTTTTGTTTACAAAGTTGTGGAAAGACTCAAAACATTCTAAGTCAAATCTGAACTCAGCATTTATTTGCAAAATCATACTGAGGGCAACGAGTTAACTTCTTTAAACTTTTGTTTTCTTATATAAAATGGTAGTAACTAAATAAAGAGAATGTGGTAAATACCTACTGTAACATACCATAAAGGTTAAAATTCTTTGTGGTTAGATAGAACCAGCTAATTCTGTAGTTTGGGGCAAGATGTTTAATGCCTTAAGGAGTCAACTGAGTAGTGGTATTAATTTAATATTTTTGTTAAAATATTAAATGGCAATAACAGTACCTACTTCTTAGGCTTTGTTATGCCTGGAGCATAGTAAGTGCTTATTAAACATTATTAAAAAATGCACTGCGTACATGCTCTTTTATGCTTCTGTATGAGGAAAATAGAACTAATTAAATTCCAAAATTAATTCTTCTGGAAAAATATAGTTAACACCTTTTTAAAAATGCATGGGAACCAAGAACATTTGGAATATCATGTGATCATGTCTGAGTGCTCTGTGATCACACCAGGGGGGGGAAAAGGCAATGTTCTTAATTTCTCCCATTGCACCAAAGGAGCAGAACATCTCTCCACCGAGGAAGATGTCACGCGCAAGAGAAGTGAGCAGAGGTGGATTCTACCCATTCATCCTTGTGGAAGCACATGCAATTCGAGAAGATGAAGTGAGGAAGCGCATGCAGTACCTGGTCATCTCAGAGTCAGGGAGCAGGCCTAGGTGGTAGTGGGGGTAGGGAGCTGAGAGAAGGAAGCTTTTGTCACACTCAACAGGGGAATAGTGCCTGGGAGAAGCAGGCTTATCACACAGTTTGTTCACAGTGCTGTAAACAGGTTCCGGAGGCCTGGTAATACAAGAGGAAGAGAAAGAGATGCACGGTTAGCACACGCACCGAACAGCTATGCAGTTAGCAGCATTTCGCCATATGCAAAAAGGAACACCCCAGATAGAGCCTTAGGTTTTGTTAGCCTTGGAGAAAAAGTATTTTTAAGAAACAGTATCTCTGCTTAGAAATCAAAACTTTGGCTGACATTGGGCATGATGAAAGTTCATATGCCAGATACGTCAATGGAGTCAAAGCCAATTTATAAATGCCATACCGTTTTGGATAATGCAGTCTGAAATAACAAACTTTGGGATTCTCTAACATGGCTCCTTTTAAAACTTGGGTTTCATCCTAATTGTAAACTTATAGAGACCTTCCTGAACCCATTGGTCAGGATATCCTGTTATTTGTCACGGCACCCTGTTCATACCTCATAATATTTTTTCTGAGCATGAACTAATCTTGTTTGTTGCATTTAATTTATTATTATCACTCTCACTACACTAAATTTTATGAGAATGGAGGTACATTTATTTTGTTAACCACTTAAAATAGAGTCAGTCCACATTTCATAAATATTTCTTGTATTCATATACAAATGAATAAACTGACAAAACTTGGCATACTTATATTGCAGTTTTGGGGGGTGTGGAGCTTGGCTTTACCTAGAAATCTAACTGCTTACATGATCTCAGTGATTCCTCTATATATTTATTCATAAATTGCCCCCAACAATTTCAGAGTTTTCTACCAAAAGGATAATCACTTTGGTAAAATTTCTACTAAATGAATTAATCTAGGGACACTAAAACATTATCTAAAATTGGAACATCTTTTAGTTGTTACAAACATGCATAGTAAGATCAGATAAATTTCAGCTATAACTTTAGTCAAACATGTATGTACTACATGCATAAAGTGCTTGGTTATTAAAAAAAATCTGATAACTCCATACTCCACTCTTTTTAAAATATTTGTTTAAGTTTATTTATTTGAGAGAGACGACAGTATTAGTGCGGGAGGGGCAGAGAGAGGGAGAGAGAGAGAATCCCAAGCAGGCTCCACAGTGTCAGTGTGGAGCCCAACATGGGGCTCAAAGCCACAAAACCAGGAGATCATGATGTGAGCCCATGACATGAACCAACCAAGGGTTAGATACTCAACTAACTGAGCCACTCAGGCGTCCCTATACCACACTCTCACACATGGTCTGATATTGCCACCAATATCTTCCATTTAAGGTAAGAATTAAAAGATCCAAATGTAAATGGAAGAACTATCCAGAAGTCTGAGTGGGAAGGTAAGGAGGAGGATAGGACACAGGGCAATGTCCACAGGGCCAGACCCAGGTGAAGGAGAGAGTAGCCCGTTGGGGCCATGAGACATCAGAGACAACAAGTGGTGGCCCTATCCCTAAGCAAAGGTATGGGAAGTGTGTGTGTGAACTCAGTGAAGGCACAGTCCATGTTTCTGTAGATCCAGACCTCAAACTGGTCCCTAATATCTTATAGTTGCTCAGTCAATACTTCCTGAACAGAACAGGGGAGAAAAGAGGACAAGCAAAGCATTAAGAACAAATTTTACCTAATTTATAGCATTACTGTGGGCCAGTCATGGCTTAGATGCACTATCTAGAGAATTAATTTCTTCCCTAACACAATGCCTTCCATGACATACAGGAGATGCCTTGACCTGTAGAAGGGCTGAGGAGTGGACAGGAGTAATCCAGAAGCTTATTGAAGTTGGCTTGTTCTATCCCAGTGACTAATAAAATTACATTTACGGAAGCTAGTATGTATTCTTGTTCAGGCAAGTGTTCCATTTTCAGAAAAACCTAGTTTGTCAATTTCTGTTTATCAATTATATAGAGTTCACACAATTCACAATGACAAACACCAGCACTTTAAAAAAAGCAGCTGCAAGATCATTCTTAAAAAGTGGGTTTTTTTAATCAGTTTTTATAAGTAATTTACACTACGTGAAGTGCTGTAAAAGGAAAGATACTTATCCACTGAAATATGTATTTTAAAACAGTCAGATCTGATACTGTTCTTGAATTTTGAGAAGGATCTGTTTTGCTTTGTTAATATGCTCAGCTTTATGAAGATTTATGCATGTTTCTGAGGGTTTTAGAGACAGAGAGACCCATGATGCCAGTCAGATAAAGAAAATTGGTTTGAGGGCCCCTGGATGGCTCCATTTTCAGCTTAGGTAATGATCTCACTGCTTGTAAGTTCGAGCCCCACGTAGCGCTCTGTGTTGACAGCTTGGAACCTGGAGCCTTTTTCGGATTCTGTGTCTCCCTCTCTCTCTCTCTGCCCTTCCCTGCTTGTGCTTTGTCTTTGTCTATCTCAAAAATAATAAACATAAAAAAAAAAGAAAATTGGCTTGAGAGATCACAGTTTTGTCTGAACCAAAAATGTGGTTATCCACACAAAACCTCATCTAGAAAAGACTTTGTATTAATAAAATGCATAAATATCAATTAAATAAGATAGGAGGAGGAGTGTATGAGCTCTCTGGGAATTATTCTGTGTAAGTTAGCACAAGAAGACCTGACACTCTCCAAATTTTCCACTCTACAATAAGAGTTGCTGTGGCAGAGATGGCTGGATTGTCTCCCAAACATCCATTTACTCTTTTTTTTTCTTATTAAGTGAAAGCCAATTTTCCACTAGTCACTTTTCCTGTAGTAAAACTTTATTTCTCAGCCTTCCTTGTAAATAAATGTGGCCCAGGGAAAATGTTCTGCCCAAGGTAACTGGAGCAGAAGTGTTGTGTGGGATTCTGCTGATAGCTGCCTAAAGGGGAGCTGACTTAGCTAGGACCCCTGTGATTTTGCTCTTTCCCATTTCCTCCCTCTACTGACCTAGAGCCTAAATATAATAGCTGGAGCGTCAATGGTCATCTTGGACTATGAAGCAACCTGAGGATAAAAAGAAACAACATAGAGAGTGGAGCATAATGGTCACCGTGTCACTCACTGATGATAGCGAGCAATAACCTACCACTTCTGGACTTCCTACCCTGGATTTCTTTTATGTGAGATAAAATATGTTTATGCTCGTGTTGTATTTTTGCTATATAAACAGGATTTCATGTTAACAGATATACTCCTGAAAAATGTAAGAATGATAATCTAAAACAAGGAGATAACTATAGATAGGGTCTACCATAAGGGCCTGATACATTCAATTATGTCAGAGGTACATCTGTCACCTTTTGTATACACAGAAAAATATACAGAACTCTATTTTCTGGCTTTGTTTAAAGGCTGTGACTGTTTAGAGAACTCACTGTGTCTTTACTAAAAAATATTATATGTAGGGGCACCTGGGTGGCTCAGTCCATTAAGCATCTGACTCTTGATTTCAGCTCAGGTCATGATCTCATGGTTTGGGAAATCAAGCTCCACATTGGGCTCTGTGCTGTCCGTGGAGCCTCCTTGGGATTCTCTCTCTCTCTCTCTCTCTCTCTCTCTCTCTCTCTCTCCCTCTCTCTCTCTCCCCCCTTACTTATAAATGCACATGTGTGCTCTCTGTCTCTCTCAATATACATATATACATATATATATATATTAACTGATCTAAACTGCCAGCACAGTGCTTAAGAATAAGGGAATTGATCACTGGGTTATTTGTTTCCCATTGATAAGTTCCCTTATTCTTAAGCACTGTATCTATCTATCTATCTATCTATCTATCTATCTATATGTATATACATGTATATACATGTATATATATGTGTATATATATATATGTATGTATATGTATGTATGTATATTGAGAGAGACAGAGAGCACACCTGTGACTATAGATGCTGGAGAGGATGTGGAGAAACGGGAACCCTCTTGCACTGTTGGTGGGAATGCAAATTGGTGCAGCCACTCTGGAAAACAGTGTGGAGGTTCCTCAAAAAATTAAAAATAGACCTACCCTATGACCCAGCAATAGCACTGCTAGGTATTTACCCAAGGGATACAGGAGTACTGATGCATAGGGGCACTTGTACCCCAATGTTTAGAGCAGCACTCTCAACAATAGCCAAATTATGGAAAGAGCCTAAATGTCCATCAACTGATGAATGGATAAAGAAACTGTGGTTTATATACACAATGGAGTACTACTTGGCAATGAGAAAGAATGAAATATGGCCCTTTGTAGCAACATGGATGGAACTGGAGAGTGTTATGCTAAGTGAAATAAGCCATACAAAGACAGATAGCATATGGTTTCACTCTTATGTGGATCCTGAGAAACTTAACAGAAACCCATGGGGGAGGGGAAGAAAAAAAAAAGAGGTTAGAGTGGAAGAGAGCCAAAGCATAAGAGACTCTTAAAATCTGAGAACAAACTGAGGGTTGATGGGGGGTGGGAGGGAGGGTAGGGTGGGTCATGGGTATTGAGGAGGGCACCTTTTGGGATGAGCACTGGGTGTTGTACGGAAACCAATTTGACAATAAACTTCATATATTGAAAAAATAAAAATAAATAAATAAATAAGAATAAGGGAACTGATGACTTCTTTTAGGTCATAAAATATTTTCATGATGATGTCATTTCAGGTTCTCAGTCTGCTGTTGACTTGACAGATCAAGAAAATGATGTTACCAGTTTTCTCTAGTCCTTTCACCTCAGTAGAACTATATTTTGAAACAAATTATCAGAATCAAAGCTGGCTAAATATATGTATTAAGGAAAAAATCCTACATGTATTATACTCAAGTAAATTAAGAGGAAAAAATTTACTCCCTAAACACTACAATAAATTCAAGACAAGGTCCTGTACCTTGTCCAGTGTTGAACTCTTAAGACCTTTACCTATATACTTCTGGAATCATTTTATAGTCATAATATTATTTCATGACTCACATATTTAGTAGATTTGGTATCGGGGGAAGGCTTAGATAACTTGAATTTTCAAAAAAGGACCTCTTATCTTTGCCTGCAGTCACTTCCAGAATTTTTTTGTGGTGGATTGATTCCTTGCCCAGGCTTAATTACTCATGATTCAAAGTCTGATCAAAGCAGAGATACAGCTACTGATAATGCAGGCTCATTTATACCTATCGTTCAGTCTTTCATCCTTTATGTATTTACATGTTTTGTTCAGTCACTGCCTATCAAGTAGACATTTCAAATCCAGTTTAATTGTGAGAAGACTTGGTATCTCAGAAGATGGGTAGATGAAAAACGTCAAAACATAACAAAACACTTGACAAACCTGACAGAACCTTCTTGCAATATTCACAATGTTCTCTTGCAACCACACAATCAGATTAAAAATAGCAGTGAGAATGTCCTTTCGAGTGGCCTAAAGATTGAGTTCATATTGGAAGATTTCTGCCTATAGATTCATTACTGTCCTAAGATTCTACCATGTGTTATGTACTATATAGGCCACAGTACATACCCAGTAAGTGCTATAAGCTATAGTCTGAGCATAGGAAATGGCACACAGTAGGTACTTGAGAAATCTTTCTTTGAATAAATGGATTTTTTTAAACCATTCTCCATTGAGAGAAATGAAAAAAAAGTATTTCTGGCTCTCTCTTCCTTCCTTGAAGGAAGTCCTAAGTTATTCTGAATCTTCTACGTACATTTAAAATCTTGGGCCATCATTAATTCTCACAGGTTATCCAGAAGGACAGAAACCCCTATGGTGTCAGAAACTGGTAGCTTTAAGTGCTTGGTGTACATGGTTCACTCCATCTCCAGGGACAGGTTTTGTACACCTGCAAGCCTGGTCACAGCAATGCCTGCCTGCTGTTCCCACAAGAGTCACCTCACAGGCACAGGGCTCCAGGAAGACTTCTCAGGACTGGGGTCCAGAAGTCTTAATGCCAGCAGTCAACATTCTTAGCATTTCCCTTCAGTGCATATTCTCTGTGACCTCTCCACCAGACAGACAAGAAACACCAGGTTATGAGCTGTTATTGGAATCTGGGTGGCAGGAACAGATGCCACCATCACTTCACATTTATTCAGTGAAGAAGTGCCATGGCGAAATGACTTCAGGCAGTGTGACTTAGCCAGTCACAAATTGAAAGAGCCTGTTTATCCTATTATAAACCTCAAAGTTGCCTAGGTCAGAAGGTAATGAATATGAAAATCCAATCTGAGGCACCTCCTGTTTCTCTTCTTTCTGTTAATGCCCCCAGAAAAGGGGAAAAGTAGTTAGACATATTAGTGTAATCTCTAAGTGAATTTGTAAACAAATCATTTATCTTGCTGTCCACTTATCAGGGCCATAGATAAATGGCTTTGTAGTCTCCAGTGTTCAGCCATCAGCATTTATTTGCATATCTATGGGTTTATAATTGCAGGCTCTTATAGCGTATAATTAGCACCCCTGGCCTTTGGCGACCTGTCTTCTCTGAAGTCCATTAGCACTTGCTATGTGTTCAGCTTCCTTGGCATTTTCAATTGTTAATCCACAATGATGGTATAGACAGAGGTGCTTCATCTAACCTTCTTCTAAGAAAAACTATCCTGTCTGCAACTGCCTCTTCCCATTTGCCCCATTGACTCCAACCCGATTCAGTCCCTTACTTAGCCGAAGCGCTTAGACCTGGAGTGTGACTCTGCCTTTGCATCTAGAACCTGTAGGACCTGCAGGGTTAGGGTTGGGGAGGAAAAAAAAAAAGCCTAGGCCCATTGGATTCTGCTATTAAATGTGAATAAAGGGGCAGAAAAAGAAATTATCAGCTGGTAGCGTGTAGAGGGTAGCTGCAGCTGTGTCCACTATTTATAGCGAGCCAGACTGAAGCTTCCCAAATTTTGTTGCCAAAGCGTCTAGAGGTTCCTTGAATCTAGAAAACAATCTGGGTTTACTGTCTAAGGGGCTTATTAGGGCTCATGCTATTGAATTTCTCTGTTGGCTCCCATATATTACTTGTATGATGAAAATCAACTACCACCTCCCACCATATTCCTTTATGGGAGCTTAGGTCATATCTCTTGCTTATAATCAAAAGAGTAAAAATAAAGCAGACACTCTGTTTGTTTTTACTGTCCTTTTCAGATCACCTCAAATTATGCCACTCAAAGATAAAACCTTTACCCCGTATGTGATTCCAGAGTGCCTGAGACCAATACCTAACTGATCCTGTCTTTAAAATTTTATTCATTATGAATTCTTTTGCATTAATTTTATTTCCTAAAATATTGCATAAAATTATTTTTTTTAAGTTTATGTATTTATTTTGAGAGAGACAGAGACAATGTGAGCAAGGGAGGGGCAGAGAGGGAGCGAGAGAGTGAATCCCAAGCAGGCTCTGCTCTGTCAGCACAGAGCTGGACTTTGGGCTCCAACTCACAAAATCATGAGATCAAGACCTGAGCTGAAACCAAGAGTTAGATACTTAACCGACAGAATTAGCCGGGCACCCTAGCATTAAAATATTATCTTAATTACAGAGTTTTTTTGGTGCCCCCTTAAATTTTGTGCCTGATGTGGTACTTTATTTGCTTCACCCTAGTCAGAACTCCATATCAGAGACAATAAATGTTTAACACAGTGATGACAGTGATTGTGAATACTCCTCTGTATGGCACCTGAAGGTAGTTCAAATGGATACGACTTCATTCCCTTAGAAATAACAGTAACAGTGACTCACTTTATTGAGTTTTCCAGTCTCCATTAAAGAGACTGCTTTCAAAACCCAATAGCCTTCTCAGGCATGGCCTTTCCCTCATTATACTGTTATATTTGGTGCACAGGGCTCCCTCCTTCTCTAGACTATTAGCTCTCAGAGGATCAGGGCCAAATCTCATTTATCTTTGTTTCTATATAGCTTTCCTGATTGTAAGAATGTGTGAATGAGGTACTGTCATAGGAATGAAACAAATCTGGGGGGGGGGGAGGGGTGGGGAAAAGGACTGGTACTTTTTATTCTCTTTTCCTGAGCTAGAGTTAAAAGGAAGAGTCTAAGGGGTACATAGGTGGTTCAGTTGGTTGAGTGGCCAACTTAGATTCAGGTCATGATCTCACTGTTCATGAGTTCAAGCCCCACATCAGGC
Source organism: Felis catus (assembly GCF_018350175.1). Lineage (NCBI taxonomy): Eukaryota > Metazoa > Chordata > Mammalia > Carnivora > Felidae > Felis > Felis catus. The sequence continues at coordinate 48,751,178 of NC_058377.1, read as the reverse complement.
TCACGGCAGTGATCTTCTGTCCTCCCATCTTTCTCTGCCCCTCTCCCTTTTGCACACACAGTCTCTCTCTCTCAAAAAAAAAGTGTCTAAAATTGCAGTAGGAAGGATTTGGGTTATATATCTGAATGCTTTTGACCATAAATCTGTCATCTAGAATGATATAGATGAATCTGAAAACTGTTTAGATTTTCCAACCCTTATCCTGCTGTGTGTGGCCTTCCCTGGCAGCTCTAAATGGAAAGGTCGCATGCAGGCTTATATTCTATACAGGTCACAGAACCACACCATATAATGATGGCTGCTGGAATGCTAAGGGCTTGGGTGCTCAAGCATCTGGTATATTACTTGGGATAATTTGGAGGCAAAGGTTTTTTTTTTTTTTTAAACCTTACAAGGGTGCCCCATGTCCCCTTTTACATACAATACAGTATTTTGGGGCCAAGGAATTGGAGAAGTAAGCAAAAAAAAAAAAAAAAAAAGGATTGAATTCTAGGCCTGGGATAATTGGTTTTAAGGACAAAATTGTGGGGAGCCTAAAATTAAGGGATAAAAGAGAATACAGAACCAGGCTGTGAACTACATGGCCCAGCAGGTAAACTGGACATTATAATGAGAAGGATTAAAGAAGAGGCTGACTTCTCTTACACTGAGCAGCAAGAAGAAGAATATTAGCTATTTGGTGAAGGTGCTATCACAGCTTAAAGAATAAAATAGAGACATACAGGGAATGAATTGGTCTAGATCGTTTGTAAGAGCCCCTTCATCCACCTAATTCTTCAACGTTTATTTTTTTTTATTTTTTTTTATTTTTGGGACAGAGCGAGACAGAGCATGAATGGGGGAGGGGCAGAGAGAGAGGGAGACACAGAATCGGAAACAGGCTCCAGGCTCCGAGCCATCAGCCCAGAGCCCAACGTGGGGCTCAAACCCACAGACCGCGAGATCGTGACCTGGCTGAAGTCGGACGCTAAACCGACTGCGCCACCCAGGCGCCACTCATCCACCTAATTCTAAGTACCATCAGGACTTCTGCCTCTGAGTAGATGCCTATTTGCATTATACTTCCTTAACTTTTCTAAAACATAGCTTCTTTATTTTAATGATATTAAAAAGCCTTCTCTGTATACCAACAAAGTTGTAAGCTGTAAAATTATACATAGATGTAAGTTATTACAAAACAGTGTGGTGAGTGGAAAGAAACAGAGCTAGGTTTCACCATGGCTTTTCCAATTTTACCTTCAGTGGTCTGTAATTTCTTTCTTTTTTTTTTTTTAATTTTTTTTCAGCCTTTATTTTGAGAGACAGAGTGTGATCAGGGGAGGGGCAAAGAGAGAGGGAGACACAGAATTCAAAGCAGGCTCTAGGCTCTGAGCTGTCAGCACAGAGCCTGACATGGGGCTTGAACCCATAAACTGTGAGATCATGACTTGAACCAAAGTCAGATGCTTAACTGACTGAGCCACCCAGGTGGCCCAATGTAGTTTCTTAACTTCCCTGACCCTCACTCAGCATTTTCATCTGTAAAGTGGGGAGAGTAATGCTGGCTTGAGCCGGGTGTGAGAAACAAAGAATGAACATAAAGCACCCATCTCAGTGCATGGGACTCACTGTGAGTTTACCAAATAGTAGCCAATATTATCTTTATTGTTGTTTATTTTTTAAAATAAATTTGACATGTAACATTTTGCACAATGTGTTACTCTGATACATTGATATACTGTAATGTGATTACTGATGTAGTGATATTTATCACATTATGTAATTATAGTACACTATTACTGTCTATACTCATTATACCTTGCATTAGGTCTCTACGGCTTATTTACCACTCATTACAGGGTTGTACCCTTAAATACTATCACTCTAATTCACCCTCCCCAACTCCTGGTAACCACCATTTTACTCTCTGTTTTTGTCTCAATTATTACTTTCAGGCACTTATGTGCACAGGACTGCCTAGCCTCTGAGAATGAGGCTCTCCTATCAGGTAGTCTACCAATTAGCTGGTTAATGTCTTGTGGATTCTCTACAAGAGAGTAAAACAAAATAGTAGCAATCTGTGGTTTTCAGTATCACCAAAGGCACTGCATAATTTTGCCTTCTTTTTTCTTTTTTTTTCTTTTTTTTAAAATTTTTTTTAATGTTTATTTATTTGTGAGACAGAGAGAGACAGAGCATGAATGGGGGAGGGTCAGAGAGAGGGAGACACAGAATTTGAAACAGGCTCCAGGCCCTGAGCTGTCAGCACAGAGCGCGACGCAGGGCTTGAACTCACGGACCGTGAGATCATGACCTGAGCTGAAGTCGGCCGCTCAACCGACTGAGCCACCCAGGCACCCCTAATTTTGCCTTCTAAAGACTCATTTTGCTCCTGATATTGGAAAGGTAATTGATCCTCAATCATAGCCCTTCAGGTTGATGCACTCTTCACCTGAACTTCTCAATTATTTTCATTGTCTCTAAGAAGATATCATCTCCAACTCTAACTTGTAGCTGCACCTTCATAGTGAACTGTTTTCCTGTATGATTCATGGCTGTGGTATCATGTCAAATCATTGGGACATAAGTAATTTGTTATTAGCAATAGTCTATGTACCATAATCTATAAATATATACCTTTAAAAACAGAAAGTAGGATCACTTCATGATTTTCTCTATATTAACATCACTCTCAGTTATATTTTATTATGTTTGCTTATTGAGGAGAGAAATGGAAGAGCCCAAGCTGCACCATTTAAAGTCATTTTGAAAGTTTTCAATTATTAAGGTGTTTTATTTCTTCAAAAGATTGTTAGGTTTCAACAAAGTTGGGCTCACTCATGACTGTGGGTTATAAATGGTTCATTCAGTGTTTTATTGAAATAAGAAGTTGAAAGTTGATGACCTTGACGATGGTGTGTATAACAAGTACAGTTCCAAAGAGGACAGGACTCACCATATCTTGGTATTGGGTGAGTGTGTCCAGCTACAGTAGCATTTTTGTGGCATTCTGAAAGATTTTGAAACAAATACTATCTAAGATGCACACAGTCAGTGTCATGGCTAGACCAAAGGCTTTTGAGATTTGAATTATTTAAGGTTCATTACGTCCTACCACAGTGTTTATATTCTTATATTTTTGTAAATCTAGTTTTAAAGATTTTTTTCTTTTTAATTGAATTCATATGATAAAATGTATCTATGATAGTTATCTAGCATCCTGATGGAAAAGAATTTTCTAAGCATAAAATAGATGGAAGAAATCGCATAAAAGATGAGAGAGTTGACTACATAAAAATTTAAAACCACTGAAGTAAAATAAGATGTTATAAACAAGCAATAAGCTGGGAGAGCATCTTCTCAAGTACATTTATCAGTATTTTTAAGATGCTCCTACAATTCAGTAAGATAAATCCTAAATTTTCAATAGAAAATAGACAAAGGCATTTAACATCCAATCACTAAAACAATACAAATGACAAAGAGACATACAAACATAAATGTTTAACCTCACTAGGAATAAGAGTAATGCAAATTAAATGCTATGCACCCCTTGGCTTGTTTAAAAATAATAAAGGATTTTAAAATTGGTAAGTCACAATTTAGTTGTGGCATGGTGAGACAGACACTCATATTGCCGGTGCTATGGAGTGTTAAACTCCCTTACAACATTTCAAGAAAGCAATTTGGCAACATATTTCAGAAGTTTTAGAAGTAATCCTGCCCTTTGGTTAAGCAATTCTACTTGTAGTGTGCAATCCCAATAAGAAAATAAAAATGTGGACCCATGGTTCCACAGAGAGAAACTCATTGTGGTTTGTTATAAGAAAAAATCAGAACAAAAGTAAATGATCAAAATGTCCAAAAAGGAGACAAAAGATGTAAAATGTAAGATATACCCACAAGACAGTTTCTTGTTTAGCCATTAAAGATTCACAAAAAAATTCTAATGATATAGGAAAATGCTTTCTTTTACAATGTTGAATAAAGTGCGGTGCAAAATTGTAAATGGGACTGTGGACACAGTGGACTTGAAAACACCGAATTCTCCTAAACTAAGAAAACATGAAAGAAACTGCCTTATAGAGGAGGGATTGGGGCGAGTTAAAAGAGGGTTTCTAAGAAGTGGTAATAAGTACATAGCACATGCAACGTTAAAGGGAATCTAAAAACATGTCCCATTCAGGAAGTTTACAAAAGGCTTGAGTAGGAGACAAATTTGAGAAGGTATATAGGTCTTGAGTACAAGTGTAATATCCACTGGTGATGGGAAGTCATGGAAGTTACTGCTCTTCCCACTGAATGCAATGGAATTTCAATCATTTTTACTGTTCCTTTGTACATTCATTCATTTCATTTGATAAATATTTACCAAAAACCTACTCTGTACCAGGCCCAGAGAGAGGTATTATATGTATATGTATACACACATACACACACACACATATATGTATAGTATATACACACACACATATATATGGTTGCGAATAAGATAAAATGTTCCCTCTGCTAATTGAGCAAAGTCTTGTTGGCAAGGAAATTTGATTGCAAGGAGCAGAGAGACTTATTTGAGCTACTGCAGGTGACATGTGCATGGAAACTCAGGAAAAGCTGAAATGGCAGAGCTCTGGAAGAGTGAGATATAGTGAACTGTTATCTAGAGCATCCCCATCAAGATGACACCTTTTCTCTTTGTGCTACTTCCTTCTCCTTTTTCTGGCCATGACCTTCTCTAACTGGCATTTTATAAATGAGACACTCTCCATCACACTGTTCCTGCTGCTCTGAGTTTCTGCTTCCTAATAACATCAACTTGCACACAACTCATGATAGACCCTGTGGCCTCCTTTTCATCATTACCTATTAGCTTCATTTTTCACTGATAGGTGTGCATTCAGGCTGCCTTTCAATTAAAAATCGCTGAGAGAGAATCTGATAGATTCAGTTCACTTTTTTTTTTTTTTTTACTCAATCATGTTGCTGGTCACTGGCTACCCTTGGGATTGGCATACTTCGGGTCAAGTACACACCCTGTCCATTCGCTGAGGGAGGAGCCACCTGACCCTTTTGTTTCTGCCCTTTCAATAGAGATTCAGGCAGGGCACAGTGGTCTGAGGTGAGCTGGGCATTCCATTCCACTGGTGTCCTTAGATTTGGCCTGATGTCTAAGTAAACACACCTTCATATTTCCAGCTAGTACTGTTCAAAAATGGTACAGAGAAAAAAGTAAGGCTATTCTTTGGATGCAAATTTGTAAACAAAAAAGTCTGAATAATAAAAAAAATATGGAAAACATCACAAAGGTGCCCAAAATAAGGTCCAAAGCTGAATTATCTCCCTAGGGTTTCTTTCCATTAATCATGGTCTTAAAACATAATCTTACAGAACTAAATATTTACCTCTACAATAATCATTTTCTTTCCTCAGAGGCTTCCAGATTATTTATATTTGTAACATCTAAACCAAAGGTTTCTGGATCTGATAAGATCTTGAGTTTTTAAATTCACACCTACATAAAAATTTCTAAATATGTTTAGCCAAATCATATCTTCTAAAATAGAATGCAAAATGTTAATTTCACTATATATTTCTGTATGCCAATTTTACATTATTAATACAGACTCTGTAGGGGAGAAAATACTTTACACCTTTAACTGGAAGAAAGCTCAGCTTGAGTAAAACAGTAGCTCCTAGAAGGAAAAATAATGTTCAAATATAATCCTGTACTTATCAATGGGAAGGATGATGTGGCTTTAACCAAATCACTTAGATGGATTTCTTTCCCATCCCTTTGCAATGGTACATTATCCTCTATCTCATGCAGCTGTTACCATTTACTCTTCTGGGCCTCTTATTGCAAGCAGGTTATAAAGATTGTCTTGTGGCCACGGAGGAAGGATAAGACATCCATAAGAACAAGAGATTGATGTAGCATTGCCTTGCTGTCTTTAGAGAGGACTGCCTTCTCAGAAGCACTTCTACCGGGATTTCAGACCAAGACATAGACTGAGGTCATAAATACCCTTGAGTTGATGCTTCACATTACTTCAAAATTTACATATATTGGTCCCTTCTACCAACCTTATATTTGCATATGTAATACATCAGTTGTTCCTGGTTCCTAAGAAGCGGCTCACTCCTATTTTCTCCACAGAACCTTTTGACCCACAACTAATTGTAGATTTTTCTCTTTTCTAAACTCCCATACAGTATGGGAGGTTTTTTTTTAATTTTTTAAAACTTTTAAACTTTTTTTTTAAGTTTATTCATTTGTTTTGAAAGGAGAAAGAGAGCTCACTAGCAGGGGAGGGGCAGAGAGAGGGGAGAGAGAAGGAATCCTAAGCAGACCCTGTGCCATTAGCACAGCACCCGAGAAGGGGATCCAAATCATAAACCACAAGATCATGACATGAGCCCAAATCAAGAGCCAGATGCTTAACCAACGGAGTCACCCAGCACCCCTCCCATACAGTATATTTTTAATGGTTACCACTTGGTTTTGCACTCTGATGTATTTAAAAAAATTTTTTTTTTTCAACGTTTATTTATTTTTGGGACAGAGAGAGAGCATGAACGGGGAAGGGGCAGAGAGAGAGGGAGACACAGAATCGGAAACAGGCTCCAGGCTCTGAGCCATCAGCCCAGAGCCCGACGCGGGGCTCGAACTCATGGACCGCGAGATCGTGACCTGGCTGAAGTCGGACGCTTAACCGACTGCGCCACCCAGGCGCCCCAATATATATATATATATATATATATATATATATATATATATATATATATATATATATTCTATATCATGTCATCCTCCCAAGAACCCTAAGACATTTATAATACTATTGTCTGCAAGGCTTAGCACTGCCTGTGTGTCCTCACGTAGCTGACTTGGTGGTTGGGCCGGGCTTTGAACCTAGGTTGTCTGGTTGCAAAACGTGGGCGTGTACCATTATGTTTTGTTTTGTTTTGTTTTTTAACTCTTTTTTTTTTCTAGCAAATACTCTCCCCCCCAGGGTCTAATGATATTCTTGGTCATCTTGGCAATTCCAGCTCCTATTTTAAAGGCAATAGACAATAGAACAAAGGGAGCAAGCTGAGTCTGATTGTCTAGATTCAAGTTCAGGCCCCATCACTTTTACAAGCCATGTGATCTTGGGCAACTTGTTTACCTCTATGCCTCAGTTTCTCCCCCTGTGGGCAAGTATCATGCCTACCTCTTAGGGCCTTCTGAGTATTTGATGAAATGAGACTTAAACGGAACTTATCACAGTGCCTCACAGGTACTCAGTAAATGACCATCACTGGTATTTGAACAGGAAATCTGCCAGTGACCTGGTTTACAGGTCCATTTCTAGTCACTTTTGTGGATGTAAATTAATTCTTAAGAGAGGATTTCCTCTTGTGATGATAAAATCATGTTTAAGGTCATGCCCAGGGTTGTTGGATACAGTGAATAAAAATACAGGATGCTCAGTTAAATCTGAATTTTGAGCAAGCAATGAACAATTTTTAATATAAATGCTAATACTGCATGGGAAATATTTATACTAAAGAGCTATTCATTATTTATCATTGTTTAAATTCAGTTTAAATTCACATTTAACTGGCCATCATTATTTTATCTGACGACCAACTGGCCCCTTTGCCTTTGAGGTCCCTTACATTGCCAATATTCTGCCTTGAAACATACACATTCACACTGTGGTACATTCACACACATTTACTTGTTCACTTGGACTCTCCTTTTGGTTTACTGAATTCATTTGAATCAGCAAGTGTGCTTAATTTATTTTTGTATTCCCAGTGCTCAACATTATAGGTCTGTAACTATGCCTTAATTTATATCTATGCTCAAAACTATATGCAGATATATAATGTTAGATACTAATTCGATCTAGATCATATTATACATATTATTATGCTACTGCTTTTATTTTTTTAGATTTGCATCAAATTAGACATCCTTCCAAGTTAGTACAGATAAGCACTATCTATATTTTCTCTAATAAATGCAAAGTGGTGGTTGTATAAACTGCTGAACCTATGACCCAGAACTCCCATTAACAGGAATCGCTCCTATAAAATTGAGTACAGGGACACCTGGGTGGCTCCGTCAGTTGGGCATCTGACCTCGGCTCAGGTCATGATCTCATGGCTGGGGAGTTTCCAGCCCCATATCAGGCTCACTGCTATCAGCATGGAGCCTGCTTCGGATTCTCAGTCTCTGTCTCTCTCTGCCCCTCCTCTGCTCACACTTTCTCTCTCAGAAATAAGTAAACATCAAAAACAATGTAAAACTGAATACAACAGGTCTACATAGATTATCACTGTCACAAAATTTGTGAAAGCAAAACACTGGAAAAAACATGTATGCTCATTAGTATTGAATAGCCATGTAGGCATTAAAAATATTGCTGTAGAAGATTTGATGACATGGAAACACATTCACAACATATAATTAACTGAAGAAGGCAGGTTAAAATAGTATATGAACTTCATCCAGTTTTTGTAAACAATAAATAAGATAAAGTATGATCCCAATTTTATATAATAGGTAATGAGGAAAAAAATAGAAGCATATGCCAGAGAATTTGCTGAATATCATTTTTGGGAAATATGGTCACATAAAATTTTTATTTTCTCTCAATATTACATGTTTTCTAAAAGGTTTTTAAATGACATTAAAGTTTATTCATCACTGAAGCTGAGAATCTGCATATGAATCAGCCATGAATCTGTATATGTAGCATAATGCCCATTTTATGAGACGCGTATCTGTGTGTCTATCTGTATGTTTGGAAAAGTCACTGGAATGTTAGTGGTGCTTTCTCTTAGTGGTGGAATTATAGGTAATTTTGATTTCCTTAATTATATTTTCCTATATTTTAAAATTATTATTATTATTTTTTCTATTCCAGAGGACTATGAGGGGTTTATGTTGGGTCTTACTCGTTTCAGTCCCAAAGAGCTACACATTCACAAACAACTCAAATGAAAACAAATTTCCCCACTTGAGGGCTAATTTTTCTTTGATTATGAGCAACTTTTATTTCTATGGCATATGGTGGTACTAACAAGGTATTATAAGTGAGGTAATGCAGCAATACAAGTCATTGGTTGTGGCTAACAGGGTGGCTTAACTGGCATCACCATATTTACCATATGTAAATTGGTCAGAATCTCAAATGCCTTCAGTTATGCAAATATATATTCATTTATTAAGAAGATTCCAGTTAAGATTGAGTTGGCTTCAGGGAAATTATGTGTTATCCAGGATCCTTTTATAGAAATGATGACAATTAAAACAAATTAATAGCAACTGTAGTTTTTTGGGTTTTTTTGTTTGTTTTTTTACTTATTCTACTTATTCATCTACCATCTATTTATGTACTTATATACAGAGAGGCTGTGAACATGGTGGAAAGAGCAGGAGACTTCAGGCAATAAGACTGCTCTGCCGCTTACTCAGCTGTGTGGCTGGGGAAGTTAAAACGTAAGTTGTCTGTATCTTGACTGCCTTATCTAGAAAATGGCTTAAGACCTACCTTATAGGATTGCTATGAGGTTAAATGAGATACTCTGTGCAAAGCCTTAGCAAATCACTGCCATTTGGTAGATGCTCAGTAAATAACTATTTTTATGTACTAATGTAGGTGATGTGGATGATAAAATTCTGGTCCAGAAATAGATTGTTTCCCCAAGTATCACTTTGCTTTAGAGAGAGGGTGTGTGTGTGTGTGTGTGTGTGTGTGTGTGTGTGTGTGTGTGTGTGTGATCAAATAGGCCAAAACCGGTTAGCGGTGATGGGAGGAAAAGATAGACTGTCTTGGGAATTCCAATTAAGGGGAAATGATACCCAGCAGGGAGAATCTTCTCAGGAGTTATTGGAGCTTGGCCATGAAAAGTGGACTAGGATTGAAATATGTGAAAATGGAAATGGAGGTGGCTGAGGGAAGCATGTTTGGTCGAGAATGTTGCAAGAGCAGGCAGGGAGGCTGGCGAAGCCTAGTTACCTACCTAGTTAAGCTGACTGGAACACGGAGACATGAAGGGGGAAAGTGGAAGACATTCTGAAAATATAACAATGCACAATGTATGGACCCATGTATAGGAGAGCTTCTATTTTAATCAACAAAATAAACTCCCTCAAATCTTGGGGACATTAAGTGGATTATGTGTATTTGAAGAGTTGTACACATATTCAATCTCCTATGTGGTAACACATTTTAGTGAAACACAGACCAAGTTTGAGTCCCAACTCTACTACCTATTAGTTGTGCAGATTTAGACAAGCTACTTAATCTTTCTTTCAGCCTAGTGCAATTGTCAGAAATAGCACATGACAACCCTAATGTGAAGATAAAGAGGAAAAAAATATTCAAATGACTTATCAGAATGCTTGGCATTGGTAGAACTTAGACAACATTAACCATACTCCTCGGCATTACCAGACTATTCTCACCATTACCTTAACCTCTTCTCCCTCCCTGTCAAACACAGTTTCAAGACAATCTTGTCTATTGAATTCTTGTTCATGCTCTGAGGACTTTTAAGAGAGTTCCCCTTGTACACTCTTGGCCAAAGTATATCCAGTGTGTTGAGTAAGAGAACAAGTTACATAGAGCAGCGAAGTGACTGGCATTGAGGTCCATTGGGGCTAGGCCTCTGGGCTTATCTGGAGGAATCTAGAGATATCCTAACTGGACTAGTATATCCAGTGAAAGTAAGACGTGCTTGTAAATGAACTACTGGAATGAATGAAGATACAGCAACAATGAAAACAGATGGAGGAGATTTTTCTTTTTCTTTTTTAAACTATCAGTAATACTGAACCTCCCATCTACTATATCTAACCAACCCAGGAAAGATTCAGCAGATGGGAGAAATTTAGATCGATACATTTTGATCAAGATCAAGATCTATTTGGCATGTGGATAGATCTGAGACAATGAACAGCTACTCCTAACCCTGATGTGCATCTAGTCATAGGATATTGTCTATTGTGCTGTAACGTGGCAGATAGATGTGAATTTAAATAACCTAGAAGTATCTAACATTCTTTTATAACAAAATTTGTTTTGCAGAAAACGGAGATTAGGGAACAGAGTGTTTCAGAACTGCACTAACGTAAGCTTTTTTTTTCTGAAGCAGTGTAAATAATAAAGGAGGAAGGAAGGATAATTGATTGAAATACTAATTTGTGTTTTGAATTTATTATGCTTTTTCCTCCCCATGTCTGCAGCAGATACTCAGACCTCTGTGCTCTCTTGTCTCAATGGAGATAGGTGATATAAAAGGTAACACAGAATTTCCCAGAGAAACTCTCTTCCCAGTTTTTGTTCTTCAAAAGTCTGAGCTCCTAAAATATTGACATTTTAGGAGGAAATTAAGAAGAAAAGCAGCATGATAGAGGCCTATTATGAGATGTAATTTGCTTTAAAGGAAATAAAATCATGTGCCATTTTTCAAAAAATGTGCTTATAGGGGGGCGCCTGGGTGGCTGAGTTGGTTAAGCCTCCTACTTTGGCTCAGGTCATGATCTTGTGGTTCAAAAGCCCCATGTTGGGCTCTCTGCCAACAGCATGGAGCCCACTTTGGATTTTCTATCTCCCTCTGCCCTTCCCCGACTCACACATGCATGCACACTCTCTCAAAAATAAATAAACATAAAAAAATTTGTTAAATGTGTTTATAGAGTAAAATGCATACCTACGATAGGTGGTTTTTAAAGAGCTGCCATTTTTAATTGCAAAATCTGAACAAATTCTGCTTTTGGTAACTCTTGCTTAACCAAAGAGCAATACCTTTTCTTTGCAGATTGTCACTAATATTGTCAGTGATTTAGGGTCATCCAATGTTTTTATCAAAATCTACCCTAAGGGAAAAAGGCCTGGCCAAGTTTTCTTCCAATATGCTCCATTTGGCTTTTACTCCTGGTCACCTGATTTTTCCGAAGTCAAAGACATAATGAATTCAAGCCAGTGATCTCCAAACCTGCCCATGAATCAGAATCACCTGTGAGGATTTTGGTTCTGTTTTTAATACTAACATCTGAGCTCTATCCCTGGATACAGTCAGATTCAGTATATCTGGGGTAGAGCTCAGGGCTCTGTAGTTACAAAAATTTCTCAGGTGTCAGAGTTTGGAACTATAATTTTAGATAGTAGACCTGCTCTTTCTGAGAAAGGTATGAACTAGTCACATTTCTGAACTGCATTATCTCTTTCAATACTGCAGAATACAAATATTGCTCTAACATTTTTTGACATGACAACATTCAGTCGATAAACATTATTACCTGTATGTACAGGGCAAATGTTAATATTCTTTTTTCAGGGAAAGGCAAGAAGTACCACCTTTCATTATTTTACTATATATATATATATATATATATATATATATATATATATATATATATAATTTAATTTCTGTTATCAGTTCAACTTAACTTTTTTGTTAGCAATTTAATTTAACCAAGTATTTTTGTCTAAGCTACAGAAGACAGTGGTTCTGGCAAAGATCTTACTTTGCGTTAGCTGGGTAGATCACCTTCTCACTATGGGTTTCACACCCAGTTGCAACTTCTACATATCTCCCCTTGGTGCTCATAAATTTAAAATCAGCCTTACTTTATCAGAGTTACACTCAGCATTTTAACTGTATGTAAAACTTTATCCAACCATACATGGTGCCATCTCATACGATACAGAGAAGCCATGGAGTTAATACCAGCCCTGGGAACTGGGAAACAACATAATAGGTGTTATTGCATATGCTTGGTTTCTGTGCTCAAGTCATGAAAGTATGTACAAGTAAATAATGCATTTATTTAAAAAGTTTTATGGTGTCTGCACAGTAAATCTGAGTACTTGGGTAGGTATATATTTATGTTTAGTGAACATTTTAGAATTTTTAAATTAAGAGGGCTTAAATTAAAACACAGTTTAATATTTAGGCTTTTCTTTTTTATAGGACTTTAATACATAGGTTTTGTTTTGAATAGACTATTTTTAATGGGGATTAATACCTATTTTTAAAAGACACCGAAATATAAAGGAAACATCACCAAATCAACATAAAGTTTCAAAATCTACCCCTTAAGGCCAGTGTAAAGATAGTGTACATCTGTGTTTTGTCAGGCTGGCTGGAATCTTATTTCCCCTTCCTTCACTCCTGAACCTCATCTACCATCCCCAACCAGCAATGCTACCAGCATAACAGTAACCAGCCCTATAATCACCACGTTACCACGGTGTCCAGGGCTGAAAGTCAATGCTAATAATAATAATACTAGTATAATAATAGTAATAATTATAGTAACAATAATAATAATAATAATAACTAACCTGAATGCAGCTTATTTTAGGCCAACCTCTATTCAAAGTGTTTTACAGAGATTAGTTAATTAATCCCGATAATAACCCATAATACAGGCATTGATGGGGAAACAGACACAGAGAGGTTACATAACTCACCCAAGGTCAAATTGCTAGTAAGTGGTGAACCCAGAGTTATTTTGACTCCAAAACCTGAGCTCTTAACCAAGGTGCTACCTAGCTCCTGGATTCTGGATTTGTCACTTACTTTCAGAGCAAGGCCTTCCATAATTGGCTCTGAAATCTCTGGCTATCACATTTATTTCAGCTGTTTCATTCTGCCTTCATCCTGTCTCAAGATGGCAAATGAGACTTTAGAAAAAGATTAGGGGGGGAAAACATAAAGCAAAATAGCAGATGCCAATGGATCAGGTGACAGCATTTCTATTAGGACACAGTCTACATGAGAATGGATTTAGATCGTTCTACTTCAGGTGAATCTAATCTATAAACATCGAGGAGGAGGCTGACATCTAAATCTTTACACAGAGACACATACAGGGCCTCCAAAGCTCTTTCAGTGAGGACTTAAAATGCTCATTTAAGACAACCATATGGGGTCTCCTGTTATAGCCAGAATAATAGACATTACAGACTGAACCCCTGCTTGGAATCACACAATCCAGGAGACCTCACTTCTTCCTGAGAAACTGATTACCTTCCCCAAATAGGTTGTAAGTGTTGCTGGGTGGGGCCCAGCAATAGAAAACTTTAGTTCTATCCTCATGGACAAAAACAACAAAGACTAACTTGAAACACAGAGATTCAAGAAATCTTAAAGCTAATAATGCTACCCACGTAGTGCAGCAAAAAGAACCAGGCTTTGGAGTTAGTCTGAATCCTGATCCTGTTATACACCGGCTGCATGACCTTTAATAGTGTAAAGATATAGACTCTGGAACCAGACTGATCAGGCTCACACTACAGCTTTGCTAATTAACAGATCCCCACTGCCTCATCAGCATCTTGCTTGGTTGCCTTATAGACATTGCACATTTAACACTTCCCAGAACAGCTCTTGAGGTTTGTCCCCAATCTTGATGTTTTGTTTTTTCAAGGCTTCCTATTCTCAGTAATGAAAGTTCTACTCTGCTACTGCTGAGGCTACAAACCCTGGGGTCAGCACTCCCGGAGGTGGAAAGATGCTCTACTTTCTTCTGGCTTGCATCAGTTCTGATAAGAAATCTATTTTTATTATGTTCTCTCTTCATAATATCTTTCGGCTAGATTGAGAGTCTTAGGCCAATATGCTTATAAGTTTAATCAAATGTCAAAAACTTTTGACTATTTGGTACCTCAATGTCTGCTTTTCCTGGTGCCACAAGTCACTAGTTTGTCTCTCTCTCTCTCCCGCATTTTATTTAAATAGGCTTTGTTGCTATGCCTTAAAGTTCACAGTTCTTTCTTCCACAGTATGTATGCTGACATTTTCACTTCAGATACTATTTTTTCATCAATGTGTAACATGGGTTTATTTCATATCTTTCATTCCTCTCTTCTTCATTCACATTTCTTTACCTCCTTTTTTGAGAGATTGGCGATACTTATAACTTTTTTAATCACCTTGTCTGCCATTTCCATCATCTCTGTCATTTCTGGGTCTGTTTCTGTTGGTTGAATTTTCTTGATTATGGGTTACATTCTGCCATGGGATGGCAGGTTGGAGACAAACACCAAGAGTTTGCTCTTGGAAATGTTAAAAGTGTGATGTCTATAAGGCAACCAAGTGAGGTGCTAACTAGGTGGTGAGGAACTAGGTATCTATCTTTTCTTTTTCTATTTTAGAGTTTATTCATTTATTTTGAGAGGGGTGGGGACAGGAGAAAAGAGAGAGGGAGAGAAAGAATCTCTAGCAAGCTCCATGCTGTTAGCACAGAGCTCAACACAGGGCTTGATCTCACAAATCATGAGATCATGGCCTGAACTGAAAGAGCCTCAAGTCAGAGGCTAAACCAACTGAGCCACCCAGGAGCCCCTGGGCATTTATTTTAAAGAACTATGTAATTAAGAGATGTGGTCAGAAAGATTATACAAGCATTATATGTAATAAGAAAAATCCCAGAAGCAATCTAAAGGTCCAACAATAGGAAACATTTATGGTTTCTCTATACTACACAGCTGCTAAAAATATGTTTTTAAAGACTATTTAAAAACTTGAGAAAATGCTCAAGATATGATGTTAAATGAAAACAGAAAAAAAACCCCACTATACACAGTCTTATCCAAATTTTATAAACAAACATACAGTTATAGAAAACAAAAGCTTAAAGAAAATATATTAAATATTAATTATCCTTCTGTGTTAATATAGTATTTTTTTAAAAAAATTTTAATGTTTATTTTTGAGACAGAGAGAGACAGAGCATGAACAGGGGAGGGTCAGAAAGAGGGAGACACAGAATCTGAAACAGGCTCCAGGCTCTGAGCTGTTAGCACAGAGCCCGATGCGGGGCTTGAACTCACTGACCGCGAGATCATGACCTGAGCCAAAGTCGGACGCTTAACCGACTGAGCCACCCAGGCGCCCCTATAGTATTTTTTATTAGTTTTTCTTTCTATTTCTTTTATTTTACATTTGTCTTACAAATGTATACATATATATATGTATATATATATATAACTTTTATAATTAGGGAAACTAATAAGAATTTATTGGGAAAAGAAAGAGTAGTATGAGGTAGTAAAAGGGTCAAGGAATAGATATAAAGACTGAGAAGGATATCTGGGGAAAATGTATGAAAGCAGTATTTTTAAAATGTTTTTTTTCCCTTTATACTCAGATTTAACTTGCTTTACTATTAAGATTAATTCAGATTACCTAGTAGCAAAAAGTGAATGATGCATCCCCCAAATTCAGGAAATTGTTTTAGTCTATGATATATAAGAATATAAATCTATGGAATTCAAGAATTGCATCCCATAAGTTTCTTGTGTTTTGCTAAGGCAATCATTAATATTAACTGGTAACCTTACTGACAGCAGCATATGATATATGAGATAGCAGGAAACCACTCAGGGATTACAATACTGGCGTGGATAATTTGCAAAGAATACACCCAGATGTGGACAATTAGGGATCATCTGTCTTCTGTCTACTATTACTATTACTGACACATGAATGTAGAAATACTCTTAGAGGAAGAGGCCATGTCTACTTGTCTTGAGTCATAATACACACCTTTTTTCAATATCATAAAGGCCAGAAATAAGTAGCCATTGTGTTTGTGATAGTAGTTTCCTACGACATGAAAGGACAGAAGTCAACTAATAGGTGGTTGACTGTACAGTGGTCTCTCCAAAATTCTCCATTGTCCATCATTAATCATTTTTTGGTCTCAACTAGATCTGAAGGCCAAGGATATTAAAATGTAATGCGGCATTGATTAAATAACGATTTACTTGCATTTTACATTTATAACAATAGCTATAGATGTGAAATAACCATCTTCCATAAAATTATAAGGCCTAGAACTGTGTATTTATGCCTGGCTGATTTATCAGGTACCCAGGAAATGATAAAATTCTAAAAAAGACAAGTTTAAAATCCTCATTACTGTTTCATTTTTCCTAATATTAAAGCCATTTCCCTGACAGCAAAAGGCAGCTTAACAGGTTTTCCAATACATATTTGGAACCTCCTTTAATTAAGATTTGTCATCTTCCTCATTAGCATACCCACTCATTGTATTTCTAACAGGACAGCACTATCAATCATGCCTCATGGTTTATGTAAGTAAACCTAAAATGGTTATGTGGAGCCACCATCAATAAAGAGAAAACTCCCCTTGAGGCTCCACTTGATGGTTTATCTTATCCTCCATCTGTCTCACTAGTTTTGCCTCACTCTCTCCTTCCCATCACTATATTTGGCTTCAAAGAGACATTATAATAGCAGGCTCTACATCAGAGGAGTCATGCACAGGCATAAGGCACAGAACAAAAGAGATTACTCAGAGACACTGCTGATGAATCTTTGATTTGGTTAAGTTTTATAATGTACTTTATAAAGCCTGTGAGGAGTTTGATGCTGTCCATGTTCCACAGAATTTCTTTTAAGGGAAAAAGCTACATGATGTTGGTTGTTGAGAGCTACCATGAATAAAAAAAGGCCAAGTCAATAAATTATCCAGAGGATAATTGTATTTAGCCACAGAGGTCAGATTGATAGGTTGGTTTCTGTTTGCTGTTGTTTGTTGTTTCTTTATCATATTGGGTTCCACTGAATCCTATATTAGATTTTCAGGGCTGGTGGGGCAGCCAGAAAAATGAAGATCCATAATAAAGCATTCAGACTACATGACTTTCTGTAATAAAATGTTCTACATCATAAATTGAGAAAAAAGTATACATAGATAACTTTTGAACAGCTACATACCATTGTTGGCCACATTTTCAGTTCATGGAGGATGTTTACCAAAAATGATTTTATTTGTGGTGTTCATCTGAAAATCCTTGTTTTTTACTACTGATAATACCCAACTAGGCAATTGAAAGCTTTTTTTTTTTAATTGAGAGGTATTATTCTGCTCCTTTCATAAATGAGAAAACGGAGGCAAAGGGTGATTGCATAATTTGCCCAAGGTCACAGAGCTAGGAAGTGGTCAAGGTGGGATCCTGCACAGCATGGCTCCAGAGCTAGGGCAGCTAATCTCTCTGCTATACAGCTGTTAATTCTAGAGCAGGATCAGTTGTCTGCACAGGGCACAGCCAGTTCTTTGTAATATACGTGGTTAAAGATGAGTAAGAAGAGATTTCTGTCAGAAGAAAAACTTTCCAGTTTATCCAGAAATGGTTTCAAGACATTAATTTTAAGTTGAAAAGAAGAGAGGCTAGAACATGCCCAGATTTGCTCTGAGGGAAACTTTTGTCTGATCATTTAAGAGGCTGTCCTTAATGGAGACCACAAACCTTGAGCCATTATTTTTTTTTAACATTTACTTATTTTTGAGAGACAGAGAGTGGACAGGGAAGGGGCAGAGACAGAGGGAGACAAAGAATCCGAAGCAGGCTCAGGCTCTGAGCTGTCAGCACAGAGCCCGGTGCGGGGCTTGAACCCATGACCGTGAGATCATGACCTCAGCTGACGTTAGACGCTCAACTGACTGAGCCCCAAACCTTGAGCCATTATTAAAGGGCTGTTTCTATGACACAGAATTAATAACTGACAAGTCTATATAAGTTAGGCCTGTGCTTCTCAAACCAGGCTACTCATATATACCTTAGGGTTTGTTGTACTTGTCAGGGACTGAGTATCCCCAGAAAAAATAGTTTTCTGGTGGGTCAATTTCACTTTAAGACTTTGGACAAAATCATTTCATTTGTAACCAAAATACTTCTACATTAA
Source organism: Felis catus (assembly GCF_018350175.1). Classification (NCBI taxonomy): domain Eukaryota; kingdom Metazoa; phylum Chordata; class Mammalia; order Carnivora; family Felidae; genus Felis; species Felis catus. The sequence continues at coordinate 48,732,482 of NC_058377.1, read as the reverse complement.
AGCAAACAAGGATATTTCCCAAGCTTTTAGGAGAAAATACAAGATTTTATGTGTTTCATGCTTGACACAAAGCTTCATTCATGTTCTACCCCAGATCCTGAGGAGAACAAGTTCCTATTTCAAAGCCTAAGGGCATGTGGATTTGAGAAACAGTAGTTTAGTCTCTATCCATTTCTGATCTACAAAGGTAAACAGCAAGCGAAAAAAAAGAATCAATGACAGTGGCAAACACTTAGGCTGCTCCTGAACAATTACTCTATAGGTGATAAACACTGTAGAAATGGTCAGTAGTAAATTAGCCTGGCTAAAGCAGACCTGCTCCTCATGCAGAACACTGGCTATTGAATCTAGCTCTGAAACAGAGCTCAGGGGGGGTTCCTCTTCACTGCTTCCTCTTTCCTTAATCCCAGCTGCCATAACCTCTCCCCTCATTTCTTCAGTGGCACTTCTACTTCTCCACCCAGCAGAGAGGTTTTCTTCTAATAGAAATCAGATAATTTCATTCTCCTGGTTAGTATTCTTTAATGGATTCTGAATGCACTCAAAATCAGACCTATGCTTCTTTATCATTACCTATAGAGTCCTATGTCATTTGGCTCCTGACTCCTTCTCCAACCTAATTTTTGGCCATGTTCCCATTAGCTCATTTCTTTCCAGCCAACCTGGACTTCCTTACATTCCTGGAACATGCTAAACTTATTTCTGCCTCAGTGACTGGCCTTGACATTCCCTTTTCCTGGAATGTACTTTGTTTAATCTTTAGATCACCACTTTCTCCTTTTATTCAGGTCTCACCTCATCCTATCTCCTCAGAGAGGCATCCCCTGGTTACCCCACTTGATACTGTTCCCTTCCCCAAACCCTGTCTATCACATTATTCTAGTTTTTATTTAAAGTACTTACCAATAACTGAACTTAACTCATTTATCTATTTGTCTCTTATTTGATGCCCTAGAATGTACATTCCACGGGGACAAGAGACTTGTCTTGTTTGCTCATCACTGAAACTTTGTTGCTGATAACCATGTTTGACACATGGTAGAAGCTGATTATTCAATGAATGAATGAATGAATGAATGAACAAACAAATGAATGAATGCATGAAAAGGACAACTGGAATACATTTTAGGTACCATATGCCATAAGCTATTGTTCTATAATTTGGGGAGAAAGAGTAGAGACAGACTCTAGCCTGATGGGCTCATAGGTATTTAGCCAATAAAAAAGTCAAACTGGTGAATATCAAAACTGGATTCATTCTTGAAAGTTTCTGGAGACAAGAAATCTTTCTTGAGATTTCATTTAGTTTATGTTTTTTTGAGCAATCAAATTATGTGAGGCAACATTATGTAGAGCCAATCAGAAAGACACCTGGGTATACTAAGATCAAGGCCAGGTGAAGTTGGTTTCTATCACTGGGAAATATATTGCTCATAGCTATAATTTAGATCCCTGGCTTTCGTAATGAAATTTATCACATTCATAACTTGGTAAATTAAGTCACCACTTCTTGAAAGAGCAGTTATACACTGCATTTCAAAGTTTTTTGGTTTTATTTTAGTATCAATGATTTGCTTGTGTATCCTAATAATATCCAGCCAGATGGTAAAGGTCTGTGCTTTGCACCTCTTCTGGGTAACCAGGTTAACACTTGGCCCTATAGAGGCAGAATCCTTGGTTGCAAGTAATGAACAAAGTGGACATTGCTCACAGGTGATCATTGATTGTTTGTAGTTTTCATAATTGTTACCTTCTTACCCCATTCAGAAACAACAACAACAACGAAAGTGAACACCAGCTTAGGGAAAAAGAGTAGGCACTAGTTTCGGCATTTGAAGACACAGGTTCTATATCTGATTCTAATACTCACAGTTATGGACATAGGGACAGCCAACCAATCATTCTGGGCTTGTGTTCCTTACCCATCAGAAGGAGGAAGATTAGACTTTAGATTCATTGATGGCCCTTCCAAGTCTGAGAGCCTATAATTCTCTGAGCCAAAAATACATCTTAGCATCACAGTGATAGCTTTCCAAATTAGGTTTACCAAAAATCTATGACCAGACATCTACATCACAATTAATACTGATTTATAGAAGACTCAACAGACTTTCTACTAAGAAAATTTTATCCAGGGCCTTTTTGTTTGTGCTTTCTCTAAATCAACAGAAAAACAAAATTTCCCAGTTCACTCGTGTTTCCATAAATAGTAAGAAATAATTTTGAAAAATCTAGCTAAGATAGTAAGCATTTTTCTATTCAAAAATCCTTTAAAAAGTTCTTAACTATATCCAACTCTGCCCCCCCCCCCAAATGTAAATATGATTCAGGAAAACAGAAATGTTTCTTACGATAGAGTAAGATATCACAAGCATATGGAATAAAAAGCTGACAATTTGATGACTATTATTGATGATGATAATAATCACACATTTGTAATCAAAAACTTCAAAGAAATGTTTCCCTATTAGCTTAAGTCCCATCATTAGAGATCAATTCTAGGAATTGATTTCTATTTTAGGAAAATTCAATGTAGGCCTCAAATATAAGCTACCATAACACCTTAGGATCATAATAAATTTATCTAGTCCTTTAAAAATGACAACTTTCATACATATTATCACAAGTCCATTAGGAACATACCTTTCCCCCTAAATTTGTAGATGAGAAAATCAAGACTCACAGAGATTAAATGTTCAGGGTCATCTAGGTGTTTAGTTGGTAGGAACGGGACCAGAAACCAGTCTCCTGACACAAGCCCAATCTTCTTTAACATTTCTGTTAAACTGAATGCATAGGATGGGATGTGGGGTCTGAGGCTGAGGCATTGGAACACAGATAGACCTGAATTCAAATTCTGATTCTGCTATTTGCTTGCTGTATGAAATGAGGCAATGACTTAAACTCCTTGAGCATTTTTGTTATTTATAAAAATGAAGAAAAAGAATATAATGTAAATAAGGGCAATAGTACATATTAAAGGATTTTGTGTTAACAGTACATGGTAGGGATCTTTTTGTTTTTACTACCTTATGTATTTTAAGTTTTACAAGGAGGTTGCGTACAACAGAAAGGGTAGGGATTGAAAGACAACCTAATGGTAGGAACGATACTCTTTTCTGAGTCTTCTTTTTCAAGCTCTAACAGTTGCTTTATTTTATTCTATTTCACATTCTTCTATGAATCTGCATGTACTACCCCCTGCCATGGATACCCTCCCTGATCCCTTGGTTTTCCAATCAAGGCCTACACAGTTTTTTCAAACTCAAACTCGAACTCAAACTTATCTCCTCTTGAAAACTTTCTTTGATTCCATCGGCTTTTCCTTGGGCATTCACATAAACCTCAAATTCATTTACAAATCTTTACTAAGTAAAGCCTGTGGTGTTAGTAAACTGCTAGGGCAGCACCAAAGCACTTCCTAATGCTCTAGTTTTGTTTGTTATAGTTAGTAGTTCCCACACTTTGACATTTTACAGACCTTTTTCTTTTAAAAAATGAGAACTGATACAAGGTTGTGCACATTTCGTTTTCTAAGTAAGGAAATGGTAAAGTAATATCTGCCATTTACTACCACAAAAAATATGACATTTTGATACCAAAGCACATAATCTCAGAATTTAAATAAAAAATAATAAATTAGGCTTTATGGGCACTTTCACAAAGAGGGTCTGCATAATCAGGGAATAGGCATTGAGGGATCCACTGGTTTACCTCTATTTTTGTAACAATTTGAGATTTCTTGGAGATGCTGTTTTTTACTCAATTTTGCATTCCTAGTATAGTGCCTACTGTTTGGTAGGAAGTATCCAATAAATATTTATGAACAAGGCAATGAATTTGCCTTTGAGCAAACACCTCTGAGATCCATGGTACTGTCTCTAGCACAGGCCCTTGTGAGAGGTCAAAGCAATGGGGAGAGTGGAGGAGGGTTATATGTGCATGTGTGCGTGTAAACTGATATAATTAACTTCACAAGTTTGCCAGGCACCAGTCATTTGGATGATTCTATGCAGAGTTATTAGTGAGATTGTCCTGCCAAGGAATAAAGGAAGAGATGGGACAAGAACTACAATACTGAGGCATAACACTATAGGAAGAGGTGGACTCTATTCCTATGATGCCATCAGTAAAAACATTCCATGCAGCATGTTAGGTAGGGTAAGAATTGTAACAAGTAGAGTTACTGTAAATAGACAATATTCATTTAATATTCATGATGTGTCAGGCCCTGTTATAAGTTCTTTGCATGCATTAAGTGATTAAATCATTACCACAGTCTGTTGAGAAAAATTTGATTACTATTCCCATTATACAGATGAAGATACAGGCTTTCAGTGGTTGCATAATTTTCTGGCAGTCACATAGTTCAACAGTGGTAGATATGGGTCTCAACTCTGATCTAGTTGCCTTTAGAACTTACCGAAACTCTTGGGTTCCTTTAGAGCTACATGTTTCTATGATGAACGGTTTTATTCAAATTGGTTTTCATTTTCAAAATAAGGAGGAAATTAAAATATTTCTTCCTGGTCAGGATTTTGTAGCTGGCAGGGCACTCAGTTTTTCTACCTAAAAGCTGTGTGACTATATAAGAAAGTTCTTTAACATCCTAAAACTACAACTTCTACATCTATAAAATGAGGGTGAAAGACCTTCTCTGTGTGTTTTGGGGAGAATTAAATGAGTAGCATATGTAAAACAGCTAGCAAAGGGCCTGGATTATGAAGGGGATTTAATCAATTTTAATTCCGTATGGGGCCTCGCAAGATAAAACGACATTTTCAAATTAAAATCATATCAAATATTAGTGATAGAATGAAAGCAAATAGATCATTGCTCTGGTGAATAAAGGTGCCTATATTTACACAATTCTTTAGAGAGCCATGAGGATTATCTTTGCTGCAGCCCTCATTTTAATTAAGAGCACAGAGATTAGATGTTTCAGCATAGGAAGAAGTTTATATTTGATTTATACCACAGATGCACATTTGCATCATCTAAACATTCCATTCCTTGGCTAAAGATGTAACAAGCTACTTCAGCAAACCTGAAATTGCAAAATAAATGGAAAATGCTTAATCATTTAAAAAGAAATAGCAAAGGAATGAAAAAATCCAAGCATGCACGGGTACCGGTGAGGAAAGTTAAGCAGCAGGAAGTCTCTATTTTTTTAAAGGCTGATAAATGGCTTCATTAGACAGGCAGGATATTAAACCAAAAGGGTCCGTCTCTGTCATTTTTATACACAAATACTTTCAGAAAAAAAGTGTGTACATATTTATATGTAATCTCATTTTGGGTAAAAGTATTATTCAGTGAGAAAAGCAAGTTGCAGAGCAATTTCTAAAATACGAATTTACTTTATAAAAACAATGTCAAGCCCCATCTATATCTGACTCTGAATTTGTATAGGTTTTTATGAATGTGCAGAAGGTATGAAAGGTTCAGGCCAGGATGTTACATTGGGAACCTCAAGATGGTTGCTGTGGCAGGAATTTGGGAGAGAGTTTTTTTCTTGAACATTTTTGCATTACTTTACCAAATGCAATGAGCATATATTACTTTGGAATAAGAACATTTAAAGGTAAAAAAATGTACATTTATTACTATTTACCCACTTATTCATTTGGTGACCTATTAATTATCTAATATTTATTGAATACTTAAAGACGACAATTAAATCAACCAAGTTGGTCTACTCTGTGAACTGTCACACCCAACTTTTTCAGAGGCATGCTGCCTAAACTTAGTTTTATCCCATGGCATTAGCAATGCTTAACAGCATTGCTGATAGCTCTGAGAGCTCTTATGCTTTAGGGACTTGCGGGTGACTTGGCTCCTTTTCTTTTTATGTGTGGCTATTGCACTAAAGGAAAGGTTGACCCTCTTTCCAATTCCACTGAAATGTGAGTATCCAGTGGCATCAAAAACATGGAATTTAGAGTTAAAAGACCAAGTTTCCTTTTTTTTTTTTTGAACTGCAACAACACCTTTTCTCAAGTAACAATACTTATCTTACAAAATGGCTGTCAAGCTGAAATGACATCATGTGTGACAATGTTAATAAATTGCAAAGTGATGAATAAGTGTATATAACTAATTCTTACAAAGAACTGGTAATTTTGATTCCTATTGGAGGACAATGTCAAATGTTTACAAGAATTTGCACATTTCCACTGGAGACAAGTCTATAATACGGTTGAATAGTGCTCAGAAAATTTACTTAGCCCCCAAAGCTATGACTGACATGTTAGGCAAATGCAGTTTTCTTTCTGGTAATGATCACAAACCCAATTAACCAATAAGCATATCTGACCTGGTGTAATCATCTTCAACAAGCATGTGCTTTGGAATCGGTGAGTACCTTCCTGGAGAGATGGGCGGCAGGGAAGTTTTATATTCTAAAGTTCCATTGTTGCCAGAAAGTAGATGGTTTTCCATCGGTGGAGAATAAGCTAAGGGGTGAAAAAAAATAAAAGAGAAAAAACCTGTTATGTGGGTGATTCAATGTGTCATGCTACAGTTCTGCTAAAAATAGGAAAATTTTGCTACATGCAGAGAATTTTCTTGTCTCCCAAGAGGGAGGAGTTACTGTTTGTTTGCATTTAATATGCACAAGCCCATGGTGACCTTTAAGACTGGAAAGATGTAATAACATTCATTTCTATAAACCCAGTTCATATAATTTTAGGTGAAGAGAAGAATTGGAGGAGAGAGCCAGAACACACATTTTCATAAGGATGATTAATTTTCTATTGAAATAAAAATGTTAGCTTTCTAACTGCAGAGCATTCTTTTCACATAATTAATACCCAATCATCAAATCTAGAAGGCTCCTCGGAGGAAGTTCTTGCATAAGACCTTATTCTCAGATATGCTGTGCTCCCATCCCAGAAAAGCCAAGAACTCTGGCCTTTATTTTCTATTCCTCCACAGTAATTCATTTCCCTTCTGAATGACTGAAAACCCCTTCTGGATGGGTCTTTTGCCTCCCATTCCTCTCTAGAAATCCATTTTATACATTTAGAAACACAGCTCTGATAATGTTTAAGTACTCTCCATTGCCACTATTGTATTAAATATAAATGCTTGCTTTTGTCAGTCTTACAAGATTGATCCATTTTAATATCCCACTTACACATATCCTACAGTTCTCAAACAAAGGCTAGTTTTTACAACATATGTACTTTTATCAGTAATCCACAATTTCTGTCTCCTAACACATCTCTGATTTTGAAGTTTAATCCATTCTTTAAGATACAATTTAAATGCCACCCTTTGCATAAAGCATTTTATGATCCTTCCAAAGACAGGTGATATCCTCTTCCTTTGAGGACCCAAAGTCCTTTATTTTTACCATTCATATGGCATGTACATCCCTCTTATATTGCCAAATATTTCTACTCTTCATATGTTTGAATTAGCCATCCTTCCAATGAAGGCCATGATTGCATCTCCTTTGTATCCCACATATTACATTGCAAGGTGTCTTACACTATTAAAGTTACTCAATATATTTATTTTTTTAAATTGAATAGCAAAGTTTTGTTTTATCGCTTTCACCTCTTTCACATTGACCTTACATTCCCTTCATGAAGCAGCTCAAAGTCTCAAGGCTGAGTTTTCTAAATTCATCCAGTTTGAAAACCTTTGAAAGTTAAAATTCTTTCATATCCTAAGGTAAGGCTGATCTCAGTTTACTGCATGCTTGAGAAAAAGACATATTTGGGGGGTAAGTCATTTTCGAATCATCGTTAAGAAAAGCAACAGCTAACATAATGGGCAGGTAACAAAATTATTCAGCCTTTAAATTTCTCTCAAGAGAAACATATAAATCTAAGAGAGGTTAAATGAGTTGCTAAGACCATAGTACTAATTAATGCCAGGTCCTGAAGATATTCTGTGTTTCCAAATCTCACGACTGGTTTCTCAACATTCCAGAATGAGCAAGCTTACTGATGTTGATAAAACCGTTTCTTAGACTCACATCAAAAAAATAAATTGCTTCTAAATCTAGTCTCCAAAGACAGCACCTTAGATAAGGTTCTAACTGACATATTAAGAAGTGAAGAAAACTTGGGGCTTATGTAGCAGTGGACTTTATTAGGATTCAACACAGCATCTCATAGTGAGTTGTTGCCCTAGAAAACCCCACCCACAATCCATCTCTACTGCCAGAGTGACTAAGAGTTTTCCCTGGCTTCCCTGCCAATGTAATATATTCAGGTAAAGGTAAGAGCCATGATGATGTTGACAGAGGGTCATAATTCCACCATTCAAGTGCAAGAGCCTCTCCCCAGGAAGGAGCACAGTGCTATCTCGTGTCTATTTTGCCAGTCTCTCTTTTCTGCTTTGCTACTTTATAGATTTCAACTAGGAAGGGGGAATGCTATGGCCTGAGAGCTATCATGCTTTAGGGCCTTGAGAAATAACCTTTAAAAATGTGTTGTTACTATTGTTATCACACTGTCCACCACATATACCATAAGCCTTTCTTAAATGGTGGGCTTCCTAACCCACTAGGGAGTCCTACCTTCAAAACACTAGTTAAGGCCTTGTAAGGCAACCCAGGGAGTAAAACACGGCATCCCTCAGAACTATTTCCACAAGCTAAACAAGAGTGAAGATGCAAGCAGAGGAATTTGCCAAGTTTTGCAGAATTTTAATTTTATAAACTTGGCAAAGGTGACAGTGAGTGTGGTGCTTACAGTGAGTAATGTCAGGTGGACCATAAGGATCAGTCATATAAATGGTGGTGGGTTTGCCAACTTTTAGATAAACGACATCAGATGTGTTCTTCAATATTGCTACCGCCTCTTCATGAGTCACTTCTTCTAAACTGTAGTTGTTCACCTGAAAGGAAAATAATATTCAATAGTAGAGTCAAACCTATGCAGGTGAAAAGAAATAGTTAGGCAAAAAGATACGTAGAGTTATGACCTTATTTAAAGATTAAATTGCAATCATTATAAGACAGTATCTACATTAAACTTTGATAGAAAAGATGGATTAGTGGCATTAGCCAAAGCAGATAAGGTACATTTGTTGATGTCAAAAAAAAAACGAAGTTGCTTCTGTCTTTTCTATGAGAAAGGAATGTATCATAATGGAAATAAGAATACTATATATAGAGAAAAGAAAAGAGGAGTCAAATGTCTCTCTTCTTATGCTATAGTTTTTCCAATTACAAAAGTAATACATACTTATTGTATTATAAAAAAAAAGTAACAATTAACCAAAGTCTCCTTATTTGGGGTATGTTTCTTTAAATAATTGTGACCATATTGTACATATTGTTTTGGAACCTGCTTTTTAAATATAGACTGAACATTGGTCCATGTTATAGATGTACTTCCACAACATGACTTTGTTTTCTATACAGCATTGTGTTGTATAGCGGTAACATAATGCTTTAACCAATCTTACTAAAACATGTTCAGTTTGCTTCTAATCTTTTTCTACTATAAATAATGTTGCAGTAAAACTTTTTTTTTCTATTTTTGTGCACAACATTGATGATTTATTCAGGATAAATCATACAAGTGGAATTGTTGGACCAAACTGTAATATTCATATAGTTTCATTACATTATATAATATTATATTAACATAACATTCATTACAGTGGATCTCTGCAGCACTTCTCTTAAATGGTGTAAAAATATTTACGAAATATTTTAAATACCTAGTATTTAAATATCTTATTTGGCTACTATTTTTTAATCAAGAGATTAATTTCTGCTGAAATGATGCAGATTAAAATAAAAATGCCAAAGAACATTAGATTGGATCCCTTACATATTCTCTGTACTATTTAATTAGCATGTTAGTCATAGAATGCCTTACAATATTGCATTTGTTTTCTTTTTGCCTTATGTTGTCATATAAATTCAATGTGCCAATTCTTTTTTTTTTTAATTTAAATCCAAGGTAGTTAACATGTAGTGTAATAACGATTTCGGGAATACAATTTAGTGATTCATCATTTACATATAACACTCAGTGCTCATCCCAACAAGGGTTGTCCTTAATGCCCCTTCCCCATTTAGCCAATCCCTCCAACCAACACCCCTCCAGCAACCTTCAGTTTGTTCTCTATATTTAAGAGTCTTTTCTGGTTTATCTCCCTCTCTGTTTATATATTATTTTCACTTCCCTTCCCTTGTTTCATCTGTTTTGTATCTTAAATTCCGCATATGAGTAAAATCATATGACATTTGTCTTTCTCTGACTGGTTATATCACTTAGCCTCTAGTTCTATCCATGTTGTTGTAAATTCTATATGCCAATAAATTCTTGATGGTGTAGCCCATCAGGGACCCCAGGACTGGAGGGAACTGAACTTGATTGATGTGTATGAATACTAACCATGAGTTCTCCATTAAGCTATAAGCTTTTTCACTGGTTCCTATAGTTCACTTCTAGACAAATGACCTTCTCTTAAATCTTTTTGTATTTCTACTTGTCTAGCCCTTTTTCATCCATTGGTCAAATGCATACCTATAATATGTCAGTCATGGTTCTACACATTAGAGATGTAGTAATGAATATTAAGAATGAAAATCCTAATCATAGCACTTATATACTCTGTATTAAACATGAAGCACTATTCCAAATTATTTACACATATGAATACAATCAAACCTCACAACAACCTGTGTGGTAGCTATTATAATTTCTTTTCATTTTACAGATTAAAAACCATGTATCCAAGAGGTTAAGACACTTGGGCCAAAGCCATTGATCTAATGACCAATTAGATCATGGTAGATAGTGGTAGAAGCAGATTAAAAGCCAAGCAGTTTGGATCCAGAGGCCAGGCTTTTAACCATTCATCGCTATTACTCTCCCAGATAGATAAGGTCCCCAGCTACCTAGAATCTCATATTCTAGTAAGACACAGTTCAAACTTCAAGCATGTTTACTGAGAATGACTTTGCATGTAGACTCTTAGACCACCAGAGTAGTCTTTACGCCAGAGGGTACAAGTTGAGCAAAGGGTGGAGGTGAGAAGTGGGGATAATAGTGGTTTACAATAGTGGGATTTTAGACTCACTATTTGGTGACTATAAAGAGTTGGAACATTTACACAGATTTTAGTCATGGAACAGGTGGTATGATCCTGGCAACAGAACACAGTGGTTAAGAGCATATGCATTTGAGTCATGCAGACCAGGATCTGAGTCCTGGTCCTGGCTTTTACTGGCTGTGTGACTTTGGACAAGTTACTTAACCTTATTAGCCTTAGTTTTTGACATCTATAAAATAGGTATGATCATAACTGTTGCCTCAAAGGGTTATTTATTTAAATGTATTGACCTATGTAAAATGGTAGGAACATTAAAATGCTTATTAATGTTAGCTATTATTTCTATTACTATTACTATTGTCATCATACATCTCTCTTCTCAGGAAACAGGAACTCTTGGTTGAAATTTTTGCTGAGCATTTTCCTGTAAACATCTGTGAACTGATGAGTTTAATTAGGGGACTGTTGATGAGGCCTCTGTGCGGTCTTTTTAAAAATTCAGAATAGTACAGGATCTGGACCAAAAAGTGCTCTTTTGTGCTGAAGTCTTCAAAATGTTTTTCATGAAAGTGGGTTTATTTGGGTTAATTATGTGTGTGCATTATCCTATGAACTCTCAAGATAAAGGGCCTACAGCTGGAGCTGATTGTACTCAGAGAAGGGACATTATACTGATTGGCTAGTTGCTCCTGTCATTGTTTTTTATTGTCTTTTTTCTTTTTTTCTTTTGCATCAAGTATCTGCTTATAATGGTGAACACTGAACAACTGGCCTGATTTCAGAAAAAAAAAATGTGCATTTGAATGCAGTGTTTCTGTGGGTACACTAGACAGAAAGGGACATGTGTACAGCCTGGCTGTATGTATGCAACAGGACAAGGACTGAGACCAAGCAGAGAGGCTGGAGGTGAGAGGACTCACTTCCTCTAAAAGAAAAGGGAGGACTCAATATGACCACGATGCAGAGAAAAAGGAGGGCAAACTAGCTAAAGAAAGAGGTGACAAAAAACTTGCAAGAGAGCATGGTCAGTGTTGCAGGAATCAAACATAGGTATGTGATGGTACAAAGGTAGGAGGTGTGGGGCAGGAGAGGGGTCACAAAGAGGAATGGGCAATGTACAGACGGTGAGATGCTGACTTTTCCATATTTATTCAGGAATACCAGCATGGTGTTCCTAGGAGGAAGTAGGAGGTAGATCCACACATTATCATAAACAAAGTACAAGGAAATGTTGGAACTCTAGAAACACTGTAAAAAAAAATCACAAACTCCAAAGTTCACTTTTGAAAAAGGGGACAAAATTGCTGGTCATTAGATAAGAGAGACATTGCAAGGAGCAATGAGTAATGGATTGAATTGTTGAATCACAATATTGTACATCTGAAACCAATGCTGTATGTTAACTATGCTGGAATTAAAATAAAAACAACTTAATAAAATTAAAAAGATAAAAACTAAATTTAAAAAGGAGACTAATCTAATGTGCTAATGTCAACAATATGAAAATAAATGTGCATAAAGACTAAAATCTCTGTAGTACATTGCAATTCACTGTTATAATAAAATTTATTTTAAAAATAGTACTATGAATAAATAGGAAACAATAATAGCTATCTTTGGAAAATATTTTCTTATTTTTTCATCTTTTCAGTAAGATCATGCATTAGTTTTGGTTCGAATCAAATTAACTCTATACTTTATTTATTTATTTATTTATTTATTTATTTATTTATTTATGTTTTTATTTTATTTTTGAGAAATAGACAGAGTGTGAGTAGGGGAGGGGCAGAGAGAGAGAGAAGGCTCCAGGCTCCAAGCTGCCGGCACAGAGCCTGATGTGGGGCTCAAACTCATTAACCGCGAGATCATGCCCTGAGCTGAAGTCGAACTCTTAACCTACTGAGCCACCCAGGCGCCCCAAATTAACTCTATATTTTCAGTGAACAACAAAAAAAAAGCTTCAAATAAGAAGAGAAACAAAGTACAGTGGTTTCATTATGAAGCACACATAACAAGATCTCATGAGTGTTAAAACAAATTGGAATAGAAAAGAAGGAAGTTGGTTTCTCATGCCCAGTGAATTGAAATGACTTAATTTAAGAATAGCCACATTTTAAACCTAGGGGTTTCTAGAAATGAAGGTAATTTGGCATAATGAGAGTGAATTTTAAATGTAGCATAACATCTAGTTTTAATCCCTAGATGCATGAATTTTGGTCAGTTAACATATTTATTGAGCCTTCATTTTCTTATATGCAAAATGGGGATAATACTAATTCATTTGTTGATTTACTTGCATTTTGGAGAAAGAAGGGATACTATGATTGGGAAAATACACTGTGTAAGATAAAGCAGTATACAATCATCAAACATCACAATCATACACAGTGCTTTTGCTAACACTGCTGCTGAAAATAGTTTCTTCGTGTTCAGGGCTCCTTGTGTGAAAGTCATCACCCCCTACCTTCTACAACACTTACTTTTGCAATGCCTCTTCCCTGCTTAAGACTAATCTTCTCAAGGGCAATGATTAGCTTGTTCTTCTTATTATTATTATTTGTTACACAATGTGACAGCAGTTTCAGGTGTACAACATAGTGATTCAACAGGTTTCTACACTATGCTTTGCTCACCACAAGTGTAGCTACCATCTGTCACCATGCAACACACTTACTGCAACACAATTACAATATCATTGACTATATTCTCTATGGTATACCTTTTATTCCCCTAACTTATTCACTCCATAATGGAAGCCTGTATCTCCCACTCTCCTTCACAGATTTTGCTTATCCCCCATCTCTCTGATTAGAGTGTTTTTGTCTTTGTACTCCCCAACTGATGCACTATAAATAATGGGCACTTAATAAATGTTGAAACAATTAGCTAAGTTAAAAATAACAATGTGGTATTCGAAAGGAAGAGCTATCACAATTGCCTATTTTATAGGAAGAATGAAGCATTCATATTGAGTTTTATTTATTTATTTTTGAAGTAGGCTCTATGCCCAGCATGGAGCCCAAGTCAGGACCTGCACCGACAACCCTGAGGTCAGGACCCAAGCTGAGAACAAGAGTCAGACACTTAACTGACCCCAGGCACCCCAAGTTTCTATTTTACATTTATGTTGAGTCAGAGATGAAAGGGTAAGAAAAGAAGGTCATTCAACAAACAGCACCTATTTATGGGACACTCACTCTGTGGCAGGTATGAGACATAAGGATGAAAGCCGGTACAGAATGTGAACACTGGGTCACATCACATTATAAGGGACACAAGCTCCAGCAGTGTTAATTTCTTCCTCCTCCATAATTGTTGATGCATTTCTTAACTTTTTATTCCGTATATAGACAGAACAAGCAACAATGATGTTTTGACTGACTCCAGCTTCCTCTACAGCAGTAATCACCAAAATGAACAGTATGATATGAACCCCAAGGCAACCCACTGGATACATGAAGAAGTATCTGAACTTCTATTAATATTTATCACACTGATTTTCATCTTTCTATTTTTATGTACATTTTAAAATGTGCATCATGTATTAGCAGTGTGATATATGTGTGCAACTTCAAGTAGAGAAATATACATATATTAGAGGCAACTTTTTGTGTTTTACTGCTGGAATGTGCTATTAAAATAATTTTAAAACTATTGCTCTGTAGTAGGTACCAATATATGTTACCTAGAGAGCAAATTCTATAAACAGTTATTAAACCAAATATGAGCAAAATAAATAAAAAATAATATAATGGTTTTAATACTTACGTAAAATAGGTCACTACATTTGCAGTGAATTGTTACTTTATTACATTTGAGAAAAGTTAGAACACAGTCCAAGAAATAATTCTCCAGATTGTTTCTCCTGGTGTTTCAGAAAGTACCTTAACTGCAGAGGATAAAATTTGAAGTGTGAACTATTTCTAAATGCCTTTTAGTCCATTGTTGGAAAATTCTAAATGATGCTGTACCTACCAGCTTGACAGAATGAGTGTTACCACCAAAGTCACCCTTGGGAGAAGCACTGGAACAGCAGCAGAGCAGGCTAGAATGTGAAGAGGATCAAGGAAGGACTGTGGTACTTGACCTGGCTATACCCTGGAATCACAGGGAAAACTTAAAAAAATAAAATAAAATGAAGTACAGCGCCTACCTCAGAGATTCTGATTTGATTGTGCAGGGTTGACTGAGGCCTGGGCCTCCATAGTGATCTTAGCATGAGATTCAAATATGAAAGCAAGATTAAAAGCCAGAAGAGCTGACTAAACTTTTGGAAGGAATGTGGCTTTGGGACATTGAAATCTAGGTCTGAATCTGATTTCCCAATTTATTAGTTATGTCATATTGGGAATCCCATTGTCATTTCTGAGCTCCAAATTTCTCTTCTGGAAAATAAGAATAACAGAAATGACTGCCCTATCCATCTCTTAGGTGTTAGAGGGAGGGCTGTGTGGGTGCTGCAGGTGAAAGGCTCTTTCGTGTGCCGGTGGCAGGAAAGAGCCACATGGAGAGACTGTTACAGGTCTTTGTTCTTATCTAAGGTTCATCTTACAAATGAAAATGTTTTAAAATCCTGTTCATTATTCAGAAATTTCTACATATTGCGGCATCTGGGTGGCTTAGTTCGTTGAGTGAGCGCCCAAATCTTGAGTTCTGCTCAGGTAATGATCCTAGGATCATGGGATTAAGCCCTACCTCAGACTCTGAACTGAGCATGGACCCTGCTTGGGATTCTCTCTCTCTCTCTCTCTCTCTCTCTCTCTCTCTCTCTCTCACTCTCTCTCTCTCTCTCTCCCTTTGCCCATCTCCCCCATTAGTGATCTCTCTCTCTCTAAAAAAATAAATAAAAATTCTACATATTTGCATTGTCTTCAAGATGATTTTCTTATTAATATTTGGGTGAAACTAGGTGATTTTGTGAATCACCAAAAAGAATAATGTAAATCGTTCAGAAAATTGTATTGTTTCCACTCACATTCTCTAAATTCACTCAATGTCCTTACATAGGATATTAATTTTGAAATAAGAATAAGATGTGCTCACACACAGCACATCCAGAGTGTACTCTATTGAACACTACTAGTTCTAAGTGTTCCATGAACTTCATTTTAAGAAAAGGGTTCCCTAATAAAATAGGTTGGAAAATTATAGTGTTCAAATTAAGTTAGTTCCTTGACTATAGGACTTCACCAACCTTTCAATGTACTTAAGTTCATTGAGAATATCTCAGAGGTGAGATACAGGCTGTAGAATTCCCCAAACTTATGTGACCACTGACCCTTTTTGTGCGATACGGTAATGAGATCAATATTTAAAAGACATTAGGAAACACTGATCCAAGGCACTGCTGCCATGGTATAGAGGCCAAAACAGAAGAGCAAAGATGTACATGACTTGTCCAAGGTCAACTGGGTCAGTTAATTCTAGCTGCCTGGGACTTGAATTCAATTATCCTGTCTCTGAGTCCACTGTCTTTCCACTTGACTTCAGTGCCTCTGTTACTTTCGCCTTGTCTACAGCTTCCCTTTAAGGAAAGAAAACATAGACTTATTTTCTGCAAATAAAGTAAAAGTTCTCTGACTGACAACTTTTTTTTCTTTGTATGTCAAGCAAAGGTTATGGAAACAAGTGACTAAGACTATATATAAAGTTTCAATCACTGTGTGATGAGGGTTTTGACAATTAACAGCTCACGTTATACCTGTAAAGAAGAGTCAGATGACCCTGGATTCGAAGTTTCTGGTATCGTGTAGAAAAACAATGAAGATGATCACATTTCTGTAATCAATGTGGCCCTATGCATCATATTAATAGAGCTTAATAAAAACCAGTGTGCATAAATATGTGAATGAATTTAAAAATTATCAATACTGTTAATCTCTGACCATCTGTTCCAAGAAATCAAGGCCAACAGCTAATCTATTTAGTCTACAATTACAACACTAAACTACAGGTACAATAAGTAAAAATCAGATGGCATTGTCATTTAACAAAATAAAAAACAAAATCTAGTGAATGATAATAAGGGCCAAGCAGCAAGGGAATTTAAAAAATATATTATTTTGATAAAGGGAACATACACCATTCCGGGTGTCCCATGAAACATCAGAGGCCTGACATTAAAAAAAGTCATTTTACTTGGGTACTTGGGTGCTTGGGTGGCTCAGTCAGTTAAGCATGTGGCTTTGGCTCAGGTCATGATCTCAGTTTGTGAGTTTGGGCCCCCCTTCAGGTAAGCTCGAGCCCCACTTTGGGTGAGCCCCACTTCTCTTTCTCCCTCTCTTCTCTCTGCCTCTTCCTCACTTGCACTCAAAAAATAAAGTCATCTTACTTGAAACACTAAAACTCTTATTGCAAAGGTGATAAGCAGGGTAATTTTTTCTTTATAGTAGAATAAATGTAAAGGTCAGACACGACAGGGATACCTGGGTGGCTCAGGAGACCAACTTTGGCTCAGGTCATGATCTTGCGATTCCTGGGTTCAAACCCCATGTCAAGCTCTGGGCTGATAGCTCAGAGCCTGAAGCCTCCTTCTGGTTCTGTGTCTCCCTCTTTCTGCCCCTCCCCCGCTTACACTCTGTCTCTCTCACAAAAATAAATGAACATTAAAAAAATAATTAAAAAACAAAGGTCAGATGCTACAATATTGTCTGTGGTTTTCAAAGTGGGGCGATAACATTCTGAGGAATTAAAAGTTTTGTTAAAAGGGTAATCTATTTATTGAAGATAAATGGATATGTGGTAAAATTTAGTGCAAAGTGAGAGAAACTGTGTAAAGCATCTTAAAACACTGAGTGAGGGAGAAGTGGCAAGACCTAACTTTTCAAACAAATGCAGAAGAGGAATTCGTCTTTACCTTTCTGTCTCCAAGGGACAGAGCTATGAATAAAACAAGAAATGCACAGAGAAATGTATTTTGATATAATTTTAAGAAAAGAAAATCTAATGATGGCTGGTATTTAATGGATAGCTTCCAAAAAGCATTAAGTTCTCAACTCTTCATCTGTTCTAGCAGAGGTGAGGGACTACTTCGCATCTCCATTTTGTAGCTTCTGATGTACCAAATGAGTTGGAATAAGATAACATCTAAGACAAACACTTCTCAATTCTGACATATATGAAGTACTTAAGGGGGAAAAAAGTACCCACCATTGATAGTATGAGGAAATTCATGGAATTTCACTTTAGACCAGTTTGCTTACAGAACTATGAATGAAATACAGGGGAAGTTTTCCTAAGAAGTGAGAGGAGGGAGTGGTGCAAATTGCTTTACAAAGAATATCTATTTAGAGAAAAATATACAGAGTGTGGTACAGCTGGTAAATCATGGAATCCAAATTATTTGTACTTCCTTTGGGGGAGGAGAGTGGAAAAGGACAAAGGTAAAGATGATACGAATGTAGGTAATAAAGAGAAAAGGTGGTGGAAAGGATTGACAGAAGGAGAGCACTAATAAATATTTTTGGGTTGAAGCAAGATAATTGGTCCTTTGGGAGCACTTCTGGGATTTTTTTTATTCTTTTCCTCAGCATTATTTTTCTTTCAGAATATTATAAAATGAATCATTTTCTTTCATTTCTAGATTCCGCTTTGCAGTTGCCTTGGAAATACTAATTATGTTTTCCTTACATAAGAGAGGAGAGGCCCATTATTGTTGAAAGTTCATTTTTTAAAAAAAATATGCTTTAAAACTCAAAATAGTTAAAGATTATGTCTCAGCTATTTTTGAAATTATTACATGTATGATGAATATCAAGAAAATGGTAATGGAAAAATAGCATGGTGCCTGGAAAATCCTTTGTCAGAATTATTTAGACTTTGAGGGTTTTTTTGTTTTTTAAGAATTTTAAAGTAAAGCTAGACATTTAAACAGAACTTCAGGAAATCAGCACACAGCATCTAGCATGATATTATCATAGCAGCAGCTGAAGAAATACCAAAAGAGTTGTCTACAACCAAACTCTTACAGAATAATGAGTCTAAGGTCAAATGTGTCATTAATGAGTCATTAATTTAGAATGAAACTGTTCTCTCCATTTCTCAAAGTTAGTGCTGTATAAAAGATGGATACCGTGGCTTATTTTATTCATGAGTCAATAAACAATAAAGTTCATATTCTTGAGAGAAGTTGTTAGGTCTTATACCTCGAAAATACTTTTCTGGTTCAGAAGACATAACATCATAAAAAAAAACTTTTACATTAAAGGCAAAAACAAAAACAAGAATAAAATAAAACAAAAAAAAAAAACAACTAACAACCAGCAAACCAAAAAATGCAGAATGTCTCAAGAATAAAAATAGTAGTTCTACTGTACAGCATAGTGGCTACTGCTAAACAATAATGTATTCCATACTTAAAATTTACCAAGAGGGTAGATCTTACATTAATTGTTCTCACCACATACAAGCACAAAAGAATAATAGTAGGAGTGAAAAAAAGCTTTGAGAAATGGTGAATATATTTACAGCCTTGATAATGATGATGGTTTCTTGGGTATATAATTAACACCCAAATTCATGGACCTGTATACAGTAAGTATGTAAAGCTTTTTATATGTCAGCCATACAACAACAGCAACAAAAAGGTTTAAAAAAAAGAAAATGATAGCGACCAGGTGGTAAAGAAGCCAAAACTCCTAGTTGCAACTTTGAAGTCATTAATGCCACATTTTTTGCCCATCCACTTTGCCCATACATTTTCTCCTTCCTATGTTCCTTCCTATGTAGTGGCTATTGCCTGGGACGTGGTAAAGTATTCAACATATTACTTGTTAAATAAAGGAATTAATGAATGACTGAATGAAAGATAAAAAAAGGAAGGAAAGAATTGATTGACAAATTCTAGAAAACAAATCACAGCCCATGCTTAGTGGTGACAAGCCAGAGTGCCTGGATTTGAAATCCAGTTCTGTCCATTGTTAACTATATGACCATGGACAAGTTAAGAAACATCTCCATACCTCAGTTCCTTTTTGTTTAAATAGAATAGGTTGCTGTGATAAACATATATTACAAAAAATGACTTTTAAAGACATGGAACATGCCAAATAAATACTAGTTATCAAGATTATTATAAAGGTCTTATTCAGAAAATTCAACACCAAGGTCACTGACAACTACGAAACTAGACAAATGGGGCAAAAGACAAGCTGTCTAAAGCCCAGGGAAGTGGGCATAATGCACTGTGAGGTTCAACCTCCAAAACTTGCACATCACAGAAACCGCAGTTCTGTCAAGAATATAGGTTGATCTTTTCCAAACGTGTGTTGGAGATAACGGCTCCTTGCAGTGATTAGAGGCCATGTTTTACAAGGGCAGACATATGACTAGAAAGGAATATACTTATCTTACTTGAGAACTCTCTTCTATTATTTTTCTGTATTTGATGATTATCTTGTAGATTTTGTATAAAACAGTAAATGGAGATAAAGAAGTTTTATTAAGTGCAATCCCAAATTTTTACTGCTGATATGCTGCCTTAATTTTGCTTTTATTTATCATATAACTCTATGACTTAGAAAGGGCAGCCATGTGTTAGTGTCAGTCATTGCTCAAGGCTCCTGAAGCATGTAGGCAGCTGGCATATAAAATAGCTGTAAAAATTCTGTCTGAGGGGAGAGGGGGAAGGGATCCATTTACACATGTGACAGAAGTCATATATTTTAACTTTATTTTTTATTTCTTAAAATTTACATCCAAATTAGTATATAGTGAAGCAATGATTTCAGGAGTAGATTCCTTAATGCCCCTTACCCATTTAGCCCATCCCCCCTCCCAAAACCCCTCCAGCAACCCTCAGTGTTCTCCATATTTGTGAGTTTCTTTTGTTTTGTCCCCCTCCCTATTTTTATATTATTTTTGCTTCCCTTCCCTTATGTTCATCTGTTTTGTCTCTTAAAGTCCTCATATGAGAGACAGAAGTCATATAATGAATTGTGGGAAATCAGGGACTGCTTATACTGTCTACACTGTTGAATAAGGGACCACAGGGAGACACTGAAATGTATCTAACAATAAACCAGATAGTGGAGTCCCCTTTGTTATGCAAAGCCCACCTCTCTAGCAGTTTGAATGTAACACTCTCTGGCTAATGGGTTACATTGGAAAAAAAAAAAACATAATCTCTGTGTCTTGCTGTATCTACAAAAACTAGTGAAAATTCAGATTTGTTTTTAAAATGTCAATAAAGCAGATACAATTGAAATCTCCCACCACAAAATCTGCTCTCCCTTCTGTCCTATTTCTGCCAGCAATCACTGTTATGAATTAAATGTGGCCATTCTCCCGAATTCATATGTTGAAGTTCTAACCCCCAATATGACTATACTTGGAGATAGAGTCTTTAGACAGTAATTAAGGTTATTAATTAAATGAGGTAAGGGTGTAGTCCTAACCCAATAGGACTGGGGGCCTCGTAAGAAGAGAAAGAGAGATCTCTCTCAGCATAAGCACAGAGAAAGGCCATCTGAGGATGCAACAAGAAGATGGTTGTCTGCAAGCAGGAAGAGAGATCTCACCAGGAACTGAATGGGCCAGAACCTTGACCTTGAACTTCCCAGCTTCCAGAACTCTGAGTAAAATAAATTTTTTGTTGTGGAAGTCACCTTGTCTATTGTATTTTGTTATGACAGCCTGAACTAACACAGTCATACATTGGGAAACAAGAGCTTTATAAATACATAGTTTTGCATGAGTCACACTTACCATTAGCAGTCTATCTCCCACTTGCAACCTTCCATCTTTCTGTGCAGCTCCCCCATCTATAATTTTAGTTACATAAATGCTGTTGTCTCCGGGAATGTGTTGGTTCCCCACACCTCCTGCAATACTGAAGCCTAAACCTATGGGAAAGAAACAGAAAAAACAAAATTTAATATTAGCCATATTAAATTAGCCATATTAAAACAGTCTAAAAAATTAATCCTCAGTTTACTACAACAGTAATAAATGATAGTAAGGATTCTACTTCAATTGATTTTGTTCTTTAAATATTTGAAAGTTTATTGATTAATGCTAAGGAGGCAAAGCTTTTTTAGTCAAGCCCACGTGGTCATTAGTTTTGTTCTATTCCAAGACTGTACACCTAACTGCTGTTGCCTAGATAATTAGGTCATAATGGGTGACTGGCCAGAATAGGGATCAGGCAAAAGGATGTGGAAGAATCCTGGGTGAGCTGGGCAAAGCCCAAGTACAGTCTTGTACTGTTGAGTTTATGAGCTCTTCGTTGTTGTTGTTGTTACTCTAGCACAGAGAACAGAAGTATTGCCAATCATCTGGGTAGAGACCTAGATACTCTTGATATTTCAAGATTAAAAGCACAGCTATTAGAAAATTCCACAAATTCTGAGACAAGAGCCACAAGGAAGATACATTAGATATTTATGTAATAATTTCAGAGAGAAGTTAAGGCAAAAAGAAATGAGATGCTTGTCTTTTGTATTTTCTTCTGCGTCCACCCTGTCATACTTTCATACTTCCTGGCACTTATTAACTGATAGTAAGACTTGTAACACACAAGAAATTAATCATTCCTGTACAAAGTCTAAAGAAGCAAAAATAGATCATATAGTGTGACTCTATTATTTTTATAACAAATTACAGAATATCAGATCATTTTAAACATGGCTGTTTCCAATTTTGAGAGATAAATGTATACTGTAATATAGCTGACAAAACTTTTATTTATATTAAACTATGGAATGATAAAAATAGAGTTATTTTAAAAATCTTTATGGAGCCATTTTCAAAGAATGACTGATAGACTTTTTAAAGTGTAAAAATAAAAAAATCCTTTTCAGAATATGATTGACTACAATTCAGTGCAATACTTGTAGCATATTTATTCATTACATTTCAAATTATAATAATTACCACGCAAATTACTCATAAAGATATAAATCAAAGGATTTGTTACTAAAGGCATAGGAAATTTCTATAACTTACTTGGTTTAAGAATTTTTTTTTTTAACAAACCATCCACCTAGCTATCTTGTTTAAAAAAGAAACATACCCATTTTACAATAAAACAATCATAAAATTTTTTGGCACTTTATATGACAACAAAGAAACTACTTCAATAAACTCCATTTCCACTACACTTTTATTGAATAAATGTTGAATAGGGTTCTTAATGGCATAAATTATTAGATAATGGAGAAATAATGGCATAGTAAATTATAAGGTAACAGCTCTGAAATTACATTTGAAATGAAATAATTTTTTGTTAAATTAACTATAATAGTTGTTGAAATAAATGGAAAATGGATTTAAATTGATAGGGCAATTAAAATAATTATTACCTAATTTCCTACTTAAAGTGGGTAATTATTCTTTATTGATGCTTTGACATCTCATAGATCTATACATATATTTACCTCAGATTTAAAGAATTTGTTTTTGAGCAAAAGATGACCAAGAGCAAGTAAAATGCTCCCAGTTAGCTTTTCCTATGAAATTTAAAATACATTTCACCTCATATTTTCAAA
Source organism: Felis catus (assembly GCF_018350175.1). Lineage (NCBI taxonomy): Eukaryota > Metazoa > Chordata > Mammalia > Carnivora > Felidae > Felis > Felis catus. Next base: position 48,708,969 of record NC_058377.1, on the reverse strand, counting down.
ACGGTTATTTTGCATTTATATATTATTATAGATTAATTAAAAAATAAATTTATAAAAGTTTTATACCTGCATGCTAGGAGCAATCTACTGCATTTGTAATTGTACAGAAGTCATTTCAAACTGTCAAGAAAAGGTTGAGATATATTTGGGGACTCTGATTTACATCCACTATAATAATAGTAAATGCCACAGGCTGACTGAGTTACAGAAAAGCTAAGGAAACAAATTACCATCATAAATAAGGTTAAGTCCAACAAAGGGAGTAACTATGCAGTTGACATGTGAAGCTGAAGATTGTACCAAGGCAATAAAATCACTATACTGTAGACATAAACATATCAGCTAAAAAGGAAATATTTTTTCCCTTGAAATTAGGTTTAAATACTTCTTTTTAACTGGTGACTCTGCTCAAGGTGAAACAAGCTATTTTTATTAAGAACAAGAAAATGTTTCTGAGGGTACAGAATTGGAAATTTTCCTTGATTTCTCTGACTTTGATGGAACATGGATACATTGAAAAGTAATCAGCATTTAATCAACACTCAGCCATATACTTGATATTTAATTCAACATAAGTAAATACGTAGCTTATGTCTACAACCAGAACACAAATTTATTTACTGGTGGGGGTATCCATCTGTGTTATAAGATTGAACCTGTCCCCATTCATTCAACAAACATCTCCTGAGTACCTGCTATGAGTTGTATAAGCAGTTTCTATCAAGTGTGGTCAATATAATGTAAAGGAAGTAATTGACCAAAACACTATAGAGACAGACATCCATATGAGTGAGTGTGGTTGAACCTGGCTGAAGCAATATTCTAAGCTTAGATGGTACCAATGATTTTTGGAGGAATACTTGATGAAGACAAATATGGGCTAAAACCACTGAGCAATCCAAACTTATCAGTTCGGAGGCACTGGGTGTTTCTTGCATATACAGTGTTAAAGCAGGGTCAGATGCCTATGTTATAGGACCATTCTATTCCCTCATTAGGTAATATACTCTTCCTTTATTCCAGTCTAGACACACTTGTAGCCTTGATACTTCTCCAACACAGTGGACATACTCCTACCTTACAGCATTTGCTCTAGCTGTTTCCTCTGCCTGGAATATACTTCCTTCAGGGTTTTGTTCAAATCTTGATTTCTCTAGAATCTTGAACCTCACTTCCTATTTAATACTGTCTTCTAACCATATACCCCACTTTTTTATACTGATCTACTTTTCATTTTTCCTTAGCACTTATCACCTTGTAACATATGTCACCCATGTAGTTTATTTTTTTATTGTCAGTCTCCTTGATGAAAATATAAAATCCATTAAAACAGGAATTTTTGTCATTTTATTTTATGCAATAGAACAAGGCCAGTTATATAGTGACCTAATAATTATGTATTAAAGGAATGAATGAGGGGTGCTTGGATGGCTCAGTCGGTTAAGCGTCCTTCTTCAGCTCTGGTCATGTTCTCATGGTTTGTGAGTTTGAGCCTCATGTAGGGCTCAGTGCTGACAGCTCAGAGCCTGGAGCCTGCTTCGGATTCTGTGTCTCTCTCTTTCTCTGTGCCTCCCCTGCTTGCGCTCTGTCTCTCTCAAAAATAAATAAACATTAGAAAAAATTTAAAAAAATAAAAAAGGAATGAATAATGAACAATGAATAAACATATTAATATAAGACAAGGAAGAAAGCCTCCCCTAAGAGATGAAGCTTGTGGCCTTAATGAACAAGGAACAGCTAAAAAAGTGGACACTGTTGGTTGGAGTGGATAATTGTATGAGGCACTACATGCCTCAGGTGAACTCTGATCTCTGTCCCGAGTCTGCACAGAGTTTATGCCAACCACTGAGCAGGCAATGGGGCAACAGCAGACCCAGCTTCACATCCTGATTCCTTCATCAACTGACTATATAAATTGGAGCCACAATGGTCTCGTCTGTGATAAAGGAGTAAGTATATCCATGTTCCATAGTAGCTAGCACATAAAAGATGCTTGATAAATAAAAATTCTCTGCTCTCAATAAGCTCTCAGGTTGTCTTGAGAAAAAGATATTTAAACACCTTGACATGATTTAACTGGCTAGAACAAGTTCTATAATGTCACTAGTGTTATGTGAGCCCAGAGGAGAACATGACTTACTTAGAGGAAGAGAAGAATCAACAAGAGGTTTAGGAATTGGGCTGAGCTTTGAAGGTTAATTTAAAATCAATGACAGAGAACACACCTTTCAAACCAACACATCCTCTGGATTCCTGGCTGACAAAAGGACTAACAAGTCAGCTGCCCTAACTTACATTACACAATGCTCATAAAATCCTGGCTTTTGGGGCTGGAAATTGAGACAGAAATGCCTGGCAAACACTCAACATATGTACTTAAAATAAGCCAGAAAGGTTTCTAACAAGATAAATACAGTGAGGATTATGAAGATGTAAGTAAAGAGCATTACAAATAGCAAAAACATTGATTTTACAGAGGTGACCAATTTATAGAATTGATCATCATTTTGAAAATTAGCATCCATGATGAAGAAATGGCCCTGGACCATCAGGTAATGACAAACTAATCATTTATAAAACAGTGAAAACAGTTGGTAGGTCTCACCAAAAACACTGACCTTAACATAATCTACTATGGAATGTTTGGCTATTAAGAATAGTACTAAACAGGGGCGCCTGGGTGGCGCAGTCGGTTAAGCGTCCGACTTCAGCCAGGTCACGATCTCGCGGTCCGTGAGTTCGAGCCCTGCGTCGGGCTCTGGGCTGATGGCTCAGAGCCTGGAGCCTGTTTCCAATTCTGTGTCTCCCTCTCTCTCTGCCCTTCCCCCGTTCGTGCTCTGTCTCTCTCTGTCCCAAAAATAAATAAACGTTGAAAAAAAAATTAAAAAAAAAAAGATTAAAAAAAAAAAAAAGAATAGTACTAAACATGCCTATGCATGTGCCAGTAATAAACAAAGCTGACACAGAAATATGTAAATATTAAAATCACAAAGGGAAGTAAAATTAGTGGATGTTTCTGAATGCGAGTAAAGAAAACAAACAGGTGAAACTTAAACACCTAATTCCCGAGGCAATTAAAAACCGATGTGTTTGGCAAACCCTTGATGTGCAAACAGAAATCCGGGATTACACCTATCTTCTACAGCTGGGTTCCTTTTTCCATATTTCTTGCATATCCTCACCAAAGTGAAACTCCTCAGGTTAAGAAAGCAGGAAAAGACCTCTCTGACCTCAGCCGTAGCAATTTCTTACTTGACACATCCCCAAAGGCAAGGGAATTAAAAACAAAAATGAACTACTGGGACCTTATGAAGATAAAAAGTTTCTGCACAGCAAAGGAAACAAGCAACAAAACTAAAAGGCAACCAACGGAATGGGAAGAGATATTTTCAAATGACATATCAGACAAAGGGCTAGTATCCAAAATCTATAAAGAGCTCATCAAACTCCACACCCAAAAAACAAATAACCCAGTGAAGAAATGGGCAGAAAACATGAATAGACACTTCTCTAAAGAAGACATCTGGATGGCCAACAGGCACATGAAAAGATGTTCAACGTCGCTCCTCATCAGGGAAATACAAATCAAAGCCACACCCAGATATCACCTCATGCCAGTCAGAGTGGCCAAAATGAACAAATCAGGAGACTATAGATGCTGGAGAGGATGTGGAGAAACGGGAACCCTCTTGCACTGTTGGTGGGAATGCAAATTGGTGCAGCCACTCTGGAAAACAGTGTGGAGGTTCCTCAAAAAATTAAAAATAGACCTACCCTATGACCCAGCAATAGCACTGCTAGGAATTTACCCAAGGGATACAGGAGTACTGATGCATAGGGGCACTTGTACCCCAATGTTTAGAGCAGCACTCTCAACAATAGCCAAATTATGGAAAGAGCCTAAATGTCCATCAACTGATGAATGGATAAAGAAACTGTGGTTTATATACACAATGGAGTACTACGTGGCAATGAGAAAGAATGAAATATGGCCCTTTGTAGCAACGTGGATGGAACTGGAGAGTGTGATGCTAAGTGAAATAAGCCATACAGAGAAAGACAGATACCATATGTTTTCACTCTTAGGTGGATCCTGAGAAATTTAACAGAGAAACCCATGGGAGAGGGAAAGGAAAAAAAAAAAAGAGGTTAGAGTGGAAGAGAGCCAAAGCATAAGGGACTCTTAAAAACTGAGGACAAACTGAGGGTTGATGGGGGGTGGGAGGGAGGGTAGGGTGGGTGATGGGTATTGAGGAGGGCACCTTTTGGGATAAGCACTGGGTGTTGTATCAAAACCAATTTGACAACAAACTTCCTATATCGAAAAAAAAAAAAAAAAACTCCTCAGGTTAGCATAGGACATTCAGGCATAGGAAAAGGAATGTCTGAATCTTGTTAAAACCTTTAATTTAACCTTGTTCCACACAAAACCTTTTCTTCATGCTATAAAGTAGAGCAAGAGGAGGAACAGATCATGGTTCACCCTTTTCCGTTGTTGCCTGCCTACACTAGAGAGCAGGTGTTAATGAGGGGTGGGGAACTGAAAGCAAAATTCTTCGCAGCAGAGACTGATGCATTGTGCTTGAGAAGCTCAGAATAAAAACTCAAATGTTTCAAAGAGTTGTACCATTACAGTGTTCCCAGATATTCGTTGTGGGCGTAAAGAATTAATCCCCATGAGGTCTTATAACCATTCGATAACTTGGTTCAACTTCATTTTATGTGACTTTACCAGGAGAACACTCTTGGGGCTTCTCCAAACAACTAAATATTATTAAGCAGTCTGTTTCTTCAGAGTTTATCTAGGATCTGCTAGGTAAGGTGTTTACTGCTTTACAGAAAACATTCTGTACATTCTGACTACATGTTTTTATTAAAGGAAACAGAATCCATCCTGAACCCTGGTTTAGAAAAGACCTGTTTTAGAAAACACCCACCCATGAAGTCATTTTAGCTTCGAAATGTGCAAGCATTTCAGTTAAAAAACAACACACAAAACTTTACCTGTGAATCTGGTCCACACAGATAACAGACTATTTGACATCTCTTCCCCTCCAGAAAGATAACTTTGCTTAGATAAATACCAAAAATGCACATTTCATTTTAATTTGAAAGACTAATTAATCTCACTGGGCACTGTTGGCATGGTTAATTAAAAGCCAAAGCTTTATTTACTCACTTTCTGGATTCTCCCTGTGTCCAAAAGACAAAATTTAGGGTTGAATGAAGTGGTTCTGTTTAAAATTCCACGGCACTGGCTAAGCATGCTCAATTCTGCTTAAAGAATCTCTCACAGATC